>NC_137187.1:4800000-6000000 GCF_951804945.1 Podarcis cretensis
AAATGTCAGATGTGAATCCTTGTTTACCTATAGCAAAGTTATTTGTGACATAAATATTAATTTGGACATTTCATTTGAAGTTGACAAGTCAACTAGAAGTTGAAAATACACCCTTTCCCCTTTGCTCCTGAGAAAAACGAAAGAGCAAAATTAACACATTCCCCCACTGGGTATTAGGCAGCCTGATACCCATGTTCTAAATGCATTATATTAATTTCAATATCATTTCTGTGATAAGTTTTCAGACTAGATAGAAGTAACCCACTTCTCTCAATTTTAGTCAACTAGCACTGATTAGGAAGTTGCTAGTGCTGATTTCAATAGCTTCCTCCCACCCCCCAATGTTGTTGTTGTTGTTTAGCTGTTTAGTCGTGTCCGACTCTTCGTGACCCCATGGACCAGAGCACGCCAGGCACTTCTGTCTTCCACTGCCTCCCGCAGTTTGGTCAGACTCATGTTTGTAGCTTCGAGAACACTGTCCAACCATCTCGCCCTCTGTCGTCCCCTTCTCCTTGTGCCCTCCATCTTTCCCAACATCAGGGTCTTTTCCAGGGAGTCTTCTCTTCTCATGAGGTGTCCAAAGTCCTGGAGCCTCAGCTTCAGGATCTGTCCTTCCAGTGAGCACTCAGGGCTGATTTCCTTCAGAATGGATAGGTTTGATCTTCTTGCAGTCCATGGGACTCTCAAGAGTCTCCTCCAGCACCAGAATTCAAAAGCATCAATTCAAAAGCATCCCCCCCAGTAGCCTTGCATATAAGTCTATGAAATTATGAATCTGCATACAATTTTACTAGCCCACCTATACCTATACCTGAATGCCTCAATATACACATTTCTTTAACTTGGTCACCTAGAGGTTATTCCTAGCTGTCATCAGGTGGATACTTGATCAGATATTGTTAGGTCAGCCTGCAGTAAGTTTTTCAGACTCTCATCAAATGGTTTGTCACCAAAGTTACCCCCGTGGGATGCTGAGAATGAAAACATTTTTGCTGAAGAGGAACTTCATTAAGCCCGAAATCTGGGATCCCCTCCAAACCTGTGCCACAGTTTTGCATTTGTTTTGCAGGGTTTTGCAGAGCAAACCTCACGTTTTGCAGCCCCCCTGTCAAACCGAGTAATCAAACTGGGGTTTGTCGTTAACCCCCCCAAAAAAAACCTGTGCCAAGGGGGACTGATTTTTTTTGTCTTCTCCCCCAAGGAGATTGAAAGAAGGAATGGTGAAGAGGTTGAAAGGGAGAGCCAAGAGTTTATGAGGAAAAAATACTGAGGAGATGGCAGAGATAGTGAACTAAACTGAACTACCTTCAGATGACAGGAAGAGGAGTCTTCTGCCCTGACTCAGCTTTAATCCAGCCACAGTTTATTGCCAGGCGAGTGACAGAGACTGCATTCCAGCTCAGACTGTAAGATCAGACAGGTCTGAGAAACCCCAGTTGCTCATCTGTGGGTAACTGATTTACTGGATTCTGTTCCTTCTCGTGTTTTGTTTAGCAACATGCATATTTATCTGAAATGTTCCTCTTTTGTATTTCTCCCACTCCCAATTTGATCAAATTGCCCTGTGATGTCAGTTTTCTGGAACGTTTTGAATTGATATTTTTTCTTAAATCCCCCCCCCCAAAAAAAAATTTAGGGTACGTTGCAATGGAAAAAATTGTAATGCCCTAGAGAGCAATCTTATTTAGCATGCTTATTTTATTTGTATTTAGTAAATAAAGCTAAAAACTTTGAAACTGCCAAGCTTACCTAATATTTATTTGCAGTTGGCACCATTCATTGTTTCGGTGGAAAAAATAAACACTGGAAAACCTTCTACCCTACAGGTTCTCCTTGTAGTTCTGTTGGCAACTTAATCAGTCCTACAAGGCTGTGACTTTTATCCCTCTTCATCCATCCCATTTCAGTTAAACAACAACAATCACTTAAGCCCAGGATTTCTAGTAAAAGAAGTTGCCAGTATGAAAAGTGGGGTTAACAAATGTTGAATGTATAAAATACCGTATTTTTCGCCCTATAGGATGCACTTTCCCCCCCTCCAAAATGAAGGGGAAATGTGTGTGTATCCTATGGGGCGAATGCAGGCTTTTGCTGAAGCCTGGAGAGCGAGAGGGGTCGGTACGCACCGACCCCTCTCGCTCTGCAGGCTTCGTGGACCTCTCCGCAAGCAGCGGGAGCGCTCCCGCTGCTTGCGGAGACTTGCCTGCATGCCGAAGCCTGCGCGCGCTGAGCTCAGCGCGTCCAGGCTTCGGACCTCTCCGCAAGCAGCGGGAGCGCTCCCGCTGCTTGCGGAGAGTTGCTTGCATGCAGAAGCCTGCGGGCGCTGAGCTCAGTGTGTCCAGGCTTCGCGGACCTCTCCGCAAGCAGCGGGAGCCAGCGCTGGGCTCCCACGGCTTGTAGAGAGCTGCCTGTTTGGGGGCTGGGGCGGGGGAAGCTCGGGCCTCCCCCGCCCCAGCCCCGCACCTGGGGGGGGGGGAATAATTTTTTCCCCTTTATTTCCCCACGCAAAAAACTAGGTGCGCCTTATGGGACGGTGCGTCCTATAGGGCGAAAAATACGGTACATGTTTGCTAAGAGTAATTGAAATATCCAGAGCAGTTACATTTTATTCTGCAACCTAAAACAACTTCACACAGGAAGCAACTATTGTTTATGCTTTTCTAACTTCAAGGTTACACTACTGTAATGTACTTTAAGTAGGCCTACCTTTGACAATTTGGAAGCTTCACCTGGTGCAGAAAAACCCAGCTGGTGTATGTTTCTTTTTTCTTTTTTTTCAACTTTCATTGAAGGTGTCTCATCATTTCTAGGGACCAAGTTTTTGTCTCAAAATGAAATTCAGGTAGAATCAGAGCTAAAAAACAAGTTTGGAGTGACACAATTTGAATACTGCAATTTTGATGGTAGGACCATGATACAGATGTACTGCCACATCTGTGTGGAGTAAACCTTATTTGCCTGGCATTAAAGCATGACCCAAATGATCATGTTCAGTTGAATATGGAAACTGCCAAGATAACTGCATTAGGGCTAGAAATCCTTGGGTAGAATCTTACTCAGTTTTTTCAGTATGCAAGTTGATCTTGCGGGTTTTGTTGTAAGATTTAGTAACTTCTGAGTTTGGCTGCTTTTGAAGTTTTCACTGAGGCTTGTTTAATCTAAGGGATTTCCCCTGTGAAGCCATAATTCGGTCCTAATGCCATTATTCTTGTAGAATTGTTAGTACCACATATTCAGTATTGGGACTTTACTTAAAGCTGAAATTGTAAAAGTTACAAAAGAGGGCTTTTGGACATTTATAAAACGTTTACTACCTTAATTAAATTTAGCTACATTTTGCCCAGATTTGATTTACGGCATCCTAAAATGCCTGCAATGTGTTTCAAACGGTCATTAGTCGATGTTCCAGCTAAACTCGCAGGTGGGGATTCTCAAACTTATGGGGACATTGTGGAATTTTGAAACAGTGCCAAGAAATACTGACTTTTCCGCTAGATTCCCACTCCGCTGCTCCCACACCACACTGCTTTTCCATTTAGTAAAAGTCAGATACAACAGAATTAAAACAGATCTTCTTGAATTTGCATGATTTAAATACTCCCCCCCCCCCCCAAGAAAGGGCTCCCATTCATTCACATTTTGCCTTTCCACAGGATCTGGGTAAAAGTCAGCTCCACTAAAATCAGAAAACAGATCTTATTACATGGTTTATGAAATGAGATCCACCCAGAACAACAACCAAATGAGATTTTACATTGGTGTCTATAGACTGCATGCTAAAAATCATGGATCCAGCACTTGACGGCAGTTACATGACACACACACAAAGATGAGCCCACGACATCGATCCTGATGAATTATCATGATTTTTAGATATGTCAATAAAACCATCATGTCACATAATATATCTGAGGTTACCTGTGATTTGCCTGAGGTATGGGGAGAAACTTTTTTTAAAAATCATGAGAATCCAAAAAAAAATACACTTCTAATTCATGCTTTTCGCCATTTTACCACCCATTCACTCAGTTTGGAGAGTTCCCTTTGGAGCTCTTCACAATCTCTCTTTGTTGTAGTGACCATCAGCAAACGTGGCCACCTCACTGCTCATTGCTAACTCTATAAATTGTTTATGAACATGTTAAAAAGCAAAGGTCCCAATGCTGATCCTTGAGGGACTCCACTTTCTATACCTTCATTCGGAAAACTGTTCATTTATCCCTACTCTTTGCCTCCTGCAACTTAATCAGTCCCTGATTTGCAAGAGGGCCTAAACCTCTTATACCTTGGCTGCTAAGTTTATTCAGGAGTCTTTGGTGAGGTACTTTGTTGAAAGCTTTTTGAAGCTCCATGTACACTATGTCAACCAGATCACCTCTATCTATATGCTTTTGTTGACACTCTCAAATAACTCTAAATAGGTTCATGATATGTTGAATGTTCTCCGTAGCAGGTGCTTTACCACTGAGTGTGTGTCGAGAGCTCCCAAGTGTGAGTAGGTGTGCCACTTGGAGGAAGGGCTAGTACATTTTTGTGGTTGCGCTTCTGCAAGGTTACATGAGAGCTAGTGTGAGATTTCTTAATTTAGGCGGCTTGAGCAAAAGGCTTATGTGGCAATGCTTCCTATATTTTGTCTGCTTCAAGAAACTGAAGACACTGGCAGCTTCCTCTTTTTTTATACTGTACTTTTATTCACTTGTAGAGCAAACTGCTTAACTTTTAATTTCATTTGAACACATCTTCAGAGTTTCCCATTTATTTATTGGTCCCTGTGACAAGGCTGCATTAATGCCCACCTACTTTCAGGGTCTCTGGGGCTGCGTTTGGTGAGCTAGTTCTGTGTAGGGATCTCAACTACGACTTGTGTGTTGATTTGGAAGACTACTAAGTGAAATGATGTCTCTGACCACTGCATGGCAGGGAGACAGCTTGGCACTAGTCTTCAGTAAGCTTATGTTCAGGTAGGCAAAATTGATATGAGAGCAACCCTTAAAGGGACAGTCCTTAATTAGAGCCAGCGTGGTGTAGTGGTTAAGAGCGGTAGTCTCGTAATCTGGGGAACCGGGTTCGCATCTCCGCTCCTCCACATGCAGCTGCTGGGTGACCTTGGGCCAGTCACACTTCTCTGAAGTCTCTCAGCCCCACTCACCTCACAGAGTGTCTGTTGTGGGGGAGGAAGGGAAAGGAGAATGTTAGCCGCTTTGAGACTCCTTAAAGGGAGTGAAAGGCAGGATATCAAATCCAAACTACTCCTCCTCCTCCTCCTCCTCCTCCTCCTCCTCCTCCTCTTCTTCTTCTTCTTCTTCTTCTTCTTCTTCTTCTTCTTCTTCTTCTTCTTCTTCTTAATTAGAGCCAAAATGGTGTCTTGGTTTCATGGAATCCTGCCCCCCTGCCGTACCCAGTGAGATATTTGTACAGAATATTTTGGATACATTTTGGGATCTCATAGAATTGTAGAATCATAGAATTGTAGAGGATCCTCTAGTCCAACCCCCCCCCCCCCCCGCAATGCAGGAATATGCAGCTGTCCCATACAGGGACTGCGTTTGCAACCTTGGTGTTGTCAGCACCATGCTCTAACCAACTGAGCTGTCCTCAATATTATTTTTGTTGTCTGTGCCTCTGATGCCTTGTTCAGAATTTACAGAATAATATGCATGAAATGCTGGTCCCTGCACTGATTCAGAAGAGATTGCAGTCGAAATGTGGGGACATGTAGGAAAGAAACACAGGAGGTGGCAGGGGAAAACGAGGGCTGAGTGCAAATGAAATGCAGTTAGAGGTGCTTAGGTTTTATTTCACTGGGGATTAGGATTTAGGAGCAACAGAAGAGGGGAGTTTGAAGAGGCCCTGAGGGGGAGCAGCATGCAGATGTAACTTGTGTTTTAATGTATTTGATATTTGATGTTAGCCGCCCTGAGCCCGGTCTTGGCCGGGGAGGGCGGGGTACTTACTTGTGTAACTACATTCTAGGCCTTAGGGGCAGCAAAAGGGGAACAGTCAGAATTTAGATACGTAAATGCTGAGAAGTCAGCATATGAAACAGCTAATGGTTGGGGGAATAACTTAGAAAAACAAAACAAAGCACCATTCCAGTGAATTAAAAATACAAATCCTGCTCCTACTTCTCTTCCAAAGTTCTAACTTAATGGTTTGCCTGTTCAAAAACAAAACAAAACACTGACTGGGAATCCCCATCCAACACTAAAAGATTCCAGTTGTAGGGTATTAATAACCAGCTTAATACTGAGTCTTGCATGAGTCAGTACTTTATTTTTTCCATAGCTTAAAGCATGCCTTGCATATTTTCATGCAAATGAAAGAAATAATGTTTTAGAGGCTGTATAAAAGGCATTTGTGGTATATTTGCCATTAAAAATAAATCTTCTCCAGTTATATTTCAAGTTGTCTCTGTAGGAAGTGTGAAGTGGGCATTTAGAGACAGTTTCAAAATGCTGAAGAAATTAAAAGGGCTGTTCTTGAGAAGCCTGCAACTGGGCGTTATTATCCAAGCTTGACCTTACTCCGAATTAGGGTTTGAGTGTTTTCTTTCCCCACTGGAGGGCAACTTTCCACTGTTGGGAAGTAACAGCCTGGACTATAAATGCAAAGTTCAAAACAGATAAAACTTCTCTTCTCAAGGCAAAGATGGTTGGTGTGGTCAGGTGTGGGGAACCTTTGAATCTTCAGATGTTCCGGATCTACAACTCCCATCAGCCCCAGCAAGTATGGCTCATGGCCAGGAGTGATGGGAGTTGTAGTTGAGCAACATCAGGGGGTGCAAATGCCCCCCCCCCCGCACCTCGTCTAAGGTGCCAAGCTACCCTCTAATGCTGTGCTGTGTTCATGCACAGCACCTTTTTCGTATCATAGGTTGTTGCTACTATTAAGAGTAATTAGAAGCCCAAACTTGCCACATTGATTTCTAAAATGCTAATTTTGAAGGAAGCAGAGAACAGAGTCACTGAAATCTTATTTCATGATTACTGTATTAGTGACTCATCATCCAGTTTGGGCATTCTTTATGCTTAGAATCAGTTTGCCAGAGGTTTAATTAGCACTGAACTTTGAAAAGGATGTTCGTATGTGTGGGTTATCAGGTAAGCAGCAAAGGGAACTCTACCTGTTACCAGCTGGGCCTTGAAAGGTCAAACTGTGCAAAGGTGGATTTCATTAATGGCTGAGAGGGTGGTCTATTCTACACTTAATGCATGCTTAAATTGTGTTCCCCTCAAGCTGATTTTGCCTCTGGTGCCTACAGATTCTTCCTTCTTGACTTCAGTGGGTTTTCAGTATAGAAAATGAGTGACCTGTCGTGCAGGAGCTTTCCCCCCAAAGCAGGTGCTTGGCCCATAAGCTTTTCTTTATTTTCAGGGTTTTAAGGAATTTAATCAGGGCTAAAAGGGGGGAAATGCAGTTAACCCTGGCTACATGGGTTCATGTGCTGACAGGGCTAACAACTTCTGATTTTAAAAAATGTGGGCACCTTGATCGCTCCAGGCAAGTCAGTGGACAGAAGTAGAAGCAAAAGTTGTAGCAGCAGCTGGAATGCCAGGAGGAATGAGATGAAGACATGGAACTGCCCTGAGACCTCCGAGTATAAGGCGGTATATAAATTCAATCATTTTTTAATTTATTTAAAAAATTGAACACTGCCACCCACTCCTGCCTCCCTTTTGCCTCTGTGCTGAGTAGAACAGAGTTGGGGAGAGATTCTGGAGATATTTTGGGAGGTAGTCAGTTGAGTTTTATTGTTTATTGCACTCAAATTATTTTTTTCTGTGAGTTTAGTATAATTGGCTTGTGATTCTTAATTAGTACTCTTGCTGTAGTACTAACCCTTGGATTTTGTGAAGCATTTAACTGTTCTAAGCTGCTTTGGGAACCAATCTTGGTTGAGCGGGATATAAATATACTAACAGTGCAGTTGCTAATCATGTTTGCTCGGAAGTAAGCCCTACTGTGTTAAATGGGACTTAATCGCCAGGTAAGTGTGCATAGGATTGCAGTTTAAGTGAATAATAAAGCTTTTCATTTGTTCCTGCGTCTAGTGATGGAAGCCACGATGTGTGGCTGCTGCTCATGTACCTACATTCTAGAAAACTACATCTCTGGGTTGTGCTGTTACCCTCTTCATCCATGTTGTCTGAGAATCTCTAGGTTATCAAAAAAGCAGCCACTGAAGCTGGAGCAACATTCCCAGCCGTGCTTTGCTGATTTGGGTGTACAGTAATGCCAAGTCACAGCTTGCCCAAATTAATGGTCTCATAGTATAATTTCGGATCTGGGTTTGCAAACAATGGTTGTTAGATGATGGTGGCCTGGACATCACAATAAACCATGGATTGAAGTTTATGTCTGAGCTTATGGGTTTATGGGAAGGCCCATAAGTAGCGATACCACTTTGTTCTGCTTGCGCTACCTTTTTCTTTTAGACTACTGTTTTATTCTGATTACTGTGAGATACATTTGTGAGCTGTTGCTTAGGGTAGGAATCAGATCCCCCTAACCTTGAATTTTAACTTATATTGGTGAGAGGTGCCAAATTTTGTGCTTCCAGTTTCCCTGAACAAATAGTTGATTCAAAACTTGATGAGACATCTGAGATGTGGGCTCCCGGGTGTAGTATGCCCGTTGTCTGCAGTTTATAGCAGTTGCTAATAAAGTTCAGATTTAGTTCAAGACTGTTAGGATGGTTTCTAAAAGCTCTGCAAGCTTTAGTCTTTTTATAGCCTAGAAACCTCTTATGTGTGCATAATATAGGTCCATTGTTAAGATATTTGGGTTTGGTGGAATTTTGCTTTGGCTCATAGGCATACTTGTCCCCTTACAGCTCGGTCCCCTGGAGTTCAGAAATACTTTAAGACTACTTTCATACTGAAGCTTTTCTTCTTCTTGTTGTTAAAATCCCTCTACCGTTCTCACTATTGCATTTGCTTCTGTTGTTGTTTGATGGCTCTGTGTACTTCATATTTTGTATTCATTACTCTTTTGGGAAAGTTGGTTTTTTTTTTTAGTGCAATGGGGCTCTAAAACAGAATGCGGAAATTTCCTTACATTTCAAATCGGTTTGGATCTTTCTATAGCTTTCATGAATGCAAGGCCTGCCATTGCTTTGAGTACCGAAGTAATGTAAGCTGTCACGGTATGGAGATCTAGGCATCATGGAGATGGTGGCCTTTTAGCAGAAATGCAAAGTTAATGAAGCCTGAGGATGTGGTCAAGATGCTTGCAACTTCACAGCCTGTTACATGCTCTCTTGATTCATATTTATCCTGGCTGATTAGTGCCAGCCCTTGAAGCTTTACTGGGTAGCTCCAAGGTGTGATGAATGCTTTGTGGCATGATAGGATGGTCCCTGCTGCTTTGGAGGAGGTGGTAGTGTGGCCATGCAAGGGGGAAAAAATCACTTTGAGAGCTATGCCAATTATTGCATGCAAACTACGTTCAGCACACCTTATTTTGAGATAGGGTGGTGCTGGTTCAGCTGTGGATGCTTTTCTAGTCTGGTCTGGTTTTGGGGCAGAGTTGGTCTCAGTCACCCTGATAGATGACCTTCGGGATGGGGAAGTGTGACCATGCTGAGATTGCTTGGGTCTCTCTGTGACCATTGATACCATTCACCACATTATACTCCTGGACCATCTTTGTAGGTTTGGGACACCATTTCACAGTGGTTTTGCTCCTACTTGTGGGGTTGGTTCCAGAAAATAGTATTGGATGGCTGTGTCTCAGCTCCCTGGCAATTGATTTGTGGGAGCCGAAGGCAACAATTAACTCCCGAAATGATTTAATATTTATATGAAGCCAGTGGGGGCAGTCACTGGCAGATATGGGGCAAAGTGTCACTAGTATGCTGATGATACCCTTCTATATTTCTTTGTAAAATCTGAACCAGGAGAGGCTGTGTATGTCCTAAACTGGTGCCTAGAAGCCCTAGATGCAGTCATAGGCTGAATGAGAGCAAATAAACTGTGACAAGACAGAGACACCATGGATAGGAAATTCCCAGATCATAACCTTTTTGTTAACTCTGTAATTCTATCTATGTGTCTTAAGTGCCCTTTGACAAAGTCATATTGACAGTAGATCCATTGAAATGAATGGGCTTAAATGAATTATGATTAACTTAAATCCATTGATTTTAGTGGGTCTCCTCTTGAGTGTGGCATAGTCAAAGGCCATTCTTTGAATTTAGCTTGTTACCAATCTGTCTAAAAAGGGAATAGTCCAAAAGGGAATAGTGTACAAAAACATTGTGATAATCATCCCCAGTCTTGCATGTGAGCTTGTTTCTTCTCTTAATCTGAAACAGGGAGAGGTTAGCAGCCAAATGCAGTGCCTTGAATCATATGACAATTTGAAGTCTGTGAAGGAGGCAGGAATGGACTAGAATAGTGTATGCTTCCCCCTTCTCATTGCATGATTACCAGCAAGTTACCACTGGACTTCTGCACCCAACTTCATTAACTAGATAGTTCTGATTCATTCCTTTTGTGCCATCTGTTCATTAAATGACGTTGAGGAGGAAGGTGAAAGAAATTGCTCACACTTATGAGTGTTTGAATGAATGATGCTTAATTTTTCACTGGTGATTGTCTAATATTCAGTCTTAATACCTTCAAAAATTTACATTTAATTGGTCTGTAGTATAAAGCTCACTGTAAACTAAACCTGCCAAAACACTGATCAGAGAACTGATTTTCTTTTACAGCAACCACCGCTTAATCAGTAGTTGTTTTAGCAAATAATCTTGTATTGGATTCAGCAAAGAAGTCTAAAATACTCTTTTAAAAATAAGTATGCTCAGAAAATAGTCACACTTAATACTTATGTGCAATATATGCACAGGAAGCTGCCATTAGTTTTACCTTTTTCTCAAGGGAAAGATGCTTCAACCTCTTGATCATTTTGGTTGCAATATTCTGTAAGTGGTGGTCCTTTATCTCATATAGGTAAAGGTACCCCTGACTGTTAGGTCCAGTCATGGACGACTCTGGGGTTGTGTGCTCATCTCGCTCTATAGGCCGAGGGAGCCGGCGTTTGTCTGCAGACAGCTTCTGGGTCATGTGGCCAGCATGACTAAACTGCTTCTGGCGAACCAGAGCAGCGCACGGAAACATCTACTCACAGCAAACCTGGGTTTGCAACAGGGAGCTGCGGCCAGTCCTGGTTCCTTGCTAAGTGTATCTGTATGATACATGAGCGTATCTGTATGATGCATTAATCCTGAAATATTTTTACACTACATTTTTAGATGTACAGTTATGTATATACAACTACAAAATGTAGTGTGTGTGAGGTGTGCAAGTAAGTGCATATGGGAGTGGAGCAGCCCCTGCCTTTGTGTTGTGTGAACAGAGGGCTTAAGACACCAGTAATACTGCATTCCTCTTCTGACTTGAGAACATGCTTCTAGAGCTACTTGAGCTCAAAGGCATCAATTGTTGACTAGGATATTTAAGCTTGCTAATCTTGGAAGATTAAACTGATTTTACTAATTTAGGAGTGGTAATTCATCTCTGGAAGCTGAAGGATTTTTGGAAGGGTTACCAATTAGTATTTGGTTGTACTTTTGGTTACGTTTGTATTTGGTTACTTTTCAGCTATATGTGTAACAGCAGTGGTTCACTGTACCATAGGTGTCGGTTATTAATTGTTTCAGAAAAATCATATTCTTAAGTCTTATTCAGTCATTATCCCCTCAGTGCAGTTACCACTGTGCAAGAGGGAGAGTCGGGGTGAGTCCATTAGCCCTTCCCCCCACTTTATGTTTCCGTGGTAATTTCTACTGTCCATGTGTTGGAGGCAATTTACAGCTGAGGACTCTAGCTTGCATAGAACATCTAGTCAAGTAGAGCAGGTGTCCCACTGCAGACATTCATCCCCCAGCATGTGGAGGCCTTCAGGAATTTCAGTGTCTACATGCAGGAGGAACTGCTCCAAATGAGTTCTTTTCTGCTTGCTCCTTTGCACGATGGTGCCCACGGGGTGGGAGGGAGAGTAATTGCAACAACATTTCAAAGCAATTTGCAAGAAATGCTAATTAAATTCAAAAAATCTCTGAACTACACCTGAAAGTAGTGCCCATAATTGTCAGGTGCACTGCATATGGACTAAGTTCATTTGGGGTATAACATTGAACAATTTCTAGTTCAGGTTCATTCTCTTACATGTGTTTTATACTCTTTAGACCCTTTGAGCCTTAATGCTTAAAGATCATAATTGTTGAGGGGTGTGTGTGGAAATTAAACAATTCACATCCCATTGTCTGTGCTTTGATGTTTTCTTAGTCTTCTTAAGTATGTTTTATTCTTCAGCACAACAACTTGTGAATGCTGAATTTTTGTTTGCAATCATGTGCATCAGTGTTTCCCAACCTTTTTACTTGGTATGGTGACCCATCAATTTATCAGGTTTTTTTTTGGACCTCAGGTCATTGGCAGGCATTGGTTTTGTGCATTTTAATTGCATGTTTGTGTATTTTATTACCTTGAGGCATCCAAGCAACAATTTACTTAATATCCTTGTTAATGTGGAATTTGTTGAATTGTTTATAGTACTTAAAAAGTTACCCATAGTTTTGTTTATGGGAATGTAAGAACACCAACCACCTGATTGCAGGATATGCCTCCATAAGCTGTAGAAATTAGTTTTTAAAACATACAATTACACAAGCCATGTCATATCTAACAACATATCAATATTTTAAATATTTTTATTCTAAATGAAGTCCATTTCAGCAAATAACAGTGGGATTGCTAAACTAGCATTTTGGCAAAGAGTAGTTCAATGTAGGCTTTAACGGTTGTCAGACATGGTTCTCATATCATTATGGATACATAACCTGTTTTTGTATTTTGGCTTCATAGTAGCCATTCCTGAAAAATCTGTATCAAAAGGGTATTTGCTACAAAATGGCAGCAGCACAGATATTGCTTCATCAGCAATCTCTAGATACTCTGTGGCAACATGAAAGCAAAATTCAGAGCACCTCATTTACAAAAGTCATCTTAGAGGGTCCTATCACATGACAATTGAAGGAGCTGTTCTTTTTGCACAATGAGGACTTCATGACATCAGTTGCAAATGGGTTTTGCACCTACTCAACCTTCTCAGTTTCTAAGCAGACTTCAAATTACCATTGACTTAACTAACCTTGGCAGCAGGTTCAGTGGTTGTACAGGGAGTTTCTCTGAGTGATTATTACAGCTCATCTGTGATGCACAGCTGCCAAAGGAGCGCCTTGTGCTGAACTGTCACTGGATCTGCCATCAGACAGCAGTTCCCAAGTGTTACAGTGTAAGACCTGAGCCATCCGGATGTTCAGAGACATGTGTTTATTCAGATCCCGACCCACTTATGGGTCATGACCCATAGGTTGGGAAACAGTGATTCAGCTGAACTTGAATTGAACTGTGAACTGGATGGTGGTGAGCTGGAATTAGTGCCTTTTGGATTTCTTGAACTTGTTCCTTTTAAAAATGAATTCCCAAGTGGCCATCTCTTTTTTGTTCTTATAGCAAGAAAATGCCTTTTATCCTCCGGCAGGAAAATAATGAAAAAAGGCATTCATGTACATCTGTAGAAATAGAATAGATTTGGACCTTGTCATGAAATTTGGCACAGAATAGTAGATGAAGAAAGACTCAATAGCAAGTCTTTCTTCGCAAGACAGGTAATACATGTACAGTGGTGCCTCGCAAGACGAAAATAATCCGTTCTGCGAGTCTCTTCGTCTAGCGGTTTTTTCATCTTGCGAAGCATCCCTATTAGCGGCTTAGCGGATTAGCGCTATAGCGTCTTAGCGGCTATTAGCGGCTTAGCGGCTAAGTGGCTATTAGTGGCTTAGTGGCTTAGAAAAAGGGGGGGGGAAAGGAAAAAAAACTCGCAAGATTTTTCATCTTGCGAAGCAAGCCCATAGGGAAATTCGTCTTGCGAAGCGCCTCGAAAAACGGAAAACCCTTTTGTCTAGCGGGTTTTTCGTCTTGCGAGGCATTCGTCTTGCGGGGCACCACTGTATTAGGAATCAAGTTTTGAAGCCTGTGTCCAGTTTTGTCCCAGAAAAACTGGGGACTAAGAAACAAGAAGTGAGCAGAGCTGGCTGGTGCTGCCATCCAGTTATTATAATTATGATAAAAATATCATAATTATTCTGCCACTCCTGTCAAAGGAGCCCAGGGCAGCAGAAACAGCAAAAGTAAAACAGTGTCAGACTAGTGGGTTTAACTCTGCGAAAGGTTACACTCTTGTACCTGCTCTACTAGATCTTATGGATCTAGGGAGTTTAATAGTGACCTATTTTAAGCAGGAAAGCAGTTGGCCTTTTGATAGCTTGACTATTTTATGCTGACAGAAATAAGTTCACCGGAAAAGGATCAGAAATACTTCTCATTTCTGTCACCCTGTGGTGGCAGGGAAAAATTACATCTACACTTTGTTTCAGTTCATGTAGCCTCATATGTCTAATTTTTCTTCTCTGCACTGTGACAGGCACCCATCATTTAATGTCAGCCCCATCCCATATATGCATTGAAATATTTACCTATATTCCTTAAATCTCTGGTATTTGTTCTGGCAATCGTAGTGTTACCTAACAGATTGTTTTCTTCTCTCTTTTCAGGTCTCTGGATGGCAGACTCTGAAAAGAAATGCAGTTTTAAGAGGTATGTTGACCACATGTGCTTCCAGAATTATTTGGGGAAAGAGCACTTTACTGATGGAATTGGACTTCTCGCTTCTCACTTTAAATAGATGAAAGGGGAAACAGGGATTGAAAACAACAAGCACACCCAACTTGAAATTGGTGCTTTTGAAGTTCTAGTCATAATTAAACTTTGCAAAACGCTTAGTTTTACTGTAAACAATAAAATTGCTGCTGTCCCACCAGATAGAGCCTGTTTTAGTCTCAACATCAGATTTGTTATGGGTCCAGTATAAGTTGCTTTTAATGTTAGCCTTTAGTGTTATGGCGTGACAGTTGTGTCGAAGCTCAGGGAGGATGGTAACTGTTTTAATCTTGAGGGTTTTTTAAATGTAGGAATACTTTTTTATTCAACTGAAATATCTCGACACTCTTTCACATAAAGATTATGTGGGGGAAAGAAGATTTGGGAGATCCCCAAATCTATTTGAATTGCATCACTATAAAATATTTGAACTTCCCCTCCTAACTGGAACTAGGGAATTCCTGTCAGTGACAAGAACTCCTTCATGCTCTGATTCCTGCCACAAGAAATGTTTAATGTGTTCAAAGTTTTGGAATGTCACAGAAGAGTCTTTGAGTGGTTAAGTTATCCTTACAAGGCTACTGAGAATCACCCAAACTCTAAGCTAACCCTGCTTCTTCTGGGGTAGTTTGTCCACCACCCTGCACTCATCTCTCACCTGTGAATCCTAGAAGCTGTCAGCATGCAACAGCGACCACACCTTGGCAACGGCTTTGGCTAGCTGACTAAACCAGGTCAGGGTAGCCGATGGGACTCAACCATTGATGAGTTAGGGACTTCTCTTGCATGCGAAGACAGACTCCTGCAGATTGAGCAGACAAGTATTGGGTTCAGCAGTCAAGAAGATGGTTTCTGTACATGCTGTAGAGGGAAGTGAGGGGCAGATGGGGCTCATCCACCTGGAAAAGTAGCCCACCTAGGAGAAGGAAAAATCTGATGCTAAATCTCTGCTGCTTTGTGGAATATCTTCAGGAGAAGAAAAGGCTAAGGAGCAGGGCTTTTTCTCAGCCGGAACTTGCCAGAAGTCAGTTTCAGCACCTTTCAAGTGGGTGCTATTGCCATTCTAAGAGAATGAGGGAGGTTTTCATGGTGAGTTTTGGCATGTCTTTTTTTTTTGAAAAATAGCACTGCTAAGGAACTCGGAATAAACCCAACACAAATCCAGAGTGGAGACCCTAAGACAGTTGGATAGTGACTTGTACACCTCCTGGCAACTCCTGCCACCAAGTTGGTGCCAGACATATTGCTCTGCTTTCCTTTGAAACCCCATCAGTGAGGCTGGGGTGGTGGTGTCTTGTCTTCTGGGCAGCCCAGATCCTCCATACACACTGCCCAGGCTTACACCCCGGGGTGGTCACTTCAGTGCTGCTAGTGCAATAGCTTGACTTGACCTCCAGAGGTGTATTCCATTGTCTCTCGAGACAGATGGATACCAACACAAAGCACTATGCCATGGGAGCTAGGAAATTACTATTTTCAGACGCAGAAAAGCCTGAGGTTATCTTGGGGCCAAACTAGATATGACCAGGGGAGAGTAAGTATTAGCTCTCCCACTGTTTGTTTATTTATTTTTTTAAAAAATAACACTTTAAATACAGTTAGAAGTGTAGGCATCCATTTGAGACAATGTGTTAACCCTATTCTCTCTGTAACATTTTCCTATTAGGCTGCTATTTGCCCTGCAAGAGAAAACAAAGCATACAGGTATCCATATTATTAATAGCTTCAGAAGATGATTTTCACTTAAACAACAGTACAGAGTAAAGGGTTTAACATACCCACCCCACTGCAATTCCAATCCAATTTCCCAATGTACCCCTGCAACTGTTGTTAAACTGTAAAAGTATGTACACTGGATGTGCTCTCGTGGATCTTCTGTCATGCAAACCCTTTGACAATTGTCATATTCTGTGCAGGATTCCCCAGGCATGGAACTGCAGAAGATTGCAGTCCTGGTTGTTGCAGCTGCTGTACATTCTTCTAACCACAGTTAGTGCCCACTTCCTCTGAAGCACATGAATTTTCTGTTTGCATTTATTAGCTAAGATTATGCTGTTTATTTTGAGGATTAGATGGGTTTGTTTAGCATTACTTCTCGGCATCTGATATCTCAGATCTCTGGGGCACTGCTTTATATGGTGCCAGAGTATGGCTTACCATGAATGTTTTGAGTCCCACACCCACCTTGCTCCTTCCCAGGCTTTTTTAGGTCAGTACAAGACAGGAGATAAGCCAAAGTTTTGCTTATTGTGTTGTCTGAACCCAGAATTGTTGTTAAGGAGGAGATTGTGTACAAATTTCAGAGCTGTGAAAGGACTGAACTTTGGCTATTGTCATGTTGTCATCATGGTTTGGCACAGTGTGTTGTACAAATGTGGTCACTATTTTGTTTTAGAAAGTATCCTCCATGGGCAAATACACTCAAATACACCAAGGGGAGAGATAAACAGCTACTATACTATTGTAATATTTACCATATTTTACACTCGTCCAGCCCAGAGTAGAAGGGGAGAAACACACTGCTCTGAAAAGCACAGAAAGGAGCAAAACTAGCACCCCCACCACCAAGCTGTCATGGCTGGCCAGTTTGGCAATGTTGTGGAGATGATAAGATGCTGAAATGGATGTTTGAGCTGGATACTGTGATGGGGGGCTACTTACGCCGACACAGATGTGCCCCATTACACATTCTCTCAACTCACCCCAGATTCAGCGTGTCAGACATAATGAAACCTTCTTCTTCTTTCTTTGGTGATCACGTGTAGCCGAGTAAGATTGTCTTTCATGAACACAGTCTTAACAGTGAGTACGTAAGTGACTGTGGAGGCCAATTCTGGATCCACACATCCTTCCGCAGTGGGGACATAGGTTTCCGGATGGGAGCTGATGATGGTGAGGGTTTGCCAAACGTGCCTTCCTCTTAGCACGTTTCTCCCTTTTTTCCTGAGTCCGAGTGTCTACAAAGTCCATGATACCTTTGGTAAAGGCAGCATCTTCCACCATGTGAGCAGGAAAACACCAGCAACCAAAAGCTGTTGGCATCCTTGCACTCGGAAGTACAGTTTGCCCTGGCAGCACATACTCCTTGCAAGTACGTTTTTGATTGCAGCATGTAAAGAGAAGGAAGGAGGGGCCATATAACACAGAGCCCTGAGAGCTTCCTTGGAAGGAGGCCTGCAGAGAAGAGAGCATAGAGCCCTCTTTCAGACAAGAGCGCAAGACTCATTGAAGGAGTAGAAGTGTCTTTTGCCAAGCAGGGAAAGGGAAGTACCAGGATAAAGGACAAAGGAAACTGTAACCGCTCACTGTATAGGGCACAAGGTAGGGAAAGTGGAGTTTGAACCTCACCAGGGGGAATAGGGAGAAGATGAGCAACACCAGAGACACTACTCATTAGTTCCCTATTGGCAGCAGACAGGAAACAGATGCGTCGTGACACATTGGTTTCCCTCAGTGTTGAGACCCAGTCACATGTGCCAGAAGCACATAGGTTGCAGATGAAGCCTGGCGGAACAAGTGGCAATCTGATGGAGGGGGTCTGAAAGTAGATCATACCAGGGAAAGGGATTTACTGCTTCCTGGCAGTAGAAGAGCATGAGTGCACAATCTTGACCAGATGTCAGTCCGATTGAATTCAGTGGGGCTTTCCCTGAGGAAAGGGGGTTAGGATTGCAGCCAAATCGTAGTGAATAGCACCTGGGGTGGAAGAGAGCCTGAAAAGAAAGGTCTGTGGCATAACCAGTTACTCCAGGAGGGCTGCTGTACCTTGGACAGTTGCTCTGTAGCAAGGTAACTGCTGTGGTGTCCCTCATGGCTCACAACTTCATGTTGATACTGCGAACAAAGAGTGGCTGGAAGAAGTAGGCCAGGAACAGGCAGGGGCATCCTGATTGCTGGTCATGGGGTGCTCTTCCTTGGGGCCTACGTGGAATGGATATCCCATTCCTTGTAGGCCGTGGGGAAAGCCCGCCCCATGAAAGCTTGGTACCTGTGGGCAGTGGCCCATGGAGAGCAAGAGGCATCTGCTGCCAGACTATAGTACCTGCATCTCCTCAAGCACAGTTGCTGTTTGTAAGCGAAGACTGAGTGCCGCCATGGGGGACAGCCATCCTTCTCCTTGTTTCATGGGAGTTTGCAGTGGAACTGTGTGTGTGCTCAAAGAGCTTGTCCTGATCCATGTGTCCAGGGTGTGACCAGCAAGGCAGAAGTGTTTGGCCAGTAGTATCAGTGTATGGAATGGAGAGCAAGTGTGGTATAGTGGTTAAGAGCAGTTGACTCGTAATCTGGTGAACCGGGTTCGCGTCTCCGCTCCTCCACATGCAGCTGCTGGGTGACCTTGGGCTAGTCACACTTCTCTGAAGTCTCTCAGCTTCACTCACCTCACAGAGTGTTTGTTGTGGGGGAGGAAGGGAAAGGAGATTGTTAGCCACTTTGAGACTCCTTAGGGTAGTGATAAAGCGGGATATCAAATCCAAACTCTTCTCTTCTTCTTTACCAACAAATAGTTTACCTATATGTGCGGATGCCTTGTACAGAAGAGACTGTTTCTTGCTACTCTGGCTATGGGGATAGGTGGGGAGGAAGCAATACAGTTCAGGGAAGACACAGTATTAACATATAGCAAAGTGGGGTGGTGAAAGACATAGGAGACGGATGAATCAGTCATACTTTGTGGCATGCAACCCCCCTCCCCCAGCGTTAAGGACCTGTCATATGGAGAATTGCCTATGCTGATTTTTCTTGGAAAGTTTGGCTTTGATGGATATGCAGTACCTTCATCGGACATAAAAACATATGAATGATTCATTTCTAACAATTTACACAATAATTTGTAGAAGGCCTCTTAAGGGGAGAGAATAGTTACCGTAATCATGAAAAAAAAAAAAAAAAAGAATTCCCCCCCCCCCCAAGAATCTTGAGTTCGGCTCCTGCTAGCTAGTTTTATTGAATGACATGTACATTTATCAGGAAACCAAAGGAAAATGGTTAGTGCAGCATTATCTTAAAGTAATCTGAAGATGCAAGTACACTGAATTACCCTTACTGCAATGAAATTATGAAATGTGTTCCAAAATAAAAATTAATTAAAATGTTTTCTGAGCCAAAGTGTCTCAGCAGTTCTTACTGAAAAGCATGTTAATTTGGTGACACCTGCCGCGTAGGATACCATTGCAACAGATGGTAAAACTAGCTCCCTCCCCCCATTTTTAATTATTTAATGCTATACTCCTCTTTTTCCAGTGCAGATTTTCCCAGTGAGGAAATGTGAGCAGGTGTTTTTATCCTACTTATAAGTTTTAGTATGTCATACTTCAGCTGCTTTCTGGGAACTTTGAGTTTGCATATTTTTTATGAGCCAAACTTGCTCATCAAATTTGGGTGTTTTCATAACGTTCTTGAGAGATTTTAACAGTTTGTTTTGTCAGGGTCCCCCCTACCCCTGCCCTTCCAAATTTAGGGTTCAGGGATTTATTCTTGATGAAAGCGCACATGCATGCATTACACACAGATTACATGGAGACTTGTTTAACTTCTGTTCAAAGGCCTCAGTTGAAAGAATGAAGATGACTAACCATTCCTTATTGTCTTATGCTACCAACATACACATTAGTCCCCACCCCCAAAGTTACACAGACTTTTGATTCATAGATAATAAAATATGTTAACATCTGTCCCCTGAGGCAGACTTTCAACAATTCCTTGCAGACCCAGCGACTCCAAATTCCTAGATACTGGATTCCTATCATGCTGCTTTTTAACTGACCTGAAGTCAGCTGCAGGTTATATCAGTCTAAGGTCATTTCAACAACAGATGAACTTTTACAGTTCAATCATATACATTCCTACTCAGAGGTAAGCTCCATTACAACATCATGACCCACCTAACTCAGAATTGTCTACTGTGACTGCCAGTGACTCTCCAGCGTTAAATACAGGTTTGTGTTTGTGTGATAGAATCATGTGAGACTCTACCCAGTAACGTGGGGATTTTTGGAAGTTTTTGAAATTTATGCTAGTAATTAATTCTAATTTGGGATCCTACAATCCATCACTGCCCCCAACTGCAATCTGAAGTGGTGCAGTCCACTAACCTTACCTGCTGCTTCTGAGAACTAGGCCCCAGTTAAACCTGATTGTGTAGAATGTCACAAACTTAGTTGCGAATAAATATTGCAGCATTAGGTCTAGAATACCAAATGTTGAACTTGCCTTTAGTAATTGGATTGGATAGTTCAGTGGATATTCATTCTCATTTTCTTAAACCAGGACCCTTCTTTTCAAGTAAAATATTGTTAGGAAGAAAGCTACATTGAAAAACCTAATCACTCTCTGTATTGCAGGCTTATCATGAACGTCAAATATTTAAATTTGCAAAGGCCACTTACATCCACACTTGGAAAAACTGATGGCCCTGTTTTTCTTGCAGACACCAAAGATGCTGACGAGGAAGATTAAGCTTTGGGACATCAATGCCCATATAACCTGCCGCCTTTGCAATGGTTATCTTATTGATGCTACCACTGTAACGGAATGCTTGCATACCTGTGAGTATTAATATGAGTATTAATAGTGATGTTTCATCAGATGTAAGATTAGTGGGTTGGGTATTTTTCATTGTTCGATACATCCTCTCTGTCTGCTTCTTCTAGCTTTGTAATGTTTCAGAGTCAAATGTCAAATACCAAGCTTCTCTCCACCCACGCCCCCATCCAGGATCAGATCGTGGGTGAAGACAGATTCTGATTACAGATAAAATCCATATTCTGGCTGGATAAGATGTTACTTTCTGCTGGGAAGGACATAGCAGGGGTCCCCGTAAGCCGGAGGCTAACTCTCATGTGAATACAAAGCATGTGCTGTGGTCCTTCTTTTAGTGGTAGGGGAGAGTGTAAATGAATGATGCCAAGTAATGTTCTGCTTTACTTTGAAGGTGAGGGCAATGGTATATTATGGTAGGCTTTTAGGAATGCTAAAAAGTGGGATTGTTTTGAAAGATAAGGTATATTGGAGAATTAATGATGGTGGTGATGTTTGAAGCGGCACATAATCCAAGGTTTATTGCTGGTAGTAAATCAGGTTCTTCTTTCCCTCATACAAACCAGTAGTGAAGATCTAAAACGAAGGATTGGGGGGGGTGTTAATATTTTGCAAGTGGTATTTGAAAGAAAATGAAACATGGAGATTTAGTTCATGTGATACATACTAAATTATGAGTTGATTGCTGTGCTGATTTGTAAGCCTTAGATTAATCTAATTTAAACCTAAACTGAAGACTTTCAGGAACTGTTGTGTGAAACAGTACAAGGCATAACTCTGGACAAGAGGGAGACAAGATAGGTTTGTAGCTCTTGCTCATGTAGCCACCTGCCCCTTGTTAGGTCACAATCATTCCCAGTTTGGGTGCTTGTGGCTTATTCCATTTCAGTGCTAAGGTTCTTATGACATTTGAAAGACCCCCCCCTTTGATAGGTGATGGCTTATAAGTGCATTTAAACTTCATAGAATTTGCCATTTATACAGTTCTTCCAAAACACTGAACTTTCCCCCCTATTCTACTCAAAAGCTCCTCTTCTTTCCCCATTTCCTTTCCCTCCAAAGGAACTTCTACTCTTTGCAAGAGAGCAATAAATATTTTAATAAATAATAAAACTGAACCATCTTGGTCTATCTGGACTTTCACCTTGCTGTCCCTCTTCCGTGGTTTTAGTCATATGCTTTCTGTTGACTTTTAATGCAATAGGATAGCTGGGTAATCGTGTGGGTGTGAATCTTTGTTATGTCAATAGGTCCCCATTGCTTTGCATATATCTCTCTGCCCTCCCTCCTTGCAAACCAGGTTTCCCTCTAAAGGCTCACAGTGCCTCATCCTGGCTGTTATTAAGCACTACCTTGAGCTTGTTTCTGCTAAAATGTGCATCATTTTGTGTGAGATGTAGATGGCACTGTTTAACTGCAGAAGCCAGGCACCAGTATTGCCAAGGTTTCAAAGCCATTGTAGGACGGTTGGCTATATTCAAGCGGATGGTGTTCTAGGTATCCTTTTGCTGTACCTACAACTCTGCTGTTAACGTCACTGAAATAACCTCAATTTCAACTTTGGACAAAGCTAAATCAATGATGGCACACTGTCAGATATGTAATAAATATATGTTTATAAGGAACATCCTATGTATTCAGACCTCAGTTTGACTCTAAAGACCATGTTGTTCTTCAGCAGGAAACAACTTTTTCATAACTTCATATTCTGCATTCAAACAACCTAAAAATAAATGTGTACTTTAAAATTTAAATCAGTTTAGAATTCTAAACACATGCCAGAAAAGCAAGCAAGCAAACAAAACCCCTCCCAGTTTTATATTGCTGCTCTTCTGATCTTTCTTATCTATATTTTACTTTCTGAATTTTATCCTCTGAAGATGAATGGAAGTGCCTGAATTTATGCCTTAACATTTGTATGTTAGACAATACATCCTTATTGGGCATTATTTAGTTAAAGCTGGAAAGTGAATACAAATAGATGCTAAAATATATAATGCATTTAGATTACATTTAACTTTTTTTGTATTGAGAAAGCAGTTTTGCAAAGAATGAAATGTTCTAGTCAGAGATGGAGAACCTCAGGCTTGGACGCCAAATGCTTGGAGCCTTCCAGGGCTCTCTGGCCCTCATAAATCTCTCTAGGTCACATACCCTGGAGAGCCATGCCCCTGGCCCAGCTTTGCACCCCCCTTGAGTGTTTTTTTGACTGTCTGGAAAGTGTTCAGTGAACCCCAAGAATGCTGCTTACTTGCTTGGATGGATGGAGGATAGAGAGGAATGTGTGAGTGTGAAGAAACTAGGCAAAGGTGATGTTCACATTTATGGCTCTGTTCACTTTTGCCTTGGCTCACCCACATCCTCTATGTGGCCCCCAGCAGGTCGCCCCGAAGGGAATGTGGCCCTCTGGCTGGGTGGAGGGCAGGTTCTCCACCCCTGGTTTAAGGGAACAGTGTTAAATATGCAACATCCATGTTTGTTCTTAGGATGGTAGTAACCAAATCTTTCTATAAACAGTCTGCAGGAGTTGCTTGGTAAAGTATTTGGAAGAAAATAACACCTGTCCCACATGCAGGATAGTTATACACCAGAGCCATCCACTACAATATATTGGGTAAGTAACGTTTTAAGGTAATATGTACAGAGATCTGCTAGGTATGCCTTTCCCATCAGTGGGCTGGTTTAGAAATGCATGTACATAATTTGACTGCACATCACCTGATTGCATAGCACAATGAAAATTATGGGGAGCCATCCAGCCTTCCTTCATTAACTTTACTTTTACGTGAGGGATGAGTTGATGTTCCAGCGCTCATCCCAAGGGAAATTTCAATGCTCATCCCACCATCCAGTGTTAAGCGATACAAATTCAGCATGGAAGTGCTTCATAGTGCAATTTACTTCTTGTTATTTTTTCTCTCTTTTTGGCTAGTCATGACAGAACAATGCAAGATATTGTTTACAAACTTGTTCCAGGTCTTCAGGAAGGTAAGTGAACAATATACTCTTCGGTAAACATTTACATATGATTAAAACTTTTCAATGTGGTGTTTGGATGTAATGGTTCGATTTTTAAAAATAAAGTAACATGAAATAATGGATGGCATGATGTAGTTCTAGGTTGTTTTTATGGGGTTGCTTTGGCAACTAAGGGCCAATTGGCATGTTACAGTGGAGCTCCATGCTTGTAAAAGTTACTGGGATGGTTTTGGTGGTTTCAAGTTTGGACTGGGAGAGAGGGAGGTCCCCCTGGTACTGTGACCCCAAGTCAGATCACTTCTGCAGAGCTGCTGTTAGCCTGTAGAAGAGAAAACTAATCTCTTGGTTGATTTTACAGAAAGTTATGTTGGGAGCTCCAGACATGAGGCACCAATGTAATATGTAGTTTGGCCCTCAAGATACTACAGGCAGGAAAATTCATTGCAGCGTGGGTGCCTCATATTTGCACATGTGAATGTGAGAAATTTTAGCAAGTGGGGATGTTTACTGGTATTTACTGATATTTGAATGGCCCAGAGAGAAATGACAGGATAACTAAATGCCTTTGGGAAATTTATTTTGTGTGTGTGCGTATCTCACCACCCTTCACCTGAAAATATGTAACACAAAATATATAACCAAAAACAAAAGCAAACCAATAGTCCCCCTCCCACAAACACATCTGGAAGTCCATAGATTTTTTTAATCAGCCAAACGCCTGGTTATAGAGGAATGTTTTCGCCTGGCGCCTAAATGTCCAAATGTCATCCTCATTTCTATCATATAACTGATAAAGGACACATACCTAAGAAGCACATGAGTAAATTTCAGAAACAAGTCTCATGGTTCAGGCATTTCTAACATTTCCCAGCGGACTTCCTAAATTACCAGTAAATGTCAATATCCACATAGTTGCTTACATTTCCTGCAATGCATACTAACATAAAATTCCTTGTGGATATGCTGCAATTTGCAGTCCTAGATTTTGCTGTTGCCTGTTTCACTAATACAGTGGTGCCTCGCAAGACGAAATTAATTCGTTCCGCGAGTTGCTTCATCTTGCGATTCCCCGGGTATTCCCCGGGTATTCCCCGGGTATTAACGGCTTTAAGAAAAAGGAAGCAAACCCGCAAGACGTTTTCGTCTTGCGAAGCAAGCCCATAGGGAAATTCGTCTTGCGAAGCAACTCAAGAAACGAAAAACCCTTTCGTCTTGCGCGTTTTTCGTCTAGCGAGGCATTCGTCTTGAGGGGCACCACTGTATGGATACTTTATACATACAATGTGTGTACAGAAATACCATCATTACTTCTGACTGAAAATTATTTCATAAATGAAGCAGGCCTGGGAGGGGGAGTGGGAAAGACTTGATTTCACAGTTTGTAAAACATGAGTCCCCGCCTCAATCCTAAATCTTGCCAAGAGTCACTAACAAGTGCATGAAACAAGTGCTGGGCCATTTTAAAGTAGAAAGTGAAATCCAAAGGTAGCATTCAGTCATTTAAGAAATTTCTCATCTTATTAAGATGATGCGTAATGAGTCACAGAAAAGCTGTCGGACATTAGAGGGTGCTCTTGCTACATTTTGCTGAAAGCGTGAGAGGAGTAAATTGTTTGCTTAAGTTGATGAAGTCCACTGATCTTAGCTAAAGACACTGTTTTAAAATGTTAAACAGCGGAAATGAGAAAGCAGAGGGATTTCTACCACAAATTGGGCATGGAAGTACCAGGTGACATCAAAGGGGAGACGTGCTCAGCCAAGCAACATTTAGATTCCCACCGTAATGGTAAATAGACATTGCATGTATTTGCTACACCTGTGCTTGCGAAAGGAAATTGTTTGAACATTCTTTATTGATTTATAGTATGTTTATTACCAATATATTCTGTTTCCTAAAGAATATGTATGCTGTTGCTTGTGAAATGTGGGACAAATATATATTTTCCCACAAGTAAGCAGCTGGAAGGCTACAGCCTCCTGATCTATATATTTGCAACAAATTTTACATTCATGCCATTTTCCACAATTGATGGTACCTATGATCTTCCCCACTGGCTATTGTATGGTCCACCTGTTCGTGTAATGTAAGAAGTGGACCCATCATCTGCACATATATGGATGCTGTGGTATAGGCATTCAGAATGCCTAGTGGTTTATAAAGATGACTACAGCTTTGACTAAGGATGTCGGATCAATAGCCAATTTTTAAGTCTTTAGAGGCAAGAAAACAACTTCACTGTGATACACTTCACTGTGAGCTGCTTTCATCAAAGCGAATTTGAGTGGTGCACGTTTTTCTGCTGTTTCAGAATGAACTTTACAGTCCTTAAGTGGCATAATTGTGACATGAGCCACTGTAGTTAAGAACCTACTTCAGATGCATCAGCCAAGAATGCAGAAATTTATTTAAAGGAAAAAAAATGCCTAGGATCCAGAGCAAGGAATGTGTTACTGGTTCAAAGACACAAGTGGTATCCTAATATTAGTCTTGACAGTAGTGTGGGGGTGTCCATTAGTGCCCTAGTGCCAGTGGATGCCACACGCTCTTGGTGCATCTGAGCAAAGGACTGCAGAAAGATCTGATGTGGGCATAGTGGAGTTCTTCTCTCTGTTCACCTTGTGGGATGTTCTTATGCGACACAAGTACAAGGCACTAGGGGCCAGGTGTGTGTGTGGTTCCTGGCAATTGGGCAGAGTAGGCTGTCCGCATCTCACTAACTGGGAAGCTCTAAAATAAATCCAATGTAAAATTGGCTGTGCCATATAACCTTGTCTTTGGGATTGATTGTGCTGCTCCAGTACAGCTTGTCAAAACAGAACGCCACTGTTGCAAGGACCTTC
Source organism: Podarcis cretensis (assembly GCF_951804945.1). Lineage (NCBI taxonomy): Eukaryota > Metazoa > Chordata > Lepidosauria > Squamata > Lacertidae > Podarcis > Podarcis cretensis. The sequence continues at coordinate 4,827,087 of NC_137187.1, forward strand.
ATGGCTTTGCAGGTAAATATGCCACCCCAAACGATTTAGCTTCATGAAGGGCTTGATTGTAAGGAGAGAAATCTTACACAGCCTCTGCCTCTGAAAAGGAGCAGAATAAAGAACTCTTTGCCTACATCTCTGTTGGGGACAAATAAGATGATAGTGGTTATGATCAGGGGCAAATTGTGGCCAGATTTGTTTTCTGGCTTCCTGTTCTCTCTTTCTGGTATACTCTAATTTTAAATCTCCAGGAAATGGAAATTGTGTGCAGTTTAGCCTGAAGCCTGATCTTTTGAAATATCCGAGGTGTTGCAATGAGAAGAATGTGTAAATGTTATGTTGGGATGAAAAGTCTGAGTTTTGGTGGCTTTGCTGGTAAACTGTTTTCATTAAAAGCAGCAAGAGCACAATCAGGTTGTTGGTGGAATTATCTAAAGATCTTATAACCTATCAGAATCTTGAGAGTTTTTTTTTAAAAAAAAAACTTTCAAATGCCTGAGTTTGTCATGATGCACTACATGACATACTAGACACATAGTGTCTTCCATGTGTAGCTTGAATTGCTCTTAATATGAATGAATTTATTGTAGCTGATAGAGCTACATCTGAAAGGGCTGAGGACTTCTTGCATTTATTTCATATGTGAATTTGATATCTTTAGAGTCTTCAACTTTGTCACAGATGCTCTCTGCTTTTTTCATAAGGGGAAACAAAAGCAGATGAGAGTACAAACAAAGAAACGTCAGAAGAGAAACAAGAAGAAGATAATGATTATCATAGAAGTGATGAGCAGGTACTGTCTAAATACGTCTTTTTAATTAAGTAGATGTTTAGCTTTTGGTTTCAGGATAGAACCAGCTAGGAGATAACGTTGTACCTTTTCAAAGAAGGCATTTGTGTGAGTAGCTAGAGATGCTATGATGGGTGTGTTCATTTTTAAGAGAGAGTGGTATCCAACAAGATGTTGCGCAGTGGAATTTCCCCTACCTTTCCATCTGCTCAGTGTGTCCCCTGCATGTATTCCGGGTTCCCCCCCAATCTTCCAGAGCAAATTTGGGAAGGGCACAGGAAGGCATGTGGGGAGAGGAGGCGAAGTTCCATTGCAGACACATTAATCCTTTTGTTAGTGGAGCACTTATTTGGATACTGCCCAGAGTTTCAGAAGTTTCTCATCAAGTGAGTACTCAGTTTCTAAAACGAAAGCAGGCTATGCTTGCTGGGTATTATGATTCTTTGAAAGTGTTGAACCCTTCGCTGCAATCACCTGTAGCCAGGTTTTGTTTTCTGTCACCCTAGTGTGGTTGGTTGTGGCTCCGAAAACTCCATATACCAGTTGAATAATTGATGCAATCTTCTGTACACTTTGTTTCTGTTTCTGCTCTGGAGAAGTTGGCTTTTCAAATCACTGCCTTTTAGGACTGTTTCTGCATGTGTAGTTTATTCCTGCCAGCTGGTCTGTCACCTGGCTTCAGCAGCTGTGAAAATGCAGCCACTTAGATACACTGTTATTTCATCCCTAACTTTCATTTCTTGTTAATGAAATTCAGCATTTCCTACTGCAAGGAAAAACAATGAGTCTTTTCATTTAAGCATTTCATAATTTTGCTATTTGAGTTCGTTTTGAAGAAGGCAATGATGTGACTGTTTCAAGTATCTCTGATGTTTGAAATTGGGAGAGGCCATAGCTCGGCAGTAGAGCACATTTTGCACGCAGGAAGTCTTGAGTTTAATCCCCTGCGTCTCCTGCTGAAATAGATCCTTGGGCAGCAGGCGCAGGAAGGATAGCCTCCTGAGACCTTGGATAACCTCTACTGCTCAGAACAGACAACAGTGGACTAGATAGAGCAGTAGTCTGGTATCATAAGGCAGCCTCATATGCTCAGGGTTTTGCTGAAAGCCAAATCCCTCGACTCTATGGATCATAGAGGTAGAACTGGAAGGGCCATTTCGTGTTTGTTTTTTTTGTTTAGATGTACAAGACAGCTATAAATCCTGGGAAGAGTTATAGATCCAAACGGACATGGATTTAGCAGCACACCGTAGGGGAGTGGGTAAATGTAGAGGAGCTGGTCCTGGAGTCTGCACATCCCAGTGTAAGAAACTTCTTGGTTTCTGTAGAGGAAAACTAAAGATGCAGTGCTTTACCTAGGTAGGAGGCCAGCACGGTCTTCACCGAACCACCTGAACAACATCACCATGTGAAGCTGCCTCCAATATGTGGAGCCTCCACCAACAAAAACACATACCTGTCCCAGTTTGGTGGTGAACAGCAGTTCTGGTCTTGGAAGGTATAGATCTCTTGCATGACTCTTTGATATGTGGAAGTTGCATGCTTCCATAGGTACCTGTCAGTTGGTACCCATGATGTAGCTGCTCCCTAGGAACATAGGGAGGTTGGACTGTTTCTCCATCTATCCCACCATTGAGTACTCAGCCTTGCTATGGTTCTCCATGCTCTCAGACTGAGCTCTCTGTCGTCACCTGCTCCCTGACTCTTCTAAAGCAAGAGATGTCAGCGGTTGAAACTGGGACCTCTCCTGCGTTCCAAGAATGTGCTCTACAGCTGATTTATTTGTACCTTCATTTTATGTAAAATGAATCCTTGCTTAGTTCAGTTTCTCAACCTTTTTGCCACTGAAACAAGGGGGACTTAGAAGGGAACCCCTATTAACTCGTGTTGGCTGCTTGTTTCCCCCCCCAAAGGTAAGCATCTGCTTAGAATGCAACAGCAGCAAATTGCGCGGATTGAAGAGAAAATGGATTCGCTGCTCTGCACAAGCTACAGTCTTACATCTAAAGAAGTTCATTGCCAAAAAGCTTAATCTTTCTTCTTTTAATGAGGTAAACTTTATAAAAAATTATCCATACAAAGAACAAACATACGATTGTGTTGTGTTCTTAAAATGATCTTGCAACTCTTTTTTTTTAGAAAAATAGAACATCACTTTACAAATGATAGGGTTTTTTCTTTCTTTCTGAGACAGAAATAGCTTGATGAATAGAAAGTGTTGGTATCTTGAAATAGTCCCTTTAGGTATAACAAATGAGATTTTCTCTTAGAATTGGTTCTGAAGCTTTTCAATATTAGTCATATTTCTCTATTCTTCCTTCACCTGCTATTTCCATTTGAACCATTCATTTTAGCATCTATAGGGAGACTTGGCTGTTAAGAGTTTTGGGGTAGAGGCTTGTACTAAGTGACATCCTGTCCTGACGAAGTCCCAGGCCTTCTCTACTTTTTCAAGATTTTTTTTAGCAAAAACAGCTGAGATAACCTCAGGCTTTCATTCATACTGTGCAGTTTAGAAATGTGCTTTAAAAACAAAAAAATCAGCTTCATCAGGTCCCCCAAACTTGTGGAGCAGATTTTAGGGGCACACAGAGTGCTGTGGGGAGTGGGGGGTGGGGAGGGGTAAGGGAAGTAAGGTTTGCATGAGTGGAAGTCTGTTATGCAAGCTGAATGCCACAATTTGATACCTGACCCTCTAGAATTTAGCTTGTTATAATTATTATTTATTAAATTTGTTTACCATCCTTCATCCGAAGATCACAAGGTGGCTCGCAACATAAAAATACAACGTGAGAAGACAAATTACGTAATAAAATAAGAACAAAAACAAACCAATAACCCTCCTCCCACAAACACATTTAAAAGGTCATGGAGCCTCTCTGGGGAAAACATTCCAGAAACGGGGAGCCACCACAGAAAAGGCCCATTCTTGTGTTGCTGCCCTCCAGATCTCTTGTGGAGGGGGCATTCAAAGAACGGCCTCATGGTGATGGCAGGGTCTGAGTTGGTTCATATGGGGAGAGGTGTCCTTGAGCTATTGTAGTCCTGAGCAGTTTAAGGCTTCATAGATCAAAACCTGCACTTTGCATTGGGCCGGGAAACTAACTGGCAACCAGTGCAGTCGGTGTAATATGCTCAAACCGTCTTGCTTCACTGAGCAACCAGGCCACCAAATTATGCACCAGCTGAAGTTTCTGAACTCTCTTCAGAGGCAGCCCTACTGTGTTGCACTAATCTAACCTAGATGTTACCAGAGCATAGACCACAGAACTTAGACTATCCCTGCCCAGGTAGGGGGGCAGTTGGGTCACCAACTGAAGCTAATGGAAGGCACTCCGCACCACCGAGGCCACCTGAGCCTCAAATGACAACTACATACCTGTTCCTTCAGAGGGAGTGTAAGCCCATCAGGAGCAGGCCACCTCCCATCCATCTGGCCTAGGGAAACGATCACTAACAGTGTGTCAGTCTTATTTGGATTGAGCCTCAGTTTGTTGGCTCTCATCCAGTTCATTGCCAAGGCAAGATGAGAGTCCAGCACATTCACTGACCAACCTGCAGATGCAAAGGAAGAACAAAGCCATGTGTCGTCAGCATATTGTCGACAGTGGACTCTAAAACTCTGGATAACTCCACTCAGTGGCTTCCTGTTAAACAGCATAGGGGATAAAATTGAACTCTGATGAACCCCACATTGAAGGGTCTACAGGGCCAGAGAACACTCTCCAAGCATCCCCCTCTAGCAATGACCATCCAAGTAGGACCAGAATAATTATAATATAATAATAATTTATTATTTATACCCCGCCCATCTGGCTGGGTTTCCCCAGCCACTCTGGGCGGCTTCCAACTGAATATTAAAAACAATACAGCATCAGACATTAAAACCTCCCTAAACAGGGCTGCCTTCAGTTGTCTTTTAAAAGTAAAATAGTTGTTTATTGTCTTGACATCTGCTGGGAGGGCGTTCCACAGGGCAGGCGCCACTACCAAGAAGGCCCTGTAACCTCACTTCTCGCAGCGAGGGAACCAGAACCACTGCAAAGCAGTGCTACCACCCATCACCAACTCGGACAGTCGCTCCAGAAGGATACCATGCTCGATGGTATCGAAAGCTGCTGAGAGGTTGGGGAGAATTAACAGGGACACATTTCCCCTGTCTCTCTCCTGACAGAAGTCATCATCCAGGGCGACCAAAGCAGTTTCTGTGACAAAATCGGGCCTAAACCCCAATTGAAATGGATCTAGAAAATCAGTTTCCTCCAAAAGTGCCTGGATCTGGTCCGCAACCACCCGCTCAAGAACCTTGCCCAGGAAGGGGAGATTGGCAACTAGCCGGTAATTGCATAGATTTTTGAATCCAGGGAGGGCTTCGTAAGGAGTGGTCTTACCACTGCCTCCTTCAAGCAGGCAGGGAATACCTTCTCTCACAAGGAGGCATTAATCACTTCCCTGGTCCAGCCAGCTTCCCCTTCTCTGCTAGTTTTTATCAGCCACAAGGGGCAAGGGTCCAGAGCGCAAGCGGTCACCCAGACCAGTCCAAGCATCTTGTCCACATCCTTGAGCCTTACCAACCAAAACTCATCCAACAGAACAGGACTAGGCAGTGCTCTGGACATCCCTTGAGAGCCATCTGCTCTAAGGGCAGAGTCAAGATCAGGTGCGAGAGGTGCAGGTAACCTGACAAGGGGAAAGGGCGTGGCTGAGCTTGTCCAATCAGCTCCTAGGATGTGGGAATGGATTTCCTGCTTCACATTGGATAAACCGATTGAACAAGATTTTCCCCGTGGCTGGGTGGCTACTTCTGAGGTGGTCTCTATATAAATTGTGTGCACGCCCTGTGTGTCTGGTCTTGCAGGTCTAATAAAAGCCAGACAAAAGTGACAGACAGAAGGATAAAGTAGAAGGTATAACCAGACCTATGTTGAGACATCTAAAGTTGGATGTTTTGGGACCATATAATAGTTTACACCTTAATATTCATGATATGGATGTATGAGACGCTCTGATTCTGATGAAGGCAGCCAGACAATCAAAATTGGCCATCAAATATCTAATGAGGCACAATTTGCCATTTCCCTCCCCCTCCCTTTTTTATTGCTGTTTCTTATCAACTGCTTCATACATAGGGTTAAATTCTTAGTAATGGTCTAGTTTGCCCCTGGACAATTGGGTATTTACTGGTGACTTCTGCAAACTTCTTTTTTGTTCCTAGTGAATCCTGTCTGGGAGCTAAAATGACACTCTTTTTATCTGCTTTTTCATTCAGACCTCCCTCATCCCTTCCTTTCACAGTTGCTTCAAGCAGGCACGCTCAGAACTTTGCACATGCTCATTTTGATAACTTCCACACACTCTGGCTTTTGTTTATTCTCCACAAGGGCAGAGCTTCTGGTCTGTTGTAGAGCACAACACAGATTGTGACCTATCCCTTTATTGTTCTGCACACCAACAGAGACTATAGAATGCAGTTCATGCCCTGAGTCATGCAACCCCAGTGGGTGCCCAAATATTATCCCTGCGCTGCCTGGCAAGCTCAGTGATAGAGACAGATAGAGACATATCCTTGTTATGTAATTTGTCCTGTGGCCTAGAGTTTGAGCTCTAAATGAGTTTACTGTATTGGAAAAGACTTCCAAATTGTCTTCTGAAGATCCTTATAGGGATTCTTTGAAGCAGCATCTATTTTGCCCATAAAGGGATTACAGTTTACATTTAAACCAGCATTATCTTTAATTTAACTGTTTAAAATTGTGTCAGGATTTGTGCCAATTTGTGTTTGATAAATAAATGAAATACTTCTGTTTTTATTAGCTGGATATATTATGCAATGAAGAAATTCTGGGCAAAGACCACACTCTCAAATTTGTAGTTGTTACGAGATGGAGATTTAAGGTATGTTATATTTGTGGTTAACTTGATGCATTTAACTTTTGAGATTAAAGCCTCCAAACAAACTTACTGGGGAGGAAACCCTCCCTACACACACATGCAAAAGAAGTTGACCATGATTGGTTTAAATTAATTTCCATTTTGATACATAAATTGCTTACATTCTACACTAAACTTTGATTGCATTAGCTATTTACTAAAAGCAGGTGTATTATTTTATCTTTCAGAAAGCACCTCTACTGCTACATTACAGACCCAAAATGGACTTGCTGTAAGAACTATTTTGTCCTTCTGGACGGTTTTTTGCAGAGACTATCATCGGGCACCTTCTTAGTGCATCACACAATTGACCCGTGACACAGACCAGCAGAATTCATTCCCGAGAACAGTAGTGCTCTCCTGTTCAACCACCCTGAATCTTTCTCTGAGGGATGCATTAACCTGACTTTCTGGACAGAAAAATATTTATACTTTTTTCTACAAAAAAAAAAAAAAAGGATATCGCAACTCGAGAGGACACTACCAGCACGAAGTTTACAGACATTGAAAACACTTCACAGTTCCCTGTGTGTAGCTCAGTTCTTGGTCATCATCTTGCAAAGACGCAAAATAGGTTTAAAGTGTTGTGAAGGAGATGAATTTCGAATTTGTTGCCCCAAGCCACTTTTGTGTTGCTTCACAACGTAACTTAAATGTGGCACATTTTTTTTTGCAAGATTTTCTGTCTCTTTATACCTCACGGCCATCTTGTCTGTTAGTAAGCCCCTCCTAGATTATTTAACATTGACAAAGACCTAATGGCTGGCAGTGAATTTCCTATGTTTCACTGTTCTAGACTGTTCTCCTTGGTTCCTTTGCTGATGCATTGGATGAGGTTATCGGAAGACTTTCAGTTGTTTCCATTCGTGGTTTTATCAGTCACATCAAAAGTGCTGAGCATTTAGAACATAGATCTTGCAGAGCTGGGGCTGATATTGGACTGAGGGATTTGCCTTTCAGTAAATGAAATAAGCCATTGGCAGCCTTAACTACTTGAACTCCAGTCTTGTTCCTTTTGAACAACACTCTAATACTAATGCTACAGCACACTTTGGTGACATGCGTTAGTACATTCTTTCTGGTTTCTGGTTTCCCTAGTAAGTCAGTTCTGTTCACCTGGCTCTCCGCTGAATTAACTTTATGGGGGTCAGATTTAGATGGCAATGTGGTACTTCCTGGCCTTAATTATAAATCTTTATTTATTTTTTAATTCAGCCCCCTAGGAATGCATTAGCCCCTCTAAACTATGTAAGTACTGTCTCTCTCAATAGAGGATTGAACAGCTTAAAAAAGGATAAATGCTGCTCCACTGTAAGCAACTTGAGATTTTTTATTTTTAAAGTTTGCGTTCGGATGTGACTTCTGCAAGTTTGCACCACGCACAAAGTGGGTGTGTGATAAACTGCATGCTAGCCTTCATTGGTCAAGGGCATGTGAGGCCCTTTCATCGGGGGCCATTTAAATGGTCCAGTCTGGGCTGCACCCAGTAACGTGTGCATACTCTCATTGTTGCACATAACCCTACGTACTGGCATGTTTTCCGTCTCCCACATGCACATACATGCACAGAGGCATGTGTATTCTTTGCATGTACACAAACCTGCCTTTCCTCCATCAGGCACCAGCTTGGCTGGGACTTGTATTTGTCCCAGGGACTGGTAGGGAAGAGGGTACATCACTTTCCATGATGTTTTGCCGTTTTGCAGTACGCTGCCTTGAGTTAGGTTTCTCCTATCTCTGTTGCTTCAAAATCCGCTACTGGTGGGATTTGGGCTTGACTAGAAGCACAGAACGGCCAAATGAATAAGTGTCATGTACAGGTGGTGAGTTTCAGAGAGACCGGCAAGAAGGTTGAGGGGGAGATGATGTTTCCCCCACTTAGGGAGACATGCTTGAGTAGCCAATATGCTTAGCCCATAGCAATTTGCCCATCTTTGCTACTTGTTTTTCTGAGCATTCTTGCTCTGTATTAATGGGTGCAGGTTAATGACTTTCCTTTGTGGAAGAAGCCCAGATAGGGTGCAACAAGGGGGTGGTGTATTATGACATGTGGACCATTTAACAAATCCTTACCAAACGGAAGTCCAAAACAGGTAGTTGCTGGATAACATTGAGATCAAGTATCTATGTTAATAGCATACACTCAAGTTAAAATACTGTTCTCATCTTCTTGAATGGATGATTCTCGCAGCGCTAGACCTTCCCCACCTCTTCAGTTAGGAATTAAGTCATTTCCTTCCCTAGTCCTGATTTTTCTATTGTCATCAACTAGAATTAAAGTTCATCACCCAGCTTCTTTCAGCCATTGTCCTCCTCTATGCCTTTGGCTCCTCCTGTCAGTGAGATAGGAGCCTATCTTTCTAAGGTGAGCAGTGTGGCCTTCGTTACCTCAGATTTTATCATGGCAAATCTGAATAGGTGGAAGTCAAAGGAGTCAATTAGAGGAACGAAGGGGAAATGGGAGCAAGTAGGAAATGTTGAGATGACTAGATGAGATTTGGCTTAGCAGTAGACGGCACTGGACACTCTTTCTGTGGAAAGTCTTCCAGGGCAAGCCCTGTTGAAATGAATGGGCACCACAAAGACTACACTAAACATTAAGGGCACTTATCCTGTTCACAGGAGAATTTTCCACTGGATAATTTCCCTTAAATTTGTAGCTTCTACTTCTTAATAAGGCCATACTTCTGTGAAAAGCAATTTCCCATTTCACGTTAAGCTATTGCTTGCCATTGTTCAGAAAGTATCTTCCAATATTAAAAATGAAAGCACTGGTTAATGGAAGACTATGGATTTGTGGAGTGTGGAGGACTATATGGGACTGTATGAGGCCCCTGGAAAAAGAAGAGTCTTAACTTTAAGGTTTTCCCCAATTTCACAGGCCATATGGTGCTATCTGAAAACATATTGGCTAACGTTGCTTAGTGAGCCTTAAGCTTGGAGCCTTGTCCAATACCCACTTGATTCAATTAATATTTTAGAGGGTTAAATGACCATATACAACTATTCAGTCTACCTCAGACTAGATACACAGCTGAATTGTATGACCAATGCCATCTTAAAATACGGAATATAAATGTTATCCTGTGTAACTTAAAACTGAGGGATTAAATAGTATCAAGATGCAAACTACAACCCCACAACTCTTGACTGCAGCAGTCTACAGAATCTGTATTGCTAAGTTTCTAGCAAATTTTTGAATCACTTGAATTTGATACGGTGCTATATAAATATATTTAAATATATATCTAGGCAGGTGCATGGAACCAAAGCCAGCAGTTGACACCTAAGCTGGTTTTGCTGCTCTTCAGCGAGTATTTATCTCTGCTTTTATAACAGCCTGATGAAAACAACCTTGGCAGAAAATGTTTGGGTTTTTCTTTCTTTCTCAACAGCTTCTTAGAATACTTTTTTTTTCCTGTGGAAACTCAGTTCCTTGGGGTATGTTTGTTCCAAAGACCTAGCTGACTTGTTTTATCAGAAAAAAACACAACCACAGTGAATACCAACAGAGCAGATCCTTGTGATAGAAATTGTCTCTCTTCTGTGAAGTTCTTAAGGGGCAGGTTGCACAATGATTATGTTGGCAAAACATTCTGTTGATCTTCTGGCTTTAGGTCTTGGAATCATTTTCAGCTTGAGTGGCTCAGGCCACACAATTTGGTTGAATAAGTGATCTATAAAAGTTACTGTGAAGTTGGTTTTCGAGGTTTTTTTCGTTTTTTTTTTTTCAAACGACTGCTTACCGCTGGTAAATAAATGCAGTAAAATTATCTTGTTGCATTATCCTCAGCAACAAAAGAGACGAGCATAACGCAGGTTCATGTTCTCGCTTGGTATAATTTTCTTTTAAAATAGAGAAATCAGAATATATAATATTGAATTTTAAATAAGATTGGGGCAGGGGGGGTTAAAAGTTAACTTTATAAAATTATTTATTCTATTTTAAGCATTCTATCTTACTTTTTACCATCTAAGTATTTTTTTGGTTTTGATGGTCCAGCTTTATTTATGGGCATATAAAATGAAATTGTGAGATGTTTTTTACAAGCTTCTTCCTTCTTTTTGTGAGGGCCAGATTGGATGTTGTGCTGAATGGGTGGCTGCAACCAAAAATGGCAGCCGTGTGTCAAGTCTTCTCCCCACCTCTGTAATGTTTATGATTACTTATTTGTGCTCTCCTGCCATTTCGCATCTCTTTGCACCCTTCTGGAGGCAGACAATGATATGAGAAATGGTGAACGCTCTTACATGAGGCACAGGTAAGTTGTACTAGATATTACGGGGCAGTAAAGAGGGAGGATACAGCTGTGATAATGTATGACGGCAGCTGCATATTTAGCGTAATATTTAGTTTGGCCCCTTCTTTGATTTTTTTTTTTAGTATGTTTTTGTTTTGTATGGATAAAGAGCATTACTTTATGCTTTTTGTGCAATAGGTTTGAAACATGCTTCTGTTAGGCATAACTTTAAGATTTTAAATGTAGCATCTACTAACCACAGATCTGAAAAGGAATGTAGGTGGGTTTAAGTGTACATTCAAATGGGCTCTTCTGTTTTTTGTTTTTCCTTCCTTCCTGGGATTTTTAAGAGTGACATTTGGGAGTTGTGTCTGTGTGAAAGAACTACCTGTCAGCAATATTTTTTAACGAAAAGATTTGGCAAAAAACTCTTAAATGTAAAATGTGGAAGAAATCGGCAAGACTTGCAACCTATCCGAATCTTTTTTTGTGTGCCATTAATATGTCTGGTATTGCTCTCTTATCTGTATACCATTTAACCTGGAAATATTTATTTCTCAGTGGTTGTGCAGTGCTCCAGATGCAAACTGTAACCTTGGAGGGGAAATGCAATCATTTTAAAATATCAGACTTCAAAATATGATGGTGCTATTTTTCCCCCCCTCAGTAGGTTTTGAGCCTTTTGAAAGCTTATCTGGCTCTTATTGTTTTCATAACAATCTAATTAGTCTTGGGAGATTCACTGTCCTGTTTCTTTTCCAGTGGATGACAACTCTATTAGCATAGCCTATTTGCAATGATTTGAAACTGAGCTGTAAATTTAAATGCAACAGGAGAAAGCCAACCAGTTTGTACATCTACACAATAACTTTGATAACTTTATATTTTAACCAGTACATAAGAAATGCATTTACTGCAGACGGTTAAAACTGTATTTTACAGAAAAAAATCTGTTTCTGTATTTCCTCAGGTAATTGCTCCAGTTTTAAACACTTCACGTGATACCTTAACTTAACATATATACACGTGCCCTCCAATTTCAAATGTAAAAAGATGAGGTGCGCAGGCAGACCCCATTGCATGCCAGAATTGCAAGTGGACGTATTCACCTTGTAGTCAAAATGTGCACAGGAAATGCAACCTTTTTAGCAAGATGCATACTGCTGGCTTAGAAACGCAGTTTCCGCTTTAAGTGGAAGTGGTGGCTGAATGCACATTCTCCAGGAATTGGTTTCTAACCCTAAAAACTGGCTGCTGTCATTTGAATTCCTCCCCTCTTCGTTGAGCACAAATTGTGCCCTGGAGGTGACTCACAAAGGCCAGGGTTACCAGGTCCTTGCGATCCAGGGTTTCTGCTGAGCAGCTGCAAATTGACAGAGAAGATGGAGATCTGCGGCGGAAGAAGCAGGGTATTTGTGTGTGTTGCTTAACCATTTCCCTTACAGACCACTTGCCTCCACAATCCTACAAACATGCTTCTGGAACCCTGGCTGGGGTGAAGTGGAGATTGCAGGAGGAAAATGGTGCAGGAAATGTTAAGCACTTTCTCCCACCTTACTCCTCTGCTGCAGTTGGTTCTCTTAACCCTACTGTTTTGCAGCTCCGTGGCAGATCTCGGTTCCAGGCCTTGTTCTGTTGCTGAATGCCTTGTTCTGACCACTGCACCTGTCTGGAGTTCTGTGAATGCCCATGAGCGTTGAACCTGTCAAAGCTACGAATGGTTCCTCCTCCTCCTAATGTTTTGTGTGAATGGGCACATTTACTTGGGTGAGGAAAGTTACCTAAGGTGCACTGTGCACACCCGCTGGGCTTTGGGTATTGCAAAATGCCCTATTTAAAAAGGCAGCGATAACAGCCAAGTGACAGGGCAAGTGTCAAGAATACCATTCGCTTGCAACGAGATAAATTTAGGGTTATGGGACAATAAGCCAGTGCAACCGTTTAAGCCTTTATCCTCACTTTGTGGCATAATTAAGTTACTGAAAATTCTTGCCGTATTAAAAACAAATAAATCATATTTTTTGGCTTGGTTTCATTTGAAAGTTTACAATTTTTTTTACGCTTTGTGTTGCTGTGTAACTTTTGTACTATGGGTGGCTAGTTTTTGTCTGGATAAGCCTTTTGGGGGATTATTGCTTAATGTTTTGATTTTATGATAGTGAAGCTTGTATTCAGTGTTCTGCCAATTAATATTATATGCTTGTAATAAAAGCAAAAAAAAAAAAAGGCTATTTTTTTTGGCCTGTTTTTCAAGAACGTGAATGTTTAGCTTGCAGAAGGATAAATCCACACCTCTGAGAATGAAAGCAAGCTGGGCTTGTGTGACTATTGCCAGTTTTGTGTTCAGTAAGCTCTGATAATGTCCCTTGCCTGTCAGGCTGGAGGACAGAGGCGAATGTATGTAGAAACTAGACCAAAAACTCAATAGCTGACAGCTATTTCGAAAACCGAAAACTCAATAGCCGACAGCTGGGATTCAGGTTGTTGCACTCAGTGGAAGCTGTGTGGCATGTTCAACTTCCGAGGCATGTTCAAAAACTGAAGCATCTACTTCCAGGTTTACAGCGTTCAAAAACCAAAATGTTCAGCAACGGAGACATTAAAAAACCGAGGTATTTTGCCGCTTGTCCCAACATCACTGCATGTGTCCAGTTCTCAGCACCATAGTTTAATATGCTTGCAGAGGAGAGCAACCAAGATGATCAAGGAAGGGTCTGGAAACCAAGAGGAATGGTTCAGGCAGTTGGGTATGTTGTTTTATCCTGTCCTGTTTATCCTGTTCTGGACTCAAACCAATTGATTCAAGTTACAAGAAAGGAGATTTCAACTAAACATCAGGAAGAACTTTCTGTCAGTAAGAGCTGTTCAGCAGTGGAATGGACTCCTTTGGGATTCTCCTTCTTTGGAGGTTTTTAAGCAGAGGTTGGATGGTCAACTGTCATGGATGCTTTAGTTGAGATTCCTGCATTGCAGGGGGTTCGACTAGATGACCCTCAGGGTCCCTTCAAATTCTTCTATGAGTCTATGAGCATAGCTACCAAGCTGAATGCAGGATACTAGCAATGGGTGGAGGCCCACAGAAGCTTACTGTTCTACCTAATTTTGCTTCTTTCCTGGAACACAAGAAATGAGATTTGTGTAGAGGGGTCCCCATTCTGCATTGATCTCCTCTCTCTGCTATAGCAGATGAGCAGCAACAAATTCCTGAATGAGAGGGAAGGGCAGGTGCAGGGAACCTGTGGTTCTCCAGATGATGTTGGACTACAACTCTCATCATCCCTGGCCATTGGCCATGGTGACCAGAGCTGATGAGAGTTGGGAGGATGACATCTGGAGGATTCTAGGTTACCTATCCTGGGGGAATTGCCAAGGGCTTGTGCCGCCGCCATCCACAACTGATGAACCATGTTTGGTACAGCCTTACTGAGAAGTTCATCTAATAGAACAGATTTTTGTTGACCTCTATTTATCTTCTATGGCAAACACTCATTTTTTGAGGGATCTGATTGCTGTGCCTTACATCAGTGCATAGATGTAGCACAAAATATCTTATCCTGGAGCAAAGACTGTTCTTGACTTTGCTTGGTTTTTCTCTCCGCATGCTGCTCTTCAGACTCCTTTCATCTTTTCACAATCAAAGCTGGAAAAGTGTGTTACTGTCAGCAGCGCAAGTCCACAAATAAACCTATCAACACCATTAGCAATATTACATCTTTTAGATTTTAGGAGCAATATCTGGTGAGACAAGATTTTCTGAGTGGCCATACAGACCTTCAATGAGACCAGAGATTCCCAAACTGTGGGCCAGGGAAGGCTGAAGGTCTCCCAGGGTCCAGAGAGTGGTTAATGTTTCATTGGAGGAAGGGGAGTTACCATTCGCTTTGAAAGAGCCCTCAAGAGGACCCTCCTAGACTCTGAAATGTTAAGCAACTATTGCGTTTCCGAGCACATTTCAAAATGTTGGTGTTGACCTTTAAAGCCCTAAACGGCCTCAGCCCAGTATACCTGAAGGAGCGTCTCCACCCCCATCGTTCAGCCCAGACACCGAGGTCCAGTGCCAAGGGCCTTCTGGCATTTCCCTCACTGTGAGAAGTGAGGTTACAGGGAACCAGGCAGAGGGCCTTCTTGGTAGTGGTGCCTGCCCTGTGGAACGCCCTCCTGTCAGATGTCAAGGGAATAAGCAACTATCTGACTTTTAGAAGATATCTGAAGGCAGCACTGTTTAGGGAAGTTTTTAATGTTTGATGTTTTATCGGTTTTTTTAAATATTCTGTGGGGAGCTGCCCAGAGTGGCTGGGGAAACCAAGCCAGATGACGGGGTATAAATAATATCATCATCATCATCATCATCATTGTTGTTGCCCAGTGGCAAATATGCCCTTTTTGGAGAAGGTGCTTGAGAGAGTACTGACAGTCTACTTCGAGGCATCCTTGGGAGGATAATATCTAGATCCATTTCACGCTGGCTTCAGACCTAGTCATGGCACTAAAACCACCTTGGTCATCCTGGCTGAAGACATCTGTCAAGAGAGAGATGGGGAGATCGCAGAGAGCGTGATCCACCTCTGGGTGAATTTCAATATACAGTGGTACCTCAGGTTACATGCGCTTTAGGTTCCATACACTTCAGGTTAGAGACTCCGCTAACCCAGAAATAGTACTTCGGGTTAAGAACTTTGCTTCAGGATGAGAACAGAAATCTGGTGGTGCGGTAGTGGGAGGCCCCATTAGCTAAAGTGGTGCTTCAGGTTAAGAACCGTTTCAGGTTAAGAACGGACCTCCAGAATGAATTAAGTACTTAACCCGAGGTACCACTGTAATTGACTATGGTATTCTCATAGAGCAGCTCAGGGAGGTAAAGGCTGGGGGCACCATACTTCATTGGTTCCATTTCTACCCCCATGACTGTTTCCAGAAAGTAGTTACAGTGGTATCTTGGTTTACGAACTTAACCTGTTACGGAAGTCCGTTCTTAAACCAAAGCATCCTTAAACCAAGGCATGCTTTCCTATTGCAACGGGGGACTTAATTTACAAATGGAACACACTCAACAGAAAGTGAAACATGTTCTGCTTCCAAAGCAGAGTTCACAAACCAAAACACTTACTTCCGGCTTTGCAGCGTTCTTAATCCAAGTTGTTCATAAACCAAGCTGTTCTTAAACCAAGGTACCACTGTATGTAGGAAGCTCCTGTTCAGCACCATGGATACTGTCCTGTAGCATCCACAGGGTTCCACCTCGTCCCCCGTGCTATTCAACATCTACCTGAAGCTGTTTTGAAGGGTCCTCAGGAGATTTGGAGTGAGGTGTCACCAAAATGCAGGAGACACTGCTCAATCTTTCTGTTTCATCTGAATCAGGAGAGGTTGAGGTGCTGGACCAGAGGCAGGGATGGGCTGGATGTGAGCTGATAAAATGAAACCAAATCCTGAAAAGATGGAGATGTTATGGATGAAGTTGCACTTCTTTAGAAGGAGCAGGTCCTAGCTTGGGGGCTCCTCCTGCATTCAATGTTGTCCCTGGAGGCTCATATGGTCTCGGTGGACAGAAGGGGCTATTTCCATCTCTGACTGATTCACCAGCTTCAAGCACCTTTTAGGCAAGAGACAACTTGGCCGCAGTACTCCATGAGCTAGTAACTTTCTAATAATAATAATAATAATAATAATAATAATAATAATAATAATAATTTATTATTTATACCCCGCCCATCTGGCTGGGCTTCCCCAGCCACTCTGGGTGGCTTCCAAAAAAATATTAAAATACTGTAATACACCAAACATTAAAAACTTCCCTAAACAGGGCTGCCTTCAGATGTCTTCTAAAAGTCTGGTAGTTGTTGTGCTCTTTGACATCTGGTGGGAGGGCTTTCCACAGGGTGGGTGCCACTACCGAGAAGGCCCTCTGACTGGTTCCCTGTAATTTGGCTTCTCGCAGTGAGGCAACCACCAGAAGGCCCTCGGCGCTGGACCTCAGTGTCCGGGCAGAATGATGGGGATGGAGACGCTCCTTCAGATATATTGGACCGAGGCCGTTTAGGGCTTTAAAGGTCAGCACCAACACTTTGAATTGTGCTTGGAAACCTACTGGGAGCCAATGTAGGTCTTTCAAGATCGGTGTTATGTGGTCCCGGCAGCCTCTCCCAGTCACCAGTCTGGCTGCCACGTTCTGGATTAGTTGTAGTTTCCGGGTCACCTTCAAAGGTAGCCCCACGTAGAGCGTATTGCAGTAGTCCAAGCGGGAGATAACTAGAGCATGCACCACTCTGGCAAGGCAGTCCGCAGGCAGATAGGGTCTCAGCCTGCGTACCAGATGGAGCTGGTAAACAGCTGCCCTGGACACGGATTTGACCTGTGCCTCCATGGACAGCTGTGAGTCCAGAATGACTCCCAGGCTGCGCACCTGTTCCTTCAGGGGCACAGTTACCCCATTCAGGACCAGGGAATCCTCCACACCTGCCCGCCTCCTGTCCCCCCAAAACAGTACTTCTGTCTTGTCAGGATTCAATCTCAATCTGTTAGCCGCCATCCATCCTCCAACCGCCTCCAGACACTCCAGACACTTCAGACTGGATTATTGCAGTGCACTCTATGTGAAGGTGACTTGGCAACTTTTAAGTGGTACAAAATGCAGTGAGTGGATTTCCTGAGGTTTCATTTCGATCTTGTATAACTCCATTTTAAAACAGTTGCATTAGTTGCCAGCTCATTTCTGGGCCCAATTCAAGATGCTGACCTTAACGTTTAAAGCCCTTAAAGATGTAGGCACCAAAAATCTGAAAGGCTGCATTTGCCCTTCATTATATAGTTTTTGTTGTACACCAGGCTGCCCCTCTTTACCCTGGTCTTTGTTGTTGGAGATATATATTCTTAGGGCTCACCCTATTCTTACGACTGTAATTTGTTTTAAACTGTTTAATATTGTATTTTTAAGTTGCTGCAACTAATGCTGGAGGGAAGGTAATAAATCGAACATCTGCTTACTATCTGAGGGTGGCAAGGGGGTCCCTAAAAATTATGCAGATGAACATCTCAGCCCCTCTGGTTGCACACTCATGTGCCTGGCATTTTTTTTGGGAATCTCTGCATTGATGTAGCAATATTTGGTGATATTTGATTTTCCCAAATGGTGGCGCTAGTGGGCTACCAGTAATGCTCACTTTCCTGGGATTATAGTGCATGGTTGTCCTTCTGCGGCAACTTTCTAATAGGGATATGCAAAATTCGATGTCTTACATCCGTAAATGCAGGTGTGTAATCCGGTCCATTTCAAACATGTTTCCGTTTGCCTCATTCCATAATTAGTCTTTAGAATTGCACAGGAGACCTGGATTTATAATTTATTTATTTATCTTGCATGTCACTCTCCTTTGTTAGAGATTATTTGTCGTGTACATTCACCCACAAATCAAGCTATTTTAGTCCAACTGAATCACACCCAATTAAATTACTTGAACAATGCAGGGTATAATTTATATTTTATGACATTTTAATGCTGCTTCAGCCTGAATAAATCTCCTGTATATTTTCTAAGTAGTCTGCAAGATGGCAACTGACAAAAACAATTTCTATAGCCTATTATAGAGGGTGTAATGAAGTTGGTACTTACAAAGTATTTCAAATTAAGAGGAGGGGCAGGTAAGCATTAGTTTGGAAAGACTGATATGCCAAAGCAATTGTTTGATAGGCAAAGAGGGCTCAAATAAGCTAGCTGGTAAACTTGGTAGTGGTGTACACTTTAATAAATGTAGAAGTAACATTAATACATTAGGTTTTTTGAGAGCACTCAGCACTTCATTGACCGATAGTGCTCCAGCTATGAATGGATTGTGGAAGGTTCAGAAGCATCAGGGTGAGGCCATTGCTCAATAGCAGAGGGCATGAATTGCATGCCAAAGATCCCAGTTCCAGTCGTTAGTATCTCCAGTTAAAGGATTCCAGATTCCATACCTGAGAAAGACCCTCTGTCCGACAGCTTGGCAAGTTGCTGTCACTCGGTGTTGGAGGAACTTGTTCCACCATTTTGAGATTTGTTCTTTGTTGAAGAATGGCTGCTTTTGGTTGAGAAGAAGAGTTTGGATTTGATATCCCGCTTTATCACTACTCTAAGGAGTCTCAAAGCGGCTAACAATCTCCTTTCCCTTCCTCCCCCACAACAAACACTCTGTGAGGTGAGTGAGGCTGAGAGACTTCAGAGAAGTGTGACTGGCCCAAGGTCACCCAGCAGCTGAATGTGGAGGAGTGGACATGCGAACCCGGTTCACCAGATTACGAGTCCACCGCTCTTAACCACTACACCACACTGGCTCTCAGTGCATGGGAGGCTGCCTTGCACAGGAAAGTCAAAAGTTCAGCCTACGATGAGTGTGTGACACTTGAGGGGGCATTGAAACCTGAAGTTTAAAAAGGGAGATAAAGAAGCCAAAGCGATTTGAGAAAAGGAAAGGGTGGATGGGGGACCTGCGGTCTTTCAGATGTCATTAGACTCCAATTCTTACCATCCCTGACCATTGTTTGTCCTGACTTGGGATGATGGGAGTTGAATAACATCTGGAGGGCCACAGGATACCTGCCCCTGTCTAACTGGAAGGGAGAGTGGAAATAATATCTCTGAATAAAGCTGGCCAATAGGATTAGAGTTAGAATATGGTTGTAGAAGGGACGCGGGTGGTGCTGTGGGTTAAACCACAGAGCCTAGGACTTGCCGATCAGAAGGTTGGCAGTTCGAATCCCCTGACGGGGTGAGCTCCCGTTTCCCAGTCCCTGCTCCTGCCAACCTAGAAGTTCGAAAGCACATCAAAGTGCAAGTAGATAAATAGGTACCGCTCTGGTGGGAAGGTAAACAGCGTTTTCGTGCGCTGCTCTGGTTTGCCAGAAGTGGCTTAGTCATGCTGGCCACATGACCTGGAAGCTGTACGCCGGCTCCCTCGGCCAGTAAAGCGAGATGAGCGCCACAACCCCAGAGTTGGTCACGATTGGACCTAATGGTCAGGGGTCCCTTTACCTTTACCTTATGGTTGGAGAAAGAGAAAACGAAATCAGAGGAACAAGGGCAGAGGGCTGCAGTGGACCCAGATGACAGAAGCTTACTGGAAAGGGCTGAAAATGGCTTGATTGCTTATTATTGACTCAAGTAGGGAATTACCACTCACATCAAGTCATGGGCGGGGTTTGCGACTCGGCGTGGGCTTCCTGTGCCAGGGTGACACCCCTCTGTGTGCTGGCCATCACTCGGCCCCCTCTCCGGCTAGCCAATCGGCTGCAGGCTGGGGGGTGGAGCGAGAGTCAGGTAACGAGGGCTCCAGTCGCCCTTTCTCCCAGTCGGTCTTTGGAGCGTCACCCACTCACCCACCCACCTCTCCCTCTAACCCAAATGTGCTTTTTCTTGCAGGTTAACTTTTTCTTTCCCAGGTCTGCGGGCGTTGCTATGGTGGCACAGTGGTTGCTGTTTTCCAGAGCCGGGAAGGAATTTTCCCTGCTCTGCAGGTTTTGCCTTCCCCGTAGCAATTGTCACAACTTTGGCTGTTTTAGGCCTTGGACGGTATCCTATGGTCTATCTTTGGAATGGGGGATATCATTATTATGCACCCCCATATGGCGCCATTTGCAGGGCCCTTTAAAGGGTTGATTGCAGGAGTCACTGGCCCTGAGCAGTGGCGTTAGGTCAAACTCCCTATGTCAGGTGAAGTGGGGTCACACTGTGTAAATTCTTGTTTTGCAGTCCCCTTCACAACACTGGTGTGATGGCCTGGGAATCTGATTCAGAGGCTGAACCTGAGGAATCCCAGCCTGCACAGGAGTCCCCGCCTCCA
Source organism: Podarcis cretensis (assembly GCF_951804945.1). Taxonomy (NCBI): domain Eukaryota; kingdom Metazoa; phylum Chordata; class Lepidosauria; order Squamata; family Lacertidae; genus Podarcis; species Podarcis cretensis. Next base: position 4,847,852 of record NC_137187.1, read on the forward strand.
GGGCCGGCTGAGCCGGGGCAGGGGCTTCAACCTGAAGGGCCCTCACCTGTGCCGGATCCTCAGCAGCAGACACCAGCTGAATCCGCTCTGGCTCCAGAGGTGATGGAGGACCCATTGCCTGCAGGTGCTCCTCTCCCAGCCCTGTCAGGGGAAGGTGAGGTTGCCTCTGGGTCCAGTAACCTTCCAGCCTCTCCAGAGCTGCAGAGGCTCAGGGCAGAGAGGCGGAGGGAACTAAGTTCCTGCAGGAGGAGTGCTTGCCTTAAGGTCAGGAGAGGCGAGTCACCTGTGGACCGGGACCGCCCCTGGCCTCAGAGGAGATAAAGGCCAGCCAGCCCAGTCCCAGGTTGCGGGAGCAACATCATTGGTAACCTGTTCCTGCCAGCACCCTGTCCTGCTCTTCCAGAGTTCCTGACTACGCCCAGCTCCTTGCCTTGGACCCTGCTTCGCCCTTGACGGACAGCCTCCTTACCCTCGACCTAGGACCGGTCTCAGACCACGCCGCACGGTAACTCCCCCCCAGGACCAGCACAACCTGTCTGCCCTGTGCATCCTCAGACCCAACAATTCCTAGGCCAAGGTTTCAGACATCTGAAATCAATAAAGTTGTGGCCTATTTTTATCCTATTTTATTGTCGTGTCTCCTTATTTACGGGCTGGCTCCCGGGGGGGGGGGGATAGCGCCTGGGCTCGCAAACAGTGTAGCTGGACATGTATTCTTAGGCTATTTTCATTTGCTCTTATGGTTAATTGTTCAAACTGTTTTAGCCCCCCTCTTTAATATCTTTATAATAAATGTATAAATGACTGCCTTACAAAAAAGAAAACACCTTTAGGAAAAGCAAAATTGGTTGTTGGTTTAAATTTGCCTCCAGGCGTGTTATTCACACCACACCTATTGTCCAGTACAGTGGTGCCCCGCAAGACGAATGCCTCGCAAGACGAAAAACCCGCTAGACGAAGAGACTCGCGGAATGGATTATTTTCGTCTTGCGAGGCACCACTGTACAGAGAATTGGTTGGGGCTGTAGGCATGTCTCAGAAGCTACTTTAAAATATCATTTAAAAACGAACTGTCTCACATGGTACCCAGGTGAAACGGTTGTAATGCAATAACATATAAAAGACATTAATCTTCGGCTAAATACGCATGGTTAACATACTTTAAAACTATAGTAATAAATTGAATAAATATAGTAAATAGCCAGCAAATACATTAAAGCAGCAACCGTCCCCTGGAGAATTAAACATTATAGCAAAATGGCACTGCTGATTTCAGCAACCCAATTAAATTCGTTCCAAAAAAAAACACCTACAGCTTAAAGGCTGTAAGAGACAGAGATGGGAATTGAGGATAGAAGAATGATGGCAATTGTGGAGTGGGGTAGATATTACAGAGATTAATAAAATACTGAATGGTATGACGAGAGAGGAGGGGAGAAGGGTTTTTTTAAAAAAAATTAAAAACCATTATAATAAAAGAGATCATCCAATGAATTTGAGGGAGATTAGGGCTGAGGATGCAGGTGGCGCTGTGGGTTAAACCACAGAGCCTAGGGCTTGTCGATCAGAAGGTCGGCGGTTCGAATCCCCGCGATGGGATGAGCTCCCGTTGCTCAGTCCCTGCTCCTGCCCACCTAGCAGTTCGAAAGCATGTCAAAGTGCAAGTAGATAAATAGGTACTGCTCTGGCGGGAAGGTAAACGGCGTTTCCGTGCACTGCTCTGATTCACCAGAAACGGCTTAGTCATGCTGGCCACATGATCTGGAAGCTGTACGCTGGCTCCCTTGGCCAATAAAGCGAGATGAGTGCCGCAACCCCAGAGTCTGCCACGACTGGACCTAATGGTCAGGGGTCCCTTTACCTTTACATTTAGGGCTGAGGAAGATGTGTGCCATGACAAGGGTAGGAAAAACTCCTCTGCTCCCTGTGCAATATGGAGGCATCTTTAGGCGAAGGAGAAGAACAAGGAGACATTTCAACCTTGTCACTGTCCAGAGGTTCCACCCCTCTTGTTACAGAGCAATAAAATGTTTAGATATGGGACTGAACCACCCTGAAATATGAGCCCCTAAGCAGCAGAAAGCACCTCAGGCAGAATGGTTGTCTGGCTCGTGGGGAGGAAAATGGCGTTACTTTCCTCCTCTTTCAATCCCTTCCCAAAGACCTCGATAACACTACAAAGCTTATTTTCCAGTCTGGATGAAGCTCCAAACATTCACTCTCCTGGGTTTGGCATCGCATTGCAACACTTGGTTGCAGGGATGGGCATATATCTCTGGATTTCCTCAGTTCCTCCTTTTTCCAGTCTTAAATTCAGCTCTCGGCATCTCCGCACCAGCATTTTAGTGCAAATTTCCCATCATAAACACATTCCCCCAAAGCATTAGGCGAATTAGGCAGGTTTGCCCTTAAATGCAAAGTTGCTGGTCCCACTATTAATGGCAATGCCAACTGCCTGTGAGGGGACACTTGATTCCCGCATGGACTGAGTTGAGACCTGCCAGCTTGGCCAAAAGAGACTATGGTTGAAGGCGAGAAATGCCACCCGGATGATCCTGTCATCAGGACGCTTCTGTTCCCAATGCCAGCCTTGGGTATCCTTTTTTAAGTGTGAGAATTATTTTGTATGTTCTTTTGAGAGCCTCTCAGCGCTATCAAGGGGGAATGTGAAAGTACTGCAAATAAATAAAGAGTGGACATGAGCATATCTGGATTAGAAGCTTCTGGCAAGATCTTTGTTGTTGTTGTTAATAATAATAATAATAATAATAATAATAATAATAATTTTGCATACTGCCACAGGTCTTAGGCCAATTCACAGCATAAAATCACAGTATAAAAAACACGAAATACATAATAAAAACAAAAAACTTGAACATCCCAATAACCCCCCCAATGTTTTTGCATGGGGTGGGGTGAAGGTTGGTCGCATGTGGGATTCCTTGTTCCCGGCCCTACCATTAGCCGGGATGAGGCAACCGCCTCAGCAGCAAATACCGGTGTTTGTGTGTGTGTGTCTATCCTCCTGAACTCCTGGCTGTACCCTTCTGTTGGCGGGAAGAGCTGAATGTGTCCCATCTGGACTTTGCTATGGAGTACACAATCCTGTTGTCAGTACTGAAGTTTCTGCTGCCAGTCCAGCCAGCTTCTATATACAGATGGCATTGATCTTGTCCTTCGCCTCAGGTGGCAAAAACGTCTTGGGCTGGCCCTGCTTATTTCCCAGCATCCTCTTCTGAGGAAGACTAACGTTGGGATCCTCTGCAAATGTTAACAATGCTTCACAACACATCGGGGAGGACAAGACACTCAAAATATTTTCCCCTCCTTGTCTCGGAAAGAAGTAGGCCAAGAAAGATGCTGTGTAACGCTTGCAAAAGCTTTTAAAGCATTAGTCTGAGCTGTTGTTGTGATTCATCATAAAAGAACCCCGATCTAGAGGCAATATAAAAACAATGGAGCAAAGTAGATTAAGTCTCTAACCAATGTTTGTATCCCAAGTAGAGCGGAATCAATAGTGAGATGAATCAGCGATGGCAAAGAAGTCTATTCCTGCTTATTACCTTTTATTCAAGAGCGGTAAATGCTGCTTCTGGAACAAGGGAAAACCAATTGCAACTGAATGTACTCCGGTCTGTGCAGGTGTCTGTATACACAGTGGAGATGACTGCTCAGAGGTTTTGTCAGATCTGTGTCCGTCTTCAGCTTCTTCTCATTTTGATCAGTTCCACCTTTGTCTCCCTCAGTTTTTACCCAAACACTGCAAACGCTTTTTGTTTCAAGGGGCAGAAGAGCAAGGGAGTTCGGAACAGGCTACCTTATTCCCTTCCATTTTGGCTGCACTTCTGCAATTGCAGAATCCAGGGCAATGAATCCTGATAAGACAGAGGTAGTTTTCTTGGGGGACAGGGGGCGGGCTGGTGTGGAGGACTCCCTGGTCCTGAATGGGTAACTGTGCCCTTGAAGGACCAGGTGCGCAGCCTGGGAGTCATTTTGGACTCACAGCTGTCCATGGAGGTGCAGGTCAGTTCTGTGTCCAGGGCAGCTGTCTACCAGCTCCAACTAGTATGCAGGCTGAGACCCTACCTGCCCGCGGACTGTCTCGCCAGAGTGGTGGATGCTCTAGTTATCTCCTGCTTGGACTATTGCAATGCGCTCTACGTGGGGCTACCTTTCAAGGTGACTCGGAAACTGCAATTAATCCAGAATGCAGCAGCAAGACTGGTGACTGGGAGCAGCCGCCAAGACCATATAACACTGGTCCTGAAAGATCTTCCTTGGCTCCTAGTACATTTCTGAGTACAATTCAAAGTGTTGGTGCTGACCTTTAAAAGCCCTAAATGTCCTCAGTTCAATATACCTGAAGGAGTGTCTCCACCCCCATCACCCAGCCCAGACACTGAGGTCCAGCGCCGAGGCCCTTCTGTTGGTTCCCTCACTGCAAGAAGTGAGGTTACAGGGAACCAGGCAGAGGGCCTTCTCAGTAGTGGCGCTCACCCTGTGGAACGCCCTTCCAGCAGATGTCAAGGAAATAAACAACTATCTGACTTTTAGAGGACAACTGAAGGCGGCCCTTTTTAGGGAAGTTTTTAATGTCTGATGCTGTATTGCTTTTAATATTCAATTGGAAGCCGCCCAGAGTGGCTGGGGAAACCCAGCCAGATGGGCGGGGTATAAATAATAAATTATTATTATTATTATGGAGCTCTCCAACACCAATGCCACCAGATTCTGAGAGGGCGCGAGATGGCTCAACCATGCTGTCATACGTGTGTCATACGTGTGGAGGAAAAAGCTTTTAACACGTCACAGAGTTCAGCAGAGTTCCCCAAAATAGACCAGAGGCAATATTTCATCCAGTGGAGTTTTACTTGTGCCAAAGGCAAATGAACATAATGGTTATCAAATCCAATACACCAGGATTGGCTCAGTCCATACAGAGTTGCAGCACTTACAAAACTTATAAACGTACAACAAGACTAAACCTTAATGCTATAGCATACATAAACAGAAAAACACCACGCCAGAAGGAAGAGAGATAGGAAGAGAAAAAGAAAAGACCCAGGTGCCTTCTGGCCTGTATTTATAGAATAGAATAGAATAGAATAGAATAGAATAGAATAGAATAGAATACAGATAAGAGAACCAGTTCAAACCAGCTTCCCAGAAGGTATAACCCCAACAATCATTGACCCTTCTGTCTGCTTCTCTCACACAGAGAAGCTTCTAGTAGCTTCTTGTATTCAAGGAGAGGCAAACCATCCCAGGGCCAGGCCTTTGGGTCTGGGACAGTGCCCCCTTCTCCTACAGAGAAAGGAGCATGTGGCTTCATATCAGCCAGCTGGGCTTCCCCCTCTGCACGTGTCAGGAAGACAGACAGGCAGGCGGTGGCGCAGGTTGCCTCCCTTCAGGGTGCTTGCTTGCCATGGGAGTGCCTGGTTGTGGCCTCTCGCACCCTCAGAATCATGCGCCCAAGGCTGCTGCCCCCAGAGCCCCAGTCATGCTATGCCATTGAGCCTGAGCTGCCATGGTCAATCAATGGCCGGGGATGATGGGATATGTAGTCCAGTCAATCAATGGTCAGGGATGATGGGATATGTAGTCCAGCAGAATCTGAAGTGTCATAGGTTCTCTAACTCTGCTCTTGAGAGTCTTTATCCACCGTGTTTTGCTCAAGGGCATCCCTTTGTAAAAAGCCGAAATCTGACAAATGATGGCTCAGTGGGAGGCTATAGGCATTGATTAGCTTTTCAGGCAGCTGCTTAGTGAAATTTTAACATTCTAAAAATGTCTGCATGTACACAGCCTCACATGTTTTTCACTGGTTGATGGAGCATTTCTATAAAATCGACCCCAAAAATATTCTGATGGGGTAGGATGCAAGGTTTTACTTCAGCCCGAGCCTTTCGATGTCAGATCCCGCAGGATCTGAATTTTGCCTGGTCTTGACTATGCTTCGCACGGTTGTGAAAATGTTCTAAATAACTTCAGTCACTAAAAGTAATTTGGTATTTTCTATTCCTTGTCCTAATACCCCCTACTCCACAACACCCCCCACCACTACTCTTTATACAAACTCAGTCATACTGCTCTTCAGAGAAATAATCTAGTTCGCTGCAAATTCCATTAAACTTCCTGTCTTGGGGAAAGTATCCAATGAACGTCCTGAAAGGAAATGAGTGTTTTTGTAATAAAGTATTTTGGTAATTAAGGCAAAATACAGAATTGAAGCATCTGAGCTCCTGTCCAATGGAAGTGCACTTGGGAAGAGAAGAATCAATTATGCTCTGCATAAGGAACCTATCTGCGGAAAATATTGTTCTTCCTGCATCTGTAATGCAACCAGATCAAAGGGTCATTTCATGTCTGGAGCGCTTTATTGTATTTTCATCCAGCTATAGGCTGATGGCTGATTTGCTCAGAGACAGCACACAGCACTCTGAATTATGCTTTGACCTAGATTATCCTTCTCTCTCTCTTGCTGCAAATCTTAGTGGGTATGCCTGTGTGTGTGTTCCAAGGGAAACACAGACCCTACAATTGTCCCTATTTTCCAAGGATAGTCCTGGATTTACAGAAGCTATCCCAGTTTCCAATTTGTTCCCAGAATGTCCCACTTTTCCTTAGGATGTCCCTATTTTCACTGGATAAATGTTGGAGGGTCATGTGATCCCCGAGCCAAGGAGATAAGTAACTATACAGTGGTACCTTGGGTTGCAGACGCTTCAGGTTACAGACTCCACTAACCCATAAATAGTACCTCGTGTTAAGAACTTTGCTACAGGATGAGAACAGAAATTGTGCTCCAGCGGCACGGCGGCAGCGGGAGCCCCATTAGCTAAGGTGGTGCTTCAGGTTAAGAACAGTTTCAGGTAAAGAACGGACCTCCAGAATGAATTAAGTTCTTAACCCAAGGTACCACTGTACAATCTTTAGAGGACATATGAAGGCAGCCCTGTATAGGGAAGCTTTTTAAATAATGTCTATTATGTTGGATCCTGCCAACCTAGCAGTTTGAAAGCTGGTCATGTGCAAGTAGATAAATAGGGACCGCTCCGGCGGAAAGGTAAATGGCGTTTCCGTGCGCTGCTCTGGTTCGCCAGAAGCGGCTTAGTCATGCTGGCCACATGACCCGGAAGCTGTACGCTGGCTCCCTCGGCCAATAAAGCGAGATGAGCGCCACAACCCCAGAGTCGGTCACGACTGGACCTAATGGTCAGGGGTCCCTTTACCTTTACTATTATGTTGGAAGCCGCCCAGAGTGTGGGAGTGTTGTGTGTTGCTCATGGCACATTGCCCCAGTTTGCAAATGTACCCACAGGTTCCCAATTGACCCCTCCCTGGCTCCACCCAAAAGCTTTTCTAGAGAACAAACAAACTATGAACCATTCATTCCATGCATTGGTTTGTATATCCCATTCCGCAGCTCCTTCCCATGGCAAACCATTTTAGAATAGAACCTTACCATGGAAATATTTGATTTAAAGCCTGTTCAGAGGCAGTCTTGTAAAACTTACTAGGGGCCAAGTGAACATTGCAAAGCTGTGGGCTTCCTCCTCCCCTGCTTTGTCTTGATGTGAAACAAAAACTAAGTAAAAAGTTGTAATTTTTAGAGCGCATGATAGGAAATCCAGCTTCAGTTGGTTAAGTTGGTAATCCCAGAAGCCCTTTGCAGGTTAGGGCAGTGTTTCCCAACCTTGGGTCTCCAGCTGCTGTTGGACTACAATTCCCATCATCCCTGACCATTGGTCTTGCTAGCAAGGGATGATGGGAGTTGTAGTCCAAAAACAGCTGGAGACCCAAGGTTGGGAAACACTGGGTTAGGGGATGCTCTGTGGAACGATCACAGGTTGCACCAAAGTATTCTGATTACAAATGAGGTCATCACAGCTGGTCTTCCATTGATATTCTGCTGTCACTCACCTGAGCTTTTATTGAAATAGACTCTGATTTGCTTCAACAGGTACCAGCTGTAGCTCATGTAAGAACTTTGCCAACAAAGCATGCAGGTAATATTCTGCCTTATTCCTCAGAAAGAAATTGAACCTTCTGCAGCCTCATCAGCCTTTTGGGCCAAGGAAGGGCAAAGTAATAAATTATTATTATTATTATTATTATTATTATTATTATTATTATTATTATTCATGAGAGATCCCAACACCATTTTTCTCTGATTAACGGCCTCTGTAGTTTAGATAGGCAATCTGTCGGTTTTGGTTTCCCTTCAGTTTCAGCTCTCCTCAGTCTTTTAAATTCAGTTCACCACATTTACATATCAGTTTGCGATTCTTTGATAATAAACCCTCATAAAAAGTCATTAGCATGTTAGTGTGGATTTAGCCTAATGTACACATTTTTATTTGCAATTTTGCCTTGCATACTTATTCTTGCAAAGCAATTTCCTTTTATATGTCATTTGTGTGTGTTGCATTTCACTAATGCCACATTTTTTGTTGTTGTTGTTGTTGTTTAGTCATGTCTGACTCTTCGTGACCCCATGGACCAGAGCACGCCAGGCACTCCTGTCTTCCACTGCCTCCCACAGTTTGGTCAAACTCATGTTCGTAGCTTCGAGAACACTGTCCCACCATCTCGTCCTCTGTCGTCCCCTTCTCCTTGTGCCCTCCATCTTTCCCAACACCAAGGTCTTTTCCAGGGAGTCTTCTCTTCTCATGAGGTGGCCAAAGTCTTGGAGCCTTAGCTTCAGGATCTGTCCTTCCAGTGAGCACTCAGGGCTGATTTCCTTCAGAATGGAGAGGTTTGATCTTCTTGCAGTCCATGGGACTCTCAAGAGTCTCCTCCAGCACCATAATTCAAAAGCATCAATTCTTCAGCGATCAGCCTTCTTTATGGTCCAGCTCTCACTTCCATACATCACTACTGGGAAAACCGTGGCTTTAACTATATGGACCTTTGTTGGCAAGGTGATGTCTCTGCTTTTAAGCTAGGGGTCAGCAAACTTACTGTGCCTCGGGCCGGTGTCTCCAGCTCCGATTGCATGGTGGGCCGCAGGGCGGGGGAGAACGTGCCCATAGCGTGCGCACACACCATTTCTGCCGCACTTCCGGGTCAGAGGAGCACCAGAAATAGCTTGTACACATGAGCACAGACCTCCTCTGGCCCAGATGTGCACCGCCAATAATGCCTGCGCATGCACAAATAATGCTTGCACATGCGCACAAGCTATTTCTGGTGCTCCTCCGACCCAGAAGTGGGCAGCCACACAGTGCAGCGCTGGTAAGAGTGGGCGGCAGCGGCGGGCAGCGGGGGTCCCTGTGAGCCAGATAAACAAGTCCCTTGGGTCTTATCTGGCTTGCGGGCCTTAGTTTGGGGACTTCTGTTTTAACCCAAAGCGGGCAGGGTGTGGAGGAAAGCAATCAGGGTGGGTGGTGGATTTTGATCACAAACCCGCCTACGTAATGTTTGCCTTTGGGTGAAAAGGCAATTGCTTTGACATTTCTAGCTAGAATAGCTTGGGCAGAGAAATTGCCCTGGCTAAGGGCAGTCTCCTTTGCAGCACCTGGGCACAAACAACGCACCCCTGCAAAGCTCTGAAACCAGTGCTGGAGGTCATGTGGACTTCTAAAGCTTCATAGTCCAAAGTGAACCCAAAAGGCGAAAAATTGCAATAGGCTTAGTAGTTCTTTGGCTGCTATTTTTTTTCTCTCTCTCTCTCTGTGTGGAGCAGTTGAGAAGTGCAGTTGTGAAATGGGCCACAACAGGTCTTTGCGAGCTGCGGAGCTCTCCATGGTGATGCACTGCAATTAATCATTACAATGGCACTTGCCTGAAATACGGCGTGTGTGTTTGTGCGGTGCCGAGTTTCATGTAGCACAGATTCTTATGTGGAATAAATGTTGATAGATGAGCTTCCAAAAGAAAACTCCTAATCTGTTTAAATGCACATTTGTTACTTTTCGTTTGCTATTTCGCTGGTGCCATAACCGTTATATCCAGGACTGTGCTGAATACTTGCATCAGGTGGAACACTTCTGGTCATAGATAGATAGATAGATAGATAGATAGATAGATAGATAGATAGATAGATATCGCTCCTGGAGGTGTGAGATGACCCTCAAAACCTCCAAACATTTTTTTAAAAAACATTCTGACTACCAGGATATTTCTGAGCACAATTCAAAGTGTTGGTGCTGATGTTTAGAGACCAAAATAGCCTTGGCTCTGTATACCTGAAGGAGTGTCTCCATCCCCATCGTTCAGCCCAGACACTGAGGTCCAGCGCCGAGGGCCTTCCAATTGTATGTGGCAGAATAGACCACACCCTAGACTGGAAGGGCCTTCAGACATACATGTGTGTTCCTTCACTAGCAAGGTAATGTGCGAATCGGCTACGAGACATTGTGCTGTGCAGCAAACGCTGCTCCGCTTAGGAACAGAAGCAACGAGAATATTTCCTCCCTCTTCTCTGCTAGCAAAAACCCAGGCGCCACCCTCCTAGCTGAAGGTGTGCCGCAGTGCCAAGACATTGCTGGCGCATCGGAGCGCGCGCGCACACACACACACACACACACATATTTATATATAATTTTAACAGAGAGCAGTTGTGCATTATTCTCAGCTTGTTTCCTTTTTTATGTAAATTATGGTATCTTTCAACATAATTAGCGTAGGAAAGTGCTAATTGCTGGTTTTGTCCTTTCCCCATTTTTATATGTGTATTCAGTTTTCCAGTAATTGTATCTTTCTCTTTCTAACTTTGTATTATGAAATTAAATGAAGTCACGCTCCACAGCCATATAATGCAGGTGCTTCTGGTAATTTAGTTTAACCCTCAAAACATGGAATGACTCGCATTCTTATTAGCTGTGAAGCTGTGAAATACGTGTGTCTTCAGTGAATGGCAACTTCATATTTTTTTCAAAAAATAAAATAAAATCGTAATTATTCCTTCTACCTATTTGATTTGTGTGTGTGAGAAAAGTTCTCAGTCTCCAATTATTCTTTTCTACTCAGGCTACATTTGCACTGTACCTTTAGAACAATACGATACCTCACGAAACAGTCATGACTCCCCCCCCCCAAGAATTATGGGAGCTGGAGTTTGTTGTGGATCCTGAGAGGTGCTGCTGGGGGGCTATTTCCCACCCAGAACTACACTTCCCAGAGTTCTCTGGGAAAAGGGATTGACTGTTAACCACATTTGAGAACCATAGCTCTGTGGAATAAAGGTAAAGGAACCCCTGACCATTAGGTCCAGTCACAGACAACTCTGGGGTTGCTGTGCTCATCTCGCTTTATTGGCTGAGGGATCTGGCGTATAGCTTCTGGGTCATGTGGCCAGCATGACTAAGCCGCTTCTGGCAAACCAGAGCAGCGCACGGAAACGCCGTTTACGTTCCCACCGGAGCGGTGCCTATTTATCTGCTTGCACTTTGACGTGCTTTTGAACTGCTAGGTTGGCAGGAGCAGGGACCGAGCAACAGGAGCTCACCCCATCGCAGGGATTCGAACCGGCGGGAGGATGTGGGGGATTCCCTGGTCCTGAATGGGGTAACTGTGCCCCTGAAGGACCAGGTGCGCAGCCTGGGAGTCATTTTGGACTCACAGCTGTCCATGGAGGTGCAGGTTAATTTTGTGTCCAGGGCGGCTGTCTACCAGCTCCATCTGGTACGCAGGCTAAGACCCTACCTGCCCGCGGACTGTCTCGCCAGAGTGGTGCATGCTCTAGTTATCTCCCGCTTGGACTACTGCAATGCGCTCTACGTGGGGCTACCTTTGAAGGTGACCCGGAAAGTGCAATTAATCCAGAATGCGGCAGTTAGGGGTCTTCCGGGTTAGCGCCATCGGCAATGGCGGAATTCCTCTGATTCAGAGGAACCCGCTCCGCCAAAATCGGGTCTGGCCGCCGCGGCGAAGGCGGAGACCCTCTAAAAATCCCAGGCGGAGGAAGCCTGGGAACATGGGATTCAGCTCACACCAGGAGCGCCCCCCCTACTCACATGGAAACCCCTTTTCGGGGGTTCCGAAGTGATGCGGGGTGAGTGGCGCGGTGTCTCGAATTGACTGCTATTTTTGCGGTGTGAAGCCGCACAGCCGTTGTTGGAGAGCGCTGACTTCTTTTTGTGGACATTCGGATTTCAAACAACAACCCGTGAGTAGTACGGAAATTGGATTTTTAAAAATATTCTTAAATTCGGCACGATCGGGGAAGGTCCAAACAGGAAGTCCGCCTCCCCTTTCTGTAAATAATTTAAAGCAAAGAACCTGCCAACTAAGGTCGTGGAGAGGTTTTCCCCCCTTTTTTTCTGTAAAGGACTTTAATTCTGCGGATTGACACTATAAGAAATTTTATCTGGAAGCAGGGGAGCCTGCAGGAAAAGAATTAAATTTGGGAATTGATGTGCCACCCCCCGGACCCGGGAGTGGTCTGTGAGAGCCCGTTGATGAAGTATAGAACAATTTGACAGCTGTCAAGTTAGCTGTCAAGACGCAAGAAGAGGACTTTGTTTCTGTTGTCTACATTTGTTACAAGCTTGCTTTTGAAAAGAAGGAAGGACTGTTACAATTTAACTGGACTTTTGGATCTGTGCTGAAAGGAGTAAAAAAGAAACTTAAATTCCCCTAGAGGGGGCTTTGGGATATTGCAGAGAATGGCTGTTGGAAAGGAAATCCAGTCTGAACTGAATAGGACATTCTTTCTCTTGGGAAAGTTGCAAGGTCAAATTGGTGTTTTGACTACAAATGTTACAACTTTGGACACAAGAGTGAGTACCATCATTGAACTTGATAAGAACTCGGCACAGGAATTTTATTCAACTGAACAAACAGGGAAATTTGAGAAGGAGAATTATGTTGTCTCTGAAGAGAAGAAAGGGGGAGCCGTAACCCTGCAGATGCGAAAGGAGAGCTGCAATTTGAGGCCTGACATGATGGTAACAAGGGGAAATAAATTTTTGAAGATGGAAGCTTGGCCTGAATTGGAAAGTGAAAGATGGAGAGATCTCCTTACGTGGAGATCAGATGACCCTAGGATTATAAATTTGATTCAAGTGGAAGTTGGAGCTTTGGGGACATTTGGATCTGAAAGGAGAATGAAACAAGATTTGGAATACCCCATAGGCCTTACTTTTAACTATGGAGGTTTGGCTGGAAGGAATGTCGATGCTGATGGGTTGGAGCTTCCCAGAGATTTGGCTTTCAATACTAAGGACTATCAATATGACTGGCAGAGGGGACAAGAGAGAGACTTAAGAGCCTCGGATGTAAGATCTCCGGGCTAATGGCTTTTTGAGATTGATGGACTTATGTTGGGGACTGAAACCGGGAAGGGGGTATGGGTGGAATGGAAATTGGGAGCTCAAAAGGTATACAATATAATTTGCTTTTTTATTTATTATGAGAGTTGGGAAATTCGTGGAAGGGAATCTTTTTCGACCTTAGAGAAACGTCTCAAGAATAAGTATTGATATATAGGTTTGGATGAGAGTTAAGATTGGATAAAGTAAAAGTGGTTTTTAAAATAAATTAAATTACTTAAATGAAAATAAGGCTGGAAGGATTTGCAGAAATAACGATTTGAACTAGAATACAAAAATGGGAGGTGTGAGGAAGTCAAGGAAATAAGTAAAGGAAGAAAGTTTTGCAAAGGTTTAATCTGTTCTTTTTTCTTTTTTTCAAGTGAGAGTATTTTCTTCTTTGTTGTTGTTGTATTTTTTTGTATTTTGTATTTTTCTTTTTTTCTTTCTGTAACTTTTAAACTTTGAATAAATATTATTTTTTTAAAAAACCAGAATGTGGCAGTTAGACTGGTGACTGGGACTGGCCGCCGGGACCACATAACACCGGTCCTGAGAGATCTGCATTGGCTCCCAGTACGTTTCCAAGCACAGTTCAAAGTGTTGGTGCTGACCTTTAAAGCCCTAAACGGCCTCAGTCCTGTATACCTGAAGGAGCGTCTCCACCCCCATCATTCTGCCCGGACACTGAGGTCCAGCTCCGAGGGCCTTCTGGCGGTTCCCTCATTGCGAGAAGTGAGGTTACAGGGAACCAGACAGAGGGCCTTCTCGGTAGTAGCGCCCACTCTGTGGAGCACCCTCCCTTCAGATGGGAAGGAAATAAGCAGCTGTCCTATCTTTAAAAGACATCTGATGGCAGCCCTGTTTAGGGAAGTTTTTAATATTTAATGCTGTACTGTTTTCAACATTTGATTGGGAGCTGCCCAGAGTGGCTGGGGAGACTCAGCCAGATGGGCAGGGTATAAACAAACAAACAAACAACAACAACAATTATTATTATTATTATTACTATTATTATTATTATTATTATTATTATTATTATTATTATTATTATTAAAGGACCTCAAAGGATGATCTCTGGATCTGGGTAGGTTAATATGGAGGTCCTTGAGGTATTGCAGTTCTGAGCAGTCCTGAGCAGCAACAAGGGGGTGGGGGATAAAGATCCACATTGGAATTTGCTGCCCCTGTGGATCTTGCCGTCTGAGGTAGTTGCCTTATAGGTGGGCTGGCCCTGACTGTCACAATGCTGTCATTTTTAGTCTGTTGTGGTTGGAAATGCTTGCAAAATGCTCCTAAGGTTACCTGCAGCACCGGTTGGGCAGGGGAGAGGTGGGTCTCAGGATGATAGTTGGGGAGGGAAGGGTTAAATCTCCCCTCCCTATGTGATCCCAATGAAAACTGCTCCCCATGCCTGGTATTAAAATGTTAAGATTTCCTGATGTGGTTGCCCACCATGTCTTTAAAGTCATGCCTATTTTGGCCCTGAGACCAATGTCTCAGTGCAATGTGTCTTTGTGTGTAGTTGTGCAGACACAAACTGCCTCCCCCCCCCCCCAAGAGGTCCTTGCAATCTACAGACCCTCCCCTCCTTGCCCTATCATAATAATGGACACGTTGCTGGTTAACCCATAGATATCTTCATTTGGATAAAACGCACCATAACAGCTTGCAATCTAACAGCTCATTTTGAAATTAAGTTTGTCATCGTGCACTTGGATGCCTTTGATCTCGATCAGCAAATGAATCTTCTCAGGCCGACTCTCTTAAAGTGATTATTTCATTTCTGGAGTGGGGATTTTAATGCTGCTGAAAAATGGAGAAACTCTGAATCATTAAATTGCATTTCACTTAAATTTTATATAACTGAGCTGACTTTGGGAAGATTAACTTTAATATGTTTCCCCTTTGATCTCTCTTTGGGGCTTCATATTTTTTATTTCTGTTTTAATGTTACTTTTTAAATTTACAAACACCCTCCCTACCTCTCTTTTACAAACACACACACATACACACACACACACACACACACACACACCCTTTGTACAAAGCCTGTACATTTCTTTGCGAATGGTGTATTTTATTTTATTTTTAAATCAACACTATTTTACAAATTATGTTTTAAAAGATGACCATTCCAAGATTCTGCTACAATATCAAGTGGGTGCAATTCTATCCTGGGGACGGAACAGCATAGAACATTTAGAAGAAATCAGATGGAGGGGGGGAAAGAATCAGAATGCACTTGACACAATATCAGAATGGCAATATCTATGGCAAGTAATAGGCTTCCGAAGGCTGAAGGACTAGGCCCAAGATCAACATTTGTTTAATAACTGAACATATATTGCTTTTCCAGTTGTTCAAAGCGGTTTAAGACAAGCAACTCTTAATAATGCAGATAAAACAAACAGACCACAAGACACTCCAATGACAAAACGATGCAGCCACCAAAGACGTCAACCACATGCCAGCTCTTAAGGAAAGACAGCAAGATGCAGCTGTCCCAACCTCTGCTGGTTCCTGAGCTTCAGAGCAGCCACCAGAAAAGCCCTGCTCTGAGCTGTCATAGAATCATAGAATCATAGAGTTGGAAGAGACCACAAGGGCCATCGAGTCCAACCCCCTGCCAAGCAGGAAACGCCATCAGAGCACTCCTGACATATGGTTGTCAAGCCTCTGCTTAAAGACCTCCAAAGAAGGAGACTCCACCACACTCCTTGGCAGCAAATTCCACTGTCAAACAGCTCTTACTGTCAGGAAGTTCTTCCTAATGTTTAGGTGGAATCTTCTTTCTTGTAGTTTGGAACCATTGCTCCGTGTCCGCTTCTCTGGAGCAGCAGAAAACAACCTTTCTCCCTCCTCTATGTGACATCCTTTTATATATTTGAACATGGCTATCATATCACCCCTTAACCTCCTCTTCTCCAGGCTAAACATGCCCAGCTCCCTTAGCCGTTCCTCATAAGGCATCGTTTCCAGGCCTTTCCTTTTGCCCTTGGCTGAGATCGGCGACTCCAAATGTCAATAAATTGAAGCTAAGGGGCTTGTTTCCCCACCCTATCCATTTCCGAATAGATGTGGATGTTTAAGCGTTGCGTGCTGCTTAGATTGATTCCTTTAATTCCTCATAAGAGATTCCTCCCATGTGTGAGTTTCTAATTAATACGCTTTGATCTTTCTGCCAGCTAATAATTATTTAAGCACTAGCTTATTATTACCAAGGTATCCAGATTTCTAATGTGAGATGCAATCACCCTTATGCCAGGTGTTTGAAATAGAAGCAGTAAAAAGCAACACAGTATCTGCTTTAAGTGACTGGTGTCAGGGTCTGGATATCTTGGTAATAACTGGCAATAATTCCATACTATTAGTAATTTGGCAATGACAGTAATTCATTTCCACTGTGTCAAGGCCAACTGAAATACCACCTGAAAGTATATTGCATTATTATGCCTTATTTTACACTGTGCCCTTGTGCCTGATTCTAAGATCCAAATTCTGTGTCTTTCACTGTGCCTTATTGCTTATTACCGTGTTAGCGGAAAACATATATGCATCTAGCTGTGTTTGCAGTTTGTAAGGAAGGCATCCATCACAGTCATGGGACGATCATCTTTTTTTTTAAAAAAAAATATTTATTAAGGTTTTTTAAATACAAAATGCAAAAATAATAAACAATATAACATGTATCATAACATATTTTCAAAGCTTCTTTGGACTCCCTCACGTCTCCCGCTCCCACTTACATCATTATAAACTTTTACCAGCAATTTATCATCTTGTTTACATTCTTAAATCCCGTTCATTTAATTTAGTCTAATAGTTCTCCCAAAGGTTTATGTTTCCCTCCATCACACTTGTCATCCAGATTACATCTATTTTAGTGGTGCTCAATTATTTATAGTCTGGCATCCTTCTTAACATTCAACCAAATTACAATATTTTTGTAAATAAATTCTAAATTTCTTCCAGTCTTCTTCAACCCTTTCCTCTCCCAGGTCTCGGATTCTGCCGGTCATCTCAGCCAGTTCCATATAGTCTATCAGTTGCATCTGCCATTCTTCCAGTGTGGGTAGATCTCGAGTTTTCCAATGCTTGGCGATGAGTATCCTTGCTGCTGTTGTTGCATACAGGAAAAAAGTTCTGTCCTTCTTTATCACCCTCTGGCCGACAATACCCAGGAGAAAAGCTTCTGGTTTCTTAGGGAAAGTATACTTAAATACCTTTTTCAACTCATTATATATAATTTCCCAGAAGGCCTTCACTCTAGGGCACGTCCACCAGAGGTGAAAGAATGTTCCTTCATTCCCTTTACATTTCCAGCATTTGTTATCAGACAAATGGTATATTTTGGCAAGTTTAACTGGGGTCATGTACCATCTATATATCATTTTCATTACATTTTCCTTCAAAGCATTACATGCAGTGAAGTTCAACCCAGTGGTCCACAACCTTTCCCAGTCCTCAAACATGATATTTTACCCAATGTCCTGTGCCCACTTTATCATAGCCGATTTAACCATTTCATCTTGTGTGTTCCATTTTAACAGCAAGTTATACATTCTTGAAAGTACCTTAGTCTTAGGTTCTAACAGTTCTGATTCCAATTTCGATTTCTCCACCTGGAACCCTAACTTTTTGTCATTTTTGAAAACTTCTTTAATCTGAGCGTAATGTAGCCAGTCTCGCACTTTATCCTTCATTTTCTCCAAACTCTGCAATTTCCAATTGTCTCCATCTTTTTCTAAAATTTCCCAATATTTTGGCCATTTGGCCTCCATATTGGGTCTTTTTCGGGCCTTAGCTTCCAGAGGTGATAGCCACCTTGGAGTTTTATTTTTCCAATAAGTCTTTATATTTTGTCCAGACATTAAACACTGCTTTTCTGACAATATGGTTTTTAAAGGCCTTATTGATTTTAACCTTATCATACCATAAGTATGCATGCCAACCAAAAGCATTGTTAAAACCTTCCAAAAAATCCAATACATCAGTGTCTTCGAGAAGTAGCCAGTCTTTTAGCCAGCAGAAAGCTGCGGCCTCATAGTACAACTTTAAGTCCGGCAGGGCGAAGCCCCCTCTCTCTTTCGCATCAGTTAATATCTTAAACTTAATTCTGGGCTTTTTGCCCTGCCAGACAAATTTAGAGATATCTCTCTGCCACTTCCGGAAGCACTCCGTCTTGTCCACAATCTGTAGTGTTTGAAACAAAAACAACATTTTTGGCAATACATTCATCTTGATAGCAGCAATTCGGCCTAGCAAAGAAAGTTTCAATTTTGTCCAACTATCTAAGTCTCTCTTAATTTCTGACCAACATTTTTCATAGTTATCCTTAAATAGACTCAGATTTTTTGCTGTTATGTTTACCCCTAGGTACTTTACTTTTTTAACCACATTTAATTCTGTCTCTCTCTGAAACCATTCCGACTCTGTAACTGTCAAATTTTTTTCCAATACCTTGGTTTTCTGTTTGTTTAGTTTGAATCCCGCCACCCGACCAAAGTCTTGAATCAATTGTAATACTCTTTTCGTACTAGATTCTGGCTCCTGCAGGGTCAAAACTAGGTCATCTGCAAAAGCTTTAAGTTTATATTGTTTCGCTCCGACCTGAATTCCTTCCACCAACCTGTCCCCTCTAATCATATTCAGGAGCACTTCCAGAACCGAAATGAATAGCAAAGGGGAAATAGGGCAGCCTTGTCGTGTTCCTTTTTCAATTTTAAACTCTTCTGTAACCACATTGTTAACTATCAGTTTAGCCTTTTGTTCTGAATATATTGCATCAATCCCATTCTCAAAACCCCGTCCCACTCCCATTTCTTTTAAGTTTCCCTTCATAAATTTCCAGGAGATATTGTCAAAGGCCTTCTCCGCATCTATGAAAATTAACACTGCTTTTGTATTTATGTCTGTTTGCAAAAGTTCCAAAATGTCAATAATATTCCTTGTGTTAGCAAACAGGTGTCTACCTGGGAGAAAGCCCTCCTGGTCCTTGTGAATTACTTCATTTAAAACTTTTTAAAATCTACTTGCCATAATATCTGCAAAAATTTTGTAATCCACGTTTAGAAGAGAGATGGGACGATAGTTCTTAAGTTGTGTCTTTTCAGCTTCCGATTTTGGTATCAATGTGATAAAAGCTTCCTTCCATGATTCTGGCGCCCTCTTCCCCTCCATAATTTCATTGCTAACATCCATCAGTGGTTGTATCAAATAGTCTTTTAATGTCTTATAATACTTGGAGGTCAGCCCATCTGGTCCTGGAGATTTGCCCAATTTCATATTTTGAATGGCTTGCTCCATCTCTTGTCGTGTTATTTTACAGTTCAGGATTGATCTATTTTCTTGTGACAATTTTGGCAGTCCATTTTTTTCCAAAAATTGTTTAATCTCATTCTCATCTTGCGGCCCTTGGGTATATAATTTTTTGAAATATCTCTGGAAGCACTTTCTAATATCCACAGGGTTCTGAATGTTTCTTCCTTCAATCTCTAAATTTGTAACTGTATTTAGTTTTTGTCTCCTCTTCACCTGCCAAGCTAGCAGTTTTCCACATTTGTTCGCCGATTCAAAGGTTTTTTGTTTCATTAATTTAATCTTCCACTCTATTTCCTGGTTTATCAATTTAGAATATTGTGCTTGATGAAGCTTAATTTCTCTCAGCGTCGGCTGTGACTTCGGGTTTGATCTTAGCTTCTTTTCTAATTCTTTAATTTTCTCCAGAATTTTATCTTTCCTCTCATTTTGTGTCCTTTTCTTTACAGCATTCTGTTGTATCAAGAACCCCCTCATCACTGCCTTGCTTGCATCCCAGATGGTTCTTTTTTCCACCGTAGTATTCAAGTTTATCTCAAAATAGTCCTTTAGAGCTTTTTGGGCCTTCTTAATAATCTCCTGATCTCTAAACAAATTGTCATTCATCTTCCATCTAAAGGAGCCGGTTGGTATTAGTGTCAAGTCCATCTTTACTGCATTATGGTCGGAGCAGGTCTTTGGGCAGATTTCCACCTTCTTGACCTTGGGTGCCAGACCTCTAGATATCCATATTTGGTCGATTCTTGTCCAAGTCAGTTGGGCTTCAGAGAAAAATGTTCCCTCTCTTCCCAAGGGGTTCTTTGTCCTCCAAATATCAATCAAATCCATATTGTCTATCATTTCAAAAAAGGTCTTTGGTAGTCTGCCGTCTTTTGTAACATTTTGGCTTTGTGACTTATCCATGTTGGTTGATACGACCCCGTTCATATCTCCCATCAAAATGATGTTGTTGTAGTCCAGATAATCCAGCATAGTCTCATGCAACTTCTTGTAAAATTCCGATTTCCCCTCATTCGGCGCATAGATTCCTAATATCAAAAGTTTCTCTCCTTGATGTTGTATCTCAATTGCTAAAATTCTTCCATGTTCGTCTTTAAATAGGAATTTGGGTGACAGGCTCTCTTTTGCATATATGACCACACCTCTCTTCTTTATTTTGTCCGAAGATATAAATTCCTGGCCCAATCTTTTGTTTATTAACACTTTTCTATGGAGCCTAGTCACATGTGTTTCTTGCAAGCAAATAATGTCCAATTGTTCTTTTTTCAATATATGAAATATTTTCCTCCTTTTTTCCGGGATGTTACAGCCATTTATATTCCAGCTCAGAAGTTGCAGAGACATCCTGAAATAATCTGATTATTTTTCCGGGGGTGGTATCTTATTCGCAGAATCTTCAGGTTCCAAGGGTGCCGGTACCGCCGGTGCTCCAGGCCCAAAGGGTAGTTCAATTCCTTTTTGAAGGTCCTCTCTGTATGTAGTCAGAAATTTGTCTCTATCTTCCAGTGTTCTAATTTTAACCTTCTTCCCTCTGAAAGTAAAAGATAATCCTTGGGGAAATTCCCACCTAAAGATAATTGAGTTGCTCCTGAGCAATTTAACCAATTCAAGATAGGCGGATCTAAGGTCCAACAGTTGTTTAGGAATGTCTTTATAAAGTTCAATTCTTCTATCCAAAATGTCCAGTGACTTCTCGTAGTGTAGGCCCAAAATCTTATCCCTTTCCTCCTTTGATCTCAATATTATCAAACAGTCTCTGGGCTTTTCTTTCTTTACAAGTCTTCCAAGCCTGTAAGCTGACACAATTTTAAAGTCCTTTTCCTCTAAATTCCAGAACTTGGTGAATTCTTTAGTCAGAAACTCAGCTAAGTTGCCTTCTTCCACTTCTGGTATCGACCTTATCCTTAAATTGGTCTCCCGATTCTGCAGTTCTATCATAGATAGATAGGTCTGATGTTCACCTACTTGTTTACAGAGTGGTCTTACCTCTTGTTCTAAATTTTCTAATTTTTGGCTAGTGTCCTCAGCCAATTTCCGATTTTCTACTGTGGCCTCCGTCAACTGCCCAATTGCCTGTACGTTCTGTGATACTTGTCCAGTTAATCTATTTAGACATTCTGTGTTTTGATCAATTTTGGCTGTTTGTTCATCGGCTTTCTTATCCAAAGATTCCACTCTCTTATCCAAAGATTCCAATTTTTCATAGATTTTCTCTAAAATAGAAGCAGTTGCTCCTGAGGCCATATCTTCCAACTGTAACTGTTCAATTTCTCCCTCTCCTGCCCTTGGCAGGGAAGCAGCTTCTTCCTCTGAAGGCAAAGTAGGTACAGATGATCTACGTGTCTGTGAGACTGAGGTTAAAGTTGTCAAAGTTGCTTGTCTGGTTCTTCCCCTCCTTCTTGCGCCACTCATTCCAGAGTTATCTAAAAGTCAAGGTCAAGCTGAGTTGTTCCCATGAGAAAGCAGCGGCCCAGAGAGAAACAGTCAAACAGGAGGTCGGGGAAAAGGAAAGTGAAATGATGTCACTGCTGTAAATCCCAAATCCTCTAGGGGGAGCTTGAAATGTCTTAAGGGAAGAATCCAATTCTGATAAAATTACTAAAATCGAATTTAATGTCCAAGAACCTTCAATAGCAGGTTTTAGGCATAGTTGGTATTAACAGCCACATTGTTTCAGACAGTGCATACTGGTGTTTCAAATGATGTTTCAAAGTAGCAAGTCCAAATCCCCTCAGATTGTTGCAAGTTCTAATACACAATAACCAGGTCTGCAAAACTGATAGCTCATGTTGCTCAGGCAGCTCCAGCACCTGGGTTTCTCATTCCAGTTGTAGTTCCAATAGAAGAAAGGTATCCCAATACAAATAAAAATCAGAGAATCAAATACTTAAAGTCCTTATTTGTTTAAGAAAAAGTTCAGTGGGTGCTCAGATCAATTAAACTAAAGATTCTTTTCACGCCTCCACTCCTCCAGCTCTTTTGCTTTGAAGTTCAATGACAGCGGAAGACGGACTTCCTGTTTTACGTCGCTCCGCTTTCAGCCAGATTCAATAATTTAGTCTCAAATTTTTAAAAGTCCTTCTTTACTCACGAGTTGTTGTTTTCCGAATCAAAAGGTTCCAGGAAAAGAGGTCAGTGCTCACCGGCAGCAGCAGCGCGGCTTCACTCCGTAGATTGCGAAACGACTCACAGCGCCGCTACCCCCTCCACATTCCGGAGCCCCTTACGGGGTTCCTTCAGCGTTTCGGGAGCCGCTTCTGGCGCCCACCGAGTCTCAAGACCACAGGCTCTTGCTGCCTGTGGGTTTCCGATGTGGGTCTCCCCTTCGCCGTAGCGGACGACCCAGTTTCCACGGAGCTTCCTCCTCACGAAAGGAAGAGGACCGCCATTGCCGTTCGCGCCGCCTCCGGAAGTCCCCATGGGACGATCATCATAACCCAATGTTCAGTGAAAGAGGATGTCCAAATTGGGTGCTTTCCGCATAGGACACAGGATGTCCGATAACAAGAGGGGTTTTGGGCTTCACCTGCCAAAAGAGGATTTTTGGCTTTGCTTGCTGATAACAGTATATGAGTAATTACTAATATAATGAGCAGTTTTATATGGAAAGCAGGAGTAATCTTTATATGGACACAGGAGGATTTAGGAAGGGCGATGTCCAAGCTTATTGGTTTAATTTTGCTGCAATATATGAATATGCAATGCCTAAAGCTGTTTGGAAAAAGGTATATAAGCCCAGCAGACCGTTGTCCAGTTTTTGGGAGACAACTCCACTGGGTCTATTGCTGTCAGCAATAAAACTTACCCGTATTTTTCGCTCTATAGGACACACCCGACCATAGGACGCACCTTGTTTTAGAGGGGGAGAACAAGAGGAAAAAAAATTCTCCCCCTCTCTGCTCAGTGCCCCTTCAGCGAAGCGGCAGGAGAAACGCTTCCATTTCTCCTCCCGCTTTGCTGAAGGGGTGCTGCGCAGCTCTCCCTCTCTGCTGAAGCCGGGAGAGTCTTGCTCTCCTGGCTTCAGCAAAAGGAACCTGAAGCCTCCGGAGTGCAGCGCGAGTTCCTGCTGCGCTCTGGAGGCTTCAGGCGGCTATCCCTGAAGTCTGGAGAGCGAGCGGGGTCAGTGCGCACCGACCCCTCTCACTCTCCAGGCTTCAGCGAAAGCAACGCGAAGCCCCCAGAGCGCTTCGGAGGCTTCGCGTTGCTTTCGCTGAAGCCAAGGAGCCTGCATTTGCTCCATAGGACGCACACGCATTTCCCCTTCATTTTTGGAGGGGGAAAAGTGCGTCCTATAGAGCGAAAAATACGGTACTTTCTATTTCTCCAACTGCTGCGTTCGTGATCTTTGAGTCCACCCAGAACAAGGTCCTCAGGTTACCACGCAACACCATCACTGGATGAAAATCACAAATTGTGTTAGTGTTACAGCTGTGGAGCGCATTCACCAGCTTAAGTTTTGAGCTCGAAAAATGCCATTTGAGCTAGTGGTGTAAAAATGTTTACTGCAACATTTTGTGAGAATACTCTTTAAAAAAAATAATCCATTTTGGTTCTTCCAACTGCTGGTGTTTCATGCCCCCCCCCCCCCCAGTAGTTGCTCCTTCTCCTTTCTCAATTAGCTACATGGGTGATCCCAGCCAACAAAGAATCCCGTAATATTGTGGTAAAAGTATATACCCAATCAGTCTGACTGCATGGCACTAACAGAGCAATTGAAGCAGCTGGCTGAGAGAAAGCTAGAGTCGGCAGTGTCAGAAAATATCTGTCAACAGGCAAACATTTTTGTAAATTGTTCAGGGAAGGAAGTAAGGAGTTGAAGATCTTTTTGGGGGCATAGCTGAAAATGCTACCCCAAAATTAGGCGTAGTTAGGCTCAGCCCTGCCAGATGCTACCATGTGATGCCCTTGCTCTCATTTTGAAAATATATCTAGCCATTTCCGGCAAAATAAATATGTTAGTATATATACTATACTGTACTGTACTCAGTGCTATTTTTCTAGAAAAAGAAGTGCCAGAACTCACCATGAACGCCTCCCTTGTTCTCTTATAATGGCAATGGCACCCACCTGAGAGGTGCCGGAACTGAGTTCCAGTGAGATCCGGCTGAAAAAATCCCTGACTATACTACCCTGAAATGTTTAAATGTTTCTTTTACTGTCCTTCAATCTTCCCACCACATTTGCCATCTTCTCCTGCCACACCAGTTTGGTGTGTCACACCCTTTGAGTACCAATGGCTTAAAAGGTAAAGGTAAAGGGACCCCTGACCATGAGGTCCAGTCGTGACCGACTCTGGGGTTGCGGCGCTCATCTCGATTTATTGGCCGAGGTAGCCGGCATACAGCTTCCGGGTCATGTGGCCAGCATGACTAAGCCGCTTCTGGCAAACCAGAGCAGCGCACGGAAACGCCGTTTACCTTCCCGCTGGAGTGGTACCTATTTATCTACTTGCACTTTGACGTGCTTTCGAACTGCTAGGTTGGCAGGAGCAGGGACCGAGCAACGGGAGCTCACCCTGTCGTGGTGATTCGAACCGCCGACCTTCTGATCGGCAAGTCCTAGGCTCTGTGGTTTAACCCACAGCGCCACCCGCGTCCCTTAACCAATGGCTTACACACTTTCAAACAAAATTTTCAGCCGTAAGGGCTAGACACTTTGTGTGTGTGTTCTAAAAACCCAGAACAGGCACAGTCTGCAATGACATGTTAAGCAGGCTCACACTACAGCAAGCTTTTGATCCATCTCCCCACATTGTCTACTTTGGCTCGCAGCAGCCCACTAGGGTCCCAGGCAGAGGGCCATGGGATGTTCTGTATGCATAGGATGTGCTCTGCTCTGGAGCTGCAGCCTCTTCTTCTTCACTGGCGATCGCTCATAGCCGACTAAGATTGTCTTCCATGAACACTGTTTTAAAAGTGAGCCCGTAAGTGACTGTGGAAGCCAATTCTGGATCCACATGTCCTTCCACAGTGGCGACATAAGTTTCCGGGCAGGAGTTGATTATGGTGAGGGTTTGCCAAATGTGCTTTCCTCTTAGCACGTTTCTCCCTTTCGTCCTGAGTTCGAACATCTTCAAAGCCCATGACACCTTTGGTAAAGGCTGTTCTCCTACTGGAGCACTCGCAGGCCAGTGTTTCCCAGTTGTTGGTGTTTATACTACATTTTTAAATATTTGCCTTGAGAGAGTCTTTAAACCTCTTTTGTTGACCACCAGCATTATGCCTTCCATTTTTACGTTCAGAATAGAGTGCTTGCTTTGGAAGACGATAATCAGGCATCTGCACAACATGACCAGTACAATGAAGTTGATGTTGAAGAATCATTGCTTCGACACTGGTGGTCTTTGCTTCTTCCAGTACACTGGCATCAGTTCGCCTGTCTTCCCAAGTGATGTGTAACATTTTCCGGAGACACTGTTGATGGAATCTTTTGAGGAGTTGGAGATGGCGTTTATAAGTGGTCCCCAAGCATACAGTAAGGTTGGTAGTACAATAGCTTTGTAAACAAGCATTTTGGTTTCCCTGCGAAAGTCCCAGTCCTCAAACACTCTGCACTTCAACTGGGAGAAAGCTGCACTCGCAGAGCTCAGGCGATGCTGGATTTCGGCATCAATGTCGGCCCTTGTGGAAAGATAACTGCCCAGGTAGGAGAAGTGATCAACATTTTCCAACACTGCACAATTGAGTTGGATTTGTGGCACTGCAGAGGGGTTGTTTCTACAACCTCTACACTATATGGGAGGCGTTGTGGGGAAAACTTTCTTAAAAGGGCAACTGTCTGTGGTGGGGCCTGGCAGATGTTGATGAAGGGTGCATCTTGATGACGCTAGTCTTGGTTGCAAGTCTTCTGAAGCATCTGAAATGGTGCAATATTTTGTTCAGATTCCTGCACCCACTGAACCCTTTAAAAAATGTGCCGAATCTGATTTCAATGTACAAGCTGATTTTAAGGATTTGTTTTAAAAGAAACATTGTAAAGATCCGAAGGGCTCTGTTGTCCAGGGTATTTCAACAGTTTGGTCACGTCAGCCTTCGCTGCTTGAAGCAATTATGCAATGTAATCAGGCGCCGAAAACAACGCAACGTTGGGCTATTAATTTTCATACGGGAAGCCCTCTCTGCATTGTATCTGTCAGCAGTCTCTGAACTGAAGTTATTTTGAATCACAATGGCACAAAAGCGAAAGTCTCTTGGGCATGTTCATAATATTTGAAAAGACTGCGAAGCGGCGAGTGCAATTATTTCCCCAGCGTTTATTTTCAAATGATTTATAAATAATTCTCTGTATTTATCATGAACACTTGAAAGGTCCCAGTTTTTGCCGGAGAGAAAGATAGAAAATGCTGAGCTGCAAGCATACCAATTCTGTAGCCTTCAGGATGAAGCACTGACACAAACGCATTCCCAAACTGGAACGTTGGGTCTCTCTGTGTGTCACATATCTTTTATTAGGACCAACTGTTATGATGTTAAGAAAGGAGAAAGCTTTGAAGTGGGTCAGAAACTATTTATGCTGCTCATTCATTGCTGTTCAGGCTGCCCCCACCCCCTTTTTGCCTCCTTAGGCCACTGTCAACAAAAGGGGGGTTAACACGTTGTGTTCCATGACAGCACATTGTGTGTATCTGCAGTTGAGCGGCACAAGTACAATTATATTTGCATGGGATGTTGAAGGAGTTCACTGTCTGGGTACAGGTTTACAGTTCAGTTGTACAAATCAACAACTGTACACAAACACCTCTATAGTGGTACCTCGGGTTACAAACACTTCAGGTTACAGATTCCTCTAACCTGGAAGTAGTACCTTGGGTTAAGAACTTTGCCCCAGGATGAGAACAGAAATCGTGCGGTGGCGGCGCAGCGGCAGCAGCAGGAGGCCCCATTAGCTAAAGTGGTACCTCAGGTTAAGAATGGTTTCAGGTTAAGAACGGACCTCTGGAATGAATGAAGTTCATAACCAGAGGTACCACTGTACATGTGAAGAAACTCGTATCCAACTGGGTTGGGATCACCAAAGGCACATGGGTGTTTTAGCTGGCTAGGAACATAGCAAGATGCAATACTAAGTCAGTCCATTGGTCCAGCTACCTCAGTGCAGTCTACACTGACTGGCAGCAGCTCTTCAGGTGGGTGTCTCTCTCCCTTCATGCAAAATTATGAATGACATTTTTTTTTTTTTTTTTGCAAATCGTATTTTTAAACATTTTGTTGGATTTTCTCTTTTGTGGGTTTTTGCTCAAGCACCTTAGTTTCCTTGTTGGTTAGTTCTGCACCTGCCACCCTAACAGCCTGATGAAACACCAGACTTTTTACCCTGCTGGGGTTGACTTCCTCCCACCCATCCCCTGCCATGGCCCCCTTTTGGCCCCAGTAATCTTCTCCACGTCGGTTCCTGGGAAACAAAGGAGATGAAATGAAAGTAAATCCGGTAAATATATTTCAGGGAGTGAAAGCAGGATCAAAAAGAAAGGGGGGCAAAGTGGATTGTGCTTGTTTTATTCATGAATCACTGTGCAAAACAATTTAGCTTGGCTATGGCGTGGATTCTCTTGAATGCCTCTGCTCAGCGAAATCTGATGGGTTGGGTTCACCCTACCTAAGCTTCTGTCATTTGCCTGGGGAAGAAACAGCAGCCCTTCCAAAGAGCCAAAGGCAGGCACGTCTGCAACCACCGTGCCAAGGAATTGTACTCTTCAGCATGTGCCTTCCCTTCTAATAAGTCAAAGGCAGTGTTCCAAGTAAGTTTGTCATGCACATTGGACCTGCAAAAAATATTAAATAGAGGTTTGAATGCCACTGAGTTCTGCTTAGTGGGGTGGAGGGAGAGAGGCAGAGGTGGGTTGTTAGAGATGACCCTGTCATTTGGCAGCAGCTGATATTATGTGTCATGGAATACCGTAACTTAATTTATTGTTACAGGGTTGTTGTTTTTTTACTCCCAGGGAGTGGTGCTTGTGGGATTTTCTGCCTCCAAATTCTTCTTCTTCTTCTTCTTCTTCTTCTTCTTCTTCTTCTTCTTCTTCTTCTTCAACAACAACAACAACAACAACAACAGTGATAAAAGCAGTTTAGAACTCATCCAGCAAGGACATTTCATGGGCTACCTGAGGGTCCCAGTTTCAGTTGTTTCCTGTTTGTGTTCACACCGGGGACACTTTTGGGTTTTGTTGTTGTTGTTTAGTCGTTTAGTTGTGTCCGACTCTTCGTGACCCCATGGACCAGATCATGCCAGGGACTTCTGTCTTCCACTGCCTCCTGCAGTTTGGTCAAACTCATGCTGGTAGCTTCGAGAACACTGTCCCACCATCTCGTCCTCTGTCGTCCCCTTCTCCTTGTGCCCTCCATCTTTCTCAACATCAGGGTCTTTTCCAGGGAGTCTTCTCTTCTCATGAGATGGCCAAAGTCTTGGAGCCTCAGCTTCACAATCTGTCCTTCCAGTGAGCACTCAGGGCTGATTTCCTTCAGAATGGATAGGTTTGATCTTCTTGCAGTCCATGGGACTCTCAAGAGTCTCCTCCAGCACCAGAATTCAAAAGCATCAATTCTTCGGCGATCAGCCTTCTTTATGGTCCAGCTCTCACTTCCATACATCATTACTGGGAAAACCATAGCTTTTACTATACGGACCTTTGTTGGCAAGGTGATGTCTCTACTTTTTAAGATGCTGTTTAGTTTTGTCATTGCTTTTCTCCCAAGAAGCAGGCGTCTTTTAATTTTTAATTTCGTGGCTGCTGTCACCATCTGCAGTGATCATGGAGCCCAAGAAGGTAAAATCTCTCACTGCCTCCATTTCTTCCCCTTCTATTTGCCAGGAGGTGATGGGACCAGTTGCCATGATCTTCGTTTTTTTGATGTTGAGCTTCAGACCATATTTTGTGCTCTCCTGTTTCACCCTCATTAAAAGGTTCTTTAATTCCTCCTCACTTTCTGCCATCAAGCTTGTGTCATCTGCATATCTGAGGTTGTTGATATTTCTTCCGGCAATCTTAATTCCGGCTAGGGATTCATCCAGCCCAGCCTTTCGCATGATGAATTCTGCATATAAGTTAAATAAGCAGGGAGACAATATACAGCCTTGTCGTACTCCTTTCCCAATTTTGAACCAATCACTTGACCCAATCAGTTGTGCAAAAGTGTTCGCACCTCGGCTAGAGATGAATTAGGAATGGCGTAAGGACCCCAATTGGTATGAAGCCATTCCCTCCAACATTTCTCCGGTGAAAATAGGGACGTCCCATTTCACAATGATAATTCTACTATTCATACCCCACACATCTTGCTGGGTTGCCCCAGCCACCGTGGGCAGCTTCCAACATACATAAAAACATAATAAAACATTAAACATTAAAAAAAAACCCTTCCCTATACAGGATTGCCTTCAGACAGCTCGGGGGTTGGATAGCTCCAATAGGGACGTCCTAAAGAAAAGCGAGACATTCTGGGATCAAATCAGAAACTGGGATGGCTTTTCTAAATCAGGGACGTCCCTGGAAAATAGGGACACTTGGAGGGTCTGTATGAAGCTGGTTTGAGGAACAACACACCAGACAGTAGTATCTCCTAACAAGGTATAAGACACAAATGCATTTTAAATAAGATGGTTGTGTGAACATTTTCCAGCACTGGAATTGCAATGACTTCAATGAATCCACAGAAGTGTGAACACAGCAATTACAGTGTGAGGTGTGTTCAGTTCTGTACTGTGCAATTTATACCCTTAAGAAAAAGTGAGGATTCTTTCTCCTGGCATTTGTTGCCTTCCGGAAAATCTCTGTTGGAACCCTGCATTAAAACAGTGGGAAATTTTCACCCGATGGTGTTGCCTTCCCCACAGACAATGTCATCTCCTTGCAGTCGGTACTGTGACTCACAACCCCAACGTCTCGTTCTTCATCCTGGTTTAAAGCAACTGTGCTACTTGGGATGTAATGTTATTGATTAATCCCCAAATGGCCAGTTCCTAAGCAAAGCATTCTCACACTGGGAGAAAGTGACTATTTCGGAACTGCTAATTACCAAAAGAATGGATGTTTTGTTTGCTTTTGGCCTGCAAAAGAAACTTCATGCAGGAATGCCTCCTTCACAAAGGAGAAGGAGGGACCGAGAGCAAAACATTATGATTCCTGCTTCCTTAGAAGAAACAGCAGCATGCAGAGCTCTCTTGCCTGGCTGACAATGTCCCTTGTCACTGAGTAATTAATACGGATGTGGGTGATTTCTGCCTTTGTGCGAGATAATGCCGTATGTTCTAGACATTTATCCCCAAACGCTCATAGGCAATGCTTGCAAATCGTGGTTAAGCACTGCATTTGTATTATTTGGGCTGCAATTGCTCACTTTGTATTCCATTTGAGAGCAAAGAGAGTGCAGTGGTTGAGAAGAGTTTGGATTTGATATCCCGCTTTATCACTACCCGAAGGAGTCTCAAAGCGGCTAACATTCTCATTTCCCTTCCTCCCCCACAACAAACACTCTGTGAGGTGAGTGGGGCTGAGAGACTTCAGAGAAGTGTGACTGGCCCAAGGTCACCCAGCAGCGGCATGTGGAGGAGCGGAGAAGCAAACCCGGTTCACCAGATTACAAATCTACTGCTCTTAGCCACTACACCACACAGAGGCTGAGCTATGCAGTGGAGGCTGGTCCATGAGGGAAAATAGGGCACTACCCCATCACCTTAGTCTGTTCTCTGCCAGGCCCCTGCCTTCTTACATACAACCTTTCCAATGGGTGTTCCTCCCTGTGGCTTTCCACTTCCTTAGCCTCAGTGTAGCCCCTTGTGGAAAGCAGGAGGGGACGAAGCAAGAATTAGTTGGCTCTCCCTGTCACTGGTTTCTCCCTCTTCCTGCCCTACCAGTGCCAATGAGCTGCCTCCACCATTGCAGCATTTAATGCAAAAGTGTTTGGGTTGAATCTTACCACTGTCATCAACTCCCCAAGTGGGCTTCCACTCTTCCTCATCGTACGTGTGCAACACTGGGTGGGGAGTTGCGTGGCGAGTTCCCGCCTCCCGCTAGTAGAATTAACGACACAAGATACCATTATTAAGGTTAATGGGCTAAAATTGGTCACAACTGTATTGGTTATAGGTGATGAGTGGTATTGGCTTAGGCATTGATCCTAATCGACTATCCGGCTTCAATCTGTCTGCCTGAAGGCCGGGAAGGGTTAACACCAGCAGGGGAGCTCTGCTGATGTACATCAACCAGAACTCCCCCGGGGTCACTGCTTGGGGGCATGCCTTGGGCCCTGGCCTCCATAGGCTTCGGACGGGGCCATGCCCCTTGGAGTCCTTTACCAGACTACCCTTCAGTAACCAGGGGAGGTGATGGTGCTCCTCCCCCCAATTCATCTACATAACAATACCCCGACCAATGCCTAACCGCCAAACCGCGGAAGTTGTGACGATTTGCTACGATGTAGGCTACGATTTGCTACGATGTTGGCTAGTGCCAATTTGCCAAGTGGAAAAATTCCTACCAGGCCCCTTAACGGCGACCAACCGTAGTCCTTAGCAAGGTCAAAAGAGGAACATTGAAGGGTGGGTCGGTGGGATATTCCCCAGCTGATCGGCGGCAAAAGAGGACGCTCCTCCGCCACACTTGCCTTAAATGCGGCAAGCCACACCCCCTGAACCAGCCAATTGGCTGGCCAGGGGAATGACACGGCAGAGGATTCCCCTGATCGTGTGGGGCTGGGAGCCAGCCTCCGCGCGAATGTTGGGGGCATGATGCCCGCAACACCACCTCTTCCCGAGGGCTCCCTTCAGATGACTTCTAAAAGTCAGATAGTTGTTTATTTCCTTGACATCTGATGGGAGGGCGTTCCACAGGGCGGGTGCCACTACTGAGAAGGCCCTTTGCATGGTTCCCTGTAACCTCACTTCTCGCAGTGAGGGAACTGCCAAAAGGCCCTCAGAGATGAACCTCAGTGTCCGGGCAGAATGATGGGGGTGCTGATGCTCCTTCAGGTATACTGGACTGAGGCCGTTTAGGGCTTTAAAGGTCAGCACCAACACTTTGAATCGTGCTCAGAAACGTACTTGGAGCCAATTTAGGTCTTTCAAGACCGGTGTTATGTGGTCTCGGCGGCCGCTCCCAGTCACCAGTCTAGCTGCTGCATTCTGGATTAATTGTAGTTTCTGGGTCACCTTCAAAGGTAGCCCCACGTAGAGTGCATTGCGGTAGTCCAAGCGGGAGATAACTAGAGCCTGCACCACTCTGGCGAGACAGAGACCTTGCAGCAGAGATTAGTATTAAGGTTTCGTTTTCATTCTTGAGGCTGCATTTCCTCCGGGGAAACTTGCTGCAGGGCAGTGGGGGGGGGCATCCTCCAATATAAGTATAGGCAGTGCTTTTTTTCAAAAAATATGTATGGGGTACTCTCATTTTGACTCAAGAAAACCACCATTCTGTAGTTCAAATCGGGGGAAATAAATACAGTAAATGGACAAAAGTATAAAGATTCACAAAATGTTTTTCCTATGTTCCCCCAGGAAAAATCACTGAGTACAGGAGAACAACCTTCATCATAGGTTGACTCAGAAAATGTTAGAAAAACTAACTGAAACCAGCATGGGGACAAACAAAGAAAGTTGCCTTCACCCTGGTGTGACTCCCCTTTATTACATACACAGCCCAACAACAAGACAACAGGAACCCACAGACAGCATATGAATCGATATGGCTAACTTGACCTAACAACCCCTTTCCCCTCACACACGCAAACAAAATTCACTGCGGTCAACTAAAGGCAACCAGCCTTACCCTGGGTCCCCCAATCTTCTCTCACCTCTAACAAGAAAACAACTAAATGGATAGAAACAGGACATACCCATGTGAATCTGACACAAAAACCTCACACATACACCATGTAGCCGAATGAAAGTTTACTGTCTATAACATTAGTGTTTATACTGTCCGTAACATTAGTGTCTTGCATCAAATATGACTGATCTGTAGAAAGAACTCTATGAACTGAAAGCAGAGATGCTGTATGTACTTTTGTAATGTGATAAAAGATTCAATAAAACATTTTTTAAAAAAAGAAAAAGAAAAAGAAAGAAAATTAAGAGCTCTCTTCATAAATTGTGTTTTTTTGGTATACACCTAAGTTTTTAAGTTTTTTTTTAAGTGCACACCTAAAAAAGAAGAGTATGATTGACAAGCAGGTGCACCACAGGTGCAATCACTGTCAGAGATTCAGGACTGATTGACTCCCCGTTGAGGGTATTTGGTGGCAAATCTGCGTTTGCTCTCCTGGGGCCCCAAACCTCAAAGGTTTAAGCTTGTGTTACTAACGAGCCTTTAGTAGTTTGCTGCTGTTAAGTGCTGCTGACAGCCGGACATATTGTATGATTTGTGTCAAGGGTGCAGAGCAAAAATAATAATTCTGTTACAGGTAAACCAGAAATTTCCTCTTCTGAATCAATGTTTGCAACTATCCTTTCTCTTCCAGAATGATAGCGCATTGTGCCTCTGGGCAGCTGCTGGTGTATTGGGGGGAAATCTGATCTGGTTTTAGGTAGAAGAATGACTGGTATAAAATATAGTTTCTGTTTACGAGACGTGGCGTTTCTGAGGAAACACTCCGTGGGAGTAATTAAAGGAATGGATGTTTATACTGTACTCTCCTATGATGGGACTTTGGTGGTCTCCACACAATGAGTGGAAAGTGCTGGAAACGTTATACTGCTGGGTCAATGGGTCTATCTTCTATATTTAGCACGTTAGGCTATTGCTTTGGGACACCCAAGGCCTCTGGTGGTCGAAAAAGAAGGAAGGAAGGAAGGAAGGAAGTAATAGGTTGTGATAGGTTTATATAACTATAAAGCAAACCTGCTTGATTTGTATTTCATTAGCTCAGCTGTCACCATCTTGGCTATAAGTTTCTATTTTGATGGCTTTAAATTAAATAGTGAAGAAATGACATGCCAACTTGTGATCCTTTTCATATCGCTTCACATCAGTTGTACATTTCCTCATGTCATCTGGTCATTTTGTTAATCAAGTATGCTTCCCTTTCCTTGAGACCACATATCAATTTTTTCCGGTGGTGGTGGGGATGTTCTTTGGACAGGAAGGGTAAATGGAGGCAGAATGACTGTACAGTCATACCTCAGGTTGAAGTAGCTTCGGGATAAGTATTTTTAAATTGCACGCCACGTTACTTCCGGGTTTTGCCGCTCGCACATGCGCAGGCGGTAAAAATGACATAACGCACATGGCGCAGAAGCAGCAAATCATGTCCTGCGCACATTCGGACGCGGGTTGCGTTCATTTCTGGATGTGAACGGGGCTCCGGAACGGATCCCGTTCACATCCAGAGGTACCACTGTAATTATTTTCATGCCTAAGTCGATAAACATGTCCATTCTAAGGGACCTATCACTGGTCCAGAATATTCTGGTAATATCTGGTGAGAGCCACAGCGGCAGAGGAAACATTTCGGACACCTGGGGTGGCACTCCCAGGGGTGGGGAGAACCACCCATAGGGACAGTGTGCGCGACACTTAAAGGGACGTCCCATCCACTGTCTGCCCGCTGCCTCTCCCCCAGCTGTAGGGTGGCTGAGGCCCCACAGCGCCCCCCGTCCCTATGGGCATCCATATCAGCATGGCAGTGATCCGCCATGGGGGGATTTTGTCACCCCCCCAAGGATGACACCCGGGGTGGACCACCCCCACTGTACCCCCTTTCTTTTTTTTTATAAAATATTTATTTATTTTAAAAGAAAGAAAAAGGAAAGAACATCAGAAAATTACAAAACAGCAAGAACAATCACCGACATGGATCAAAAAAAGAAAAAAGAATTAAAAATAAAAACTCCAATTTTTAAGTTCATGTTTGCATAGCTTTATTTCTTGACTTCCTCACACCTCCCTTTTTTGTGTTCCTCTTTGTCCAATCAGATACAGCAAATCCTTACCCTTCTTCAAAACTCATTTCTAGTTATTGTAGTCACTTCTATTATGTCTCCAATCTTTCCTCCTTATAATTAAACACTTTTAACATAATGTTTACATTGACATAATATAACCTTATTTTTCCACCCTTTTTCTATTACATTTTTTGCATATTTTTTAACACTGTACCACTAATGCCATATTATTTCATATCCAACATCATTTTAGCATTCGTACACTTTACAGTGTTTCTGCAAATAGTTCTTAAACTTCTTCCAATCCTCTTCCACTGCTTCTTGTCCCAGGTCTCACTGTACCCCCTTTCTCCGCCACTGGAGAGCCATTGTGGTGTAGTGGTTAGAGTATGAGACTAGGACTAGGGAGACCTAAGTTCCAACTGGTGCATGGTTTTGTGCGTAGTTTCACATGTGCCTGATGTTATGTTCTCTTGTCCTACTTTAAGGAAATTCAGAAGTTTTGCGTTGAGGCCTAATTCATATTGCTATGGGTTTTCTGTCAAATTGGATGGTAAATTTGGAAGGTCCTCGACTGCATGGAAAGATCACAAAGGCATCCTGTCAGCTACAGGTCCTTTTGATTACATTAATAGGTTATATTCACCAGCCAGGACATGCAATAAAATGGCGACCGCTAGCTACGTGTGGAAGCTGTTTTAAGGCTCGACCATCTCATGTTTTGATTACTTATCTAACAGCTATAGTGGCATGTATCTTAATAAGAGTTTGCAGGGAGAAGGAGAAGGTCCCTGTCCTGGGATTAAAGGTTATGTCTACATGGCATGAATCGATAAGAAAGAGACTGTGTTATGGAACCATTTTGTAATTACCGGCAAGGGAAGGTCAAATGGAAGGCTGGACCCAATTTCTCTGTACTTAACACGATGATTTGTGCCAAGATGAGAATCGACAGCCTTCCTCGGGGCTTTCAGACAGAGGCAGGTCCTGCTCTGGAGAAATAATGGAGCGTTTTAAGGTCAAAGCAAAGCAAGGTTGCCAGCATCACCAAAGGCCTTTGTGCTCAAAATGGGTGTCAAGGGCATTTTAGCCTGGTGCATCGTTCCCAGTTCTCTTTTTGATCACAAAGCCTTTCCTCCTTACAGAGGGGAGGAGTTGTGAGCAGGAGCCGTTTCCCACATTGGCAGGGGGCGTTCCAGCCCCTCCCCAGCTGGCCTGGCTGCTGTGCCACACCCCCAGGTAGCCAACCAATCAGGTGGAGGCTTGCGGGCGGGGTTTAGCTGCTCAAATGTGGCTGTGGCAGCACTTCCCTTTCATTCTGCTGCTGGTTTTTGTCGGACGAACCCCTTTAGTTCTTTGCTTTGTTCTTGACTTTGCTATGGACCTTTGGTTGGTCGCCTTGGTTGGCCAAGGGGCCTGGTAGGAATTTTTATCCAACTGGCAAATTGGCACCGGCCACTTGGTTTTTCGCCTGCCTCGTAGCAAATTGTCACAACTTTTAGGCATTGGCGGTTAGGCACTGGAATATGTTTGTGTATTGGAGGGCAGGGTGTGGCCATCGCCTACCCCTCCACTTTATGGGTATTCCGGTAAAGGAATCCGGTGGTGTGGATCCTGTCCGATGCCCTTGCTGGTGGCTAAGGCCATGGCACGACCCCCGGTGACATCAGGGGGAGTTTTCAGTTGTATTTGCATCAACAGGCTCCTCCTACTGGTGGTTAACCCTTGTTAGACTCACCCCTCTCTCAGGGGGTAGCGTCATGCTCTGTTGTTTTCTGCAATGCCTAAGCCAATACCTCTCACATGCTGTAATCAATAAAGTTGTGGCCTTTTTTAGCCCATTAACATAATACACTGCATCCATGTGTCTTTCTTATCCCC
Organism: Podarcis cretensis; assembly: GCF_951804945.1. Taxonomy (NCBI): domain Eukaryota; kingdom Metazoa; phylum Chordata; class Lepidosauria; order Squamata; family Lacertidae; genus Podarcis; species Podarcis cretensis. The sequence goes on from NC_137187.1 coordinate 4,885,186, forward strand.
AAGCCGGTGGCGGGTCCTTGAATCACAACATCCAGCTTGTGAAAAGACAAATCCAGCTTCTGGGTTTTGGATGTAAAGAAGGCTGGGTGCTTCGGTCTCATCAATGATTCACTGGCCATATGTGGCGCCATCCAGCTCTCTTTCTTCATGCGCAATCTGCACATGGGCAACACAGAATTGTGACACAGCTGGAAAGGAAATATAAATGCGACCCTCTGCCATTTAGTCGCCTATGCTGCTAACATTTTGACCCTCTTCTCTCACCAGAATAATCTTCAGGATGCATTGAGGGTCATAGTTAAATTTGCATAAAGGCACTTCTGCATATAAACTTTTCATTAGGAATGTGCGTTAATGCGCAGCGAGGCACATATTCTGCAGTGTCAAAAATATGTGCCGTGTGAAATAACTTTTGGTGGGGTTGGGCCTATTGGATGTAATAAGTTGTTTCTTAAAAAGAAACAGACAGGGAAAGGATATTGTAGTGGGGGTCAAAGGACCCTGTTCCTGGGTGACCTAAAAGCCGATAAAATCACTTCCAGGGGTGGAGAGATTTTTTTAAAAAAAGTTTATTTCAAGATTAAGCGAGAAAGAGGCACAGAGAATTAACACTTCGGGATTCTGCGCACCATACAAAGTCACGAAGCTCATTTTTATCTGCAAAGTTTCACGTGAACACTGTGTGTTATTGTGGCGTTTTCCTCCTAGGTGGGTCGTAAGGAAAGGGTTAAATGAGTGTGAAGTGATTGGCCAGTGGAAACAGAGGGGAGGAGTTAGAGTGAGAGTTGGAGTTGTGTGGAAGTCAGCTGAGAGTTGGAAGTTGGAGAAGGAAGAGGGAGGAATAGTCTGTGGGTTGGTCGAGTTGTGTTGTGAGGGAGTGAGAGGAACTGTTAGGTGGAGTCAGATAGATAGTTGGGATAATCAGTTTGAAGTTGTTAGGAACATATAAGGCAGTAAAGAAACTAGGATTAAGGGACAGACAAGAAAAATTAACTGAAACCATAAGCTTGTTCATGCTGATATTTGTTCATGCATTATTTGTTAATGTTAACAACGGTCTGGACTCCGTGTGTACCCATGCGAAACGGGTTGGTGGCAGCGAAGAAAGCAATTACAGTGGTGGCACAGGGTCAATAGACTGTCAAACGTCCGGGGACCCTGTGTGATAGCCACAGTTATGAATATGCATAAGCTACTTGAGGCATGATCAGCACATGTGTACATTTCATCGGTTATGGAAGCATGCTCCTACCTTCATTAAACAATGCCATGGCAATGGGGAACTTTAAGCAAAGTTGCAATTTTAACTTGGCCCGCTGTCCAGACCAGATCAGCTAGCTGTGACCTTCTATTCTTCAATTACCACTGTCTTTGAGTTCCTCAGAGGAACTCCTAATCCCCAGAGCTTATTTGGGGGCGGGGGGGGGGGGCGGGGGGGCGGGGGGGGGGGAGGAGAGCCCTGCCTGGAGATGGTGGGAACTTTTGCATGCAAAGCTCCCCTCACAGCCTCCCTCCCCTCTGAAAAATAGAGCTAATGGTAATACTGGACTAAACTAGCAGGGCTGTTGCAAACATGACTGAGATAATGGATGGATGTAAGTGAAGCACTGTGATCATTTAATTAATCCTGGAAAGATCCCTGTGGGATGCCTGGAGCATCACACTCCCTTTTGGACTCGACGTGGTTACACACTATGCTATGAAGTCTTCATTATCGTTAAAACATCTTATTGCGCATGGCAAGCTACTGTGTTGGAGAGAAGGGGTCTGGTTTAGCCTTGTCTTCTCCTTGACATTCTCCTCTTGTGTAAAGGTGCAGGTTTTTAAAAACCACACAGGGAAACATTCAGACACCAGATTCGCCCCCCTCCCTTTCTCTGCAACGTTGCAGCTCCAGGAAAGAGACACCATGCAGCGTGCGATTGATTTTCTCTGCATGCGTAAATCTGCCTTAAGTGCGTTGTGGTCTCCCACCATTTATTTAGGAACTGTTCAGTGTGGAGTGGGAGTCAAAATGATCAAATTCCTTTGTTCCCAGGGGAAAATGTAAAATAGCAGGCAGCAGAATAATTTCTGGCAGAGGTAGAATAATAACTTTGAGAAAAGGCAGCATGTTTCAAGTCCCTCCATATTTTTGGTGGCTGAGCTGCTGAAGGGGGTGGGGGATTTTCTTGACAGAACTTTAGAGCTGGAAGGGACCCCTGAGGGTCATCTAGCCCAACCCTTTGCAATGCAGGAATCTCAACACATAGTTCCCCCATCCCATTTGAAACCATACCAGAACTTGCTTAGCTTTCCAAAGGTCCTAGTAATTTTATTGGTACACCAGTAGAAGGACTTGTTCGTAGAACTAGTGTATGATCCCTTTTAGCCATTAGTTTGGTTTTTAAACCTTTGTATTTTGCATTGAATTGCAGCGATAAACATACATACAAACAAAGCACATAAAATAAATAAATATTCAGTTTTTGCATAAATGTTTATGGGGTCCACTGCACATTCTTCCTCTTCTAGTGGACACCTTAGTAGATGAGCTGGGTTAAACTCATTTCAAAAAGGGTTAGGAGAATTAATAGTTGTATTTTGATACCAGCAATCATTATATCTTTTTTTAAAAAATAGATTTTTATTTGATTTTACAGATTCATTCACACTCAAAATCACAAATAATAAAAATTACACGAGATTTTTCCGAATCTTAAGACTTTCCCCCTTGTGGGTTCTTTAACTAACTTTTCCAACTGCATTCTATAAAGGTAAAGGTAAAGGTACCCCTGCCCGTACGGGCCAGTCTTGACAGACTCTGGGGTTGTGCGCCCATCTCACTTAAGAGGCCAGGGGCCAGCGCTGTCTGGAGACACTTCCGGGTCACGTGGCCAGCGTGACATCGCTGCTCTGGCCAGAGCCAGAGCCGCACACGGAAACGCCGTTTACCTTCCCGCTGGTAAGCGGTCCCTATTTATCTACTTGCACCCGGAGGTGCTTTCGAACTGCTAGGTTGGCAGGCGCTGGGACCGAGCAGCGGGAGCGCACCCCGCCGCAGGGATTCGAACCGCCGACCTTTCGATCGGCAAGTCCTAGGCGCTGAGGCTTTAACCCACAGCGCCACCTGCGTCCCGTACTGCATACTATAAGTCCTTCTAATTTTCAATCCTCCATTGTCTCCAAAATCTAAGTAACATTAGAAGAGTAATTTAAAACCAAAGAGTTCAAGTGTTTACAGTGGTCTGTCAAATATAATATAATTTTCTCCCATTCTTTATTGGAGTTTTGATCCTCCTGGTTTCTGATTTTCCTGGTCATTCTTGCCATATCTGCATAATCCAATAGTTTAATCTGCCAGTCCACCATGGTAGGGATCTTAGTGTTTTTCCAAATCTAGGCAAGCAGCATCTTTGCAGCTAATCTAGGTCACTGTGTGGAAATGAAGCCATAGAGGGATGCAGGGACCCAGTCTCTGAAAGTCTCTGCTTGCGAAGTGGAGGAAGGCTCCATCTTGTCTCCTGTGTGATCCACCTTGGTAACTCAGTCAGTAGAGCACAAGACTCTTCATCTATCCGAGGGTTGTGGGTTCGAAGCCCATGTTGGGCAGAAGATTCCTGCATTGCAGGGGGTTGGATGATCCTTGTGGTCCCTTCAAACTCTACAATTATATGACTCTGTTATTCAGTGGTAGCCATGGGATTATGGGACTCCTAAGTGATGCTCAGTTGCCCCCCCCGCCTCATTTAAGCACATTGTAAACACTTGATTAAGGGACGCGGGTGGCGCTGTGGGTTAAACCACAGAGCCTAGGACTTGCCGATCAGAAGGTCGGCGGTTCGAATCCCTGCGGCGGGGTGTGCTCCTGCTGCTCGGTCCCAGCGCCTGCCAACCTAGCAGTTCGAAAGCACCTCCGGGTGCAAGTAGATAAATAGGGACCGCTTACCAGCGGGAAGGTAAACGGCGTTTCCGTGTGTGGCTCTGGCTCTGGCCAGAGCAGCAATGTCACGCTGGCCACGTGACCCGGAAGTGTCTCCGGACAGCGCTGGCCCCTGGCCTCTTAAGTGAGATGGGCGCACAACCCCAGAGTCTGTCAAGACTGGCCCGTACGGGCAGGGGTACCTTTACCTTTACCTTTACTTTAAACACTTGATTAAGGGACGTGGGTGGCGCTGTGGGTTAAACCACAGAGCCTAGGACTTCTGATCAGAAGGTCGGCATTTCGAATCCCCGCGACGGAGTGAGCTCCCGTTGTTCGGTCCCTGCTCCTGCCAACCTAGCAGTTCGAAAGCACGTCAAAGTGCAAGTAGATAAATAGGTACCACTCCGGCGGGAAGGTAAACAGCGTTTCTGTGCGCTGCTCTGGTTCGCCAGAAGCAGCTTAGTGATGCTGGCCATATGACCCGGAAGCTGTACACTGGCTCCCTCGGCCAGTAAAGCGAGATGAGCGCCGCAACCCCAGAGTTGGTTACGACTGGACCTAATGGTCAGGGGTCCCTTTACCTTTACCTTTAAACACTTGATTATTTGTCCAGACAGGTCTTTGGGACATGCTGATCCTGCTGATGTTGATTTATTCTGGTTTTTATTTGGATTTGATATTTTAACTGGGGTTTTTAATGATTGTAACACTCTGCATTGTTAGCTCCATTGCTTTCCCCACAAAAAAAATATGTTTAGGGGTACTCTCATTTTGACTCAAGAAAACCACCATTTTCTAGTTCAAATCGGGAATAATAAATAGTGGTATCTCGGGTTACATGCGCTTCAGGTTACATACGCTTCAGGTTACAGACTCCGCTAACCCAGAAATAGTACCTCAGGTTAAGAACTTTGCTTCAGAATGAGAACAGAAATCGTGTGCCAGCAGCGTGGCGGCAGTGGGAGGCCCCATTAGCTAAAGTGGTGCTTCAGGTTAAGAACAGTTTCAGGTTAAGAACAGACCTACGGAACAAATTAAGTACTTAACCCAATGTACTGCTGTACAGGGTGGGACGTGGGTGGCGCTGTGGGAAAAACCTCAGTGCCTAGGACTTGCCGATCGTAAGGTCGGTGGTTCGAATCCCCACGGCGGGGTGAGCTCCCACCGTTCGGTCCCAGCTCCTGCCCACCCAGCAGTTCGAAAGCACCCCTAAGTGCAAGTAGATAAATAGGGACCTCTTTATAGCGGGAAGGTAAATGGCGTTTCCGTGTGCGGTGCTGGTGCTGGCTCGCCAGAGCAGCTTCGTCACGCTGGCCACGTGACCAGGAAGTGTCTTCGGATAGTGCTGGCTCCCGGCCTCTTAAGTGAGATGAGCGCACAACCCTAGAGTCTGTCAAGACTGGCCCGTACGGGCAGGGGTGCCTTTACCTTTACCTTTTACCGCTGTACAGTAAATGAACAAAAGTACAAAGATTCACAAAATGTTTAGCGGTGTGCGTCCCCCTTCGTCCCCCTAGAAAAAAATCACTGTTTAGCTCTTCTGGGCTCCCACTGAGAGGTTGGGTGGGATAAGTCTGAGGAGGTAAAGAAACCTACACATGACTACTGAGCAAGAGCCCAAATTCTGGCTGTGTGTCATCAACAGATACCCACCTCCATGCTTTATTATTATTATTATTATTATTATTATTAGATCTGAAATGTAAATTTGTCGACAGGAATTGTGGCACCCGTAACACAGAGTTGTGTCTCTGACACTGCTACATTATCCCCCCCTCCCCACAACCCTTTTAATACTTACCTGAGTGCTTAATCTAAAACAAAACCCTTTTTCGTCTCCTGTACATTTTCTGTTAAGCCTGTGGCTGATCTGTGGCAGCAGCATGTTCCTTTTAATAAGGCCTTAATTGCAAAGGCCTCTCTTCTGCTTGTGTTTAGCTTTCTTGGCGGAAACCACGTAAAGCGTTCACCAACCGTTTTGTCTGTTGGGATTTGTGAGCAAAGCAGATTACATTGGCTGGCTGAACGGAGATCTCTTCGGGGACTGACAGAGATGCTTTCGTGTGTGGGTGGGTGTGAGAAAGGGAGAGACGGTGGTATTTGCAACCGTGGAAGATTCTCCTCATAATTTTTTTTCCTGTGCATGCGTAATGCGCGTCATGCTAGGAAAACATCTCACCTCTAGAAGCGCAGCCCCCGTCAGGGATAAAATAGGAGATTCTACCAGTAATGATTCCAGGCCCGCAGACAGACTAGAGGATCGAGAAATGGCTTGAAGCAACTTTATTCACCAGGGCCTCTAAGACCAACTTCTTGCAACAACCTTTAGGCCTTTGGAGCTGCCTGGGTGATGGTACCTCAAGGCAAGCCCTCAAATTACCCATACATTGATCCTAAGGGAATATCTCTAAATTATAAACCCTATCATTACATTGCCCTCAGCCAAAAGCCTCATTCCCCAATGCCCTTTCAAGGCATCGCATTTCCCACCCACAATTATGGACACTTTTTCTTCTCTAACCAATCTGCTTATATGTTGTTGTTGTTGTTTAGTCGTTCAGTCGTGTCCGACTCTTCGTGACCCCATGGACCAGAGCACGCCAGGCACTCCCGTCTTCCACTACCTCCCACAGTTGGGTCAAACTCATGCTGGTAGCTTCGAGAACACTGTCCCACCATCTCGTCTTCTGTCGTCCCCTTCTTGTTGTGCCCTCCATCTTTCCCAACATCAGGGTCTTTTCCAGCGAGTCTTCTCTTCTCATGAGGTGGCCAAAGTATTGGAGTCTCAGCTTCAGAATCTGTCCTTCCAGTGAGCACTCAGGGCTGATTTCCTTCAGAATGGATAGGTTTGATCTTCTTGCAGTCCATGGGACTCTCAAGAGTCTCCTCCAGCACCATAATTCAAAAGCATCAATTCTTTGGTGATCAGCCTTCTTTATGGTCCAGCTCTCACTTCCATACATCACTACTGGGAAAACCATAGCTTTAACTATACAGACCTTTGTTGGCAAGGTGATGTCTCTACTTTTTAAGATGCTGTCTAGGTTTGTCATTGCTTTTCTCCCAAGAAATCTGCTTATATACCAGCCTGTATTCTTTATTTTTATAAATAATTTTTATTGGACTTTAGGAAAACATAAACATATAACAAAAACAATTTTAAATAACATATAAAGAGATTACTCTGAATCTCAGGACCCACTGCCATCCCCTACATGGGTCCTGATGACAATGTTTACGACTGCATATCAGTTTCTTATCCATTTTTTTTTATCCATCTAAATTGTCCATATTTTTTGTTACCTTACAAGTGCGATTAAAATCCTGCTAATGTTTTCATCGGCTTACAACGGTCTCCTAAATATATTATAAATTTTCCCCATTCTTTTTTGAAGTTCTTGTCCTCTTGGTTTCTTAGCTTCCCAGTTAATTTTGCCATTTCAGCATAGTCCATCAACTTGGTTTGCCATTCTTCCTTGGTTGGAATTGTTTCTTCCTTCCATCTCTGAGCTAGCAACACCCACGCGGCTGTTGTTCGCATACATAAAAAGTATTTTCTGGTCCCTTGGAATCTCGGTACCTATAATTCCCAGCCTGTATTTTTTAAAGCAATCTTGCTGCTCCTACTCCAATCAGAGGGGAGGGCGCAGAACCCACACAGCTTCCTCATGCATCTCACAGTGGACTCACTGTGGCAATGGGTGGTGGGATGATGATGAGTGGTCAGAGGGAGAAGAGGGAGAAGACTGTGAGGAGCAGGTGTCAGAAGCTGAAGAGGTAACAGGACTTAGTGAGAAGGGAGAGTCTGTGACAGAGAGCAGTCTAGAATCAGGGGCAGAAGCTGAAGCAGAAGAGGAGGGAGGCCAAGAGGCAGAGATGAGTCTGGCTGGTGAAGAAGCCAAGGGATCTCCCTCTCCTGCTGTGACCAGCTCCTTTCCCCTCGTCTCTCGGAACCAGAAGATGTATGAAAAGGGTGGAGCAAAAAGAGGCAAGGCAACCAAGTCTCAGATTGCTTAGGAAGGACCCAGGTGAGGACGACACTTGGGCTACTGTGGGAAGGTGGGGGCCTTCATGTCAGTTTGCATTTCTTAGTACAGAAATTATTGATCTGATGTGCAGAGATCTTTCCTATTCTACTTAATTCAAGAGGGTCCTGGAAGCTTCTCTGTGTGAAAGAAACCTCATGATGTTTGGGTTATTGTTTGAGTTAACCCTTCAGAGAAGCTGAGTACAGCTGGTTTAAACTGGTTCTCTTATCTCTTTCTGTCAAGGTCATGCTAACTATAATAGTGAGGCCAGAAGGAGCCTGGGTTTCATTCTCTCTCTCTCTCTCTCTCTCTCTCTCTCTCTCTCTCTCTCTTCTTTCTGGTGTGCTGTTCTGTATGCTTAGTGCAAGGTTTTAGACTTATTATCAGTTATTGTGAGTTTAACTTAAGTCTGCTGCAACTGGATTTCTTATGGACAGTGCCAATCCTGAATGTATTGGATTTGTGACCATTACGCTCATTTGCCTTCAGTAACAGTAAAGCTCTGCTGAATGAAATATAATTGCCTCTGGTCTATTTTTGGGGAATCCTGCAACGTGTTTAAGTTTTTACTCTGCTAACTATACATTGGAATCTACTCTGGATCAATATTGAGTAGAATTTCAGTGACACTTCAGTCTTCACAACTTCCTCCTAGCGGCAAAATCTACCGGGATGAGTTATTGTGCTCACTAGGCCTAGCCTCCTGAGTCTTCCTTGTTTCCTTGAATGAAGAGTTAACTTCATTGATGCCAGATGATTTACTGCCAACTTCCTCCTGACTCCACTCCTGACAGCACCAGGGACAGTGTCCTCTTCCTCCGTCTCAGTGTCCCCCTTGGGAGACTTAGCAGGGAGGTGGAGGGGGACAAAACCAAAATTAGTTGGCACCACCTGCCATTGGCTCTGGCACTATCTGCTTTTGGGGCTCCTTGCCTCCCTTCCGGTCCCAGGGAGCACCAGCCATCACTGATATGTATAAATTTCTGTAGTGAGTTTGATTTTATGTATAATGAATATGTATTTTTGATTTAATTGATCATTTAGAAGTGCATTAAGCTATTTCTAATAAGATTTGGTTTGAATTATTATCAGTGAATATCAATATACATATCTAGACTTTGAGATTAGACCACTGAAGAAGCCTGGAAAACTATCTTGGGAGAGTGCTACCTGCAAGCCCCAGTTAAAGGGCTCCATCGGGGGCGAACAGCGGCCTTTTGATTACTTGGACTGCCAGGGCGAAACAGGTGCAAAACGCCAGCACCAATTGTCTACAACTTCATTGTCTACAACTTTATTAACATCTATCTACAACTCCACCATCATCTCTCGGTGTTGTGAATATCACCGAACTTACCTTTTGTTGGTATCTTCATGAATTTATCTAATACTGAGTTAAGCATTTGAAAAATCTATTGAAACCAGACATTATAAGTTCATTTTAGGCTGAGTAGTTCACAAGTCTTTGTGGCTTTGTTTAATGTTTTGTATTTTTCTCAGAAGGTTGATAAAGTATGTATCATTATTGTTCTGTGTATATTAATCACCAAAGTGTTGCATGACTCGTACTATCACTGATATGGACAGCACTGCATTTGGGAAAGCTGGAATAGAGTATCCTGCAAAGGGGCATGGCTGATTGGCCGGAAGCCTAAACTGGAACACTTTTGTTGCACGCCCCCCACTGTGATTTCAAATAGCCTTGGTTTTTTAAAAAATACATCTGAGGAGGGACTTGAGGGAGAAAAGAGAATACTTGGCAAGTAGGATAAAAGAGGTAGAGCCTGTGATTTATCAGAATATTAAGCCTCACAAAAGTGAATAGACTGCTTCAGTTGTTGCCTAGATGGGAGTTTGATTTATAGAGAATATTCTCTCCCCCCCCCCACTTAATAGTTGCCTTATATTATTTCATGCTGATGCGATACAGGCAGCTAAGGTGAGAAAGTTGCACAAGGCTGTAAACAACCTAACGGGATGTGACAGGATGTAAATGTAATCTGTCCAAATGAAGACTGGATCCTCTTCGTGAGAATGCATAAAAGAAGCTCGCAGGAGCATTTTTCTTACTAGAGCTTCAGTTGAAACAACAGTTAAGTGGGAAAATTGGTTCTTCTTCCTGCATTGCCAGAGCACGGCAATGGAAGGAAAATGAAAATGAAAACTCAAGAGAGGGATTTAGCAGGAATGCCAAAAGATATGTCACTATTACTTTGGGAGCGAATGCCCTAAACCTTTCTGCTTACCTAGACCATCCTTCGCTCTCTCAATATCTTATTTACTGCCATTTGTGCAATGGAGGACATGGCACATGGTTTCTTTTGGTGGGGAATAGAACATGATCTGCGGGACGCGGGTGGCGCTGTGGGTTAAACCACAGAGCCTAGGACTTGCCGATCAGAAGGTCAGCGGTTCAAATCCCCATGACGGGGTGAGCTCCTGTTGCTCGGTCCCTGCTCCTGCCAACCTAGCAGTTCAAAAGCACACCAAAGTGCAAGTAGATAAATGGGTACCACTCTAGCGGGAAGGTAAATGGTGTTTCTGTGCGCTGCTCTGGTTCTCCAGAAGCGGCTTAGTCATGCTGGCCACATGACCCGGAAGCTGCACGCCGGCTCCCTCGGCCAATAAAGCGAGATAAGCGCCTCAACCCCAGAGTCGGTCACAACTGGACCGAATGGTCAGGGGTCCCTTTACCTAGAACATGATCTGCTTGGGTTGATTGCAAATTATGCATGGTGTTTGTGCCTTTTGTTTTCACAGTGCTTCAGGCAGAAGGTGGGTGGCAAATTCCAAAAGAAAAAGAGATCTCACGGCACAAAATGTTGACATGCAAAGGAAAAGCTTGTGTGGTTATTTGAACTGCAGGAACAGAGAGTGCTCTTGCACCCAAGTCCTGCTTGTGGGTTGCCTGCAATATTTAATTTGGCACATCTTGTTGGACCTGTTCCATATCTGCTATTGGGTCCCCGGAGCACAGATTCATACAAAGTGGCAAACGACCTTGCAGGATACAAGAGGGTTTATTTGAAATGCATATGCAAAGCAAAGGTGCAGCGCAATAAACACGCAATCTGCACACCCAATTCTGAGCGTGCCAGCTTTTTATACATTTGCAGAATACGATACCACCTGATTTCTTCTAAACCACCTGATTTCTGGGAAATCGGAAGTTATAGTAAGTTTCTATTTCCTTACATGGACATATCCCTGCAATGGCCACACCACACCACGGCAGCGTGCATTCCTGAGTCCTCCTTATCTCTTTACAAGAGAGCCAGTGTGGTGTAGTGGTTAAGAGCGGTAGTCTCGTAATCTGGGGAACCGGGTTCGCATCTCCGCTCCTCCACATGCAGCTGCTGGGTGACCTTGGGCCAGTCACACTTTTTTGAAGTCTCTCAGCCCCACTCATCTCACAGAGTGTTTGTTGTGGGGGAGGAAGGGAAAGGAGAATGTTAGCCACTTTGAGACTCCTTAAAGGGAGTGAAAGGCGGGATATCAAATCCAAACTCTTCTTCTTCTTCTACAACCTTGAATAATAAACATCTGAGAGGCCCATCAATGCCAGCCTTGTTCTCCTGACGGACCTCTCCTTTCTCAGAAAGGCCGTGGGTGTGTGGGTGTGTTTCTTATGGCCCTACAATCTTACCTGAGAATCTTCTGCTATTCTATTCTATTTAATGCAACAAATAATTTTAGTAGCCATGACCGTGGTTTTATTGTACGTTTGTGCCCGATGATTTTTATGGTGATTGTTGTTGTTTTCTTTTTGTTCTCCTTCTGAATGATGCCATGGCCTATGGCTAGTGCAATAAAAAGTTTAATTGGATAAATGTGGTTTCCTGCAGGCATCTGAATGGCCATTGTGAGAGCACAGGATCCTGGATTAGACAGGGGAAACAAAAGACAGCTTGTCAGTGTGGTGTAGTGGTTAAGAGCGGTAGTCTTGTAATCTGGGGAACCGGGTTCGCGTCTCCGCTCCTCCACATGCAGCTGCTGGGTGACCTTGGGCCAGTCACACTTCTTTGAAGTCTCTCAGCCCCACTCACCTCACAGAGTGTTTGTTGTGGGGGAGGAAGGGAAAGGAGAATGTTAGCCGCTTTGAGACTCCTTCAGGTAGTGATAAAGCAGGATATCAAATCCAAACTCTTCTCTTCTTCTATGATATGACACACTGGGCAATAGATATAAAACAAAATATAGATTTTTAATCTCTGGGGGAAACTTTGGATCTGAAATGTACAGCATGTTATTCCTTGAAGGAGAACTACCTGAAAATGATTTACAGATGGTATCTAACTTTGAGTGGACTTGCTAAGATGTATAAGACTGAATCAGATAAGTGCAGGAGATGCATATGTGGTGGACTTGTAAAAGGGTAAAAGAGTACTGGGAAATAATTCATAATGAATGGAAAAAAATGTTTAAAAGTACTCCCCACCCGGCAAACCCCCCCCCCCAGAGTTCTTTTTGTTGGGGATAATTCAGATGGAAATTCCCAGATGTCAAAAAATGTTATTTTTGTCTGCCACTACAGCGGCCTGTGTTTTGTTAGCCCCCAAATGGAAAATGAGTGAAGTCCCAACTAAAGAAGAATGGCAACTTAAACTGGGGGAATATGCGCACTTGCAGACCTAACATATAGAATAAGAGAACAAGAAGAACATATGTTTAAAGAAGATTGGAAAATGTTTATTGAATATATGGGGGGGGGAAATTATGTATATTTGAAAACGTGGGCAGCATTAAGGTAAATTCAACAGTGTAAATAAGTTTTGATGGATGTAATAATGGAATTCTGAATTCCATTATGTAAAACATGTAAGGATTTATGTTATGCAAAATGAACCAGGGAGAGAAGAAGGAGAGTCACTGATATTTTAAGGTTGTTTAAATGAATATTTTAAAATGTAAAACAGAAAATTTAATAAAAATTATAGAAAAAAAGATGGGTCATTCATTTGCCTGACCCAGCAGGCTCTTCTTACATTCTAAAATATTTGAGGGGGCCAGCCCCCCCAGTGCAAACAGCTGGGAGAAGCCCTTGCTTGCCCCTGTGGGTTCCCAGAACAGCTGAAATGAATTTGCTGGCTAAAACCAACAACAACAACAAAAAAGTGAAAATCCTCTTTAAAAAAATCCTTTGTGGAGGCATGTTTTCAACAAATGGTTTTAAACTGTTTTTTATTAAGAGTTTCAAATGAAATATTTTGCAAAGATATTAACAACCACAAGGCAATAGCAGCTGCTCATATTATTGCTACACTATTATATAAAGGATATAATAGATCAGTATGGTTAACATGACAACTAAGAAGTTGAGGGTTAAATAAGGAGGAAGATTATGGTTGTATTTCTTCTGGCTGAGGTGAGTGTAGAGCATGTTACTTGGGACGTGGGTGGCGCTGTGGTCTAAACCATTGAGTCTATTGGGCTTGCCAATCAGAAGGTTGGCGGTTCGAATCCCCGTGACAGGGTGAGCTCCTGTTGCTCTGTCCCAGCTCCCGCCAACCTAGCAGCTCAAAAGCATGTCAAAGTGCAAGTAGTTAAACAGGTACCGCTGTGGTGGGAAGGTAAATGGTGTTTCCGTGCGCTCTGGTTTCTGTCATGGTGTCCCATTGCACCAGAAGTGGTTTAGTCATGCTGACCACATAACTCGGAAAGCTGTCTGTGGACAAATGCTGGTTCCCCCGGCCTGAAAGCGAGATGAGCACCACAACCCCATAGTCACCTTTGACTGGACTTAACCACTCAGGGGTCCTTTACCTTTTACCTTACCCCAGAGGTCCATAGATGCTGGAGGAAGAGGTGAATGCATTTGAAGGTTTTATGGAAGTGAGAGCTGGACCATCAAGAAGGCTGATCGCCGAAGAATTGATGCTTTTGAATTATGGTGCTGGAGGAGACTCTTGAGGGTCCCATGGACTGCAAGAAGATCAAACCTATCCATTCTTAAGGAAATCAGCCCTGAGTGCTCACTGGAAGGACAGATCCTGAAGCTGAGACTCCAATATTTTGGCCACCGCATGAGAAGAGAAGACTGCCTGGAAAAGACCCTGATGTTGGGAAAGATGGAGGGCACAAGGAGAAGGGGACAACAGAGGACGAGATGGTGGGACAGTGTTCTCGAAGCTACCAGCATGAGTTTGACCAAACTGCGGAGGCAGTGGAAGACAGGAGTGCCTGGCGTGCTCTGGTCCATGGGGTCATGAAGAGTCGGACACAACTAAACGACTAAATAACAACAAAACATTCCCACCAGACTGCCATAAAGGACCCTGGTTTTGCCTATTCCATTCTATAATTCACAGTTTCTTTAATTAAACATTACATCATGACATAGGAAAACTGGTAGAAGGGAAGGATGGAAGTCAACGGCTCTATGGAGCATAAAGTAGGACATATGTAACAAGATTTGATGTTTTGCTGGTGGGTGTTGGTTGATGATCTTAAATCTCAATAAAAATTATTTTTTTAAAAAATAAAGGACCCTGGTTTTGCCTTTTTTTTAAAAAAAAAACATTCACTGCTTATTGGTCATAGTCCACCACTCTAACCATTACACCACACTGCCTTGGGCACATAGTCTAATTCAGGGCTTCCCAACTGGGTGCCTATTAGATGTTGTTGGACTACAAATCTCATCAGCCCCAACCAGCATGGCCATAGGTGGGGGATGAAGAAAATTGGGAAGCTAGCAACATGTGGAGGGCACCATGTTGGAGAAGCCTTGGATATTCCAATTAGTGCCTCTATGGGAATTGTAAAGGCGGTTTGTTCTTCACTGCTGGAGTAAAAGGCAGCACAGTAGAAACACCAGTGGGGAACGTTATACGTGGGTGGGGAGAGAGATGCTTTTGCGCCCAACACCCATTCTATTCCCTCCCCCCTTTTGGCATTCCTTTTTATTAAGAGAGAAAAGAATCGTGCATAGGAAACACATGAGCTATAAATATCCCGCCTGGTACAATGCCAGCTGCCAGTGAGTGACAGGCACTTTCGGGAATCTTCCTGCCTTGTGATGTTAACTAAGGCACATTTTCTCAGCCTGGGCCTGGAATTAGCAAAGAATGCCAAAGCTTCAGAAATGGAAGCTGATTCTTGTTTTCTTCCTTTTTTCAAACTTCAAATACTGCAGGAGCTGTTCAGACAGCATGTTCTGAAGCTGGGAATGCTGAACATCAAGCAAGTTTTTAATAACAATGCCGGTTTGAACAACCCTCCCCTCCTCTCACCCAAACGCAAGGCTGCTAGCGGCAGTGGAAAATAATAGAGATTTTTATTTCGTATCTTTTTTTAAAGAGCAGAAAGTTTGGGGGAAATCTCTTACGAACAGCAAAATCCAAGCATCCCTAGCAACTCACGCTCAGAAACATGGAGGAAACAGAATCAGAAGACTCTTTATTTGCATCAGCCACTAGCCATAGCAATAAAATAAAATGTACTAAAGATAGAGGTAAAAACTTAACTATAGAAAATACATGTTGGGGTTTTACATCAATAATCAAATAATAGATCTTATTCTAACTGTCCCTGCTAAAACCTAGTAGTTTTTGCTGTCACCTGATCATCGTGATCTGCTCAAAAGAAAGGACAGAGTAGCAATGGTTGAGCGATCTGGTATGGACAATAATAGAGGGATAATAACCTCACTCGTCAAATCTTTATAGAGAATGCAAGTCAGAAGCACATGAGCCACTGACTCAATACAATCGTACCTTGGAAGTCAAATGGAATAAGTTCCGGAAGTCCATTTGACTTCCAAAACGTTCGGAAACCAAACCAGACGTTTGGGTGCCAAAGAACGTTTGCAAACCGGAATAATAATAATAATAATAATAATAATAATAATAATAATAATAATAATAATTCCTTCCAGTAGCATCTTGGAGACCAACTAAGTGTGTTGTTGGTATGATAAAAAAAAAATTAATTTTTTTTGTTATCCATTCTTAAGGAAATCAGCCCTGAGTGCTCACTGGAAGGACAGATCCTGAAGCTGAGACTCCAATATTTTGGCCACCTCATGAGAAGAGAAGACTCCCTGGAAAAGACCCTGATGTTGGGAAAGATGAAGGGCACAAGGAGAAGGGGACGACAGAGGACAAGATGGTGGGACAGTGTTCTCGAACCTACAAACATGAGTCTGACCAAAATGCAGGAGGCAGTGGAAGACAGGAGTGCCTGGCGTGCTCTGGTCCATGGGGTCACGAAGAGTCGGCCACGACTAAACAACAACGGCAGACCAACACGGCTACCTACCTGTAACTGAAAACCGGAACACTCACTTCCGGGTTTGTGTTCATTTCCACAGGGACATAACTGTTTTCCCAGTGGATTTTTTTTTGAAATCAACCCTCAAGTACAGCCGAAGGCAGTATATTCAATCTTGTGAAAGTGCGTTTGTGTTTTGGAATTGTTAATTTGCAAATAGGCTGCCAAAGTGTCAAAATGACTAGGCCATACTGGGAGCCAATGTAGATTCTTTAGGACTGGTGTTCTATGGTCCCTGTGACCACTTCCAGTCACCAGTTACTGATAATTGTTGTGATGGGGAAAGATTGGTTTTGTGCCTTTTGTGACGCCTGTCAGATGTCAGAATAGTGAAACTTAGCTCCAGTTGATGTGATTTGCAAGTTTCTTGCTTGGCATGCTGTTGCTGCAGTAGCTGTGACATTCGTGGGACAGTCGACACACTTCCTTCTCCATATTTATGCATCTCATAGTGTGTATCTCATAACAGGCATTTTCGCAAGCAATTTCCCCATATATAATGAAATGTGTGTGCTATTTTCACAAATGCAGGCATTTTTATGCACATTCCCCCCAAATATAAATATTTTTGCATGTATTCTTTGGTTGTAGAACAGCATCGCAAAATGTGGTGAACTGCAAATTTCGAAGGATAGCTTTGTTTTGGGCTTATGTATTGTTTCAAAAAGTGTGATTTAGGTAGTTTCTCATTAAAATACTAACAAAAATCCCTTTTCTCCCTCATCCCTAAGCCCAATCATCTCCCTCATCCCTAAGCCCATCCCTAAGCCCAATCATCAGCACTGAGCTTCTCCAGAGAGAAAAACAAATGCAAGCAGAGAGCAGTTAAAAGTTGCAATTCAAAATGTTGGTGCTGACCTTCAAAGACCTAAACAGCCTTGGCCCTGTATACCTGAAGGAGCATCTCCATCATTCAGCCCAGACACTGAGGTCCACCTCCGAGGGTCTTCTGGGGGTTCCCTCACTGCGAGAAGTGAGGTTGCAGTGAACCAGGCAGAGGGCTTCTCGGTAGTCGTACCAACCTTGTGGAACACCCTCCTGGCAGATGTCAAGGAAATAAACAACTATATGACTTTTAGAAGACATTTGAAGGCAGCTTCAGAAGTACAGGGAAGTTTTTAATGTTTGAAGTTTTATTGTGTTTTTAATATTTTGTTGGGAGCTGCCCAGAGTGGCTGGGGAAACCCAATCAGATGGGCAGCGTATAAATAATAAAATAAAATAATAATAATAATAATAATAAATTCTGTCCTACCATTTATTCCCAGTTCCTGATATTTAGGGCTCTGTACTGCTGAAAACAAGTGTAATGGTTATAAGGGGTTGCTCATGCGTAAGTTACCGCCACTCCTGGCTAGGTAGCCTGGTTAAACCTGTTCTGGCTGGACAGCCCTTCACTTCGTGGCTGTTCAGTCGCTAGCAGAATCCGTCAGTGGGCGTTTCTTGAACTTCTTCCAGCAAAGAAGTTCTTTAACGCCAAGTCTATGCCTACTTTCCCTGCGTGGAGGTCTTCTGCGCAGGGTGGGTGTGGGTAGCGGAGGACCCGTGCTCTCCCCGCTGGTCTCCAGTGAAGAGTCTTGGAGCCCCCTCGCCGATTCTCCCATCTGCCCTCCTCTATCCCTGGTGTTATGCTGATTTTCTTCCCCAGCCGATGAGCTCCCTCTCTCCCTGCTGGGCCCCTCTCCAGCATCGCTTGAGAGCCTTGCCTCCACCTCTGGCTCCGATGTCAGTTCCCTGACAACAAGGTTTGTGCAAACAGCTGTTTAAAACGTTCATCTGAATGCCCTCTCAAACTCACTTGTTTGAGGCTCTTAACTTTTTAAATTTGTAAGATCTTAAGCTAATGCTCTATCTGTATTGACGTAAGACTCTGCTTGGACCACCTCACCCATCTGAAGCTGCCTACTGCTCCAGCTGACTGCTGATGACTCAGCAACTTTTAAACCTGATGTCAGCTATTTTTAAAAAAGTGTGAATCGGCTTGAATGTGACCTCATCTCTGCATGGCTTTCTGTTTGCAGGCTATTCAAGAGGCCTGCAGTTTAGATTTGTCTCTGCTCCAGCAGAGAAGAAGGGAGAGAGACGCCTCTTACTGCTGCAGTGCTATAATGAGGCCGCTGCATACACTTACATTCATAATGAAGTTTATATTGCTGAGGACAGAGCATTCTCAAACAGGACTCTGTGTGCTTTCTGGCTGGAAAATCCTGTGCAATTACTGATTTTATAGTAAGTCTTTTCCTTAGGTCCTAGTTGCAAGAAGCAGTGGCCCCCAAAGGGAGTGCCACAGTGTTACAATGGTACCTTGGGTTGCAAATGATTCAGGTTACATACGCTTCAGGTTACAGACTCCGCTAACCCAGAAATAGTACCTCAGGTTAAGAACTTTGCTTCAGGATGAGAACAGAAATCGTGCTCTGGTGGCGCGGCAGCAGTGGGAGGCCCCATTAGCTAAAGTGGTGCTTCAGGTTAAGAACAGTTTCAGGTTAAGAACGGACCTCCAGAATGAATTAAGTTCTTAACCCAAGGTACCACTGTATTTCCTTAACTGTTTGCATGTGGGTCCTGGGTCCTGTGAAACCTCTATTTATGACCAGCAAAGCATTTCCAATGATAACCTGATCTGGTTTCTTTATTTCGGTCCAAAGACGCACGAAAACATTTTCAAAAGCAAAGTAAAACAGAAATGCAAGAAAAGGACTCCAAGGCGGTCACTATGTTTTATCCAGAGCATGTATGTTTCTGTTCCGAGAGGAACTGAGCCATGACCAGGGTAGTATCATTTGACATATCTCCAAGGAGGTAATTAAGGTGGAAGGTTTCGGATTTTCCAGTTAGCTTTACCAATAGGGGTTTAATTAATTGATCCCTGGCTTGTTTGAACTGCTCACAGTGCAGTTGGATGTGCTTCATGGAGTTGACACTCTCGTCCTCTGTCGTCCCCTTCTTCTTGTGCTCTCCATCTTTCCCAGCATCAGGTTCTTTTCCAGGGAGTCTTCTCTTCTCATGAGGTGGCCAAAGTACTGGAGCCTCAGCTTCAGGAACTGTCCTTCCAGTGAGCACTCAGGGCTGATTTCCTGAAGAATGGATCGGTTTGATCTTCTTGCAGTCCATGGGGCTCTCAAGAGTCTCCTCCAGCACCATAATTCAAAAGCATCCATTCTTCGGTGATCAGCCTTCTTTATGGTCCAGCTCTCACTTCCATACTATGATTATATAACAGATAGATTACAGTAAAAGATGCAGGAATGAAATTTAGAATAGGAACCCATGGAGGGAAGGAAGGAGGTCTCAAGGTTCAAAATAACTTTTTAAAAAGTGTGAAAATGTTATGTTTATGATGTAAAACTTTTATGTAAAACTAATAAAAATACAGTGGTACCTCAGGTTACATACGCTTCAGGTTACAGACTCCGCTAACCCGGAAATAGTGCTTCAGGTTAAGAACTTTGCTGCAGGATGAGAACAGAAATCGTGCTCTGGTGGTGCGGTGGCAGCGGGAGCCCCATTAGCTAAAGTGGTGCTTCAGGTTAAGAACAGTTTCAGGTTAAGTATGGACCTCCGGAATGAATTATGTACTTAACCTGAGGTACCACTGTATATATATAAAAGGAAAATTATGGCCATGGTGGATTCCAGTTGTAAACAGTCTCTACAAAGTCCAGTAGGCATTCCCCCATAATTTTGTATTATGCCAGGCTCATGGTGCCTAATTAAGCAATAAATCACCACTTAACTCCCAACAAGAAAATGCAGAAGCCGAATGAGTGTGCTAGGGGGGGAAAAGGGAGAGAGTATCATCCTTATCAACAGTGTATCGTCAAGGTGAACCCAAGAACTCTGTCTGAGGGATTGGCCACGAGACAGACTGTCTTGATCTTAATGGCTTTTTCATCATGGTAGTCAGTCTTTGGGCTAACCTGGTCACATAGATCTCAGGGAAGTTCGTACATTTCCAGTGGTAATTAACCCCTGTGCTTCCCAGCAGGCATGTTATTCATGCTGTCTTGGCAGTATGGAACAATATCGATTGAGGGGAAAACTGCAATCCATATTTCCCTTTCCCTTCCTCCCTGCTCTTTGCCCCCCACCGCACATCTGTGCTTCAAATTGGGTATGCCTGTATTACCGGCCCTGCAGAATTTAAGCTGAGTGCCTGTTTGCTATTGCTAAAGGAGAGCTAATAAAGGATAAATCAATGGAAGGTTTTTGTTGTCGCTGCTGCTGTCTGTGCTTTATATAAGCTCTCACCTGGGAAGAGGTTTGATGTGGCAGCTTGAACTACTTGCACATGATGGAGCCAGTACTACATAGATGGCAGGGACAGGCTGGCTAAGGAAGAGTGATGGGAGCCACTCACTGAAGAGCCCCCCAGGGAGGGCACAGATGACTTAGATCCTGGATGGTGGGACACCAAAGAGCAGTCCCAAAGAGAGCTGAGAGGGGCTAAAACAGGGGTCAGCAAACTTTTTCAGCAGGGGGCCAGTCTACTGTCCCTCAGACCTTGTGGGGGCCCGGACTATATTTTTTTGGGGGGGAATGAACGAATGCCCCACAAATAACCCAGAGATGTATTTTAAATAAAAGCACACATTCTACTCATGTAAAAACACCAGGCAGGCCCAACGCATAACCCAGAGATGCATTTTAAATAAAAGGTCACATTCTACTCATGTAAAAACAAGTTGATTCCCGGACCGTCCACGGGCCAGATTTAGAAGGTGATTGGGTCAGATCTGGCCCCCAGGCCTTAGTTTGCCTACCCATGTGTTAGAAGCAGGGGGGTTGAGCGATCAAGGCCCTTCCAAAAGAAGAAGAAGAAGAAGAAGAGGAGGAGGAGGAGGAGGAGGAGTTTGGATTTGATATCCCGCTTTATCACTACCCTAAGGAGTTTCAAACTGGCTAACATTCTCCTTTCCCTTCCTCCCCCACAACAAACACTCTGTGAGGTGAGTGGGGCTGAGAGACTTCAAGAAGTGTGACTAGCCCAAGGTCACCCAGCAGCTGCATGTGGAGGAGTGGAGACGTGAAGCCATTTCACCAGATTACAAGTCTAACACTCTTAACCACTACACCACACTGGCTCTCAAAACAGGGTTAGAGGCTGAGAGTCATAGTGTGAGTGCAGATTCAGACAGAGGTTGCCCCTGCTACACAGCAGCAGGACAGCCCTAGTCCTGTAGGCTCTCCTCCCCATCTGACACCCCACTTGAGGAGAGTCCTGCACGCTGCTGAGCAATGGGCCACACAGGCCCAGAGAAGCTCACTCCCTTGACACAGCCTTTGCCTGCTTGGCAGGGATCCAGAGTGAAAGGCTAGCATAGGAAGGGTGGAGGTAGGAGCAGTCAGTTTCAGCAACATCTCAGCTGGATTAAGACAAACCAGAGCACTCTACAGTGGTACCTCTGGTTACGTACTTAATTCGTTCCGGAGGTCTGTTCTTAACTGTTCTTAACCTGAGACACCACTTTAGCTAATGTGGCTTCCCACTGCTGCTGCGCCGCTGCTGCACAATTTCTGTTCTCATCCTGAAGCAAAGTTCTTAACCCAAGGTACTATTTCTAGGTTAGCGGAGTCTGTAACCTGAAGTGTCTGTAACCTGAAGCGTCTGTAACCCGAGGTACCAGTGTACTTTGTTGTTATTTTCTGCTAATAAAAAGCTCATTGCATCATTGCATCCCGTGTGCCTGTACTGTGGTTGACCTGGCTCCTTGACAGCTCCTTGATAATATGTGACTACAAGAGAAGAACTAAAGTATCCTTGACCTACTGCATTGGTCATGGCCATCGTGGTTGGTTATGAGCTGGTTATTTGCTGCTGCAGGCAAATTTTCCCCAACTCACCCCAGATCTGCTCCCATTCCCTGCCCCATGAATCTGTGCTGCCACCAGGCCTGCCACCAGCCCTCGCCTGCAGCTGCCCTTTGCCTCCAGCTTTCAATGGAACACATGTCTACACAACATGTTGGGCTGAATGAATCCATTTAGGCTGCAATCCCAACCTGAGAGCAAACCCAACTGAATTCAGTAGTCGTACTTCTGGGTAGACTTGATTAGGATTGCACTGTTAGTGGGCTTTGGTGGTTCTTTCTTCCCATTCCTGCCCTGCTGCCTTCCCTCTGATTCCTCCGAGTGTTGGAGGGTGGGCTTGATTTTTCTGCATTCTCACTGCTGCAGTCAACCAGAGTCTTCCTGCTGCATG
The DNA here is from genome assembly GCF_951804945.1 of Podarcis cretensis. NCBI lineage: Eukaryota > Metazoa > Chordata > Lepidosauria > Squamata > Lacertidae > Podarcis > Podarcis cretensis. The sequence continues at coordinate 4,907,591 of NC_137187.1, forward strand.
CCAATGGCAGGCTGCAGGAGCCCTGCAGTTTGAAAGCCCCAGACATTAATCCTGATCCAAAGGGGGCAAGAGAATAATACCATCCCTTCTAATCCAGCCTGGTCTTTGCAAAGCGGGAGCAGTTGTGTATATATCGTTTGTGCAGCAGCTCTATGCCCCAGCCTGGTAGCCTGGTAGATACGTAAGTACTGTATGTGCAGAACAAGCATAGGAACGAAACAAGCTGCTTCAAGCTGAATGGAGACTCACTGGTTCATGTTGGAGGGTATGGAGTTATGCCACCCTTGAGCCAAGGAGATAAGTAACTGAACAACCTTTAGAAGACAGCTCTGTATAGGGAAGTTTCTTTTTTAATGTTTTATTATGTTTTTATATATTTTAGAAGCCACCCAGGGTGGCTGTGGCAACCCACTCAGGTGGGCGGTGAATAAATAATAAAATTATTATTTTTATTGAATGAGATGTCCCTATTTTCATCGGAGAAATGTTGGGCAGTATAATCATAATAATAAAATTTTATTTATATCCCGCCCTCCCCAGCCGAAGCTGGGCTCAGAGCGGCTAACAACAGTAAAATAATACAACGTTCTAAAATCATTTCATTATAAAATCAGTTCAAATCAGATTAATGGCAACCATTGGGCTAGAGTTCTGTGAGGATTGCCAAAGGAGGGAGTCAGGCTGTGCCCTGGCCAAAGGCCTGGCGGAACAGCTCTGTCTTGCAGGCCCTGTGGAAAGATGTCAAGTCCCGCAGGGCCCTAGTCTCTTGTGACAGAGCGTTCCACCAGATTGGAGCCACAGCCGAAAAAGCCCTGGCTCTGGTTGAGGCCAGCCTAACCTCTCTGTGGCCCGGGATCTCCAAGATGTTTTTGTTTGAAGAACGTAAGGTGGGGCACTTGTTTGCTTCCCAATACAGTGGTGCCTCGCAAGACGAAATTAATCCGTTCCGTGAGGCTCTTCGTATAGCGGTTTTTTCGTCTTGCGAAGCAAGCCCATTGACAGCTTAGCGGATTAGCGCTATTAGCGGTTTAGCGGCTTTTAGCGATCAGCTGTTAAGCGGCTTATCAGCAGATCAGCTGATAAGCGGATTAGCGCCTTAGGAAAAGGGGGGGGGAGGGAAAAAAACCCCGCAGGAACTCGCAAGACATTTTCGTCTTGCGAAGCAAGCCCATAGGGAAATTCGTTTTGCGAAGCGCCTCCAAAACGGAAAACCCTTTCGTCTAGCGGGTTTTCCGTCTTGCGAGGCGTTCGTCTTGCGGGGCACCACTGTAAATAACCGAGGCTACTCTCAGGTTGACCACCCCTCTAGAGCACTCAGTGAAGATGCAGGCACACTCTTCCCCCCATTTTATTTGTTAGGTCTTTGCCCCATTACTGTATTGTCCAGTGAGGAACAGGGAAGAGCGGGCCTGCTCCTGGGAAGCAGTGAATGCCATCTGTGTGATGAAAGCAGCTTGCCATCCAGAGAGGGAGGGTAGCTGTCAGTTATGGATCAGCATGACTGAAAGGGAAAAGAGTCATGTGCAAAGCTGTGTGAGATGCCAGGCGTGGAGAGTCGCCTTCGAGGAAGCTGCCTGCCACATAGATATGCTGATGTACGACAGGCTCTTCAGCTGTTTCCCATTGGACTGTTTTCATTCTGCATCGAATCCCTCCTGGAAGCTGGTGATGATGGAAACCTGGTGATTGGCTCCCTCTGGAATCTCAGCTTTCCCCGGACTAGCTCTGAGGTTGATTGGGCCTGTCACGTGGCTTGCATTTTCCACAAGTTGTGCTCTAACTGTGCCTCTAGAGGGCTCAGCTCATTAGCAGAGCATGCCTGGATCGATAGGGTATATTGTGCTTTCTGCCGCTCAGTCCTGGTTTGGGCAGGAGCCTTAGCATTGGGATGAACCACTGGCAGCTTGGAAGTTAAACTCAGGTCCTTGTTGACATGCAGAAGGCCAGGAGGCCAGCTGGCTAGCCCCGGCTGGGCCATCTCCTTCCAGCCATCCTGCTGCAAAGACCATCACTGACATTAATCAGTGACCCGGGCTTATTCAGTCAGGGCACACTATCAGCAGATAGGCGTGAGGCTTGTGGAAGCATACTAAACTACAGATTTGTTAATCATAAATCAGGACAAAGAAACATGTTGTCTCTCTTGTCCTCTTAGACAGAACAGCTAAAAGCAAAAAGCTATACACAAACAGAAGTTCCCAGCAAGCTGTGCTGGAATGTAAACAGACATGTGACACGTAACATCCCATGTCTGTTCCTTAAGGTGGAACAGAGCTCTCAACAGTCCTAAGAGGGCTTTCTTCCTGCCCTCCCCCAAGCAACGTCTCTAATCAAAGGGGTTTGCATGGACCACAGTTCACTAGGAACCTCCACTGTTTTCTGCTGCACAAACCAAGGCTCAGAAAAAGGGGCTTGTCAATCCTTTCCTGAACATGAGGAGGAAAAGAGAATTTATTTGGCAGAGCCATTTCATCATGGACTTCATCTTGGACCCCAGCCAGTGGGTGCTTGCTCAGTGGTGCATACACATGATGACGTCGTGACGTCACGTCGTGTGTGCATTGCTGCTCTCCAGTACTGCTTCCCTGCTTGGGAAAAAAAAGGAAAGGGAGCTAGTCACAAGGGGGCTTCAGAGCAGCCCGACTTCACCCCTGTGCAGAGGTTGCTGGCCAAAGGTCAAGCCGCCTCCCGAGAGACCCTCCGAGGCTGCTGCCACCCCCCCCCCCGTCCGCCTCAGCAAACCATGCAGGCTTTAAAGCACTAAAGGGCCTCGGCCCAGTATACCTGAAGGAGCATCTCCACCCTCCAGCCCGGACACTGAGGTCCAGCTCCGAGGGCCTTCTGGCGGTTCCCTCACTGCAAGAAGTGAGGTTACAGGGAACCAGGCAGAGGGCCTTCTTGGTAGTGGCACCCATCCTGTGGAACGCCCTCCCATGAGATGTCATGGAAATAAACAACCACCTGACTTTTAGAAGACATCAGAAGGCTGCCCTTTATTGGGAACTTTTTAATGTTTGATGTTTTATTGTGTTTTTAATATTCTGTTGGGAGCCGCCCAGAGTGGCTGGGGAAACCCAGCCAGATCAGTGGGGTAGAAATAAATTATGATGATGATGATGATGATGATGATGATGATGCTACTTGCATGGTTGCCCAATTTCGTCCTGGCAAGTGAGCGAAGCCAGAGCCTCTTCCCTCTCTAGGATGGATCGGTCCCGCCTAGCTGGGTCTTGAGAGGGGAAGCTGTGGGCAGAGCCCCTCCACAGGCGTCTCTGGGTAGAAGAAGAAGAAGAGTTTGGATTTGATACCCCGCCTTTCACTCCCCTTCAGGAGTCTCAAAGCGGCTAACAATCTCCTTTCCCTTCCTCCCCCACAACAAACACTCTGTGAGGTGAGTGGGGCTGAGAGACTTCAAAGAAGTGTGACTGGCCCAAGGTCACCCAGCAGCTGCATGTGGAGGAGCGGGGAAGCGAACCCGGTTCCCCAGATTCTGTGACTACCGCTTTTAACCACTACACCACACTGGCTGCGGTGTTATGTACTGAGTTGAATAGGATCCAAAATGCAGCAGTCTGATTGGTCCTAGAACAATAGGATCCAAAATGCAGCAGTCTGATTGGTTCTAGAGCAATAGGATTCAGAATAAAGCAGTCTGATTGGTCCTAGAACAACGCAGCAGTATGATTGGTCTGCAGGAGCCACCCAATCCAGCTACAGATGGAAGTGAATCTACAACCTGATTGGCCTACAGGAGAATTCCGGAATTAGCCAATCACGTGCAGCCCATTGTGTAAATAATGTATATAAAGCAGATACTTTGGGGAAACTTTCATTCCTCCTCACCACTATGAGCTGAATAAAGAGCATGAAATCCACTCTCGACTCTGAGTATATTTCACTGGAGACGAAGGTGGGATCCTGCTGAGCTGACCACCACACACAGCACCGCAGCACCGCCACCTGCCGCACAGCTGCCTCACACCGTGTATCCAGGCTTCAGCTCCGGGACCCAAGGAACTCAGAATGGCAGGATTTCATCCACCAACTCCAGCAGCTCTCCGGCGCTGCTTCCCTGCTTCTGTGTTGGTGGTGAGGCTGCAGTGTTCTCTAACAGAGACCCCACGGTGGAGGCCCTGGCCCGGGCCCAGTCACCACTGTGGAGCCAGAGGTAAGGCGGCAGGTGGAGGTGGCAGCCAAGGCCGGGCACCCTCTGGAGTTGGCACCAATGGCTGCTGATGTGCAGAAGGGGAGAGCTGGAAATGTCTCTGTGTGCTGTTGTGGAGAGGGCTTTGTGTTTGCCAGCCTTGCAGGTAGAGTGATGCACATCTCCTAGATGGTCTGTTTTGCCGCTCACTTCCCTCCTCCTCCCTCTCAATGAATGGGGCACTGGTAAAGAGCAAAGCTCCAAGGCTTTGCAGTCCAATGGGTGGGATTCAGAGGGGGAAGGGTAACATGGAGGGGCCAGGGAGTTTCAGCTAGGCAGAAAGAGGTCAATGAGCAAGGGAAACCAGTTGAGAAGTCTGAAAAGAGAGGGAAGTCACAAGTTGTTTTGACGAATCAGAATTGGATATTTATTTCCGCTGATGAACACTTGCATTTGGATTTTCATCTTGTGACTGCAATTTACTTGGGCACCTTTTGACTTCATTAGGTTTGCATCAGTCACTGATGTGTGTAGCACACTTGAAGCATAATCAACAAAACAGCAAATTCAGAAATACCAGGTAGCTCATCATCCCTTTTGAATAGCGAATAGCGAAAATAATTAGCATCTCTTCACATTTTGGATCTGAATTAGTTAATGTAGAGTCTTCGGCTTCCTATTCCCAACTGCAACTGCAGAAATTTAATTAGTGTGTCTCAGCCACTGATGTGCTGTATTTGACTCAAGAACACAGCTTTTCTGGAACAAGAGGAGGTAAAAAACCCCAAAAAACCTAATGAGAGACAGAGTGCGCAATTTGCTAAGCCTTACAAGGGATTTGATGCCTTTATTGTGTGCATGAGTTTGTGGGACTCTTGGATGTGGGAAGCAGTCTGTGCTGTTCTAAGAAAACTTGGCAATTTATGATAAATGGCAATTATTTTTTAATTAACAGAGGAGAATTTCCTTGATTGCACTGATGCAGAAGATCACTAGAATCAGGAGAGACAGGAGGAGGGAAAATGCTGGCAAGTCAATGGCTATCGAGGAGGAGAAAGATTTGTTAAAATTTTCAGTGCTTGGTTTCCACTCATTAGCATAATGTTACTAATTAAAATAATTCCTCCACACATAGCCCGAGTACAAGTATAATGGCGTATAGTGCTATGTCATAGGTAGGCATGGGATAGAAATTTGCTCTGGTTCAGATTTTAACACAAGCCTACCCCATCCACACTTCATGAAAATTGTTTCATGTTTCATGCAAACTCAAAACACAGCTGTCCTACAAATTTGCACTTCTTTGAATTTTGCAGTGTAGCTCTCGAGCCCAAAATATATCTGCATATTAGGGTAAAGTAAGATCCAATAACATTAAGAAATAAAGTAAGAAGATGAAACTAAGATTGATGTGCTGTGATATAGAGTGTACTTTTAATTGGCCGAAGACCTGGTAAGGTTTGTGTGGGATATCCAACTTCATATAACCAACATGCTTAAGTCTAATTAATGCATGAGGAGGGTTAGGACCATAGAGTAAGCTGTGCTGCCAGGCTTAGCTAGGTTAGCCCTTGGAAGGAAGGGTTATCAAGCCTTTGCTCTTCCCATTCCACCATGTGAACCTTACCAGTACGGAGATCTAAGCTGGGTGCTCCAAACTTAAGCAAGCCATCTTGGTTTTTCTATACAAATAATTTAGAAACATTTACTGTTTTGGAAGTCATACTGCCTGTGTTTTCTTGCTGCTTTATGGAAGAGCGCATAAAGCTGACCTTTGAAGAGTTTGTAAGTAAACCATTTTTGAACTTGCCAAACATGTGGTCTTTTTCTATACTAAGAGAAGTGGGGAACTTTGGAAGCAACTTAGAAGGAGATCTTTTAAAGGTCTAACAGCCTATATTTCCATGCTCAGCTTTGCTGCATGATTTGTCACTTTAAATCTCTGCTGGGGTTCTTTCATCAAAGTGTACTTGCCTCAAACCTTGATCTTGGCATCTAGGGAATTCTCCTTTTTATTACACCTAGTACAGTCGTACTTTGGTTGATGAACGCCTTGTGACGTGAACGTTTTGGCTCCCGAATGCCACAAACCTGGAAGTGAGTGTTCCGGTTTGCGAATGTTCTTTGGAATCCGAATGTCCGATGTGGCTTCTGATTGGCTGCAGAAGCTTCCTGCAGCCAATCGGAAGCCACACCTTGGTTTCTGAACATTTTGCAAGCCGAACAGACTTCCAGAATGGATTCCGTTCAACTACCGAGGTATGACTGTATTTTATCTTTTAACCAAAATACCCCAAACCAGTGTGGGTCTGCACACACTGCCCCTGAATTAGCTAGATGCCATCCTCAATTTGCCTGGTTCTTGGTCCACTGGTTCCATGATGGGCCAGTCCTGGAAACTGTTCTTCCTTTCCCTGTCATCCTTTGTCAGTGGTCAACTCCCATTGAACCTCCTTCTCAGCCTCCGCTTGATTCATAACAATCAGCTTATTTCTTTCTCCCAGCGCTCTCCGCCCTGGCTAAAGCCTCATAGCTTAAGCCTCAAAGTGTGCTGCCCAGAGCATATGTACACTTGGCACAACTGGCCCCTCGGATCTGATAAGCTGTCTGAGAGCACAATCCTGTGAGCCATTTTTGCAGCCTCAGTTGGCTTTGGAGGTTTTCAGTTGCAGGTGTCCCACTGATTAGTTTTCTGAGGCTTTCCATGGGAAACGCTTGAGTCCCATTTTTGGCACCGGCTTCTCCCGACTCTTGGCTAAAGAAGAGTGATGATTCACTAATGCTAGCTAAGAGCAGGAGCTCATGCAAGGAACAGTAGATCCCGGCAGATGGAGTAAGATAAACAGCAAAGAGACGCTCCCTCGCTGCTTCCCTCTAGGACCTCGCTTCTTGCAATAAGCAGGGTGACACGCTGTAAACAGAATGAGTTGAGGAGAAAGTCCGCTGATAGTTCTGGGCATGTAATATGCTTACTTTGCAGTTTTCTTATTTGCGACGGCTGGTACTCTGGCTGCAAGACACTATCAATATTCAGCTGGAAATAGTGCATGTCTTGGTGGTTGGAAAAGCACTCTGGAAACCTAGAAATATATTGGGCCCTCTGCTTCCCTGATTGATAGGAGAGAGCCACTGCAGGGTCTGTTTTTCTGGAGAGATCCTGCTTTAGTGGTGCTTAAAAGGTAAAGGTAAAGGGACCCCTGACCATTAGGTCCAGTCGTGACTGACTCTGGGGTTGCGGCGCTCATCTCGCTATATTGGCTGAAGGAGCCTGCGTACAGCTTCCGGGTCATGTGGCCAGCAGGACTAAGCCACTTCTGGCACACTAGAGCAGCGCATGGAAATGCCGTTTACCTTCCCGCCGGAGTGGTACCTATTTATCTACTTGCACTCTGACGTGCTTTCAAACTGCTAGGTTGGCAGGAGCAGGGACTGAACAACAGGAGCTCACCCTGTCGCGGGGATTCGAACCGCCGACCTTCTGATCGGCAAGCCCTAGGCTCTGTGGTTTAACCCACAGCACCACCCGCGTCCCTTTAGTGATGCTTATTTACAAATACATACACTGTGCATCTGAAGGCAGCTCTGTTTAGGAAAAATTTTAATGTTTGATTTTTTGATCACTTCTTCTTCTTCCTCCTCCTCCTCCTCCTCCTCTTCTTCTTCTTCTGTTGGGAGCTGCCCAGAGTGGCTGCGGAAACCCAGCCAGATGAGCGGGGTATAAATAATAAATTATTATTATTATTATTATTATTATTATTATTATTATTATTATTATTAATAATAATGTATGGGGAAAAGGAGGCAAGCACTCTGATGCATGCTGGAGCCCACCATTGCCCTGCAAAGCAAACAGCACCCCTGTGAACAGTAAATCTGCCTTCCTGCATTGGCTGCTCTCCTGCTCCTAAATGTTTCTGTATCTACCTTTTGCCTCTGAGGAGCAGTGGGATGGCAGCTGCAGCGGTGAAGCCAGTGGCAGCTGTTGCCGGGGAATATTGCCTCTTGCAATGAAGAGTAAATAGACATTGCAGCAAGGAGGGCTTTAGATTGCCCTGGGTAATGTGGCTGAGGAATGAGTTACCATCTTGCAAGAGAACACTGCACAAAGAATCAAGTTGCATGATCTGTGGAATACCACATTAGAGCTCTTGGGCCCATGTGCTTGACATTTTATTCTAGAATCAATGGAGACTGAGTACTTGCTTTTTCCAGACAGTCCTCACACAATCTAGATCTATTGCATATTTCTTTTGCCCCCGGAAAACGCTTCTTGAGAAACCAGTTTCATTCTGAGAGTAAAAGTTTGATCAATTCTGTGTTACCAAGCAGCGTGTCAATTTGAAGACAAAAGTATGCAGTCCCGGAAATGGGGGATGTATCCATGATGACATTGTGGGTTGCAATCACCACTTCCTTCTACCTTCACCTGGGACATGTGCTGGGAAGAAAAGGCATGGCTCAGCTAATAAAGAAGAGTGTCTTGAAACACGCATCAAGCGACCACACTCGCTTTGTGCAATGCAGCACCTAGACTCAATCTAGATGGAAAGCAGCATGTTGAGGATGAGCATGAATGACTATGATTGAGGAAAAACTACGTTTTTGTACTATAAATGGGTCAGGTTGTAGACAGCCTGCTTTTCCATATAACTCATAAACCACAGAGCCTAGGACTTGCCAATCAGAAGGTTGGCGGTTCGAATCCCTGCAACGGGTTGAGCTCCCGTTCCTTGGTCCTTGCTCCTGCCAACCTAGCAGTTCAAAAGCACGTCAAAGTGCAAGTAGATAAATAGGTACTGCTCCAGCGGGAAGGTAAACGGTGTTTCTGTGCGCTGCTCTGGTTTGCCAGAAGCGGCTTAGTCATGCTGGCCACATGACCTGGAAGCTGTACGCCGGCTCCCTTGGCCAGTAAAGCGAGATGAGCGCCGCAACCCCAGAGTCATCCGCAACTGGACCTCATGGTCAGGGGTCCCTTTACCTTTACCTGTCTGGACATAGCAAGCAAATGTACCAGAGAGGAGAGGCTGGCATTCTTCTCCCCTGGCATGCCAGTTTTTGATGTGCTTGCATATTTTTGTCAAATATGATGGAGCCTCCAATAACATGGCCAGCCCCAACTACAGTCTGAAGTGAATTACAGTGGTACCTGGGTTAAGAACTTAATTAGTTCTGGAGGTCCGTTCTTAACCTGAAACTGTTCTTAACCTGAGGTACCACTTTAGCTAATGGGGCCTCCTGCTGCCGCATGATTTCTGTTCTCATCCTGAAGCAAAGTTCTTAACCCGAGGTACTATTTCTGGGTTAGTGGAGTCTGTAACCTGAAGCGTCTGTAACCTGAAGCATCTGTAATCTGAGGTACCACTGTATTACAAGGTTACCAGATTTTTTTCAATGAATCCGGGGACACTTTTCAACTTCAATTGATTTTATATGGGTACTGATTTGTAAATCCGGGGACTGTCCCCGGGAAACGGGGACATCTGGTAACCTTACTGTAGTACAGAAAGTGGTGCATAATAATTACTTTGCAACTCATGCGGCTTAGTCCTCTGCATAGCTGTCAAGAGATCTCGTGGGAGGGGGGGAGGCTGTGTGTGTGTGGCTAGTTAATGCAAGCTGAGGGGGGGTTTGAATGCTGGACGCCATTTTGTTGCACGTGCTGCTGCAAACTTTGCAGTGCAAAGCCAGGCCGGGGAGCCATCTTAAGTTGAGGCTGCATAGGCCTTGTGGTGCATGTGATTCAGATTCTATTCAGTTGAACCTCTGGTTACAAAGTTGGTTGGACAGTGATCTCGAAGTTACCAGCATGAGTTTGACCAGACTGCAGGAGGACAGGAAGACTGGAGTGCTTGGAACAGGTGAGGCTGCAGGTCCCTTATTTTGGCTGCTGGTCCCTTATTTTCAAGGCTGCTGGTTACAGATTTTCAAATCTGTAATTTGACAGCTATGGTCCTCAGCGTCCACAAGTTGAGGCAGAAGGGCTGAAAATTCATGAGCCACCAGGTTATGGTTGGGAAGTTTCTCGCTTGGGGTGGTATGTGCTTGGGGTCAGGAAGAGCTTGAGGAGTAGAGATTCCAGGTTTTCAACCTATTCTGTTCACCAATGGTTTACAGTTGCAAATAATAAGAAGAGAAAAGGCAGATTTTATTTTTTTTACAAAAACAGAAAAGTTCCATTCCCCAAGTATCAAGATCTTGGCATCCTCTCATTGTGATAGAAAGGCTTTGCAAGAGTGAAAGGTTAGCAGCGGATGTGTGAACCCCAAGAGACCTTCATACTAAACTTCGCTTTCTGTCCTTGGAAGGAGCTGTGAGAATGTCAGTCAGACATTAAATATAAAACTCTGCAGAATCACTGAGACCCTTTCTACCTTTGGATTATTACTAGAGTTTAATCAGGGCTATGTGCATACGTTGTACTATTTTCCCACAGAAAGCTGAAATGCAGCAAGCTCTGTCAGTTTGTAAACATTAATCATATCATTAAGATACCCTTGTTTTTGCACAATTCACAGTGCAATTCTATACATCAGAAGGATGTATAGATGAGTTCAATGAGGCTTATTCCCAGGTAAGTGGCAACAGGATTGCAGCCTTTGCTGTTCTGCCTTCGCTAATCTTGGGAAGAGACAAGGAAGAAGTGATGCAGCAATGAATCATTCATTCCCACTTGCTAGAAATTCTCTTCAGCCGTCTCTCCAGTTTCTGAGATTTCTTTTGCTGGAATGATTTTTATTTTATTTTAAAAAAATACATTTAACACTACCAGGGCTAAATGCAATCTTTATATAACTTCAACAGACATTGCACATACACCTCCAAGCACATTTCCCATACCAAGAGGAGTAGAAGCTTCTGGAAGACAGTCCTGTTTAGGGAAGTTTTTAATGTCTGATGTTTTATTGTGCTTTTAATATTCTGTTGGAGCTGCCCAGAGTGGCTGGGTATAAATATATTATTATTATTATTATTATTATTATTATTATTATTATTATTATTATTATTATTATAATATTATGATGTAAATCTGCTCATTGTTTAAGATTAGTTGCTGCACACCTCTTGTGCATGCCGTTATTTTCTGGGGGAAGGTTGGTGGCAACACACAAGAGAGTCTTTTCTGAGACAACTCCCTGCATATAGAACTTCCTGCTGCAATAAGTTAGGTTTCCTTCCTATTTTTGGAAGGGGCGAGTGCATAAAAGAATGGGGGGTGGGGTTGCTTTAAAAGTTATATGTTAATTTGGAATGTTGTATTTGCGGGCTGGGGGATTCTTAGGGGCTTTTGTTGGGGGAGTGTATTTCTTATTAGTTTGTATAAGGTAAAGGTAAAGGGACCCCTGACCATTAGGTCCAGTCGTGGCCGACTCTGGGGTTGCAGCGCTCATCTCGCTTTATTGGCCGAGGGAGCCGGCATACAGCTTCCGGGTCATGTGGCCAGCATGACTAAGCCGCTTCTGGCGAACCAGAGCAGCGCATGGAAACACCGTTTACCTTCCCGCCAGAGTGGTACCTATCTATCTACTTGCACTTTGACATGCTTTCGAATTGCTAGGTTGGCAAGAGCAGGGACCGAGCAACGGGAGCTCACCCCGTCACAGGGATTTGAACCGCTGACCTTCTGATCGGCAAGTCCTAGGCTCTGTGGTCTAACCCACAGCGCCACCCGCTTCCCTATTAGTTTGTATACACTAGCATTATTGTTTTAATTTTTATTATGTATTTCGTGTTTTTATATTGTAACTTTGTATTATCCACTGCCCTGAGATCTACAGGTATAGGGCAGAATACAAAGTTAATTGTAGTAGTAACAACAACAACAACAACAACAACAGCTTTTCCTTTGTTTGCTGCATAGTAACTGTTGGTCATTATCTCTCCCCCACTGTGTGTGTCTGTTTTGCTGCTATTTTTAGCTTGATAATTCATGTTTTGACAGATAGACCATTGTTGCTTTTACATTTTAGTTTGTATTTCTAAGCCTCTTTGAGCAACTCCATGTAGAACAGGGCAAGCAGGATACAAATGTTTCAAATAAAATAATAAAATAAACCCCTGTGTGTGGCCACTTTGCTGTGCATTTTGTATGTTGCTAAATATCGAATCTTAAAACCTTTTACAATTCAGTAGCAAATGCTTACCATTTATTCCACAGAGATACTTCCCCTAGTTCCTTTCTCCCCCACCTTGAAACCTAGGCATGTTAGGAGCTTGTTGGGGCCTGTGCCCATCAGTTTCTGGGAGCCCTTCCACAGTCATGTGAAAAGTGGTTTCCTCAAAAGTCAAGGTTCGAGGGCAGAAATCTGGCTGAGTCTGGAATAACCTTCTGAAGTGAAAGGATATGAAAGAAGGATTTATATCTAGATGTTAGGCTAGAGAGGATAAAGAAAACAGGAAAAGAGGAAGACACAATGAGAGATAAAGGAGGTGCTGTGGGATTGGTGGAAGTCATTGCGTGGACAGGCGGAGTCCCCAGATCCCGAGTGGTCCCCCCCCGTCATGTGGAATAACGACTCTAGACAACGTGCTATGGGATTAAATTGGCCACAACTTTATTAAATTTCAAATGTGGGTAGACCTTGGCTCAGGCAATGGGCGTTCTCCCTCCCCAGTCCCCAGCCGGGGACCTAGGGAGCATCAGGGTTATCCAGTGTGTGTGTGGGGGGATGGGCCGGCTCTGGAGAACATATGTTCAAGCAGAGATAGCCGCCCCCGTTACGCCACCGCCGCCACAGGGGAGAGCAATGACGACCTTTCGGCGTACGGTCAAAGCCTCCGTTCAGAAACCCCTTTAACGGGGAACCCTGGTATCGCCGCCGCAAAGAGGAAGATGGACTAAAGGATTCTGCCCAAGGCCTGATAGCGCCAAAGTTGTGACATTTTGCTATGGGAAAGGCGAAACCTGCCAATGCAGGGAAATGCCTTTCCGGCCCTTTAACAGCGACCTTAACGTAGCAGCGCCCGCATACCTGTGAAGAAAAGTTAACCTGCAAAACCTGTGAAGAAAAGTTAACCTGCAGAATAAGACATTAACTGAGGGTGGGTAGGGTGGGAGAAGCTCTGGAGCCAAGTGAGGATTCCCAGGTAAGATCCTCCCTCTCTTGTGTGGGCAGGTAATCCCTCCCCTACCTGGCCTGGTCTCCTTGGCAACACTTCCCCCAGGTGGGATTGGACAACTGACTGAGGTAGGCGGAGACCTCCAGGTATCCCACCTGAGGGAAGGCAAAGCCAAGCCTATGCTGTTGGAGCCCCTCCAGATCTAGGGGCTGCGCACGCCCATGCAAAGGGCGCCCCCCGTTTTAGGCGGGGAGCGGTCATTGTCTTGTTGTTGTTTTAGTGTTTATAATATTAACTTGTAAGATATGGATTTTTTTGTTTTTTTGTTTTTTGTTTAGTTTTTTTAGTTTTTGAATGTTGATTTTTGTGTGTTGTGTATTGTTATTTTTTGATATCTTTTGTGTTGTTGTTGTTGTGTGGAAAATACTAATAAAATTCATTTAATAATAATAATAATAAAGTGATTTCCTTCCTTCCACACGAGCCTTTTCCTTTTAAGCTTTCAATAAGGGAAAGCGAGAATAAGTACTTGCAATGGAAAATTACACGGAGCCTGTTGATCTTGAAGTTCTTTTGTTCAAAGGAAATCTGCGCAGCACCTTCGGCAGATGGGGATTAAAATTCATTTTAAAAATAAGGGTTTCAAGCAAAGGACTGAACCGAGACGTCATTGCCTGGAACTGCTGTAGCTACATTTAGAAGATCAAAAAATTTTGATGCCGTCTTGGAGGTTGAAAAAAAGAAGAAGAAACTTCTTAAGAGATTACCTGATGGTTGTAGTATTTTTACAACTGGTAATCTTGGGGGGATTTTATGTATGAATGAAGTTTCATTCATTGCATATTTAGATTTTGAATTTCTTTTTTGGGGGGCATTTAATACAATATTTTATAGGTTTTTTTCCATATTACATCACAATATAAATAAACCAAAGCCATCACCACATCTCCCCATCCCCCCATATATCCATCAATCAAACCTAATATTCTTTTGTTCTTATTTGTGGGGCACAGGAATTCATCCCCCCCCCCAATAACCTAGGTTTAAGGAGCCATTTCGCTCCTGGCTTTCATATCTCAGTTTCTAACACTGGAACAAACAAAGGACATACTCATGTGATGAGGCACAGGCAAACTCGGCCCTCCAGATGTTTTGGAACTACAATTCCCATCATCCCTGACCACTGTTCCTGCTAACTAGGGATTGTGGGAGTTGTAGTCCCAAAACATCTGGGTGTCCGAGTTTGCCTATGCCTGCATGTGATGCTGCCACAACCCTTTACACTAACACTTGGCAACCAAACGAGAGAACCACACTTCCCATCTCTCTCCCCCCTTCTCTTTCCCCCCAATTGCAAGATGTCTATGACAAAAGTGTCTCTCACTAAATGTAAATGAACTGTGAAGAAGACTCTATAAATTGAAAGAAGTGGAGATGACAGATGTACCTTTCCCTGTCTATCTGTTTTGTTTTGTTTTTTTAAAAAAGATATTTATTAAAGTTTAACAATTACAGAAAAAAGAACAGACAGTAATGATAAAAAAGATTACAATACTTCAAAACTAAAGGAAAATACAATACTAAAAAGAAAAAAGAAAAAGGGGAAAAAAGAAAAGAAAAAGAAAAAAGATAAAACCCCAAAACAATACAGTTAAACAATAACATTTAAAAACAATAACATCCAGTATTTTCATATCTTTATCTTTCATTTACTTAATTCCATGACTTCCTTGCGCCTCCTTTTTGGTATTCTTAATTCATAATTGTTTCAGCAAGTCCTTTCCCTTTTTCTCAGATTTTGTTCCTTAATTTATCTTAACACAATTTAACCTTAAATTTTACACTTTAACCCATTAACAATCCATTTTAACTTGATTCTTTATAACCTTTCTGCTAAGACCATGTGAGTTCATTCCAGCATCTTTCTAACATTCATTAATTTTACAATCTTTTTTAAAATATACTTTAAATTTTAAATGTCTATCTGTTTTGTAACAGCAAATATCCTTAATAAAAGCTGTTTTTTTCAAAGCAGCCCCATGTAGAGTGCATTACTCAATCTCAACCAGAAGTTACCGAGTAGGTGTGATGGTTGAAAAGTCCCTTGTTTCCAGGAGAAGGAGAGCTCCACTGGTGAATTGGCCAAAGAGGAAGAGGACATCATGACGACTTCAGAATGTCTGGTTGATTGATAACCACTTCAGGTACTCCTTCTTGAAGTGTGCTTGCAGCACTCAAATGCACTTAGCTTGCTTGAGACTTGCAAGCTATACGGCACCTTGACGCAGCCCTCCATCATTCCCTGCCTCTCCACTCAGCACAACGATATAACCCCCAGCTCGGCAATGCTTTACACTGACACTGCGCCCACAGGAGCGAATTAAAGCATTTGAAGAGAAGTATAACCTACTCTCAGGGATAAGGGTGGTGCTGTGGGTTAAACCACAGAGCCTAGGACTTGCTGATCAGAAAGTCGGCGGTTCGAATCCCCACGATGGGTTGAACTCCCGTTGCTCGGTCTCTGCTCCTGCCAACTTAGCAGTTCAAAAGCACATCAAAGTGCAAGTAGATAAATAGGTACCGCTCTGGCGGGAAGGTAAATGGCGTTTCCGTGTGCTGCTCTGGTTCACCAGAAGCGGCTTAGTCATGCTGGCCACATGACCCGGAAGCTCTACGCCGGCTCCCTCAGCCAATAAAGCGAGATGAGCGCCGCAACCCCAGAGTTGGTCATGACAGGACCTAATGGTCTGGGGTCCCTTTACCTTTATAACTTACTCCCAGGGACAAAGAGAGGGTAGGTGCAGTGTTTCTCATACTTGGGTCCCCAGCTGTTGTTAGACTACAACTCCCATCCTCCCTAGCTAGCAGGACCAGTGGTAATGGGAGTTGTAGTCCAATAACAGCCAGGGACCCAAGTTTGAAAAAACCACTGGTAGGGCCATGTTTGTGCCTGGTGATATACAAGAAAAAAGATTCCACCTAAACATTAGGAAGAACTTCCTGACAGTAAGAGCTGTTCGACAGTGGAATTTGCTGCCAAGGAGTGTGGTGGAGTCTCCTTCTTTGGAGGTCTTTAAGCAGAGGCTTGACAACCATATGTCAGGAGTGCTCTGATGGTGTTTCCTGCTTGGCAGGGGGTTGGACTCGATGGCCCTTGTGGTCTCTTCCAACTCTATCATTCTATGATTCTATGACCTGGGGGTCAGGCCTCCCTATTGCAAATCTGTCCCAGATTAATGCCTAAGTACTTTCTCCTATAAAATCACTGGGAAATGAGGCCACCCACCTATTCATATATTTATTTTATTGCAGCTTTCCTTCTAGGTGCTCAAAGAGTTGTTTTATCTTCACAACAACGCTGTTGACTGTTGGTGGTTGGCCTAAGCTACAACACCCAGTTTTTTGTGTCACGCAAAAATGTTACAAAGAGATGGTTACCTTGGAACTATTTTTCTTCCCCTTCGCCTCCATATATAAAGAAGTTATTTAAGAATATGCACTACATTCATTTTTTCTTAACTGTTTCATTACAATTTTCTTAATTGGTGCCCAGTTGTTCTTAATAGCTGCACCTTGCAAATAGCCCATCACCCTGTTCCTTTTCTTTTTTCATATTGTATGACAGTGTCACTGGGAATTCTTCTCTCAGTGTGCTTTAAAATCAGCCGTATCAATTTTTGATGAACAGTAAATGTCACCAGATATGGAAAGAGAGTTGTTGAAAGAGTCTTCTACTCGTGTTCTTTTTTTATTACATTGCTTTCCCCACCATAGATTTCTTTATTAGGTGGCTTGTTGTTGCTATTTCCCCTAGAAATTCTCCACGGACCGTTGGCATCTTCAGAAAAGCAATACATGATTTTCTATCAAATGACCACCAAAAAATGAATTTAATCTTTGCAGATTCCTGTATGAAATGACCTGATCGACACATCTCTGATTAATGTGCTGATCAAAACTTATCTATCCATTGGTTCAGCACTTCTCTGAATGTTGTAATGTAGTTCTTGATATCATACTCTCCAACATTTCTCCGATGAAAATAGGGACATCCCATTCCATAATGATAATTTTACTATTTATACCCCACACATCTTACTGGGTTGCCTCAGCCACTCTGGGCAGCTTCCAACATACATAAAAACATAATAAAACGTGTAGCATTAAAAAAACCCTTCCCTATACAAGATTCCCTTCAGACAGCTCAGGGGTCGGATAATTCCATACCCTCCAACATTTCTCCTGTGAAAATAGGAACATCCTAAGGAAAAGTAGGACATTCTGGGATCAAATCAGAAACTGGGACGGCTTCTCTAAATCAGGGACGTCCCTGGAAAATAGGGAAATTGGAGGGTCTGTGATATCTGAAATCTATCAAAATATGTATGTATATTTGTGCGCACACACACACACACACACACACACAATATCAGAGAGAGAGAGAGAGAGAGAGAGAGAGAGAGAGAGAGAGAGAGAGAGAGAGAGGTTCTAGATAGATATTCGGGAAGAAAATTGATGTTTTTAAAAACCTACATATTTTAGGAAGAATTTGTTTTAATTTTGTTTCCAGCAATGTGGAAATGCTAAGACTTTGTTTGACTTCAATGGGTGCTGCTGCAGATATCCATGATTTTTTAGTTTTCAATGGAAAACTTGCTTTTTATTGTTGTTGATAACTGTAGCAGCATTAGCATATCAGATCAGTGCGCATGGGGGTGGGGGGTGGGAGTAACAAGGGGATACACAAGCCGATGTGCAGTTTGGTCCTTTTGAATTGTACTACCGGAGCTTTTTAAATGGGGAACATACTTTGCATATGAGTCAATTGTGGTGAAAAATGCATAATCCATGCCCTGCCTTGGATTAGCTGCACAACTACTTCTGCATGGCCTGAGCATGCAATGCTGGTTATTTAGGCAGAAATAGCTTCCTAGAGAAAAGAGCCATTTTCCAAAACATCCCTGAAGTGGATGGTTTACCGGGTAACCACAGTTCACCTGATTGGTTGCTTACCCTAATCCCCCACAGCTAGTTCAATACATCTCTGAGACTCTCCTCAATCTTCTGCGACTCCTTAGTCAATGGAGAAAACCTTTGCTCTTTGAAAGGCAGAGCCCTTTGCTAACGAATTTCTAATCTGAGCTCCTGCGGTAAGTGAAGCGTCCTTGTGTCCAGGTACCTTGAGTCCTGCTGTACAGTTCTTCAATTGATCAAAAATGTCAACGCTAATGTGGCCTCATGTAGAGTTTTGTTTCATATAGTGGAAGCAGAAAGGTTAGGCCTGTCTCTACGGAACAATTTTCCAAAAGGTTATTTTAATGTCACCTTAATGATTTCGAGTCTCCGGGAATATAATTTTCGGTCCGGAGTGCATATTTTGAAAGGAAATGTATCATCTTTGTGGTGTTTAGAAGGATGGTTTTTTTGTGGCGGAAATTGTAAACTATGAAACAATTACAAATGTAAGGCTTTCAAAACAGCAGTAGAAAAACGGAAAAATTGCCCCCTGGATTCAGGATTGTTTAAGCCCTTTGCATTCTTGATATGTAGGCTTGTCCATGGCATTTATTTTCCCTTTCACCTTATTTGCCAACGCCGTTTCAGACCTTCAAATAAAATTGAGGCATATAATTTTTTACACCAAGGCCAGTCCTGTCATTAGGCAGAGTGCGTCAACCACCTCAGGCGGCAAATCCTGAGGGCAGGCATGGGGCAGAAATTCGATTCAGTTCACATGTGAACCTACCGAATTTGGTCTTTCCAAAGTTATAGACAAACTGAGGCACAGCTAGCCTTCAGAGTTCACACTCCCCTGAAAAACAGGAAGATACACTAGATTTTACCTTTTGGTCTGATCCAGCAAAGTTTTTCTTCTTATTATTTTATGATTTATTAAATTTGTATACCACCCTATTCAGTGGTACCTCGGGTTACATATGCTTCAGGTTACAGACACTTCAGGTTACAGACTCCACTAACCCAGAAATATTACCTTGGGTTAAGAACTTTGCTTCAGGATGAGAACAGAAATCATGTGCCAGCAGCGTGGCGGGAGCCCCCATTAGCTAAAGTGGTGCTTCAGGTTAAGAACAGTTTCAGGTTAAGAACGGACCTCTGGAACGAATTAAGTTCTTAACCCGAAGTACCACTGTACTTGCAGGTCTCAGGGCAGTTGCAACATAAAATCACAACATAAAAACCCAAAATACATAATAAAAACAAAAACTACCCGATAACGCCCCTTCCCCATTTTAAAGGGCATCGGATGTCAATCAGCCAAAGGCTTGGCTGAAGAGGAACGTTTTTGCTTGGAGCCTAAAGGTGTATAATGAAGGTGCCTGGCAAACTTCCCTGGGGAGAGCAGTCCACAGACAGGGAGCCACTGAAGAGAAGGCCCCGTTCTCGTGCTGCCACCCTTTGGACCTCTCATGGAGGAAGCACACATAGAAGGGCCTCAGAAGGTGATCTCAGGGTCCGGGTAGGTTCCTATGGAAAGAGGTGGTTCTTGAGGTATTGAGGTCCTGAGCAGTTTAAGGCTTCATCATTTTACAGTGGTACCTTGGGTTACATACGCTTCAGCTTACATACGCTTCAGGTTACAGACTCCACTAACCCAGAAATAGTGCTTCAGGTTAAGAACTTTGCTTCAGGATGAGAACAGAAATCGTGCTCTGGCGGCGCGGCAGCAGCAGGAGGCCCCATTAGCTAAAGTGGTGCTTCAGGTTAAGAACAGTTTCAGGTTAAGTACGGACCTCCGGAACGAATTAAGTACTTAACCCGAGGTACCACTGTATTATTATTTATTCAGCTTATACACCACCCTGTACCCGGGGGTCTCAGGGCGGTTCATAACAAGACCACAACATATAAAATCAAACCAAAAGCAGTAACCCAATACCACCACCCCCAGCCAACAATTGGGACCTGTGAAAGCCATGATTCTGTCTATTACTGGCTGTGTTCCTCTTCGCGAAAGGTAGTCTGTGCATTACAAAGGGAGAGGACTATCCCTACCCGAATCTCCAGTCATTTGGGACTTGCGTGGCAAGGCCCTGCACCCCACAGTTCCCACAGAAATAAACGCACAGGCATGAATATGTTGGGTTAATGGGATAAACAGGGCCACAACTTTATTGGTTACAGATGTGAGCGGTTTGGCTTAGGCAATTGAAGAACGTTTATATACTGACTCCTGCCTGCAGGACATCCCAAGACCACCGATAGGGGGAGCCCTATGATAGACATCAATTAAGAGCACTCCCACGATGGGGTCGTGGCATGGCCCTAGCCCACACCCAGGCTTCGGACAGGAACCACTGTCAGAAGTTCAGTCTACACTCGAGTAGGACCCTGGCAGAGACACATGCCCGACTGGCATGTTCCCTCTCTCCTGGTCGATTGTTCGGGAGCTTCATAAGCTTTCTTCAGCCCAAACATCACAGCGACCAATGTCAACAGACACCGGCACACTTAGGGATCCACAGAGACTTCACAGCTTTTCGTGACAGACCTCAGCAACTCAGCATTTTGGCTAATCTACTTTATTTACATATCAACGCACACGGAGCACTGCAACATGGCCCCCTCTCTCTCTAGCATCAGACAGCAAAGAGAAAAAGAACAAAGGACAATAGTAATACGGAACACAGTAACAAAAACATCCTGTCTCCGTCACTTCCCACTCTGTGGAGTCAAAGCATATACCGTCATGTGATAGACAAGAATCCCATGACTGCAATCATGGAGCAGGAATTTAATGGGATACCCTTAATGTGGAGGGGCAGGCTGGAGGCAACAACTGCCCCTCCCATGGTAAGGCTTACCCAATGCCTAACTTTACAAAGTTGTGATGATTGCTACTAGGTAGGCGAGAACCAAATGGCTGGTGCCAGTTTGCCAAGTGGAAAAATTCCTACCCGCCCCCTACAACTTTAGTCATAGGTAAAGGTAAAGGCAGTGAGAGATTTTACTTTCTTGGGCTCCATGATCACTGCAGATGGTGACAGCAGCCACGAAATTAAAAGACGCCTGCTTCTTGGGAGAAGGGCAATGACAGGCCTAGACAGCATCTTGAGAAGTAGAGACATCACCTTGCCAACAAAGGTCCGTATAGTTAAAGCTATGGTTTTCCCAGTAGTGATGTATGGAAGTGAGAGCGGGACCATCAAGAAGGCTGATCGCCAAAGAATTGATGCTTTTGAATTATGGTGCTGGAGGAGACTCTTGAGAGTCCCATGGACTGCAAGAAGATCAAACCTCTCCATTCTGAAGGAAATCAGCCCTGAGTGCTCACTGGAAGGACAGATTGTGAAGCTGAGGCTCCAGTACTTTGGCCACCTCATGAGAAGAGAAGACTCCCTGGAGAAGACCCTGATGTTGGGAAAGATGGAGGGCACAAGGAGAAGGGGGTGACAGAGGACGAGATGGTTGGATAGTGTTTTCGAGGTTACCAGCATGAGTCTGACCAAGCTGCGGGGGGCAGTGGAGGACAGGAGTGCCTGGCGTTCTCTGGTCCATGGGGTCACGAAGAGTCGGACACGACTAAATGACTAAACAACAACAACAACAACAAAGGTAAAGGGACCCCTGACCATTAGGTCCAGTCGTGACCAACTCCGGGGTTGCGGCGCTCATCTCGCTTTATTGGCCAAGGGAGCCGGCGTACAGCTTCTGGGTCATGTGGCCAGCATGACTAAGCCGCTTCTGGCAAACTAGAGCAGCGCACGGAAACACCGTTTACCTTCCAGCCGGAGTGGTACCTATTTATCTACTTGCACTTTGACGTGCTTTCGAACTGCTAGGTTGCCAGGAGCAGGGACCGAGCAATGGGAGCTCACCCCGTCGCGGGGATTTGAACCGTCGACCTTCTGATCGGCAAGCCCTAGGCTCTGTGGTTTAACCCACAGCGCCACCTGCGTCCCTAACTTTAGGCAAAGCAAGGCCACAATCAAGCAACGCAAGAAAAGAGGTTGGTGAATGGTGGGCTGGGAGATCTGACGGAGATGAATGGAGGCTGCCTTCCCAGCCATGCCGCAGATTAAATAGTCAGCGGCCACGCCCCCTGGCCCACACGATTGGTCGACCGGGGGGCATGACGCGACTGGGTGCCCTAGTGACGTGGGCAGCCTCCCTCTGCCCACTGCAGGGTCACCGCGAGGTCCTAAAGCCCCTCCTGCATTGCAGTCCCCCATTAGAGGGGAACTGTCATGCCTCCTCTTTCACAATTCTCCTTGCTCTCTGATTTCTTCAAAGGGAGAAGAAGATCCTTTGCATACTCTGAATGTGATGCACTTGGTTCCACGCTGTTGTCCTGGGAGATTCTGCTGTGCTTGCATGCAAATGATGTTTGCGTTCTTTGACTCATTTCCCCAGAGCGGGTCAAGGCACAGACTACAATGAGATAAACGCAATGGGGAGGGGTGTGTGAAAGAGATCAATGGTCTCCTTTCCCCCTTGCAGCTGTGAAGTACTCAGACTCTAAAGCTTTCGGCTGTGCCGCTCCAGGCAGCCAGAAGGGCACCGCCACTCATCAAAGAAAGCCAGAAGCAGAAACCAATGAAGAGGAAGTGAAGTCACAGACATCTCTCTCTTGCTAGGATGCCACCAGCTATATGGCCTTTTTGCTCGGCTGCGGCGAATGTCTGGCTGTGAGTCAGCAAAACTGAGTTTTTGGGGGGAGGGAGGGAATTAGTCTGTTGATGTAGGATTAGTGACAGGCCATTGCCTCAGTTGATGGGTGTTGGACAGATTCCAAAGGCTGCCTTGCATTATGGCAATGACCAACATACACAATCAGAGGACTGGGACTAGGGGAGCTTAATCAACTTTAATGAGCTTCATTAAATGAAAGAACAATGGATGCTGTTGTGTCTGGCTTCTTCTTTTGTTAATGTTTTAATATGAATCTACTGTTCATTAAAGCCTGACATAGCTGGGAATTAATTAAAGATAGTTTATTCGACAGGCAGAAATGGCCTGGGTCATGCACTTATTGCTCCACAAGGCAAGGAGTGGCGTAAGCCCCCTCTCACAAGAGGCACATGGTTTTTAATGGCTGCGTCATCACAGTGACAATGCACTTGCCTGCATGACGTATGGTTGGGGCTGCCATACGTCTGAGTTTTCCTGGAGACTTCCGGGAATCGGGCTTGAAAATGGCATTTGGGCAGATTTTCGCTGAATCTGCAAAATTTCCAGGGTGGGGGTGGGGGTGGGGGTGGGGGTGGGGAGCTCAACAACTTTGACAAAAAAAACCCTAACCCAAAATCCGAAACCACAACTCAACAACTATGTCCGGATTCTCACTTTTGAGAATATGGCAACCTTATGTAAAAGGTAAAAGTAAAGGGACCCCTGACCATTAGGTCCACTCTGGGGTTGGGACGCTCATCTCACTTTATTGGCCAAGGGAGCCGGCGTACAGCTTCTGGGTCATGTGGCCAGCATGACTAAGCCGCTTCTGGCGAACCAGAGCAATGCACGGAAACGCCGTTTACCTTCTCGCCTATTTATCTACTTGCACTTTGACGTGCTTTCGAACTGCTACGTTGGCAGGAGCAGGGACCGAGCAACGGGAGCTCACCCCATCGTGGAGATTCGAACTGCCGACCTTCTGATCGGCAAGCCCTAGGCTCTGTGGTCAGCCTTAGGTATGGGCAGCTATTTACTCCTATGCATAAGGTTCCTTGTAACCTTATGAGGACATCGCACAGAAAACAGATGATTGCCCTGTAGTTCTGTAGTGGCAGCCATCTTTTCTTCCCTATGGTACATCTTTTGCCCACTATGGGGTCCGAACCCACGAACCTGATTCTCATGCTCTACTGGATGAGCTATGAGAAGTTCACTTCCAGTCACATCATGAGAGCATTTGAATACAGCAGGTTGCATCTAATACTAGCACCACTCAGAGTAGATTTATTTAAGATAATAGATATGACCAACTTAGGTTTCTTAATGTCAGTGGGTCCACTGGGAGTAGAATTCATTTGGATATCATACAACCCAGTTCTCTGTTCAGGCATAGAGGAAATAATAGCTGCTCTAAGCAGCTGTGAAATGTTAAAGAAAGAGAAAAGTCGTCCTTGGACCACTCACAAATGGGAGCCAGTTTTGTTTAGGCATGAAATTGGCATAGGATGGATACAGGCTAATCTGTCCATCCCTGCTTAGGAGTAATTCACACTGAATGAAGACTGTCATAGAAATTGCTGTGATGAAGGGAAAGGAAGTCAAAATGAAGGTGATAATGCTGAATATGTGGAATCAATCTCAATTCCACGCTCCATGTATACACTGAATAATTATATTCACATGGCTAGTTTCAGTATTGGGAAGTCCTCATGAACACCAGCATTTTAGTGTGAATTGCTCCTAATATATCCTTTTTTTGTATGCATTTTTGCACAATATACACTTTTCTTGCAAAACAAATTTGTCTAATAAAATGCATGGTTCCCCCCACCCCAAACTATATGCACGCTTTACCCTAGTATATGCATTTCTGGACACATTATTTGGCTGCGGTACTACATTGCAAAATTCCAAGAAGTGCGAATTTCTGAACCTGTAAATTAAGTAGGTTCACCCTTAAATGTGAACTGAATCAAATTTATTCCCCACCCCAAATAATTGAAGAGGGGGAAAAAAATCAGGCCAGGAAGATAATGAATAGGTTCTGGGTTTGTTTAAATCTGAGGGTTCCTTGTATGTGCTATTTTTAGCAAAAATGCCTCACAGGGCAGTTTTATTCTGGTCTAGTGAGCTGTGAAGCCAGAGCTCAGAAATGTAGATTTAGTTGCAAAAGGCTAGCCAGAGAGTGAAGATTTAGGCTAATCCGCCTGCCATGTTTTTAAGGCAAAGGTAAGTATATCATCTTGGCCCCGGAAAATGGCTAAGGAAAGAACCTGTGGCCCATTTGATTTCAGCATTCTGCTGAGAACTCAGAGGAATAAGATGAGCTTTGTAGAAGGAGGAGCAGACACACAGGGGAGAGACGTCTTCTCACTGCATTCTAGAAGCGGTGCAGAATGACTCACATTAACCCAGATTATCCAGACAACTGCTCTCAACAGTTTATGAATTGTCTCCTAACTGGATTTCCCCAAAGACAGTGTTAGTTTTAAAATGGCCTCTAAATTGAGCAAGCCCTTTCCAGTTATTTCTATTTGGAGATACTTTATCAGCAAAAGAAAAGGTATATTGTCCAGAACAAGGGAAATAATAGTACCACTCTATTCTATCTTGGTGAGACCACACTTGGAATACTGCGTCCAATTCTGGGCACCACAATTTAAGAAGGATGTTGACAAGCTGGAACATGTGCAGAGGAGGGCAACCAAGATGAGCAAGGGTCTGGAAACCAAGCCTTATGAGGAATGGTTGAAGGAAGTGGGTATGCTTAGCCTGGAAAAGAGGAGACTGAGAGGAGATAGAACAGCTATCTTCAAATACCTTAAGGGCTGTCACATGGAAGAAGGAACAAGCTTGTTGTCAGGTGTGCGTGCAGGAGCCAGGCCCTGTGACCAGGACTGGGGCCTTCCTAAGTTTGTTCTGAAGAGGCAAGGTGTGGCAGCACAGGTGAGGCCGATTAGTAACTCACAGCACCTGGTGGCAAGAGCTGGGAAGGGATATAAGGTCAGCATTTCCCTTCAGCTCTTTGCCACAGCAACACGTTCCCTGCCTTGCTGCATTTGACTCCTTGACTCCTTGCCCCTTGATCCTCAGACCCTTGACTCGTGACTCCTTGCTTCTTGATCCTCGGACCCTTGACTTTGGAACTCCTTGCTTCCTGACCCTCGGATCCTTGGCTTCTTGACTCCCAGCTCCCTGACCCTCAGACTCTTGGCTTCCCGACTCCTGGCTTCTGGACTCCCATTCCAGCTCCCATCCTGCCGTCTTCGGGACTTCGATTGCCCGTGAACTGGACCGTGACACTTGTTTTCTCCAGCTCTGGAGGGTAGGACTTGAACCAATGATTCAAGTTACAAGAAAGGAGATTCTGACTAAACATCAGGAAAAACTTTCTGACAATAAGAGCTGTTCAACAGTGGAATGAACTCCCTTGGAAGGTGGTGGACTCTCCTTCCTTGCAGGTTTTGAAGCAGAGGTTGGATGGCTGTTTGTCTTGGATGGTTTATCTGAGATTCCTGCACTGCCGGGGGTTGGACTAGATGACACTTGGAGTCCCTTCCAGCTCTGTTGTTTAGTCGTTTAGTCGTGTCCGACTCTTCGTGACCCCCTGGACCAGAGCACGCCAGGCCCTCCTGTCTTCCACTGCCTCCCGCAGTTTGGTCAAACTCATGCTGGTAGCTTCGAGAACGCTGTCCAACCATCTTGTCCTCTGTCTCCCCCTTCTCCTTGTGCCCTCCATCTTTCCCAACATCAGGGTCTTTTCCAGGGAGTCTTCTCTTCTCATGAGGTGTCCAAAGTATTGGAGCCTCAGCTTCAGGATCTGTCCTTCCAGTGAGCACTCAGGGCTGATTTGCTTAAGAATGGAGAGGTTTGATCTTCTTGCAGTCCATGGGACTCTCAAGAGTCTCCTCCAGCACCATAATTCAAAAGCATCAATTCTTTGGCGATCAGCCTTCTTGATGGTCCAGCTCTCACTTCCATACATCACTACTGGGAAAACCATAGCTTTAACTATACGGACCTTTGTTGGCAAGGTGATGTCTCTGCTTTTTAAGATGCTGTCTAGGTTTGCCATCGCCTTTTTCCCAAGGAGCAGGCGTCTTTTAATTTCATGACTGCTGTCACCATCTGCAGTGTTCATGGAGCCCAAGAAAGTAAAATCTCTCCCTGCCTCTATTTATTCCCCTTCTATTTGCCAGGAGGTGATGGGCCCAGTGGCCATGATCTTAGTTTCCCCCCCCCAGCTCTACAATTCTATTATTCTATGTCTTTCCCCACAAGGACAGAATTCTCCAAATGGTAAGTTTCCTTGTTATTTTGGATCCTGGCTATTGAACAATAGCCTTTTTAGCTTGTAATGGTGTTGTGTGCCAAGGTATTTCTCAACAGAATTCCCTGCTCGAATTGCTGTTCCTACATTCAGCAGGGTTCTTTCCCCCCTCCCCATTTACAAAGCTGACTCACTTTCTATTCTGCGTGGCACTGGGCTACTCCACGCAATTGACTTAATAGCACGACAACCAGTCGCATTTATTTTTGCAGAGCCCCAATAATTGTCTGAAAACCTATTGTGAAATCGAGACACTTAGCCGCAGTGATGGTTGTACCATTTCCACTCCCCAAAGGAAAGATCGCGGACATTTTATTGACTGTATTTTTAGTCTAGAAAAGGTGCCTGACAGAAGAGAAAGGCAAATCACATGTGTACATGGTACAGTTCTTGACATGGCCATGCCACCTAAGAAGTCATGCTTGTCTGAAAGCACACTCCCAGTATGTGAAAAGCTTACTCACCTGGTACAAGCTTCTAGACTATCTTTTATTCTGATGTATTAACCATCTGCTCGCATGCAGGGAGCATTTGATGTAGAGCCATTTGTCAGCCAAGAATGCTTCTCAAGTTCATTCTGAGGTGGCACAGTCTTATGGGAGACATGGCCACATCTGCACACAGGGCTGGCCCAAGACACGTTGGCACCTGAGGCAAGCAAAAAAAAAATGGTGCAGCCCCCACCAGGAAAGAAGGGGCGAGTGAACATCTACATCAGGAACAAGGTCCTCCAATTTACCAGCAGCACCTCCAATTTACCAGGAGGCCACTGTACAGACGGCATTGGGGGGCGCTGCTAAGGAGGCAGGAGATCTGGCCTCCA
Organism: Podarcis cretensis; assembly: GCF_951804945.1. NCBI lineage: Eukaryota > Metazoa > Chordata > Lepidosauria > Squamata > Lacertidae > Podarcis > Podarcis cretensis. The sequence continues at coordinate 4,935,578 of NC_137187.1, forward strand.
AGGGGCACACGACAGCTGTCGTTGTCACTGTGGAAGCAGCAGTGGGCAATGCATTCCTTGTGCTTCAAATAAATGTGACAGGGTGAGCTCCCGTTGCTCTGTCCCAGTTTCTGCCAATCTAGCAGTTTGAGAGCATACCAGCGTGACTAGATAAATAGGTACCACTGCGGCGGGAAGGTAAACAGCGTTTCCGTGAGCTCTGGTTTTCGTCACGGTGTCCTGTTGCACCAGAAGCGGTTTAGTCATGCTAGCCACATGACCCGGAACACTGTCTGTGGACAAATGCTGGCTCCCTTTTCCTGAAAGTGAGATGAGCGCCACAATCCCATAGTCGCCTTCAACTGGACTTAACCGTCCAGGGGTCCTTTACCCTTACCTTTTATTTTAGGGATGGGTCAAGGGGGAAAGAAGACCAGGTTTCCTTTTGTTTTTAATTTCATCTTGTTGTTGACAGTTAAGCCATCTCCTTTTAGGCTGCCTATATATGCTAGGTTAAAAACTTATGCCGACTCAGTCCTGTTGCAGGCACTTTACATTTACAGGACAAATTGGCCTGTCAAGCTGGTTTTGCATCCAAAACTCTACTGCCACGGTCTGATTATATAACACAGCCTAGCTAGAAGATAAAAGTTTGAGTATAAACATGCTTAGCCACACATAAAGGCAGAGGTCATCATGAATCAGTGTCATCGCCAAGAGTCAGAGTCAAATAACCCTAGCAATAAATGTCTGCATGCTAGTTGTGGCAAGCACAGACAGGGATAGCCTAACTTCTGCTGTCTAATCAATCTCTGGTGACCTCTAGGTTAGATTACTGCAAAGGGTTGTATGGAGACAGTTTGGAAACTGCACTGGTGCAGACTGCGTCAAGGTGGTCCGAAATATATAGCACCAATCCTGGCATGATTGCATTAGCTACCAATTAGTTTCCAGGCTCAATTCAAGGTGCGGAGTTTGAATTTATGAGGCACAGGACCCCAATCACATGAGAGCTACTACCAAAGGGAAAATAAACGTAAAGGGACACCTGACAGTTAAGTCCAGTCACGAACGACCCTGGGGTTGCGGCGCTCATCTCGCTTTAAAGGCCAAAGGAGCTGGCGTTTGTCTGCTTCCACAGACAGTTTTTTCGGGTCATGGGGCCAGCATAACTAAGCCACTTCTGGCGAAACCAGAGCACGGAAACGCCGTTTACCTTCCCACTGGAGCGGTACCTATTTATCTACTTGCACTGTGTGCTTTTGAACTGCTAGGTTGGCAGGAGCTGGGACCAAACAACGGGAGCTCACCTCGTCATGGGGATTCGAACCGCCGACCTTCTGATTGGCAAGCCCTAAGCTCTGTGGTTTAACCCACAGTGCCACCCGCGTCCCTGCCAAAGGGAGAACCCCATGCTAAAAATACAAAGCAATTCAACATGAGCAAACATTCCCATTTCAGGAAATTAAAACATCTTTAACATCCTCTTGAGGTGATAACAACTGTTTATTGTTTCATAGTGACTTACATTCAACCAGCCCAGCCAGGCTAGTCTGCATAGGCTACACTGAATCTGTATCTCCCCCATCAGTATTCCAGTTATTAGACGGATTCCGACATTCATTAATCCCTTGGGTTTAGCATGGTTTTCCTCTCCCGCACCCTTATAACAATATTATCAGCAAGCATTTCAGGTTGTTTTTTTCTTGTTTTCATGCTTATTCCATCACCACCACCCTGCCTTGAGTTCACCTTTGTGAAGGAGTGACTAATATATACAAATAATGATAACAGCCCCATAAAAGGTAAACACGGAAGAAAAGGCCACAGTTAGGCTTCCTTCCTGCAACCAAAGGTTTAAAGTGTAGACCTAGCTAGCTCAGTTCGTCCATTGGATTGTTGGCAGGTCTGGTTTTCCTTGCAGTCTAGGAGTGATGGAAGTCCAAAAACATGTGGCGAGCCATGGGTTTCCTGCTCCTGTTTTTGAAGGCTGCAAAGATCTTTCTTGTTGCTGTCTATTATGTGCTGCAAAAACACACCTGGACTGGGTCCTGGTAGCATATAAACGATAGCGCAGCAGCTGACTGCATGATTGGATAGCTTGGAACAAGATATTGCAGTTGCCTGAACGGTGGCAACTTTGCTATATTCCCTGCCTGCTTATTTTGTTCTCATTTTAAAAAGAGATTGTCCTATTTGCTTGTGAAATCTCTCCGTGTCCTTCTTCCAGAGCAGTAATATAGCTCATCTTCAAGACCTGGGGTAGGTGGGGATTTCCATTATAAACATGATTATTCTCTGATTTTATTTTTATTTTTTGAAGGGGAGGAATCTCTACCATAAATATCAAAGCTGTTATCTGCTATGCTCTTTGCTGCAAACTTTTCAAATAACAAAACGTTTTATCTTGGCTTGCCGAAAGCGCCAGTGACGCTACACAGATTAGCTCTTATTATATGCCACTAAAACCCTGCTTATGTGAGAAAAGCACACCCATTAAAATGTTTGTAATGCTTGTTTGATATGGGGGCGTCAGTGTGTGTGTGTGTGTGTGTTGCTGGTTTTCATTACTTAAAAATGAAGCAGTTACTGTGCTGAATACTCAATTCTTTATGGTACAATCAGCCCCAGAGGTCTGAAGATCTTGCTAACTTTCTATTTTTGAACGCATAGCTTAGAATCATCAATACTCATTTGGGTACCGATTTGGAGATATGGACTGCCTGTATCAATTTATATGTTTGTCAGGATCAGTGGAATATTTTATTGAGAATCCCACCTCCCCACCTGTTATACTTGCAATTTCTCTCTTTCCAAAAAATGCAATGTGTGCATGTGTAAAAGGAGTAAGATTAATGGATAGCCTTTTGCTTATCATTCTCACAACAGCATTACTTAACATACTTCCTTAAGACCCTATATAGCTAATCAGTTTAGGCAGGGGTGAAACTAGGCTTTCTTTCACCTGGGTCAGACCCAGTTTGGCAGTCCCCTATGTGTATTTGTGTACGCGCGCGCACACACACACATACATACACACACACACACACACAGCCTCAATGGCAGCCCTCTGGAGGCTTCACCTGGGGCAAAAATCCTGGCTAGCCCCCCACCCTGTAGCTATGGCTCTGGTTTAGGTTCTGTGTTATATCATAGAGCCACATTAGAGAGAGGGCAAGGCTTCTTGCCTTCTGGATGTTTGAACATTTCTGTTCTGTTTCACATGACCTTGAGGGCAAGGGGATGTGGGTGGTGCTGTGGTCTAAACCACTGAGCCTCTTGGGCTTGCCGATCGGAAGGTTAGTACTTCAAATCCATGCAATGAGGTGAGCTCCCATTGCTTTGTCCCAGCTTCTGCCAACCTAGCATTTTGAAAGCATACCAGTGTGAGTAGATAAATAGGTATCACTGCAGCGGGAAGGTAAACGGCATTTCCATGCGCTCTGGCTTCCGTCGCGGTGTTCCATTGTGCTAGAAGCAATTTAGTCATGCTGGCTACATGGCCCAGAAAGCTGTCTGTGGATGAACACTGGCTTCCTTGGCCTGAAGTGAGATGGGTGCCAAACCCCATAGTTGCCTATGACTGGACTTTACCATCCAGGGGTCCTTTACCTTCACCTTGTATGAGGGCATTTTGGATCCCCTCATTTTTACATCCCTCTCTCCAATTCCTACTTAGCAGGTATTAGTGTGATTGTCAAAAGTAGGTCAGTTTTTTCCATTAAAAAATAAAAATAAAACCTTGTTTTTAAGGACAAATTTTATGACAAACCCCAGAGCAAGCAGGATGGGATTAATTTACATACGATGAATTCTCCTGAAAGAGATTGGAGGTGGCTGTCATTGACACCTACCTTGTGAATGACTTGGAACTGCTTATTGCTTTGCCAGGAGCATCCTAAAGTTATGACAGGGAATTGAAGACTCCACAGTCGCACACCAGGGCATTGCAGATATAGCAATGTGGTGAAAGCATTAAAAGTAGAAGAAGTCAGCAGAACAACTAATACTTAAACTGCTCATGAAGGCTAATCCATTCTGTATCCTGAAAGGAGTATGAAGCTGTCTTTTCTCATAACAGGGAAAATTATATAATAATAATAATAATAATAATAATAATAATAATAATAATAATAATAATTTTTATTTATACCCCGCCCTCCCCAGCCAAGGCCGGGCTCAGGGCGGCTAACAAGCAATAATAAAGACAAGTTGAATGATTACAACTTAAAAACAAAATTAAAATACAACATTAAAATATTGAAACATTAAAATATTAAAATGTAGCCTCATCGTAGGAGGAGAAAGGAAAAGAAAAAAGAGAGGGAGGGAATAAAATTGGCTCCAAGACAAAGGCCAGGCGGAACAACTCTGTCTTACAGGCCCTGCGGAAAGAAATCAGATCCTGCAGGGCCCTGGTCTCATGAGGCAGAGCGTTCCACCAAGCCGGAGCCCTGGCTCTGGTTGAAGCTAATCTAACTTCCTTAGGGCCCGTGACCACTAGGGTGTTGCTATTTATGGACCTTGAGGGTGAGATGTTTGTGCTTTGACACTTTTTTATCTGAGTTTGTTCACTCTGGATCCATTTTGGGTCAAGCTTTCCTGGGGTCTGGGCCTGGAATTCTTGTATCACCAATGTTCCTGTTTTAGTTCCAGGAAGCTCTTCATATTGTTTCTGCCATTTCTCTTCCTTAGAAAGCAGGGTGATAGTGTTACTATAAAGAAGCAATGCAAAAGAAAGAAGCAGCAGCTAAGTCAGCTGCTGGTGGCTGGAAAGCCAGACAGGATGTTTGTGATTGTTACCATGGCAATAAAGGGGCAGTCCATTCTCCGTGTTGAGCACCGGATGTGAGCTCAGTGTGTGTCTTATGACCTGTACAGGATGTACAAGGGTGGAGTTATGATTCTCTCTGTTGTTTGTGAAGAGTGCAGACATGTTTATCTGTATGGCTGCTAGAGATAGAAATAAAGACATGTAAATACGTTTCTGTCTGAGTCTGATTCCCCTCCCTGGGGAGCAGGGAGGAGGGAGAAGCAGTGGTGTGTTTTTCTCACAGTCTGAGAAGAATTGCTGATACAGACCTCGCATGTTTACCTGCCGGGAGTCGCAGGGGGAGGTCAAAAGGAATTCAGCCGGTGCCTGGGAGAGGTAGGCACATTCCTCTGACCGAGGCAGAATTCCAACAGATAGTGGTAGCAGGGAGAACTCCTAGAAACCAGTATGGACTGCTTCAGATCTGGACATTGTCATACGAGCTTGAAGAACTGCTGAAGAACACTGGGAACTAACCAAAATATATTATTGAGACCCACTGAATTTCCCACATTTCCGGTTACTCAGCACTGCAGTTCATGTTTCTTGCAACATTGAGTGAGCTCAGAATCCACAGGAACCCCATTTCACAGGGTTCCCAGTAAGGATTTAACAAGGCAGCAATGTTCATTCTGACCTATATATGTCACAATCAGCACTGTTTCCATTCTACTGCAGTTCAGTTCCTGCCAAATGCTATGTTATTTGTCTTGCTATCCACAATAAACAACATACCGTAAGTTAGCTAACTATTTATGTAACTTACAAAACCTCCATTCTTTTCCATGTAGAGGAAATGTCAAAACAATGTTTAAAAATAATTGATTACGTGTCTTTTGAAGGCTTAAAACAACAGTGATGTGAACAGATACTTCTCATGGTCACTTGACTGATTTCTGTTCCCAACTACGGATGAATATGCAAACCAGTAATTTCTGCTTCCTCCCCTGTTTTCATCTGAATTCTCTGACACCCCTGTTTCCCAGTGACCCTTGCTGCTATAAGCATTCACAGCTGTCTTGAAACCCTAGTGAATTGTTCTTAAGGGCTTTCACTTTCTCCTTGTTGCTGTTAGTTCAAGAAAATGGCAGGATAGTGGAATGAACTTCTGAAAACAACTGCTATGGGACATAGGGTCTTGATTGTCTTTAGACCCAGTTCTGAGTTCGGATGATTTTTCATCTTTTGACATGTTGAAATCATATACAGTGGTACCTTGCAAGACGAAATTAATTCGTTCTGCGAGTTTTTTCGTCTTGCGATTTTTTCGTCTTGCAAAGCACGGGTTTTGGAAAATCACCAAAGTCTTCAAAAACCTCAAAAAAGGCTACCACACTGCGTGCTATGAGTTGCTCCTCGAAGTCAAGTCGCAACTGCACCCCCTGAATGCACGGTTTTAAGAAAAAGGAAACAAACTTGCAAGACAAAGGAAACAAACTTGCAAGACGTTTTCGTCTTGCGAAGCAAGCCCATAGGGAAATTCGTCTAGCGAAGCAACTCAAAAAATGAAAAACTCTTTCGTCTTGCGAGTTTTTCGTCTTACAAGGCATTCGTCTTGCGAGGTATCACTGTACACTGCAGCAACAACATAACCCCCCAACAGCATACAAAGCGATATGACTAATCTGACCCAACAACCAACCCCCCATCCCTTCACAAGGACAAACAAAATCCACTGCAATCAACTAAACACGACCAACCCTCCTCTGGGCTCCCCAACATCTCACACTGCCAGCAAAAACAACAAAAAAACAGACAAATGAAGAACCTATCCTCACAATGCTGACACAAAAACATTGCACATATACTAAGCAAAATAATGAAAGATAATGACCTGCCTTCTTTCTCCCCCCATCCCTCTCCCCGATTCTCTCCCCCACAACCTCACACTGTGTATGACAACAGTGTCTCAAATCAAGTGTAACTCATCTGTAGGAAAGACTCTTTGAATTGAAAACAGATTTGTTGTATGTACCATTGTTATCTATGAAAATCCTTTGAGTAAAACAAACAAAACAACCCCAAACATATACACTGCAGAAAGCACTGAATTGTCCATGTACAGTAGGGTGGTTGTTTTTTTTTAATGGATTGCGTGAAACAATCAATTTCAGTGCTTTTTTCTTTAAAAAAATGTTTAGGAGTACTCTCTTTTTCCTACTCATACTGAAATACTAACCCCTCAATGTGGCCAAACTTAGATCCACAAAATGTTTAGGGGTATGAGTCCCCCCCAGAAAAAAGCACTGATCCTTTTTCATGCAAAAGTGGAAGATAAATCTACAGTGGTACCTCGGGTTACATACACTTCAGGTTACATAAGCTTCAGGTTACAGACTCCGCTAACCCAGAAATATTACCTCAGGTTAAGAACTTTGCTTCAGGATGAGAACAGAAATCATGTTCCGGCGGCGCAGCGGCAGTGGGAGGCCCCATTAACTAAAGTGGTCTTCAGGTTAAGAACAGATTAAAGTTCAGAACGGACCTCCAGAACGAATTAAGTACTTAACCCTATGTACCACTGTATAAACAAAATGTGTACATGAGATTCTTGTCATGAAGCATTGTTGCTCAGTGCACAATTCGCTGTGCATTACTTGCAGATCTAGGAAATGGATGAGTATTTCTTCACCTGAGCGCTTCCTTCCTTCATGAAAGTGCTGCAGAGCTTTGGAATTGGCATATGTTTCTTGCAAGTACATTTCACAAACACCAAATTTTGGCAGCACTCTACGGCAGGCATTTTTAGTCTCTCTCTCTCTCTCTCTCCCTCCCTCCCTCCCTCCCTCCTCCTTTTGTCTGCCCACAAAATGTCTGGAAGCTGAATTTAGTTTTAGGAGAAGTAAAATGCCATTGACTTTTACCAGCAGGCGGAATGCAAAGCTTTTCAAAACTCAAGACTTAAGAGTAAGCACTTCAACCATTTGGTATTTCTATAAAGGGCTGATTTGCATTTGTTGAATATGCATTTAACAGAAGCTAGGAATTATGTTCATCTTCGTCTTCTCCACTTTGAGTCCATCTACTGAGTACAAGGCCATTGAGGCCATAGGTGGCTGCATCTCACTAAGCCTTGAGGATTTGGAGAGGATTGAAATGCAAGAGGCAAAAGGTACTGCTCTGTTGACTGGCCAAAGGCAGAAAGCCAGACTTCCAGTATCAACATGAGGTTTGACCACTTGAGGGGCTTCCTGCTGTCTGCCAGCTCCAGGGGCTGATGCAAATCTGTATATTCCCTTTTGCGCCTGACAGTGGTTCTGAGACCTGAAAGATTACTAGGCCTAATTCTGCTTATCTTCATATAGCAGTGAAAATTTAGAAATAATTACTAAAACAGAAATAGAAATACACGGCACTGCAGTAGGAAAGACCAACCATGCAAAGGTAAAAAAAGAGTAAAGGACCGCTGGATGGTTAAGTCCAGTTCAATTTGACTTTGAGGTGTGGCGCTCATCTTCGTTTTCAGGCCGAGGGAGCCGGCGTTTCTCCGCAGAGAGCTTTCTGGGTCATGTGGCCGGCATGACTAAACCGCTTCTAGCACAACGGAACACTGTGACGGAAGCCAGAGCACATCTTCCCAATGCAGCAGTACCTATTTATCCCCAGGGACACGGGTGGCACTGTGGTCTAAACCACTGAGACTCTTGGGCTTGCCGATCGGAAGGTCAGCGGTTCAAATCCCTGTGACGGAGTGAGCCCCCGTTGCTCTGTCCCAGCTCCTGCCAACCTAGCAGTTTGAAAGCATGCCAGTGCAAGTAGATAAATAGGTACCACTGCAGTGGGAAGGTAAACGGTGTTTCTGTTGGGATTCGCAGGATACTGAATAAGTCTACAGGCTTCAACAGGATGATGCAATACTCTGTGAAGTGCTGAGTCAGAATGACTCAGCAGGAGTGTGATTAATGTGATTGGCTATCACCTGTTTTAAAAAGAAAAGCCTGTTTAACAGTGGGTGTGGTTGGTGTGGTGGTTGTGCTGTAGTGTGGTGGTGCTGTGGTGGAGAGTATTCGTTTGTAAGTACTCTGTATGGACTGTCTCTTTTGTAAATACCTGTATATACCTCACATTAAAAGACTGCACTGGGAAAAACCTGGGACTCTTAGCGTTTCTGCTGAAAGCGCCGCGAGGAATTTCGCGACAGGGTTATGGGCCCAGCACGCTTCCGCTGCGCAAGAGTACAGGTGGCAGTTATCTAGCCGTGGGTGCTGGAGGTGAGCTGCAGGGATGGAGCAGTCCAGAAGTGGCATGTTGCTGGAGAAGCTGACGGCCACGAACTACAGCATCTGGTCGGTCCGCATGCAACACTTCCTCAAGCGTGAGGGCCTGTGGAAAGTGGTAGAAACTCCACCGCAGCCCCCTGAGGAGGATGAGGACGACGATGAAAAGCTGGCACTAGCAGAGGCCCAGCTTGAAAAGGATGAGAAAGCTTTGGCTACGATCATCCTTGGAGTGGACGACAGCCAGCTAGTCTACGTAGCTGATAAGGTGACGGCAAGTGAGGCGTGGAATGCACTCAAGGCTGTCCATGTGCGAGAGACAGCTGGCTCACTGATAACACTGACCAGGAGACTGTACCGGTGTCGGAAGAAACCGGGGGACTCCCTGGTGAACCACCTAAAATTCCTAACAGGCTGTTTCCAGGAGCTAGCCTTAAGAGGGAGGCCTGTGGGGGAAGAGGACAAAGTCTTTATAGTCCTGAGTTCCCTTGATGACAGCTATGATATGCTGGTCAATTCCCTCGAGTCTGTAGAGACTGATAAGCTGACTCTGGAATACGTAACTGGACGGTTGTATGCAGAGGAGGACAGGCGTGCAGAGCGAAAGATGACCTCAGCCCAGCTGTTGGAGCATCCCAGAGGGAACAACAGCCGGGAAGACCAGAGGTGTCGGGAGCCGGAGAAACAGCCAGGAGGAGCTGCTGCAGACCAGTCGGTGGTCAACAAAGTAAAAAGGTGTTTTTGCTGCAAGTCCAGTGGACATCTGCTGCGGGACTGCCCGAGAAAACAACAAAAACAGCAGAAGCACAGGAGGCAGCAGAGAGAGTCTACCGCTTGGGTGTCTGCAGATGGTCAAGAAAATGAAGAGCTGTGGGTTCTGGACAGTGGAGCTTCTCAAACCTTTTGTAAAAGAAAAGGATTGCTAACTGATGCTAGGGCCTCAAACAAAAAACATGCAAGTCTTGCTACGGGCCAGAAAGCTAATGTGGTTTGTGAGGGGGAGGTTGTGTTCCCACAACTGGGACACACATTCAGGAATGTGTTGTGTGTGCCTAGTTTGCAAAACAATCTCCTGAGCATTCCTGACTTGGCAAAAGCAGGCTTTGAAGTAAACTTTGTGGGAGATCAGTGCCAGATAAAGCAAAATGGGGCAGTGCTGGCAAATGCTAACCTTAGAACTAATATGTATGTACTGCAGTGTGAGTCTAAGGTTGCTAATGTGCAAAATGTCCCAACCCATGATATGTGTATTCATCTCCTGCACAGGCGTCTGGCTCATGCTAGCTATAAGGTGCTAAACAAAACATTGGAGTTGTGTGGGGGGATGAAAAACATTAAAAGTTGTGATAATTACTTAGACTGTAATATCTGCAAGGAGGTTAAAAGCAGGGCTTGCCCAGTAGCAAGAGCAAGCCAGAGAGAAACCAAAAAACCACTGGAGTTGATTCATGCTGATGTAACTGGTCCTTTTCCACCAAGTGTCTCCCATAACAAGTACTGTTTGATCCTAGTGGATGACTATTCTAGATTTGGCTGGGTCTATCCATTAAAGCAAAAGTCTGACGTTGCCCAAGCTTTGAAGTTCTGGGTAAGAAGGGTAGAAAGGCAACTTGGCGAAAAGGTGTGCTCTATTCAGACAGACAGGGGAGGAGAGTTTATGGCAAGCTCCCTAAGAAACTGGTTGCGTTCCCAAGGGATTAAACATAGACTTACCAATGTGGCAACGCCTCAGGAGAACGGAGTAGCAGAGCGTAGGGGAGGTGTCTTGCAGACACAAATGAAAGCATTGTTAGCAGATGCAAATCTTCCAATTAAATACTGGGCTGAGAGTATTAAGACCGCGAATTATATTGGGAATCGCTTGTGGTCAAGGGTACTAGATGATATACCCTATAAGATTCTCTATAACAAAAGTCCCAGTTTGCAACATTTGAGAATCTTTGGGACAAAGGCATGGGTTGACATACCTGTAAAGAACCGAAGAAAAGGTGGGAAAAGGGCACAGCAGTTGCTATTTCTTGGGTATGAAAGTGGTACGAAAGCCTACAGGTTTGAAGATGATAAAAATCTTTTGAGTTATAGTCGATCAGCCAGCTTTAATGAGCAAAGAAATTGGCCCAAGATACATGCAAACCTGCTGCCAGAAAAAGTTTTACTGCCGAGCGTACCTGATAAGGCAGTTGAAACAAAGCTAAGAATTGGCAGCTCTCCCAGAGAAACTGAAAGGGAGGAGGTAAAGGTTGAGCATTTTTCTCCAGCTGCTAGCATGGAGCAAGGGGGAAGAGAGAGTGCAACAGGGACAGGAGGAGGTAAATCTCCAGAGTCAATCCACCCCAAAAGCAGTCCTGAAGGTAGCCCAAGGGGTGAGATTAATGAACCAAGGAGGTCTTCAAGACGTAATAAAGGTCAACCTCCAGACCGTTATGGGTTCCCAGCCACCATAAACCAGGTTTGTGTAACTGAGCCAGAAAACTTTGAAGAAGTGCAAGAGTTACCTACTCTAGAGAAAGAGGCGTGGTTAAAGGCAATGCAGGCAGAGTATAACTCTCTGCTAAACAACAATGTGTTTGTACCTACAGAATTGCCTGAAGGCAAAAAGCCCATAAGCTGTAAGTGGGTTTTTAAAGTGAAAAAACTGGCTGATGGTAGTTGTCAGAGGAAAGCCAGGTTGGTTGCAAGGGGCTTTACACAAAGAAAAATGATACATTATGATGAAGTGTTTGCCCCAACAGCAAAGGCTGAAACAGTAAAATCAGTTTTAGCAATGGCAAGTTTGAGAGGGTTAAAAGTTAATCATTTTGATGTTGCCTCAGCATATTTAAATGCTCCTATTGACACCGAGGTGTATTTACAGCAAATACCAGGTTATGAGCTGGAAAAAGACAGCATGGTGTTAAAACTGCAAAGGGCACTATACGGTTTACACCAAAGTGCACGTCTATGGCATGAATGCATAGACACAACTTTGAAAAAGATGGGATTCAAACAAAGCCTGGCTGATTCCTGTTTATATTCAGCAATGGTGCAAGGAAGTGTTTGTTATTTACTTTTGTATGTTGACGATATCTGTCTAATAACAACTGCACAAAAGCAAGTGTCTTGGTTTATAAACAGCCTAGGTAACAAATACAAACTGAAGCATTTGGGAGAGATTCAGAATTACTTAGGAGTAGAGGTTCAGAGAAATGAAGAGGGCGTCTACTCTCTGAGTCAGAAGGAAAAAATTGAAAAGTTACTGAAGACATATGGAATGGAGAGGGCAAATGAGGTTGACACTCCCATAACTACCCAGTACAGAAATGAACCAGAAGGGCAAAAATGTGAGAATGCAACAGCGTTTCATTCTCTGTTGGGTTCTCTGTTATATTTGTTTTTCAGCGTTTTGTTTTGTTTTTTATTATTTTTACTTGTTCTGAGTATGTCTGGTCGGGCAAGAAAGATTTACAGCAGGCAGGAACTTCTGAAGGTCGGGTTACAGTGTGTACAAGCTGTAAGAGCTGATTATTTAGATCTATCATCTATCAACTGTCATCAACTGTCAGCCAAGATGGCGGTGCGCACAGACGCTGTGGCTTAGTGCTCTCCCTTTGTTTTTCAGCGTTTTGTTTTTGTTTATTTTTACTTGTTCTGAGTATGTCTGGCCGGGCAAGAAAGATTTACAGCAGGCAGGAACTTCTGAAGGTCGGGTTACAGTGTGAACAAGCTGTAAGAGCTGATTATTTTCGCCCAGATACCGTTCCTGTGGGAGTAGCCAGGCCACCGGGCTCTCCATGGATTACTATGCCTCCAGGGAGGAGGCGAAGGCGGCGTAGAGACAGGAGGCAAAGGAGGGGTTGTCGGGCCGGCGTCCTGGTAAGATTGCAGAGGAGTCCATCTAAACCACCACTCCCTAGCATATTTCTTGCTAATGTGAGATCTCTTGCCAACAAAATGGATGAATTGAGGCTGCAGGCAGCAAAGAACAGCCTTGTAAAAGATTGCTGCGTTTTATTTGTCATTGAAACATGGCTTCAACCGTCCATACCAGACATAGCTATTCAGTTGGAAGGCTGTGCGGTACATCGTCATGACCGAAGCATGGACTTCGGAAAAACCAAAGGAGGGGGGCTGTGTGTATATGTGAACAAGTGCTGGTCTAAAAATTCTAAGACTGTGGGCAGTCACTGTTCACCAGATTTGGAATTTGTAGCTGTTAAATGTAGACCAGCCTATCTCCCTAGGGAGTTCACAGCTGTTATGCTAACTGGTGTGTACGTGCCACCAGATGCTAATGCCAACTTGGCTTTGGGATGCCTGCAGAGCCTTATCAGCAGCCAGCAAGACAAGTATCCTGAAGCTGTGCACATCATTGCGGGAGACTTCAACCATGTTGAACTTAAAACAGTGCTCCCAACGCTCTATCAGCATGTGAAATGTCCCACAAGAGGGGACAAGACACTGGATAAAGTTTATTCGAATGTAAATCACGGCTATAGGGCTTTACAGTTGCCACATTTGGGCCAGTCCGACCATATGTCTCTGTTCCTGGTACCAGCATATATCCCACTCAGGAAACGGGCTCCCACAATATCAAGGACTGTTAAAATCTGGCCTGAAGGTGCTATTCACCAGCTGCAGGACTGTTTTGAGAGAACCAATTGGGATATTTTCGATCGTTCAGACCTGGAGGAGCACACGGCGGCAGTTCTGTGCTATATCAATCACTGCACAGACACTGTCACAGTAAATAAATCCATCCGGTTTTACCCCAATCAGAAACCCTGGATGAATAGAGAGGTCCAATGCCTGTTGCGGGAAAGAAACAGGGCTTTCAGGTCGGGCGAGGTGCAGCTTTACAGTGTGGCAAGAGCAAACTTGAAGAGGGGTATTCGACGGGCGAAACTGGATTATAGACAGAGGATTGAGGATAATTTAAGGAGCAACAACACAAGACAGATGTGGCAGGGGATTCAGCATATTACCAACTATAAACCTAACCTTGGTGCTGTCGACGGTGACCCTTTGCTGGCGGAGGAGCTTAACCTCTTCTTTGCTCGCTTCGAGAGGGAGCCACCTGAGACGTCGGTATTACAGCCACCAGCCCATAGGGGCCCCTCATTCACTGTAGAGGAGCACGAGGTGAGACAGGTATTGAGGATGGTGAATCCGAGGAAGGCTGCTGGACCTGATGGCATCACTGGAAAGGTGTTGAAGGGCTGTGCGGATCAGCTGGCGAGGGTCTTTACTAAGATCTTCAACAAGTCCTTACACCAGTCTATTGTCCCACCCTGCCTGAAGTCGTCAACTATTGTTCCTCTGCCTAAAAAACCCACAATCAGTAGTTTGAATGACTACAGACCAGTTGCACTGACTCCAATCATCATGAAGTGCTTTGAGAAACTGGTGCGCCGTCACATTATTTCCTGTCTTCCACCAATTTTTGACAACTACCAGTTTGCATACAGGGCAAATAGATCCACAGAAGACGCTATCACCACCACTCTCCATGCTGCTCTGTCCCATCTGGAGCAGCCGGGGAGTTATGTGAGGCTGCTGTTTGTGGATTTTAGCTCTGCTTTTAACACTATCCTCCCCCATAGACTGGTGTCCAAGCTAGAGGCGATTGGACTCTCCAACTCCACCTGTCTCTGGGTTTTGGATTTTTTGTCAGAACGTTCTCAGAGGGTTAGAGTAGGGTCACATATGTCCAAAGCCCTTAGCCTTAACACCGGCTCACCACAGGGTTGTGTGTTGAGTCCCCTGCTCTTTACTCTCTATACGTATGACTGTACAGCCATCTATTCCAGCAACAAAATCATCAAGTTTGCTGATGACACTACGGTGGTGGGGCTCATTTCAGGAGGGGATGAGTCCGCCTATCGGGACGAGGTGGAGCGGCTCTGTGTTTGGTGTGGAGAGAACAATCTGGCTCTTAATACAGCTAAGACCAAGGAATTGGTGATGGATTACAGGACAAAAAAGGCGGTCATTCAGCCCTTGTATATCAACGGGGAACGGGTGGAGAGGGTGGCGGAATTCAGGTTTTTGGGAGTGACTATCGATCAGGGCATGACTTGGAGCGCAAATACCACTGCTCTGGTGAAGAAGGCTCAGCAGAGAATTTATTTCCTCAGACTTTTAAAGAAGAACAATCTGAGTGAGAAACTGCTGGTGTCCTTCTACCGAGGCTCCATAGAGAGCATTCTCACATACTGTATTTGTGCTTGGTTCTCCAGTTGTACAGCTAGGGAGAAGAAGGTGCTCCAGAAGGTCATAACCACAGCCCAAAGGATTATTGGTCATCCTCTCCCATCTTTGGAAGAACTGTACGGTTCCCGTTGTCTTAGGAAAGCAAACAACATCCTGCAGGATGCATCTCACCCGGGATACAGTCTGTTTGCACTACTGCCTTCTGGCAGGAGATATAGAAACATCAAGTCAAGGACAAATAGACTGAAAAATAGTTTCTATCCAAGAGCTGTGGCCTTTTTGAATGCTGTAACTCGATAGTGTGACCTGGGAGTTTGATGGGTGTGGGTGTGGGTGTGGCTGGAATGTGGTTTGTTTGGTTGTTGTTGCTGTTTTGCTTTTGTTGTTTTTTTTTTTTTAAGGGATGACATCCAATTTCGTTGCACTGTGCAATGTTGCACTTGTGTAATGACAATAAAGAATCTATCTATCTATCTATCTATCTATCTATATTTAAGTTGTTGGACAAGACCTGACATAACATTGGCAGTGCACATGTTAAGCCAAAGAAGTGCAGACCCGGCTCAGAGAGATTGGGTAGCACTTAAAAGAATCCTAAGGTATCTGAAAGGCACAAAAGATTACAAACTGGTGCTGGATACAGGATATGATCAGCAAGTGTATGTATACGCTGATGCCAGTTGGGGGGACAGGGACTGCTGCGCTCTGCTGCCCAGGAGGACTCTCCTGTATGTGAGTGTCTGAGGGCCCTGCTCCTTCCTGCCACTCACCATCTGGCCTGGGGCGGGGCCTGAAGCCTCATAAGGACTGCTGGACTCTGCTGCCCAGGAGGACTCTCCTGTGTGGGTGTCTGAGGGCCCTGCTCCTTCTTGCCACTCACCATCTGGCCTGGGGCGGGGCCTGAAGCCTCACAGGGACTGCTGCGCTCTGCTGCCCAGGAGGACTCTCCTGTATGTGAGTGTCTGAGGGCCCTGCTCCTTCCTGCCACTCACCATCTGGCCTGGGGTGGGGCCTGAAGCCTCACATGGACTGCTGCACTCCGCTGCCCAGGAGGACTCTCCTGTGTGAGTGTCTGAGGGCCCTGCTCCTTCCTGCCACTCACCATCTGGCCTGGGGCGGGGCCTGACGGGCCTCACTAGGACAGTTGCTGTTACTGCTGGAGGGGTGCAGAGTGCTTTTAAAATGTTTTAAAAAATTTTATTTTGAATTTTTTGTATGTGGGGTGGGGTGGGGTGGGGTGGATGTTTATTGGGCCTGGGAATTTGTTTGATTTTATGTTTTTGTAATTTTTATATTTTTTATTGTTTTTTGTTTGTATTGTTTTATTTGTGTTGTTGCTTTTTTGTTGTTGTTTTTTAAAGGGGTTATTTTGTTCTTAAGGGGAGGGGTCAGGGCTGCCGGGGAGTGGGCCCCAGCCCACAAAATGGCTGGGGCATGTTCCACAGGGGGGGATGCACTGGGACAACCGATCTCAGTGATCACGGGTAGGAGGAGGAGTTACGCTAAGACCAGACCATGTCATTACAGAGGAGGCAGGTTTAGTCGTTGTCTGAGGACTATCCCTGCCTCCGGGTCTGGTCCTGACCGGATGAATACTAGAATCAGCAAGGGATACCCACATGACCTGAAAGTGTTGCTGTGCAATGCCAGGTCAATGATTCATAAGACCACTGCCATCCATGACTTGATCATGGATGGAGGACTTGACCTGGCATGTGTAACAGAGACTTGGTTGGATGAAGCAGATGGGCCTGTCCTTGCCGCTGCTTGTCCACCAGGTTTCTCTTACGCACAGCAACCCAGGTCATGTGGGCGGGGAGGGGGGGTTGCAGTGATTTTTAGGAAGTCATTAGTTTGCACCAGGCGTCCTATTGGGAAGACCCAGTTTTCTGAGTGCATGTTCTGGAAGTTGGGCAATAGGGGCAGTACAGGATTCCTTTTGGTGTACCGACCTCCCCGCTGCACCAAGGATTCCCTGCCCGAGCTGCTTCAGGTCGTGGTGGATGTTCTCCTGGAGACACCTAGCTTGGTCGTCCTAGGGGATTTTAACATCCATGCCGACACGACCTTACAAGGGGCCGCTCGGGACTTCGTGGAAAGCATGGCCTCCATGGGGCTGTCCCTGAATAAGTCTGGCCCAACCCATAGCCGCGGACATGCCTTGGACCTGGTGTTTACCTCTACGGATGTTGGTGATCTGACACTAAGTAAAAGTGAAACGAAAGAAGTGCCATGGTCAGATCACTTCCTGGTGCAACTGGACTTCTCTGCGACCCATCCCCTCTGCAGGGAGGTGGGACCGATTCGGATGGTCCGCCCCCGCCACTTAATGGATCCAAATGGTTTCCAGAGAGTGGTAGGGGATGCTTTATCCCATGTTGATGGCCTTTCAGCCGATTCCCTGGTGGCCCGCTGGAATGCGGAATTAACCAGGGCTATTGACTGTTTGGCTCCGAAGCGCCCTCTCCGATTGCATGGAGCCCGGAGAGCCCCGTGGTTTTCCACGGATCTGAGGGCAATGAAACAATCGTTGAGACGGCTAGAGCGCCGGTGGCGGATAACCCATTCTGAATCTGACCGGACACAGGTTAGAGCTCAACGTCGAGCCTACCAAGTGGCGATAGCGACGGCGAAGAAGACTTTCTTCACCGCCTCTATTGCATCTGCAGAAAACAGCAGCAGGAGACTCTTTCAGGTGGTTCACAATTTAGTGGAACCACCTGTAACATCGGGGCCCAGTACGGGCCACATGTTCTCCTGCAATGATTTTGCAAATTTTTTTGCAGATAAAATCGCTCAGATTCGGGAAGAAGTAGACTCCACCGTGGGAGCAGGGCCGGGGCGGGAGAGTGCTAGAGTCCTGTCTGGTCAAGTTGTGTGGGATCAATTCCAAGCTGTTACCTCCGAGGATGTGGACAGGCTGCTCGGACGAGTGAAGTCAACCACCTGTCTCCTGGATCCTTGCCCATCCTGGCTTATAAAAGCTAGCCGGGAAGGACTGGGCGATGGGCTTCGTGGGGTGGTGAATGCTTCCCTCCGTGAGGGAGCCTTCCCAGACCCGCTGAAAGAGGCGGTTATTAAACCGCTTCTTAAAAAACCATCTCTAGATGCGGCCACGATGGCCAATTATCGCCCAGTCTCAAACCTTCCATTCTTGGGCAAGGTGATTGAGCGAGTGGTTGCTGAACAACTCCAGGCACGCCTGGAAGAAGCGGACCATTTGGATCCCTTCCAGTCGGGATTCAGGCCTCATCATGGGACTGAAACTGCCTTGGTCGCACTGGTTGATGATCTCCGGCGGGCTAGGGACAAAGGTGAGAGCTGTTTCCTAGTTCTGCTGGATCTCTCAGCGGCGTTTGATACCATCGACCATGACATCCTTCTGGACCGTCTTGAGGGGCTGGGAGCTGGGGGCACTGTCATACAGTGGTTCCGCTCCTTCCTCCTGGGCCGTGTTCAGAAAGTGGTGGTGGGGGATGAGTGTTCAGACCCCTGGGCTCTCACTTGTGGGGTGCCTCAGGGTTCTGTCCTCTCCCCCATGCTTTTCAACATCTACATGCAGCCGCTGGGAGGGATCATCAGGAGGTTTGGGCTGGGTGTTCATCAGTATGCAGATGATACCCAGCTCTACCTCTCTTTTAAATCAGAACCAGTGAAGGCGGTGAAGGTCCTGTGTGAGTGCCTGGAGGCGGTTGGAGGATGGATGGCGGCTAACAGATTGAGGTTGAATCCTGACAAGACAGAAGTACTGTTTTTGGGGGACAGGAGGCGGGCAGGTGTGGAGGATTCCCTGGTCCTGAATGGGGTAACTGTGCCCCTGAAGGACCAGGTGCGCAGCCTGGGAGTCATTTTGGACTCACAGCTGTCCATGGAGGCACAGGTCAAATCTGTATCCAGGGCAGCTGTTTACCAGCTCCATCTGGTACGTAGGCTGAGACCCTATCTGCCTGCAGACTGTCTCGCCAGAGTGGTACATGCTCTGGTTATCTCCCGCTTGGACTACTGCAATGCGCTCTACGTGGGGCTACCTTTGAAGGTGACCCGGAAACTACAACTAATCCAGAATGCGGCAGCTAGACTGGTGACTGGGAGCGGCCGCCGAGACCATATAACACCGGTCTTGAAAGACCTACATTGGCTCCCAGTACGTTTCCGAGCACAATTCAAAGTGTTGGTGCTGACCTTTAAAGCCCTAAATGGCCTCGGTCCAGTATATCTGAAGGAGCGTCTCCTCCCCCATCGGTCTGCCCGGACACTGAGGTCCAGCTCCGAGGGCCTTCTGGCGGTTCCCTCCCTGCGAGAAGCAAAGCTACAGGGAACCAGGCAGAGGGCCTTCTCGGTGGTGGCGCCCGCCCTGTGGAATGCCCTCCCATCGGATGTCAAGGCGATGGACAACTACCTGACATTCAGAAAACATCTGAAGGCAGCCCTGTTCAGGGAAGTTTTTAATATGTGATATTTTAGTGTATTTTTCATCTCTGTTGGAAGCCGCCCAGAGTGGCTGGGGAAACCCAGCCAGATGGGCGGGGTACAAATAATAAATTATTATTATTATTATTATTATTATTATTATAAAATGGAAAGTCTACCACTGGATATGCCATATATAGTGGAAATGCCCTGGTTCAGTGGAAATCCCAGAAACAAACATTTGTTGCCACAAGTACTTGTGAAGCAGAGTACTCAGCCATAAGCGAATGTGTGTCACAAATAGAGTGGTTTGCTTGTCTAACAAAAGAGCTTGGAATACCTTCTGAAATGCCAATCACTGTGCTAAGTGACAACATGGCTGCACAACAGCTTGCCAACCAACAGAACTTTAAAAGCAAGAGTAAACATATTGCTATTAGATACGGAAATGTGAAAAATGCTTTGGAAAGAAATGTGTTAAAGGTACAGCACTGTAACACGAAATGTAATGTGGCAGATTTGTATACAAAATGTTTGGATGCTCCTAAATTTCGAGACTTAAGAAAATTATTAGGTCTCAAGCCTTTGACTTAAGGAGGAGTGTTGGGATTCGCAGGATACTGAATAAGTCTACAGGCTTCAACAGGATGATGCAATACTCTGTGAAGTGCTGAGTCAGAATGACTCAGCAGGAGTGTGATTAATGTGATTGGCTATCACCTGTTTTAAAAAGAAAAGCCTGTTTAACAGTGGGTGTGGTTGGTGTGGTGGTTGTGCTGTAGTGTGGTGGTGCTGTGGTGGAGAGTATTCGTTTGTAAGTACTCTGTATGGACTGTCTCTTTTGTAAATACCTGTATATACCTCACATTAAAAGACTGCACTGGGAAAAACCTGGGACTCTTAGCGTTTCTGCTGAAAGCGCCGCGAGGAATTTCGCGACAGTTTCCGTGCGCTCTGGTTTCTGTCACAGTGTTCTGTTGCGCCAGAAGCGGTTTAGTCATGCTGCCCGCATGACCCACAAAGCTGTCTGTGGATGAACGCTGGCTCCCTCGGCCTGAAAGCGAGATGAGCGCCACAACCCCATAGTCGTCTTTGACTGGACTTAGCCATCCAGGGGTCCTTTACCTTTTACCTTTACCTATTTATTTCCTCACACTGGTATGCTTTCAAACTGCTAGGTTGGCAGAAGCTGGGACAAAGTGACAGGAGCTCACTCCATTGCACAGATTCAACAATAATTATAATGTACATAAAGGTGAAGGTAAAGGTAAAGGACCCCTGACAGTTAAGTACATATCCTCCAACATTTCTCCAATGAAGATAAAGACATCCTATTCCATAATAATAATAATAATAATTTTATATTTTACACCCCACCCATTTGACTGCGTTGCCCTAGCCACTGTGGGTGGCTTCCAACACATATAAAAACATAATAAAACATTAAACATCAAAAGAACTTCTTTATACAGGGCTGCCTTCAGATGTCTCCTAATGGTTGTATAGTTACTTAACTCCATGGCTCTGGGGTCGCATAATTCTATACCCACAAACATTTCTCTGATTAAAATAGGGATGCCCTACGATACCCTTCATCCATGAAAATAGGGATTCCTAGGGAAAAGTGGGACATTTGGGGATCAAATCAAAAACCAAGATGGTTTCTGTAAATCTGGGACTGTCCCTGGAAAATGGGGACACTTGCAGGGTATGCAGAAGTGGGTGGGCCCCTGTTCTTTGGGTATATCTTCCATCCCAGACCATTCAGCTCTTCAAACCGCAAAATAGAGGACTATAAAGTAGGCCATGTAGCCGTGCAAAAAGGTGCAAATGATTTGCTGTTACTGTCCTTTGCTGAGGGGCTGAGAAATTATTGTGGCCGGGATTAACAAATTAGGGTCAATTATTCCGCTGTATTCTTTTAAAAATGTAATATTAATAGATAATGCATTAGCGGTTTTGTTAGCAGGGCCAGAGTGTACTGTTGGTCATAAGGCTAGCCTTGATTATTTGTTAAATTCTTCTCCCTGGGTGTTTTATTCTGCTTTGCTTCATTAGAACGTGGATGAGCAACCTTTATTGACCCTTTAACAAAATAAGGCTTCTCACCTCCTCCTCCCTCCCCTCTCTGCAGCCTCCCTCCCCACACTTTCTGTGAAATGAGCTCCATGCCTATTGGGGCACTGCTCATTATGGCCGCCATCAACAAATTCCACATAAATAATAGAGCCAACTGAGGATTAAATGCAACCATAAATGTGATGAATGGTAATGAGAGATGCAGACTATGGTAGGGAAGAGCTAACATCTTATTGTCATGGGTTTAGGAAATGCTTTTTGGCTTTGTGCATCGGTGCTTTTCAAATCTAGTGAATGTATCACTCCGGATACAACGTGCCGAGATTTTACAGTACTGTATAGTTAATGTTCTTTTTAAAGGCACAGGAGAAATCTCACCTGTTTGGGTTTTTAAAAATTCTATTAAGAGTATTTTAAACTGCACTAAGGCTACAGTGTTTTGTCACATGAGCTCTCCTCAGGTGCTAGAATCCCCCATTTGAGGGGCATACCCTCCAACATTTTTCAGGTGAAAATATGGATGTCCTATTCCATAATAATAATAATAATAATAATAATAATAATAATAATGCCCCACCACTCTGGGTGGCCTCCAACATATATATATATATATATATATATATATATATATATATATATAATAAAACATTTAAAAACTTTCCTATATAGGGCTGCCTTCAGATGCCTTCTATTTATTTATTTTTGAATTTATTGACTTGTTTTACCTTGTGGGCTTATAGCCGAATAAAGTATTATCTATCTATTTTTGAATTTGCATTTTATTTATTTGTTAACATTCTTGTATTACATTGGTAAACGTCGTCATATTACATTACAGGACTTACTATAATATAATTTCCAACATGTATACATAAATTATATACAAATTTTATATACCTAGAATGAAAATGAAACAAAAAGAAAAAGAGCAAAGAGAAAAAACAAAAACAAATTTCTCTCCCAAAATAATATACATATCAACACACTAGACTTCCTGTCTTTCCCATTGTATATTCCTTTTTTACAAATGAATGTACTCTTATTATTGTATATTTCTTTACATATTATTTAATACATTCCTATATCAGTATGTGCTCTTAGTCTTATTTCTCAACTCAGTCTCACTCCAGCATCAATCAAATGCTAGCATAGATAGCAAACCTTTACTGTATTTTTGTACATATGTTTTATATCTATCCCACTTTTCCATAAATTTTTGTTTTGAATTGCCTCTCAGGGTACCGTATTTTTTCGCTCTATAAGACACACTTTCCCCCTCCTAAAAAGTAAGGGGAAATGTGTGTGCGTCTTATGGAGCAAATGCAGGCTCCATGGCTTCGCGTTGCTTTCGCTGAAGACAGGAGAGCAAGAGGGGTCAGTGCGCACCAACCCCTCTTGCTCTCCTGGCTTCAGGGATAGCCGCCCTGGCTTCAGGGATAGCCGCCCAAAGCCTCCGTAGCACAGCGCGCGGCTATCCCATAAGCCAGGACAGCCAGCGGGATTGCTGCACTGCGACCCCGCTGGCTGTCCCGGCTTCAGTGGCATAGCGTGGGTTGTCAGCACCCGGGGCAAGGCAAGTAATTTGCGCCCCCTAACCCTAACCCCCAGATGTTGCGCCCGGTGCGGCCGGCCCCCCCTGCACCCCCACGCTACGCCACTGCCCAGCTTCTGGGATTCAGAATATATTTTTTCTTGTTTTCCTCTTCCAAAAACTAGGTGTGTCTTATGGTCTGGTGTGTCTTATAGAGTGAAAAAATACGGTATTTGTTAACTGTGCCATTTCAGCAAATTCTTGTAGCTTGTAATGTCAGTACGTTATTGTCGGGGCTTCTTGTTCCTTCCACCCCTTTGCCTTCAGATGCCTTCTAAAGGTTGTATAGTTACTTATCTCCTGGGCTTGCGAGTTGCATAGCTCCATACCCTTCAACATTTCTCCAATGAAAATAGGGACATGGGGTCACGAAGAGTCGGACATGACTAAATGACTAAACAACAACAACAAAGGGAAAGCGGCACATTCTGGGATCAAATCAGAAACTGGGATGGCTTCTGTAAATCTGGGAGTGTCCCTGGATAAAAGGGACACTTGGAGGTGTCTGAAGGGGCACAGTGTGGGGGAAAGCAGAGAGTGCTATTCTCCTCCATCAGCCTCTGTGAGTTGGAGAGCAAAATTCTGAAGGAACTCATGGTGGCTTCCAGCACAGGATCAGTAAAGAGTGAGGTCTAGGGAGGATCCCGAGGGCTCAGTAGAAAAGTTTAGAAGGCCATATTAGGCTTTTGATTCCCCATCTGTGACCTGTATGGTTGTGTCAGCACGAAATAAACCTATAGTTCTCTCAAGGTGAAAGATAGGCTGGCAAGCGAGGCACAGGACCACCAAGCAGGCCTCAGTCCCTCTGAGACACCTTCCTTCCAGAATTTGCTTCAAATGAGGGAAGAATCTTTTGTTGTTTGTCAGTGACTGCCAACAGGATTCAGCAAAGCGTGTTCTCCTTCATGGAGAGCACGTGTTGCGGTGGGGGCCGCCAGGACACTCCAAAGTTGGGGGGCGGGCTAATTGATCATTGGCCACTGATGCGATTGGGGCTTCCCTTGTTGGGAAGAAGTTAATGTTGCCATTTATTGATTGACAGCCAGAAATAGTGAGACTCCTTGCACGAGGCTAGGGCTTCCTCTTTTCGCCAGTGCATTGGATTGCCCGTCCCTCCCTCCCTAGAATAGGGTTGTTCGCTTTGACCTTGCTATGCCTGTCATGGGGTCGTCTGCTTTGGAGCGGGGGCCTGGTAGGAATTTTGTCCATCTGGCTGATTGGCTGGGGCCATTTAGTTTTTGCCTACTGCGTAGCAAATCGTCACAACTTGTAAGGTTCGCGGTTAGGCATTGGTTTATGGTTTGGTTGGTTGAGGGGCATGGATTGGCTGTGCCTGCCCCTCTAATGCTGCTGCTGCAAGGGATTCCGTTAAAGGAATTGGGAGCTAACTACTGCTTGTCCACTCTGTCAAGGGGGCTCGGGCCATAGCAATGAGCTCCTGGTTGCATTTGGGGTGAGGGCAGGTTCCTTGCTCCGCGTAACCCCCAAGTGTATTCCCCCATTCTGACTTTCACATCGTGCAGAATGTCAGTCTATCCCCCATGGTGGGGGCAGATAGTCGCAACCAATGCCTACGCAACCACTCACAAATTTGTATTTTAATAAAGTTGTGGCCAAAATTATGCCAAAAATCTTAAACAAAAATTTCTGTGTGATGTGTGAGTTACTGGGGTGGACCTGGGGACCTTGACACGCAACAGGAGTACTCCAGAAAACTGCAATTCTACAAAGATACAACAGGGAAGAGGCGTACATTTTTGCTGGTCAGATAATATGGTCCAAGCTCACCAGTCTCAGAGACACATTCAATTCTTTATGTGACTTTGCCTAGCTCCTCTCTTAGCTGCCAGCAAAGTAAATGCTATCTGGAAAGAACAAACTATTCTGAAAAGCCAATAATGTCTCAGGAAAATCCCTCAGGAGTTCCAGTCACATTCAAAATGTTTGGGTTTTCTTTGTTCATTCTGGTTCTTTTTCTTTCTTGAGTCATGTCTTGTCTTGCTCTTTTTCAATGCCGTATCTGTTTGTGTCTCTCCTTCTCTGCCCCCGCTTTAAATGATTTCACAGCTATGACGGGGATGTCTGGGGAATTATGTCACTGGAGAGAGGGAGAGAGAGAGAGAGATCAAGGAACCAGTTCACCTTCCACCAAGACAACTGTAACCTCCATGGGAGAACAAGATGATCTGCTGGAATCAGTCCTCTCTGTGGACTGATTCAACTAAGTTTTTGCACTAGCTGAAACCAGTGCAAACACCACCCACCACCTCTGGCCACCTTGTAATGACAAGGTCAGCGCAAAACCCCACAATGACCAAAATTCCATAGAATTTCTCAGGTGCCCAGAAAAGAAGACAGAAAAATGGAAGCCTCTTTCGCAGGGGAAGAAAAACTTTGAGACACTGGACAACAGATTTCAGCACAGTTCTATATACTTTTTTATAATATTTTTTATTGGTTTTCCATTACAATCCAATAACAGTCTCATCATAACAATGCCAAATTATAATACAATTAGTAATACCAATCATTCAGATACCAAATTGTATAATTTAGGTGGCCCCCCACTTGCTAGAATTGATGTTTTGATGATATTACTTTATTTCCACGTTCCAAAATCTTATGAATTTAAATTACACTCCGGCAAAATAACAATCCCTTATACAACAACTGCAATATTAACAACTTCTGTTTCTTCTTGTCCTTGTAAAATATCATATCTATCTTTTCCCGGTTGTTGCTGTTCTCCACCATGCCTTGGGCGGAGCTAATATCCCAATGTGGCTTCAGAAATTCTCCATTGCTCTGTCCCGATTTCATCACAGTTCTAGATAAAATATCAGTTTCCCACCATTGCCCCCACCACTTCTGCCACTACTATATAGCACTATCTATGTACTTGCCATTTTGCAAAGAGCTGGTATGGCAGGTCTATACCCCAAGGAGATGAAAATATAAATTTAGATGCCATTTCAGGTGGAATTCAACATGGTGCTATTCAAACTGTTCTATCACTGCAAACACTTCATATGGAATGATCCCTCCTCTCCCTGCATGCTGTTCTGGGGGCTCCCGAACCACCTCCAAGTGTCAATTTTAGGGGTGCAGGGTGGAAGAAAGTGGGGAAAACCCAATTGTGCAAGTAGACATTCTTTCATGAGCTTCCATGGATTAGTTGAATCCTGCCCTAGTTCTTTACTTTCTTGTTTTATGTCATCTTTTATATATCTAAAAGCAAAAAACATACGGATTTAACAGAAGCGATTGTCCTGTTTTCTCTTTTATTATTGTAATCCCTTCCAAAAGAAAACATTTTTAGATCAGTCCTGCCAGATAGAGTGATAATCAGCCTGAGCTTCTCTACATCTTCAGCCGTTGTGGTCTGAGCAAGACACATTCTTTTGTGTTATACCATCTGTACAGCATTAAAAAAAGTATTTTAAAGTGATGCAGTCTTTGGCCAGCTGCTACAGAAGATTCTGTTTGCTTGGGTAAATATATACTTCCACATATCCTTCATAATGTTGCAGTTCAGATCCTTTCCCAAGACTGTTCTAAATGTTTGCACATCCTAACATTCAGTTTTTAACAGAAATATATTGTATTTAGAAAGCTGGGGATCACAATGCTAAAGGCTTTTTCTGATTACGTCAACTGTCTCTCCATCTGGCTTTTCCTAGACACATACCGGTACAAAACATCTGATTTAAAAATCTTGAAATGAAACTGGTCTTATCTTCTTACATATAACCAAGCCCCCCCCCCCACCCAATATCATTTGGTTGCAAATCCTATGTTCGCACTAATATTTTATGCATTGGCTAGAGGACAGGCTTTTGCAAGAAACAGGAGTCAAGGATGTTCTATATGAGTGTGGATGTGGATTTATATCCCTTCATCATATATTCACATATTATTTTTATATTAAAGGTTGATCTGGCCACCTGATATGGCAAGCTTGAATCTAAAGCCAGCTATGCCTCTTGGAAAGGATGCTGAAGCCAGCGATTTGGGGAAACACAGACGACCTTATTGTCTGCTTAATCAAAATGTACTTTAGCAGGGGGTTGTGTTTGCTAAAGAGAGATTCTTCTGGCTGCTCTTGTTGAAGCTATTGATGGGGAAAAGGCAAAAGCAATCCTTAGGTCATCCACTGGCCAAAGGTATATTTGGGAAGAGACAATGTGAAGCTGGATTTCCCCCCAGAAGCTTGTTAAAATAATAAGTTAAGGGGTTGAGAACTCTTCCACTACATCCTCGAGTAAAGGTCAGCAGAAAACATTGTTTGGGCTTTCTGTTCCAGAATGTATTTCTTGCTTGTTATTTGTGAGTTAGTGCTCCTTGAGCTGAGGCTTTGTTTCACACTAGTGCACAAACGTATTTATTAAGCTAATAGTTGTGTTCCAAACCAGGACATAAGCTGGCATTAGAAACATGGAAAGTTGTGGGGTGTCTTCCTTTTCCAAGGGGACTCCAGCTGAGCTTGATCTGAATCACTAAGTGTATTTCGACAAGAAGGGATCCCTGTGGCCATGAGTCAGGTAGCCTGAAGGATCCTGCACTCTGCGAACATGTGCCAGCCTTTCCTCTCTGAAAAGCACCATTTGATGCTCTATCAAGCATCACTTTGGTTCTGCTGTTTTGAGCTGCTCACATAAGCAGAAAAAAGGCACCTTCCCTTTTAACACTTCCTTGATCCCTTCCGCTTGTGAGCATGGAAGAACAGAAGAACTGGATCAGACCAAAGGTCAACCTAGAGCACACCCACCCCCCACATGTAAAGCACACCCAAGGCACATGGCTCCCCCCCCCGAAAGTCCTGGGAACTGTAGGTTGTTAAGGATGCTGGGAATTGTAGTTCTGGAGGGAAGGGAAAGTACCGTTTCTAGTATTTGGGGGGAAATAATGTGTTTTAAATGTGCATTGGATGTTCTTTAAATGTATGGTGTGGATTTGCTCTTAATCTAGCATTCGTATTTCCAAAAATAGCTCCATGGAATAATAATAATAATAATAATAATAATAATAATAATAATAATAATAATAATTTATTTATACCCTGCCCATCTGACTGGGTTTCCCCAGCCACTCTGGGTGGCTTCCAACAGAACACTAAAATACAACAACCTATTAAACATCAAAAGCTTCCCTAAACAGGGCTGCCTTCAGATGTCTTCTAAAAGTCTGGTAGTTGTTTTTCTCTTTGACATCTGGTGGGAGGGTGTTCCACAGGGTGGGCGCCACTATCGAGAAGGCCCTCTGCCTGGTTCCCTGTAACTTGGCTTCTTGCAGCGAGGGAACCACCAGAAGGCCCTCGGCACTGGACCTCAGTGTCCGGACAGAACGATGGGGGAAATGCACAAGAAGTTGACGGCCATTCCCTGGTAATCAGAGGTATATTGCCCTTGAACATGGAAGCTTCACTTAGCCACCAGTAGACTCATCCTCCCATGCACTGGCCTAATCCTTTCTAAAAGCCATCTAATCTTTCACTGCATCTGTAGACAATCAGTTACATAGACTGATCCCAAGTTTCCCTCTCTATCACTGCTGCTTGTAATTTTTATCAAACTCTGCTGCCCTGCATCCCTCCCAGTCATGCCATCCCTCTAACCTAAAATGTCCCAGTTGCTTTGACTTTGCCTTGTAGGGAAGGTATTTAAATGTGACAGCGACTATGGAGCACAGAAGGGCAATTATTACTTGAAACGCTTGCCGTTTTTCCAGGGAATTGTAAAGCAGGGACGGAACATATAATTGAAGCTCTTTCCTTTCTGGGCCACAGGGAGGTTCTTTAAATGTGAAGCCAGATCATCAAGCTAATTTTTACAGAATAAGAGCCTGTCCTTAACCCAGCCTCAAAGTTGCATTTCACAGCTTGGGAGGATTAAAGTTATACAGCCTCGCTCCTTCTACATTCAAGG
This sequence comes from Podarcis cretensis, assembly GCF_951804945.1. NCBI lineage: Eukaryota > Metazoa > Chordata > Lepidosauria > Squamata > Lacertidae > Podarcis > Podarcis cretensis. Next base: position 4,964,780 of record NC_137187.1, read on the forward strand.
TGTGGCTACAATGCTGCCAGAGTATCACCCTAATCAGAGATAATAATAATAATAATAATAATAATAATAATAATAATAATAATAATAATAATTTTATTTATTTATACCCTGCCCATCTGCCTGGGCTTCCCAAGCCACTCTGGGCGGCTTCCAAAAAAATATTAAAATACTGTAATACATTAAACATTAAAAGCTTCCCTAAACAGGGCTGCCTTCAGATGTCTTCTAAAAGTCTGGTAGTTGTTTTTCTCTTTGACATCTGGTGGGAGGGCGTTCCACAGGGTGGGTGCCACTACCGAGAAGGCCCTCTGCCTGGTTCCCTGTAACTTGGCTTCTCGCAGTGAGGGAACTGCCAGAAGGCCCTCGATGCTGGACGTCAGCATCTGGGCAGAATGATGGGGGTGGAGACGCTCCTTCAGATATACTGGACCGAGGACATTTAGGTCAGCACCAACACTCTGAATTGTGCTCGGAAATGTACTGTTGAATATGTAAAGTGTTGAAAGGAGAAACTCCTTCGTGTCTTTTGTTGCAAGCTCATCTGAGAGCCTCATTGGTGGCAGGGGGTTGGACCAGCAGTTGACATCATCCTCTCTTTGGAGCCTCTCAGCTGAGTTTAGGTGCTGTGCAACGTCTGGAGTGTTCCCTTTGGCTTGAAGTCACTGGTGGAAGATCGTGGCACTTCCATGGCCACAAATTTTCATAAGTGATGCATTGAACCAGTTATACCAGGGCTAAGGGGCCTGTAGGATGCTTGTAGTCCTAAAATTCATTTGGTCTGCAGAGATGGGGTGATTGAGGGAAAGGGGACAAGAGAGAAGGGTATACAATTCTGCAATGCTGCAACCTCCACCCATTTTAGACTTTGGCTCCCACCCACTAGCATTTGTGGCCTCCTGTTGACTTTCCCCATAGAGCAACAGCCCTTCATAGGAATAATGTTTCCTAGCCTTGTTTGAATGGTACCAGTACAGTGGTGCCCCGCAAGACGAATGCCTCGCAAGACGAAAAACTTGCTAGACGAAAGAGTTTTCCGTCTTTTGAGGTGCTTCGCAAGACGAATTTCCCTATGGGCTTGCTTCGCAAGACGAAACGTCGGGCGAGTTCTTGCGAGTTCTTTCCCTCCCCCCCTTTTTCTAAGCCGCTAAGCTGCTAATAGCCGCTAAGCCGCTAAACCGCTAATAGCGCTAATCCGCTAATAGCCGTGCTTCGCAAGATGAAAAAACCGCAAGACGAAGAGACTCGCGGAACGAATTAATTTCATCTTGCGAGGCACCACTGTATATGGCTCAGCTGATTAGAGTGTGGTGCTGATAACACCAAGGTTGCAGGTCCAGTCCCTGTATGGGACAGCTGCATATTCCTGCACTGATAATCCTTAGGGCCCCTTCCACAATTCTACAATTCTATGATGCAACAAAGCCAAGCAGGTCTGAATCTGGTTGTTGTCTGGGTGGGAACCCTGTGTAAGTCACCTAATTAATATCAACAATACTAATAATAAATCAATTAATCAATAAAAGAATAAATTCCATGATTCTACTGGCTGCTGGGCTTCTTGCCAGTGAGCCACAGTTTGATGGGAAAGCTGCAGAACCGTTTTTGGAAAATCATTTTTTCAATAAACAAGTAAAGGGTTTTTAGAAATGCAGTTAGTTCCCTCCTTGTTTAATAACAACAGCAATAATAAAATCATGGAATAAAATGGAATGGACCTGAGATTTCACCATCACAACTCCTAGGAATACCTCAAGTCATTGAAAAGCAGAGAATTCCTCACATCTATTAGCTCCCCCTCCTTAATAGCCTTACCATTAATTAAATCATGCCTGAAGGTGTGAAACTCAAAGAAGCCTAGTCATCTGAATAAAACATGAAGCAAAGGAGTAAAATATTACTTTTCTGGTTAAATAACAATGGTGGAAGCCCCTCTCCGCATCAAATTGCTGGAGCAGTGATAAGGAAGTGCTTGTGCCACCAGTTACTGAGTCTTCTGTTGCAGTAGTGTGGGAGGTGCTGGGGGGGGGGGGCTGGGCCCCCAGGTACACAGTTTTTGAGCAGGCGTGAACCAGGTGCCCCCATGCAGACACCCCTGACGTAGCCCAGCCCAGCCCAGTGCTCCTCTCCACCTGCAAAAGGCTGTGTTGGTCTTCTGTGCTTCCCCCTGTTCGAGTGGGCATGTGGCTCAACACAGCCCCTCTTTGCTGTGGTGGGGATGGGGTCACTCCAGCGGCATTGGTGGTGAGGACTGAGCTGGAATCCTCCCACCTGGTGCATGCCCTCCCTGGGCACTGGCAACTGATGCTACACCACTGCTGCCTTGAGCTCCTTTGCAGATATAAATGCAATACATAAACAGATAATAGGACAAAGCATTATTTTTGAGCACATATTTAAATCAGGATAAGATTGGCAGCTTCTTCTTCTTCTTCTTCTTCTTCTTCTTCTTCTTCTTCTTCATCTCACATCCATCTTTGGATATATAGTCGTACCTTGGATCCCAAACACCTTGGTACTTGTCCATTTTGGCTCCCGAACACCACAAACCTGGAAGTGAGAGTTCCGGTTTGCGAACATTCTTTGGAACCCGAACGTCTGAGAGACTTCCACGGCTTCCGATTGGCTGCAGGAGCTTCCTGCAGCCAATCAGAAGCTGCGCTTTGGTTTCTGAATGTTTTGGAAGTTGAACGGACTTCTGGAACGGATTCTGTTCAACTTCCAAGGTACAACTGTACTCCTCTTCAACTTCTCTACATTGTTTTCTGTTCGCATAGGTTGCCGTCCTCATGGTCTTTCAAAATTGTGGGGGTTTCTCGGTATTCTGGCAACTCTTTGGGATTTTGGAGGAGTTGTGCATATGAATGGATTAAAAGGGACTATTTGGTTCAACTGCAGCAGAGAAGAACCCTGAGTGATTTCTCACCCCTATCCAGATCTCTAAGGGGTGTAGCGAAAAGATGCATTGGTATTTATTGCGGAGGTAAGATCAGGCAAAATCATCACCTCTTGTTTGCTAAGTACAAAGGGTCATGCTTTTATCTTAAACATTCTGAAGACTGTCCTGCAGCACACAATCCTTTTAGTCTAAGGTCACTATCTAAGGGCATGATTGACGTCAGCAGAGAGAGAGAGGGAGAGAGGGAGATAGAAACATTCTTTACATTAAGTGCCCTGGATCAGCTTCTGTTGAAAATGCCAGGATATTCAGCTCCCAAGCCTCAAAGACTTCTGTTGACGACTGAAGTGAGCAAGTCTTATAGCAAGTTAACAAAAAGCTTCTGTGTGTACGTGATTGCTGATGGCGTTACATCCTTCTGTGTATCCCCCGTTCTGTTTTTCCCCCTCTGAACTAACAGGGTCGTTCCTTTTTAACTCGAGCAGAAGAGCAGGAAATTCTTCCACTCTACCCTGGTATGACTCAGTTGGAACATCTCTGCAAATTGGGAGGAAGGGGGACATTTCTGTTCATGGTCTACACACACGCTTGCAAATTGCTGGGTTTTAAACGATTTAGGTCTGTCCAGACTGATGGTTCCAATTCTGTAGACACTTTAAGTAGTAGCCCGGGCTGAGTCAAAGCATCTAAAGGAACAATCCTACATTTGTTTGTATGTTAAAGCATGCAACAGCAAAACTGCTGTTAGATCTAAAATTAGAAGGAGCTTGGTACTGTGAGAATGACTGCCTGCAGGAGATTTTAGAGCGGGGGCCTTCCAGAAACTGGGCTGAGGCTTTATTTATTGAAATAAATAAACCCTGAAAACCAGAGATCTTGTAGCATTTAGAACCAAGCCAAGGCTGTTGATGGCATTTTACCATTGCACTATGGAGAGCGTATTAACCTATGGTTTGTGTGTGTGGTTTGGGAGCTGCATGGCCAGGGAAAAAACAATGCTATCCAGGGTTGTAAAGACTGCAGAGAGAATGATTGGGTGCACTCTTCCCACCTTAGATCAAATCTATGCTGCCAGGTGCCATAAGAAAGCAGCAGAGATAGTGCAGGATAGTACGCACCCCGGAAATGATCTCTTTCAGCTTCTGCCTTCTGGAAGAAGGTATAGGGTTATATATATATATATATATATATATATATATATATATATATATATAATATTTATTACCCCTGATGATCTCTCCCAGCGGCTGCATGTAGATGTTGAAAAGCATGGGGGAGAGGACAGAACCCTGAGGCACCCCACAAGTGAGAGCCCAGGGGTCTGAACTCTCATCCCCCACCACCACTTTCTCAACACGGCCCAGGAGGAAGGAGCGGAACCACTGTATGACAGTGCCCCCAGCTCCCAGCCCCTCAAGACGGTCCAGAAGGATGTTATGGTCGATGGTATCAAACGCCACTGAGAGATCCAGCAGAACTAGGAAACAGCTCTTACCTTTGTCCTTAGCCCGCCAGAGATCATCGACCAGTGCGACCAAGGCAGTTTCAGTCCCGTGATGAGGCCTGAATCCCAACTGGAAGGGATCCAAATGGTCCGCTTCTTCCAGGCGTGCCTGGAGTTGTTCAGCAACCACTCGCTCAATCACCTTGCCCAAGAATGGAAGATTTGAGACTGGGCGATAGTTGGCCATCGTGGCCGCATCTAAAGATGTTTTTTTAAGAAGCAGTTTAATAACCGCCTCTTTCAGCGGGTCTGGGAAGGCTCCCTCACGGAGGGAAGCATTCACCACCCCACGAAGCCCATTGCCCAACCCTTCCCGGCTAGCTTTTATAAGCCAGGATGGGCAAGGATCAAGGAGACAGGTGGTTGGTTTCACTCGTCCAAGCAGCCTGGCCATATCCTCGGAGGTAACAGATTGGAATTGATCCACTAATTGAACCCTAACTCACTCAACTTGACTAGACAGGACTCTAGCACTCTCCCGCCCCGGCCCTGCTCCCACGGTGGCGTCTACCTCTTCCCGAATCTGAGCGACTTTATCTTTATCTTCCCGAATCTGAGCGACAAGAACTTTAAGAAAGAATGGGACAAGTTTATAATTTATTTACGGAACCACTGTAAGCAAGTTAAAACATTAGCAGGATTTTAATCACACTTGTAAAATAACGGAAAGTATGGATAATTTAGAGGGATAAAAATTTGGATAAGTATTGTTATGCAGTTGTAAATATTATCATTAGGACCCATGGAAGGGATTGGGGGGGGGTCAGGAGATTCAGAGTAATCTCAATATTTGGATTTGGAATTTTGTTGTTGTTAAATGTTATATATATCCAACCCTGTTCTTCTCTGTACTCTTTGACTGAACCTGTCCTGTTGGACTGCCTGCTTGGCTCCTCCCCTTGACTTGGCATCCTGGCTTTGAATCCATCCCATCCCTCTATTTAGGTGGCTTGACCTTAATCTTCTGAAATGAAATTCATGGAGAGCCACAAAAGTTATGCTCAAGGCCCTGACCTCAAACGCACAACACCAAACTAGGTCTCTATCATCTTTGGACAATTAAAAAACCCCTCTAGTTTCTTAGAAACTCTGTCCATGGTACTGAAAATGCCTTTCCAAGTGCAGTTCCCATTCTCATGCTCCACCTTCACCTCGTCCGTACTCTATGTTGTTTTCTCCTAACACAACCTCCACCCATGTGACACTCCCCAGATGTTTTGCACTACAACTTCCATCAGCACCAGCCAGAGCAGTGGCTAGGTTTGATGGGAATTGTAGTCCAGAACATCTGGACTATTCCAGGTTGGGAAAGGCTGCCTTAGCATAATAATCTGAGCCTTCATTTCTTCTTGATTCATGGGATCATTTTAAAGGGGGGAAAACCCCTTGAGCTTGATGGCGGTTTCAGCATCTGGGACTATTTTTCTTCTCAGGAGGGAAGAAGAAAGAAAGAGTTGGGAGGACAGGAGCTGTTTATCCACAGTCTATGGCACATCCCAGCACAGCATGGAGGGGTTGTTTTAGGGGCCCTGCTGTCTTGTCTTCCCAGCACATGGTGACTCAGCCTCATGACTAACCTTTTTGCTAAGAAAACCAACATGTAATCAAATAAGGCAAAGTCTACTTTGGTCTTTTGATGTAGACCTGAAACTTTCTGAGAAACATTTTAAGCCCACAAAAAGCCACTTGTGGACATGGGTTTGGAAATGACAAAGCAGCTCACCAGTCACTTCTTTAGACTGTAACTGACAGAATGCACAGTAGCTGGCAGAGGGATGTATGTGTCTATGTTTGGGCCAGTGCCTGAGATACCTTTATTGATAAGGGCAAGAAATAACTCAGAGCTCAGGCTGATCACAGGACACATGACTTACTGGAACTGAGGCAGCTAAGGTTGCAGGTGGGCAGGAGCCGGTTGCCTGCCTCATGTGAAAAATGCATTGTATGGAGAAATATGGCATGTTAGGGAGAAGGCCATGCCAGACACCTTTCCCAGATATGGTTCTCCATGGGCACTGAGATTGTGATGCTGTCCCCTTGGTGGGGAAGGGCAGTAGCTCAGTGATAAAGGTAAAAAGGTAAAGGGCCCCTGGATGGTTAAGTCCAGTCAAAGGTGACTATGGAGTTGCAGCACTCATCTTGCTTTTAGGCCAAGGGAGCTGGTGGTTGTCCACAGACAGCTTTCGGGGTCATGTGGCCAGCATGACTAAACTGCTTCTGGCACAATGGAACACCATGACAGAAGCCAAAGCGCACGGAAACGCTGTTTACCTTCCTGCCACAGTGGTACCTATTTATCTACTTGCACTGGCGTGCTTTCAAAGGGCTAGGTTGGCAGGAGCTGGGACAGAGCAACGGGAGCTCACTCCATCACAGGGATTCTAACCACCGACCTTCTGATCAGCAAGTCCTAGGCTCTGTGGTTTAACCCACAGCGCCACCTGCATCCCCTACAATACAGTGGTACCTCGGGTTAAGAACTTAATTCGTTCCGGAGGTCCGTTCTCAACCTGAAACTGTTCTTAACCTCAGGTACCTCTTTAGCTAATGGGGCCTTCTGCTGCTGCTGCACGATTTCTGTTCTCATCCTGAAGCAAAGTTCTTAACCCGAGGTACTATTTCTGGTTAGTGGAGTCTGTAACCTGAAGTGTCTGTAACCTGAAGCGTCTGTAACCTGAGGTACCACTGTACATAGATTGGACCTTATACCGATCCCTGTTCAGAAGTTATACTAGCATGTTAGACCAGCATGTGACTGGGGAACAGAAATGTGTATTGCTATATCTGCAACCAGAAGACAAGTGTTATCATGGATGCGCTCAGTCCAATGATCTCTCTATCGTGTCTGTTATGACACAGATGATGGACACAGTGTTCAAGGAGGAGCTGACTCCCTAAAACCAGCTACCAGGTTCTGATTCTCAGAATAATATATTGAGTCATTGGATATAAGGTGTGTGAATGGGCTCACTCACTATCTAACACCACTTCCTTTCCTTGGAGAGCTCTACTGGAGAAGGCCATCTCAGTCCACTTTGAGGCCAACAAGTGCCATGCAGCTTTGCATGAGGGGTGTGGCTCTGGCAATGCTTGGTCCTGGCTTGGCAATCTAAGGACTATTGCCTTTGCCCCTCCCGAGGTTGCTGAACTACAATTCCCATCATCCCTGGCCATCGGCTCTGCTTGCTGGAGCTGATGGAAGCTGTAGTGCAGCAACATCTGGAGGGTCAAACGCACTCCATTCCAGATTATTGGAGCAACATCTTTGAGCTCTCCAAGCTTGCCGCCTGGAACCTGCCACCTGCATCCCTTTGCTGGGCAATTCCTGTTCAGTGTGAGCTGCCTGCCAGACTTACATAGCACCCTTTGAGCACACAGCAGAGCCAGAACAGGACGGCCTTGTTCAATGCAGAGTCTCTCTTTCACAGAGGGAGTTGTTGCCACCCTGGTGAAGATAACTGCTTCTCTCATGTCTTCTATTTACAGTCATTCACGTCTTTAGACAGCTGCCACTTGGACAGTCACCCATCCATTGCTTGGATCTTGGATCTGACTGCCTAACACCCTGCCTCCCACTTCCTGGTAATGAATAAGTGACCTGGCTCATTGTCTTGTATTTTTGCTCCATGTCCTTCATCTCCTCTCCTCCCAAGTGCCTCTAAGTCAGCCCCTCATTTTCCGCTGCACTTGTGGTATCATTTGTGCATCTGCTGACAACAGCTCAGGGCTCGCCATCCTTCTGGTACCCTGCGGCCCTCTTTGTTCCTTCCCCTTCATTGTTTTGGAATATATATGTATGTTCTACCAGATGCACCCTGCACTTTCCCTGAGCCACTTAGGAAAAAATGATAGGCATTAAGTGCTGAGTTCCCCTAGTATTACCTTCATGCTTTCTGTCTGCTGTTGTTCTTAGAATGATTTCAGGAGGAAGGATTTCTCTCCCCCCCGCCCGCCTTCTTCACCCGCCCGCCTTCCACCCCACGACTGAGGCAATCCATCCAGGATATAAAATGAAACCCCAGTAAAAAGCGTCTCTTCCCCCTCCCTTCTTCCCATTCAGTTTCATTTTATTCTTTGATGAAGAGCTGAAAGCAACGTGGGTGGCAAGGTGAGAAGAGAGCGGGATCCGAGTCGAAGCTGAGGATTTTGCGGCTGAGTGGGCTGAGCCTTTCAGAAGAGGCTCCAGACAGGGATGGGGATTGCGAAAGCTCCACTACTTTTTCTGGAGTGGTTGAGTCAAGGATAACTGGGGCATCATCTTTGGCTATTCTTTCTGCACACCTTAGTCAAAATGCCGCCATTTCCAAATTCCACCATCATCACCATCATCATTTATTATTTTTACCCCACCCATCTGGCTGGGTTTCCCCAGCCACTCTGGGCAGCTCCCAGCAGAATATTAAAAACATGATAAAACATCAAACATTAAAAACTTCCCTAAACAGGGCTGCCTTCAGATGTCTTCTAAAAGTCAGATAGTTGTTTATTTCCTTGACATCTGATGGGAGGGCGCCACTACCAAGACCCTCTGCCTGGTTCCCTGTAACCTCACTTCTCACAGTGAGGGAACCGCCAAAAGCTGGACCTCAGTGTCCGGGCAGAACGATGGGGTGGAGACGTTCCTTCAGGTATACTGGGCCTCTATTAAGAAATTCCACTTTATATATCGGGGCAGACATGGGTCTTTCAAATTTCACCAGTGCCCTGTGTGAGGCCAAAATTTGGCTCCCCCTCTTAGTTCTCTATATCATAGTTGCAAGGCCCTCCTGTGCCCCCTCTGCCCGCCTCTGTGGGGATGAGAACAAGTTGTTAATCTGGCTGCTTGATCACCAGTAGTAAAACTAGGAATTAGCCCCAATGGGCTACAGGTGTGTGTTAAGGGTAAGCAGGGCTTTTTTCAGATGGAACTCACTGGAACTCACCTCTCAAGTGGGCGTCTTTGTCATTATAAGAAAACAAGGGAGGCGTGAGTTCTGGCACCTCTTTTTCTAGAAAAAATAGCACTGAGGGTAAGGACGAGGGAGGCATTCAATTTGCATCTACAGGTAAATCTACCTGATTTGTACTTTCCAAAACGGTGTGCAAAGCGAAATGTGCAAATCTCCAAAATGTGCACTGTTATGTACTGAAGTTCTCACCCTGGGCCAGCAGGGGGATACTGTTGATAGTTATGCAAATAAGGGATCGAAAGTGATGTCCAGTGATTGGATAGTTTTAGAAAATTGTTACAGTTACATTGTACTGGAGCTCTATATAAGCAGGCTGACTGAACCCTTCACTTCAGTTCTGTCCTGGCCTGTGAATAAACAAGAGCTGTTTGAAGAATCACTGTGTCGTCTGATATGTTCACCCACAACTTAACATGCACATCTCCCAGTTTTGTGATGTTGTTCTCCAGCCATGTAACGTGTACAAAAATGTGGAAAGTGTGCATAAATGATGGCATATACAACAAAATGAATTTTATCAGGGGAAATCGCTGGCCACTGTGAGAACAGGATGCTGGACTAGATAGTCTACTGGCTGGATCTAGCAGTCTCTTCTTACAGTCTTTTGTTACTATGCTACATCTTGTGATACGGAGTTCTAACAATTAACCGAAGAAGAAATTTATCTGTCCTTTTAAATTTTTGTTGAGGGGACCCATATTTCAAGTTCCGAAGGGGGATTCCGATCATCTTCTTGCTACTGCGTTAATATCCAAATCAGTCCAAATAATGTTCATAATTCTATCCAGTCTTATCTTGCTGTTTCCACATCTCATCTTGTTTGTATATTTTTTCCTTTTTTTCTTTATGATCTCTTCTGATAATCTCCTTAAGCAGATAAACACCAATTATAATCCTGTGTGAATTTTTCCGTTCGTCCATTCCTCATATCAAGATGGTTTCCATATACCATCGCTTTCATAAATAACATCGCTCTTTCCATCATTAATCTCACACATCTGTCGCTCTTAAGTCCCTCTGAGGAGTCTCATCCACAATATAAAAACTGCTCTGTTCCTCCTCCCAGACTTAAGTCCTCCGACAGAACTTGCCAACATGGCGACGGTATTTTTAACTGCGTCATTCCAAAGCTCTTATATTTTCCACGATCTTCTTGAAACATGCTTTGGTTAGAAAATAATCTCCACACAGTCATAAATCCACAGCTTAAGTCATTAAAACGGCATTTCTGACGTGTGTGTGTGGGGATTCTTGGTTAATCACATAGAGGAAAAAAGGAAAGTTTTCCCCCCTCCCCCATCCAGTCCCTTTGCCATACCGAGCCTTGGTGATCTTCTCATGTAACCCGAGGTGTTTGTAACCCAAGGTACCACTGTAATATATCCTATTTTGCTGCGATCCATGGTCACACCCTCGTTTCCCATGCAATTTTACAGCCCCCCCCGAGCTGCTACAGGAAACCTCTCTCCCATTGACTGCGGTGCGAGAGGATTTTTTTGATGTTTGTTCCCTTACGGGAGGAGAGCTCCGTGGTAGAGCATTTGCTTTACATACCTTCCAGTTGTAGCCTTATTAGAATTTACCGACTGGTGGGGTCTGCGTTGCTCCCGGGAGGGAGGGAGGAAGTCAAATGACACCGAGGTTGGTTCAGAGAAAGAGTTTATTCTGCTCTCCGGATAGCAGAAGGCACTTGCGTGGTCAGTCCACAGCAAGTCCAAAGAAATGAGAAATTTCATGCAGTATATATATCCTCCAGGCACCCTCTTCCCCCTTCCCCAGGAATCCAGCCACATCAGCTTATACACGCAGGTTGACATCACATATGTTCCTGCTCCGGTATTCTTAACCATAAAAGGGCTTTCCTCTTCCTGTACTCTAGACCATAAAAGGTTGTTCCTGTTCCTATACTCTTATCTTGGGGCAGGAGGTCACCAACTCCTGGCGCCGTTCCCAGGTCTCTTGTCAGACTTGACAAGGTCTGTGCGTCTTTGTGGTCAGGATGTAAGATAAGACCCGGACGCGTCATCCCTGCTCTACTGGAACTGGCAAGGCCACTCATTGCCGTCACAGACTAATAAAGGAGAGAGCTTTGAGCACTTGTTTATACAGCTGGGTTTTGGCTCAAGAGCTCAAGTTAAAGCATTTTAGAAATGCTCCCTTGCAGAAGGAAAAATGCAGATTTTGGGGCCCATTTCAGACTGACTGCCCAGTCAGGTTTTAGGTTTCGGAAACCCATTCCTTCACAGTGAGGGGGGAGGATTTCAGAAGCAGCCGTACCTGCAGCAGTGCTGCTTCCCCACTCCCCACATCACCATTCTGGATGGCTAATGTTCCTTTTGCACAGCATCCACCTGTCACCCTATGGAATGCTGTCTTTTCAGCGCACGCCACCATGTATTACACTAAATTTTAAATGGCAGAAAAGAAACGTATGCCAGAACACGGCCCCAGATTTCGTCACGTGAAACTGCGGTGCAATTTCCCAGCTTAACGGAGTCACGAACCAATTTCTCCTGGAAGGAAATAACATGGAAATGTGCGCTGAGCTTCTGCTACATTCTGCTAGTTTTCCAGAAGCGGCTTTTATGTTTGCGTGAAAGATCAGGTAAAATGATCGCATAAAATGAGGAAATTATCAGGGAAGGAAACGTTGGGGGGAGAGAAGAAAGTGCTGTTTGAATGCAGCCTTCTGCCAACTTCATAGTTCCAGTTTGTTGTTGAAAACTGAGTGCTTTTGCCTTCATGACAAAACCAAGCGCTTTGGACTCTAGTTCAGGAGTTGCAGCACAGTGTTTTGTTCTTTTTATGAGCCTTTGAAGGATGCTAACAAAGGACAGGCATCATGTTTTCCTTTGTGGTTAGTGCAGAACAAACAGTTCCTTTCCACTGACTCAAAATATGGGCAAAAAGCCGGACCTAATCCAACTGGACACCTGTCCTGTAGCAGAAAGGTGGAGTGGGTTTGGCCCATTGGATCGGGGATGGAAAAATAAAATTAATTAATTAATTAATTAATTAATTAATTAATAATAATAATATTTATACCCCCCTCCCATCTGGCTGGGTTTCCCCAGCCACTCTGGGAGGCTTCCCACAAAATTATAAAATACAATGATCTGTTAAACATTAAAAGCTTCTCTAAACAGGGCTGCCTTCAGATGTCTTCTAAAAGTCTGGTAGTTGTTCTTCTCTTTGACATCTGCTGGGAGGGCGGGTGTCACTACCGAGAAGGCCAGTAATAATAATTTATTATTTACAGTTCTGTTTCTCTGCATTTTTGCATCAGTTTGCACATTTTTTTTAAAAAAAAATTCTCCTGGGATTTTTTTTAGTGCAAAGTCCTCCTAATCGACAAATTTTAAAATAGAAAGTCTATAACATATGCACTTGACACACACTGATATACACATTTTGGAACACATTATTTGATTGGAGAAAAGCATAATGAAGTCCAGAGAGGTGCAAAATATGAAGGATAGCTATGTTTGCATATTGCTTTGGGAAGTGCAAATTAGGGGGAAAAATGCACCAAACTGAATTTCTCCCCTATCTCTACTCTCAAGTAATCTCATCACTGAGCCATTCTGTGGTCAACAACGCTTCCTTCCATGGCAGGGGGTACTGGTGCAGCAGTTTGTCAGAATGCTTGAAAATGGGTGCTTCAGAAAGTGCCCGTTTCAAGGAAGTTGTGGATCTGAGTGAAGGATGCGCTTGGATTGTTGATGCTCATCTAGAAGCCCACACACTTTGATGTTTGATGAATTCTTCATGCAGAGCAGAAAAATGCCACTGAAATGCTTGGAGCTTGCCTAGGAATTAGATTGACTTCAAATCCAGGAAGAGAGAGGAAGATAGAAACGGAGACATTTATCAGCTCCCAATAAGGCTATTTATGTGAAAATGGGGGATTGTCTGACTGAGCATAGATTGCATGTTCATAGTTCATTGAAGGGTTTAATGAACACATTGCTCTTCCTTTGGCTAGCTGTTTGCGAGTTTTATTTTTCTTACATTTGCTGGAGAAGCCTAGTGCACTACTATAGCATTGTAGTGGCATTTGGTGAATGAAATAAAGAACATCTGTATCTCCTCAGGTGGATATGAACCGCACACCACCTGAGAACTAAGCCAGAGTGTTTTTGTTCTGTGAACTGCCCAAAGACCTCCGGGTATAGGGCAGTATATAAATTGAATAGATTAATAATAATAATAATAATAATAATAATAATAATAATACTCCTTGATGGGTGAATCTGTTGATTCTAGTTTGCGTCTCTCTGCAGATTTTTTTTTGCTACAATATGGTTTCTATTGTAGGTTCATAATTAAATTTTCTGTTTTACAATTTAAAATATTCATTTAAACAACCTTAAAATATCAGTGACTTCCCTTCTTCTCTTTCCATGCTTCATTTTGCATAACATAAATCCCTGCATATTTTATATAAACTAAACCATTCAGTATCCCACTATTTCGTCCATCAAAACTTATTTACACTGCTGAATTTATCTTAATGCTGCGCTGCCAACATTTTCACATGTACACAATTCCCCCCCAAATATTCAATAAACATTTCCCAATCTTCTTTAAACTATGTTATTCTTGTTCTCTTATTCTAGGAGTTAAGTCCACAAGTGCACATATTCCATCAGTTTAAGTCGCCATTCTTCTTTGGTTGGGACCTCACTTGTTTTCCATTTTTGGGCTAACAAAACACGGGCCACAGTAACGGCATACATAAATAACCTTTTTTGACACCTGGGAATTTCCATCTGAATTATCCCCAAAAGAAACGATTCTGGGTTTTTGGGGTTTTTTTTTTGGAAAAGTGCTTTTAAACATTCCCCCCCCCCAATTCATTATAAATTATTTCCCAATACTCTTTTACCCCTTTACAGGTCCACAACGTATGAAAGAACTTACCCTCAACCTCTTTGCATCTCTAGCACTTATCTGATTCAGCCTTACACATCTTAGCAAGCCTGCTCGGAGTTAACTACCACCTGTCAAGCATTTTCAAGTAGTTCTTCAAGGAATAACATGCTGTAAACTTCAGATCACTCTTCCAAAGTCTATGTTATGGCCTGTATGTATTGCCCATCATGATGGTCAAAGGACTGGAAACGATGCCTTATGAGGAACAGCTAAGGGAGCTGGGCATGTTTAGCCTGGAGAAGAGGAGGTTAAGGGGTGATATGATAGCCATGTTCAAATATATAAAAGGATGTCACATAGAGGAGGGAGAAAGGTTGTTTTCTGCTGCTCCAGAGACAATGGTTCCAAACTACAAGAAAGAAGATTCCACCTAAACATTAGGAAGAACTTCCTGACAGTAAGAGCTGTTCGACAGTGGAATTTGCTGCCAAGGAGTGTGGTGGAGTCTCCTTCTTTGGAGGTCTTTAAGCAGAGGCTTGACAACCATATGTCAGGAGTGCTCTGATGGTGTTTCCTGCTTGGCAGGGGGTTGCACTCGATGGCCCTTGTGGTCTCTTCCAACTCTATGATTCTATGATATCATTTGTGCCTTCAAAGGTTTTGGGATGAACATACTGCTTCATTCCCAGTCAGTGCATGTTCTGCAGCTTCCTGCTGAAGTCCTGTAAATCTTAATACTGCAAATGGTCCCTTTTTTGGCCCCAATTCTGTGTCGCTATAGTGCAAGAGCGTCCCTCCAGATGGCAATAATGTGGTAACCTTGGAGAAGCATTGCAGTTGGCCCCGGTGAATATTTGACATTTTCTCCCCTTATGGCTTTGATCTATAGGCTACCACTAAAATGAGGGTGCACTTTAAGCTGCATTTTAAACTGTATTCTAACTTACATTTCAATCAGCTGTTTGTTTGGTCTTTTGTTTGTTTGTTTGTTTGTTTTTTAATTGTTTTTAACTACTGTATTTATATTTGGTGCTAGCCACCCTGAGCCTGGTCTTGGCTGGGGAGGGCGGGGTATAAATAAAATTATTATTAGTATTATTATTATTATTACAGAAGAAATAAAGTGGAATGACATGGGGATGGTCCAGTATAAATCCATCACTAATGTGCTATTGGGACGTGGGTGGCGCTATGGGAGCCTAGGGCTTGCTGATCAGAAGGTCAGCGGTTCGAATCCCCGTGACAGGGTGAGCTCGTGTTGTTCGGTCCCTGCTCCTGCCAACCTAGCAGTTCAAAAGCACGAAGTGCAAGTAGATAAATAGGTACCACTCTGGTGGGAAAGTAAATGGCGTTTCCATGTGCTGCTCTGGTTCGCCAGAAGCGGCTTAGTCATGCTGGCCACATGACCCGGAAGCTGTATGCTGGCTCCCTCGGCCAGTAAAGTAAGATGAGCGCCGCAACCCCAGAGTTGGCCATGACTGGACCTAATGGTCAGGGGTCCCTCTACCTTTACCTTTAATGTGTTGTTACTGCATCAGTGATATGTCGCAGAATACACCTGCAAAAAAGCACCAGTCCAGAGAGTCTGTTAGTTTCAACCACAACTTCTCTCTATATATCCAGGAAGTCAAACCAGCCCATGAGGAAAAGGTTAGTTGGCCCTTCTTATAGCCCTCCCCCACCTTGTATTTGACAAACCCTGCCCCACCCTGCCTCCAAGTCTGAAGATCTCTCATGGACTTCTGAGATCTTTCAGCTCTAGTTTTGCAATGAACAAAACTACAGTACAAGCTGTTCATCTTTTCTCTCTCTAAGTAATAGTGAATTTCCAGGATCGCTCCCACAGCCCTTTTGCATTTCAAAAGTGCTTTTGATGTGAGCTGAGAGAGACTGTAAAATACAGATTTTCCAAAAAGTGTTCTCCGTGTGACCTTACTATGCCCTCATTATTAGCGTTAAACCATCTATAATTGGCCCTTTTTAATTAAATCATTGCCTATACCTCATGCATCATGAATAATCTGACAAAAGTAGAAGTGAATAAGCTTAGCAAAACTCTGCATTTGAAGCCTCGTTCACGTTCACCTCTCTCCAGGTGGAAGGGAGGTGGTATTAAAATTGGTTTCCTCTAATTGGTTTACTACCTTTTTTTTTTTTTTTAAAAAAAAAGAGAATTCTCATAAATGCAAACTACCTCTTGCAAGTGGTGTCATTGTAGTCTGTAATTTCCTGGTCTTATAACTAGGTGTGGAGAGTCTGATAATATTGGAGCCCATGTTGGTTATCTAGCTAGTCCAGCCAGTCATCAGAAATGGATCTAATACAGGTCTTTTCAAGACAGACAAAATTCCATATTACTTTGTCATGTGGCATTGTTTCCCCTCTGTGACCTCCCGATGCATTTTTTCCAGGGCAAACTAATCCCTAGATTTATTTGCTGAGTGAAGCAGTGATGTAGCGTGGGTTGTCAGCACCCGGGGCAAGGCAAGTAATTTGTGCCCCCTAACCCTGGATTTGCGCCCCCTAACCCTATCCCTAACCCTAACCCCCAGATGTTGTGGCCGGTGCGGCCGGCCCCCCCTGCATCCCCCACGCTACGCCACTGGAGTGAAGTGAATATTTTTTTTATATTTTTTTTGTATGCACTCACCTATTCAGCTGTTCAGCATTAGCTTCTTAGTAATGCAACAGGATGGTGCTGGAGGAGACTCTTGAGAGTCCCATGGACTGCAAGAAGATCAAACCTCTCCATTCTGAAGGAAATCAGCCCTGAGTGCTCACTGGAAGGACAGATCCTGAAGCTGAGGCTCCAATACTTTGGCCACCTCATGAGAAGAGAAGACTCCCTGGAAAAGACCCTGATGTTGGAGGGCACAAGCAGAAGGGGACGATGGAGGACGAGATGGTGGGACAGTGTTCTCGAAGCTACCAACATGAGTTTGACCAAACTGCGGGAGGCAGTGGAAGACAGGAGTGCCTGGCGTGCTCTGGTCCAGGGGGTCAAAAAGAGTCCTACACGACTAAACGACTGAACAACAACAATGCAACAGGCACTTCCAGACATGAGATTCTTAATCTCAGGGTCATGGGTTCAAGTCAAATCTTGGGCAAAAGATTCCTGCATTGTAGTGGGTTGGACTAAATGACCCTCGTGGCCCCTTCTGACTCTACAGTTCTGTGATTCTGTGACTGCTGCTATTTTCAGGTGGAGTTCACTCACATTCTGGCAAATTCAGATCATGCAATTATAGTTGATTGAGAAGTTTTTCATAACAAGCCTGCTTCTGCATATGACTGGGGGTTTTTTGCAGAAAGGAAAGTGACAGGAAAATGCATGGGGAAAAGTCAGAGAACGTTTGCTTTGATGCAGCAGCAGCATTTAACCTCCCTGCAAACAAATGTTCAATAGGTATTTTAAAATGTGGCGGGTGTTTTTTTTGGGGGGGGAGGGCGGGTTATTGGGTTGTTGCTTTTATTTTGATTATGTATTTTGTGGTTTTATATTTTGATTTTATTCTGTGAACCACCCTGAGACCTCCAGGTATAGGGCGATATATAAATTCAATAAATAAATAATAATAACAATAACATCTCAGCTGAAAAAATAGATATCAGACTGAAATCTGATAGGCATGTTCAGAGCCCCTCTAAGTGGCTTTCAAAATTTCCTCTTTTCCCAGCAAAGGAAAAGGCCACACATTTGGTAAGTTAAAAATTGGTTTACTTACAAACTCTTCAAAGGTCAGATTCATGTCCTTTTCCACATCAGAGAGAGATAGTGTAGGGAGAGGGCTACTCTCCCCCTTCTTTGGACAAAATAGCCACATGAGACCTTGACCCAGGTGTCAGCAACCTTTTTCAGCTGTGGGATGGTCCACCGTCCCTCAGACCATGTGGTGGCCCGGACTATATTTTGGAAAAATATATATGAACAAATTCCTATGCCCCATAAATAACCCAGAGATGCATCTTGAATAAAAGCACACATTCTACTCATGTAAAAACACCAGGCAGGCCCCACAAATATCCCAGAGATGCATTTTAAATAAAAGGAAACATTCTACTCATGTAAAAACACGCTGATTCCCGGACTGTCCGCGGGGCCAGATTGAGAAGGCGATTGGGCCACATCCTGCCCCCAGGCCTTAGGTTGCCTACCCCTGTCAGGAGTTCAGCCTACACTCGAGTAGGACCCTGGCAGAGACACATGCCCGACTGGCATGTTCTCTCCCTCCTGGTCAATCGTTCGGGAGCTTCATAAGCTTTCTTCTGCCCGAACACCATAGCGACAGATGCCAACCGACACTGGCACACTTAGGGATCTGCAGAGTTTGCGCATCATGTGTAACAGACCTCAGCAACTCAGCATGTTGGCTAATCTACTTTATTTACATATCAACACACATGGAGCACTGCAACATGGCTCCCTCTCTCTCTAGCATCAGACAGCAAAGAGAAAAAGAACAAAGGACAATAGTCCCACTTCACAGAACACAGTAACACAAACATCCTGTCTCCGTCACTTCCCACTCTGTGGAGCCAAAACATACACCGTCATGTGATAGACAACAATCCCATGACTGCAATCATGGAGCAGGAATTCTAACAACCCCTGCCTTGACCCTTGTAGGGACTGCCCCATGCAGGAAAGGGAGAGGGCATTGCAGGGAGTTGGACCAGGTGACTAGATGACTATTTGGATCCCTTCCAGTTCTACAGTTCTCTGATTCTCCAATTCTTTGCGTGCAGCAACCCAAATCCATTCAGCCTTTTCCTGAAAAAGAAAGGAAGTGGCTAGTTCTAAGACTGCTTTTGGACTTGGTTGTTTAATGTAATGTGTAGTTTGGCTGTACAAGGAGTGGAACAGGCTGCCTGGGGAAAGATGGGATGAGTGCCAGGGACTCAGAGCAGAGAAGGGAACAATGTCAATTAAGCTGATGGAAGGTGTTAAAAATTAAAGGCACCCACAAATTAAAATATAAATTATGTAGGTGGATGGCGGGGGGAAGGTGAGGGTGGAAATTGCTATTGCAGGTTCTTCTGAAACTCTGCCAAAGAAAAGTAATGAAGGGGGGAAATAAGGGGGAAAGAACACTCATTTTCTTATGTGAACAAAGCTGCTTTCTGAAATCAGGCTGCATTTTATATTTGTTGATGGCAAGAAAGGGTTTTATCATCCCGGCTGAATCGTTTCTCCCAAAGTTAGATCTTTGGCAATCTGCACACTTTTGGGATGCTTCATTGTGTGACGGTTCACAACTTTCCTCAGTTTACTTTGATGATGACAGGCAGTTCTGATGCCCAGGATTCAAAGAGTCGCAGGACAAAAGGCACAGAAATTATTTGGTTAGAAAGGAGTGGAAACATGCATGGGAAGCTGAAAGGATCAGCTGCTCTGATGTACAAAATAAACAAGCAAGTCCTCGACTGCTGTTCTGCGAGCTGAATCCCAATGACTCTAGGCATTTTTCACCAGGATAAGAAATAAGAAATGTGTCTTGTGGGATCACAGAAACTTTTTCAAACTCTTGAAAAGTTCTGTTTTTCTGCCTTCAGAGCAGACCAAGCTAGGGGCGTTCATGCTATTCAATGAGCTAGTGCTTTGATGGAGCAGACCAAGAATCCATCTAAGTCCTCTAGAATCCCAAGAATTTGCAAGAGTAGCCAGAAAGATGAGCACGGCCTTTTGCGCATTGCAAAAAAGAAAAGTTGGGGTAGGAGTTGGGATGCACGTATCACGTACAGAAACCCAACACCGATTTGCATAACATTTGCCCATGCTAATTTGAATGTATGAATGCAAATACTTGGGACGCAGGTGGCGCTGTGGGTTAAAGCCTCAGCGCCTAGGGCTTGCCGATCGAAAGGTTGGCGGTTCGAATCCCTGCGGCGGGGTGCGCTCCCGCTGCTCGGTCCCAGCGCCTGCCAACCTAGCAGTTCGAAAGCACCTCCGGGTGCAAGTAGATAAATAGGGACCGCTTACTGGCGGGAAGGTAAATGGCGTTTCCGTGTGCGACTCTGGCTCGCCAGAGCAGCGATGTCACGCTGGCCACGTGACCCGGAAGTGTCTCCGGACAGCGCTGGCCCCTGGCCTCTTAAGTGAGATGGGCGCACAACCCCAGAGTCTGTCAAGACTGGCCCGTACGGGCAGGGGTACCTTTACCTTTACCTTTATGCAAATACTTAGAAATATTTAGAAATACATTACATTTCATCATGGTGTCCGTCAGATTTATTCATCAGAAACCACTGGTCACCAGGAAAATGCAAACAGGATAGAGGTACCTTTACCTTTACCTTTACCTTTATGCAAATACTTAGAAATATTTAGAAATACATTACATTTCATCATGGTGTCCGTCAGATTTATTCATCAGAAACCACTGGTCCCCAGAGCCTGAGAGCGCATGTTGCACAATGACATTTTGTCTGGTGTGTTGAGCTGCTAAGACAAACCTTACATATAGTATATTTATCTCTGTCCATCAACATGTTTTTCTGTTCATTGTTTGAATGAGAAACACTATGGGGCATTCGTCTGAGAAATTGATCACTGGGAGAATTATACAGGGAGCATCTTGGCACATAACAAAAATGTCTTACCATTGTGTGGAAGACATTGACCCATGTGCCTGCTCAGTCTACTGTCCAAGTTCAAATTGCTGGTGGGCAATTCCATGATCTCTCCTCTCCCTTCTTAAGTCTCTTTGTCTTTCATCTGGGCTTGGATTGGGCAGCCCTTTGCCCTTTAAATAGAGCAGTAGTTCCCAAACCTTTTCAGGCCACATCCCCCTTGGTTCCATAAAATCACCCCCCCCCCCGTGTTCCTACCCCATAAAAAGCATTAAAGTGTTACCTCGGGTTACAGACACTTTGGGTTATGCGTCTGCGGGACCGCGGGAAACCCGGAAGTACCAGAAAGGGTTACTTGCAGGTTTCGCCACTCACGCATGTGTAGAAGCGCTAAATCGCGCTTTGCGCATGCGCGGAAGCAACAAATCACGTCACATGCATGCACAGACGTGGTGCTGCAGGTTACAAACGCTGTGGGTTGTGGACATGCCTCCATCTCGGATTACGTCCACAACCTGAGCTTCCACTGTATTAAGAACAGCAGTTTGCATGACCCACTACAGACGATGATAACGCAATAAAATTCAAAACTGTAACAATGAATCACACATTATTTCAAACTCCAATCAAAATTATATAGTTTAATTGAGTCAACAAAATTGATGAACTGGATCCTCTGACACCAGATTTTCAAAGCCTGATAGTTATTTACACCTATTATCATTATCATTTTTATTATTATTACGCAGTCCATCTGACTGGGTTGCCCCAATCACTCTTGGTGGATTCCAACAAATATAAAAACATAATAAAACATCAAACATTAAAAACTTCCTGATACAGGGCTGCCTTCAGATGTCTTCTACAGTAAAAGCTGTGTAGTTCTTTATCTCCTTGACATCTGATGGGAGAGCGTTCCACAGGGTGGGTGCTGCTGCCAAGAAGGCCCTCTGCCTGTTTCCCCATTGCCTCTTTGTGCCCTTCTAGATAATCCTGCCCCCAGGAGGCAGCACCACTCATTTTGGGAATGAACCACTGAAACAGAGGACTGCTCTGTGCACAACAGGATGCATGATAACCTTAGATGGTCATCAAGTTCATACAGGCATGGTGAGAAGCTCCCATGCAGTGTATTCAAGAGCCTTTGCACAGAGATGGAGAGAGGTCAAAGAAATCCTCGGACTTAGCTGGGGATCTGGATATCTAAATTCCCTATACAGTTTCCATTAGGAGACACGGGTGGCGCTGTGGTCTAAACCAGTGAGCTTCTTGGGCTTGCTGATCACAAGGTTGGCGGTTCAAATCTCCGCGATGGGGTGAGCTCCCGTTGCTCTGTCAACCAAGCAGCTTGGAAGCATGCCAGTACAAGTAGATAAATAGGTACCACTGCGGCGGGGAGGTAAACAGCGTTTCCATGCGCTCTGGTTTCCGTCACGATGTTCTGTTGCAGCAGAAGCAGTTTAGTCCTGCTGGCCACATGACCTGGAAAGCTGTCTGTGGACAAACGCCGGCTCCCTCGGCCTGAAAGCGAGATGAGCGCTGCAACCTCATAGTCCCCTTTGACTGGACCTAACCATCCAGGGGTCCTTTACCTTTACAGTTTCCCTTCCAGCAAGTGGATGTGTGTGCAGCAGCTGTTTCTGTGCATGGGGCCTCCTTTTCGGATGGGGTGCTTGTAGCGGCACTGTAGTATAGAATCATAGAATCATAGAATCATAGAGTTGGAAGAGACCAGAAGGGCCATCGAGTCCAACCCCTTGCCAAGCAGGAAACACCATCAGAGCACTCCTGACATATGGTTGTCAAGCCTCTGCTTAAAGACCTCCAAAGAAGGAGACTCCACCACACTCCTTGGCAGCAAATTCCACTGTCGAACAGCTCTTACTGTCAGGAAGTTCTTCCTAATGTTTAGGTGGAATCTTCTTTCTTGTAGTTTGGAACCATTGCTCCATGTCCGCTTCTCTGGAGCAGCAGAAAACAACCTTTCTCCCTCCTCTATGTGACATCCTTTTATATATTTCCTTTTATATATTTCCAATTCTCTTGCCTACAATGTCTGAGGCTGGGTCTGCACTCTTTGGATGGGAAGCGTTCTCTGCAGCCTGCTATCCCTACTAATTTTCAGAAGAGCATCTTCTGTAAATACGGGTGGAAATCAAACTGGATGAAAAAGAACACACAACGTCTGAAATTGGCTCAGGGGCACGGCAAATCACACAAACTTCATAAGAGAGAAGGATAAAACAATCAAATAGGACGCGGCTGGAATCTTTCTCCCTGCTATGAAAAACATTTCTGTAGGAGTGATTGACAAAGTGAGGAACTTTAATAAAGACAACACATCTACCAGATCAACAAACTAAGAATTAGTGTTGGAGAAAGCAGGATGTTTTAGATCTCTAGCTGAGCTCGAGGTACATAAATAACTTTTATTAATTTTGCGAAATGAGGCCTTCCTAAATATTTAAGAAATTTATTGCCGGCTCCAGAATAGCAGCCAAGTCCTTTTTTAATCAGTCATCTGCTCATAAAATGCACCTCAGCACACAAGCCTAGCATTTAGGGGGGACAAGCACAAGGCCTGTCACTGCCATTTGGGGGCCATGATTTGATGTTTATTATGTCTCTCATATTTTAAGTGCGCCTTCTCTCTCTCTCCCTCTCTCTGTCAGCATCTGCCTCTGGCTTATCCTCAGGCAGCAAGCAGAGAGCATTAAGGAATGCAAATGTGATCGTTTGCCATTTGGACTTGCTGTCTTGTGTGTTTGTGACGAAGCACCAGAGCTGAACCTATACTTCTCCATAGCTTCAGCTCAATGGCAAACTTCAATGGGCAGTGGTGGCTGTACATTAACCACCAAGGTTAAATGTGGTGGTTAATTTCAGTGGCAGGTAGCATGGTGACAGTGGATAGAACATTGGCTTTGGGTCAGGTGAGGGGTGGTAAACCTTTTTCAGTCAGGGACAACCCACACCGACAACCTTCAGAGGGCTTCATGGCAATGATAGGTGTGGGCGGGGCAACAGGTGACCTGCCTTTGCAGAATGAAAGTCATAGGCACCCACAAATGACACTCATCACGCCATCCTGCAAGCAAAGAGGCATTATCAGTCAGGGAAAAAGCACTCAAGTAGGGCACAGAGCACAGCTACTGAGGTGTGCAGCTTGGAGATAAGGGTGTGTGGACTGGGAAGGGGGCATGGTCACGGAAGACTTCTGAGGGATCCTGGGTTTGAGGTTCCTCACGGCTGGATTAGGGAGACTCTCAAATCCTACCTGGCTGTGTAGGTGTCATGGACTGGTTGGACATAGTGGAATGGTGGGAGTCACCAGCTGGGGAACCACCAAGGGTGAAGGTTCAGAGCCTGGGAAGGTGGTATGAGTGGTCAGAGGGAGAAGCGTGGGAAGAGGAGGTGTCAGAAGCTGAAGAGGTAACAGGGCTTAGTGAGATGGGAGAATCAGTGGCAGACAGAAGTCCAGAATCAGAGGCAGGAGCTGAAGCAGGTAAGTGGGAGGAGGGACACCAAGAGGCAGAGATGAGTCTGGCTGGTGAAGAGTCATGGGTGTCTACCGTTCCTTCTATGACAAGCTCGACTCCCCGCTGGACTCCCAGACCCAGAAGAGGCATGAAAAGGGCGGAGGAGAGGTTGACTTCACGCAGACACAGTCTCCCATTGCTTGGGAATAGCCCTGGAGAGGAGGGGACATAGACAGCTGTGAGGAGGCAAAGACGTCCAGTTTCAGCAACTGATTTTATTGAAGGAAGACCACTGGGAATGAGCTGCAATGCTCAATTAGGCCTGACACTCAACCAAGTCTGTGGAGATTGTGTTTTTGTTAACAAAGAGTTAACTCCATCTTTGAACTTTGTGATTGCTGACTGACACACTCGTGGGACAGAAGGTAAATATTGTAGCCTAGGGCAAGTCACAGGCTTCTTACCCCATGCCTACCCCACAGAGCTGTTTTGAGCATAAAACAGGTTGAGTCCCTTGCTGTCTTGCTACCCTGAGTTCCTTAATTCAGAAAAGGGACTCTGCTGTCACTTAAATCAGGATGGGTAACTCAGTGGTTCCAGAAAATGCCAGTCGGGAAGAACCAGAGAGTGGATGGTGATGGCGGGCATAGAGACAAGACACAAACATACATCATTTCTCTTTAATGGTCCTTGATTTCCCCAAAGAACTCTGGAGTGGACATTGTAATTTGATGAGGAGCTGAGGTCCTCCCCTGGCCCATTGTAGACCTTCAGATTCTCATGAATTCCTGAGAAGAGCAGCTCTTGAATGAACCCATTTTGGGCTGTAATTGTATGAACACAAACATGGGTATAAGACCCACTACATTCCATGGAAGTTACTTCTGAAAGCAAGCATAAATAGAGCTGTGCTGTGTGTGATGTTGATATACCCCAAAATGCTGCTAAGAAATATTGGCATGTGGTCTGCCTCTTATAAATGGTCTCTTGGATTTCAGCTTCAGAACCTTGTAGGAGTTCAGTCCAGGTTAACCATGGGGTAGAAGAAGAAGAAGAAGAGTTTGGATTTGATATCCCGCCTTTCACTCCCCTTCAGGAGTCTCAAAGCGGCTAACAATCTCCTTTCCCTTCCTCCCCCACAACAAACACTCTGTGAGGTGAGTGGGGCTGAGAGACTTCAAAGAAGTGTGACTGGCCCAAGGTCACCCAGCAGCTGCATGTGGAGGAGCGGAGACTCGAACCCAGTTCCCCAGATTACAAGACTACCGCTCTTAACCACTACACCATACTGGTATTCTGGATTATTATTATTTTTTTTTCCAGTTGGAGGCAGAGTGCTCATGCCATTTCACTAATAGATGAGAGAAGGATTCCTCTTCTGCTTCAGTGATGTGATCATGCAAGGGGAAACAGGAGAGTTTCTCACTAAATAAATACTTCTAAGAGAACATCAAGACTATTTCCCCTCCCCTCAATGGCATTAGAAATTCTTCCTCCTTCTAATGCCCTGGAAGAATTTGTCCCCTGTGAATTCCAATATGTAGTGACTTCATCCACATCTCCTAGATTAATATGGAGATTAGAACAGATTTTCCACCTCTCCACATTTTGAGAGGGAGTTCTTGGCTCCAGAACTGTACCAAAGGGATATAAGCTGTGCCTATTAGAAATGCATCATTGGAAGGAAAATACATTTAGCAATGTGTATGTGGTGAATAAATATGCTTTAAAATATGCATTTAAATATGAAGCTTTGTGTGGATTAAAACACCTCCACAGATTTATGTGGAAATGGTATAGATTGGATTTATGAAGGAATGAATACACAGCTAGCAGAGGCTGGGAACAGACTGAACCATCTATCCGTACCTGTGGGTATCCATGCTTTGTGTTTTTGGAAGTGTCAGAGAACATAGCATTATCACCAAATCTGTTGCAGCTACTCAGGGTGTGACCAGCTCTGTATGTGCACATTATGTGGTGAACCAAGAGGTAAATCAGAGACTCTGAAGCTTCCAAGTGGCTCTGGGATTTCAGCTCTCCAAAACAACAAATGGATGTTCTCTTCTGCCCTGGCCAAAAAAAAACTTTTAAAAAAACAAGCTGTCTGGGGAAAGGCCCAGTGACAGAGAGGGGAGGGAATCTTTTATTGTGATGGATAGCTCTAGCTTTTAATCACAGTGAGTTATTTCCCCAGGGCACTCCAATCAGACGGACTGGGAGGAGGGATTAATAATTGTGTTTGTTTTTCACATGGAACTGTGCTTTCCCTTCCGCAAATCAATGGAAAGACACTTTTCAGATTGCTGCCTGATAAATCTTGTGTAGAAACGTTTAATGTGGTTTGCTTGTGTTTATTGTGGTTTGCTTGTTTTGCACAAATTTGGGTGATCAAAAGAAAAAAGGGGGGGAGGCTACACTCCATTCAGGAACGAGCCAGAAATAATTACAAGCACAGCCAGAAAAGTAATGAAAGCATCAAGTGTTGGAGAGAGAGATTTGGAAGAGAGATTCCTACTCTCCAGTAGCTGAGTTAGTACAATGACAATTGCTCCAAGCACTTTAAAATTTGGTTAGATTAACATCTGCCCTCATCCACCTTTAAGCAAATGCTCCCCATGAAAATAGTTAGGCTAGAATAAATCTCAGATGCTTAGCTTTGCAAATAAGTGAAGAATTAAGTCACAGAGTTTCAGGAGTTACAGCAAACAAGTCTCCATCCATTGGCAGTAAAATGATGAAGAACAAAAGTTCCCAAACAATTTAAAAAGAAAACTTGTTTCCTTACAAAAAGGATCATGTAATCTTTGGGTCAGCAGGCTGTAAAAAATATTATTTTAGAGAGACTTTTCATTCATGTGCAGCATTTTGCTAACCTGGGAACCAAAACACATGACTGCTTTCTTTCTTTCTGTCAAAGAGAGACAGAAAGAGGGTGGAGCAAAGGCTGCCGGGAACCTGCTAGCTTCACCCACTGGCTATCTGAGCTCTGGGCTCAGGTTAACCCTTTCGTGCATGCAAGTGTGAGCCAATAACTATATATTACAACATTGAGGAAGTAGTGGGCATGGAAAGAGGAGTCGCAGAAAGTGACAAGTACACTCACTACCAAACACCAAAAGAAATAATTTGCAACCCTGAGTGCTGCAGTTTGGGACCTGATTTCCCTCCATTCATCAGATTATCCTTGTATTGGGTAAACCTAAATTTAATATACGGAAGCATCAAGATTGGTGTTGTTGGAAGGTAATGTCATGTGAACTCTACAAACTACATGGAAACACAAACAGCTGTAAATACACAGTAAACTGTGGGTGAGTCCTTCATTCACCCTGGAGGGGAACCACCTGCTTTTCAACTTCTGCAAAAAAGAAAAAAGTTACAGCCACTTTCAAAATTTCCCATTTGTAATGAATGAGGAGCATGTAATATCATTTTATACAGAGCAGCTTGGAACCCAGAGCACAGATCGAAGAGAAGTGAGCACAGAGTGTCTCAGAAACAGGTTAGAATTTTTAAAAATTACACCAAATTAGATGCAATGGTCTCTGCATATCAGATGATCACCCACCTTTGAAACTTGGCCTACAGGGGTGAGGGAGAGATAAATATCTGGTCCACAGGCCTGAAAATGCCCTCCCCCTTTTGAGTTAATAAAGAACACTTTTTGCTCATAGAAGTAAGCTTATGTTGATTTTAACAAATACAAAGTGATCTTGTGAACATGGCCTTTGGTTCCTTCAGAGATCATCTAATTGCAGGGCTGAATCGGGCAGTGCTGTGATCCTAGTTGTTGAATGCCCAGCTCCCGACATCCCATCTCTCATCTCATCCCGACATCTCATCTCTCCAGAGGTATCCTAGTGAGTGAGTGAGTCTGATTTGCTTTTAAAGAGACTTGAAAATTGTTAAGAAACCCAGGGTGTAAGCAGCTGGTTTCCCAAAAGGATTTCACCATGTTTCCTGCAGGCAAAAAAGATCAGATGGTAACTTCTTTTATTCAATGGAGACCAAGCTGCTGCTCAACACCCCCCCCCCCAGTTACCTAATGGATTAATATCGCAAGTAAATGGAAATGACTCGCAGAAGGAGTCATTGCATTTGGGGGGAAACGTATTACTTTCGCATAGATGTTTTATTTTATCTGCTGCATTCTTGCCCCTTAACATCAAAATTAAATGTGATCTTAACACCCTTGTTCTTGCTCCTGTAACTTGTTATTTGAGAAGAAACAGGAGCTTCCATAGTCTCCCTGAAGTGCAATTCACACAAGCAAAGCAAGCATCCCGTCTTACGGAAAAGAAAAAGAGGTTCGGTACTCACCGAAAAAGGAAATCGAATGAGAATACTTTGCCAGCTACGCTGTAAAAACAAGAAATGGAGCACGAATAAGGCACTGACATCAGACTCCAGAGAGGGATGCAACCTGTTCATGATGAGACCCGTGGTAGCCTGAGCAGATTGAGAAGCAAGGGATTGGAACATTGTCACGCCCAGGAGAAACTCGTGTGTTCGGGCTTTAGGGCAGAGATGGGGAACCTCAGGCACAGGATTATAACTGGCACCTAAAAGCAGACAACAATGGTGCCAGGTGTGCTTCCTTGGGGAGAGCATTCCACAAGTGAGGAGCCACCACTGAAAAGGCCTTTGCTTGTGATGCCACATTCTGGACCTCCTTTGGAGAGGGCACACAAAGAAAGGACTTGGACAATGCATGCAGTGTCCAGGTTTACATACTCTCCAACATTTCTCCGATGAAAATAGGGATGTCCTGTTCAATGATGATGATGATACCACAGTGGTACCTCAGTTTACGAACTTAATCTGTTCCGCAAGTCCATTCTTAAACCAAAGCCTTTCTTAAACCGATGCGCACTTTCCCTAATGAGACCTCCCGCCGCCGGTGCCCTTCTATCATTCGGCTTCCATTCGTAGACTGAGGTAAAGTTCGCTAACCAGAACACTACTTCCTGTTTTGCAGAGTTCGTATTCTGAATAGTTCGTAAACAGGGCTTTTCTTAAACCGAGGTATCACAGTACTACCACTGCTAATAATTTTATTATTTATACCCTGTGCATCTGACTGAGTTTTCACAGGCAATCTGGGCAGCTTCCAACATATATAAAAACGTAATAAAACATTAAACATTTTTTAAAAAAACTTCCCTATATGGGGCTGCCTTCAGATGTCTTCCAAAGGTTGTATAGTTACTCATCTCCTTGGCTCAGGGGCAGTGCTGGATTTTCATATAAGCTAAAGAAGCTATAGCTTAGGGCCTCACTCTCTTGGGGCCCACAAAAAAATTAAAGGAAAAAAACAACCTGGATGTACATTTCCAAAATAGAAGATAAAAAACAAATAAAATAAAACCTACATACAGCAACAGGGTTTTGTGTTGTGTAGGCTCCTATGATGCAAGTCATGGGCCCCGCCTGCTAGCCTGCTCCCTAAAATATCCCTGGTTTGCTAATTTTTATATATAGGGTGCCTACATTCTGCATGTACAAATGGCTTTGGATACCTATTAGGTCCATAAATTACCAAATAGCATATATTCAACACAAAAAACAGCAACAATTTGTTGCTGACAGACAGCTGGACATATAAAGGGCCCCATTACCTTCAGTAGCTTAAAGGTAAAGGTAAAGGTACCCCTGCCCATACGGGCCAGTCTTGACAGACTCTGGGGTTGTGCGCCCATCTCACTTAAGAGGCCAGGGGCCAGCGCTGTCCGGAGACACTTCCGGGTCACGTGGCCAGCGTGACATCGCTGCTCTGGCCAGAGCCAGAGCCAGAGCCAGAGCCAGAGCCGCATACGGAAACGCCGTTTACCTTCCCGCTGGTAAGTGGTCCCTATTTATCTACTTGCACCCGGAGGTGCTTTCGAACTGCTAGGTTGGCAGGTGCTGGGACCGAGCAGCGGGAGCGCACCCCGCCGCAGGGATTCGAACCGCCGACCTTTCGATCGGCAAGTCCTAGGCGCTGAGGCTTTAACCCACAGGGCCTCATCAAACCTAAATCCTGCCCTGCTCAGGGGTAACTTAACTCCGTACCCTCCAACGAAAATAGGGACATCCTAAGGAAAAGCGGGACATTCTGGGATCATATCAGAAACTGGGACAGCTTCTGTAAATCCAGGACAGTCCCCAGAAAATAGGGACACTTGGAGGGTATGCATCTCCTGTTGCTATCTCCTGTGCACCCCCAATTGTCTTGGATGCGATGGTGGTTGGGAGAACCCACAGAAAAGCATGCTATAGGGGGAGGAAAGGGAGACCGTTCCATCTGGTAAGCTGAAAGAACGGTCTCCACAGTGCTCTGTTGAATTCTTCCCAGAGATTCCTCGCCCAATCCGCATCTCTCATTTTTCTCTATTCCTATGGATTCACAGCATCCACCCACACTGCTGTGGTCATGCCGATCACAATAGTTTTTAGCTGTGCTGAAAATAATCTCTGCTTTCTCCCCACACCAAATCCTAGCAACCAATTAGATCATCTAATTTTAGCCACAAGAAACAATGTTTTGTGACTATCAATAAATAGCACTTAATCATATGTATTATTTCGCCCTCCAGGATACTTGCCAAGGACCTGGAATTCATCTCAGAATGCCATCACCTCGGAAAGAAAGGCAATTTTACGTTCCAATCACCATGCTTCGTGAATGACTTATGTGCGTGTTTTTGTAGCATAGGTGATTTTTTAGAACTCATGAAAATGCACAGGAAATCTCCCCAATAGCCACAAGAATACTCTTTGTCTCCCCCCCCCCTTTGGATTTGTCCCCCCCCCCGTCTTCCCCAATTTGTTTGATCAAGTAGAAGATAGAACGATTTCTGCAAATGTCCCATAGAGCAGTGCATTGATTCAGAGGGAAAGGGACCTACAAGTTAATAATAATAATAATAATAATAATAATAATAATAATAATAATAATTTATTATTTATACCCCGCCCATCTGGCTGGGCCTCCCCAGCCACTCTGGGCGGCTTCCATAAAAACCAAAAATACAGTAAAATATCACACGTTAAAAACTTCCCTGAACAGGGCTGCCTTAAGATGTCTTCTGAATGTCAGGTAGTTGTTTATCGCTTTGACATCTGCTGGAAGGGCGTTCCACAGTGCGGGGGCCACTACCGAGAAGGCCTTCTGCCTGGTTCCCTGTAGCTTTGCTTCTCGCAATGAGGGAACCGCCAGAAGGCCCTCGGCGCTGGACCTCAGCGTCCGGGCAGAATGATGGAGGTGGAGACGCTCCTTCAGGTATACTGGACCGAGGCCGTTTAGGGCTTTAAAGGTCAGCACCAACACTTTGAATTGTGCTCGGAAACATACTGGGAGCCAATGTAGGTCTTTCAAGACCGGTGTTATATGGTCTCGGCGGCCGCTCCCAGTCACCAGTCTAGCCGCCGCATTCTGGATTAGTTGTAGTTTCCGAGTCACCTTCAAAGGTAGCCCCACGTAGAGTGCATTGCAGTAATCCAAGCGGGAGATAACCAGAGCATGCACCACTCTGGCGAGACAGTCCGCAGGCAGGTAGGGTCTCAGCCTACGTACCAGATGGAAGTTAAAACTAGGTCACCTTTTACTTTATTGCTGTAACAGCAAGAGGGGGAAAATGGATTTTAAAAGGGGGGAGCAGTGGAAGAAATAAGATGTAGTGAACAGGGAAAAGGGTATCTTAAACTGGGGAATGAAAGATCATTATGGATATAATCTCAGCACTCACAATTAGGGGTGTGTTTTGGGCACAATATTGGACTGGTATTTGCAGCTTTGGAAAGCAGACTGATCCCATCTTGGAGCTACGTAATCTGTGTCTTTTTCGGCCAATCCAGCATTTTATTTCCCTGTTATTTCAAGGGATTTCAAGTCACTGGTCTGAGAGTGGAGCTGTTCCACCCTCCTCCTTTCCCTGGGAAAACCCACTCTGAGAGTAAGGATGTAATTGAAGCGCTTCAGGTAAACAGCTCTAGGCTAAAGGGGCTGGAATGCAATGCCAGAGAGAGAGAGAGAGAGAGAAAGAAAGAAAAAGAAAGAAAGAAAGAAAGAAAGAAAGAAAGAAAGAAAGAAAGAAAGAAAGAGGTATATTTGTCAGCTCTGATTATAAGTTTATTTTACTTCTACAATGCTGAACCTGTGCTGGACAGCACAATACATTGTATAGATATTTTGGCTGTATCTTTGGTGCTTTTGTTCCATTTTTTGAAAAAAGTTCTGCAAGTTAACTTTTGAATTAAACTTAAACAATTAAACTTGACAAGGTTTTCATTCCAAAAGGACTCAGTTTTCATGCATTCAGTCACTTCAAACGGCACAATTTTAATATTAATATCTGCAACAGATATAGTCCCTGGGTATGTGCTAAATTTCAACCTAAAAATGTCTCCCCACTTTCAAAGACCCATGCCAGAGAAGTAACCCCTTCCAAAAAAACCCCACAACCATCATCCAGTTTTGAGACCCCTCCACAACATTGCAAGATTTCCTTATAGCTTTCTTCTGACCCCACACCCCGCATTGTGCTAGAGAAAGCTCTCTCAGAAAAAGTTCTTTCCGCTTTAGCATGCACAGAATAATTCAGTGTTTGTGCACTGTACAATAGAGAATGTGAAAAAGTCATTCAGGAAGTTCCATGGGCATGCCAAAATAAGGTGCACACGTACACACAAGCACACTACTAAAGTCATCATCATCATCAACCTTTATTACGGTCCAGAGACCCAACAAATCGTTACAAAGCAATACACAATTCATACAGCCTACCTCCAGGTTAAACAAGCATTTCGTTCAGAATATAGGGATCATTGGTTCTTGCAACCACCGATAAAAACTTGGCCACTGCTAATGTTCTAGCATTTGTCTGGTCTTCCAATAGGAACCCGACATAGTGAGCCTCTGATTTTCCTGGTAAAGGTACCAGCAAGGGTAATATCAGTTCAGCCCTGGCTTGCTCATATTTTGCACATTGCAACAAAATATGTTTTATGGAATCGATGTCTTGAGCACACGAGCAAAGTCTGTCCTGGTAGGGAACTCCTCTCAACCTGCCATCCAACACTGCAGAAGGAAAGGCGTTTAGTCTGGCTTTGGTGAAAAGCCTTCGATAATTTGGTACTGTCAGGTTTTTAATGTAAGATGTTAACTTAAAGACATGCCCATATTGTACTCCTACTGCCAGCGGACTACAGACTACATTATGGGACTACATTATCCCATACTAAAGTAGTATTATGGACTACTTTATCAGAGGAAACCTCTAGGCAGTTCAAATAAAACAATATGAGTTAGGTATTAAAAATACTAAGAAAACAAAACTTTAAAGGCAAATTGATATATCACCCCCCCAATATAAGTAAAACCAGCAATGTTAAGGCAAAAAGAGTAAAATTACATATCTGAGTAGGCATATCAGTTGGCTCTGGGACCAACTGTCTCCTCCTCCTCCTCCTCCTCCTCCTCTTTTTCTTCTTCCTCCTTCTCCCCAGCTGCACAACTTAGGCTGAATTGCAAAAGAATTGTGGAAGAAAGGCTATAATTGACAGCAGAAAGTTCCCTTCCTGCTTCCCATCACGTGCCGAGTTGTTGTTTTTCCATCGGACAGATTGACAGGCATTGCCGACTTAATCAAGTTCTGACTAACAAGCTCAAATGGCATGATTGACGTTGACACAGCTATCTCTTAATAACTCAGCATGACGCGTAAGCTGGCGCCCTTTGGTGGTGTGTCGAAATGGAAAGTGAGGAGACAGTGATGCATGAAGTTGCTGC
Organism: Podarcis cretensis; assembly: GCF_951804945.1. NCBI lineage: Eukaryota > Metazoa > Chordata > Lepidosauria > Squamata > Lacertidae > Podarcis > Podarcis cretensis. Next base: position 4,998,828 of record NC_137187.1, read on the forward strand.
TGGGCCGGGCGGATTTATCTTGCCTATCCAGCTGATTTTCCTTCCGTGCCCTTTAATGCCGGGGATTTAAATTGCTCCTAATCCAGTGCCAAGGCGAGCCATTGCTGTACTCTCTGCTTTCCTATCTCAGGGTGCAGATGGGAAAGAGAGGATCCCTATCGCCACCGAGTCTCCAGATTATTACGTCGGGCGGGGATCTAAATGCTGCCGGGCTGAAATTGCAGAAAAATAGGAAATCACCCAGAGCTGTTTCCCTGAGAAGTTGCTTTATGCTGAGTCAAACCATTGGTCCACCTAAGTCTGTATGGTCCACCTCTTCAAGAATTCAGGCATGCATGCAGCCTCCCAATATTTGCTTAACTTTACTTCCTTGCTATGTGTTTTCTATGTACATAGTGTAGTGAGCTTTGGGGTGGGGGCAGGGGGTAGGTTGTATTATATCATCCAACATTTCTTCAATGGAAATAGGGATGCACTATTTAATAATAATAATAATAATAATAATAATAATAATAATAATAATAATAATACCTTGCTCATCTGACTAGGTTGCCCCAGCCACGCTTGGCAGCTTCCAACATACAGTGGTGCCTCACAAGACGAAATTAATTTGTGCTGCGAGTCTCTTCGTCTTGCGGTTTTTTCGTCTTGCGAAGCACGGCTATTAGCAGCTTAGCGGCTTAGCGCTATTAGCGGTTTAGCGGCTATTAGCGGCTTAGCGGCTTAGAAAAAGGGGGGGAGGGGAAAAAACTCGCAAGAACTCGCCCGACGTTTCGTCTTGCGAAGCAAGCCCATAGGGAAATTCGTCTTGCGAAGCACCTCAAAAGACAGAAAACTCTTTTGTCTAGCGAGTTTTCCATCTTGCGAGGCATTCGTCTTGCGGGGCACCACTGTATATAAAAACATAATAAAACACAAATATTTAAAACCTTCCCTATACAGGGCTGCCTTCAGATGTCTTCTAAAGGTGTATACTTACTTATCTCCTTTACTCTGGTGTGACTCAGGGGTCAGCAACCTTTTTCAGCAGGGGGCTGGTCCACCGTCCCTCAGACCTTGTGGGGAGCTGAACTATATATATATATATTTTTTTTTTTGGGGGGGGGGAATGAACAAATTCCTATGCCCCACAAATAACCCAGAGATGCATTTTAAATAAAAGCACACATTCTACTCACGTAAAAACACCAGGCAGGCCCCACAAATAACCCAGAGATGCATTTTAAATAAAGGGACACATTCTACTCATGTGAAAACACGCTGATTCCCGGACCGTCCGTGGGCTGGATTGAGAAGGCGATTGGGCCACATCCTGCCCCCTGGCCTTAGTTTGCCTACCCATGGTATAACTCCATATCTTACAGCATTTCCTCCCTCAATGAAAACAGGGATGCCCTAAGGAAAAGCAACTGGGACGTCTTCTGTGAATCAGGGACTGTCCCTGGAGAATAGTTTGGCAGGTAATGTTTGACGTTTTAGTATGTTTTTATATGTGCTGGAAGCTGCCCAGAGTGACTGGGGAAACCCAGCCAGATGGGTGGGGTATAAATTATAAAGTTGTTGTTGTTGTTGTTGTTGTTGTTGTTAGGACAGTTGTAGGGTCTGCTGTATGCCTGAGTCCTTTCTAATTCCTGGATCCAGCAAACATCACAATCCAGTGGAAGATTCCATTGTTGAAGTAGCCAGGCCAGCTTATTGGTAATGGCCCTAATTAATGGGTCATTAGTATAAGAAATATTGCTTTGTGCTGGAAGACAAATGAGTGGGCCCCTTCCCACCCTCACCTGGCTGGTAGTGGAAGGACAAAGGCCAGGGCAGGTGTCTTCTTCTTTGGCGATCATTCTTAGTAAGATTGTCTTCCATAAACACAGTTTTAACAGTGAGTCCGTAGGCCATTTCTGGATCCACAAGTCCTTCCACACTGGGGTTTCCGGACAGGAGTTGATCACAGCGAGGGTTTGCCAAACGTGCCTTCCTCTTAGCACGTTTCTCTCTTTCGTTCTGAGTTTGAGTGTCTACCAAGCCCATGACACCTGTTCTCCAATTGGAGCGCTTGCAGGCCAGTGTTTCCTAGTTGTCGGTGTTTATACTGCATTTTTTTTTAGATTTGCCTCATGAGAGTCTTTGACCACTGGTAGGTGTATGTTGGAACCAGGCTAGCAGTATGCTGCAGGCAGTTTCCTTTGAGGGAGAGACATGCTTGATTTCTCCTTGAATCCAAGGCTTTTGGTTATATGAGAAGCAAGAGCATCTCAGGGTGCTAATGCTGTAACCCCCTCAATCATAGGCTCAGGTTGCAGATATGCGTAAATAAACCATCTACCCTAAAGGCACCACGGCCTCTGCTGTCCCTTATTCCAAGGGAACCATGTCGCGAATTCCTCGCAGCACTTTAGCAGAAATGCTCAGAGTTCCAGGTCCTTCAGTGCAGTATTATTTATTGTGAGCTTTCATAGAATCATAGAATCATAGAGTTGGAAGAGACCACAAGGGCCATCGAGTCCAACCCCCTGCCAAGCAGGAAACACCATCAGAGCACTCCTGACATATGGTTGTCAAGCCTCTGCTTAAAGACCTCCAAAGAAGGAGACTCCACCACACTCCTTGGCAGTAAATTCCACTGTCGAACAGCTCTCACTGTCAGGAAGTTCTTCCTAATGTTTAGGTGGAATCTTCTTTCTTGTAGTTTGGAACCATTGCTCCGTGTCTGCTTCTCTGGAGCAGCAGAAAACAACCTTTCTCCCTCCTCTATGTGACATCCTTTTATATATTTGAACATGGCTATCATATCACCCCTTAACCTCCTCTTCTCCAGGCTAAACATGCCCAGCTCCCTTAGCCGTTCCTCATAAGGCATCGTTTCCAGGCCTTTGACCATTTTGGTTGCCCTCCTCTGGACACCTTCCAGTTTGTCAGTGTCCTTCTTGAACTGTGGTGCCCAGAACTGGACACAGTACTCCAGGTGAGGTCTGACCAGAGCAGAATACAGTGGCACTATTACTTCCCTTGATCTAGATGCTATACTCCTATTGATGCAGCCCAGAATTGCATTGGCTTTTTTAGCTGCCGCGTCACACTGTTGGCTTTATATACAAATATCTACAGAAGCAGTTCATATAGTCAGACAGAGTACCTGGCTGCTCCTTAAGGCAAATAGGAGGACTCTATCTCTCTAACCACACTCCTCTACACCCCCACCTTTACTGCTGCACAGGTTTCTCTTTTAAACCAATGACAGCCAATCAACTGACAGCACATTACTGCTGAGTCATTCTGACCCAGCACCTCCATAGAAAGTACAGTGGTACCTCAGGTTACATACGCTTCAGGTTACAGACTCGGCTAACCCAGAAATAGTGCTTCAGGTTAAGAACTTTGCTTCAGGATGAGAACAGAAATCGTGCTCTGGTGGCGCGGTAACAGCGGGAGGCCCCATTAGCTTAAGTGGTGCTTCAGGTTAAGAACCGTTTCAGGTTAAGAACTGACCTCCGGAACAAATTAAGTACTTAACCCGAGGTACCACTGTATTGCATCAGCCTGTTGCATCAACTAGCAAACTCAAGCCTGCAGACTTACTATCTCACACAGCATTCTGTGGATCCCAACAAACCAAACCCTGGGAAAGTGCCCAGAACCTCACACCGCTCAGAGATCAGGATGGTATTTTCTATACAGCGTCTCCGTCATAATGGTCCCCAGAGCTATTTGCAAATGGACTCCACTGTGGTGCAAAAGTTCTGCTTCGTAGGTTAGGCTTACAGAATATGCTTATATAAGTCGAACTGTGTGTGACTCCTACATTGTGTGACTTGTCCCACACTGTACACATTATGGAGAGAAGATGTGTGCACCTGATAACAGGTCGCTTGCAAAAGCACACCATCGCTTTTTGTTGTTGTTGTTGTTAAAAAAGAGAATGGATTGCCTGGGCTGATTGACAGCCTTTGAAAAAATACATCTTTTGTTTATCCAGCAAGTGAGAATAGGTAATTGCTTTTCCAAACTCTTACAAAGGCCTGACAGATGGGGGTTATGGAACTCTGCTATGGTTCAATGGGCAATTTATAACTCATGCTTATTTGGTCCTTGGCCTCACTGATGAAAAATGCTAACATAAAGCTATAATGGGGAAAAGGTTTTTATTGCATCCCTACAGATTGAAAAAGAGAGAGAGGGAGAACACTAGAGATCTATAGTCTTCTGACGATTAGAGGAAGAGAACAGAGAAATACATTTAAAAAGTGGGTCTTCTCCCCCTTGAGGTCTGGATTGAGGGGGAAGGGGATGAAAGACTCACAAGCAAATCCTGTTCTGAAATAGGCTTGGCTATTCAGTAGCAGCTTTTCAGAAGACCTGGTTTGTTTTTGTTTTTTAACTGTCCATATGTATTTGCAGGTTGCAGCGAAAGTGGAATAGCTAGCAGCAGGGAGCACAATGCAGCTAATGGGATTTTGATTCTTGGCCACCCTCATTTTTAAAGGGACAGGAACCTGCACTGTAAATAACATGGGGAAGCAAGAGGCATACAACGATAAAACTGAAAAAGGTTCACTCGATCTTTATCATGGGAGGAGACCCTCTCCTCTCTACCTTAAGTGTTAACACAGACACATTTGTGTATGCATTCCTATTCTGCTGCCTCCTATTCCATCCACTTGCCATGATTTGATCTCTTGAGGACTGCTCTGAGGTCTCTTTATTGCAGTCTCCAGAAAGGCTGAAAAGCTCATTCACAATTGTATTGTATTGTATTTCTGTTTTTTATCCTTGGTTTGTGTCAATTCATACTTGCCCCTGTTTGGCCCAAGCAAACTTCTGATGAACCCAGGTATGGTGTAGGAAAGACTCCCTCCTTGAAACCATGGATAGGGAATGTCAATCCCATACTTCGTTTTATATTTTTATTTATTTATTGCATTTATATGACAACCCATTGATAAATATTATCTGGGTTGTTTACAGTGAAATGGTATTTAAAATACAATTTCAAAAAAATGAAATCCACAATAACAAGGAGCAAACCAAACCAAAAGCTTATGAAAGCTAATTTTCAACAGAGACAGCATAAAACAATGGGCAGCCTAGATTTATGAACAGAATTAAAAGGGCAAGATACGCAATATGTGTTGGAGTGCTGCTATATATAAGATTGTATTTGAAATGTCATGGATGGAATAAAATAGGTTGACTAATATTGAAAGTGTGGACATGCAGGGACATGAGTTAGATGCTTGCCCTGAATTCAAAGACCAGCTCCAGCAGATTCAACTGAGGAGACCAATAGTGGGTCCAACGTATGGTTACCACATTTTTTTCAAGGAATCTGGGGACACTTTTTTTTGGAATTTCATGCTTTATTTTAGGAAAGGGTTGCCCAGAGTTCTTGACCTTTTTTAAGGGGGGAACCCCAAAGTTGTTGGGCACACACCTCGACACAAGGCAGGCGGAGAAGCCCATCTACAAACACACAAACACCAAAAAAAGAGGGAGGAGAGGGGGGAGAAGCACTCACCGGTCTTGGGAAAACACGCATTAAAACACACACACACAAGACTTCCCAGAACCGGGAGACCGCTGGAGGGCGAGTGCAGTCTCTATGGAGATTTAACTGGCATGGTAGTGTCTTGTTACCAGAGGTGGACAAACAGCGGACTCGCACACAGCCCTCCTCACAAGAGAGGCTGCTGGTGCCAGAGGAGGAGCAGAGGGAAGGAGGGAGGTTCCTTCTCCTGAGAATGTTTCAACCCCCACCCCACATGTTGCAGAGGGAAGTGAGGGCCAGATGGAGCTCATCAACCTGGGAAGGTGGCCCATCTAGGAGTGGGAAAACTCTGGTCCTAAACCTCTGCTGCTTTGTGGGATATCTCTGGGAGAAGAAAAGGCTAAGGAGTAAACCCTACACATCTTAGTGGAGTCCCTAAAATGGTTGGATGGTGCCTTGTACACCTCTTTCAGCCAAGCTGTTGCCAAATGTATTGCTCTGCTTTCCTTTGGACCACATCAATCGTGTTGTCTGGACAGCCTAGGACCTCCATCCACACTGCCCAGGCTTGCCCCCCAAGGTCACTTTGGGGCTGCTAACACAGCAGCTTGACTTCACCCCTGGAGGTGTCTCTCGAGACAGACAGATGCCAACAGCAGCATGGATATGTATGAACGATATTGGCAGCTGGAGGACATATGTGCAAAAGAATTAAAGAAAATAATAAGGAAGTTCTGGTGAAGATCAGAATGCTGAGGATGATGGCAATTGTTCTGATGGACATATAGACTAGGTTCCAAAGGCGACTTTGTGTGAGTGGAGGGGACCCTAATTTCCACTGATTCTCCACTTTGTGTTGTTGCATCCCATGTCATTTCTGGGGGTTCCCGCCCCTCTGAAGTGGATGTTTGGCTGGAGGATGCAAAGAGATACATTGGCAAGGAACAGCTGTTATGCCCCATTCCACCCACAGAAGTTAGGCTCCAAATGAGAAATCGACTTGGAATTAAGCCCTACTGAATTCACGGGGGCTTAAAGTCTCTTCAGCACAATGTGTGCACACACAGTTGCAGCTGGGCAGCAGAAAGCTGAACGTGCTTTTTGAAAGGCTTTCGTTAAAAGATGACCAGGAGCTACAGCAAGATAAAAGAGAAATGAGTGTGTGCACCGCTTTGCAATGACCATGCCTTTGACTCTCGTAAAAACAATGGTACTGTATTTCTCCAGCCTCAACTCTTGGGTCTCCCTTCCATGGCTGCTTTTCCACGTCACTCTCCCATCCTCTTCTTGGCATTCAGGAATCAAAAGGATAAACAGCAGGTGACAATGATGATGATAATGATGGGGGCTAGACCTTTGCTATATTAGGTGTTATCACATTCTTCTCAGCTTGTCAAGGAACAAAGCCGCAAGAATTTCCTCCTGCCTCGCTCATTCTCAATAGAGCAGCAAGAAACCCACAGGACAAACATGGGGGGGGGGGGTCACAGAAAATAAATCATGTTCTTTTGTCAGAGGCCTGAAGCCATTTACAATGAGGTCTCCATCTGGCTTGGCTCACTCCAGGAAGAGAAAGAAATAACTGTGCTGTTGCTGCTGCTGTTGTATATTACAATCAGGGATGTGGGTGGTACTGTGGTCTAAACCACTGAGCCTCTTGGGCTTCCTGATGGGAAGGTTGGCAGTTCGAATCCCTGTGACGGAGTGAGCTCCCGTTGCTCTGTCCCAGTTTCTCCCAACCTAGCAGTTCGAAAGCACACCAGTGCAAGTAGATAAATAGGTACCGCTGCAGCAGGAAGGTAAATGGTGTTTCCGTGTGCTCTGGCTTCTGTCACGGTCCTCCATTGCTCCAGAAGTGGTTTAGTTTAGTCCTGCTGGCCATATGACCCGGAAAGCTGTCTGTGGACAAACGCTGGCTCCCTTGGCCTGAAAGTGAGATGAGTGCCGCAACCCCATAGTCACCTTTGACTGGACTTAACTGTTCAGGTGTCCTCTACCATATCTATCTATCTGTCTATCATCTATCTATCATCTATCTATCTCTATCTATCTATCTATCATCTATCTATCTATCTATCTATCTATCTATCTATCTATCTATATCTATCATCTATCTAACATCATCTATCATCTATCTATCTATCTGAATGATATATATATGAATGAATGATAGATAGATGAGAGATAGATAGATGATAGATGATGATAGATAGATAGATAGATAGATCTATATCTATATCTATCTGTGGAGGAAGCTATTTATACCTGCATTAATCACCACCCAAATGGCCATATCCAGTACTATTTTTCCAGAAAAACAGGTGCCAGAGCTCACCATGAACATCTCCTTTGTTCTCTTATAATGGCAGTGGTGCCCATCTGAGTGGTGCTGGAGCTGAGCTCTGCTCAGCTCCACCTGAAAAGAAGCAGCAGCTCTGGGCATATCCATTAGGAAACCAGAAGGAACAAAGTGGCAGAGCTCAACTGGGAGCCCTTTGGAGCAACATGGGTTTCCAGCCAGCTTTGTACTGCTTACATTAGCTGACAAAAGTTACATAAGCATGGCAGAATTAGAACTTGTCAGGACATTTGATCCTATTCATCTGAGGATTAAGCGGGTTTCTTATCCTATTGCAGGTGTCAATTAGCTAGCAATGCTAAGATAGGTGGCATTATCAGCAAGTGTTACCATTGTAAATGATCCCTGTGCTTCCTTGGAGCACATTTCCATTTCAATTCAGTTGCCACCGAGTGCACTTTTTAAATATACCCCTCTCTCTGATCTCGCTGCTTACCATTCTTCTTTCTCTCCACAGATCTGTGCATATATACCTGCTAACTGAGGATAACACTTTGCACATCTGGTGAAGTGGGCTCTAGTGCATGAAAGCTGAAGACCCAATAAATGTATTAGTCTTCGAGGTGATACAGGACTCCATCATTTTCCTAAGTTCCCATAGTAACTGCCAGGAGGAAACACTCGAAAGGATCCCATCTTGCTTTCCCTCTTGTTCTTGCTTATTACTACAGTATATAGGTCAAGGTTTTCTTCCATTCTTTTCTCAATTGCATTTGAGAGTGGTTCCCAGGCTAGGAAATGAGACAAAGCAGAAGGCCGTATGGGAACGCTTGAACGGGCTGTGTTCGTCAGCACGAAAACAACTTCAGTTGTAATAAGCAGAATTCTTATATGTTCTTTATTCTTTTATAAAGATGAACCAAACCCTCTGATCAGTGTTTATTATGAGTTTTGATTGTGCCCTCCTTGAAACAAGCAGTGTATACTATGCTCTGTGCTGGGTACATCAATTTCTTGGTAGACAGGGTCTACAAGACTGCGTGCCAATGTACTGTATTTTTTGCTTTATAAGACTCACTTTTTCCCTCCTAAAAAGTAAGGGGAAATGTGTGTGCGTCTTATGGAGCGAAAGCAGACTGTGCAGCAATCCCAGAAGCCAGAAAAGCAAGAGGGATTGCTGCTTTCACTGCACAGCGATCCCTCTTGCTGTTCTGGCTTCTGAGATTCAGAATCCCCCCCCCCTTGTTTTCCTCCTCCAAAAACTAGGTGCATCTTGTGGTCTGGTGCGTCTTATAGAGCAAAAAATACGGTAATTCTGGAGTCAATTTGGAGCCATAAGCGTGAACACAGAAAAACAGCAGCTGCTTGGAGTCCACTTCTGATTGCTTCCTGCAGTAGCTGCACATGGAGCACAACAGAGTTGCCTCTTGTCTATGTGCCATTGCAAATCAACCAAATGTGTGAGATTGGGTTTTAGGAAGGTTTTCTTTTTTTGCTATTATTAAATAATATAAAGTGGTCTTTCGAGAAGCACAATGGACTTGTGCTTTTCTTCCTGGTGCTCTTCAGCGATGACCAAAGGGGGAATTGCTTGACTCCTGCAAAAAATGGAAAAGCCCGTGCATTACAGGAACAGAAAGTGGCCCTTATTGTTCCCCCTCCAGCTCAACCATTTCTCAAATGGCCCTCAAGTATGGGCTGAAGAGTTTCCTTCCACTTGGCAAACACACTTCAAGATGCTGACAGGACCGAGAGGTTAGGAGCGGGTGAGGCTTTGCCATAGTTAGGAGGGACAGAAGTATTTTTTTAAAAATAATATTTATTACTTTTCCAACAATTTCTGTTGGAAAGGAGGGACAGAAGTATAAACGGTATGTCACTACAAAGCCATACACCTGAGATGGGGCTGCAGATGTTCAGTATCTCAAAGCCAGCTGAATGTGTGATGTGGTGCAGGATCATAATGTCCCGAGAGAGAACTGCACATGAAAGCTGTGCACACAACTAAAGGCCGCCCAGCATCCTTTTGCTAGTTCCACTTTGGCAGTAGCATTGCTTGGGCTTGATGTTAGGGTGGCCATGTGTCCTATCTACTGAGGCAAGTCTTCTATTTGAGAAAGTTCTCAGTGTGAATGGCTGTCAAGTCCAAGTCCTGTTTAAAGACAAATAACCACATGAGGAAAGAAGCAGGGACCTGTGCAGCCCGGGCATATGCTCCAGTGCTGTGGTCATTTCCTTTGTGTAGGAGACTCATATCTACATACATTCACACTCCCTTCTCTATCCTAGGACCCTCATACCTACGGGACCGCCTCTCCCAGTATGCCCCACAGAGAGTCTCAAGGTCCATAAATAGCAACACCCTAGTGGTCCCTAAGGAAGTTAGATTAGCTTCAACCAGAGCCAGGGCCTTTTCAACACTGGCTCCGGCCTGGTGGAACGCTCTGCCTCATGAGACCAGGGCCCTGCAGGATCTGATTTCTTTCCGCAGGGCCTGTAAGACAGAGTTGTTCCGCCTGGCCTTTGGCTTGGAGCCAATTTGATTCCCTCCCCCTCTTTCTTTTTTCCTTTCTCCTCCTGTGATGAGGCTGCATTTTAATGTTTTAATGTTTCAATATTTTAATTGTTGTATTTTAATCTTGTTTTTAAGTTGTATTCATTCAACTTGTTTTTATTATTGCTTGTTAGCTGCCCTGAGCCCAGCCTTGGCTGGGGAGGGTGGGGTATAAATAAATATTATTATTATTATCATCATCATCATCATCATCATCATCATCATTATCCTCAATCAGACATTCACGAGGCATTATCAGAGTTCAAAGACACATTCTAGTCAGGAAAAGCACTCAGGGTTCAATGCAGGGCCAGTGGGGTATGTGGTCTGGAGAGAGTTCAGACAGAGAGGTCTGGAGGGCCACATTCAGTCTGTGGGGCTGATGTTCCCCACTCCTGTTTAGAGCATAGAGCTGTGCTGTTGCTATTGCACCTCTTCCAGATTCTCCATATTGGACTTCACTTGCTCGGTCACTTTTACGACTGTGCTTGGGGGGGGGGGGTAACATGATTTTCCAATGCTGCCTGTTACAAGAAGGAAGCTGGTAACTGGGAATTAATTGCATGTGTGCTAGGTTGAAAAGCGTCAAGATTAAAGCTGGGAAATGAATTTCCTATGCAAGGGGAACATTTCTTTTGAGACAGGCACCGCCACGCCAGTCCGATCGATGGAAATCAGGGCATGAATGTTGGCTCGGTAAATCCCAGGAGAGGTGCAGCTGCTGTTCTGAGGTCATAGGAGCTTCCTCTCCCTCCCATCCCTCAATCACTATTGCAGCAAGCACAATCTTGATTCAAAGTAAGAGTGAAAAATTATCTTTTATTGTAGAGATGCAAAACTGAAGAGATGAAATATTTATCAATAGGAAGCACTTTTCATTATCTGTATGCGGAGCATCTCTCCAGCACAAGATAAAGGGAAGTGTGGGGCAATAGAGGGGGGAGTGTGGTCCAATAGCTGAGAGTAGGGGCAGCACACTAGACAGATATAAGGAGAAAACCTTCACTTGCTCACAATATTTTGGTTATTTAAGATTTTTTGGTTTGATTGGGTTTTTTTAGCCTCGTCTTTTAAAACGTATTAAATATGCAAGTTATATAATTTTGCCACAGTGGGTGAGGTAAATAATATTTTCTGACAGAAGATAAATTACAGTGGAATGGAAATGTGCAACAAATACAGGGCAGATGGTTTCTTACCTCCCTACTCAGAGATGTAAGGTAAAGGTAAAGGGACCCCTGACCATTAGGTCCAGTCGTGGCCGAGTCTGGGGTTGCAGTGCTCATCTTGCTTTATTGGCTGAGGGAGCCAGCGTACAGCTTCTGGGTCATGTGGCCAGCAGGACTAAGCCCTTCTGGTGAAGCAGAGCGGCGCACAGAAATGCCATTTACCTTCCCGCCAGAGCAGTACCTATTTATCTACTTGCACTTTGAAATGCTTTCGAACTGCTAGGTTGGCAGGAGCAGGGACTGAGCAACGGGAGCTCACCCCGTTGCAGGGATTCGAACCGCTGACCTTCTGATTGGCAAATCCTAGGCTGTGTGGTTTAACCCACAGCACCAAGATGTCCCTTTACTCAGAGATGCAAGTGCTCCTAAAAATATTTATTTGTGGTCTGAAGCACAGAGGTAATGATGGTGGCTATCTACCTCGGATTTCCCCCTCTTTCTGGAAATGTCTGAGTACACCTTCCTTCCTTCCTTCCCTCCCTCCCACCTGCCTGCCTTCTTTGACAAGGGAAGGCTTTATTACAGGGGTAGGTATCACAGTGCTGTCAGGCAAGGAATGTCCAGAGTGAGAAATTTATTGTGAAAAATACACTTACAAGTTAGGGAAAGGAGTGTCCATCAGGCCTACATCTCTCACCTGATGAGGAATTTGCAGTAACATTGGAAGACACAAGATTTACCCACCCGGGAAGAATGGCAGATGAAGTTGATGGACTATATGGAATTGGGGGAAATGACTGGCAGAATCCGAGACCAGGGAGAAGAATCGGTGGAAGAAGATCGGAAAAAATTTAAAGATTATTTACAGAAATATTGTAAAATTAATGAGCTTTAGAAAAATGGTGGAATGAAGTTATATGGCTTTGGCAGAAATGTTATAAAGAATTAGGTACAGATAGATTGTTAATGCATTAAAGGGAAAAAACAAGGTTAGAATATGTTAAGATTAATTACAGGACAGAAAACAGAGAAAGATGGAAAGGAATTGCTGAAACAGTTAATTGAAGTGGAATACAAAAAGGGAGGCGTGAGGAAGTCAATGAAACAAGTGAATGAAAGCTAAGATTGAAAATATTGGAAGTGTTTTTAATTGTTTTTGTTTTGCTTTGTTAATTCAATGTTTTATGTAGTGTTTTTGTTTTTGTTTTTGTCTTTGTCTTGTATTATATTATATTGATTTGTTTAATTCTTTTTCTTTCTTTTTGTAATCTTTAAACTCTTAATAAACATTATTTTTAAAAAAATAAAAAAAGGAATTTGCAGTAACAGAGAAGCCCCACCCCGACCTCAGCTTATGTATCTCCCCCAACTGAGTTGCACGTGAGTAGGCAAAGACTACGCCTGGATGTAACCTGCTTCTGCTCCTCCCTCTTCAACCCTCTTCTGATCCTGGGGACAGTGGAGCAAGAGAGGTGGGGGCAGGAGGAGGGGGTGTGGAAGCCCTTGACTCTATACTTTCCAGACCTCTCCCTCCCTCCCTCCTCCTGCACCTGTTCTCCACTCTCCAATCCTGCAGCTTCTCCTGCCTCTGACTCTTGCCTCCTGGCTGTTACAGGCTGCCCCAGGTCAGTGATCCCTTCTTCCAAGCCAGTCATCAACTCCCCTTCTACTGGTACCCACTTCTCTTGGTCCAGCCAGCCCCTGACACCAGCGGACCTGTGTGCCTCCTGATGTTATTTAACTCCAATTCCCACCAGTCCCAGTCAGCATAGCCAATGGTCAGGGACGATGGGAGTTGTAGTCTAGCAACATCCCAACAGCTGCAGGTTAGGCACCCCTGCTTTATAGGGATTAACATCGAATACAGAACTCTTACGCTCGTGTTGTGTGTGGGTGCTTGCCATAGACATCTGGTTGGCCACTGAATGCCAGACCCAAGGGGCCTTAGGTTCTTAAATTTCTGGAAAGAGTCAAAATGCATTAGATGGACAGAGCAAGCCTTGACTTTCCTCTAGCAAGAACTGTAGGATCTGCAGAAGAGGGAAAATATATGATGATATTGCAATAAAAGGGTTTGATAGAGGAGAAAATAGCCTGAAAGTTGATTCCATTTAAATTGTAAAATAAGTAGTTCTTGTCAACTCCAGGAAAGAGAACTTTAGGCAGCTGTTGAAAAATAAAATATTGCCGCAGTCAGTAATGCAGAATCAGTGAAAAACTGTCCTAATTATGGTAATAAACTTGTAGCTAGCTAAAAAGATAACTATTATGTTTCCTACAGAAGGGAGGGCTGATTGGAAGCCCAAGGACCAAATCAAGCCCCACCCATGAAATTTTATCCAGGACTGAATCAAAATTGTTTGGTTTTTATTTTAATTTTCACTTAGATTGAAAACCTCCCCCTCTACAGTACCCTTACTGAATACTTTAGCCATGTTTTGATTGATTAGCCCTGGGAAAGATTCCACATTGTTGAATCTACACAGCTAGTAAAAACAACAACATAGGTAACCAAGATGTTGGCGCGCAAAGTTTGGACTCTCTAGGAAGCAAGTTGAATGCTCCTACAAGACATCACTGAGCTTGAATTGGATAATTTGACATCAGGTTCCAGCTCCGTGGGAGACAGTTTGTGAGTAGAGCAAATGGTTGTCTTGTTCTCTGCTGGTTCTTGTTGGCACCATCCTGGCGAGAGATATGACAGCTTGTCAGCTAAGCCAAATCAGGTGACCTGGAAAGCCAATAGGGTCTACACCAGCATTAAAAGATAAAGGGACCCCTGACCATTAAGTCCAGTCATGACTGACTCTGGGGTTGTGGCGCTCATCTCGCTTTATTGGTCGAGGGAGCCGGTGTACAGCTTCCGGGTCATGTGGCCAGCATGACTAAGCCTCTTCTGGCGAACCAGAGCAGTGCACGGAAACACCGTTTACCTTCCCGCCGGAACGGTACCTATTTATCTACTTGCACTTTGACATGCTTTCGAAATGCTAGGTGGGCAGGAGCAGGGACCGAGCAACGGGAGCTCACCCCGTCACAGGGATTCAAACCGCCGACCTTCTTATCGGCAAGCCCTAGGCTCTGTGGTTTAACCCACAGTGACTATCTCAGCCTTGGCTCCTCAATCTGAGCAACTTGTCACGTGGTATAGCTGCTCTATAGCCTTGACTTCCACTATACAACATAACCACCTGCTAGTCTTAGATGGCATTAGCTGCCTCTAGCCCAGGGGTCAGCAAACCTTTTCAGCAGGGGGCCGCCCACTGTCCCTCAGACCTTGTGGGGGGGGGGGGCTGGACTGTATTTTTTTTTGGGGGGGTGAATGAATTCCTATGTGCCACAAATAACCCAGAAATGCATTTTAAATAAAAGAACACATTCTACTCATGTAAAAACACGTTGATTCCTGGACTGTCCACGGGCTGGATTGAGAAGGCGATTGGGCTGGATCCGGCCCCCGGACCTTAGTTTGCCTACTCATGCTCTAGCCCTTTGATATTTGGGATGCTGTGATGTTTAAGGTATGGTTAGCACATATTGCTGCATATAGATTAAACCTCTTCTGCTAGATGGTACCAATCTTATGACCACCACTAATGTTGTATATTTGTTGTCGTTGTTGTCGTTTAGTCGTATACTATGGACCAGAGCACACCAGGCACTTCTGTCCTCCACTGCCTCCCGCAGTTTGGTCAAACTCATGCTGGTAGCTTCGAGAACACTGTCCAACCATCTCGTCCTCTGTCGTCCCCTTCTCCTTGTGCCCTCCATCTTTCCCAACATCAGGGTCTTTTCCAGGGAGTCTTCTCTTCTCATGAGGTGGCCAAAGTCTTGGAGCCTTTGATCTTCTTGCCGTCCATGGGACTCTCAAGAGTCTCCTCCAGCACCAGAATTCAAAACCATTTATTCTTCGGCGATCAGCCTTCTTTATGGTCCAGCTCTCACTTCCATACATCACTACTGGGAAAACCATAGCTTTAACTGTATGGAGCTTTGTTGGCAAGGTGATGTCTCTGCTTTTTAAGATGCTGTCTAGGTTTGTCTTCTTGTCATTGCTTTTCTATAAACATAGAAATAGCAATAAACATAGCTTTCTTATTTTCCTAAATTTCACAGCATGATTATATGGAGGCTGAAGTGTGCTCCTCCAAAAGGGATCAGGTATTTTGGCACTTTAACTCCAAAAGCCAAACACATGGACTGTTTTTGGAAGTGAGGTTCATATTAAATGATGAACTGAATTCTTCCCTTGTCCCTAGTTCTGGATTCTGGACCTCCAGAATGAGAGAAGGGCAACAACCTGGTGTGTAGAAGCTGGCCACCCTTTTCTTCCAAGTGAACACTTCCCATTGGCTCAGCAGAAGCTGGAAACGATTTGATGCAATGCAGCCTGTTAGCTACAGCCTCTCTGTCAGGCAGTCAATGTACTTCTCTAAGCTTCTGAGGCGGAAGCAAAGGTGTTTGGGTAAACAAGGACACCACAATGACAGCCTTGTTTTATAATGAGTATCTCAAGCCTGCTGGTATTATGGCTGTGGCTTCTCTCTCACTCGGCTGTCTCAGTCTGCCTGCTTCTTCTTTGCTTTTCTATTCTAATTGGGTGCAAGTGATGGCAGGACTTAGCCTATGCAGCAAAGTGTTGCTTTCTACTTGAAGCAGTTATTTCAGTTTCCCCTTTTTAACACAGTGTTTTTTTTAAAAAAGAAAATATTATTGGGGGGCTCGGTTTACCTTCAAGTCCCATGGAACTTCAGGGTACTTATTTCTCTGCAGACATGATTGAAACAGGGGTGAGGAAATGTGAATCTGATGCAAGCCAAAATGCAGCTATTTTTCATGAGGATATATCTATTTTTAATGCAAATGGATGCAGGAAATCTGGAGAACTGAATACAGGAAAAATATAAGAAACCGAGAGAAACCAGAACATGGCAGATTCCTCAATCCATATGGAGACTGGAACTGGATATTACAATGTATACCTCACTGGTGCTGTAAATAGCAGCCCGATGCCTTGGCCTTCTCAGTAATACAATATGTCACTGTGTACTCCGGTTGCCCTTCACTTAATTAGCTGCCACTACCAGGGGGAAAAGGGACGCAGGTGGCGCTGTGGGTTAAAGCCTCAGCGCCTAGGGCTTGCCGATCGAAAGGTCGGCGGTTCGAATCCCTGCAGCGGGGTGCGCTCCCGCTGCTCGGTCCCAGCGCCTGCCAACCTAGCAGTTCGAAAGCACCTCCGGGTGCAAGTAGATAAATAGGGACCGCTTACCAGCGGGAAGGTAAACGGCATTTCCGTGTGCGGCTCTGGCTCTGGCTCTGGCCAGAGCAGCGATGTCATGCTGGCCACGTGACCCGGAAGTGTCTCCGGACAGCGCTGGCCCCTGGCCTCTTAAGTGAGATGGGCGCACAACCCCAGAGTCTGTCAAGACTGGCCCGTACGGGCAGGGGTACCTTTACCTTTACCTTTTACCAGGGGGAAAGATGGCAGGAGGAATTTCCAACAAGACTTTCCAGGCCATCTTCCTCCACGAGCAATAATTCCTAATGCTGGAGACCCTCCTTCTGATTTTGATGAGTTCCTCTCCTTCAACGCAACAAATAACATCTATAATGTTACACTGGGACAACATTCAGTGCGAAAATTTGAAATATAACGCTGAGTGCAAATGCTATGTGACTTTAAAGATGGTCGTTGTTTTGCAAAGTTGTTACCAAAGAATCTTTGATTCCTAGTAGTAGTAAAGATAAAGGGACCCCTGACCATTAAGTCCAGTCATGGCCGACTCTGGGGTTGCGGCGCTCATCTCGCTTTATTGGCCGAGGGAGCCGGTGTACAGCTTCCGGGTCATGTGGCCAGCATGACTAAGCCACTTCTGGCAAAGCAGAGCAGCTCACAGAAATGCCGTTTCCCACCGGAGCGGTACCTATTTATCTACTTGCACTTTGATGTGCTTTCGAACTGCTAGGTTGGCAGGAGCAGGGACCGAGCAACGGGAGCTCACCCCGTTGTGGGGATTCGAACTGCCGACCTTCTGATCAGCAAGTCCTAGGCTCTGTGGTTTAACCCACAGCGCCACCCGCATCCCGTAGTAGTAGTAGTAGTGGTAGTAGTAGTAGTAGTAGTAATAATAATAATAATAATAATAATAATAATAATAATAATAATAATTTATTATTTATACCCTGTCCATTTGGCTGGGTTTCCTCAGCCACTCTGGGCGGCTTCCAACAAAGTATTAAAATACAGTGGTCTGTTAAACATTAAAAGCATCCCTAAACAGGGCTGCCTTCAGATGTCTTCTGAAAGTCTGGTAGTTGTTTTTCTCTTTGACATCTGGTGGGAGGGCGTTCCACAGGGTGGGTGCCACTACCAAGAAGGCCCTCTGCCTGGTTCCCTGTAACCTGGCTTCTTGCAGTGAGGGAACCGCCAGAAGGCCCTCGGCACTGGACCTCAGTGCCCGGGCAGAACGATGGGGGTGGAGATGCTCTTTCAGGTAAACTGGACTGAGGCCAGTAGGGCTGCAACCCCAAATTGGCAAATGATTAATTGGTGGTGACTAATTTTGATCAGTGAGGAAAAATGATAATTGGACATTACTTGTTTTCTGAGGGTGTTTTTCATCTGATGGTCTTTTTTACAATGGTCTTTCCTTACTAAGAAAGAGCTGTTGCTCTTGTTTATTATGTTATAAGTTACTTCCCACCATCTTTTAATATTTCAAAAAGGCACTTGAATTGCTGTTTTGGTGACATTCACATTTGTTTTTGTTGCTGCATTGATTAATTGGCAAAAAGGAAGCTGATGAATCACTTAAGGTTCACTTAAAATTCTTTAATCCACCAACAGCTCTAATTCTGAATCATAGAGCAATATATATTACTTTGTCTCTGCCTAGCTGTTGAATGCACGAGAAAGGAAAGAAAGACAGAAAAGAAACCCTGTGCGAAAGAAGGATAAGATTTTGGCTATCAGAAAAGGCTGTTTTGTGTAGAATATGTGCTCTCATAAACTATTTATCTTTCCTTCTTCATGGAAACCTCAATGGCAGTGAAAAGGGACTTGTAAGACACAAGCCTTTCATTCAACTTGATTTGTTTTAATTCATATGATTAGGCTGGCTGCTGTTTCTACTCTCTCGTGATTGCTTTTGCATCTGAAAAGACCAGCAGCAGACAAAACATCAGGCCATCAAGGAAATGGTAGCGGGGAGCATCCATCTTCTTCTTTGCCTCTTTTTAATCCATGGCAAAGTTGTCACTGGCAGCAGGAAATACCCCTTTCAACTAAGGATCATTATTTATGTCGCAGATGTACAGCTGGAAGGTACCACTTCCTTCCAAAGCCATTATGCAAACTGCATACATTTGCAGGAAAAATTATGGCTTTAATCTGCTCCCTACCCCGATAATATTTAGAAATATTACTTTCCCTGCAGTTCCTTACGAGAGTATAATGATTAACTTCTTTCCCCTGCATCTGCTTTCTGAAATGTTGTGCTCTTTCCCTAATATAATGGGTTGGTAGGCAACCAAATTTTACTCAGAGTAGACCTGTTGGAATGAATGAGCCTAAGTGAGTCATGTCCATGAACTTTGATGGCTCTAGCACAGGGGTCAGCAAACTTTTTCAGCCGTGGGCCGGTCCATCGTCCCTCAGACCACCTGGTGGGCCAGAATATATTTTGAAGGGAAAAAAATGAATGAATTCCTATGCCCCACAAATAACCCAGAGATGCATTTTAAATAAAAGGACACATTCTACTCATGTAAAAACACGCTGATTCCCAGACCATCCGTGGGCCAGATTGAGAAGGTGATTGGGCTGCATATGGCCCCCGGGCCTTGGGTTGCCTACCCCTGCTCTAGGCTGAGTTATTGTTGTTTAGTCGTTTAGTTGTGTCCGACTCTTTGTGACCCCCTGGACCAGAGCACGCCAGGCCCTCCTGTCTTCCACTGCCTCCCGCAGTTTGGTCAAACTCATGCTGGTAGCTTCGAGAACACTGTCCAATCATCTTGTCCTCTGTCGTCCCCTTCTCCTTGTGCCCTCCATCTTTCCCCACATCAGGGTCTTTTCCAGGGAGTCTTCTCTTCTCATGAGGTGGCCAAAGTCTTGGAGCCTCAGCTTCAGGATCTGTCCTTCCAGTGAGCACTCAGGGATGATTTCCTTCAGAATGGAGAGGTTTGATCTTCTTGCAGTCCATGGGACTCTCAAGAGTCTCCTGCAGCACCATAATTCAAAAGCATCCATTCTTCTGCGATCAGCTTTCTTTATGGTCCAGCTCTCACTTCCATACATCACTACTGGGAAAACCATAGCTTTTACTATACGGACCTGAGTAGGGTCGGCATTTAATATCAACCCTCAGCTTTTACCTTCTGTGCAACAGACAGGAAACTTTTGTCAGGAATCTCCATGATGAATTCTTCCTAATATATCTACCTTTGTGTGGTCTAAGATCTGCAGAAGAGTGGGAACCAGAACAGGGGTGCCAACTAGAATAAAATATTGGAAGGCGGGAGGTAAGAAACCCTGCATAATCAATCACATGATGTGGTGCACACACCATCAACTGTTTGGGGGTGGTCCCCTTAAATATTTTGTTAGGATGGGGGTGAAGGAACCTCAGCCCCTAGGATTTGGCTCCTATGAACCAGAACAAAAAGGTGGAATGCTTGTATTCTGTGATTCAAGCAGCCAGTGAAACTGCCTTCAATTCTGTTCTCCCTATTTTCCATCCCCAGCAGACACTCAATATTCTGTGACCACTGGAGATGCTAAAGTTCTTATTGGGCTGTTTCTCATCCTTCCCCCCAGGTTGATGTAAATCTTGGGGTGCCCCCAAACATTCTGATACCTCCCCCTTGTTCATCAGTAGCCTTGTTTGAGCTACGTAACCATCAGTACCTGCACCAGGCTTGGGGAACTTTTGAGCCTCTGGATTTTGCTGAACTATAACTCCCATGCGCTCCAGCAACCATAGCCAATGGCCAGGGAGGGGTAATTCAGCAGGATGTGGAGGTCCACATGTTCCCTGCACCTGTTATACATGATGGCTTTTTCAGACATTCAAGCCTGATGCTGCATATCATACAACAAACCAGCCCTGATTCAACATTTATGCACAAACTGGCCACTTTAGGGCTATAAATAAGGGGATATGCTCATGTCTAGACAGCTTTATTGTTGAAATGGCAGGCAAAGAAAGCTACAGATGTTTTGCTCACCTGCTGTTTGTTTCCACAGTCATGATTGTTAGCCTAATGCTTTTTGGTGGTGTTTTTTTTTTAAGGTCTGCACTGAACTGTGCCACGATTTCTTCTGCAGCGCAGACATATGTTACAGGATGCTAAATTTTCACGTCTCTTATTTGATGGTGCAGTAAGTTAGGCTCCATCAGGCTGGGACACCTCCCCCCCCCCCCCAGCCTTCTGCTGACATAAAAAGGGGGAAAGTGCTCTACTGTAATAACTTTCTTCTTTTCTCATAGCCAACTGTGAGCAACTTGCGTAGAGCAAATGGGGGAAATATGCTCTCCAGAGACTTAAAGGAATCCTTTCAGTATCCAGTAGAATTATGCGATATTAGCATTTCAAAGCTTCTGAATGCGCAGTTCATGGTGAGACTTGAACGCTGGAGGAAGCAGCAACCTAGGTGGAATTGTTTGTGCTTCATCTGTAGATGACAGTAGGTGTTTTGCAGAGCATGGAGAGTGTCACTGAAATGCCGGAAGCAAATATGGTTGCCTTTTATTTGGTTTTTTGTTTGGGAGGAATGGGAAGTTGACTCCCATAGTAATGAAAATTAATCACCTTCTGTTTAAGTACTACCTCTTTGTCGGGGACTGGCAGGATGCTGACAAATGTGCACTGGGGGAGGGGAGCTGGAGTCTGACTTGGGAGAGGAGGCCTGTGATTTGTGGGGAACTGTACAAGCCAGGAGGCAAGAGTCGGGGAAGCTTCAGAGCTGGAGGGTGGAAGAAGAGAAAGATGAAGCAAGTCAGGCAAGTGAAGGGCCGAGTGCTTCCTCACCTTCCCCTGCACCACTGTCTCCCAGGACTGAGAGGGGACTGAAGAGGGAAGAGCAGAGGCAGCTTCCACACAGGCATAGTCTCTGGCTGCATGCACACAGCCTATCGGGGAAGGTAGTGGAGGAGGGGGAATGTTGCTGAAACTGCTCCATAGAGCATAGACCGCAGAATAGCTGCCTAGATGGCAGATTGGTGTGGGTCAGGCATAGCAGCCTTCGGCCCCCCAGGTGTTTTGGCCTACAACTCCCATGATCCCTAGCTAACAGGACCAGTGGTCAGGGATGATGGGAACTGTAGTTCAAAACATCTGGAGGTTGCCTATGCCTGGTGTGGGTGGGTAATTGGAGCTGTAGAAATGACTGTAACTGTCCACTTTGACAATAAATAGCACCCTTGACACACTAGGTTTTTCAGTTGGTCTCCCCCACCTCCCCCTGTAATGATCTCAGGCAGGCAAGCAGGCCCTGATAAGAATTAATGACTCTCTGGCAGTTTTATGTTACGTTTATTTACAAAAACACATCCAGAGCATGACTTCTCGCCTGCTCGTATTGACGAGAGTTGGTCAGTCTGAATCTCTGCCCCTTTCACAACAGGAAGGACATCAAATTCCCGCCCTTCCCTTCTTGCCCTTCCGTTGCCTTCTGACCTTATCCAGTCTCTGAGAATGAGGACTGAGAGACTGGCCTCCCCCTTCCCTGTTTCCACTCGACACAGTCTCATTTCTTTGCTTATCTGCTGATTGCCTAGCAATGCTCTGGCTGCCTCCTAACTCTCCCACTTCTTGAGAGCTAACAGTGTCTTCTTCAGTAAAGGGAGGTCAAATTCCCCCTTTCCGGTTCTGTCAGCCAGCTTCCATCTGCAAAGTCGGTCACTCTCTCACTTGGATCAATTTCTGAGTCTGACTGTTCCCCTGTGCTCAGTTGAGCTATGTCCCTGACACCCCATAGTGTCCTAACTCCATGTCTCGAAAGGCTGAAGCAGACACAAAGATGCCCCATGTCTCCTTCTTCCCAGAACGTTCAAGAATGCCAAATGTCTGCATAGCATGCCTGCATGCTATGTGTTTCCTTTGCCTCTCCAAGCAGCCACCAATACCACAGAAGAAGGATGGGGAAGATCACAGCCAGGACTGAATGCCTTTGTATAACACAGTAAGCTGAACTATGGCTTACTGCAGGGGTGGGGGACCTTGTGGGTCTATCACCTGCCATCACAAGGATGCCATGTGTGAAGTGCTTTGAAGTCCTGAAGTTGGGACTTCAAAGCACCTTATACAGCGCTGCTAAAAGGATTCCTTCCCCTCCGTTTCTCTGAGACAGGCAGGGGTTTACATGGAATCCTGCCAACAGCTCAGGATTCACCCCACACTCATCGACTGATGTGGGGTGTGCTAAAGCTTGCTCAATTTGGCTGCCTGTACTCACTCACTCACTCACTCACTCACTCACTCATTCACCTGTCGCTGCTATTGGTATATCTAGCCAGCTGTGATGGCAACACTACCCCAGGAGTTATTAAGGCCTTCTGTTTTTGGCATGCTACTTCAGTGGAGAGAGGTGGATGAGACCGACACCCCCCCTTTCTCCCCTTATCTGGAGCTCTCCTGGTGCTGCCCCAGCTAGGTAACTGCTTTAAAGGCAAGCAAGAGAAGCGCTTGTGGGAATTAGGTGAGTGGAATAGAGAAGGCTTCCCCCACCTTTCTCCACCAAGTATTGTTGGACTACAACTCCCATCATCCTGACCATTAGACACGTTGTATGGGGCTGATGCGAGTTGGGACTGAACAATTTCTGAAGGGAATGGGTTAAGGAAGGCTGAGATAGGGGGGCTTGTGGGAAGGCTGGCTGAGAGAAGGAAGAGAAGAATTCTTCTCCGGCTCAGATCTAAATCTGAGCCAGAGAATAATTTTTGGGCTCTTCAGGATCACCTCTTATTTGAGTCAAGCATTACGAGACCCGAGACTTGTATCTGCACCCTGATATGATGAGCCCCATTAGCATCTGTAGCTGAAAGGTCCAGGTTAATTAACATCCAGACATTGTACCCTATTGCTTGCCATTAGCCACTCTGATGCTGTAGTAGAATATGCCACCAAAAGATTGGAGGAAAAAATATTTCATTTTTTTGCAAACCATCTTGGCTTTCTCACACAATGGACTTATATCAGCACACATCTGCCTGCTAAGACATCGCTTCGGTGACTCATCCACTTCTAGAAGCTGACCCCAGACACCCAGGGAGCTATAACTTGCTTATTAACGTGCCCTTGAATGTGATAAAAACATAACTATTCTTTATTTCAAGCATTCGTGCAAGATGTCATCCCTCTCACGAGATGAAATCACAAGTGCCAAGGCAGTTTATTTACTGTGTGCCATGAAGCAGACTTAGGTGGTCATAAGCACCAGTTTTCGAGGAACTGAGACAATTACAGCAGGGATATTAGGAAGGAAATTAGGGAAGAGTGGGTATCCCCATTGACTTCCTCTGTTGTTTGGTGGGTCCAGCTTGTGACACATGAAAAAATGATTATGGCATAGAACTAACGGAGGAGGTTTTTTTATTACTCACAGAGACATCACCTTGCCAACAAAGGTCCGTATAGTTAAAGCTATGGTTTTCCCAGTAGTGATGTATGGAAGTGAGAGCTGGACCATAAAGAAAGCTGATCGCAGAAGAATGGATGCTTTTGAATTATGGTGCTGCAGGAGACTCTTGAGAGTCCCATGGACTGCAAGAAGATCAAACCTCTCCATTCTGAAGGAAATCAGCCCTGAGTGCTCACTGGAAGGACAGATTGTGAAGCTGAGGCTCCAGTACTTTGGCCACCTCATGAGAAGAGAAGACTCCCTGGAGAAGACCCTGATGTTGGGAAAGATGGAGGGCACAAGGAGAAGGGGGCGACAGAGGACGAGATGGTTGGATAGTGTTTTCGAGGTTACCAGCATGAGTCTGACCAAGCTGTGGGGGGCAGTGGAGGACAGGAGTGCCTGGCGTTCTCTGGTCCATGGGGTCACGAAGAGGCAGACACGACTAAACGACTAAACAACAACAACAACAAATCACAACTACCACATGGGCAATCAGCCAGGTTTGTTTCCCCTCCCCCTTTACTTTTTCCAGGCTATCATAAAATCAGAGAGCTGAAAGGGACCCTGAGGACCATCTAGTCCAGCCCCCTGCAATGCAGGAATATGCAGCTGTCCCATATGGGGATCGAACCTGCAACCTTGGCATTATCAGCACCATGCTATAAGCAACTGAGCTATCCATCCTAGCTACAATAGCCAGCTTCTTCTTTGGGCACAACTGACAGTACAGAAGAGTCTTGGGGGATTTTTAGCATGCATGCTGAAAGGGGTTTGCCCCAAGCCAATGTATTGAAGTTCACTTGCGCAAGAAAAACAGCTGTCTGGAATACCAGTGGTTTGGTTTATTTTTATTTATCAGAGTTTATACTTCAGCCAAAAACAAGCCTCTAAGCAGTTTACATACAAGAATCCAAGATATTCACTTAGAAAGAACTGATAAAATAAAATGTTTAAAAGCAGTTGGCATAAGATTTGTCAAAACAGAAATAAAACAGTATTAAAACAAATCTACATGGCAAAGTTACACGTTAGAAATAAGCCTTAACGGAGACCCTTTTTTTGCCACAAACAATGCAGCGACGGACGGCTAGGAAATGAATTCTTTCACATCAGATTATTTCTGGGATGGATTATGTAACATTTGCCCATCTCCATCCATCCAAAACTGCACAGGCAAAGCAGCCCTTTATCCTACCGCCCTCTGCTCCAGCTGGCTTACGGTGGCTGATATCAAGGAAGATTTGCATCACTTTCAGAGAGAAAGGAAGGAAGCTTTTCTTGCTTATTCTTCTTGCTTTGGGACAAACCATCATCCCTGGCACAATTGTTTTGACTGGTGTCCCTTGGAAGAATGCCAGACAGCAGCTTGAATACAACCCTGAGCTTCACTCACATGTCACTTCACCATCTAAAGGATACTGCTGCAGGCTTCCTTTATACAGAGGGATTATTTTCTTTTTTCTTTTAATACAGGGGGATTTTTTTAAAAAAATAAAATCTTATTTTATTGCTTTGACAAAGGCTAGCACTGCTTTGACAGCTGCCGTGTCACATAAATGCTAAATGAGGAAATGTGAGACACAATACATGACAGACTCATGTTTTTCTAGTGGCTGCTGAAGTACCCCATCCTAAAGAGGACTCCTTAAATTTTGGCCCAGGCTTGGTGTCAGGGACTGGAATGTGAAGGAATGGTGGAGACCACCCCCCTCCTCCTGAATCTTTCCAAGAAAAGGAGGACAGTATAGATTTAGAACAGTGGTTTGCAGAAGGGCATAGTTAAGAGGCTGCAGATGGGAGAAGATGGGAAATATAGGGAGAGCTGCAGGAAGAAGAAGCACCAGGGGAGAGACAGCTGACAAACTCAGTGTCTTTAGAAAGCATTCCTGACCCCCTCTCCCAGGACCCAGCGTGCGTTGAGAGTAGTAGAACAGAAAGCTCAGATCAGTCGACACAGGGATGATGTATAATAGCAGAGACAGAGGGGGTGGGACTTTACTCGGAGCAATGCCATTACCTAAGAGAGACGGCCTTTCTACATCTCTGTGAATATTGAATAAAAGACTTGGTAAGAACTCTTCTTGTTTATCTACTTGACTGCCACAGTGGGAGGGATCAGATTCCCTGAAGCCTGAAACTTGGTAGCCAATCCCTGTAGCCAAAAATGATGACTGAACACCCTTCAGCATTCTCTGAAAACCATTCTCAAAGCTCAGAGCCAGTGGCTTCTGATTTGATCCTGGAATGTCCCAATTTTCCCCACCGGTGCTGAGGTCATCAAACT
Organism: Podarcis cretensis; assembly: GCF_951804945.1. Taxonomy (NCBI): domain Eukaryota; kingdom Metazoa; phylum Chordata; class Lepidosauria; order Squamata; family Lacertidae; genus Podarcis; species Podarcis cretensis. Next base: position 5,025,238 of record NC_137187.1, read on the forward strand.
TAGGGAGCAGGAGGAGCCGGTGCTCACCCTGTGTGGGGGATGCAGCTGTGAGGGAGCATCCCATTGTCTCTCCATGGCTGCCACTGCCAGCCGCCTCCCTGAAGGGGGCAGCTCATAGGGGCTGCTGGAGAGCAGGCAAGGAGGAGAGGCTATAACCATCAAGGCGCAGTCCTGTGTGATGCACCGTCTCTGAGGGGCAGGCAGAGGGCAGGGAGCCCTTCCCCTGGAAAGGGGGAGCGGAGTGCACGGAGTCATGAATTTTTTATTTTATTTTAATGCTTTGTGCATCCATGTCTAATCTTGCTCCTTTCTAAAATTTATTTAGTGTATTTTTGGTTTCTATGGAAGCCGCCCAGAGTGGCTGGGGAAACCCAGCCAGATGGGCAGGGTACAAATAATAAATTATTATTATTATTATTTATTGGTTTTTCTTTTTTTAAATGTGCCCCCAAATAAAATAAAAGCTGCCCTTCTTCTGATAGGAAATGCTCAGGGGGTGGGGAATGCACCAAAAAATGGGGGGTCGAGGAGGGTCAGTTGGAGGGGGAGTGAGCAATGCCCCTATTTTCATCTTAGGAATGTTGGAGGCTATGTGATGGAAGAGTCCTGCATGTGCTACCTTGAGCTTCTTGAATAGAAGGCAGAATGTTATTGTCTGATCTATGATTCTATGATTGTCTGATCTATGATTCTATGATTCTATGAATGTTATTGTCATAAACAGATAAAGCCATTTAGCCTGGCTGCTAACACAGGCATCGCACTGTCCTGCTCTTTAGTGCTAAATTGGAGCAAATGTGAGTCAGCTTTGCTCTGGACTGATATTTGCTCCGATTTAGCACTAAAGAGTGGATTTTCCAGCGGGAGATGGCGGGACAAGGACAAAAACGCTCCAACTTGTGCCTCGAAAGTGTGGGGGCAAGCGTAAAACTGCTCAGACCCAGGCTTTCTAAACTCTAAGAGGATATGACGGTGTTTCATTTCTGTGTCAAAGTCAAGGTTTCTCCCTATTTCCTATAAAGCAGAGAGGCAATTTAAAATGCTGTCTGAGGCGAGGGGCTGAATCTGCCCCTTTACCCTCTATCCTGCATTTTTCCTCCCTGGCAGTTTCTCTCCTGGTTGGCTGCAAACCTACACCGAGAGAAAAACAGTCGGCAGTGGGTTGTTCTTGTGGGGGAAGCCTAAGCAGGGGAAGGGGTCAGTGTCCCACCCAAGCCATCAAGTCGTGCTTTTTTGAAATTGCCCCACTTGTTTTTCGTTGGAAGTGGACGCACAGCCCATTGTGCTGCCACAACGCCTAATTTGTTGTTCCTCAGCGGAGGAATCTAAAGTGCCATTTTCAATCCAGCTCTTTTCATTTGATTCACAGCGCAAATTAGAACCCCCCTGAATGTTAGCTTATTTATTTATTTATTTATTTATTTATTTATTTATTTATTTATTTATTTATTTAAACCCCTTGTCTATTTAACCCAAACACTTACAGGCTCTTTAAGGGTAATGCGTGTTTAGAGTTGAAAACAGTTTGTAAGTGTTTGTAACAATGCAACCTCCGCCTTTTCCTATGACTCACCGCCAGAACATTGCAAAGGGGCAGGGAATGATGTCTGGAAAGTTTGTCCCTGAAAAAAACTCCACAACAGCCTAATGGAGGTTCAAAACGAATTGTACCAATTAATTTACAAGAGGAGACACCCTCCCCCCAAATACTCAATGATAACCAACGCTGTGAGAACAACATGAAATAGAAGCAGAATAAGTGTTATTCAGGGTTCCTTAAGCATCCTTATACTTTCCTCACAACAACTTTCCCTGGCGTACTGCAAATTGCATTCTTTTTCAGAGAATTCAGTCTCAGCAGACTTTGGGCACACTCCATCTCCTTGCATGAAGGGCGCCTTACATGTATCATTCTTTTGAAGTGGCTATTTGAAGCTGTGGTGACAGGGATCACCTTTCCCTACAAATGCAAACAGAAGCTTCAGAGGGATTTTTCTCAGGGTTGCAGCAGGGGAGAAAATGGTTAACTTTCTCCTTCATGCCTGCTGCAGTCCCAGTAATGATCAGCTCCCCTCAATGGGTGCTATCTGCATCCCCCGCCTCCCCCATAAAGTGCATGTTAAATGCAAGGATGGCATTTAAAATCATGTAGGTAGCTGTGTTGGTGTGATGCAGTCGATATATATATATATATATATATATATATATATATATATATATATATATAATTGTCCAGTAGCACCTTAGAGACCAACTAAGTTTGTTCTTGGTTAGTTTCTTGCATGCACACGAAAGTTTATACCAAGAACAAACTTAGTTCATAGAATCATAGAATCATAGAGTTGATCCAGCAAACATCACAATCCAGTGGAAGATTCCATTGTTGAAGTAGCCAGGCCAGCTTATTGGTAATGGCCCTAATTAATGGGTCATTAGTATAAGAATCATAGAATCATAGAATCATAGAATCATAGAGTTGGAAGAGACCCCAAGGGCCACCGAGTCCAACCCCCTGCCAAGCAGGAAACACCATCAGAGCACTCCTGACATATGGTTGTCAAGCCTCTGCTTAAAGACCTCCAAAGAAGGAGACTCCACCACACTCCTTGGCAGCAAATTCCACTGTCAAACAGCTCTTACTGTCAGGAAGTTCTTCCTAATGTTTAGGTGGAATCTTCTTTCTTGTAGTTTGGATCCATTGCTCCGTGTCTGCTTCTCTGGAGCAGCAGAAAACAACCTTTCTCCCTCCTCTATGTGACATCCTTTTATATATTTGAACATGGCTATCATATCACCCCTTAACCTCCTCTTCTCCAGGCTAAACATGCCCAGCTCCCTTAGCCGTTCATCATAAGGCATCGTTTCCAGGCCTTTGACCATTTTGGTTGCCCTCCTCTGGACACGTTCCAGTTTGTCCGTGTCCTTCTTGAACTGTGGTGCCCAGAACTGGACACAGTACTCCAGGTGAGGTCTGACCAGAGCAGAATACAGTGGCACTATTACTTCCCTTGATCTAGATGCTATACTTCCCTTGATCTAGATGCTATATAATTCGTTCCGGAGCTCCGTTCTTAACCTGAAACTGTTCTTAACCTGAAGCACCACTTTAGCTAACAGGGCCTCCCGCTGCCGCCGCGCCGCTGGAGCACGATTTCTGTTCTCATCCTGAAGCAAAGTTCTTAACCTGAAGCACTATTTCTGGGTTAGCGGAGTCTGTAACCTGAAGCGTCTGTAACCTGAAGCGTATGTAACCCGAGGTACCACTGTATATATCCTGGGATATAAATTAGCCTGCAATTAACTCTGGACATTTTGGGATGTGAGCTCAGACCAGGTATCACAAATGCCGAATGCCACTTCAAAAGAAGGCACAATTAAACATCTACAAATACCTGGTTCTGAAGGAAAGAAGCTGTGCAGTTTCCAACTTGTTCCTCTGAAGTCTTTCTAACTGTACAACAAATGACAGATCAACAATGTTCTTTTGGAAAGATGCCATCTGTGACTGCATCAGTAGAGACTCTGCATCATGTATCTGAGTGCAAGCCTGTGCTTCCAAGCTCTTTGATCAGCACCATTTGCTGTGCTGTAATTCATGCCAAGCGCCATCACTGCTAGCCATTAAGGCCGCCAACTTTATATTTTCAAAAAAGAAATGCCAGAGCTCTGGATGGAGGCAGACAGATGGAGAAAGGGAATCCACGAATCTGGAGCCTAGGAAACAGAGCCTTGGCAGAACTCTGGTGATGCTAAGCAGCTGAGTGCACAGACAAGCTGGAATTTGGTAAGTAAACAGGGCTGGCCCTACCCTGAGGCAGAGTGGGGCAGCTGATGCTGAGGGGCAAGGGGTCGACAGAGCGCTGTGTACCATGTAGCCTGCTCTGTGTCCCCTAGGCTAGCTTTCTTCAGCTGCAGCAGATGTTGCTGTCCAGTTTTGCCAGCCTAGCAATGAGATTCATCTGCTAGCGTGGTCAACTTTTATTCATGGAATAAGGAGAAGCTTCCATTATGTCCTTTGCCTCAGGCAGCAAAATGTCTTGGGCCAGTTCTGCAAGTAAGGAGTGGAGTCTGATCGGCCTCAGATGGAGTCACCGTGGAACGTGTTTGTTCCTGACAGATCCTGGCATTACCTGTCTTTTCAGAACACGGCACTACAGTGGTACCTCAGGTTAATAACTTAATTTGTTCTGGAGGTCTGTTCTTAACCTGAGGTACCACTTTAGCTAATGGGGCCTCCCGCTGCCGCCACTGCACAATTTCTATTCTCATCCTGAAGCAAAGTTCTTAACCCGAGGTACTATTTCTGGGTTAGCAGAGTCTGTAACCTGAAGCGTCTGTAACCTGAGGTACCACTGTATTTACAGTGGCAAACTGTGGGCTTTACAATTTCAGCGGCACCCTGGGCAACCTACCTCGCCTCTCACTTTCTGTTGTTAATCATTGTTGCAGCGCCCTCTGTGGTGCCCTCTAGGCTTGGCACCCATTGTGGTTGAACTGGTTGTGTTAAGTTGTGTGTGAACATATCTGTAATGGTTCTAGGGGTTGCTCGTGTGTAAGCCGGTGCAAACACCTGGGTGTATTGCCTGAGTGAACCTTTTCTGTCCGGACAGCCACTCACCCGCGGCTGTCTCAATCGCTGGCATAATCCGTCAGTGGGCATTTCTTAAACTTCTTCCAGCAAAGAAGCTCTTTGACGCCTAGTCTCCTCCTACTCTCTCTGCGCGAAAGCCTTCTGCGCAAGGAGGGCGTAGGCAGAGGAGGACCCTTACTCTCCCCGCTGGTCCCCGGCAAGGAGTCATGGGACCGCCTCGCCGCTTCCCCCATCTGCCCCCCTTCTCCACTGGTGCTACGCTGATTCTCTTCCCCAGAAGATGGGCTGCCTCTCCCAATCCCGGGATGCTCTCTGGAATCCCTCTGGATTTTGCTCTCTCCCTCCAGCACTGATGGCAGTTCCCTGACAATATCAGATGACACAGCGATTCTTCAAACAGCTCTTGTTTATTCACAGGCCAGAACAGAACTGAACTGAAGGGTTCAGCCAGCCTGCTTATATAGAGCTCCACTACAGCGCAACAGTAACCACTTTCTGTAACTATCCAATCACTGAACGTCACTTTCAATCCCTTATTTGCATATGTGGACCTGAGTGAAAACTATCTACAGTACCCCCTGCTGGCCCAGGACGAGAACTTCAGTACATAACAGGTTGTGCTCCCTAATTTTGCCTCTGTCTCTTACCTGGTGTAAGAGACATTTACTCAGGGCTCGATTTAGGTTTGATGAGGCCTTAAGCTACTGAAGGTAATGGGGCCCTTTGCATGTCCAACTGTCCTTTGTCAACAACAAATCGTTGCTGTTCAACTGTTCAACCTACATTCACGTGCTGCACGGCAGTCTGCAGCTGCATGCTACATGTTGCCATGCAACCAGTCCATGCAGAATGTAGGCACCCTATATATAGAAATGAGCAAACCAGTGATATTTTAGGGAGTAGGCTAGCAGGTGGGGCCCATAACTTACATCATAGGAGCCTACAATACACAAAACACTGTTGCTGTATGTAGGTTTTATTTTATTTGTTTTTTATCTTATATTTTGGAAATGTACATCCAGCCCCCCCTTTAATTTTTTTAGGGGCCCCCAAGAGAGTGGGGCCCTAAGCTATAGCTTGTTTAGCTTTTACATAAATCTGGCACTTTTACGTAAATCTGGCATTTACTGGATAGACCAGGAAAATACTGCCTGACAATAAGTGATTTTGCAGTTTGGCTCCCTAAGCTTGCTTCTTGTGTTTTGACTGGATCACACATATGCTTGTTTCAGAGTCTACATTCTGTCCCAATCTGGGGGGCATCCATCACTAAGTTGATAGAACATGAGGCTCTTAATCTCAGGATTGTGGGTTTGAGCCCCACGTTGGGCAAAAAGATTCCTGCATTACAGGGGATTGGACTGAATGGCGCTTGCAGTCCCTTCCAAATCTACAATTCTATGGCCCAGTATACCTGAAGGAGTGGAATTTCTTAATAGAGGCCCAGTATACCTGAAGAAGCGCCTCCACCCCCATCGTTCTGCCCGGACACTGAGGTCCAGCTCCTAGGGCCTTCTGGCAGTTCCCTCACTGCGAGATGTGAGGTTACAGGGAACAAGGCAGAGGGCCTTCTTGGTAGTGGCGCCCTCCCATCAGATGTCAAGGAAATAAACAACTGCCTGACTTTTATATGACATCTGAAGGCAACCCTGTTTAGGAAAGTTTTTAATGTTTGATGTTTTATCGTTTTTTTAAAATATTCTGCTGGGAGCCACCCAGAGTGGCTCGGGAAATCCAGCCAGATGGGCAATGTATAAATTGTTGTTGTTGTTGTTGTTGTTGTTGTTGTTAAAAAAGGGCACTTGAGCTGGTCTCACACCCATGCACGTGTTGGTGCAAACTGGTTCCATTGCTGCTGTATGGCAGCATTTGTTTGAGAGGGTAGTAAGCAGGAATCCACTGGAGCATTGAGCAAGCAATGGTGATCATAGAATCTGAGAACTGTAGCAGTGGAAGGGACCCCCAGGGTCATCTAGTCCAACCCCTTGCAATGCAGGAAACATCCATGTGTTAGATGACTGAGCTGTGTGAACCCCACAATCTGCCTTGCACCCCCTAAGCTGGCCTTCTGCTCTTAGACACAGTGGGGAGCACACCGTGCTGCCAGCAATGGAGAAAGATCCAATTGCCAGTCTGGTTGGCTTCTGTGCATGGAACTTGGATGGAGCGCCATTTTGTCCTTTGCCTCAGGCAAGCCCTGCCTTCACATCCTTCCTGTTAAAACAGAAAGCATTTATTTTCCCCCAGCCAAGGTTCCTTCCCATTGGGAAGGGAGCACTGTAAATACGCGTCGTTTACATACTTAGCATTTGTAATGCTTTTCAAGCTTCAAGGAGCAATTAGGTAAATAAACTGCTGCTGCTGCTGCTACGGGGAACAATTTGTTGTTGCTCAAAAGTACCAGAACTCTTTCCAAGTTGGGTGCTTTCCAGACGCCTTTTAATGAGATGGAGGGCAGAAGCCGTGTAAAGGGGCCTCCCCATAGCAGTTCACCGTGGTTAAGGATTGGTGCTTCTGTCAGAAAAGAAACCAGAAGCCGGTATGGTAGTTTTCAGATCTATATTAGAAAAATCGGGTGCCACCCGCACTCTCTGCCGAGCTGTAGCAAAATTCCAAGGGGTTCCTGGCACTTGCCCACAGTCTGTGGTCCTTTGGAGAATTGAGACACGGCAGAGACCGTTGCATCTTTAAGAAATATGGTTTATTCACCTATTTACACCATCAGTCTCCATGGAGAGTCATTTTGAGAGATGCCACCACAGCCGCAAGAATTATGTTGGCGCAAAACTGGAAAACGGAAATTATACCTAGTATAAGTGACTGGCAGGTTAAAATGGTAAATTATGCCGAACTTGCTAGATTAACAGATAGAATACGAGATCAAGATGAACAGAAATTTCAAAAAAAACTGGAGTAAATATTGGAAATACATTGGAAACGAACTGTAGAAAGCACTGGCGGTTTTGGAATAACACTTACAGAGAAAAACCAATATCTAAGATTAAAAAGAAAATACGTGACCATGGAATTTATTTGATACTTACCAAAAGGGTGGAAGGGAGTCCAGGGCTCTTAAATAGAGCCCAAATACAGAGAAATTTGTGTTGGTGTTTTTGTTTGTGTTTTGTATAAATGGGGAGAGAATATAATGCATTATGTAAATAATTTAGAATTAATATGTTTATTAATAGGTGTATTATGTTTTTGTCTTGATGTGTGTAATTGTATATTTTGAATAAAAATGTAATTAAAAAAAAAGAAAAAAGAGGAGAGTCATTTTGAGAGGAGCTGTCCCCCACAGCAGTGCAGCCAGCCTTCAGCCAGCCTGCCCAAGATGGATCCCAGTCCTTCTTCCTCCTTCTTCTTCCCAGCAACCCCTAGTTACCCCGGCAACCTTCCAACCCCATCCTCTGTCTCTGTTCACACCTCAGGGCAAGCGGAGAAGACCCTGCATTGCCAAGGACCCTCAGTGGCCCTGTATTGTTTCTTAATGGCCCTAGCTTGGCCAGTTCATTTTGCATGGGCTAGCCCAGGAATTCCCCTACAGCTTATATTTCTCCATCCACACCCAGAATAATCAAAATCCTACCATGTATTAATTCCTAGGGTTTAGGGAGGTCCACTTCCCAGATCTATAACAATATTTCTATCTATACGTACACGCACATGGACACACGGATGTTCACACAAAACATACCCTTCCACAAAGAAAACTAGTATGCCAAGAAGGGTGGGCTACAATCTTCCATCTTGGCATGTAGCTAGTTTCTATTATTATTATACTGCCCTTCATCAAAAGATCTGAGGGAGGTTCACAGAATAAAATACAAGGTAAAGGTAAAGGGACCCCTGACCATTAGGTCCAGTCATGGCCGACTCTGGGGTTGCGGTGCTCATCTCGCTTTATTGGCCGAGGGAGCCGGCGTACAGCTTCCGGGTCATGTGGCCAGCATGACTAAGCCACTTTTGGCAAACCAGAGCAGCGTACGGAAATGCCATTTACCTTCCTGCCAGAGTGGTACCTATTTATCTACTTGCACTTTGACGTGCTTTCGAACTGCTAGGTTGGCCGGAGCAGGGACTGAGCAACGGGAGCTCACCCCGTCGCGGGGATTCGAACCGCTGACCTTCTGATCGGCAAGTCCTAGGCTCTGTGGTTTAACCTACAACGCCACCAACGTCCCAAAGTACAAGGTAACACACAGTAAATAATTAAACCGAAACAACAAAACACCCCCCCCAGATACATTTAAAAGCTTGTATGATATTAATCAACCCAAGGCCTGGTTGAAGAGGAATGCTTTTGTCTGGCACCTAAAAATATATAATGAACATGCCAGGCAAACCTCCCTGGGAGAGCATTCCACAAACGGGGAGCCACTGCAGATAAGGCCCGTTTTTGTGTTGCCACTTTCCAGAAACTTGAAGAAGGGCCTCAAATGGTGAGCCCAGAGTCTGGGACGGTTTATTACAGTCCAGAGCTGTTAAAGGCTTTATAGGTCAAAGTCAGCACTTTGAAAGTACTTTCTAGCTCACAGAGTTGGTAAACTTGTGCTCCTCCATATAAAACACTTTCACGTAGCAAAGTAGCATGTAAGGAAGGAATTAGCCTTCTCTGTGTAAAGGAAATGTTTTTCTGTGCAGGAGCATTGAATCAGTGGCGCTCTTCCCTGTAGTCTTAAGTGGTGCAGCCCAGACACAGGTAGAATCTCCAAACACATATACAAACACTGTGAAAATATGTTGAATTTGCCATAAGCTCACCATTGCCATCTAGTGTCACATTTGTAGAATGCACTTAAATTGCACATAAAATATTATATTTGCAGCTGTAAATCTGAGTCCTCAGCATTACCTCAGTGACACCTGAGAGGGAAAGAAAGACACCTGGGCAGGCCAGGAGTGCACAAAGCCAGGAGTTGGAGCTTGCAGGACATTCACAAACTGATTTGAAACAACCTCTTCAATCTTTGGCTCTGGGGTCAAATGCATTTATGCATTTTTAAACATGGCATATTATACTACTGTTTGAGCTAGGCAACACTTTTCCTTTCCCCTCACTAGTTGCAAGATTCCTCCTTTGAAAAACACCCCGAAATGTATGTCAGAACCACTCTATTGTGATGTGTATTTCAAAGCTATGCTTTTCAAAGGCAGTACCGCAATTTTGCCCTCATTTGCAAGGCTTCTATTGATGTGACGCTAGCAGTCACTTCTTGTTTTCGCCAAAATACCTCATCAAATTGAGGAATGATTCTATACAATATGAAACACTCTGCTAGCTTCTCCTTTCTGGCAATTTGTGGATGGAATCTCTCCCCCCCCCCCCAAGGTCACATACCAAGGTAATCTCAGAAAGGTTTTGCAATTTGTTGTCGTTTTATTTCTGGGCATTTGATAAGAATGTTCTAAATTATTGTGTGGACTTGCATTGCACATGGCCAGACTATAGTGTGGATCTTCAAGCATTTAGGTGATCTCTGGCTTATCCGCCCAAGTGCAAATCCAATTGTTGGGTTCAAATGCATGAGGGGGCAACTGCCTCAGCTCCACCAAACTGTAGCTGTCTCAGCAATATATTGTTTGCGCTACAACAGCAATAGGCAACATGAGGCCCCCTAGGTGAACTACAACTCTCATCAGCTCTCATCAGGTGAACTACAACCCTCATCAGCTCCTACCACAACGCGAATGGTCAGGGGTGAGGGAAGTTGTAATCCACTAACATCTGGAGCGTACCACATTTGCCACCTGTCGGGTGGCAGGGGAACCAACCCCCACGGCAGGTTGCCAGGAAAGGATAAGATGAGGAAAGGTCCTTATCATCTGGTTTTTATTCAATATTCACAGAGAGAGGCTTGGGAATGCAGCCTCTCAGAATAATGGCGTTGTCCCAGGTGAATCTCCACTCCCTATGTCTCTCCCACTTACTCGTGAGTCATTGCTATGGGTGCTGAAAACTGCCCTCTGCCTTTGAGCTCTTTGCTCTCCTACTTCCAAGGCTCACCAGGTTCTGGGAGGGGGGTCTGAAATGCTTTCTAAAGACACTGCTTCCATCAGCTGTCACCCCCCCAGGTGCTTCGCCTTCTTCCTCCCCTTCTCCCATTATTTCCCAGCTTTCCCCCTCATCTGCCTCTGAGCTGTGACCTCCCTCAACCCCCTGTTGTAGTTCTGAATTGTCTTCTTCTCTGGAAGGGTCAGGCTGGGGAGGTGGTCTCCACCATTCCTCCTCTGTCCAGCCCTTAACACTACCCTGGTGCTTTAAGGTACAATGTAGAACAGCGTGCCCTCAAAGTGTCCTGATTTTTCAGGGATAGTGCTGGAATTACACTGTTTCCACCCTTCCACCCTCTTCCTTTTCACGAGGATCCCTCTCAAGCAGACAAAGGCTGCGTCAAAGGGGTGGGCTCCTCCCCTGGGCCTGTCTGACCCATTGCTCAGTAACATGCAAGACTCTCCTTGAGCTGTGTGTTAGGTGGGGAGGAGATCCAGCAGGAATTGGACTGTCCTGCTGCTGTGTAGAAGGGCCAACCTCCGACTCCCCTCTGTCAGACTGTGCTCACACTGATACGCTCAGCCTCCAGCCCTGTCCTGGAATGGCAGACTTCCTATTGCCAGACTTCAGGGAATAGGCTTCCTCCCCCATGGCAGTAAATAAGCAGGTCAAGCGAAAGGAAAGTCTTACCAGTTAGTTTCTTTAATAAACACAGCGAGAGACAAAAGAAAGTATCTCTCTAGAATGGCAGTGCTCCCAATTAGGGTTTACCCCTCTCTGTCCCTATTAATCTATGCCATTCCTACGTTGGGTAATCTGTGCTTGTATCCTCTGTGCTTTCTGTTCTGATGCTCTCTGAGCTCTCCTCATCCTTGGGGATGGGGGGAATGCTGTCCAGAGACTGTGAATGTGAACCCTCTCCCTTCCAGTGTTTCTTCTCCTAGCTGATCCCTATCCAGTATTTCCCAGCTTCTGCCTTCTGAACTACGCACCTCTGCAAACCACTGTTCTAAATCTATACTGCTCCTGGGAAGATTCAGGGTCAGGGGGAGGGCGTGGCTCCCACCATTCCTCCTTAGTGCAGTCCTCCTCCACATGGCCCCTGACATCTGCTTCTCCCGATCCCCTTGATCACTCACATCTCTTGCTTCTAGCACCTCCCAGCTCGTTCCCTTCCCCAGACTACTCCCCAGCGTCAACCACCACAATCCAGGGTCTAAGCCTTCTGTGTCCTCCCTGGGGGGCTCATGTGTGGGTTGCTCCCTCCACTCTTCCTCATCCAGCCAGTCCCAGACCAGCTGTCTGTTGCAGCACTGTTACCCATTGCTAAATTCAGACGTCATCCTTCAGGTCCTAGGTACAAACTAGCCCTTGGATTATAAAGGCAGCCTACTAGTTCTTATCCTCAATAGGGGTCCTGATTTCTCTTGCCATCTATGAACCAGTCTAGTAGAAAATTTAATATCTCTTTTCCCAACTTCCATACTGCAGGGATAGTAAAACCAATGTTCGGCTAATGTGTGGCCCTCCAGATATTCCTGGCTCCCATCATCTTTGACCATTGGCCACACTGCCTGGGGTTGATGAGAGTTGGAGTGAGGGATCAGGGAGAAATGTGATTCAGATCACATTTAAAGGTGAACTGACCTAATCCACACTTCCCAAAACAATATGCAAAACAAACTAAACACAGCCATCCTTTGAAATCTGCACAACTTTGAATTTTGCAATGCAGTTTTCCACCCAAATAATGCGTACAAAATTGCATACACTTAAGTGTGCATAAAAATCTATACATGAGTGAAAATTTCATACAGAAATGCATTACAGACAGGCAGAATCACATACAAAATGTGTGTATCAGGAGAAATTCATGCTAAAATATTGGTACATTTCCACAAGGACTTCTTTCTTCTTTTTTAAAAAAATGCAAACTGATGCAGAAATGTGGAGAACAGAATTTAAAAATCTAGAAACCGAGAAACCAGAACAGATTCCCTCATCCTTTGGAGTCCAGTAGCGTCCAGAGGGTCACAGGATAGTCACTGCACAGAGATGCGCTGCCTAAGTAAAGTTCCTTTCGTCATAATCACCAGTCTACCATCTGCATCACTTATAGAATGTGCAGCAGCAAATATCACACAACGCATTACGGACTTGCTGTGCATGGAGCATTTCCTTCCTTTGCGACCTCGAGCTGCAGTGGAGACCTGGCCTTGGGTCAGCCAGCCTCTTCTTTTTCATTAATGCCAAGCGACCGCTTTCCTTCAGCTTGGCTGGGATGATGAGAAGCAAAGGAGCGGAACCCTCGAGCTCCAGCACATTTCCTCCTCTGCCCATTAGCACATCTTCATTTGCTTTAGCTGAATGGCTTGCTGCCAAAACACCAGACCATTAAATATGCAGGCCCATCTTCTCTTGCGCCAGAGAGATTAATAAGACTTTTCAGTAATCTGCACACTTCTGATTTGTGTAGACTGCGGCTGCACCGAACAATTTAGCTGTGTTATTCGGAGATGTCACATATAATAATGTCTGCAGATGTGCGATGATGGGAAAAGGTGAAAAAAGAAAGAAAGGGGGGGGGAGGAAACAGAACTAGTGGAACATCAGAGATAATTTCAAGCTCAATCGGAGCTTTGACCTAACTCCATTTTCCTACATGAAGGTGTTTTCTGATCTGCATGCTGAAACGTATCTTAAATACCACCACATTGCAGCATAATTTGGGAACATCTGAGCACGTTGGATACTTCTTTTCAGCACTGAACTTTACCACAAAACATGCAGTTGAGTGTGTTGCATTTGGGCAAAATCGCAGGGGGTCAGCAATTCACTGCCTATTGTATTGCTTCTGACCAGTGATGGCAGGTGGTCATATAACTGCTGAATGACTGTTGTTGTTTAGTCGTTTAGTCGTGTCCAACTCTTCGTGACCCCATGGACCAGAGCACGCCAGGCACTCCTGTCTTCCACTGCCTCCCACAGCTTGGTCAAACTCATATTTGTAGCTTCGAGAACACTGTCCAACCCTCTCGTCCTCTGTCGTCCCCTTCTCCTTGTGCCCTCCATCTTTCCCACAGATGTCCCTGTGCAACACTTACTTATATATCCCTGGATCTGTAATGCATAGATTTGAAGATACCACTTTCCTGACCATCTGTGAGACTTGCTTCCAGCAATGAGACTGGGGAGTTTTTCTTACTAGCAGTTGAGAGCAAGTGTGTTAGAGTTTTTGTTGTTGATTAGTCGTTTAGTCGTGTCCAACTCTTCGTGACTCCATAGACCAGAGCATGCCAGGCACTCCTGTCTTCCACTGCCTCCCGCAGTTTGGTTAAACTCATGTTGGTAGCTTCGAGAACACTGTCCCACCATCTCGTCCTCTGTCGTCCACTTCTCCTTGTGCCCTCCATCTTTCCCAACATCAGGGTCTTTTCCAGGGAGTCTTCTCTTCTCATGAGGTGGCCAAAGTATTGGAGCCTCAGCTTCACGATCTGTCGTTCCAGTGAGCGCTCAGGGCTGATTTCCTTCAGAATGGAGAGGTTTGATCTTCTTGCCGTCCATGGGACTCTCAAGAGTCTCCTCCAGCACCATAATTCAAAAGCATTGATTCTTTGGTGATCAGCTTTCTTTATGGTCCAGCTCTCACTTCCATACATCACTACTGGGAAAACCAGAGCTTTAACTATACAGACCTTTGTTGGCAAGGTGATGTCTCTACTTTTTAAGATGCTGTCTAGGTTTGTCATTGCTCGTCTCCCAAGAAGCAGGCGTCTTTTAATTTTGTGACTGCTGCTGCCCTTATTGATATCAATGAGGCCTCATCTGTACCAGAAGCTTACTGATTTTATATAGTGAGGTAGTAAGCAGAGGTGGTAGCCTTCCGGATCGTACCACTTCACAGTTCTATTACAAGGCTCATATAGTGATGGGGTGGGTTTCAATTCTGTTTGCATTTAAAGTCAACTTTATCACATCCCCCAAAATAACATGCCACCCAAAACACAGGTATCCTTTGAAATTTGCATTTATCTGAATTATGTGGCGCATTTCTCCAAACAAACACTAGTTACAAAAAATGCATATTTTATTAAGAAGTTGATCATTCCTGTAGTCCTCTCTGGAGTCAAGAATGGCCCTGACAACAGAACTCTTTCTCATTTGTGTTGAGCAACCTGCAGGGAACAGAGGTGGTGGAAGCTGGAAGCTGTTGTTGAATGCTGGCTGGCACGGGGATTTCATTTTTCTTAAACATCCCTCTTTTATTAATTTCGGTTATTAATGAAACCCCCACTGGTACCGGGTGCTCTAGAAACAGAAGTGACAAAAGCATTAACAAATGGGGGGCGGGGAGAGATTACACAAATTATTTGCATTGCTTTCCCTTCCTTACGCTTCCACCAGCCTACATGCTGGCAGCTTTTTCTTCCAAGTGAGTAGTACTTTAAAACCAAAGGAATTGAATCAATGAGGTTTTAAAGAAGCTCTTCAGCAGCTCTTCAGAATGCAAGTGGTCTCCCCTTTTCTGCTGAACAAATAAACCACAGTGGGATGTGAAGCTGGATTTGAAGCAGCATCAGGAGCCAGACCAAAGAGACCTGACTTGCTGTCCTGTATTTTGGCAGGAGAGTACCTTGGGATACTTAAGGATTTTCTTTTGATTGGGAAGTAATCTCTTTTCACTCACTGGTTTGACAGGATCCATCACTTTGCAATTGTGCATTGCATTACCGACTATTTGGTGCTGGGGCACGTTGAAGGACACTCCAGGTGTATCTGAGTGGGGTGGAAAGGATTTTATTTTATTTTTCATGCAGCACTGCAGAGAGTTGGCACGTGTCAAGTGTAAAGGTACAGGGTCCCACTGTAAGAGACCGCTGGGTGGGATTTTATTTTTATTTGTTTTATTTATTAAATTCATATAGCGCCCTTCATCTGAAGATCACGGCAGGTTTGCAACAAAAATTAAAAATGAAGAAAACAAATACTTATGAAAACAAAAGCAAAAGAAACCAATAACCCTCCCTCCCAAAGACACAGTCCTCCAGTCCCATAACATCTAAATGTTCCACTTGGTTATTGCTGGTTGTTGCACTAATCCTGGTCACATTTCTTCTGCTTCTTCCTTGTAGGCACACCTATGGCAGTGGCATAGCATGGTTTGCCAGCACCCCGGGGCTGTGTGGAGCTGGGTAGGAGGGAGGGAAATGGTCAGAGTATGCATGCACATTCAACTGCCTAACAGTGTCCGCATCACCCAGGATATCACAGCCGCAGAGATAACAAAAGAAGAGTCGTTCCATTGACTGGAGAGGTCACTGTTTTCAGTGGAACCCAGTGTCAGGGACTGGGGAGAGGGGAATGGTGGAGACCACCTTCCCAGCCTGACCCTCCCAGAGAAGAAGGAGACAGTTCAGAATTACAACAGGGGTTTGAGGGAGATCACAGCTCAGAGGCAGATGAGGGGGAAAGCTGGAAAATAATGGGAGAAGAGGAGGAAGAAGTGCCAGGGGGATGACAACTGACGAACACAGTGTCTTTTAGAAAGCATTCTAGTCCCCCCTCTCGCAGAACCCAGAAAGCCTTGAAAGTAGGAGAGCAGAGAGCTCAGAGACAGAGGGCACCAGTAGTGTTGATGCATGAAGAGAGAGATAGAGGGGGTGGAGACTCATTCGGGGCAACACCATTATTCCAAGATGCTTCATTTCCAAGCCTCTCTCTGTGAATATTGAATAAAAAGCAGTTGGTAAGAACTTTTCCTTGTCTGCTCCGTTCCTGGTGACCTGCCATGGGGGTTGGATTCACTGCTGCCTGACATCTAGGAACAGAACCATGCAGCTGTACTGAGGCAGCACTGGGTATTGAAATTTTGTGCCCCTTAACAACAACCCCCCACGCTATGCCACTGCCTGTGATGGCCTGGGATTCGGACTCGGAGGCTGAACCTGAGGAATCCCAGCCTGCACAGGAGTCCTCACCTCCAGAACCAGCTGAGCTGGGGCTGGGGCTTGAGACTGAAGGGTCCTCACCTGTGCTGGATCCTCAGGTGCAGGCACCAGCTGAGTCTGCTCTGGCTCCTGAGGTGATGGAGGACCCATTGCCTGCTGGTGCTCCACTCTCAGCCCCGTCGGGGGAAGCTGAGGTTGCCTCTGGGTCCGGTAACCCTCCAGCCTCTCCTGAGCTGCAGAGGCTCAGGGCAGAGAGGCGGAGGGAACTAAGTTCCTGCAGGAGGAGTGCTCGCCTCCAGGCCAGGAGATGCCTTGGGGCAGATAATAGCCAGCCAGCCCCAGTCCCAGATTGCGGGAGCAACATTGTTGGTAGCCTGTTCCTGCCTGCACCCTGTCCTGCTCTTCTGCCAGAGCTCCTGACCCCACCCGTCTCCCTGCCTTGGACCCCGTTTCAGCTTTGATGGACTGCCTCCATACTACACCCTCAACCTTGGACTGGACTCAGACCTCACCTCACAGTTAACCCACGGGAGCAGCACACTGCCTTATAGAGAGACACCCTTGGATTCAGTAGTGCTGAATCCAATGAGGCCCTCCTGCTGCTCCCAGATTTCTTGCCCCAGCCTTTATCTGTAGCGGTGGGAGTACACACAGTTCCTTGTTGCCTTGTAATAGAACGTTCTGCATTTTCTCTAATTCCGCAGACTAATAAATTCTCCCCAATCAATTAGCCCGCATCTTTGTCTGAGAACTCAATGCACTTGCACTAGGAAAACAGCTTTAAAATATTGACAATTCTTGCTTTAGTTTTGTGAAATTAAATTATACCAGCATTTGCTAAACCAAGAGGATATTTGCAAAAACTGCACACATTAATAAATGAATGAGCTCTCAGAAGAAACATGAAAGCGGGGTGGGGAGGGGATAATGCGATTGTAAATAGACAATGCCATCATCATCCTGCAAGGAGGGGAAATCATTTCGCATTCCTTTGAATCCTTTCACTCAAAACCATCTGTCTTTAGCTTTGTTGTGGTAATATGCTTGGGCACTGCACGAGGATAAAGAGTTAATATTTGCAGATAATACCTAAAATATCGGAAAGTTAAATTGGGTTAATTGGAATGTAGACCACACAAAAAAATGTAACACAAATGTAGGGGGAAGAGAAAGCAGGCATTTCTAGTTAGGGAAGAAGGTGTTTGCATCTGGTAGCCCAAGGTCAAATTAACTACACTCTGCCATTCAGAGCATCTGTTCTTTCAAGAGAAAAGCAACGTCCCAGTAGACACATATGTTTCTGTTGCTGCCTTGCAGGCTGTGAAGGCCAAGCTAGATGCTGCAAAGGAAACACAGTGTTCCAAACTAAAGGTTTCCTTAGAAATGCAATTTTGTGTGTGTTGCAGGGCGTGGTGAGGGGTGCAGGAGAACATTTTTTGGAAGAGAATTAATTGGTGGGAGAGAGTACTTAACCCATTTCCCACCTACCAATGCTCTTCACAGTCTTTTTTTGTTGGAAATACTTTTTATTTGATTTTACAAGTGTAAGGTTATAACAATACCAAGCACATATCCATATACAGTGGTACCTCGGGTTACAGACGCTTCAGGTTACAGACGCTTCAGGTTACAGACGCTTCAAGTTACAGACTCCGCTAACCCAGAAATAGTACCTTGGGTTAAGAACTTTACCTCAGGATGAGAACAGAAATCACACGACGGCAGTGGGAGGCCCCATTAGCTAAAGTGGTGCTTCAGGTTAAGAACAGTTTCAGGTTAAGAACGGACCTCCAGAACGAATTAAGTTCTTAACCTGAGGTACCATTGTATGGAGATTTCTCTGAATCTCCAGACATCCCACCCTCGCCTCCGTGGGTCCTATTGTCAACACTTTCAACTGCATATTATTTCATAATCCATGTTTTACATCTCTCCATTTTTGTCTTCTTGGTTCCTGAGTTTTCCGGTCAGTTTTGCCATTTTGGCTTATTCCAACAGCTTGATTTGCTATTCCTCTCTTTTAGGGACTCTCTCTTCTTTCCATCTGTGGGCTAGTAGCATCCATGTGGCTGTTCTTGCATTCATAAAAAGTCTTTTCTGGTCCTTTGGAATATCAGTACGTACAATTCCTAATGAAAAAAGCTTCTTCTTTCTTTTTTTACGAAGGTTATTTTGAACATTTTTTTCAATTCATTATCTATCATTTCCCAGAATGCTTTTATTACCTTACATGACCAGCACATATGCTAAAAGCTACCTTCTTTTTCTTTACATTTCCAGCAGGTAGTTGTACTTGTGTCCTCCCAGTCTTTTTAAAATGAGTTCCAAAATCAGAACTGAGCCTAGCTGATGGGAAACCAGTTGCGGATGGGCGAGGAACATATTGGCAAAGAGGGTCAGGAATGGAAGGGTATAAACATTCATTTTTTACAGCTTGGCAATCTTCTCATCCACGTATCTGCCCCCATCTATGTTATCTCAGACCAGAGCCGGCCCATTCATGAGGCAGAGGAAGCACTTGCCTCAGGCTTCAGAAGTGCAAGAGGAGGTGATCTACAAGCCCCACTAATTCAGCCACCTAGAGGGAGATGTTCTGGCATGCAGCCTTGCCTCCCGTCTTCCCAGTCCCTGGGTAGAGAAGACAAGCAAGCCGCAATGCTTTGAGGACCGCCCCAGCTCCCGCCAAGTGGGCAAGAGCCATAGCTGTCAATGTTTTCCCTTTTTAAAGGGAAGTTCCCTTATTCCGAATAGGATTCCTCACAAGAAAAGGGACAAGCTGACAGTTATGGCAAGAGCTCCTTCTGCAAGTCCACTTATTGTTTCATTTATTTATTTTGTAAAATCTATGTGCCGCTTGCTTGTAGAAATGATAACAACCCCTCAAAGTGGTTTACAAAGGGAATAAAACAATAAAATTAGCAGTACAGTGGACGCTCGGGTTGCGAACGTGATCCGTGGGGGATGCGCATTCGCAACCCGCAGCGGCATATCTGCACACGGGCAGGTTGCGATTCGGCGCTTCTGTGCATGGCGCAAAGCGCGATTTAGCACTTCTGCGCATGCGTGACCGCCAAAACCCAGAAATAACCCTATAGAAACTTACCAACTATAGCAGGTCTGTTATAAAACTTACGATGTGTAAACCAGTAACAATACCAGCTGCAAAAAATGAAGTCTTTAATTAAGAAACCCGAAACCAGCAGGGAAGGAAGTCAATCTATGTGTCTGAATTGGTTTTTGTCATGTGCAACAGTTTCTTTTTTCTTTTTTTTTCTCTTTTTATTTTTACTTTTATCTTTTTTCTTCTTCATGGAGCTTATTTGTTCAATGTTTTTCCTTTTTGTGTATGCTGTAAATGAAACTCAATAAAAAGAATATGAAAAAAAAACAAAAAAAACCCAGAAGTAACCCGTTCTGGTACTTCCGGGTTTCGGCGGTCCATAACCCAAAAAAATGCAACCTGAACCATCTGTATGACTGTAAAAGCAGTTAGAAGCAACTGTTTAAAACATTCAGAATAGAAAACCAGCAATATACTAAAAAACAGACTAAAACACACGCCAGCATTTTACATATCTGGATAGGCTTGTCTAAACAAAACTGTTTTTAGCAGGTGTCGAAAAGAATATGCCTGTCTGATGTCAATAGTTAGGGAGTTCTAAAGTGCAAATACAGCTGGGGAGCTACTTATTGATTTCTTAAAAATGCTGGATGTGTGAAACCTGTAACAGTGTCAGAGCTGCAGGATGCCTTATCAGGATGCATTTAATGTCACACCTAGGTGGAATCTAAACACGTATAAAAACCGTTCTGAAAATGCTTTATTTAAAGCCTTTAAAAAAATATTTTGAATTTTCCATAAGGCTCACCATCCCCATCTAGTGTCGCATTGTTTATTGCACTTAAAACACACTTAAAACTAGTTACAGGTTGGTCTGCTGTGTTGGTCTGCCATAGTCGAAACAAAATAAAAACATTCCTTCCAGTAGCACCTTAGACACCAACTAAGTTTGTTATTGGTATGAGCTTTCGTGTGCATGCACACTTCTTCAGATACCAAAATAATCAGGATCACAAATAATTCCATTTGAAGGTCAACCACATGTTCTACTTAGCTTCTGTACACTGTCCTTTGATCTCTTATTTAAATTTACATTGCACGCACTTAAAATGTTCTATTTGCTGAGTCCCTAATCTGGCCTTGAGTTAGCTGGCAGCAGTGGGGAGCTGAAGCTTGAAGAAAATATCTGTTACACATGGGTTTTGGAAATAATAATATGCATCTTAAAGGGACCCCTGACCATTAGGTCCAGTCATGACCGACTCTGGGGTTGTGGCGCTCATCTCGCTTTATTGGCCGAGGGAGCCGGCGCACAGCTTCTGGTTCATGTGGCTAGCACGACTAAGCCACTTCTGGGGAACCAGAGCAGCACATGGAAACGCCGTTGGAATTCAGGCTCGGTCAGAGGTATGTGCCTATCTCTCCAGGCACCGGCTGAATTCTTTTGACCTCCCTCCGGCGACTCCCGGCAGGAAAAACACACGAGGTCCGTTCCGGCGATTTTCCTCAGGCTGTGAGAAAAACACACCAACTGCTTCTCCTCCTCCCTTCTCCCTGCATATCCCCAGGGAGGGGAATCAGACTCAGACAGAAATGTATCTTACATGCTTTTATTCCTGTCTTTCACTTCAGTACAGAGAAAACATGTCTGCTCTCTTCAACAAACAGAGAGAAACTCCAAACTCCACCCATGTACATCCTGTACAGGTCATATGACACACACTGAGCTCACATCCTGTGCTCAATACGGAGAATGGGCTGCCCCTTTGTTTCCATGGCAACAGTCACATACATCCTGTCTGGCTTTGCAGCCACAAGCAGCTGTCTGAGCTGCTGGAGCCTTTGCTTGCTGCAGCATTGCTGCTTTAGAATAACATACTCCCCCTAAAGTATCAATGCGTGCTGCGAGCAAAGCGTCATCCAGAGAAGAAAACAAACAGTTGTTATACTTATAACACTCCCCTGTTGTTTCAGTTCCACCCTTGGAACTACCCACCACTGGTTTTACCAATGTACCTCTCTGGTTGTGTGACTTCCAAGGAATGAGTGCTTCTGCATTACCTTGGTTAGCAACTCTCTGTTGTGCCTTTGTCTCTGACTCAGACACAGCTTCAATTTGACCTTGGTCATTTACAACAGCAACACATACAATAGCTTGGTTGGCAAACTCTTCTGAATACCTCTTGGGTGGTACACCCTTCGTTGCTCTCTCAGACCTACGTAAGAGGTGCTGCTCTTCTCTGCTTTCTGGTTCAGCCTCTGAGCTCTCTGGAGAACCAGTACTAAGCTTAATTAGTGGTTCATCCTCCTCTTCTGAGGGTCTAGTCAGCGTGTGAGATTTCCTCTCTATGACTGTGACAACTGAGCTGTCTGAGCTATCGCTGTCATCATCAGTACTACTGAACTCAATAAAATCATCATCATCATCATCATCATCATCATCATCATCACCTGTGGGAAATGTGTGAACAATCACTCGCTCCTGTTCAGGAGCACTCTCTAGAAATTTTGTGAGAATCACCTTACCAGATTCAGACAAAATTACTCTGTAGAGACCCTTTTCATAACCCACAAAAATGCCTCTGGCATTCTTTACTCCACCTGGAGCTTCTGTTCTCACATGAGACCCAAAAACCTTGAAATGGGCAACAGAAGGTTTTCTGTGGAACAGTTTCTCAAAAGGAGAACTTCCCAACTCTTTTGAAAACTTTCTCAACCACGTATAACAATATGACATTAGTGACTCAGCCCAGTACTCATGTGGCAGATGCGAACTAAGCAATTGCCCCTCCATTCCCTTTTGCAATTCTTTGTTCACCCTAACACAGACACATCTGTTCCAAACTTCTTCGGAATTAGCAATTTTGTGTCTTATCCCTTTCTTCTTCAGGAACCTCTGGAAACCCTGTAAGAGAAAAATTGGCTTCTCATCTGTGCAAAGACAATCTATGTCAGCATCATGCATATTTTTAACCTTGTCACAAAACTCTTTAAACCTTTCTAAGGCTTCTTTCGGTCTCTCCAAAAGATAAATCCAGACAAAACCTGTAAAAGAATCAACACATATTAGGTAATACTTTGCATTGCCTCTAGATGGTGCTAAAGGACCAATCACATCAGCATACACCCGCTGAAATGCCTTGTCAACCCTCGAGGTGACCTGCTTGGTGTTCTTCTTGGCTACACCTGCAAAAGAAATCATGTTAGAATCACAAGAATTACATTCCATGTAATCACTTTGATCAAAAGTCAACAAATACAGTCCATCTTTCTCTTTGGCAGAAAGATACAACTCTCCATCTTTGTAGATCTCGCAGTGTTGATCATCATAGGACAGTTTTAGTCCCTTCTTGGCAATCTGCGAAACGCTGAGCAGATTGTACTTCAACTCTGGAACCAAATAAACATCGTTTACAGTCAAGTTCAGACTTTTAAGATACACAGTCCCAATTCCGGTGGCTTCCAGCTCTTGACCGTTGGCTTGTTGTACAACGAAGCTTTGCTTCTTAAACGACGAAAACAAATCCCTGCGATGGGTCATGTGAACCGTCGCTCCCGTGTCTAAAACGAAGGAATTCCCCACTTGTGGTGTGGCTTTTAGGGACATCAAAGCCTTTGCAGGCTTCGCCTGTGACTTGGCATGACTTCAGCCTGACGCCTCAGACTTCGTGGAGCTTCCCTTGGCTCCTTTGTTCTGACGTGGCTTCCTGCAGTTCCGCTGAAGATGCCCAGTCTGTCCACAATTGAAACATTGGACAACGTTCAAAGCTACAGCGTCTCCTCCAGTAGCTACAGCAGTGGGGGTGTCAGAACTCCGTTCTTGTCTCCCACTGTCCTTGACCTCCAGTGCGGCAAGTCTGTCATGTTCACAAAGAACCACGGCAAAGACCCTGTCCGCCGTTAGATCAGCTGCTGGGAGAGACCCCAGCTGACTGGCAACCGTTTTGTAAGTCCGATTCAGGCTGTTGATCACCATGAAGCAAAACACTTCCTCATCCAGACGGAAATTGCGTTTCACCATCTGCTGACGCAGAAATTTCATTTCCGTCAGGTGCGCTTGAACATCTCCATCAGGCGCAAGCCTCAGGTTAGTCAGCTTTTCAAAATACAGCAACGCTGAAGAACCTGCATCTCTCTGATGTGTCCTTCTCAGCGTGTCCCAAACATCTTTCGCGTGCTGTAAATCTTGTATATGAATAAGCTGAGAGTCTGACACGCACAGAATTATAGCGGTTCTGGCCTTCACATCCTGTGACTCCCAAGGACGCGTTGGTGCTGCAGGGATGGGGTTCTCAATCACCCCAAACAGTCTCTGATTCTGCAGCAAGGCCTTCATCTTAATAGACCAAGATGCATAATTGTCACTGGTCAAGAGGGGTGGAGAAGGCAGGCCTCCCCCTTTCTTGGCATCCATTTTGAGTCCTTGCATTGACTCTCAAACACAAGCCTCTAAAATCCAATAGCTGGCTTGTTTACACTCTGTGCACCTGGCAGCAATAACACTGGCTGCTTGGAAAGTCCCCTTCCAACAGTTCCTTTGTAAGGGCCTAGTCTAAACACGAGCTGTTTTAGCCTCTCTGGGCACAGCCTGACTTCCAGCCCTTATCTTGAAACTGGCCTGCGTTGCTAAGCAACCACATTCCTTTCCTTGGACAGGAAAAACCACAGGAATGTTTGGAATGCAGACTCTTCTCTCTCGGAGCTGTTTTTCCCAAACGTTGCTCCCATGAAGCAGAGAATTAATCCATCTGCAGTCACACTTCTAAGCCCGAAAATCTCATACCTGGGCTCCGTAGCTTGGCTTTCAGCTTCTTCTGGTCAGCTTCTAGCTGCAGAGAATCAGCCTCCATCTCAGGCCTCCATGGAGAGGGATGAAAATAGCAGCTCTGCTCCTATTTCTGCAGACTTCCATGGATCGTAGAAACCATCCTCTGCTACCACTGTTGGAATTCAGGCTCGGTCAGAGGTATGTGCCTATCTCTCCAGGCACCGGCTGAATTCTTTTGACCTCCCTCCGGCGACTCCCGGCAGGAAAAACACACGAGGTCCGTTCCGGCGATTTTCCTCAGGCTGTGAGAAAAACACACCAACTGCTTCTCCTCCTCCCTTCTCCCTGCATATCCCCAGGGAGGGGAATCAGACTCAGACAGAAATGTATCTTACATGCTTTTATTCCTGTCTTTCACTTCAGTACAGAGAAAACATGTCTGCTCTCTTCAACAAACAGAGAGAAACTCCAAACTCCACCCATGTACATCCTGTACAGGTCATATGACACACACTGAGCTCACATCCTGTGCTCAATAAGGAGAATGGACTGCCCCTTTGTTTCCATGGCAACAGTCACATACATCCTGTCTGGCTTTGCAGCCACAAGCAGCTGTCTGAGCTGCTGGAGCCTTTGCTTGCTGCAGCATTGCTGCTTTAGAATAACAGTGGCGCTCATCTCGCTTTATTGGCCGAGGGAGCCGGCGCACAGCTTCTGGTTCATGTGGCTAGCACGACTAAGCCGCTTCTGGGGAACCAGAGCAGCACATGGAAACGCCGTTTACCTTCCCGCCGGAGTGGCACCTATTTATCTACTTGCACTTTAATGTGCTTTCGAACTGCTAGGTTGGCAGGAGCAGGGACCGAGCAACGGGAGCTCACACCGTCGCGGGGATTCGAACCACCGACCTTCTGATCAGCAAGCCCAAGGCTCTGCAGTTTAACCCACAGCGCCACCCACGTCCCTTGTATTATGCATCTTAGGTGTGCACTTAAAGGAACTTACATGTTCACCTAAAAACTGTTTGAAGTGGAGATTTTAACACACACACACACACGAATCACAATTCTCCTAATACAATCTTGAGTGTGGTGTTCACAACCCAGTGTAATCTTAGCACCAAGTTTAATCTGTCCTCTCCCCCAGGAATCTTATACACTGTGTTCCTTCTTATCTCAGGCAGGCAAATCTTTCCTTCTTTAGGAACGGCAGATACACAATCCAGGTACACATTACTTAATTCAACAGGCATCTCATGCAGGCATTGTTATGATTGCTGAGACTGAATTGGCAGTCACGACTCCTGGCTCCATTATGCAAGAATAGGGGAGAAACATTCATAATTCATGGAGGTCATACTTTTTATGGGAGCTCAGGAGAATTATTAGAATTTTTTTTACAAAGGGCTAGACGTCCGGCTATGGAAGCCTGAGGTCAAACGTGGCAGTCTGTATCATTTCAGACTACAGGAGAAGGATGTGGAGGGGAGCTGCTTACGTATCGCCAAAAAGGGGGAAAGCATTAGCAAAAAAGGACGAAATCAAGGACGCAAATTTGCATAGAATCACATTTAGCAACAATGGTTACAATTTCAATAAAATATAGTACCTCTCACCATAGTGGGGAAGACTGCGAGCTGCTGACCTGCATGGCATTAAAGTTTTAATAGCCATTAAAGGTAAAGGGACCCCTGACCATTAGGTCCAGTCGTGGCCGACTCTGGGTCTGTGGCGCTCATCTCGCTTCATTGGCCAAGGGAGCCGGCGTGCAGCTTCCGGGTCATATGGCCAGCTTCTGGCGAACCAGAGCAGCATATGGAAACGCCGTTTACCTTCCCGCCAGAGCGGTACCTATTTATCTACTTGCACTTTGACGTGCTTTTGAACTTCTAGGTTGGCAGGAGCAGGGACAGAGCAACGGGATAATAATAATGGAATAGGATGTCCCTATTTTCATCAGATATGTGTTGGAGGGTACACTATTTTGAAAATACATTGATGCTTTAACTTCTTCTGGCAGAGTTTCCCTTTTTATTGAAGGTTAAGGCAACTGGTGCATAGCTGTCAACTGTCCCTTATTTGGCGGGAAACTCCCTTATCCAGGCGCCGTGTCCCGCTGCTGTCCCTTATTGATGATGTCCCTTAAATTTCCCGGGTTTCAAAGGAAGCAGATCCTCTTCCTCCCTCCCTGCCGGCCAGGGAGGAGGGAGGCTCCAACTGTGTTGCTTGGCTGCGTTGCTCACCCAATAAGGAGTCTAAGAACGACTGGGGGGGGTGGAGCTTGCATGCCTTGTGGCGATCAAATCGGCCGCGTTGCCTGGGGACTCGCCTTTGCTCAGTGCTTCCCAGCGGAGAGGTGACGATGGTTTTCCTTGCTGCATCCCCTTTGCTGGGTTGTTGCGCTGTGGGAACCACCACTTGAGGCTTCGTTTGGCTGCTGGCTGGGCTTTCTGCCTTTGGCTCGGAGGGGCTCAGAAGTTGAACATACCTGTGCCTGGAAAATCCCTTATTTTCGAGGCTGCTGGTCCCTTATTTTCAAATCTGTAAGTTGACAGCTATGAACTGGTGTGACTGACTTTCTGCCATTCTTTGTAGTCTGCTATGAGAGGGAAGGCAGATGTGCTGGGATGACTGACATTTCAGATGAAAAGATAACAACAGAGATCTTAATTCAGAAGCCATGTTGTGGAAGGGGGTTGGGGGAGACACTCTGCTCAGATAAGTACATTAATAAGGGAGAGGGGTTGAGGACATATGAAATATTGCGTCAAGGCTAATTGTTTCCTCGCAAGCCATTGTTATTCTGTTTAACATTTGAAAAAACAAAACATTTATTCACATCAAAGTCTATTAGGAACTGGAATTGATGAACTGGATGTATTGGGGATCCTGCTAACCTGCAGTAAGACTATATTGGAAAAGACTTTCCCACTTCGTTGAATAAATATCAGGAAGGGACAGCATAGATCAAGATCACAAAATAATCCCATTTGAAGGTCAATCTGATGTTCTATTTAGCTTCTGTACACTGTCCTTTGATCTCTTATTTAAATGTACATTCCACATTTCCTCCAAGGAAGTCAAGACAATGTACATGGCTCTGTCATCTGCCCATGTTATCCGCATTACAACCCCAAGAGGTAGGTTAGGCTGAGGGACAGTAGGTAGGGAACTGTCACCCAGGAAGCTTCATGGCTGACTGGGAAATTCAACCTGATTGCTACACCACACAGGCTTTGCTATTGTTGAAAAGAAAAGAAAAATCACAGTTATTCAATGCGTTTTAAGTGCTCCTATCAAATCTATATACCATATTGGCCTGAATATAAGCCTCGCTCCCCCCCCCCCAAATTCTGACCGTGAAAAGTTAAAGAGCAGCTTAAATTCGCGACCTTACAAAAATTGGCTTTTACTATATTGCTGCTGAAACAGACATACGGTAAAATGGAACAGGTAGTGGTTAAGAGCGGTAGTCTTGTAATCTGGGGAACCGGGTTCGTGTCTCTGCTCCTCCACATGCAGCTGCTGGGTGACCTTGGGCCAGTCACACTTCTCTGAAGTCTCTCAGCCCCACTCACCTCACAGAGTGTTTGTTGTGGGGGAGGAAGGGAAAGGAGAATGTTAGCCGCTTTGAGACTCCTTCGGGTAGTGATAAAGCGGGATATCAAATCCAAACGCTTCTTCTTCCAGGATAATACCTTGTTTCGCCCAGCAGGGCTTCGTCAGCCGTGCATACTCTAAATTAAACAAACCTTCAAGTTTTCCATCTGATCCAATATCTACATACAAGGAATGTTCTATAGATAATCCTAGGTTTCAATGTAGGCAGGACTGGAAAGGAAGGAAGGAAGGAAGGAAGGAAGGTGAAATTCTCAGGACATTGAATTTTTTATTTAGTCACTCATTTATTCTTTCGCCGTCTGTGTTCTTCTGAGATTGGCGTACGAGCAGTCCTGCCACAGCTGTTCATCTGAATGCATTGGCAACGACTGAATAATTGGTGTGATTGCAGTCATGAACAGAGAGGCCTCAAATGCGAATGAAAACGCGTTGTAAGCAGGCAAAAGGCGTCCATTTGAACGGCTGAAGGACATTTTGCACATTTTGATGCCTGAGGTGTATATGTCTTAGGACCACCTTGTTTTTGTGATTGCATGTTGCTTTAAAGTATTCTCTGCATTCCAATTTAATTGGTGTTTCCACCCCCCATCGTTCTGCCCAGACACTGAGGTCCAGCGCTGAGGTCCTTCTGGCAGTTCCCTCACTGCGAGAAGCGAAGTTACAGGGAACCAGGCAGAGGGCCTTCTCGGTAGTGGTGCCCGCCCTGTGGAACGCCCTCCCACCAGATGTCAAAGGAAAAAACAACTACCAGACTTTTAGGAGACATCTGAAGGCAGTCCTGTTTAGGGAAGCTTTTAATATCTGAAGGACTATTGTATTTTAATATTTTGTTGGAAGCCACCAAATTGTTGTTGTTGTTGTTGTTGAAACCCACCCTTGGACCTTGGAGTGAAGGGCTGGTGATAGATAAATAAATAAATGAACAAAGCGATGGCAAAAATGAAAGTACTTGTACAACAGGACTCACTCCAGACTTGAAGGTGGCTTGGTAAAGTTCTATGGTGACCCCCTTTTTCGTTTCCTATCTCCCCTCCAGCTGTGGGCTTACTGAATGGCAAAAGCCAATGATTACAAGACACCAATGAATATTTCCCACAATGCCCTGGTGTGCCTGACACAATGTGACTCTGAGACACAGTGGGAAATTTAAACATTGGCCTCCAGTGGTAGTGACGCTGGGCCTGACATTCCACAGATGCCAGGGGTAAACATATTGAGCATGGTCTGACTTAAACAGGAAGTGGGCATGAGGAAAGCCCCTGACTCATGTGAGCTTTCCATGCATTTTAAATCAAAATGCTGTATGTGTGGACCAATAATAATAATAATAATAATAATAATAATAATAATAATAATAATTTATTATTTATACCCCGCCCATCTGGCTGGGCTTCCCCAGCCACTCTGGGTGGCTTCCAACAAAACACTAAAACACAATAACCTATTAAACATTAAAAGCTTCCCTAAAGAGGGCTGCCTTCAGATGTCTCCTAAAAGTTTGGTAGTTATTTTTCTCTTTGACATCTGATGGGAGGGCGTTCCACAGGGTGGGTGCCATTACCGAGAAGGCCCTCTGCCTTGTTCCCTGTAACTTCGCTTCTCGCAGTGAGGGAACTGCCAGAAGGCCCTCGGCACTGGACCTCAGTGTCCGGGTAGAACGATGGGGGTGGAGATGCTCCTTCAGGTATACTGGACCGAGGCCGTTTAGGGCTTTAAAGGTCAGCACCAACACTTTAAATTGTGCTCGGAAACGTACTGGAAACTTTAGCACATCAAAGATCCCTCTGGGCAGCTAACTGACTGCTTGAATGCTAAGTTAATATTTGTATGGCCCAGTGTTCATTGTAAATATATTTAAGGGTGACTACATACAATTCTTCCTTTACAAATCAAGCCCTGGTGTGAATAATACAAATATATGCCAACACAACTTTTTCTACACTGGTTGACACTTCAGATCACTGGTCTTTGTCTCCTTCACACCTTGTTGCCCAGTTTGACAAGTGTTTGGAGACTTGTCACATCTAACATCATAATGACAGGAGATGGACAGATGGGCTGTCCTATTCACCTATCAAAGTTGGCCCACAGGACTGAACTTCTTGCACATCTGCTGATGCACAGGGGTTACTGTGTTGCTTTCTGGAGTGATTTGCAATCACATGTGTTTGTTATATTCAGCTTTAATAACTTAGGGTGATGGGGCTTCATGTTCCAAGCTGAAATGAACTCACAGAGGAGTTAATTCATATTTGAAAACATTCCGAACTTTGCAAGACATGAGTGATATTTGTCAAAGTGAATAAATTAACAGATTTTATTTTTTTGAATTGAGAAAAGGTTGTGTGTTATTCTTTGGTTGTGGCCATTTAGATACAAACTTGAGTGAACTATACTGTATGTCTTGATAGTGAGGAACTGAGGTCCAAAAGAATCATATCATAGAATCATAGAATCATAGAATCATAGAATCATAGAGTTGGAAGAGACCACAAGGGCCATTGAGTCCAACCCCCTGCCAAGCAGGAAACACCATCAGAGCACTCCTGACATATGGTTGTCAAGAGATTTTTCGCTTGTGCACTTGCGGTAGTCTCATGGAACAATCAGAATAAATTTAAAAAGAGCTCCAGGTCACAGTATTCTACCTTGGGAGGAAAGGGTATCTTCCTCCCTAGAAAGCTGCAATGGTTTGATCCCTTCTCTTTCTCTCTCTGTGGAATGAGTAGAAATGTTGAAATGTCATACAAGAATGAAGATATGTTCTTCAAGCAGCTTGGCTGCCTCTTTAAATTTTCATTGGTGAATTTACGCATGCATGAATCCATCTGTCTAGGACTTTATAACTTGGCCTAGAGTTAGCACGCAATAGGTTCACTTCAGTGGAAAACTGGGCATGTAGGCTACAACCCTGAATGGTGTGAATCATCATGGTTTTGTAGCAAACTAACCATTGAGGATCAGATGGAAATCTGTCCTAGTCATGGATGTGAAAATGTAATTATGTGCAGTGTGTTGGTCAGTTTTGCTAAATCTGGCATGAAAGATAAAAAGTCTAAAGTTCACAACCATCTGATCCATAGCTGGCTGCCCAGCCATACTAGGCAGATATAAGCCCCTCATCACAGGCAGCTGATTATTTGTTGTTGTTTAGTCGTTTCGTCGTGTCCGACTCTTCGTGACACCCTGGACCAGAGCACGCCAGGCACTTCTGTCTTCCACTGCCTCTTGCAGTTTGGTCAAACTCATGCCGGTAGCTTCAAGAACACTGTCCAACCATCTCATCCTCTGTCATCCCTTCCATCTTTCCCAACATCAGGGTCTTTTCCAGGGAGTCTTCTCTTCTCATGAGGTGGCCAAAGTATTGGAGCCTCAGCTTCACGATCTGTACTTCCAGTGAGCACTCAGGGCTGATTTCCTCAAGAATGGATAGGCTTGATCTTCTTGCAGTCCATGGGACTCTCAAGAGTCTCCTCCAGCACCAGAATTCAAAAGCATTAATTCTTCGGCGATCAGCTTTCTTTATAGTCCAGCTCTCACTTCCATACATCACTACTGGGAAAACCATGGCTTTTACTATACGGACCTTTGTTGACAAGGTGATGTCTCTGCTTTTTAAGATGCTGTCTAGGTTTGTCATTGCTTTTCTCCTAAGAAGCAGGCGTCTTTTAATTTCATGGCTGCTGTCACCGTCTGCAGTGATCATGGAGCCCAAGAAAGTAAAATCTCTCACTGCCTCCATTTCTTCCCCTTCTATTTGCCAGGAGGTGATGGGCCCAGTGGCCATAATCTTCGTTTTTTTGATGTTGAGCTTCAGACCATATTTTGCGCTCTCCTCTTTCACCCTCATTAAAAGGTTCTTTAATTCCTCCTCACTTTCTGCCATCAGTGTTGTGTCATCTGTATATCTGAGGTTGTTGATATTTCTTCCGGCAATCTTAATTCCAGCTAGGGATTCATCCAGCTCAGCCTTTCGCATGATGAATTCTGTATATAAGTTAAATAAGCAGGGAGACAATATACTCCTTTCCCAATTTTGAACCAATCAGCTGTTCCATATCCAGTTCTAACTGTAGCTTCTTGTCCCACATAGAGATTTCTCAGGAGACAGATGAGGTGATCAGGCACTCCCATTTCTTTAAGAACTTGCCATAGTTTGCTGTAGTCAACACAGTCAAAGGCTTTTGCATAGTCAATGAAGCAGAAGTAGATGTCTTTCTGGAACTCTCTAGCTTTCTCCACAATCCAGCACATGTTTGCAATTTGGTCTCTGGTTCCTCTGCCTCCTCTAAATCCAGCTTGCACTTCTGGGAGTTCTCTGTCCACATGAGGATTACAAGGCTTAATAAATGCAATCCAACATTTATTTGCTGAACATTGGACCATAGCAGTCAACTTTTCCCTTTTCTTGCGAGGAATCCTATTTGGAGAAAGGGAATTTCCCTTTAAAAAAGGGAAACGTTGACAGCTATGCATTGGACAGGACGATGTATTGCCATGCACATGGTCCTCTTGCAAATTCTGTGTTTGAATGACCTGGGACTGCAGCTGGCATATATTTTCAGATCCATAGAGAATCAGCATCATGCTTTTCTCAGGAGTGCCTTCATTTCTAGATCACCCCCTGCTGAGAAAGCTTTGTTTCCTCGTTTAATCTGCCCACCACCCCATTAACTCAAGTTAAATCTAATTATAGTGGCATTTTACTTCCATAATTAACTTTGAAAGCATAGCTGATTGCTGAAATGAGTAACTTGCAGTGCCAAATAGGGGAGTGTTAGAGCCCACCCAATGACACAAATAAATACATGTTTGACTAATGGAACTTTTGCCAATATAGTCCTTGAAGGGGGAAAAACCTGCTGGAAGGTCTTTTTCATCTATGACTGACTATCTTTGTGAGAGGAAAAGAGCTAGAAAGAAAATCCAAAGAATGAGACGGATGTAAAGGTGGTTCATTTATTTCCATTAAAGCGTTTCTCTACATTTCTATATCATTTTGCGTGCAATGTTGGATTTTTTTATATGCATGGCATTTATCAGGTCCCCCCCCCCAAATCTATGCCACTGGCCCCCAGATAATATTGCCCTTGACATACTTTCAACAAGTACCCATTTCCTAATAGTATCAATTTCTGCATATTCCATAAGTTTTTGTATCCATTCTTCCTTTACTGGGACTTATGTTTCTTTCCATTTTGAGGCAAGTAACATTATTGCTGCTGTAGTAGCGTACATAAATAAATTTCTATACAATTTAGGTAGTTTTGTCCCTATAATTCCCAAAAGAAAAGCTTCTGGGTTTTTTTTTTTAATAAAAGTTAATTTTAACATCCTTTTCAATTCATTATATATAATTGGAAATGATATATAATGGCTTGCACTCTTTATAAAAGATTTGAGGAGTGAGGTTATTATTCCTCTACTACTATCCATACCAGATTGCTCAACCATTGCTACTGTGTTCTTCCTTTGAGTAGATCAAGATGATCAGGTAACAGCAAAAACTACAAGGGGCAGTTAGAATAACATCTATTATTTGATTATTGATGTAAACCTCCAAAATGTATTTTGTGTAGTTAAGTTTATACCTCCGTCTTCAGTACATTTTATTTTATTTTATTGCGATGGCTAGTGGCTGATTCTTCTGATCTTCTGAGGAAGAACACAGAAGACACATACCATATGAGTTTTCCTCCAATAAAAAATATTTATAAGTATATATTACATGCATTCCTGACAATACCAGGAAAAATGGGAAGCTGCAACATCTTTTTAAAGCAGGCTCTCAGTGCAATCCTATTTTCCATTTATCATAGCTAGACAGGAAACTTAGCCCTTATATACCAGCAAACAGCACACTGTCAATGTAACTGGACCATGGAATAAGAATAGCCACCCATCCCGCTGTGATTTCAACAGGGCATGCAAAACCATTGTGATTTAGTGGACACTATTACTTATAGTCAAACCTCGTTTCTCGAACAGAATCTGTTCCGGAAGCCTGTTTGGCTTCCGAAATGTTCAACAACCGAGGCACTGCTTCTGATTGGTTGCAAGAGCTTTTTGCACTCAAGCAGAAGTCGCATTGGAAGTTCAGATTCTGAAAACTGTTCGAAAACCAGAACATTTACTTCTGGGTTCGGTGTTCGGGAGCCGAAACGTTCAAAAACAGAGCCTTTCGAGAACTGAGGTTTGACTGTCCTTCCTTCCTTCCTTCCTTCCTTCCTTCCTTCCTTCCTTCCTTCCTTCCTTCCTTCCCTTTCCCCAGACTGGGACTCAAGGCAGCTTACAAATAAAACAGAAACAGCTAAAAACATAGAGAAGATACTCATGAAAAGTTATTAAACACAAATAAAATTAAAACAACATATTAAAAGATCTAGTAAAAATATAACAAAAAACAAAACAGGAACAGAATGCTCTGGAGTCCTTTGGTTGGTCCTTATTACTGAAAATGAAATAAATAAATTTAAATCCCAGGCCAAATATGGACTCCTTGGAATAAGGCAATTCATGGCTTCTCTTACCCTTTGGGGAAATGGCTTGCATGAGCTCTGCTGAAATTAAGGAAGGCTGTGCAGGAGAGAGTATCCTCAGGACTCATGCCAATAACATGCTAAGGAACCATTGCTTCCATTAGAAAACATGTATGTACTTCTTGCTAGAAATTCCTGGGACCAGGTTGTCTGACAAACTGGCAACAGGCAGTATCTCCCCATTTTCTAAAGACGCTTCGCATACAGAGTCCTGCTGCTTTGTTACTGGCAATGTTCTTTTAAACAGCTGTTTCTTCTGGTGCAAATTATCTTAGATCCTGCTCCCAGTTTACACAGCAACGCTTAAATAATCATCAGCTGCATTTTTATTTCCGGAGTGTCATTCATCCATCTGCACAGAAGACAAAACAACTGCTTTACGACCTTTGGAAGAAGAAAGGTTCTGCTCAGCCTATAAATAAGAAGGGGAATGTGGAGGAGACATGGGCCTTCTCTCCCATTCACACAAAATGACTTGTTTACACAGTGAGGCTACCCTGAGATGATGCTCCATTAAGTCAGCACAATTACTGCTTTGTCTATGTGTTAAAAGGGTTAATTGCAGTGAGCCCATAATGAGGGCAAAGACTGAAAGAATTGGAGACTGCTGAGTTGCCTCTGTTTCATCTCAAGGTCGAGTATTTAGGAAAACCTCGGTGTGACTGATATCTCAGGCATGGTGAGTGAGGCAGAATTCGGTATTTATTGCCTGCATGCAAAGACACAAAGCCAAGGTATGGGATCGTGTCTTGGAGATTATTTTACGATCTTCTGTTTGAAGAAGAAGAAGAAGAGTTTGGATTTGATATCCCACTTTATCTCTACCCGAAGGAGTCTCAAAGCAGCTAACAATCTCCTTTCCCTTCTTCCTCCACAACAAACACTCTGTGAGGTGAGTGGGGCTGAGAGACTTCAGAGAAGTGTGACTGGCCCAAGGTCACCCAGCAGCTGCAGGTGGAGGAGCGGAGACGCAAACCCGGTAATAATAATAATAATAATTTATTATTTATACCTCGCCCATCTGGCTGAGTTTCCCCAGCCACTCTGGGCGGCTCCCAATCAAATGTTAAAAACAGTACAGCATTAAATATTAAAAACTTCCCTGAACAGGGCTGCCTTCAGATGTCTTTTAAAGATAGGATAGCTGCTTATTTCCTTCACATCTGAAGGGAGGGTGTTCCACAGGGTGGGTGCCACTACTGAGAAGGCCCTTTGTCTGATTCCCTGTAACCTCACTTCTCGCAATGAGGGAACCACCAGAAGGCCCTTGGCGCTGGACCTCAGTGTTGGGGCTGAATGATGGGGGTGGAGACGCTCCTTCAGGAATACAGGACCGAGGCCGTTTAGGGCTTTAAAGGTCAGCACCAACACTTTGAATTGTGCTTGGAAACGTACTGGGAGCCAATGCAGATCTCTCAGGACCGGTGTTATGTGGTCCTGGCAGCCAGTCCCAGTCACCAGTCTAGCTGCCGCATTCTGGATTAATTGCAGTTTCCGGGTCACCTTCAAAGGTAGCCCCACATAGAGCGCATTGCAGTAGTCCAAGTGGGAGATAACCAGAGCATGCACCACTCTGGTGAGACAGTCCGCGGGCAGGTAGGGTCTTAGCCTGCGTACAAGATTACGAGTCTACTGCTCTTAACCACTACACCACACTGACTCGGTACCATTTTGTGCAGACACCATCTGTGTGGTTATTCCTCTGGGAGCCCTATATTTCTGGCCTACTCCCTCGTTCTATTGCCACAATGTCATGTGACTGACAGAGAAATGCTAAGTCTCTGCAGGCCAGGAAAGAGTTGGAGGTTTGGAATGCAATGGACTTCTGTTTACAGAAAGTAGCACAGCAGGGGTCTCCCTGGCTTGGCTCTTTCAGCGTGAGATGTTGCTGGAAACTGACCTCTGGCCCTGTCTTTCTCCCTTAGCCTCTTACTCTGGAGCCCTCCCCAGCTGATGGAGTCTGTGACATGGGGGTGAGCTCCTCCTCTGGGCCAGGCTGACTTGGCAAAGCATGTTCTCCTTCATGGAGAGCACATGTTGCGGTGGGGGCCGACAGGAAACTCCAAAGTTGTGGGGCGGGCTAATTGATCATTGGCCACTGTTGTGATTGGGCTTCCCTTGTTGTTGGGAAGAAGTTAATGTTGCCATTTGTTGATTGACAGCCAGAAATGCTAAAACTCCCTGCACGAGGCGTAGAGCTTCCTTTTCTCGCTCCGTGCATCATATTGCCCGTCCCCCCTCCCTATATTTAGGGTTGTTCGCTTTGACCTTGCTATGCCTGTCATGGGGTCGTCTGCTCTTGGGGCAGGGGCCCGGTAGGAATTTTGTCCATCTGGCTGATTGGCTGGGGCCATTTGGTTTTTGCCTACTGCGTAGCAAATCGTCACAACTTGTAAGGTTGCGGTTAGGCATTGGTTTATGGTTTGGTTGGTTGAGGGGCATGGATTGGCTGTGCCTGCCCCTCTAATGCT
The DNA here is from genome assembly GCF_951804945.1 of Podarcis cretensis. Lineage (NCBI taxonomy): Eukaryota > Metazoa > Chordata > Lepidosauria > Squamata > Lacertidae > Podarcis > Podarcis cretensis. The sequence goes on from NC_137187.1 coordinate 5,062,231, forward strand.
GCTGCTGCAAGGGATTCCGTTAAAGGAATACAGGGGTTCACTATTGCTTTTGTCCGAACCCTGTCAAGGGGCTAGGGCCACGCAAGAGCCCCTGGTTGCATTTGGGGAGGGCTGAGGGCAGGTTCCCTGCTCCGTTGCTACCCCGAAGTGTATTCCCCTTTTCTGACTTCCGCAGGCGTGCGGAATGTCAGTCTGTCCCCCACTGGGGGGCAGATAGTTGCAACCAATACCTAAGGAACCACTCACATTTTTGTATTTAATAAAGTTGTGGCCAAAATTATGCCAAAAACCTTAAACAAAATTTCTGTGTGATGTGTGAGTTATTTGGGGTGGCCCTGGGGACCTCGACACGCAACATGCAGGACTCTCCTGGAGTGGGGTGTGAGAGAAGGAGAGCCAGAAGGACTGAGACTGTCCTGCTGAACAATTTGAAGATTGGGAAAAACTGTGGAGAACGGATTTAAAATTTACAGACTGTTCCCTTTTGAAATAAAATTATATGAAAATGATGTATAGATGGTATATAACTTCAGTACAGATTGCAAGAATGTATAAAACTGGGTCAAATGTATGCTGGAAGTGTAAAGAAAAAGAAGGGACATTTTACCATATGTGGTGGGATTGCAGAGAAATTAAAAAAAATTGGGAAATTTGGGAAATGATATATAATGAGTTGAATAAAATGTTTAAATTAACATTTGTTAAAAAACCAGAGGCATTTTTGTAGGAAAAGACCTGCCAAGGAAAATAAAGAATTTATTTATTTATGCGACAACAGCAGCAAGAGTCTTAATAGCACAAAGATGGAAGAATGAGGAAACCCCGACAAAAGAACAGTGGCAAGAGAAATTGATGGGTTATGCAGAACTGGCGAAATTGACATACAAACTGCGAGATAAGGACAACTGTGACCTCAAAGAAGAATGGGAGCTTTTCACAAACTACTTAAAAAACAACAAAATGAATTGGCCTCCGTGGCAGGTTTTGAATAAACATACACAAATTTATTGACTGTTAATATAATAGATAAACAATTCAAGGATTTTTTTATAATTTTACAATAAGCAGAGAATAACATATGTTAAAAAATCAGAGAGGAACTGAGGGAAGCCTTGGGGGGAGAGGGAGGGTTCTTTTTTGGGGAGGGGGAAATTGGGGGGAATGATGAAGATGATATGTTATGATAATTTGTTACATTATTAGTAAAAATATTTTTTTAAAAATTTATTTTTTAAAAAAGAGACTGCCCTGCTGAGGGATGGCAGGTGTACCCTCTGATTCCTCCCTGTCTGTGCTCACACTGAGACACTCAACCTCCAGCCCTGTCCTGGAAGGGTCTTATTCTTCTGACCCCCCCTTGATCGCTCCAACTTCCTGCTTCAAGCAACTCCCAGCTCATCCCTTCCACGGTTTCCTCCCCAGGGTCCCACCACCAGGATCCAGGGTCTAAGTCAGCGGTTCTCAACCTGTGGGTCCCCAGACGTTGTTGGACTACAACTCCCATCATCCCTGAGCTCTGGCCTTGCTAGTTAGGGGTGATGGGAGTTGTAGTTCAACAACATCTGGGGACCCACAAGTTGTCTTCCTGGGGTGTGGGTGGGCGGGTGTTCCTGGGCATAAGGCTCCCACCACTCTTCCTTATCCAGCCAGTCCCTGACACACAGTTATTATAAAGAATGACATGACCATATGCTCAGTGGCGTAGCGTGGGGGGTGCAGGGGGGGCCGGCCGCACCAGGCACAACATCTGGGGTTAGGGCAAATCCATGGGTTAGGGGGCGCAAATCCACGGGTTAGGGGGCGCAAATTACTTGCCTTGCCCCGGGTGCTGACAACCCATGCTACGCCACTGCATATGCTTGTGTTGACAACACAATGTGTTGCTAGCATGTATGGAGGTCTCTGCTGGACCAGAGCAATAATCTATTTAGTCCTGAATCCTGTTCCCCACAGTGGCCAGCAAGGTGTCTCCTCGTCATGCATAAACAGAACATGATGGCAATTGACCTCCCCCATTATTATATCCAGATTTACTTATGAGGTATGAAAAAGCCACCATGACAGATGCTTTTAAAATTTACAATTATTATTTTTTCCAATCTCCTTTCCTATCTCTTCACCACCCCTGCTGAAATATGAAGATGGCACCTGTTTTCTTTCTTACTGGGGACTTCACAGACTTCCCAAAATGAAACTCTGTCAACTTCTAAAAAGAGAAGCATATGGTTGTCTTTTCCAGAGGCAATGGAAGCTTTATTTCACCCTCCCTGTAGATTTTGTTATGTGAGGATTTCTTCGATATGCATCTTTCCAGCGCAAAACCAAAAGCTGGATAGCTGCCAATTGCCGAACTGGCAATGCATATAAAAATCTGATTTATGCATCTGCAGGATACAGCCCCTGAGAGAAACATGCCCACTGTGGTTGACTTCTCCCTTCACAGAATAAATCTCCAGTAGCATCAGCGAGTCCCAGATGGATGCAAATTCAGCAACTGGTTGACAAGAATAAACTCCTTGCCAACATATTAGCACCTTCGCCACCTCTTTTGCAGCTAGCCTGTCCCATAATCTCTTCCAACTGTGGCTTGCTGATTTAATGTGGCTCTCTTCATTGGCTATCATCCCTTCTCCAGAGACCCTGATTGGTTTAGCTTTTATCGCAGGGTCAAAGGCACGAGGACTACCCCAATTAATGCCCCCTTCTGCCTTGAAAAACACGAATCCCATGTAAACACAATCGAGCGATTTGTCTAATTTTGTGCAGATTCCCAGGGCAAAACTAGTAATGAAGTTACTTTGTGTTTAGTTGTACACAGCAGCTGGTACCTTGGCAAGGCTCCCTCTAATCTTTCTTTGGCTTCTTTGCTGCTTCTCAAATGGGTAAAGGAAAATCTTCTGTCAGGAAAGGAGGATGCGGATAGATCAGAGGGTGTGCATTTGCTGGCAAGTACTTTTGTGTAGCTTCATTCTCTGAATGCAAAGCTCTTTTAATTAGAGATGCTCTTAAGATTGCAAGGGAGGGGGGAAGGATGTGATTCATTAGACAAACAAATCCCAATAACCATTTGTTAACTTAAAATGGATGGTTGCGGTGTGATATTTCTCTCTCTTCAGCCTTAAAGAATTTGCTTCTGCTATTCTAGCAGGTGGGAAAATAGAGGTTTTTGTTGAAAGAGGTTTGATTGCATTAATAAATGCAAGTATTTGCCAAGTTGTGCCAAGTTTTAGGTCTATTCCCGCTGTGGTCTGGTAGTGGGGTAGGAGAGGTGGGGGGGAAATCACATCTGGCAACCAAGGTTCTCATTTGGTTTCATACAGTATATGGGTAAGGTAAAGGTAAAGGGACCCCTGACCATTAGGTCCAGTCATGACTGACTCTGGGGTTGCGGCGCTCATTTCGCTTTATTGACCGAGGGAGCCGGCGTACAGCTTCTGGGTCATGTGGCCAGCATGACTAAGCTGCTTCTGGTGAACCAGAGCAGCACACGGAAACACCATTTACCTTCCCACCAGAGTGGTACCTATTTATCTACTTGCACTTGACGTGCTTTCAAACTGCTAGGTTGGCAGGAGCAGGGACTGAGCAACGGGAGCTCACCCCATTGCGGGGATTCGAACAGCTGACCTTCTGATTGGCAAGTCCTAGGCTCTGTGGTTTAATCCACAGCGCCACCCGCGTCCCACAGTACATGGGTAAATAAGTCTAAAAAGCCCGAGTCCAGCCACAATGTAACCCAAGCATTATCAACTACATATAATGTGGCCCTTATAAGAGAAACTGCATTACAAAATTCAGAAAAATTGACATTTTGAAGGATGGCTGTGCTTCAGTTCTCAGCTTGTTTTGGAAACTATGAATTTGGCAGATTTGCCTTTAAATGTGAACGGAATCAAATCCCTCTTCCCATCCTTTTGAAGCAATATAAGATGCTTCTCAGGTCAGTTAGATGCTAAGCATTTTTACAACTGCAGTCACAAGTGTCTGTTTATCTTTGTGAGGGAGGAGGATGGGGAGGAACCAGAACAACTTGGCCACACCTCCACGATCTCATTGGCCACATCCTTGTGACCAATGCGACCATCCTTCTAGCAAACCTGCCAGGCCCAGTGGCATCAGCAGCCGCTGATACCAAGACCTTTCAAGCTAGGTGGGCTCTACATCTGAGGAGCAGTTAAGATCACCCTTTAACCTCTCCAGTGTACAATGTCCATTTCCCAAAAGGTGGTGGTGGAAATGAGTATGAAGGAGCAGAAACAGGAGGAAATTCATTTTTCTTTTCTTTTCAGATCAGATTGGGTGGCACCTATCTTCTGTTGAAGCCAAAGTTCTCATGATCCCTTCAATTCCTGGAGGAGAACTATGAAGTAATGACCCTGAATGTCCCCTGAAGCCACCAAATTATGATGATGCTGCCCATCTGACTACGTTACCCCAGTCACTGGGCAGCTTCCAACAAATTAAAACATTGTAAAAAGATCATAGTCCAGTTCTCAGGAGAAAAGTGCTCTGATTTATCGATGATGGAGTTTAAGCTCCATTTTAATCCAGTGCAGCAAATCAATAATTGTCTGTGAAAAGCTTTAGCAAGGGTCAGAGGTCTGACTGGCAACCCAATTGATTGCTGGCATTGAAGCCTCAGCGATTTGATGATCCTGAAAAAGGGGAAGAAAAGAAGAACCCGTAGAAAAAAACCTTGATGCTTTGTTGTGAAGGCTGGCATTAGAGGATGACTGATTAGCAGGCAGAAGGTAAAACTAACCTTTCCTGAAAGACCTGAGTCTTGCACCTGAAAGGTCTTGGAAGACGCTTCTGGGACTGCATTGACAGAGATAGCAGCATGCTGTGTGCCAATGGCACTGCGGCATTTCTCCTGGATGAAGCTCCATCTTGTCAGAGAGCCCATCACAAAGAGCAGGAATGAAATGAAAAAGTTTTAGACAGAGGTCTCTCCCAGACCTAACTGGAACTGCTGGAGATTGAACTGGACCTTTGGCAAGCAAACAGATACTCGACCCCGGACTGAAATTGAATGATTCAGTTTCACCTGAAACAATAACATAGCAGAATCTCATATCTATCTATATCGATCTACAGTGGTACCTCGGGTTACAGACGCTTCAGGTTACAGACGCTTCAGGTTACACACTCTGCTAACCCAGAAATAGTGCTTCAGGTTAAGAACTTTGCTTCAGGATGAGAACAGAAATTGTGCTCCGGCGGCAGCAGCGGGAGACCCCATTAGCTAAAGTGGTGCTTCAGGTTAAGAACAGTTTCAGGTTAAGTACGGACCTCCAGAACGGATTAAGTACTTAACCCGAGGTACCACTGTATATCTAATTATCTATCTATATATCTATATGTGTATGTGTATGTGCGTGTGTGTGTGTATTTCTGTTTAGCAATCACTCTCAATACAGTATCTTGGAACAATTTAACACTAACAATATTAACAATTAAAAGAATTTCAAACATTAATACAGTGGTACCTCGGGTTAAGTACTGGGTTAGCAGAGTCTGTAACCTGAAGTGTATGTAACCTGAAGCATATGTAACCTGAGGTACCACTGTACTAATTTTAAATACAATGTAGATCCAAACTGGGATAATAAAATGACCTGCCTTGTGGGGAGGAGGTGGACTGTCAAAAGACAATGATATGCAATTTTTTGGCCTTTTTTAATTTTCCAAATTTTATGTAAATTGGTATCCTCTTTCATTGTATTTTCTTGGTGATGCAAATCCTCTTGTTGGCAATGCAGAACTGCACACCCAATGAGGGTTGGAGTCAGAAATCCACATGGCCAGGTACCTGCTGAGCCCACACTCCAGCAGGATGTAAACTCCTTTTTAAGCATTCCCTTAACTCAAGGGAAGTGACCTCACACAGTGGCCTCTCTAGTAATCAGGCACTCTGTGAGTCTTAACCCTTTCACATCCTTATTTAGCAAACATGCTGGGTTATCTTGACTGCAAATTCCCACAGAAAGGATCTGTAGAGCTAGGGAAGTACACCCATGTCACATGGACTCCCATAACACAGTAACTGCATCCCCACCCCCCCCTAATCACCCTGGAGTCTCTTAGGTTGGCTAAGGAGGAAGACTCCTCCACCATTTGAGGCAGGGACAACAATACATTCTCCTATATTATTCGACTGCAAAGTTTGCCATGTTCCACATCCATCTACACAAAGAGGGAAAGGAGCTGCAAATGGATACTGTAATGGGGTATGGGGTTGCTTGTGCGTAAAGCGCAAACTGCTCCGAGCTGAGTAGTTTGGACAAAACTTTCCCCCCAGGCTGGACAGTCAGTACACCATGACTGTCTCAATCACTGGAAGAATCCGTCAGTGGGCGTTTCCTGAATTTCCTCCAACATAAGAGTTCTTTCACACCCAATCGTCATCTCCCTTCTCTGCGCGAAAGCTGTCTGCGCAGAGTGGGCGTCCCCAGAGGAGGTCCTGTGCTCTCCCCGCTGGTTCCACTGGAAGAGTCCTGGAGCCTTCTCTCCGCAGCTCCCTCGGACTCCCCTTTCTCCCTGGTGTCACCTCTATCTCCTTCCCCAGCGGAAGCGTCCTCTCTCCCTCTGCTGGTTCCCTCTCCAGCATCATCATTAGGGAGCCTCAGCGCCACCCTTGGCTCCGATGGCAGTTCCCTGACAGATACATACCAGGTCAGCATGCAGCTGCCATTTAAGCAGCCTCTTATGTGGCTGGGATGGATATCAGAAAACAGATTTTCCAGTGAAAAGAAGGAAGCCTGCAGTGAGGACCCTTTAATGAGGAGCCTGAGACAATTCAGCAAAAACAAATCGATTAAATCAGAGATACAATGGGTATTTCTTTACAGGAGCCTGCCACATGCAGCTTCCATTGATTTGTGAGGACTCAGCATCACTGGGAGAGAAATACAGCAATAATCTAGTTTGTGGGGTTTTAGCTTTCAGTCTCCCACCAGCTGGAAACACCTGCAAAAAAGATCTGGCAGGTTCAGCCCCAGAAAGACTGATGTTTGGTGCCATTACACTAAGAACATAAGAAGAACATAAGATGGATGCTTTAGTTGAGATTCCTGCATTGCAGCTTGGTTGGACTAGATTACCCTAGTCTATGATTCTTATCATCCTTGGGATGGGGACCATTCAGGAAGCCTCAAGGGCCTACTGGGAGCCCCGGGGCATCACAATATTTTTCTGTACAGCCTACAAGAACAGCCTGTAAGGCATAGAGTCCAACATTTCTCCGATGAAAATAGGGACATCCTATTCCATAATAATGAGGGATGTGGATGGCGCTGTGGACTAAACCACAGAGCCTTGGGCTTCTTAATCAGAAGGTTGGCGGTTCAAATCCCCGCGACGGGGTGAGCTCCCATTGTTCGGTCCCTGCTCCTGCCCACCTAGCAGTTCGAAAGCACGTCAAAGTGCAAGTAGATAAATAGGTACCACTCCGGCGGGAAGGTAAATGGTATTTCCGTGCACTGCTCTGGTTCACCAGAAGTGGCTTAGTCATGCTGGCCACATGACCCGGAAGCTGTCTGCGGACAAACGCCGGCTCCCTCAGCCTATAGAGTGAGATGAGCACCACAACCTCAGAGTCGTCTGTGACTGGACCTAACGGTCAGGGATACCTTTACCTTTTACCTTTATTCCATAATAATAACAAAAGCCCTTAAGGAGGAATTCAACATGGCGCTACGGCATTCATTCCATCAGGGCAAGCTTTTTGCCTTGCCAGACAGAACAATCCCTCTTCTCCTTCCTGCACATGCTGCTCTGAGGGTTCTGACCCCACAGAACCAATTTTGGGGGCAGGAGAGGGGTTGGGAAGCCCCACTGTGCTAGCAGAAGTCCTTATGCAGGTTTCTGCTGGCAGAACCCACACCAGCTCTTGCATTTAGACTCACAATCTAGGTTACATTTTATACTGAAACCTCCTTGTGTCAATGGCCTGTCTTTCGTTACAGTGTAAAGCCTCATGTGCCTTCACAGTAAAATACATAAATACATAATATAGCAGCAGCTGTCAAAAGTTCTTGAAGACCCTAAACTTCTGGATAGTTTAAATACCTAAAGCTAGATATTAACAACCTGACAATGAAACTCTGAATACAATCCAGCTGAAGCAGCACTTCTGAGACCTGCTGAAATTAATAAGCAGAGTTAGTCCCATGATTCCTTTCTTTTATTAAGTGACTTTTAAAAACCACATTTCAGGGCACCCTGCAGCCTTAATGTGGGTGTACCAATGTATATGAGCATCAGATTAAAGCCTACATTGCACTGGGCTAAAATGAGCAGTGGCAATTCCTCAGTTGTTGTTGTTTAGTCGTTTAGTCTTGTGCAACTCTTCGTGACCCCCTGGACCAGAGCACGCCAGGCACTCCTGTCTTCCACTGCCTCCCGCAGTTTGGTCAAACTCATGCTGGTAGCTTCGAGAACACTATCCAGCCATCTCGTCCTCTGTCATCCCCTTCTCCTTGTGCCCTCCATCTTTCCCAACATCAGGGTCTTTTCTAGGGAGTCTTCTCTTTTCATGAGGTGGCCAAAGTACTGGAGCCTCAGCTTAAGGATCTGTCCTTCCAGTGAGCACTCAGGGCTGATTTTCTTTAGAATGGATAGGTTTGATCTTCTTGCAGTCCATGGGACTCTCAAGAGTCTCCTCCAGTACCATAATTCAAAAGCATCAATTCTTCGGCGATCAGCCTTCTTTATGGTCCAGCTCTCACTTCCACACATCACTATACACAAGGAGAAGGGGACAACAGAGGACGAAATGGTTGGACAGTGTTCTCGAAGCTACAAACATGAGTCTGACCAAACTGCGGGAGGCAGTGGAAGACAGGAGTGCCTGGCGTGCTCTGGTCCAGGGGGTCATGAAGAGTCGGACACGACTAAACAACTCAACAACAACAAATTATTATTTTCATCGGAGAAATGTTGGAGGGTATCCTCGTACCAGTAAAGGTTGATGATGCATCCAATATTTAATGGCTTTTCCTATGCCCCCCCCCAACACATGGCTCTCCTCTTGCACTTTGCCTACTAAGCTGCTGCCCCCACCCCCGGTGCCTGAAGGACATATTAATCTTACCTCCTTGTCCTGACCTGAGATAGCCCTACAAAAGTGGCTCAAAGCACCTTCCTGTTATGCATATTCAGATCCAATCATTTTAATGCTCCCTTGTCATAAAGAAAAGCCAATTTCTTTTCTAAAGAGCTATTACACAGCAATTCGGAGAAGAAGCTTTTTCAGGCGCTGCAAAAGTACCTGGCAGGGTGGCTTCACATCCCTGCTGCAGTTTTCCTCTCCCTGCTCCTTCCTTTATGGTCTTGGAGAGGCTGAACGCAGCATAAGAAGTGCATCTTTAGAGCGGTTCCTGGGTTGTGTATGCAATGAGGAAATGCATGGAGGTGTTTGGGGGAGAAGTGATTTGATTAGCTTGCTTATTGCTGAGGGACTCATCCTTACCCTACAACATCTATCCGTATTTGTGTTAGCAACATGTATGGTGGGGTTTGTTTGTTTTTTTACATTTTTAATAAAAAAGTAATATTTACAGAGTACAACCCCAGGGATGCCTACTGTCTACAGAGGTGTAATTATTTCCGAGATTCCTATTTTGCTAAACTGAAGCATGGCTTGCTTTTTCATTTCTTTGATGCAGTGTGATCTATCCTAGTTTAGACTGGAAGCACATTGGGGTGATGTATTTATTTTGAGATGTGCCACGCACTTTGGGGAAGGGCTGTGATTCAGTGGCAGAACATCGGCTTGCATGCAGAAGGTCCCCAACACCTCCAGCGTAGGGCTGGGAATGTCCTTAGTTTGAATTCCTGGAGAGCTGTGAGCGCTGTAGTAGATGGACCAATGGTCTGACTCCAGTTCTTTTTGGACTACAATTCCCACCATCCCTGACCACTGGTCCTGCTAGCCAGAGATGATGGGAGTTGTAGTCCAAATACAGATGGAGACCCAAGTTTGGAAAACTCTGATTTAGGTCATGCCCTTCAATGTAGAAACATTTTCAGGGCTCCCTACAGCAAGGACGCTAATGTAGGGATCTCCGCTGCGACCAAGCTGATAAAGCTCATTTTCCTCCGGCCGAGTCCTTCGGAATCGCCCCCGACGATAATTAACGACCTGAGCCTTTGATGAGGCCTTAGGCACATTCCCGTTCAGCAGAGAATCCAAAACAGCACACGAAAGTGATGAGATTTATGGTTACATCGCTATGCTTTATTTCTTACTACGCAGACAGCAAAGAAATAAACATCCTCTCTCTATGAAAGCAGTGAGCAACTGAACAACAAAGGAAGAATGGAACAGGAAACCAGTAATGTCACATCCGTCTCTCATCTCCCATGAGAGTTCCAGCAGTATGGAATGTGTCTGGAATCTAAACAGAGTCCTGTGACTCTTAGCAGCTGCTCAGTGGCAAACAGAAACTAACAGCTAATACCAATGATAATATCAACAATTTAAAAAATAAACAGAATAAAAGCAGTGTTAGAAGGATTCTTACGGGCTGCTGGGACCAGGGATGCCAACTTGAATAAAACATTGGAGGGCCTAATTAGGTAAAAGGTAAAGATAAAGGACCCCTGGATGGTTAAGTCCAATTCAAGAAGGACACTGACAAACTGGAACGTGTCCAAAGGAGGGCAACCAAAATGGTCAAAGGCCTGGAAACGATGCCTTATGAGGAATGGCTAAGGGAGCTGGGCATGTTTAGCCTGGAGAAGAGGAGGTTAAGGGGTGATATGATAGCCATGTTCAAATATATAAAAGGATGTCACATAGAGGAGGGAGAAAGGTTGTTTTCTGCTGCTCCAGAGAAGCGGACACGGAGCAATGGATCCAAACTACAAGAAAGAAGATTCCACCTAAACATTAGGAAGAACTTCCTGACAGTAAGAGCTGTTCGACAGTGGAATTTGCTGCCAAGGAGTGTGGTGGAGTCTCCTTCTTTGGAGGTCTTTAAGCAGAGGCTTGACAACCATATGTCAGGAGTGCTCTGATGGTGTTTCCTGCTTGGCAGGGGGTTGGACTTGATGGCCTTTGTGGTCTCTTCCAACTCTATGATTCTATTCTATGATTCTATGATTCTAATTAAAGGTGACTATGGGGTTGTGGCACTGATCTTGCTTTCAGGCCGAGGCAGCTGGCATTTGTCCACAGACAGCTTTCTGGGTCATGTGGCTAGCATGACTAAACCACTTCTGCCACAAAAGGGACACCGTGACAAGTGCCAGAATGCACGGAAACGCCGTTTACCTTCTCGCCTATTTATCTACTTGCACTGGCTTGCTTTCGAACTGCCAGGAGCTGGGACAGAGCAATGGGAATTCACTCTGTTGTGGGGATTTGAACCACTGACCTGCTGATCGGCAAGCCCAAGGGGTGACGCAGCTGGGGACTCGCCTGTGTGGAGGGGAGAGCTCGTAATGAGCCCGCAAAAAGGAAATGGCTTTGGTGAGCAGGCGCTCGGGGGCCGCAAGAGATTGCTTTTTCAAAATTGCCTGGGGGGCCATTTGAAACCAGCCCGGGGGCTGCAAGTGGCCCCTGGGCTAGACTTTTGACATGCCTGGATTCAGAATGAAATATCTCAACGACAGTTGTTTTAAATTACTTTCTTTTGACCCCAAGAAAAATCTGTCAAAATTTTTCAACAAATGTAACTTTTAGTTAAGCCCATGCTAACAGTTTAATCAAAGCTGCCCAGAGTTGCTGGGGCAACCCAGTCATATGAGTGGGATATAACATTAATAGCAATAATAATTTATTATTTATACCCCACCTGTCTGGCTGGCTTTCCCCAGTGACTCTGGGCAGCTCCCAACAGAACACTAAAAGCAGAATAAAATTCAAACTTTAAAAACTTCCCTAAACAGGGTTGCCTTCAGATGTCTTCTAAAAGTCAGATCATTGTTTATTTCCTTGACATCTGAAGGGAGGGTGTTCCACAGGGTGGCCACCACCACCGAGAAGGCCCTCTGCCTGGTTCCCTGTAGCTTCACTTCTCGCAGTGAGGGAACTGCCAGAAGGCCCTCGGCGGTGGACCTCAGTGTCTGGGCAGAATGATGGGGGTGGAGATGCTCCTTCAGGTATACAGGGCTGAGGCCGTTTAGGGCTTTAAAGGTCAGCACCAACACTTTAAATTGTGCTCAGAAATGTACTGGGAGCCAATGTAGGTCTTTCAGGATCGGTGTTCTATGATCTAGGCAGCCATTCCCAGTCACTCTGGCTTCTGCATTCTGGATTAGTTGTAGTTTCTGGGTAACCTTCAAAGGTAGCCCCATGTAGAGCGCATTGCAGTAGTCCAATGTATTGTTCTGTGCCATATTCTCTGTTTTAATGAATTTGTATGTAGCCATTTTACTGCATTTTTAATTGAAAAAAGAATGACCGCTCCCCACATAAAACGGGGGGCGCCCTTTGCGTGGGCACGCCCAGCCCCTGGATCTAGAGCCAGTGGCGTAGCGTGGGTTGTCAGCACCCGGGGCAAGGCAAGTAATTTGCGCCCCCTAACCGTGGATTTGTGCCCCCTAACCCTACCCCTACCCCTAACCCCCAGATGTTGTGCCCGGTGCGACTGGCCCCCCCTGCACCCCCCACGCTACGCCACTGTCTGGAGCGGCTCCATCAGCATAGGCTTGGCTTTGCCTTCCCTCAGGTGGGATACCTGGAGGTCTCCGCCTACCCCAGTCAGTTGTCCAATCCCACCTGGGGGAAGCGTTGCCAAGGAGACCAGGCCAGGTAGGGGAGGGATTACCTGCCCACACAATAGAGGGAGGATCTTACCTGGGAATCCTCACTTGGCTCCAGAGCTTCTGCCACTCTACCCACCATCAGTTAATGTCTTATTTTGCAGGTTAACTTTTCTTCACAAGTTTTGCAGGTTAACTTTTCTTCACAGGTATGTGGGCGCTGCTACGTTAAGGTCGCTGTTAAAGGGCCGGAAAGGAATTTCCCTGCATTGGCAGGTTTCGCCTTTCCTGTAGCAAAACGTCACAACTTTGGCGCTATCAGCCCTTGGGCGGAATCCTTTAGTCCATCTTCCTCTTTGCAGCGGCGATACCAGGGTTCCCCGTTAAAGGGGTTTCTGAAGGGAGGCTTTGACCGTACGCCGAAAGGTCGTCATTGCTCTCCCCTGCGGCGGCGGCGTAACGGGGGCGGCTATCTCTGCTTGAACATATGTTCTCTAGAGCCGGCCCAGCCCCCACACAAACACTGGATAACCCTGATGCTCCCTAGGTCCCCGGCTGGGGACTGGGGAGGGAGAACGCCCATTGCCTGAGCCAAGGTCAACCCACATTTGAAATTTAATAAAGTTGTGGCTAATTCAATCCCATAGCACGTTGTCTTGCGTCGTTATTCCACATGACAGGGGGGACCGCTCGGAATCTGGGGACTCCACCTGTCCACACAAATTAAGTTGCTGTGATGACCAACCTGTCCTCCTGACTGAATCGGGACTTCAAAATGACTAATTTAGGCTCGCTCCCACCCCTTGGTGGGTGCTGTGTAAGCGATCATGGTATAAATCCGTATATATGTAGAAAGAGATGTTCTTAGTGCTAAATTCCACTTCTAACATCCCTTTCCATTGCAACTGGAACGAATGCCTGCGCTGGTTCACCAAAGAAGATCAAGCGCCTGTATTTCTGGTACTTCAAAGTAGGAAATCTCCTGCTGAGGGTGCGAGATGCTTTGAACTGCAGCTTTCTCTGTATCAAAGGATCAATAAGGGGTACATGTGGGAAGAGTCACCTTCAGCAATCTGTTTTAAAGAAGCTACAGCCTCCTTCGTGGGGTGAGCCTTTCCTTTTTCTCCCTTTCCTAAAAGGACTAAGAAAGTACGTGGAAGGTCTTCCTGACCCCACCCTTTAATCCTTAAAAAAGGAAGAACACGGTGTGTTCTATTCTTTTCTTGGGTTCATCTTATTTTAACTTATTCATCGTCTGCTTCGCTGTAAGTTATATTGCAGGGGGCCATTGATCTGCACAATGCCCTTCATCTAATATTTCCCCACCGTCATATAATCACATAACAAAAAGTTGGGATCCAACTTTAAATTCTATACACTTGTCTCTGAGCCTGTTTAAAATGATTGTAATACAGTGGTACCTCGGGTTGCATACACTTCAGGTTACATACGCTTCAGGTTACAGACTCCGCTAACCCAGAAATAGTGCTTCAGGTTAAGAACTTTGCTTCAGGATGAGAACAGAAATCGTGCTCTGGTGGCACGGCAGCAGCAGGAGGCCCCATTAGCTAAAGTGGTGCTTCAGGTTAAGAACAGTTTCAGGTTAAGTACGGACCTCCGGAACGAATTAAGTACTTAACCCAAGGTACCACTGTATAACAAATGCAAATACAAATGTATAATTAACATATAGAAGATAAGTGCTAAAGTTCCAACTCAGTAACTAAGGAACATCCAAGAACTATGCTGAGGATAAATAAATAAATAATATTTTATTCTTTTTCCATATTGAAAATTACATGTGTTACTCAACAGTTGTATTCCAGTGACTTCCCACTCACCCAACATCAGTGTTTACAACCCAAATTGCATACAATTACATTTTAAGGTTTCGTCTTACTTATTTTCATCCTCTGTAATGTGTTTCTTAATATACTCTGCTGTTTTCTTACGCTTCAACCTCTGCTGTGGTCTTCACATATATGAAACAACTTTTTAAATAGACCAGAAAAGGTTTCCAGTCTTCTTTAAAGGATTCTAAATTTGTGCACTTCAAACATCAAAAGCCAGCAGGCTGCATTAATTAAGGTGCCAGATGTAACTCTGTGGGAAGGGGCTTCCACAACTTAGGGGCCACCACACAGAATGCCATCTTCTGGCTCACCATCCCCTAAGCTTCTGAGGGTGAAGGAACTATGAAGAGCATCACCAAGTTTTGCTATAGTCTATAGTCTTAGTCTATGACCAAGGAGACTTGGGTTTATGTCCTCCCTCAGCCATGAAGCTCACAGCGTCACCAGTCACGATTGCTTCTTAGCCTCCTCGATCAATCTGTTGAAGTGAAGATGGAGTTGTGACTTGACTAGGTAAAAGGGAAAGGACCCCTGGATGGTTAAGTCCAGTCAAAGGCAAGTACGGGGTTGTGGCACTCATCTCGCTTTCTGGCCGAGGGAGCCGGCGTTTGTCCGCAGACAGCTTTCCGGGTCATGTGGCCAGCATGATTAAATCACTTCTGATGCAATGGAACACCGTGACAGAAACCAAAGCGCACAGAAACACCATTTACCTTCCCGCTAGAGCGGTACCTATTTATCTACTTACACTGGCATGCTTTTGAATTGCTAGGTTGGCAGAAGCTGGGACAGAGCAACAGGAGCTCACCCCGTCACGGGGATTTGAACCGCCGACCTTCCCATCAGCAAGCCCAAGAGGCTCAGTGGTTTAGACCACAGCACCACCCGCGTCCCATCTGTTGATGTGAAGATGGAGTTGTGACTTGTATGCCGTCCTGAGCTACTTCGGAAGAAACGTGGAGTTAAGCTATCATTAAAAAACCATGAGAAAATGAAATTTCGTACTATACCCCCAAGTCACCAGCCTTCTCAGGTTTAATTTGACTTCATCTCCTCACACAAAAGAACTATGAACAGCAGCATTAGCTTATGATTGCCAACGAGTAACTTGCTCATCTTATTGCTTGGCCATTTTCTGCTTCGGATTCAGTAAGCCTTAATAGAATAGAATAGCTGCACGTTCCATTAACACCGTATGCAAATGACAGGCCTGCGTTCCAATTACTAATAATTTACAGAGCACTTTGGTGTACAAAACACTTTATGACAGTTATAAACACAAAACACCAGGAAACGACGAGGCCCATTTAATCTCTGTGTTTTACAAATGGGTAGCTAAAACTATATTAAAGAAACACGCGCAAACGGCCAAGATTGATCAAAATACAGCTTGCTTAAACAAGATAACCGAACAGGTTGTGCAGAACGTGCAGGCAATTGGGCAGTTGACTGAGGCCACTGAAGAAAATCGTAAATTGGCTGAGGCTACTAGCCAAAGGGTTGAACATTTAGAACAAGAGGTAATCTCGGCAAACAGGTTGGAGAGCAACAGATGTACTTATCTATGATAGAACTTCGGAATCGGGAAACCAACCTAAGGATAAGGTCAATACCAGAAGTTGAAGAAGGAAACTTAGCTGAGTTTTTGACCAAAGAGTTTTCCAAGTTTTGGCCTATAGAGGAAAAGGACTTTAAAATTGTGTCAGCTTTTAGGCTTGGAAAATTTGCAAAGAAAGACAAGCCCAGAGACTGTTTGATAACCTTGAGATCGAAGGAGGAAAGGGACAAGATATTGGGTTTACACTACGGAAAGTCACTGGACATTTTGGACAGAAGAGTTGAAATTTATAAAGATATCCCGAAACAACTGTTGGACCTTAGATCTGACTATCTTGAACTGGTCAGATTGTTAAGGAGTAACTCAATCATCTTTAGGTGGGAATTCCCACAGGGATTATCCTTTACCTTCAGAGGGAAGAAGGTTAAAATTAAAACACTTGAAGAGAAAGACAAATTTTTGACCGCCTACGGAGAGGACCTTCAAAAAGGAATTGAAACACCTCCAGGGCCTGGAGCACTTGCTGTACCTTCATCCTTGGAGCCTGAAGACCCAGAGAAAAAGATACCACCCCCAGAAAAATAACAAATCTATCCAGGATGTCTCTGCAACTTCTGAGCTGGAATATTAATGGAGGCAATTCCCCGGAAAAAAGGAGGAAGATATTTCATATATTAAAAAAAGAACAATTGGACATTGTTTGCTTGCAAGAAACTCATGTGACTAGGCTCCATAGAAAAGTGTTAATAAATAAAAGATTAGGCCAGGAATTTATATCTTTGGATCGAGTGAAGAAGAGAGGAGTGGTGATCTATGCAAAGGAGAGCCTGTCACCTAAATTCTTATTTAAAGATGAACATGGAAGAATTTTGGCAATTGAGATACAACATCAAGGAGAGAAGCTTCTGATATTAGGAATCTATGCACCAAATGAGGGGAAATCGGAATTTTACAAGAAGTTGCATGAGTGTATGCTGGATTATCTGGACTATGACAACATCATTATGATGGGCGATATGAATGGGGTCGTATCAACTAACATGGACAAATCACAAAGCCAAAAGGTCACAAAAGATGGCAGACTACCAAAGACTTTCTTTGAACTGACAGACAATATGGACTTGATTGACATCTGGAGGACAAAGAACCCCCTAGGAAGAGAGGGAACATTCTTTTCTGAAGCCCAACTGACATGGACAAGAATCGACCAAATATGGATATCTAGAGGTCTGGCACCTAAGACCAGAAAGATAGAAATCTGCCCAAAGACCTGCTCCGACCATAATGCAGTAAAGATGAGCATGACACTGTTACCAACCGGCTCCTTTAGATGGAAGATGAATGACAATTTGTTTAGAGATCAGGAGATCACTAAGAAGGCCCAAAAAGTTTTGAAAGACTATTTTGAGATAAATCTGAACACTACGGTGGAAAAAAGAATCATCTGGGACGCAAGTAAGGCCGTGATGAGGGGGTTCTTGATACAACAGAATGCTGTAAAGAAAAGGTTACAAAATGAGAAAAAAGATAAGATCTTGGAGAAAATTAAAGAATTTGAGAAGTTAAGATCAAACCCGAAGTCACAGCCGATTCTGAGAGAAATTAAACTTTATCAAGCACAATATTCTAAATTGATAAACCAGGAAATAGAGTGGAAAGTTAAATTAATGAAACAAAAATCATTTGAATCGGCGAATAAATGTGGAAAACTGCTAGCTTGGCAGTTGAAGAAGAGACAGAAACTAAATACAGTCACAAATTTAGAGATTGAAGGAAAAAACATTCAGAACCCTGTGGACATTAGAAAGTGTTTCCAGAGATATTTCAAAAGATTATACACTCAAGGGCCGCAAGACGAGGCCGAGATTAAACAATTTTTGGAAAAAAATGGACTACCAAAATTGTCACAAGAAAATAGATCAATCCTGAACTGTAAAATAACACGACAAGAGATCGAACAAGCCATTCAGAACATGCAATTGGGCAAATCTCCAGGGCCAGATGGGCTGACCTCCAAGTACTATAAGACACTGAAAGATTATCTGATACAACCACTGATGGAGGTTAGCAATGAAATTATGGAGGGGAAGAAGGCGCCGGAATCGTGGAAAGAAGCTTTTATCACATTGATACCAAAATCGGAAGCTGAAAAGACACAACTTAAGAACTACCATCCCATTTCTCTTTTAAATGTGGATTACAAAATATTTGCAGACATTTTAGCAAGTAGACTTAAGAAAATCCTAAATGAAGTAATTCATAAGGACCAGGCAGGCTTTCTCCCAGGTAGACATTTGTTTGCTAACACAAGGAACATTATTGACATCTTGGAACTCTTGCAAACAAATATAAACACAAAAGCAGTGTTAATTTTTATAGATGCGGAGAAGGCCTTTGACAATATTTCTTGGAAATTTATGAAGGGAAATTTGGAAGAGATGGGAGTGGGACGGGGTTTTGAAAATGGGATTGACGCAATTTATTCAGAACAAAAGGCTAAATTGATAGTCAACAATGTGGTAACAGAAGAGTTCAAAATTGAAAAAGGAACACGACAAGGTTGCCCTATTTCCCCTTTGCTATTTATCTCGGTTCTGGAGGTGCTCTTGAATATGATTAGAGGGGACTGGTTGGTGGAAGGAATTCAGCTCGGAGAGAAACAATATAAACTTAAAGCTTTTGCAGATGACTTAGTTTTGACTTTGCAGGAGCCAGAACCTAGTACGAAAAGAGTACTACAACTGATTCAAGATTTTGGTCGGGTGGCGGGATTTAAGTTAAACAAGCAAAAAACTAAAGTATTAGGAAAAAACTTGACAGATATAGAGTCAGAACGGTTTCAGAAAGAGACAGAACTAAATGTGGTTAAAAAAGTAAAATACCTAGGGGTGAACATATCAGCAAAAAATCTGAGTCTATTTAAGGACAATTATGAGAAATGCTGGACAGAAATTAAGAGAGACCTAGACAGTTGGACAAAATTGAAACTTTCCTTGTTAGGCCGAATTGCTGCTGTCAAGATGAATGTATTGCCAAAAATGCTGTTTTTGTTTCAAACACTACAGATTGTGGACAAAACAGAGTGCTTCCGGAAGTGGCAGAGAGATATCTCTAAATTTGTCTGGCAGGGCAAAAAGCCCAGAATCAAGTTTAAGATATTAACAGATGCTAAAGAAAGAGGGGGCTTTGCCCTGCCAGACTTAAGGTTGTACTATGAATCAGCAGCTTTCTGCTTGCTAAAAGACTGGCTACTTCTCGAAGACACTGATGTACTGGATTTGGAAGGCTTTAACAATGCTTTTGGGTGGCATGCATATTTATGGTATGACAAGGTTAAGGTTCACAAGACTTTCAAGAATCATATTGTCAGAAAAGCAGTGTTTAATGTCTGGACAAAATATAAAGACCTATTGGAAAATAAAACTCCAAGGTGGTTTTCACCTTTGGAAGCTAAGGCCCGAAAAAGACTCAATATGGAGGCCAAATGGCCAAAATATTGGGAAATATTAGAAAAAGATGGAGACAATTGGAAATTGCAGAGTTTGGAGAAAATGAAAATGTTTCCTGCTTGGCAGGGGGTTGGACTCGATGGCCCTTGTGGTCTCTTCCAACTCTATGATTCTATGATTCTATGATTCTATGAAAGATAAAGTGCGAGACTGGCTACATTACGCTCAGATTAAAGAGGTTTTTAAAAGTGACAAAAAGCTAGGGTTCCAGGTGGAGAAATCGAAGTTGGAAACGGAATTACTGGAGCCTAAGACTAAGGTGCTTTCAAGAATGTATAACTTGCTGTTAAAATGGAACACACAAGATGAAACGGTCAAATCGGCTATGATAAAGTGGGCACAGGACATTGGGTATAATATTATGTTTGAGGACTGGGAAAGGTTGTGGACCACTGGGTTGAATTTTAGTGCATGTAATGCTTTGAAAGAAAATGTTATGAAAATGATATATAGATGGTACATGACCCCAGTTAAACTTGCAAAAATATACCATTTGTCTGATAACAAATGCTGGAAATGTAAAGGAAATGAAGGAACATTCTTTCACCTCTGGTGGACGTGCCCTAGAGTGAAGGCTTTCTGGGAAATGATATATAATGAGCTGAAAAAGGTATTTAAGTACACCTTCCCTAAGAAACCAGAGGCCTTCCTTCTGGGTATTGTCGGCCAGAGGGTGTTAAAGAAGGACCGAACTTTTTTCCTGTATGCAACAACGGCAGCAAGGATACTCGTCGCCAAGCATTGGAAAACTCAAGATTTACCCACACTGGAAGAATGGCAGATGCAACTGATAGACTATATGGAACTGGCTGAGATGACTGGCAGAATCCGAGACCTGGGAGAGGAAAGGGTTGAAGAAGATTGGAAGAAATTTAAGATTTATTTACAAAAACATTGTAATTTGGTTGAATGTTAAGAAGGATGCTAGATCATAAACAATTTGGCACCACTAACTTAGATGGAATTATGAAGATAAGAGACTTAGGAAAATATAAAGTTCTGGAGAATCATTAGATCATATTTAAATTTATGGGATATAAAATCTAAACAAGGTAATAAATTGCTGGTAAAATTTTATAATGAAGAAAGTGGGAGCGGGAGACGTGAGGGAGTCCAAAGAAGCTATGAAACTATGTTAAGATATATGTTACATTGTTTAATTTCTGCACTGTATCTTGTCCAAAGTCACATAATTGGAAGGAGGTTCTGCTGACATGCCAGTGGTGCTTGCATGGTAAGGTCTAATATTTGAAAATGTGGCTGCAGGTGAGGTACTGAAATAATAGAAACTCAATTCAGTCTTGTATGCTTGTGGCATAATGACATGTATTCTTCCTGACCGGTCTGACAAGCCCCCAGGCTGTTTTTCTGTGCCACCTGCTTCTGGAGCTATTTGAAAGAAAGGGGTTTTAAATTTCTTGTGCGTACAGAACCCCCAGTGCACACGAAAGGGCTGAAATGGAGGAGAGACTTCTTCATGAGCCAATGTATCAGCTGTCAGCCTGCCAAGGTCACAAAAGCCCAGTCAAATCGTTCTGTGGGGGCTTAGTTCTACTGTGGAACCCTTATATTTCAGATAGGTAAAGTTAAAGGGACCCCTGACCGTTAGGTCCAGTCGTGACCGACTCTGGGGTTGCGGCACTCATCTCGCTTTACTGGCTGAGGGAGCCGGCATACAGCTTCCGGGTCATGTGGCCAGCCTGACTAAGCCACTTCTGGCAAACCAGAGCAGTGCACGGAAATGCCGTTTACCTTCCTGCCGGAGTGGTACCTATTTATCTACTTGCACTGGCATGCTTTCGAACTGCTAGGTTGGCAAGAGCAGGGACTGAGCAACGGGAGCTCACCCCGTCGCGGGGATTTGAACCACTGACCTTCTGATCGGCAAGTCCTAGGCTCTGTGGCTTAACCCACAGCGCCACCCGCGTCCCATATTTCAGATAGCTGGTCTAAATAAATCCCCTGCACATAGAAAGCTAGCCTGTCAAGGAGAAGGCTCGTTAGGTTGCATGCAGATTGGAAGCTAGCTCAGTTGGTTAGAGCATGGTGCTGATAACACCAAGGTTGCAGGTTTGATCCCTGTATGGAACAGCTGAATATTCCTGCATCGCAGGGGGTTGGACTAGATGATCCTCAGGGTTCCCTCCCAATCTATGATTCTATGATTCTTCCGTACAGAAAGAAAAAAAAGAAAGTTCCCTGCATCTAGAAAAGTAGGTGCTGTGGAGAAGGGCTCTAGTCTAACATGCATCCACAACATGGCAGAATCCAAGACCTGGGAGAAGAACTGGTGGAGGAAGACTGGAAGAAATTTAAGGACTATCTACAAAAACATTGTAAATTGTATGAATGTTAAGAAAGATGTAAGATTAGCAAAAACATGGCTTCAACAAATTAGGTATAAAGAATATAAATTTAAATTTAATTGGAAGACGAAAAGATAAATTTTGGATAAGTAACATTTTATGATTAAGTTTCAATAAGAGTATGTTAAATCCTAAAATTTGAGATTTTAATATTGGAAAATTATATTATATGAATTAAACCAAGTTAATAATTTGCTGGTAAAATTTATGAGTTTAGAAAGCAGGAACAAGGGTTGTGAGGAAGTCCAAAGATGAATATGAAATGTGGATATTGGAAAAAATTGTGTTATTATCTATGTATTTTATTGTTAAACTAAAATTTAATAAATATTATTAAAAAAATAATAATAATAACATGCATTCACAACATGCTAGTTTCATATATGTAGTGTTCTTTTCCTTCATGGGGTAGCTTTGAATCATGTGAGCGATGACCTGGGATATTTCTAAAATTCTTGTCATAACAGTGCTTTGCCATAGCCTTCTGTCACGGCTCCCTGCTGGTGCCTGGCTTGGGAGAATGGCAGGATATAAAATAAATGTTTGTATTCTATGTTTTGAACATGTTTATGTGTTTTAACCTTGGTGATTTTTTTCTGCTTGTATAGTGGTACCTCGGGTTAAGTACTTATTTCATTCCGGAGGTCTGTTTTTAACCTGAAACTGTTCTTAACCTGAAGCACCACTTTAGCTAATGGGACCTCCTGCTGCCACCACGCCGCCAGAGCATGATTTCTGTTCTCATCCTGAAGCAAAGTTCTTAACCTGAAGCACTATTTCTGGGTTAGCGGAGTCTGTAACCTGAAGCGTATGTAACCCGAGGTACCACTGTAAATCCTTTCTGGTCCTTTTGTAGTGGGAAACAATGCATAAATTGAACCAGAGCAGCGCACGGAAGAGCCGTTTACCTTCCCGCTGGAGCAGTACCTATTTATCTACTTGCACTTTGACGTGCTTTTGAACTGCTAGGTTGGCAGGAGCAGGGACCGAGCAATGGGAGCTCACCCCGTCATGGGGATTCGAACCCCCAACCTTCAGATCAGCAAGCCCAAGGCTCAGTGTTTAGACCACAGCGCCACCTGCATCCCAATGAGGTTGTACATATGGCTATATTCTCATTCTTTTCATGCAATAATTTACCATTCTGGAGGATCATAGGCAGTCCTCAGTACAACGCCACACAAAAATAATCTGGATTTATTTAGGTATATGTAGTCATGGCAAGATGTTGCTGCCTCAGCTTCTAAGCAATTTTATTTATTGGCTGACATCTGTCTGTCTCAGGAGACCATGGAGGAGTGCTCCTTTGGGGTGAAGTCAATCTGTTGGAAGGTTACAGCGCCTTTTTATTCATACAGGGTGTTGAATTGCAGTGTTTATGGCAGTGAAAAACATGATTATTTCATTGCAATTTATTTTTGGACTTATGTATCAACATTGGTTTTGCACACAGAGAAGGCTATAAATAATAAATTGTTTTAATTTGTTGTTTTTAATGATCAAAATCGCTGTTTTGCAATCTTTTATTATCGTGTACTTCATGCATGCTGTTACAACACAAAGGAAGGAAACAATACTAATGAACTGAAGGAATTCAAAGCTCTCTCCAGCTCTGTATGCTGGTTTTTTACTCTTTAAATTATTGTATTTTTATGGTGTTTTTGAAATTGTGCATTTTGGGGAGAGGGGAGACTGCCCGCTGGGTAGCTGTGGGCTGGCGAGGCCCCCTAGATTTAGAGGCCCTAGGCTTCAGCTAGCGGGTGGCGCTGTGGGTAAAACCTCAGCGCCTAGGACTTGCCGATTGCATGGTCGGCGGTTCGAATCCCCGCGGCGGGGTGTGCTCCCATCATTCGGTCGCAGCGCCTGCCAACCTAGCAGTTCGAAAGCACCTCTGGGTGCAAGTAGATAAATAGGGACCACTTACCAGCGGGAAGGTAAACGGTGTTCCGTGTGCTGCGCTGGCTCGCCAGATGCAGCTTGTCACGCTGGCCACGTGACCCGGAAGTGTCTGCGGACAGCGCTGGCTCCCAGCCTCTAGAGTGAGATGAGCGCACAACCCTAGAGTCTGGCAAGACTGGCCCTTACGGGCAGGGGTACCTTTACCTTTACCTTTACCTTTACCTTTACCTTTACCTTTACCTTTACCTTTACCTTTAGGCTTTAGCCTACTTAGCCTATACATAAATCTGGCACTGGTTGTTGTATCATCCGCAGTGACTGCCCTCTAACTACTAAACCACCTTTAGTGTTTCGTTGCTGACATTTAAATCCCTAAACAACTGGGGACCAGTATGCCCAGTAGGTCAATACAGACCAAGCCGATTTATAAGACCTTCCAAAGGGAACTTGCAGGTTATTTCATGATTTTTGCTTTGGGGTTATCCACACTCGCCTTCCCACCAAGCTTTCCAGGCAGGGTCCATGCTATAAAGCTCCATTTCTGAGCACCCATCCCCTTGCTGCAGAGTTTCCCCCATGTAAACCTGTTCTTTACCGCTGAATCGGAACAAAGGGCAATCTGCTGAAAACCTGCATTGCCATTTGTTATACAGTGGTACCTCAGGTTAAGAACTTAATTCATTCTGGAGGTCTGTTCTTAATCTGAAACTGTTCTTAACCTGAAGCACCACTTTAGCTAATGGGGCCTCCTGCTGCCGCTGCGCTGCCGCCACACAATTTCTGTTCTCATCCTGAAGCAAAGTTCTTAACCTGAGGTAATATTTCTGGGTTAGCGGAGTCTATAACCTGAAGCGTCTGTAACCTGAAGCGTATGTAACCTGAAGTACCAATGTAATTCGTTCTGAATCTGTGTTCTTAATCTAAATCTGTTCTTAACCTGAGGTACCACTTTAACTAATGGGGCCTCCAACTGCCGCCACGCAATTTCTGTTCTCATCCTGAAGCAAAGTTCTCAACACGAGGTACTATTTCTGGGTTAGCAGAGTCTGTAACCTGAAGCGTCTGTAATCCGAGGTACCACTGTATTTCAGGTTTTTGCAGGGAATGCTTCAGGCTGGAAAATGGATACAGGGGTGTAGTTGGGTGTGTGTGCCAGGTGACCCCCTTGCAGACGAACCCAGCACAGCCTGGCCCAGCGCTTCTCTTTGCCCGCCAAGGAGTGCGTCGGCTGGCCGGGTTTCCCCCTGCATGGGCAGGCAGGCAGCTCAGCGCGGCCCCACTTTGCTCCAGTGGGGGTAGGGTCACTCTGATGGTGTTGGTGGGAAGGACTGGAGCCCCCCCCCAGCAAAGTGCGAGTGGGTGCCTGTCCAAAGTGCCATCGGCCGAGGTTGCTTAGTCATGGAGTTTTAAAGTGCGAAACTGTGCCTGGAAAGCAGGGGTCAAAAGCTATGTGTGAATAAGCCCTCAGTGACATTGCAAAAACAGGCTTCTTTGGTCATAGCCAACACCATCTGGAATGCCCTCCTTTGCGTAGTTCATGAGGCTTATGCAGTAAGGACCTTTAAACACTTCTTGAAAACATATGTGTATATCCAAACTTTCCTGGACTTTGACTCTTAATTTTTAATTTGCTATTTTTCACACATCCCTGCTTTGCGATATATACAGTGGATGCTTAGATTGCAAACGTGATCTATGTGGGATGCACTTTCCCAACCCGCAGCGTTTGCAACCCACGTCTGTGCATGTGCGGGTTGCGATTCGAGGCTTCTGCGCATGCACAAAGCACAATTTAGTACTTCTGTGCATGCGTGACCGCCGAAAGCCAGAAGTAACCCATTCCGGTATTTCCGGGTTTCGGCGGTCCACAACCCGAAAAAAACTCAACCTGAAGCGGCTGTAACCCGAGGTATGACTGTACTGGAGTCTCTATTTTCAGCTTGTTTATAGGGAATTTTATTGAATGCCTAAAAGATCTGGATATCATCAGGCATGTTGTGAAATTTTGTGTTATGGCAACGAGAACAAGACAGGCCTCAGTGACAGTGATGGCCGAAGAATGAGTACTGATTTCAATCTCTGGAATACAGACATCAGCTGAAGAAGTGCTATTTTTTTGATGTAAATGAGTTTATAGAGAATTTTTAATTCTATTTCTTGATGCGGATGTGGCATATTGTGCTGGTCCCGGGGGGGGGGGGTTACCGTGAGGCGTGGTCAAAGTTTGGTCCTGGGCCGAGGGTCTGGAGACTGTCCACCAAGGGGGAAGCGGGGTCCAAAGCAAGAAGCCGGGCAAGGTCGGGAACTCCGGAAGAACAAATCTGGGTGCTGGCAGAAACAGGTTTCCAATGCCGTTGCTCCCGCAACCTGGGCCTGGGCTGACTGGCCTTTATCTCCTCTGAGGCCAGGGGCAGTCCCGGCCCACAGGTGACCCGCCTCTCCTGGCCTTAAGGCGAGCACTCCTCCTGAGAGCACTTAGTTCCCTCCGCCTCTCTGCCCTGAGCCTCTGCAGCTCAGGAGAGGCTGGAGGGTTACTGGACCCAGAGGCAACCTCACCTTCCCCTGACAGGGCTGGGAGAGGTGAACCTGTAGGCAATGGGTCCTCAATCACCACCAGAGCCAGAGTGGATTCATCTGGTGCCTGCTCCTGAGGATCCGGCACAGGTGCAGGCGCTTCAGATTCAAGGCCCTGCCCCGGCTCAGCTGGCCCTGGAGGCGGGGACTCCTGTGCAGGCTGGGATTCCACAGGTTCAGCCTCTGAATCAGATTCCCAGGCCACCACACATATGTTGTTGTTAACTTTGCTGTCTGGTCTTTGATCACAATTGGACTTCTGTCAAGTATGGGAGTTCCCCTCTCCCTTCTAGTAGCTCACCGATAAGAAGTAATGGGTATTTGGTAGATTTAGTCCTTTTATTACAGCATTATGTTGTAAGGACAAACAGGCAACCCTCTGCAAGGATATCAGTTGCCTACTCTGACTCCTCCTCACTTCCGCAGTAAGAAACGTGCCAACAGGAAGTCCCTCCCCCCTGCTTCTCCTTTGTTCTCTGACACACTCGGACCTCCAAGTTTGGGGAGAGGGAGGGAGTTCCCCCCACTCTTGATTGATGTATTGCCCAGCTGCTCCCTCCCTTCTGGTTGCTTAGCGACTATCTCATAGCTGGGTAGCTCCTCTCTCAACTGTGCAGCTTCTGTGTCTGCCTGTCTCTCTGCTTCTGGAAACACTGGAAGCAGGGGGTGAGGGTGGTGAATATTCCCCCTCCTCTTCTGTTAGGAGCTGATCTCCCTGTGATTGCATTCCCCAATCTTCCGATCCAGACCAGCCCCATACACTGTCCCAATGTGCCTGCACAGCGCTGACCTCTCACTGCCATGCGCCACCTACTCTCCCTCCTGGTAAGCAGCAGTGATGCCACTGCCAAGAGGCCATGTGTGCACAGCCACCCCTCTCACTGACTGCTGCTGCATTTCATTGCTTTCAATAGGTTGCCCATTTGAATGCACACCTCTGTCCATATTTGGATGCAGCGGGACATGTTGTTAATATGTCCCAGTTTTAACATCTCTACAGCTAGACAGCGATGTTAGGGTACAGGTAAAAATGCAACCACAGAGCCTAGGACTTGCCGATCAGAAGGTCGGCAGTTCGAATCCCTGCGACGGGATGAGCTCCCGTTGCTCAGTCCCTGCTCCTGCCAACCTAGCAGTTCAAAAGCATGTCAAACTGCAAGTAGATAAATAGGTACCGCTCCAGCGGGAAGGTAAACGGTGTTTCCGTGCGCTGCTCTGGTTCGCCAGAAGCGGCTTAGTCATGCTGGCCACATGACCCGGAAGCTATACGCTGGCTCCCTCAGCCAATAAAGCGAGATGAGCGCCGCAACCCCAGAGTCGGTCATGACTGGACCTAATGGTCAGGGGTCCCTTTACCTTTTACTAAAAATGCAACATATGAATGAAACCAAGAAGTATTTGCTCCTGTTCTATAGGTAGAGCATGAGACTCTTCATCTCAGGGTTATGGATTTGAGCCCCACATTGGATGGAAGATTCCTACATTGCATAATGTTGCACTAGATGACCCTTGTTGTCTCTTCCAACTCTATAAATCTACGATTGTACAACAGCATCCCTTTCCAGAAATAGCTGAAGACATTTTTTGTTCTGACAAGCTTTACCAACTGGATAAATAGGTCTCTGACATGGGGCATTTCCATTTATTGTTTCGCTATTCATTTGCTGTAATTTTCTGTGCTGTTTAAACTTCTTTTTTTAAATACTTGTTTCTATTATACCACGTACATCACCTTGAGACATATATGTGGAATGTGATTAATTGATTAATAAAAATAATACCATGGCTGTTTGGATACACAGGCATTGTACAAATACATTCACCAGAGAGCTGGGATCGGCTGCAGTTTTCTATAAAGTGTACCATTGGTTGGAAACCCTAATTTTGAATCATGGGATGTTTTGGCGAGTCGTATATTCTTAGTTCCTAATAGGAATTCCACAAGTAAGCATGGGGGGGGGGGAGAGAGAGAGGGATGAAATCACTTTTATTATTACCATTTGTTTGTTTGTTTGTTGTTGTTGTTTATTGGCTGTGATTCCATTTGAAAAGAACATTGTACCATTGAACCCACATCATGCAGGAAAAGGTAGCAGGCAGATTACAAACAGAATTTACATTCACAAAGTCTCTACTTGAAGTCACCTTCTGGCTGGTTCCGAAGGTGCTGCATGCATTCCGAAGAGGGAAAAAAAGAGCATTTTGTTGGTTTGTTTCATTTCACTTATTAGAAAATGCCCATCTAGTTAGTGTTCTGCGCTTTTTTATTATTAGTATTATTAGTATTACGCGAGTGTGAAAACAAGCATTGTTTAAAAAGACATTTACTGAAAGATGTTGCTGACTGAGCACATAGAACCGGAATCTTGGTTAACACAGAATAAAACGGATACAGGTAAACGGGTTCAGAGAGATACATAGGACATTACATTCAGATCACAACAATGGAATTCCTAACAACAATTGGTTCTAAGAGCCTGTTCGATTGATGTACTGAACATCACTGGTATTTTGAAGGACTGGGCAGATGGAAACTAAGCTAACATATTGTACCGGAAACATAGACAGAGAAATGCCGAAGGGATTTAGCACACAATGCAAAGTTTGTTCGTTGGTTCGTTTAAAACACAGAATAGCATTCGTAATGAATATTGCAGTCTGATTTCATATGGCTTTCTCTAAAGATATATGCATGAAGCTCAATGCCAAACTCACTCGTAATCACCTGGCTTCCCCCGGAAGCGAAGGCCTTTTGATTAATGCTGCTTTAATTTATTGATTGTTTAAAAATAAAACAGAAAGGCTTTGGGAGAGGGAGGTGAACAAAATGCAGAAACGGGGAACTTGCCGAAGCTTTCCATATCAATACAAACTATTTTTTTCTTAAGGAAAAAAAAGAAACCCATATACCTGAGATTGAACATATTGTGATTTAATTCTTTTTAATAATAATAATAATAATAATAATAATAATAATAATAATAATGCTGTGGAAGGAGAAAGAGATATTCAGAACCCAAGCAAAGAATCACACTTCTCTTTGGTGTTGGCTTGTGCCCATCAAGTTCCCGAGTGCTAGGTGTTAGTGTTTTATTAGTGGTCCTCAACTCCATAGATACCAGAAGCAAAGAACTGAGGGGTTGTGCCGACATTTCATTTCAGGGAAGGGAAGTGCCCATTGTGACTGTGTTGACAGCAGTTTAGGCACTTTGGAGGCCAGGGACCTTAAAGTTGTAGAGCACTGCTCCTGGCCATTGATTCAGGGCCGATCTGGTCAGCCAAACCAGGTGGCAAGAGTTCTTCTTGGAATGTACCAGTTCATATTTCAACAGGTGATGGGAGAATCTCATTTCTGAATACAACCCCATCTCAAAAAATAAAAAAATAAAATCCTTGCATGCTGAAAAGCAGCACATCAAGAAGATTGTCTGGCTAGAACCTTTCTGCCTGGAGTGCTAGGTTTGGATGTGCAAGGGCTTTCTCCTAACGTTAGAGAACATTCATAACTTTGAGAAGCTACCTGCTGCCTGAAATGGAACAAGCCAGGAAAAAAATACTACTATGCGATTCCAGTGGCTTCAATCCCATCTATAGAAACATCATTGGAGAGAAATTCACTCGCTCTGCTTTTAGCAGAATAGCATGCCTGCCTCTATTCTTAGAAAAATAAAATATTTAAATATATGTCTCTGTTAATGGGCCAGAATCAGGGGTACACCTCATATAGAACTATTTCTGTTTCTTCATGTTTATAGCTGCAGTTTGAACTCCACTAAACCTGGAGTAGCAAACCCCATTGCATGGGGTTTACTTTTGAGTAGATATGGTTAGTATTGCAGCCTTAATCTCCTTTTTTGGGCCACAGTCAAGCAGGTGCATATGGCCAGCATGCAGAATGGAAGCTGCAAAGCTGGCCGTAGGGTAAATCAGTTGCCCAACTGCTCTTCTGCAAGGTGGGACACTGTGGACTGAAAAGAGATTGGTATTTCTTGGATCAGCCAGAGAAAAGCATTGCTATGGACAGAACCAGCTGGAAGGCATACCGAGTGAACTCAATATTCAGCAAGGGCAGATTTTGTGTGAACTGGTCCTTAATAGGGAAAACCTTGCCTAAGTGGTTGTAGATAGACAATACACTGGTTCATGGTTGATGAAAGAATAAAGATTCCTTTGCCCAAACAGCCAAAGGCTCAGTCACTATGAGAATTTGAATAAGAGCACACCCCACATTTACAGATTCTAATAGGTATAAGAGGAATCACTTTCCCCCAGAGAACCCTGGGAATCTCAGTTCTGTGAGCAGGGTTAGCGGAAGCGAAGGAAGCACTGTCAGGGAATGTTCATCACCTTTACCAGACTTCATTTCCCAGGATTCTTTGGAGGAAACCAGACCAGTGACATTGGCACATGCCAACAGAAAGCTCATATTCATGCTATAGATGAGGTTTCAGAAACCTGCGGCCTCAACTTGAGACCTGGCATTTGGGAAAGAAAGTGGTAGGACATCTCAGCAGCCTTTTGCTGGCATGGAGGGGTGAGTAAGACAACACAGTGAGGGAATGCAGACACCCTAAATCTCGTTACACTACCAGTTCACTGAAAATGAAATGTTTACTTCAGGTTTCATGACAAGCCCACTTTCCTCTCATAAGGTTATCTGGTGGGGCTTTCCTTTTGACCAGAAATGCTGGCCACCAGAAACAGTGTTCTCAGTTTGGAACACCTGGCCCAGAAGCCACATTCAACCTGCTCCCTTACTGCTTTAAGAAGATGGCAGAGAAGCAAACGCTTTCAGAGGGTGTTTGTGGCCCTGTGAAGACCAGGAATGTTAGATGTATTGTATTTGTATCTGCTGTTGATTCTTCTCTTATTCTCTATACTTGTAGGGTTTTGTTTTTTTAAAAAAAAAATTAAAATAATTAAAGTATAAGTTTGTTTTGTAAGGGTTTCAGTATGTCATAAACCACCTGTCTTTGAACCTTAGATGGGGCATATGTTTTATAAATGCAAAAATTGTGACCTTACCCCCAAACTGCTGGGATTCAAGGGAAAACATACCTAGTATTATCTGTGGAAATATGAAGGTAAGGTTATTGTTGTTTTCAAAAAATAACAAAATTCTAAACTGGATTAAGCAATGTGCTCTAAGTCAGTTTTTTAAACATTGATCTAGATGGGGCTTCAGAATGGAGTTGTTCTGCCTGGACATAGCATATCCTTAAAATTTCTTTTCTGGCATTATGGATATATAACGATAGTCAACATTTTGGAAATTAATCTGTCGTTGTACAATAGGTATGGCCAATATGCCAAACTAGAACGCAGCAAAGCAATGAACAACACCCCACACCTGCCACCCCACACCTTAGGATGCTGGGTGCTAATAAATCTTATTTTTAAAACACACACACATTCAATATGACTGCTCATTTCATCAGCTGGTCTTGCCACTGTCTGGCGAAACTGACTTAGTGCTTGGCTGATTTCCAACTGAGCTTTAATTCTGGGGCCAATGCAGATTTGGCCATTCAGACTGGGAAACTTTCAATAACAGGACTGAGCTTCACAAGTTGCAGGCTCACATTATATATCTGTTGTTAGATTGGAATACAGGTGGGGAATTTGAATATTTAAAGGCATTTTCTGGCTCAACCCCTGTTGCTCCATCCTTACCCCCCTCTACCCATGAGCACTGGACTCCCTGTGTGATTCTAAATCATGGGGGGAACCGATCTGTGCACAGCTAGACCCCTGCTCCAGACCTTCAGCCTCAATGCAAGTAGAAGCAGCCCTTTGGAAATGTGAGAGTGAGCGTGGGGCCAATGAGGGCGACACCCATTATTCTGGTGGGCCGTAATGCCAGAAGATTTCTATTCAACCATTCAGGTTGGAATTCAATTCAGTCACAAAATTCCATCTGCAGAAGCGTATCAGCTTGCAAAATTGAATGATCCTCTTCCCACTGTGTGTCATTCTGGGGGTTCTCCTTACACCATCCCAGACAATTTAGGGGGCAAGGAAAGTACACACAGGGAGGAGGGGGGAAAGCCTCAATGCACAAGTTGAAGCCCCCTATCAATCTCCCACTTCCTTGGCTACCAGTAGAGGTATAGCTAGACCAGCGACAAACAGGCTTTTCACACGGTCCTGCTGACCATGTGTTTCAGCTCCAATTCCAGGATCAGACCTGGGAATGTTACACACAGAAAACAATGAACACTGAGTTCCACCACACTAGCAAGGTAACCTCAGTTCTGGCCCTGGGACAGAATAAATGCCGGAGTGCAGAAGCTGATCTCGTGAAGTATCTAGAAAGCCAACAGTATCTAGAAAGCAAAAGCACCAAGAGAGAATCTCCCTGCACCTGCTTAACACTTTTGGCTCATCTAGTTCCATATTGCCTTCTTGGCTAAGCAAGAGCTATCCCAGATCTCAAACAGAACCCCCCCCCAATCCCTCTGGGATTTCTTACCTCTGCAGTATTGCTACGCCAGTGAACTATGGCCCTTCTCTGATTTGGGATAGGAGCCAGCGTTTTCAAACTTCAGTTTCCCAGGTGAAAAATTGGCCATTGTCATTGGACAAAGGCTCATACCCATTTATTTTCTGAAGAGGGTACGAAGAAGGATGCCTATCACAAGCCAATACAAAGCAGAGAAGCCTCATATCTACATTTTAATAATAGTTTAAGTGACCAGTACCCACCAACTTGGAGCAGGTTCGCTTTGAAATGAACAACAGGGTGGAATATTGTAGTGTGCACTTCTCCTGCTCCCAGTCTCTCTGTTAAATAAAGCATTAGAGGTGTGCTTTCGTTTTTTAAGACCTTGGAAATTCAGCCAAGGGACCCTCTGTATCTCCAAGGAAGCATGGTTCCTTTAGCCCTCCCCATCTGGCCATGAAAAACAACTTGAGGGCTTCAACGTGAGTTGACTGGATAGTGCAGACGATCCAAGTGTCTCCAAACAAGCTGGAGACTTTATAGATTAGAGGAAATGTACTGGCCGACTTTTGTTAAGCTAGAAAGGGAAGGCAGAACATTGCAAGCCAAAACTGTAGTTCTATATTCACTTACCTGGGAGGAGTAAGTTTCTCCATACTAAAAGTGCCTTCATTGGAGATTTTTAAGCAGAGGTTGGACGGCCACCTGCTATGGTGGCTTTAGTTGTGATTTCTGCATTGCAGGGGGGTTGGATTAGATGACCCTCGAGGTCACTTCCAACTCCACAATTCTCTGATATTCTGATTTACTTCTGACAGGCATACATAGGATTGTGCTGTCAAGAAACTTCCTCGCTAGCTTCCTATTATGGCTGTTTTCAAGGCTACAAGACCCTTGCCTAGAAGATTCTGAGGCACGTAGATGCTTTCTTATAAAGTGCAGTTGAATGCAGCTCTTCCACTGACATCTGGGCTGGAATTATGGGCAGTGAATGGTCCAGTTTCGACATTATCTCTTATCAGTGATGAGGAATAATGGGAATAGCAGAAAACAAGCATGTGTTTCCATTTCAGCTGGGCTGGAGACACCCTACAAGGGCAGGGCTTTGCCGAATATCCTCCCATTTCCATTTGGGGGCCAAAAGTAGTGATTTGTGGAGGCTGAAATATTTGTTCCAAAGCAGCGGTTGTGAATATATTAATGGCCCTCATTGTTTTTGACACTGGCCATTGTTCCCTTAGCTGCTCTGCTTATCTGCCACTTCCACCTGCCTCTATCGCCTTCTGGGGTTAGTCAGGCTGGTCACTGGAACAATGCCCTATTGCTATGTAGCCAATCACACTTGGCATTTTGGTGGCATCGCTGAGGACAAATCTAAGAGAGGAATGTTGCTTAGATTAATCATGGAAGTGATCCCAGCCAATCAAACATCTCCCAGGGAACATGGCAATATTACTACATTATGCAGCAGATCAGTTTTGTCTATGTGGTGATGTTGCTGAGGGCAAACCAAGTCAGTTGGAAGAGAGAAGGAGGGTGGGCAATGTTACTGGACAGGGGAAGAATTTCACAGACATTGCCCCGCCCCCATCACCCAAAAGAGGAAGGTGGTTCTATCCAAAAACAGTGAGTACTTTCAACTTAGACCTATAAAGGGGCATCCTAATGGGTGCCTTGATTCTGTTAATTACAAATTCAATAAAGAGGGGTGTGTGTGTGTGTGTGCATGTGTGTGTGCACGCACACCACCTATCATTCACTGTGGGTGAACCCTCCCTCTTGCTGGGAGACGAAAACGAGCATGCTGTAGTCCCTTTCCTCTGCTTAATGTACACCTGCCTCTGTTTAACATACGCAGAACTATGGCTTTATAATAATAAAAAGTTGTGTAGACTGCAGCTCATTCATCTTTACATCCACTTAGAGGCATCGACTAGATGTGAATATGTACAAATTAAGGGATGGATGGGAGAGGGAGGAGGGTGTGGGTCGGGGTGGGGCTTGAGTAAATGGCAAGGGGCTGGAGCTGTGGGTGGGGAGAGGTTGCGTGATGTGTGGCAAGTATAAATTCCCCATTTGGTCAATGGGAAATCCATTTCCTTTACTGTCCACGGACAGACTGGCAGTCTGTAGCCATTTACTTCTTGAACATGTCCTGGAGGGGACCAGGCAGGTATTTGATAACGGTGTCTAGAATGCTCTCCTCTTCCTCCTCGTCCTCGTCGCCACAGCCAGGGGGGATGGCCTTTTTTGGACGTGTCAGACTCCCTTCGGCATTGGCTTCCAGAGCAGCCTGGGCTTCTGCTTCTCTTTCTTCCTTCTTCTTTATTCCGTACTGCATCAGGGAATAGGGGAGAGGATTGCAGGGAAGTAAGGAGAGGGAGGGAGGGAAGGAAGGAAGGAAAAAAAAACACAATTTTGTCACTCTCACAGCTAACACCAGGAATTAAAGCAGGAGAGGATGCCGTACCGAATGTTAATATTTGCTTCTTGCAAAGATCTCATCTCTGCCATGGCCTGTTGGTGGTCAATATTGCTGAGCCTTTAAATCAAACAGCCTCTTTAAAATGTCAGGCCAGCCTTGAATGACAAAGCTGACGAAAGAGGCATGACCCCTAAAAATCAAGGAACATTTATATAAAGAAACAAATCCTTCTTAATCCCCTGCTCGGTTGCACAAAAGTTGAATACAGAAGACTGGGGGGGGGGGGAGTCCCAACCCAACTGGTAATTTACTGAGTGGATTTTCAACCATATGGAATGCTTCTCTGTGGCTGCTCTGGGGAAGAATTATTCATCACACACTCTCCAAGTTGCCTTGGGTAGATGAATGTCTGAAGGGCTGATCATGAAGAAGGTGGAGCAGACTTGCCCTCTGTCACTTCAGAGGGAAGGACTATGGCAAGAAATAAGCTACATTTTAGGAGAGCTGTTCTGACAGGAAGAGCAGTTTGATGTAGAACGGGCAGCCTTGGGGAGGCAGGGAGCTTTTTCTTCACTGGAGATACCTAACACCAACTCCTCCGTCACCTGTCAGGGACACTGTAGGTGTATCCTAAAGCATGGGTTCTGCATGGCATAGGGAATTGGGTTAGATATGCCCAAGATACCTTCAAACTCTAAAATTTAAGCTTCACCAACCTGGTCCCCTCCAGATGTGTTGAACTATGATTCCTACAAGCCCCGTGCTGAGTGGAACTGATGAGAGCTGTGTTCCAAAACATCTGGAGGACACTAGGTTGGCAAAGACAGCTATACTGTAGTTTGGTGTCTACCAGCTCCATCTGGTACACAGGCTGAGACCCTACCTACCCGCAGACTGTCTCGCCAGAGTGGCACATGCTCTAGTTATCTCCTGCTTGGACTACTGCAACATGCTCTACATGGGGCTACCTTTGAAGGTGACCCAGAAACTACAACTAATCCAGAATGTGGCAGCTAGACTGGTGGCTGGGAGTGGCCGCCGAGACCACATAACGCCAGTCCTAAAAGACTGACACTGGCTCCCAGTACGTTTCTGAGCACAATTCAAAGTGTTGATGCTGACCTTTAAAGCCCTAAATGGCCTCGGCCCTGTGTACCTGAAGGAGCGTCTTAGCCCCCATCGTTTTACCCGGACACTGAGGTCCAGCTCCAAGGGCCTTCTGGTGGTTCCCTCACTGCAAGAAGTGAGGTTACAGGGAACCAGGAAGAGGACCTTCTCAGTAGTGGCATCTGCCCTGCAGAATCCCCTCCCGTCAGATGTCAAGGAAATAAACAGCTATGTGACTTTTAGAAGACATCTGAAGGCAGCCCTGTTTAGGGATGTTTTTAAGGCTTGATGTTTTATTGTGTTTTAATATTCTGTTGGGAGCCACCCAGAGTGGCTGGGGAAACCCAGCCAGATGGACGGGGAATATATAAGTTGTTGTTGTTGTTGTTGTTGTTGTTGTTGTTGTTGTTGTTGTTGTTCTACCAGTGTTGGGTGGTAAAATCAAAGTTTGACAATTATGCTAGATTTTAACTTTGGGTATGAGCAGTTGAGAATTTCCAGCCCCATTTGAGCCCACAGCTAGGGTTGGGAAAGACTCCCTGTTTGAAACCTTGGAGAGCTAGTGTAGACCGTACAAATGTAGATGGACCAACGGTCTGACTTTGCAGCTTCCTGTGTCCTTATGTAACAGCTTCTGTACTTTCATCATTATATAAAAAGGGAAATGCTGTAGGGTATGTTAAGCCTGGAAAAGAGACTGAGAGGAGATTTGAAAGCCACCTTCAAATATCTCAAGGACTGTCACAAGGAAGATGGAGCAAGCTTGTTCTTTACTGCTCCAGACGGTAGGACCCAAACCAGTGGGTTCAAATTACAAGAAAGGAGATTCCGACTAAATATCAGGAAGAACTTTGTGACAGTAAGAGCTGTTCAACAGTGGAACAGACTCCCTTGGAAGGTGGTGGACTCTCCTTCCTTGCAGGTTTTTAAGAAGAGGTTAAATGGCCATCTGTCATGGATGCTTTAGTTGAGATTCCTGCAGTGCAATGGGTTGGACTAGATTACCCCCAGGTTCCCTTCCAACTCTACAGTTTATGATTCTATGTAGCTGTTGCATAATAAAATGTTGGCATATTTTTTAAAAAGGACTCCCTAGAAATAAACAGTCTAGCATTTAAAAAATGAAATCAGTTAGCAATCCAGATCCCTTCAGCTCAGACTTACGTGAAAATCTATAGCTAGGGAAATGACCTGCTTTTGGCCACTCCAAGCCATTTCAGTTATGCTGAATTAAGAAGGCACTTCACGAGCGAAAGGGCACAGAGGGTGTCAGATTATCTCCTGCAAAAGAACTCATCCATCTGATCCAAAAGTAATTGCTTTGTCCGAATGATCCCCACCTTCCCTTTCACTTTTGCATTCTAATTAAGCCACGTGCTGGAATCAAGATGAAATTCAATATACATGATTCGCGGGGTAACTGGTATGGACAAACTCTCCGCAAAAGCTAGCAAAACACTCGACGAGAATGAGCAGCTTCAAAAAGAAAAAAAGAAAATTACATGGGATTTACAAAGGGATCAAAGGATTATCCTGGGACAAACTCTTCAGTGTTTTCCCTGGACTGACTATTGTAAGTTGCAGGTGCTCTTTTGACAGCTGGTCTGCTGTAACTGCCTCCCGCATTAATGTGACCAGCCAAGTGTCAATAACTCAACTCCACTTTTTCATAAACTCCACCGGGGAACAAGGTACACTCAACATGACTCCAGTTCCTCTGAGACCCTTCTTTGTGTTCCTCCTCCACTAGAGCTCTGGATAATAATAATAATAATAATAATAATTTATTATTTGTACCCCGCCCATCTGGCTGGCAACATGAGAATGGGCCTTTTCTGCAGTGGCCCCCCATTTGTAGAATGCCCTCCCCAGGGAGGTTCGGCTGGTGCCTTCATAATACTTCATAATAGTTTAGGTGCCAGAAGAAGACATTCCTCTTCAACCAGGCCTTTGACTGCTTAACATTCGATGCCCTTTTAAATGTATTGTGGCAAGGGGCTTATTGGTTTGTTTCTGTTTTTATTTTTATTATGTATTTTGCACTCTTTATATGTCATTCTACATTGTGAACCACCCTGAGATCTGCAGGAAAAGGGTGGTATACCAATATTATTATTATTATTATTATTAGCCAAGAGGAGTGCCAGAATAGCTCCACTGGCAAGTTTGCACCCCTCTGTGATTCTTCTTCTTCATCATCATCATCATTGTATTTGCACCCTGCCCTTCTAACCGGGCTGCCAATAAACTCCTTGCTACTTAATAAACAATTTCCTACTGTTTTCTTTTTCTGTTCTTTTTAATCCCTTCCTTGTTCCAGGCAGAGCAGTTGAGCGGCTGAGTCACAGAGGGGTGCAAACTCACCAGTGGAGCTCTTCTGGCACTCCTCTTAGTGCCGTCCTCCCCATAGCCTCTCCTACCCTCTTCTCCTTCCTGGTAAGCAGCAAGCGACTCTGTCATTGGGAAAGCAACGCTGGCAAAGTGCTTATTGAGCTGTGCCGAAAATAACCAAATAAGGCCCAGCATGCCCTGCCTTTCCCCAACTCTCTGACCAGGCCCTTGGGATGCAGGTGGCGCTGTGGGTTAAACCACAAAGCCTACGACTTGCCGATCAGAAGGTCAGCGGTTCAAATCCCTGGGACGGGGTGAGATCCCGTTGCTCGGTCCCTGCTCCTGCCAACCTAGCAGTTTGAAAGCACGTCAAAGTGCAAGTAGATAAATAGGTACTGCTCCAGCGGGAAGGTAAACAGCGTTTCCGTGCGCTGTTCTGGTTCACCAGAAGCAGCTTAGTCATGCTGGCCACATGACCCGGAAGCTGTACGCCGGCTCCCTCGGCCAATAAAGCGAGATGAGCACCGCAATCCCAGGTCGGTCACAACTGGATCTAACAGTCAGGGGTCCCTTTACCTTTACCTGACCAGGCCCCCTGAGCCCTCATTCTCACTTTGACCCCTAGTGATCACCATCCTTGACCTTGCATAAGGCTCACAGGATTACCAAGGGGCAACGCTACAATGGATCAACAGCCAAGTGGTTGCGTGGCTCTCAGTACATTACAGTGTTGCCAAGGGGTAAGCCCACCAATGTGGGGGTCAGTGTAGGCAGAGCTGGGCAAGAGGGACCAGTGACCTGACTCGGTTTAAGGCAGCTAATATGTTCCTATGGTAAGAAATGATTCTGTTTTGCTCTTTTGGTTCATTTCCCCAGTACTCCTTGCTTTCCTTCCACCATCCAAATGACCCTAACCTGTTCCCTGCTAAGGTTCTTCCTACTGTGATTACAGATTTTGGCAAACCACACGGGTATTGTTGGGACTTGAAATAAATTGACACAGCCAGCTGGATGTCGGTGCTGACCTTTAGTGCCACATGCCCTGGAACACAAATGCTCACTGGCATATGGGGATGTTTAAAGGGGTGGGGAGGGGATCGGCTTTGGAGAAAGGAGCTCTTTCAACAAGAAATTCATCTTTCATTGATAATCAGCTGGCATCAACTACCCCAGATAAAGGGAGCGGGGAAGCAACACCTTCATTGCTCTGTTTTGATTGCAATTTGATATGTATTGTATAACCATCTGGAGCACTTTCATTTGTAGCTACATTCTGTGGACTTCCTGACAAGACAGAAGTACTGTTTTTGGGGGACGGGGGCAGGCTGGTGTGGAGGACTCCCTGGTCGTGAATGGGGTAACTGTGCCCCTGAAGGACCAGGTGCGCAGCCTAGTAGTTATTTTGGACTCACAGCTGTCCATGGAGGCGCAGGTCAGTTCTGTGTACAAGGCAGCTGTCTACCAGCTCCATCTGCTACACAGGTTGAGACCCTACCTATCCGCGAACTGTCTCACCAGAGTGGTGCATGCTCTAGTTATCTCCCGCTTGGACTACTGCAATGTGCTCTACGTGGGGCTACCTTTGAAGGTGACCCGGAAACTACAACTAATCCAGAATGCGGCAGCTAAACTGGTGACTGGGGGCGGCCACCGAGACCACATAACACCGATCTTGAAAGACCTACATTGGCTCCTAGTACGTTTCCGAGCACAATTCAAAATGTTGGTGTTGACCTTTAAAGCCGTAAATGGCCTCAGCCCAGTATACCTGAAGGAGCATCTCCACCCCCATCGTTCTACCCAGACTCTGAGGTCCAGCACCGAGGGCCTTCTGGCGGTTCCCTCATTGCAAGAAGCAAAGCTACAGGGAACCAGGCAGAGGGCCTTCTCGGTAGTGGCGCCTGCCCTGCAGAACGCCCTCCCATCAGATGTCAAAGAGATAAACAACTACCTGACATTCAGAAGACATCTGAAGGCAGCCCTGTTCAGGGAAGTTTTTAATGTGTGACATCTTAGTGTATTTTTGGTCTTTGTGGAAGCCGCCCAGAGTGGCTACGGAAACCCAGCCAGATGGGCGCGGTACAAAGAATAAATTATTATTATTCCTCTGACGTTATGGCTTTCCTTTGCAGGAGTGTACACATGCAAGGGATGTACACTGATTCCTCAAAATCTGATTTCTGGGCTTGATTTGTAGTTCTGGATTGGACCTGATTCAGACCAGATCAATCTGAACATCCTCTGGTCTGCCCCAGATAACAAAATACAAATATT
The DNA here is from genome assembly GCF_951804945.1 of Podarcis cretensis. Taxonomy (NCBI): domain Eukaryota; kingdom Metazoa; phylum Chordata; class Lepidosauria; order Squamata; family Lacertidae; genus Podarcis; species Podarcis cretensis. The sequence continues at coordinate 5,103,280 of NC_137187.1, forward strand.
TGGAAATCGGTTTGATTTGCATTGGGAAACCAAAATAACCATACCTTTCTTGTTTTCTACCAAATCTGCAGGCATGCCAGCCCCTACAAAATTGTAACACTGCAAAATTATAGACAGGAAGCTCCAGGGTTGTTGTTTTGAAAAAAAGAGAGACTGTACTGCGCTGATGTTTGTAATATTACACAATATTTGTGCAGCTTGTACGCTTGAATGTATACATTGTACTCAAAGGACTCCCACCCTCACAACAAAGTTCTAATAAAGAAAGACACCTTAAAAAGAACACAGCTGTAAGCAAACCTTGTCTAAAAACTAGAGCCAAAACTGGGGGAGAGGGATACTAAGACACAGACAGCAAATGTTTAAAAAAGAATTGGAAGATTGGGAAAGGGTGGAAAACATTCAAACAGATATATACTGTGATGGAAACAAATCACAAGCTGAACAAATGGCACCAAACTCTTTCTAAGAGACAGAACTTATGCATTAAGACTTCAGCATCACTCCCCTCAAGCATTGTAAATGGAGATTGGTTGAGCCCTGCAGCTCTCAATAAACAAAGTCCAGCTCTCCTTCTCTCCTCCCACCCTGGAGTTTGCCATATATGGTGCTGTAATTAATAACTGCAACAATTTGGAGACTGTCTGGCTTTCTGAGAGACAGTTTTGAGCAACAGGTCCACTATGTAGCAATTGGTAGCTGCTTCAGCAAGGTGCAAGTTAGCCTGAATCAGTTCAGGATTCAGCCAAATCCGATGCACAGCCCCAATACATGCAAGCTGAGAACCTGAGCAGCAGTGGTCAGTCACATTACTGCTGCTTACTAGGAGGTAGAAGCAGAGAGGGAATGAGGGAGCGAGGAGGTTGGCACAGTGCAAACACACCCGAGGAGCTAATCTGGTGTTCCTGTGGGTTTGTTTGCACCACACCACCCTCCCTGCCACCTCCCCCTCTACCTAAGAAGCAGCAACACTACTCTCCAGAGGTCAGGTGAACAGCAGCACTCCACCATGCCATGTGTTACTGCCTTATAGTATAGTTGTAATAGCTGCAGCAATACAGTGATACCTTGAGTTACATACGCTTCAGATTACAGACGTTTCAGGTTACAGACTCGGCTAACCCATAAATATTACTTCGGGTTAAGAACTTTGCTTCAGGATGAGAACAGAAATCGCTCAGCGGCAGCAGTGGGAGGCCCCATTAGCTAAAGTGGTCTTCAGGTTAAGAACAGTTTCAGGTTAAGTACAGACCTCCAGAACAAATTACGTTCTTAACCCGAGGTACCACTGTATAAGGTTTGGTAAGCACTCAGGACACTTGAGAGTGCTGTATCTCTTGAATGAATTTACCTGAATTCCTTCCAAACATACGCAGAAAAAACCATCAAATAGCTACCTCCTGCCCTCACATATGGCAGTCTCACACCCCATTTAAAATGGGGTTAATAAGGAGCAAGGCTTCCGGGTCAGAAAGCATACCTTCTATGCAGGTCTCTAGCCTGGCAACCTTTCTTAGAAACGGATCACTGCTCTGCTAGCCCTCTCCCTCTCTTCTTGGAACGAATCCCCACGATTCCGTCAGAAGCTCTTGAAAATCAGCCTATTCATTTCCGAACAACAACTTTCAGCAGCCTGGGTACATAATATTGTTGGCTTCTCAAGTATAATTAAGCACATTTTGTTTTCGGCATTCTTCTCGTCTCCATCCTGTGGATCCCTTTCACCTCGCCTGCAGTTTGGAGGACAATTCTGACAGATCCAGCTGTCTCTGTGTACCCCCCCCCAAAAAAAAAAAAATCACGGACTGTGCTACAGCTTGCATTTTTCAGCGTGCATCATGAATATTTATTCGTTTCTCAAACACACTTCAAAGTTCTTTATTACGCCTTAGGGAATCTGCAGCATGGCCGGTTCTGGAGGGAGGGGAGGCTGGGCATTTGCCAGGGCTCCAAGACCAGCAAAGAGCCCGTTGCCTCGGGGGGATAAGCAAATGTGTCAGCTTCAGTTTCTCTCCATTTCCCCTTTCCCCAGCCAGAAATTCAACCCCATACATTTCTGCACCGCATTACCATTTCCTTCAAAATCCCCACAAGTTAATTGTCTGCATTTCGGTGCAAGTTTCTCCTGATATCACAGGCTGATTTGGGGGAGGGCAACCGGTTTGGTTGCACTGGGCGCAGAGCCTCGGGGGCACCGCAGGGGGTGCCACAATTATTATGTAGAATGAAAGGTGAGGGGGGATTTGGCATCGCACAGGGCATTGCTGAAATTTGAGACCCCATGATCTGCCATTTCTAATATACACATTTTTCATGCAGTTTTGCTTTTTATACCTCAGCATCACCCTTTGGCTAATTCAATTATAGCTCACTGTATAGCATGATTAATATTGTTTTGCATCAGAGGGTCTAGACCTGTGGTTCACAATGTGGGGCATGTACCCCACAGGGGGGCAATTTGATTTTTAAAGGGGGGGATGAGTCATTAACAGCGAATGGCACTTTAGGCTTCCTCCATGTGAATAGTTCACGTTTTGAATACAGTGGTACCTCGGGTTACATATGCTTCAGGTTACATATGCTTCCGGTTACAGACTCCGCTAACCCAGAAATAGTACCTCGGGTTAAGAACTTTGCTTCAGGATGAGAACAGAAATCGTGCTCCTGCGGTGAGGCAGCAGCAAGAGGCCCCATTAGCTAAAGTGGTGCTTCAGGTTAAGAACAGTTTCAGGTTAAGAACGGACCTCTGGAATGAATTAAGTACTTAACCCGAGGTACCACTGTAATAAGAATTATATGTCATGGGGGTGGTGGTCAGAATTTTAGAGATGTTTAGGTGGGGCATGGCCAAAAAAAAGGTTGGGAACCACTGGTCTAGACTTTCAAAACCATTCTCCATAATTCAAGCTAATCCTCTGGAAGTCAAACCAACAGTGTTCAGTGGGTATTTCCAAATATGGATGCAAGGGACAGCAACTTCTGGAGTAGACCTACATAGTGGCAGGGAGGAGAGATTGAACTATTTTTATTTTTATTTTCTCAGAGGCAGTGCTGGCCACAGGTTTTTGAAGATCTTTGGGCAGGACATCCTCAGTGACCGTTGGCTATGCTGGCTTCAGCTGTAGGGAGTTATAGTTCAACAACATATGGAAAGCACTGGGACTTGGAAGCCTGCAGGAACCCACCACTGACAAGGGGATGTGCTTTTGCAACAGATGAAAGCTTGAGGGGAAATCACCCCTTGCACTGATGAGCTCAAGTATAGTTGTTCTTGTTTCTGTCTCCTTGCCTTGCCTTGGGACAGATAAGATTCCTCCCTGCTTTCATAACAAGGATCTCTGCCATAGCCTTCCCCTTTCCACTGCTCTTCTCTCTTGGCCTCCACTCCATTCCAGCATCTCCTCAGGCCACCAGAACTCACCTTCCCTTCTATTTTGGGTACAAGGAGTCCAACTCATGGACAGATTACATTTTTTTTGCTCTCATCAACCACACCACCCATAAGGGTTGATCGCTGCTGCTTCCCCATGGCTCAAGGTCATAGCATCATCAGGCAGTTGCTGAGAAACCCACTTCAACAGGGGATTCCACTACTGGTAACAGAGCCCCCTGGACCTGTTGCTGCTCCCCTCGTCATTGCCACCTCCTTTGTCCCCTTTGGCCAAGTGGGAGGGAGAGAGTACCAAAAAGGAATGGGAGTGAACAGAAGGAACAGCAGCTGCCACTTCCACCTTGGTCTTCTGCGTTTCCTCTGTTCCCTGCTTTGCCCTCATGGAATGTTGGAGTGTATGGGATCCACACCATTCCTAATGGTGCGAATCATGCCAGATCACATCTGGCCCTAAGTCTGTGGCTCAACGAGACTGTTCACTGGAGGGCAGGTTTCTTTTCCTTCAGGAAGCAATTTCAACCCGTTTCCATTTGTAGATTCGGGTGGCGCTGTGGTCTAAACCACTGAGCCTCTTTGGCTTGCCGATCAGCAGGTCGGCAGTTCGAATCCCCATGACGGGGTGAGCTCCCGTTGCTCTGTCCCAGCTCCTGCCAACCTAGCAGTTCGAATTCACACCAGTGTTCATAGATAAATAGGTACTGCTGTGGCGGGAAGGAAAACACCGTTTCCTTGCGCTCTGGCCTCTGTTATGGTGTTCCATTGCACCAGAAGCAGTTTAGTCATGCTGGCCACATGACCCAGAAAGCTGTCTGTGGACAAATGCCAGCTCCCTCGGCCTGAAAGTGAGATGAGTGCCGCAACCCCATAGTCACCTTTGACTGGATTTTACCATCCTTTTTTTTACCATTTGTAGAGAGGGGTGTAGAAATGTTATGACGATACTTTAAGTCTTAAATTATAAAGACATGGGAAGGGCATTGAAAGAGAGAGAACTCCTTGGAGTGAATTGTGCCTGAATTTTGCTTCCCTCCCCAGCAACACTAGGCCACGCTAAGGTCATTAGGCGTGATATTACTTCAGTACAATTAAGCACCAAGGATGCTCCATTAATTTACATTAGGCACAGGCATCTGCTTGGCAGTACGCTGTTCACCAGGTGTGAAGAGCTCAATTCCCCTTCTCATAAGCTCATTCATTATCTTCTTCATTATCGTGGGAGCTCACTTTGCTCCAAGAATGCTGCCATAAGGACCCATATGGATTGCCTTGGTGGTAGAATGGGGATGAGTCAATAGATTTGCCATCCAGCCTGAGACATGAAGCTGAGGCACTGAAGCAGGAAATGAAACACACTCTCTTGCCCCCTAAGAGTGGGAGGGAGAGGAAAGGACTAATATGCAGCCTTTGAAGGCTAAAAAGAAATTAACTCTTTACTTGTTCTATGTATTTCATCATGCCAAAAGACTTCACTGATGGAGGGCTATGCTAAATAACCTCCCAATTTCTGGCATCCGTGTTCCAAGTAGAACATTCAATGCTGTCAGACAAATCACTGAGAATGTAAAGGTAAAGGTAAAGGGACCCCTGACCATTAGATCCAGTCATGACCGACTCTGGGGTTGCGGCGCTCATCTCGCTTTATTGGCCGAGGGAGCCGGCGTACAGCTTCCGGGTCATGTGGCCAGCATGACTAAGCCGCTTCTGGAGAACCAGAGCAGCACACGGAAACGCCGTTTACCTCCCCGCTGGAGCAGTACCTATTTATCTACTTGCACTTTGACGTGCTTTTGAACTGCTAGGTTGGCAGGAGCAGGGACCGAGCAACGAGAGCTCACTTCATCACAGGGATTCAAACCGCCGACCTTCTGATTGGCAAGTCCTAGGCTCTGTGGTTTAACCCACAGCGCCACCCGCGTCCCACAATGTATATCTTGCCAAATTATTTTTGATGTTGTTTGGGATTGCCTTTGTCCCCCACCACCCAGTTTTGACTTCTCAGCACCATTTTTCTTTGCTCTCACTGATCTTTGCATTTTCTTTGCTCTCACTGATGACGGCCTCTTCAATTCAACTGACTGCAGAAACCCACATTATTTTGTGTACTAGCCTCCATCACATCATACACAGCATCACAACATCCCTGGCAAAATCATTCTGCCTGCCACCTCCAATGACCACGGACAGTGATGGCAAATGTGTTTTCAGCAGGTGCAGCACTCCCCACCCCGACAAAACCCTTTCAACACTCACAGAAATGAACACAAAATTTAGGCGCATAGTTTCAACTCCGTTCTCCACTGATCACGGATTATTTCTCTCAGGCAAGGGGTCAAAGTCAGAATAATTTCACAAGCCGAATCACAAATTTTCATTTGCGTGCAGGTTCAGCTGAGTGATTCAAAAACTCTGTGTCTATTTAAAATGTCACGGGACACATTGATATCAATATACCTTTGCATACTCTAAACTTGGTTTCAGATTATCCGAGCATTACTAAGGAAGCGGTGGTGAAGATCCAGTGACATATGAACTTCCACTTCCTAAGGCCTGCCCTCTATGATGAGGGTGTGGTCTGACCAGGAAGGAGACACAGCTTTTTCAGTCTGGTTTTTATTTCCAGGTGTGTGTCTCTGTTTTGCTTTTTGCCCCCTCTTCCATTGACATCAGCTGGAGGGGAAACTGCTATCCCCACTCCAGAGCTGGTGTGTTAATTTATCTGCTACTCATTTGTGGCATCCCCTACTGGGGAGCAATTTATTTACCCGTGATTCTCTGGAGCCAGCAGCAGTTGAGCCCATTGATATTAGAGGGAGCCCACCCTCCCATCTAATTCTGAACAGAGGAGAGCTGCAAATAACTTCTCTGTATGAGGGACAGTTATAGTGGCTAATGTAGGTGCCTTTTTCATTGATGGAGTGGCTGTTGGTGGTGGGGGCATCATGTCCACCCCATTTCGTGGTTCTGTGCCTTTTATGCTCTTTTAGATGTGGCAGCCTGTAATGGCCTGGGATTCGGACTTGGAGGCTGAACCTGAGGAATCCCAGCCTGCACTGGAGTCCCCACCTCCAGAACCAGCTGAGCCAGGGCTGGGGCTTGAGACTGAAGGGTCCTCACCTGTGCCGGATCCTCAGGTGCAGGCACCAGCTGAGTCTGCTCTGGCCCCTGAGGTGATGGAAGACCCATTGCCTGCAGGTGCTCCACTCTCAGCCCCGTCAGGGGAAGCTGAGGTTGCCTCTGGGTCCAGTAACCTTCCAGCCTCTCCTGAGCTGCAGAGGCTCAGGGAAGAGGCAGAGGGAACTACCGTATTTTTCGCCCCATAGGACGCACTTTTTCCCCTCCAAAAATGAAGGGGAAATGTGTGTGCGTCCTATGGGGCGAATGCAGGCTTTCGCTGAAGCCTGGTGAGCGAGAGGCATCGGTGCGCACCGACCCCTCTCGCTCTCCAGGCTTCAGGAAGCTATCCGCAAGCCTTGCAAGCCCAGCGGGAGTTCCCGTGGGCTCACAAGGCTTGGGGTGGCACCCTGCAGCCCGAAGCACGGGAAGCCCTTCGGAGGGCGCCCCGTGCTTTGGGCAGGTGTGCGCAAGGCTTGGGGTGGCAGCCACGGCTGGGGGGGAATAATTTTTTTTATTCATCCCCCCCCCAAAAGAAGAAGTGCGTCCTATGGGCCGATGCGCCCTATAGGGCAAAAAATACGGTAAGTTCCTGCAGGAGGAGTGCTCGCCTCCAGGCCAGGAGAGGCGAGGCACCTGTGGACTGGGGCCGCCCTATGCCTTGGGGCAGATAACAGCCAGCCAGCCCAGTCCCAGGTAGCAGGAGCAACATTGTTGGTAACCTGTTCCTGCCAGCACCCAGACCTGTTTTTCCGGAGTTCCCGACCACGCCCGGCTTCTTGCTTTGGACCCAGCTTCGCCCTTGGTGGACAGTCTCCAGACCCTCGGCCCAGGACCAGACTTTGACCACGCCTCACGGTAACCCCCCCCCCCGGGACCAGCACAATATGCCACATGGCATCAAGAAATAGAATTAAAAATTCTCTATAAACTCATTTACATCAAAAAAAATAGCACTTCTTCAGCTGATGTCTGTATTCCAGAGATTAAAATCAGTACTCAGGGCAGATAAAAGCCAGCCAGCCCAGTCCCAGGTAGCAGGAGCAACATTGTTGGTAGCCTGTTCCTGTCTGCACCCTGTCTAGCTCTTCTGCCAGAGTTCCTGACCTCACCCGACTCCCTGCCTTGGACCCCGCTTCAGCTTTAATGGACAGCCTCCATACCACACCCTTGGCCTCGGACTGGACGCGGACCATGGTTAACCCTCGGGACCAGCACAAAACCATGTTGTGTTATGCCCTCCAAGGCAGCCATTTTGAGACTGATGCCCATGCCGCTTTTTCAAAATTCCTAATGTGCCCACTGGCCCCAAAAGTTTGCCAGTCCTTGCTCTGGGTAAAGGGTACATTCTCCTGGTTCCCACTTACTATCTCACAATGACTTCCAAGGAAACTTCTTATGCCTGGCTATCTGTGGTCTCTATTCAGGCTACTGAGGGTATGGGTGAAGACGCCATGGCCATTGGCAGAGATATGGCACCCCTAGAGGAACTGGGCCAGGAGAAATCTGCCCCCTCAGTCTGAAGACGCTGTTCAGGAGCCAGTGTGGTGTAGTGGTTAAGAGCGGTAGTCACATAATCTGGTGAACCGGGTTCGCTTCCCCGCTCCTCCATATGCAGCTGCTGGGTGACCTTGGGCCAGTCACACTTCTTTGAAGTCTCTCAGCCCCACTCACCTCACAGAGTGTTTGTTGTGGGGGAGGAAGGGAAAGGAGAATGTTAGCTGCTTTGAGACTCCTTAAAGGGAGTGAAAGGCGGGATATCAAATCCAAACTCCTCTTCTTCTTCTCTTCAGGCCTGCTTTAATATGAGATACTTTTTTGCAATAAAAACCAGCTAAATCCTAACATTTGGTGAAACGAAGAGAGATTCTTCCAAGTTTCTGAGGCCTTGTAGCAGTAGCTGCAGCTCCAAGCGCTGTTTATGCAAGATTTTATTGCACACAAAGAGAAGAAATCTACTTGGATGCCAAATCAAATGTAAAATGGACGTAACTGTTGATGGAAGGAAGGAGAAATCTCACCATTCGCTGCCATAAAGAGAACCTAAGCTGTCATTATTCCAGAGAACTGAGCCCTACAATATCAGAACACAGGTGTGTAAATAACTAAAGCTATATGTCAGCCTTGTCAGCCTGCTGCAGTAAAGGAAATGGAGTTTTTAGTACAGAGCGAGAAACCAATAAAAAATATGGTGGGAAATAAAAAGAAGTTCCAAACAAATATCAAAGGGTGTATCTTCAAAGTTAGGCTTCCTGTCTGCTGGGGATATGATGGAGTTTTTAGCCAGTATGGGTGACAGATTATAAAAGACTTTTCAAAAAATCATGGGGCATATTGTACTGATTGTTAGACTAGTGCTCTTTGCTGTGAGTCTATTAGAATGAGTATCTGCTTCAGCTTGCACCACAAATAGGAGAATTGGCACTCCTACTCAAGAGTGGGTGCCGCTACTATTTCAAGGAAGACCTTAAAAGCGGCCATCATCTTTTTGGTGATTGTTCCTGTATCTTGAGCAGCTTTGTAGTAAAGCTGGTAACACTTCACTGAGGTGCCATCTCTCCTGAGATGAAACTCAGAAATCGGAGTCCATACAGACAGCACCACCAGCTTGAGGTACGTATCAACAGCTGGTACAGATGTGCATAGAGACTTAGGCATGGTGTGATGGCTGACGAGAAGCTGAGATGTTGCTGATGCATTGCACATCAAGCACCACTCATCCCATAAGCTCTTCTCCATCAAATTCGGACCCTGAGTTGTCATCTCAGTGGTGAAGACCTGGATCTGGTTGCTGAGATAGATCCTGACCATCTCCACCTCCCTATAGGCAACATTGACAGGTGAGTGGGGCTGCCCACCTGTCAATCATCTGACATCATTAAAATCTCCGGTGGCTAGTTCAAAGGGGCTTGCTGATTGGCTGTGACGGTGTGCCTTCAAAGGGGGTTGCTGTCAGTGCTGATCAGCTGATGGGTGCTGACAAGGAACCCTGCTTTGTCCATTTGCAGACCTGGTTTGGATTCAAACTGCAGCTGCAAATGGACATTTTTTCCTCTGCAAATCTGTATGCAGAGGAAAAATGTCCTCTTGCAGGCTCAGTTTGCATACAAGCCATGCTTGCAAATGGACGACATCAAAGGGGCTCACCGTTAGCCTCTTTGATCATCTGATCGGAGTGTCTTCAAAGGAGCTCTCTGCTGAATGCCAGTCAGCAAGACCAGCGGTCAGGGATGTTGGCTGCCTATGGCCTGATGTGTACTTTAGGTTCCGAAGATGGGACATCTGTTAGAGAAAAAATGCCTTAATTGAAATTCAGAGTAAATGTGCACGAAGAACCATTTGAGAAATTTTGAGGCACACCCAAACAGATTCAGCAAGACTTGCAAATATCTTAAGGAGATTGGGGGGGGGGGCAGAGAGGGCAGAAACTTTTCAGCATTTTTCCAGATGGACAGAAGTAGTTAGATCACAGAGTTTATACAAGCATTTTGTCTGTGTGGTGATTATTGTTTTAGGATAAAAAGAGTGGCCCTCTTCTTTGTTATTCCATATCTTAAGTTGTTGTATTAAAATTACTTACTTACTTACGTACTTCTTACATATATGCCAAAAAGTTTTCTAAGTGGTTTACAAGTATAAAATCACTACATATTTAAAAGAGACAATAACAAATCCCTTGGGCCTTAAAACACCCTTTATTTAAAATATACAAAGAAAGCATTTAAAACAATAAAATTGGAAATTCTGTTCAGGGCAATGCTTGCCTATATTATTATTATTATTATTATTATTATTATTATTATTATTATTATTATTATTTAGTGTATGCACTGCTTATATGTGGCCAAGGGCATTGTTTTCATCAATTTAATTCACCTTATGTGAATTTGCAGGTGTATTTTTAGTTCGGATATTCAGGGAGAAGGTCTAACAGGCTAGTTCACATCCAACAAGCTATTATTTGGTTCTCTGAAAGATGCTCCATTTCATAATTGCATGTCAGTGCTATCTCACAAGCCATCAGCTGCAGGAGCTCAGAGGATGTGTAGCGGTTTTCAAAAAAAAGTTGGGCAGAAATTGTATTTTGTTTGCTGTTCCTGTTGGTGTTTGGAAAAATGGATTTTGATAGAGATCTCACTGCCTCAGCATTTTTAAAAGCATGTGAATTGCTGTTGAGTACACGCAGCCACGCAGCTGTTAGCAATTGTGGAAAGTTACTGAGAAAGGCATCACTTTGAATTACAAACTCTAGAACACGAGCACTGGATTTTTGGCTAATTGAGTGAAATATACTCAGAGTCGAGAGTGGATTTCATGCTCTTTATTCAGCTCATAGTGGTGAGGAGGAATGAAAGTCCCCTCAAAGTATCTGCTTTATATACATTATTTACACAATGGGCCCCACGTGATTGGCTAATTCCGGAATTCTCCTGTAGGCCAATCAGGTTGTGGATTCACTTCCATCTGGAGCTGGATTGGGTGGTTCCTGCCAACCAATCATATTGCTGCATTGTTCTAGGACCAATCAGACTGCTGCATTTTGGATCCTATTGTTCTGGGACCAATCAGACTGCTGCATTTTGGATCCTATTGTTCTAGGACCAATCAGACTGCTGCATTTTGGATCCTATTCAACTCAGTACGTAACATTGAGTTAATTGACTGCCCTCTGTACCACATTTCCCAGATTGTCCAGTGGCTTTCTCCTGCGGAAATTGTAACAATGGTTGGCGTTCTTGAAATACCCTTCCAAATCCGTTTTTTAAAGCTAGAAATCCAGAATTTTTTGGGAGAGGAGGGGTAGAATGGGAGTAAATTTAGGATGCACTACTTAGATCAGGGATGGCTCTACCAGAATCCAGACCATGCATATGTGTTCTTTGTTGGCATCCATCTGTCTCGAGAGACAGTGGAGTGTGCCTTCGGGGGTGAAGTCAAACCACTGTGTTTGCAGCACCACAGTGGTCTTTCTGGGACACAAGCCTGGGCAGTGTCTGTGGAGGTCCTGGCTTGGCTGCAGGAATTGCCAGGAGGAGGCATACAAAGCACCGTCCAACTATCTGGTTGGGAAACTGGGAGGTTCCGCGAGTGCTGCTGCTGGAGGAAGGACCTGAAAGAAAGTGGGCAAAAGATATTGGCCCTCTCTACCAATGTCAGGCTTCAGGGAATTGACTTCCTCCCCCGTGGCAGTAAATAAGGAGATCCAATGAAAGGAACGTCTTGCCAGTTAGATTCTTTAATAATCACAAAATGAAGGATTTAAATTAAGACCATTTGATCAAATCAAAGATAAACTAGATGGATGGTTACAATATTATCAGTTCAATGAGTTGCATAAGCTTGATAAGAAAAATGGTTTTGCAATGGAAAAATCCAAATTGGAAACGGATACTAATACTAGATACTAATGTTAAAAACTTATCTGAAATGTATAATACAAAGGATGAACAAGTTAAATCTGTAATGATGGATTGGGCAAGAGATGTTGGACACAATATAATGTTGGAAGATTGGGAAAGGTTGTGGAAGAAAGGGGTTAATTTCACTGCATGTACTGTATTAAAAGAAAACATTATGAAAATGATGTATAGATGGTACTTAACCCCAGTAAAATTAGCAAAGATCTACCATACTAATGACAATTTATGTTGGAAGTGCAAAGAAAAAGAAGGTACCTTTTATCATATGTGGTGGACATGTCCTAAGGTGAAAGACTTCTGGGAAAAGATTTATAATGAGTTTAAAAAAAATGTTGAAAAATACATTTGTTAAGAAACCAGAAGCCTTTCTACTTGGAATAATAGGATTGGAATTGCCCAAAAAAGATGTTAGATTGTTTTTGTATGCCACTCAATACTGCTATTAGCTAAAAATTGGAAATCTCAAGAAATACCAACAGTAGAAGAATGGCAGATGAAGATGTTAGACTTTTTGGAGCTAGCCAACCTGACTGGAAGAATCCGCGATCAGAAAGGAGTATCAAGAAGATTGGAAGAAATTTAAAGACTTTTTAGCCAAATATTGTAATGTAAGATAATTAGAAGTCACTTGAAAGTACCAAATAGGTTTAGGATTAAAACAAGAATGATTTGTAAAGAAATATGGATTTAAAATATTAAGAAAAGAAGATAGTAAATTGAAGGAGTTAATTTTATTAGAAAGATGATTTTGGAGAGCTGTTACAAGGTGATACAATGAAATTCAGTTAGGGGGGATTTGAGGAAGTCAGTTAACAATGAAAGATAAATTGGGTTTTACAAGTAATATGTGTTTATATTTTTGTTTTTGTTTTTAGAATTGTAATGTGTTTTCTATTGTGTGTTTTTATGTCATACTTGTTATAAATGTGGAAAATCAATAAAAAAAAATTGGAAGGAAAAAGATTCTTTAATAATCACAGTGATAGACAAAAGAACACGTGTCCCTAGAAATGGGGGTACTCCCAATTAAGGCTTTCCCCTCCATCCCTATTAGTCTACGTCACTCCTACGTCTTGTAATCTGAGCTTTCTTTTTCTGTTTCTTCTTCTCCTAGCTGTTCCCCATCCAGTATTTCCCAACTTCTGCCTTCTGAACTATGCCCCTCTGCAAACCAGTGTTCTAAATCTATACTGTCCTCCTGTTCCTGGGAAGATTCATGATTAGGAGGACGGGGTGGCTCTCACCATTCCTCCTCAGTGCAGCCCTCCTCCGCACAGTCCCTGACAACCGAACACAAGTCCAGTTCCTGGAGATTGATATACCAGGAACACCAGTTGTTGAGGTGTCATCCTGCTTGCTATGTGTAGGGTCCAGTTTGTCGTCACCCATCACTATATAGGTGTGGCTGCAACACACATATGTACCTCACATGATGACTGCAACACCTAGGGATAACGGGTGAATCGGTCATCAAAGGTAGAAGGCCTAAGAATTTCATATCACTTCAGCTCTAACGTGTTTTTTGTTCACACATTCAACTGCCACTCATCATCGGCACAGATGTGTAATTGCCTCAGAAAACTCGTGTTTCCACATGGGCTTCCCATTCGTTTCAAGAGGTGGTGTTCAATTAAGTTTTACTCAGAGCAGAGTAAAATTGAAATTAATGGATGAATTTTTGAAATTAATGGATGAATTTTTGAAATTAATGGATGAATTTTTAAAATTTATTTATTACCCGCCCTTCACACTAATGTCCCAGGGTAGGTCACAACATTAAAACACAATATTAAAAAAAGTTTCAAACAACTAAGTCACTATGTTAATTTCAATGGGTCTACTCTCGGTAAAGCTTAGTTAAATACCACCAAGTGTGAAACTATTGTGAAAACTGAAATGAAGCTGAGGAACTAACATGGGGAACTTTTTTTAAAGTCTCACATAAGAGGCCTTGCTTTGCCAATGGCTACATGCCAGGAACAGTGTCCTAACACTTGCTTTCCTTGAAAATTCAGCCATTGCTGTTATGTAGAGAAAGAAGGCAAACTAGGACATTCATGGCACTGGGACAAGGAAGCAAAAATAAATAAATGGAATTTACAAATATCCTGAGTAATAAAGCTTACTTATTTTGCATCTGCAAACTCTCCCCCTCCCTGCTCATCTGAATATTTATGAACATCTGGATTATTAAGCGTTTTCTGGCAGGAATGATCAGAAAAAGCAAGATCCTGGTGACTAACTGCTCAGACTCTCACATGCCCATCTTAATCAGGCTCTTTCTCCACTAGGGCTATTGATACAGACACAGATATAGATTTGCACATTCCTAATTTTACAAGAAGGCAAGCTGTCATTTCCTGCCTTAGCTCGCAGCATTTCAGACAACTGCGAAATAATGTGCTAGCCCTACAGAAGATGCAGCTGTCTCCACCCACATGGTATGCCAGGGATGCAGTGGGTAACAGAAGCGGTTCAGCCAGTGGGGTGGTGCACCAGTGCTAGCTTTCTGGCAATTGTGCCACTGAGGGCTTACCTGGAGGGCAAACAGAGGTGGCAGGGAGGTCAGGAATGTGGAAGTACATTAGTGGAGCAAATCCAACTTGACTGCCTCCACTTCCACAGTCCTGACCTCCCTGTAGAACTTGCTCTACCTCTACCTCCTGGTAAGCTGTGGCAAAACCACCACTGTTGCAGCTCTGTGTTGCAGATGAGCCATTTCTGATGGGTAGGTAAGCTATTTAATCAGAAGGAATAAAGAACCCACCACTTCTTAGCTTGTACAGTGAGTGCTGGATCCAGTTTTTGTTGCTTTCTGGAGGGGGGCTCACTGGAGTCAACTCTTCTTCACTGCTGCCTACCTCCTCTGGGACCAGGCCGTACAGCTGCTTCAATCACTGCTAACTTGGCAAAGTTCCGATTAGTCAGAGGGATGTGGATCAGAACCATAGCTGTCAACTTTTCCCTTTTTTTTAGGGAAATTCCCTTATTCCGAATAGGATTCCTCGCAAGAAAAGGGAAAAGTTGACAGCTATGATCAGAACAGTTTGGATCAAAATGTACTACTACTACTACTACTACTACTACTACTATAGTGGTACCTCAGGTTAAGAACTTAATTTGTTCTGGAGGTCCGTTCTTAACCTGAAACTGTTCTTAACCTGAGGTACCACTTTAGCTAATTGGGCCTTCTGCTGCTGCTGCACCGCCGGAACACGATTTCTGTTCTCATCCTGAAGCAAAGTTCTTAACCTGAGGTAATATTTCTGGGTTAGCAGAGTCTGTAACCTGAAGCATCTGTAACCTGAGGTACCACTGTCGTCGTCGTCTTCTTCTTCTTCTTCTTCTTCTTCTTCTTCTTCTTCTTCTTCTTCTTCTTCTTCTTATCCCGTGCATTGTTCCTTTATCACAGAGGTGGGGGTTCTGTGACCCACCAGATATTATCGGGCCAAAGCTCCCATCATTCCTGATCATTGGCCAGGTTGATGAGAGACAGAGTCCAACGGTAACTGGAGGTCATTATCTGACAAAGAGAACAGACCGTTCCCGTATCAGAGAAAGAGAGTGAAACACTTACAGTTAGTTTCTTTGTTAAGGAAAGCAGGACAAAAAACACATGGAGACTTCTAAAGGTTGCTCCTGTCTTGATGAAGCAGTTGTCCAGACTGGCTTGTAGCTCCCCCTTCACTCCCTAGCTCTCTGTGTCAGCAGGGGTGTCTTACCCATAGACATTAGTGGCGCAGGGTGCCAGGGCACCAGATTTTGGAGGGTGCCACAGGCTGAGTGCCTGGGTGCCTGATGGGCACGATCGGGGGCAGGCGCAGGGTGCCCCTCTCTGGCCGCATTGCTGCCTGCACGCCTCCCTGCGAGCGGAGCGGGGAAGCGCCCTGTGTGATAATAGCGCTAAGTGAGGATGGCACAGCTGACAAGCCACCTGACATGCTTGCTGGCCCTGCTGTGGTGCAGACTTCCCTGGACGGGGGCAGGTAAGGGGCACCGGGCATTTAGAGGGAGGCTTCGTGGGAGGCCATCTGGGTTGCGATCCAGGCGCTTCTTACTTACATGCAGCGCTGAGTGCCCGTCGGTCCATGTGATGTAAACGAGCTGGACCCAAGTCCCCTCACCCTTAAAAAAGGTTGACAACTCTGGGAAAGAGGGGGGCGCCGGAGAGATATTTGTGCCATGGCATCGGATATGCTTAAGGCGGCCCTGTGTGTCAGGCCCCTCCCTCGGTCTGCAATGAGCTCCAAGGGAGCATCTCTGTGTCAGCCTGGCTCTCTGCTTAGCAGCATGCAATAAACGCCTCGTTCTGGGAGAGGGGGGCTTAGAAGCTGTCAGAGTGGCTCTGTGGTAGAACTGCCAAGTCTGACTGCTGAGAGCCAGTGTTATAGTGGTTAAGAGTGGTAGACTCATAATCTGGTGAACCGGGTTCGCATCTCTGGTCCTCCACATGCAGCTGCTGGGTGACCTTGGGCTAGTCACACTTCTCTGAAGTCTCTCAGCCTCACTCACCTCACAGAGTGTTTGTTGTGGGGGAGGAAGGGAAAGGAGAATGTTAGCCGCTTTGAGACTCCTTCGGGTAGTGATAAAGAGGGATATCAAATCCAAACTCCTCCTCCTCCTCCTCCTCCTCCTCCTCTTCTTCTTCTTCTTCTTCTTCTGTCCCTGCCCTGTGTTGGGCCACCTGCCTGTGTCCTCCTCTTCACTATCTCTCAAGCTCCCTGCCTCCAGTACTTCCCAGTTCATCCCCTCATTTCGGCCGTGGCCAGTTTCCCAATGCTAGGATTTGTTGTTATTGTTTAGTCATTTAGTCGTGTCCGACTCTTCGTGACCCCCTGGACCAGAGCACGCCAGGCACTTCTGTCTTCCACTGCCTCCCGCTACCAAACTCATGCTGGTAGCTTCGAGAACACTGTCCAACCATCTTGTCCTCTGTCGTCCCCTTCTCCTTGTGCCCTCCAGCTTTCCCAACATCAGGGTCTTTTCCAGGGAGCCTTTTCTTCTCATGAGGTGGCCAAAGTATTGGAGTCTCAGCTCCAGGATCTGTCTTTCCAGTGAGCACTCAGGGTTGATTTCCTTCAGAATGGATAGGTTTGATCTTCTTGCAGTCCATGGGACTCTCAAGAGTCTCCTCCAGCACCATAATTCAAAAGCATCAATTCTTTGGCGATCAGCCTTCTTTATGGTCCCGCTCTCACTTCCGTACATCACTACTGGGAAAACCATAGCTTTAACTATACGGACCTTTGTTGGCAAGGTGATGTCTCTGCTTTTTAAGATGCTGTCTAGGATATAGACAGCTAGGAAATAGGACCTAAAAGATCTTCCTCTGTGCTTTCCCTGGGAGGGCTGTTAGTCAGGTGGCTTCCACCATTCCTCCTCAACTAGCCAGTCCCTGACATTATCATGGATGAAGATGCACCTTGAGGAGTATGATTTTGAGGTTCAAAATGACTGGCAGCAAAACCGCTAAATAGCATCTCTCTGTTGGCACTCTGGCTGACTACTCATACATTTATTTTCATTCCTAGTTGTTCTCTGCATTGCCTATTCTGTTTGGTGGGGAGAAAATATCTGTGTTCCATTCCATGTATATATAACAGGAGAGGGTGTCATTTGGCTTGGAAGCAGCCACAGCATAAGTAAATGTTGAGATGTATTTGTGTCTCCCTGTAACTAGCAATGCTCCAGTTGTGCTGGGAAATCTATTCTCTCTGAGGAGTGAGAGGTGCAAATTGTTCCCAAAATGTTTAGGGGACATATATATATATATATATTCTGTGTTCATTAAACAGTGATAATTAGGTGACAGTTTATGCTACATCCCTTGAGAGAGCAATAGGTAAGCCCAAGAGTCAAGTACAATGTGAGGATGTCAAGGCAGAAGTGAAACATGCATGAGTATGTCCTTCTGCAACACATTATTGGCACAAACCCAGTGCATTTGTGGTGGATTCAAGGGCAGCATCTGGGGTGCTGGGCCCCCCCATTTTTTCATGTGCTCTACGGCAGGCATAGGCAAACTCAGCCCTCCAGATGTTTTGGGATTACAACTCCCATCATCCCTGACCACTGGTCCTGTTAGGTAGGGATGATGGGAGTTGTAGTCCCAAAACATCTGGAGGGCTGAGTTTGCCTATGCCTGCTGTACAGGAAGATGGTCTCAGACACCAGGCCTGTTGGTATACCAACTCTGTGTTTCAAGAATGGCTGAAAATGTGACATGGAGGCTGCCAACATCAACCATGCCATGTGGGTCTCTCTTGCAGATAACCGCAGTGTCGGGGGGGGGTGTCAGTCAGGTCAATAGCAGTGACCAGAGGAGAAATGACAGCTGGGAGGAACACAGAGAGAAGAAACACCATGGTTTACCTGCAGCAGCACAACCGGACACCTTCTTCTGCCCCGACTGCAACAAAACATGTCTCTCCCACATTGGTCTCTACAGCCAGAACAGGCACTGCAACCCCCAAAGCACACTCCTCCATTGTCGCAGGAGACAGATAGATGCCAACCACACACTAAAGAAGGGCTAATCTGTGCCTAGGAAACAGCTGGGCTTCAGTTTGGGCTACAGGAAGTGCCCTGTTTGCCCAGCTGCTGACATCATTCCTCTTTGCTGATGATTGGTGCTTTGATTCAGCTATCAAACTGCAACACACCTTTTGCTGTCCAACATATGGGGCTTCTGGAATGTACGACTGACATATTCTGCAGCTTGGGGTGGGGGTGGGGACCATGGGAAAAGACAGCATTATTAAATCATGCCTACGCTGGGTAGGATACTGCTCTTGCGCATTAATTACTGTTAGCTTCAGAACGAAAAGGAAAATAGCTGAGTTTTATCGGAGCCTTTTTTTTTCCTGACCGCATTAATTATTGCCTCAGTGAATTTATTATTTATTTTGCCAAGTACCTTGAGGCCCTTCCTGAAACAGCTTGGAATCTAGGTTAATGACATGACGTAACTTGCAGATGAAGAAAACAAATGGTTGGGTTTGATTTCTTCATTAGAGGCAGAATTAATCAATGCCAGAATTTGAAATACCCCGTTAACAAGGGCTTTGCTTCATGTCAATGACCCTTAGGAAGGTTCGCATGAATCTACGAGCATCCTTTGAGAAGAAAATGTGATGGGAAGGGAGGTGGAAAAAGAGGGGGAGGTGTGAAAAAGAGTGGGCAACGTGGTGGATAAGCAGAATCAAGAAATATTTCAGTAAGAAGAAAAATGTCAAAATACAACAGGGGCCATTTGCTTGTTTGTAGTAGGACTCCCTCCCTGCATGGTTTGGGTAACAGATCAGGTTCAAAAGCTGTGATTTTCCATTCAAATTGGCTTTCCTGACAGGGCCTGCAAAACAGAGCTGATCACCAGGCCTTTGGTCAGGGCGCAGCCTGACCCCCCTCCTCTGGCAATCTGCACAGAATTTTGCTTATTGGTTGCCATAAATTTGATTTTAATTAATTTTTACAATGAAATGTTTTTAGAATCGTTGGATTATTTTGATTGTTGTTAGTCGCCCTTCGGCTGGGGAGGGCGGGATATAAATAAAATTTATTATTATTATTATTATTCTCCCCTGGAAGCTGATCACATGTAAATTATGATCATTGGCTGTTTCCCCAGCCAATGAATGGAGATCTTCACCCACCCAAAAGAGAATCGTGTTTGGATCTTGGATCTCTGGCTATATGGCTGGCAACTTCTAGGGTAAGGAATACATTCTACAAAGCAAGCTGTAATGGAAATGCTTATGAATATGCAGGATGACTTTTTAAAAGTCACAAATAGCTGCAGAAATGGGGCCCATGGAACAGAAAACTGGGGAAATTGGAAAGAGAGAGAAGCCAAATTAACAGATCTACCGGTCCCGACAATTCCACCACAACCACCTTCTGCGTCAGAGAAGACCAATCTTTCATTCTGCAGCCAAACGTCTTGGGACCAGACATCCCCAACCGTGATGCCATTGTATCACTGTTGTACATTTCCCCATCTCCATTCTACATTTCCTTTCAGAGGCATGGAAACCTGAACCGCAGCGGTGTCATGTCACTCAGCTTTGCTTACTGGAGGTTACAGGGGTGAGGGAGAGAAAGAGATGCAGGGCTGTGGTTTCCAGCAGCGCTAAATGTTGTGTCTCCTTTGTAGTAGCTGGTTCTGCCTTTGCAAAACAAAGGGAAGCTCACTTTACAGACCACCACCAGAAAATTCAGTGGTATTCTCCCAATTGGTCCAGGGCAGGCATGGGGAACCTCAGGTCCAAGAGCCAAAGGTGGCCCTCCAGGCCTATCTATCTGGCTCTTGGGCCTCTTCCCAGGCCACACTCCTTCCCCAGTCACACCCTCTTCCCACAGGCCACATGCCTCACCAGCCTACGTTATACACCTTCCTTGAGTGTTTCTCCTGCCGGGATTGTGTCATTGAACTCCAATAATGCCTCTTGCTTTCCTGGGTAGAGATGTGTGTAGAAACCAGCCTGCTGGACAAAGCTAAATTTCATATTGTTACAAAAAATTGGGTGTCTCTGCCAAGCAGTAGCAAGATTACAGGGGGTTACAGGCACTCACAATGAAAAGCAATGACAAACCTAGACAGCATCTTAAAAAGTAGAGACATCACCTTGCCAACAAAAGTCCGTATAGTAAAAGCTATGGTTTTCCCAGTAGTGATGTATGGAAGTGAAAGCTGGACCATAAAGAAGGCTGATCGCCAAAGAATAGATGCTTTTGAATTCTGGTGCTGGAGGAGACTCTGGAGAGTCCCATGGACTGCAAGAAGATCAAACCTCTCCATTCTGAAGGAAATTAGCCCTGAGTGCTCACAGGAAGGACAGATCCTGAAGCTGAGGCTCCAATACTTTGGCCACCTCATGAGAAGAGAAGACTCCCTGGAAAAGACCCTGATGTTGGGAAAGATGGAGGGCACAAGGAGAAGGGGACGACAAAGGATGAGATGGTTGGATAGTGTTCTCAAAGCTACCAGCATGAGTTTGACCAAACTGCGGGAGGTAGTAGAAGACAGGAGTGCGTGGCGTGCTCTGGTCCATGGGGTCACGAAAAGTCTGACACGACTAAACGACTAAACAACAACAACAGGCACTCACACAGGGTCTATGTTCCTTTGGATAATTGAGACCTGATGGAGACTGTCACAGCTTTAAGAAATATGGTTCCCCACCACCACCTATTTACACCTTCAGTCTGCATGGAGGAAGTCCATATCTTACAGCACAGTCATTTCAAGAGGGCCTTGAAGAGCCAGCCTGCCCAAAATGGATCCAGTCTTTCTTCTCCCCCATTCTTCTCCCCAAAACACCTTGCTAAAAGACTCAATTTTCCTGTCACCTCACACACAGTTACTCTGGCACCATCTGTCTCCCCGGGCCAAAGGATTTCCCATCAACCTCTTTGTCATGTTAACAGATTTGCCCTTCACAAGGCCAATCAGGCTGGTTTGCATAAGTCAGCCCAGGGATTCCTTGTCTGACACAGTTCTGCAACTTGTACTTTCCTCCATATCCCAATTAATCAAAATCCTACAATTTATTAATTTCTAGAGTTTAGGGGGGTCCCCTAAATCTATAACAATATTCATTGCTCCTTCGACTCTGGCCTCCAGCCCAATACACTGTCATTGAAATTCTACTCAATATCGATACAGAGTAGATTCCAATGTATAGTTAGCAGAGTAACAACTTAAACACATTGCAGGATTCCCCAAAAATAGATCAGAGGCAATTGTATTTCATCCAGCAGAGCTTTACTGCTCCTGAAGGCAGATGAGCATAATGGTCACAAATCCAATACATTCAGGATTGGCACTGTCCATAAGAAATCCAGTTGCAGCAGACTTAACTTAAACTTGCAATAACTTATAACAAGTCTAAACCTTAACACTATAGCATACTTTGTGCAAAACACCACACCAGAAGGAAAAGAGATAGAATAAGTAAAACCCAGGCTCCTTCTGGCCTCTTATTATAGTTAGCATGATCTTGAAGAAGAGATAACAGAACCAGTTTAAACCAGCTGTACTCAGCTTCTCTGAAGGTATAACCCAAACATCATGAAGCTTCTTTCACACAGAGAAGCTTCCAGAACCCTCTTGAATTAATTAGAATAGGAAAGATCTCTACCCATCAGATCAATACTTTCTGCACTAAGAAATGCAGACTGACATACACACCACTTACAAGTGGCCTCTGAAAGGCTCCTCCAGTCCTGATCTAGAGTGATCACAGCAGAGGTGATGGCAACTGAATCTGAAACTTGCAGAAACAATTGCAGCAGGAACATATATCAAACAAAACCAATTTCCTAACAGGATATGGTACCAAACAACAGTGGGCAAGGTAAGAAAAGGATACAGTGGTACCTCGGATTAAGAACTTTATTAGTTCTGGAGGTTCGTTCTTAACCTGAAACTGTTCTTAACCTGAGGTACCACTTTAGCTAATGGGGCCTCCCACTGTTGCCGTGCCTCCGCCACACGATTTCTGTTCTCATCCTGAAGCAAAGTTCTCAACCCAAGGTACTATTTCTGGGTTAGCGGAGTCTGTAACCTAAAGTATCTGTAACCTGAGGTACCCACTGTATATGAATGGGAATCCATGCAGGTAAGTATGACAACCAATATATTTTAACACCTTAGCATGATTGTTTGTTTCTTTGTTTTCATTGCAGGGAGCAAGAGTTACAATAGCACGAAAAATCCAGAGGGAAAACAGAAAGTTTTCA
This sequence comes from Podarcis cretensis, assembly GCF_951804945.1. Lineage (NCBI taxonomy): Eukaryota > Metazoa > Chordata > Lepidosauria > Squamata > Lacertidae > Podarcis > Podarcis cretensis. The sequence continues at coordinate 5,125,942 of NC_137187.1, forward strand.
GCAGGTAGTCACGAAAGAAGTTCACTTCCAGCTTGTAAGCAACGATGCTCTCGTACATAGATTTCAACATCATTTTTCCCAAAGGCCTCTTTCTACTTTGCTCTTTAAATCTGAATGACCCTGTCAGAGTGGTTAATAAGTATAATTAGCACTGAAGCACATCCATGAACTAAAAAGCTGCTATGAAGTCTCAGAGTGTCTCTCTCTCGACGAACAAGTTATATGGAATATTATCCATCAGACATCTATGCCTTAAACTTGCACCACAGGAAGGAGCCCTTAAATCTCTTCTCTGTAGCAATCAATTATGATGTTCTCAGAACTGGCCATTCAAATGGAGGATGTGGGCCAGGATCACATGAGTGTTTATCAGTCACAGCAGTGGGCTCCATCCTGACTCAGTTAAAAGCCGCTGTAATAACACCAGTGATCTTGGCTGAGCGATTGGTCTTTTGCATCAGGAGTGGGTGAGGAGAGGACAGAATCAGACATACTGTTGTGAATGAAAATGCCATCAACGAGGAGGATGGGGTCCTGACTGACTCCAGCTACAAAAGCTGAGGCTGTTGAACATATACTTTCACTGGAATATTGCTTGGTGGAGTTGTGTGTTGGGGGGTTTATGTGGAAATGGTTCCGTTTGGTTGTGTATGTTTTACCGTTTCATTTATTGTTTGATTATTTTTGTTGGGTTGTACTTATGTATTTTATTCATGTTGTAAGCCACGTTGAGCATGGTTTGAATTGTGCAAAGGTGGCATACAAATAAAATTAGGTAGGTAGGTATTTTCTGAAAGCTTTTATTTGCTCCCAAGACTTCCCACACTAGCCTGTTTTTATTGCTGCTGTTTTTATACCTTAATGCTGTTTTCATTACTGCTATTGTGTTTTATATGGTATTTTGGTATACCACTTTTTATGCTGCATAATCATTTAGCGGTACTGCATTATGTGTTTTGATATTTTCTTATCAAACAGAGTTTGTTTTATGGGGGACTATAAGTTCCTTGGTGGAAGAAGTTCCTGCAAATTTTGGGCTTAATATTTTAAAAGTCAAAATAAATAATTTAAGGATGATACTGTTTTAGCTGAATTGAAGAGTCCACCTCTAAGACTGCGTTCATACCCTCATTTACTTGCTGCATTTCCAGTGCTGGGCTTTTAATCTGTATTTACATGACATTATCCAAAATGCAAATATATCCCCTAAAACCAGCTTCACTCTGGAAAAACTCAAATTTCCCCCCTCAAACCAGCTTCACTCTGATTGAAGTTCTTAAGCTGTTCTTGATTTGTTTCTAGCCAAGGTATAAACGCCTTAGCACAGTGAAAATACATCTCTGACCATCCTTGGTGTGAGCATGAATAGAAATGAATAGTACTATGAACGTACCCTAAGTAACGCTTCTGATACAGAATGGTCTTTTTGTTCCATTCAGTATTGGGATAGTGGGGGAAGTTGCTCATTCATATAATATGGATTACATACATTAACAAAACCCCAGCTCTGAACCTTAGCTTTTTGCCTGCAAAATGAATCAACCTGAGACAAAATGAATTTTTGCACACATCAAAAACTACTGTACAAATATTTTTTACAAATACTACGGAGGTCACTAAGTCCCATGGCCACCACCAAGCACAGCTCTCCTACTGCAGTCTGTACCCTCACAATATTTGGGGAAATACAAGCCTGCAGTTGCTAAAGTTCGGAAATTCTCATTTTGTGCTAGGTTAGGGACAAGAAGCAGGATTCCAAAACCCAGCAAGAACCTGAAGTGAAGGGATGAAACTGAAATCTGTGAAGTGAAAGAAAAGAGTTGGGGGAAAGGCTGGGTGGGAATCCAAACAGGACTTGGTTAAGATGTTATTTACAAAACCGTGCGAAGCCAAGACAGCTCCAGCTTGATTTATCCCACATAGAGAACGACAAAAAGCAATTACGAGACAATCATTTTTTCCTGCTGAACTATAGGGCAGTGGTGACAGCGCATGGAAGGCATGAGAAGAGAAAATGAACCAGCCAATCTCGCCCACTGAAATGAAAAAGAGAGATGCGCACAGCACTTGTGAACATCACATGCAAGCTTCTCTCCTCCTGGAAAGAACACGTCCCTGACAGAAATGTATGATTAGATATCTGCACATGCCAGACTCACAAATCAGACACTAAAAGCGAGAACAAATTGGGAGCTGCGGGAGACTGCTCCATAGCCTCATTCATCTGGAAGATTGAATCCAAGGAACTAGATGTTTCAAGGCAAAGATGGCCCTGGAAACATGAGGAGACTGCTTCTGTGCTACAAAACAGCACCAGCTGGTGGGGGGGGGGAATCATTTGCAGCAGAGAGACAGGGAACCCTAACTCTGACCCTAGCTAAAGTTTTTCCTACAATCTCTTCCAAGACTTCCCCTCACTTGATGTGGGTGGCAGGGGGAGCACACACTCAACTGGGAACCCTTGGAAAGAAACGGTCTGGGGTGTGGTATAAGAGAAATGTTGTGGGTGGGAGAGAGCTCAGCACCTCTTGTCCATCAATCTTCGCTTCCAACAAATCCTCTCTGCAGCAGGGAAGGGGCTGCATGTGTTCCTGGGTTTGTGTTTGGCACCAAATCTTAGAATCATAGAGTTATACAGTTGGGAATAATAATAATAATAATAATAATAATAATAATTTACTTATACCCCACCTATCTGGCTGGGTTTCTCCAACCACTCTGGTGGCTTCCAACAAATAAAAATACAATTAAATATCAGACATTAAAAACTTCCCTAAGCAGGGCTGCCTTCAGATGTCTTCTAAAAGCCAAGTAGTGGTTTATTTCCTTGACGTCTGATGGGAGGACGTTCCAAGAAGGACCTCTGCCTGGTTCCCTGTAACCTCACTTCTGGAGCTGGATCTCAGTGTCTGTGCTGAATGATGGGGGTGGAAACGCTTCTTCAGGTATACTCTGAGGGTCAGCGAGTCCAACGCCCTGCAATCAGGAATCTCAACTAAAGCATCCATGACAGAGATACATCCAACCTCTGCTTAAAAACCTCCAAGGAAGGAAAGTCCACCACCTCTCATGGAAGTCTGTTCGACTGTCGAACAGCTCTTACTGTCACAAAGTTCTTCCTGAAGTTGAGTTGGAATCTCCTTTCTTGTAACTTGAATCTATTGGTTTGGGTCCTACTCTCTAAAATAGGAGAAAACAAGCTTGCTCCATCTTCCACATGACAGCCCTTTAGATATTTGAAGATGGTTATCATATCTCCTCTCAGTTTCCTCTTTTTCAGACTAAACGTACCCAACTCCCTCAACTATTCTTCATAAGGCTTGGTTTTCAGAGCCTTTATCATCTTGGTCACCCTCCTCTGTGCATGTTCCAACTTGTCAATATCCTTATTAAATTGCAGTTCCCAGAAAGAGACATGGTACTCCAGGTGTGGTCTAACCAAGGCAGAACAGAGCCTTGGTCCCTTGATCGCAACACTATACTTCTGTTGATTCGGCCTGGAAGAGCATTGACTTTTTTGTTGCTGCTGCATCACACTGTTGACTCATGTTAAGCTTGTGGTCTACTAAGACCCCTAGTTCCTTTTCACGTGTAAGCCAAGTGCAGCTGGTTATTCCTGCCTCAGTGTAGAATCTGACATTTGTCCCTGTTGAAATTACTATTATTAGTTTTGACGCAGTTCTCCAACCCGTTAAGATCATCTTGAATCTCGATTCATAAGCTACCTCTACCAGTTTGGTGTCATCTGCAGATTTGATGAGCATCCCCTCAATGTTTCATCACCTTTGAAACTACACGAATCGGCCTACGCCAGATCCACCCCCATCATAAAGCAAGCAGGGGAGGCATCTGATAAAAGGTCATATGGATTAGAAGTATGGAACCCTTTCTTACTTAGTCTCTGCTGTAGAACTTCATTGCAGGCTCTTCAAACCATTCTACAGTTGGGGAGCCAGTCTAACTATTATGCAGAATGTGGTGGATAGACTTGAGGGGGTAGAATTCTGTACCGTACCCCAGGCAGTGCTGATTGGCCGCTGCCCCCAGGGAAAGCCCGCCCAAGACCTGGCTCAGGCCAATCGCCGGCAGGTGGTCAGTCAAGCCCCCGGTCCCCTCACCAGGTCACCACAAGGCCTGTGGTCTGGCTGCAACACCACCCACCAGATAAGATGAGCAGACTTTTCAAATATGCCTTGTGAGGAAATGTGTTTTTATAAAATTGCATTTTGATAGAAAATACATTTTTAAATGTTTGTTAATATACATATTTACATGAGAATATTAATTCAGGTTTTTTAAAAAACAATAACAGCAAAGCCAAATTAATGCAGAAATGGTATGGAGCTGACTTAAACTCCTCCACATTTGATGCTGAGTATAGTAATCTGGCACATTAGGTAGAGGGCTAAGCTAGACTTTTCTCCCTGAAAGTGCTAGTTTAATACATGCCACACAGTCTTTATTTATATCCAGTTACTCACCTCAGACAAGCAGTGAGTATAGACTTGTAGGCACCCCCTCACAAACATCCACACTGAATAAAGGACCTAGACCCACTGGTCTGCAGAACATGAATTTTGGCATTTGAGTAAGTCCTTCACAGAACAATCTCTCACGACTTCCCATTTTCCCTCTTTTTCCCTCTTCTTCATCAAGGTCTAATATAGATTTCTATTAGTTGTTTGACTTTGTGTGCCCATATCTCCCACATAAATAAAACAAGTGAGGCTGCCTGAGCAGTTCAGAACCACAGGAGGAACCTTGAAGTTTTGAAATTCCTGGGTGAAATTTGCTCTGCTCTCCACCAAATGTCGGCCTTGAGAAAAGGGGGGAAAGTTAGAATATAAAACACCCACAACAGTTAAAACAGGCCAATGGCAAAAGGAAAATGGAAAACAAAAACAAAAACCAGCTTGCACAGCCATCTTGGCTCCCCAGTTACTGTCTATTATATGCAGGAATTTTAGTACCAAAATGCTACTACCTCTGATTACTTTTGGGTAATGTATAGCTTTGGCTCAGAGTCAGGGGTAGCCAAAGCAATGCCCTCCACATGCTGCTGGACCCAGCTCCTGCCAGCTCTAGCCAGCATGGCCAGTAATCAGGGATGATGGGAGTTGTAGTCCCACAGTGCCTGGATGGCCACAATGTCAGAGTGTGCCAAATAGGATGGATGAACTGATAGCAGGTGCCTGCAGAGGGTTACAATGAGCGCCACTTTATTCCATGCCATTTGTGCTCGCAAATTGCAGGTCTGCAGCCTTAGACTAAAGCCGCAGATGATAGTAACTCTGGCAGATTGTATCAAGGAAAACCAAAGTGCTTTTGCAAATGAGTTCTACTATATGGGTGAGTACCTTACCTATGGTCCTCTTCTCTCCTCCAAGTGCCTTTTCGTTTCACCAGAAAGGACCAAAGGGATGAATAGAGAGGGGAGGGCCATTGCATTTAGAAGCAGAGTTTTCTACCATCTAATTAGCTACAAGGCTGTATTTCAATGTGCAACTTGAAATCCTCTCCAACCCAAATAATCTAGCTGTGCTAATTGCTGAGTAGAAGATACATAAAATGGAGCCAGCAGACAAGACAGTGGTAATCTGAATATCATCCCAGACAAACTGCAATTACATGTCACAATTACATATTCTCTCTCTCTCTCTAGCCCCAACCCCCAACTCCCATCTTCCACTCACTACAATGGATAGTCTTTTAGATTCTGGTTTTACCATTAGATGACAATATTAATTACCGTATTTTTTGCTCTATAAGACTCACTTTTTCCCTCCTAAAAAGTAAGGGGAAATGTGTGTGTGTGTTATGGAGCGAATGCAGGCTGCACAGCTATCCCAGAAGCCAGAACAGCAAGAGAGATTGCTGCTTTCACTGCGTAGCAATCCCTCTTCCTGTTCTGGCTTCTGAGATTAAGAATTTTTTTTTTCTTGTTTTCCTTCTCCAAAAACTAGGTGCGTCTTGTGGTTCTGGTGCATCTTATAGAGAGAAAAATAAGGGTACTTACTTCAAAAATGTGGTAAGCCAGCACAGAGATGCAGACAATCTTGCAACAAAGTTGTACCATTCAAACTGCTAGTATGAAGGAGGAACCTCATCAAAGAAAAAGGATTAAGTACCCAGCCTCTGCTTGGTAATTTCTCTCATTTTCTGGCATTCTAATTGAAACTCTTCATCACCATTCTCTAAGGTAAACATCACAAATAAGCACAAGCTCCTTATTCACTTGTCAAAGTAGCCTGTCAATCACCCCGCTGCGGACGCAGACAAAGTTGTCCTCACTCTTGTTCTGCAAAAAGTCCCAGGGCCTTTTCGACTGTAGCACTGCTCATTCAACTGTGTGAAGCCCTGAGCTGGCTTGCCACATTTTGGAAGTTTGTAATAAACATTGCCATCTAATGGTATGACCATTAAGTCCAGAATCTAAAATTACCTAACTGCCCACTGGTTTAAAAGCTGATATTAGTTTTATCTATTGCAGTGATTGGGAAGAGCGGGAGAGGGAGAATGCAGAGAACACAACATCTAATTGCAGTTTGTCCTGGATGATGTTCAGATTACTGCTGTCTTGTCTCCTGGCTGCATTTCATGTATCTCCTACTCAGCAATTAACACAGCTAGATTATTTGGGTTGGGAAGGATTTCAAGTTGCTCACTGAAATGCAGTCTCATAGCTGATTAGATGGTAGAAAACTCTGCTTCTAAATGTAATGATCCGTCAATCTATCCCTTTTGCCCTTCCCACTGAAGCTAAAAAGCACTTAGGAGCATGAGTAAGGAAGACTGAAGGAAAGGCACTCTGCCTCTGAAACAGTTTATTCAAATGGACAGCCTGGACCTGAAAACTCATTTCACTTCCTTCACTTCCATCAAGTCTGGCTCCATGGGATTTGCTCACTGAAGAGCAAAATCATGCCCTAAAGTCAGAGGTGAATGTGTCTTATGGCACTACATAGATTTTACTCTTTGGCGAGCAATTCCCATGGAGCCAGACATGACGGTAGCATTGGTTTCAGCATCCAGACTTTCCATTTCTATAAAATGTAATGGAAGATCTGAACTCTGCTCCCATTTTAAATAAAAATGCATCTAGCCTTTGCTTTAGTATAAAGTAGGGATCAGTATAAAGTATAGGATTAGTATAAAGTAGGGATCTTAAAAAGCAGAGACATCACCTTGCTGACAAAGGTCTGTATAGTTAAAGCCATGGTTTTCCCAGTAGTGATGTATGGAAGTGAGAGCTGGACCAAAAAGAAGGCTGATCGCCGAAGAATTGATGCTTTTGAATTATGGTGCTGGAGGAGACTCTTGAGACTCCCATGGAGTGCAAGAAGATCAAACCTATCCATTCTGAAGGAAATCAGCCCTGAGTGCTCACAGGAAGGACAGATACTGAAGCTGAGGCTCCAAGACTTTGGTCACCTCATGAGAAGAGAAGACTCCCTGGAAAAGACCCTGATGTTGGGAAAGATGGAGGGCACAAGGAGAAGGGGACGACAGAGGATGGGATGGTTGGACAGTGTTCTCAAAGCTACGAACATGAGTTTGACCAAATTGCGGGAGGCAGTGGAAGACAGGAGTGCCTGGTGTGCTTTGGTCCATGGGGTCACGAAGAGTCGGACATGACTGAATGACTAAACCAGTGTTTCCCAACCTTGTGCCTCCAGCTGTTTTTGAACTACAACTCCCATCATCCCTGACTAGCAAGACCAGTGGCAAGGGATGATGGGAATTGTAGTCCAAAAACAGTTGGAGGCACAAGGTTGGGAAACACTGGACTAAACAACAACAAGGGATCAGCAACTGACTGTGCTTGAAGGGTACTGCTGGGCCTGCAAGTTGCCTACCTAAAAGGGTGGGGAAAGGCTGTGGAGGAAGCAGTTTCTATGGAAACTGAAGTTACTAGCAGGTCACTTTGGGGGAAGAGGAATTGAGACTTTGGCCCATTGACCTCTCATTCCAAACTTGAAACCGTCCTCCAAGAAAACTAGTTGTTCACTGGTTGTTTAAAAGAATGCCTTTAGAACCACGACATCCCTGAAACTCACTGCCAGGTGAATGGGCTGGGGATCAATCAATACCTAAATATAGCTCAAGGTGGCCATGTGTCCTACTTTGCAGAGGACAACTGTCTGATTTGAAGGGCTGTCAGAAGACAGTGCTCTCTTTGAAAGAGTCCTCTGTTTGAACAACTGTCTGCTACAAAGTCAGTGTAAATATCAAGAACTATAAAAAGAGAGGAAAGAGGGTCCTGAAATTGCCTATCAGTAATCAGCACTTGGACAGCAGTGTAAAGCAGGCAAACACTGGTCTTCTGCACTATGGTGAGATGTACTGTATTTCTACTTAAATCACAGTAATTATTTCTAAATTTGCATCGGTACATATGAAACAGCAGATGCAAATTTTTATATAAATCTGGCAGCTGTGGCAAGGAGTGTGTCTGCCCAGTTTAGGCGGGTGAGCCAGCTGCATCTGCTCCTTGAAAAGGCAAATCGAGCTGGAGCAATGCATGCTCTGTGCACTACTGGCATGCGGCCCTTCAGAAAGGAATGTGGCCCTCTGGTTGAATATATTTCCCTAGCCCAGTATTCTACCTAATGGGAAGCCTCCAGGAGGATCCTCTGTGTTAGAGGCCTGTGAGGCAGTGGGAGAGGAATTAAAGTGCGCCACTGAGCTGCACGCATAGGAGACAGTGGGTAATTCTGTACGTAAAGACCAGGGGTGGTATTCAGCTGCGCTTTACCTAGAGTAGACCTACTGAAGCTAAGAGGACTAAGTTAGCCGTTGTGCTGGTCCCGGGGGGAGGGTTACTGTGCGGCGTGGTCTGAGTCTGGTCCTAGGTCGAGGGTGTGGAGGCTGTCCGTCAAGGGCAAAGCGGGGTCCAAGGCAAGGAGTCGGGTGTGGTCAGGAACTCTGGAAGAGCAGGACAGGGTGCTGGCAGGAACAGGTTACCAATGATGTTGCTCCCGCAACCTGGGACTGGGCTGGCTGGCCTTTATCTCCTCTGAGGCATAGGGCGGTCCCAGCCTACGGGTGACTCGCCTCTGCTGGCCCTAAGGCAAGCACTCCTCCTGCGGGAACTTAGTTCCCTCCACCTCTCTGCCCTGAGCCTCTGCAGCTCAGGAGAGGCTGGAGGGTTGCTGGACCCAGAGGCAACCTCACTTTCCCCTGACAGGGCTGGGAGAGGAGCACCTCCAGGCAATGGGTCCTCCATCACCTCCGGAGCCAGAGCGGATTCAGCTGGTGTCTGCTCCTGAGGATCCGGCACAGGTGAGGGCCCTTCAGGTTCAAGCCCCTGCCCCAGCTCAGCCGGCCCTGGAGGCGGGGACTCCTGTGCAGGCTGGGATTCCTCAGGTTCAGCCTCTGAATCGGATTCCCAGGCCATCACAGCCGTGTTCATTCATTTCAGCGGGCTTACTGTGAGTAAAACCTACATGAATACTAACCCAAATGTCAAGAATACTTATAGAATGTTGCTGAGATTGCCAATTAGGAATTGGTGCCACTGAGTTCAGTGGGACTTCCTTGCTTACAAGTGCACTCAGCTTTAAAGCTCATCTGTTAGTTCCATCATTCCATGGATCAGGCTATCAGAATTCATTTGAATTGTAGCTTTTGGAGTCAGAGAGGATAGGGATGATGGAAGGGGGAAAGTGGTATTTACTTTATTTTTGCTGCTCCAATATGTCTAGGGCAAGTCAAAGAGCTTGACACTAATTAATAATGTTTGAATAGGACTAATATTTCCCTTCATTTCCATTTGAATTTTCCAGTTGAGAAGCTTTATGGTAAGTGACTGCAGCAATAATCAGTGATGTGCAGCAAGCCTTGATTTAAAATCTTTCCCCCCCAAAGACCTATCATATTAAGATTTATTTTTTTAATTGTCTGTTACTATATACTATGCAAACTCCATCCATGCTGACAGGCAGCAAAGAAGTTTAAAAAGGGTCTAGATATGCAGATATCTCAGGTTGTGGTGGCGGCAGCAGCTTTTAAGTAAGCAACTAGTTTGCCAAAGGAGGGGAAATTTCGCTTATTCCTTCTCTGACCTGCCTTGCCAATTGCAGCCTGTATATGTTGTCCCTCAATGAAAACAGTAGAGGAGGTTCTACCTATTGGGAAATACTTTTCTGACAGTCTGTGGGTGATGATCTGCCAAACTGCAAGCGGTAGCCTTCCTAGTGAAGAATTTACCAGACTGACTTTGCCCACCAAGGCTGACGATTGGTTCGTTCTGTGTTTTTTTTAATAGAATATTTATTAAAGTTTTCCAGAAATAATACAATGTGAAATAAAAAAAGAAAAAATAACATAAATACAAAAATATAAAAATACAAAAATAATTAAAAACGCATAGAATTTCCATTACTTATTTTCTTGTAACTTATTTTCCAGACCTCCTCATACCTCCCTTTCTTGTATTCCAATTCAAATTGTTAGTTCAGCAAATCCTCACCATTTAGTTTTTACTTATTTCTAAACCTTATTTTTCATATCTCTTAAGCATTACAGCTGGAAACCCCTTAATTTCTGTCCAACATCGTTCTAACATTCATTAATTTTGCAATATTTCTGTAAATAGTCTTTAAACTTCTTCCAGTCTTCTTCCGCCGACTCTTTTCCCTGGTCTCGGATTCTGCCGGTCATTTCTGCCAGTCCCATATAGTCCATCATCTTCATCTGCCGACGATTGGTTCTTTCTGGACAAGAAGGGCTATAGCATGACTTCCTTTTCCAGCTGAGCCTTGCTTGAGCAACAAGGACTTCCTGAGCGCTGGTGTAGTCCTGTATCCTCACTTGTGCTTCGGTTCTGGGTTGTGGGCTGCTCCTGAGTGCTGGTTCATCCTTCAGTCCTGACTTGTAGCTTGCTCTTTGACGTGGCCTTCCCAGAGGAGGCAGTGATGGCCACCAACCTGTGTGGCCATGGAGACAAAGGCTCTTGTGGCTATGCACCACCTGTGGGCATTGCTCTCTCTATGAAAGCAGAGAGCAACTGAACAAAGGAACAAAGGAAACAGGAAACCATTAACGTCACATCCCTCTCTAGTCTCCCGTGAGACTTCCAATAGCCGGGACTGTCTCTGGAATGTAAACACAGTCCAGTGACCCCAAGCAGCTGCTCAGTGAGAAACAGAAACTAACACTACCTCCACAATTGGAGGCATCAATGCTTCTGAATACCAGTTTTTGGAAACTACAGGAGGGGAGAATGATCTTGTGTTGGGATCCTGCTTGCTGGTTTCCCACAGGAATCTGGTTGGCTAGTGGCAAGAACATGATGCTGGAATAGATAATAATAATAATAATTTATTATTTGTAACCCGCCCATCTGGCTGGGTTTCCCCAGCCACTCTGGGCAGCTTCCAACAAAGATGAAAAATACACTAAAATGTCACATATTAAAAACTTCCCTGAACAGGGCTGCCTTCAGATGTCTTCTGAATGTCAGGTAGTTGTTTATCGCTTTGACATCTGATGGGAGGGCGTTCCACAGTGCGGGCGCCACTACCGAGAAAGCCCTCTGCCTGGTTCCCTGTAACCTGGCCTCTCGCAGTGAGGGAACCGCCAGAAGGCCCTCGGTGCTGGACCTCAGTGTCCGGGCAGAACGATGGGGGAGGAGACACTCCTTCAGATATACTGGACCGAGGCTGTTTAGGGCTTTAAAGGTCAGCACTAACACTTTGAATTGTGCTCGGAAATGTACTGGGAGCCAATGTAGGTCTTTCAAGACTGGTGTTATATGGTCTCGGCGGCTGCTCCCAGTCACTAGTCTAGCTGCCGCGTTCTGGATTAGTTGTAGTTTCCGGGTCACCTTCAAAGGTAGCCCCACGTAGAGCGATTGGCCTAATCCAACAGGCTTCTCTTATGTTCTCTGCCTCCTGCTTTGATCTATAATCCTGGCTTGTTGTTTCAGCTTGCTCTATTGAAGTGATGGACATGAGGCAGGAGTTGATAATGCAGGTGAGCTGCGCACAGGTGAGCTGCAAGCAAGCTGCCGGCTAGCCCTGTGGAGCCTCCTTTTATTGAGACAAATATGCAAACCAGGCAGATACATTTTGGGCTGTGACCTTTACACATCTTCCGGTCCCAAGATCGTGGGGTGGTACAAAGTTATTTTGGCACCTGTTTCCACTGCGTCATTTTCCCCTTGCAAAGTGTATGACGAAGGAGACAAAAGGTCTCAGAGACAAAGGTTACAGACAGGACACCGCAGACTACTGAGACAGCAAAAGGTTAGACAGAGGCAACAATGTTCAGACAGCCGTGGCTTGTCGGAGGTGTGTGTGCCCAGCACCCCAAGGTCACACGTGCAGGCAGACTGTGGCTGCCTTCTGGTGGGGAGTGTTCTCCCTCCAGACCCCGCTCCCCACTCCACGATCATCCCTACATCTATGCCTTCAAGGCCCCAGTTCCTGGCTCACCCTCAGACTGTTGCCCAAAGCCCAGCGCAGCCCCAACACGATTCAGTTGACAGGACTTGGTCTTTGAGATGAAGTGGCACTCCATACAAACCACCATGGTTTCAATATTTGCACAGCAGACATTTTATACATCAAGCACTGAAAAGATCAAGAATGGGAGAGAGCTAATGTATTGTGAAAAGCTTTTGAGATTTGAAAAGCTTTTATTCAAATGAGACCAGATTGTAAACATCGAAGGAACGATAATAAACAGTAGTGACATTTGAATTGAATTTTAAAACCTTAAAAGCCGAAACTTGGTCATAAATATAAGCACCAATTCTGTGAATTGGCTATATTTTTACTGTTATTTGTAGCTCAGTACTACTTGTAATGTCATATTTTATAAACTGTTTTCTGGTCACTGACCGTATTAAAGATATTTGAGATATTTGAGATTTGAAAAGCTTTTATTCAAATGAGACCAGATGAGGAGATGCTACTCTGAAAAATGTGAGGAGACACTCTCTTGGAAAATCAGAAAAGGATTCTCACAAAGATGAAATTCAACAGAGATGAAAGTGAAGTTCTGCATTCAGGAACAAAAAGACAAAGGCACAAGTCTAGGATGGGGGGACTTGGTTTGGCAGCAGCAATGTAAAAAGGAGTCATCTTGGTGTCTTAGTTGATCACAAGCTGAACATGAGCCAGCAGTGTGATGCAGCTGCTACAATAAGCTAATGCTGTCTTAGGCTGCATTAACAGAAGCACACTGTCTAAATCAAAAGAAGGACTATTTCCACTGCATTCTGCCTAGAGCATCCAGAGTACTGTGTCAAGTGTTTGCCAGCACATTTCAAGAACACTAACAAACTGGAGGATGTGTAGAATGAGGTGACCAGAACGGTGCAAAGCCTAGAAACCATATTTCATGAGAAATAGTTGAAAGAGCTGGTTATGTTTAGTCTGGGGAAGAGAAGATTATGTTCTCTGTTGCTCTAGAGGGTAGGGTTAGAGTTAGAAATCTCCCCAAAATGGCTTCTCTTTGGTTTGCATCAGAGCCACCATAACGATATGGAAAAAATAGTATCATTTATATTCCTCAATTAAACTCAGATGCTCGGTTATGGTGCCTATTTAGCAAAAAATAGAGCCACTAACAAACAATATGGCCATTTGCCAGGCATTCTTTAGCTGCAGGTTGGACTGGGTGACCCTTAGGGTCCCTTCCAGCCCTACGATTCTATGGTTCTAAGAGAGAAGTTTCAGTGTGCTCAACAGAATCCCAAGGTTTCCAAAAACCAAGTGGGCAACCACCCCTACAATTCAATGAAGATCACAGAATGCTGAATGGCAGAAAAATGGAAAACGAAGGGAGTGCCTTTCTGACTGGAATACTGCACAGAGTACTTTACACTGCAGTAATTAGTTGCTGCTCCCACCTGTTACCAATACAGTGGTACCTCGGATTACAGACGCTTCAGGTTACAGACTCTGCTAACCCAGAAATAGTACCTCGGATTAAGAACTTTGTTTCAGGATGAGAACAGAAATTGGGCGGCAGTGGCACGGTGGCAGCAGGAGGCCCCATTAGCTAAAGTGGCACCTCAAGTTAAGAATAGACCTCCAGAACCCGAGGTACCACTGTATTTTTGTTTTAGGTTTCATTTTACAACTACTACTACTACTAACCAACATTGTTATGGGAGCCATTATCTCAGTAGACTGTCCCTTCACATGCATAAGCGTGTTCTTGATTGTTTGGCCACCCTAGAATGTGACAGAGACTGCACTCAGAAACTGGACTTTTGTTTTCCTGAGTACTGAAGCCCAGGCAGTAAGCTTTTATTATTATGAAGATTTTATTAAGATGTCAATTCTTAGTGAATAATGGCCCGCATTTCTGCTCAGATTTTCAATACTTATTCAACAACTTCCCTCACTCGAGAATACAGATGACCCCCTTCCTCAATGGCTCATCTTTTTACTTATAAACACCAGACCTCCTCTCCATCCACATCCTTAAGTATATGGCTCCATATGAGCTTGCTCTGGTCATGATCTTGGAGCAAGTTAGCCTCAGCAGCACACATCACTACACCAGGATTTAATGGAAGCTACTAACTCAGTTACTCAGGGACGCAGGTGGCGCTGTGGGTAAAACCTCAGCGCCTAGGACTTGCCAATCGTATGGTCGGCGGTTCGAATCCCCGCGGTGGGGTGCGCTCCCGTCGTTCGGTCCCAGCGCCTGCCAACCTAGCAGTTCAAAAGCACCTCCAGGTGCAAATAGATAAATAGGGACCGCTTACCAGCGGGAAGGTAAATGGTGTTTCCGTGTGCGGCTCTGGCTCGCCAGAGCAGCGATGTCACGCTGGCCACGTGACCCGGAAGTGTCTCCGGACAGCGCTGGCCCCTGGCCTCTTAAGTGAGATGGGCGCACAACCCCAGAGTCTGGCAAGACTGGCCCGTACAGGCAGGGGTACCTTTACCTTTACCTTTACTAACTCGGTGGGGGCCCCAGTTGCTTTTCTGTAGATGGGTGAGGATGGAAGAAGTTCCACTATCTATGGTCTATGAGTATATATGGAAAAGCTCTTTACTAATGGATCCCATCACAGCCTGAGCTCAAATGAATATGCCCTCCAAAATTCTCGTCTGAAAATGATGGTGGTAAATATATATATATATATATATATATATGCAGATAATCTCTGACATCAGCATTTGGTGTCAGATTTTCCACTAGTGGTCAGTAGTGGTTCATGACAGGTAGCGGTCAATATTGGATAGCTGGCATACAACCAGTAGCAGATGCCCACTTGATCTCTAGTTGGTCACTTTGCTGCTGCTCACAGGGGGGTAGCACAAGCAGAGAAAGGCTGTGAGGAGGTTGGTGTGGTCCAAATGCACCGGCAGTTCTCTGCTGGTGCATTTGCACTGCGCTGACCAAGCCACCGCCTTCCTGCTCTCCTTCTACCTCCCGGTAAGCAGCAGCAGGGAGACCAACTTGAGGTCAGGTCAGGACAACAGCCACACCCAAGCCCACCATGTTTTTTGCTCCTACATACAGCAAGCATCAGTGGTTGACTGTTCTCAAGAGATGGCTTGCTAATAGTACATAGCACATTTTCTGTTAACTTCATCCATCCATTTCATCCATCAATACACTCAGATTTCAACCAATTAATGTAAAATATTGAGATTAGATTTTGAGATCAACATCCAAACTGTGACAGTGGCGAGGGTGGGGAGTTGCTAAATCCTTCAAAGTGATTTTATTTCAGCTCCTGTCTAATTGAAGCCATCTGGCCATGACGAAATGTCACTGCACTGTCCTGCACCATCACACAGGAAGCGGAGATGGACCCAGTTGCTTTCTTACTGCTGGATCACTAGCTCATCACTTGGTATAAATCTAAAGTAACCTTGCTTTGTCCTTTACCAGCTCTGTGTGTTTCCTGGAGCAATGCAGCTGACTGCAGATTGGGTTCCCCCGCCCCCAACCTGCCATGAATATTATGTCATTATGTCATTCACACTATGCAAAATAGCCATTTCCCCACATTGTTACTTTCTCCTACCCCCCTCCCCCCAAAAGACAAGGAATATGACAGATCTAAACAACACAGTGAAGCTTATATAACCTAATGAATGGAATCTGTGGCTGGCAGACTTTCCTTTTAGGCAAACCCATCAAACGAAGCGAAATTAGATTGATCAGCAACAGTGCACACCTTTGGGGCACGGCACCACAGAAAGCCAGATCCAGGAGCATTGATGTTCTGACAAGGTGCTACTTAGAATCTGAGGGCCAAATGAGTGTGGTTAAATGGAAAGCTTTTATTGGGGAGTCAGGGGTGGGGAGTAGGAAGGGCTCCTCTAAGCCATCTAGCCTACACACCCTCCCTTGTTTGAGACAGAAAAATCCAGAGCTAATTGCCTTCAGATATGCACTCCTTGTCCTACAGCCTGAAGTGGGGCAGCCCCAGAAGAAATTTGACCACTGAATTCTGCTTATCAGACCAAGTGCTATGATCTCTTTTGCTTTCATAGGGCGCTACTAGGAGTGGGATACACCAAGGCACTGTGGGAGGATAAACCGAATGAGCAACTCTGGCAACAAGAATGCAGCAGATATATTGTTGAGGTGCCGAAGTATTTTATCGAGATACTTATTAGACTGAATTGGATATATTCCAGTTTTGAAGCCTAGGTTGCAAAGATAGATTTTCGATGGTATAGAAATGTGTGTGCCTGTGAGTATTAAAATACATTTTGTATGAACCCGCCCCTCCTTTAACTTGCTCGGTGCCATTTTTCAGTCTGATGTCTGCTTCTTTCATTCTTTTAAATGATTGCAGGGGGTGGGGGAGGGGACTGACCAAAGTCATGGGGAAAGGGAGGCATTTATGACACTGCTGAAATCATGGGGGGGGGGAATGACCCAGAGTGGTTTCTGAATGAGTTCAAAAGTTTGCAGCATCTTATTCAAAATAATAGTGTAATGATTTCATAGAATTGCAGAGTTGGAAGGGGAGACAATCTAGACCAACCCCTTTCAGTGCAGGAATCTTTCACCCAATGTGGGGCTCAGACTCACCACCCTGGGATTAAGAGCCTCCTCATCTTGTTTAGGGAAGTTTTTAATGTTTGAGGTTTTACTGTATTTTTTATATTCTGTTGGGAGCCGCCCAGAGTGGGTGGATATAAATAAATCATCATCATCATCATTATCATCTACCAATTGAGCTATCCAGCCATTTGTGTTTAATGCATTCAGAGTTCAAACTCATGAATTCAATATATGGGGCATTTTGTTCAAACAATGGTTGGCGGTTCGAATCCCCGCGACGGGGTGAGCTCCCGTTGCTCGGTCCCTGCTCCTGCCAACCTAGCAGTTCAAAAGCAAAGTCAAAGTGCAAGTAGATAAATAGATACCGCTCTGGAAGGAAGGTAAACGGCGTTTCTGTGCGCTGCTCTGGTTTGCCAGAAGCAGCTTAGTCAT
The DNA here is from genome assembly GCF_951804945.1 of Podarcis cretensis. Classification (NCBI taxonomy): domain Eukaryota; kingdom Metazoa; phylum Chordata; class Lepidosauria; order Squamata; family Lacertidae; genus Podarcis; species Podarcis cretensis. The sequence goes on from NC_137187.1 coordinate 5,143,363, forward strand.
GCTGGCCACATGACCTGGAAGCTGTACGCCGGCTCCCTCGGCCAATAAAGCGAGATGAGCGCCGCAACCCCAGAGTCAGCCACGACTGGACCTAATGGTCAGGGGTCCCTTTACCTTTTTAAGGCGTGTTAATTCATAGAATCATAGAATCATAGAGTTGGAAGAGACCACAAGGGCCATCGAGTCCAACCCCCTGCCAAGCAGGAAATTCATACAATGACTTTTGCAAACCTTTCCTATAAGATAGCGGGGATTTACCCTTGCTTGTTTCAATGAAAGCTCATCAGTTAATTCACTTGCACAGGCATCCCATTCATGGCCAGTGCCATCTGGAGGGAGAAAGGTTGTTTTCTGCTGCTCCAGAGAAGTGGACACGGAGCAATGGTTCCAAACTACAAGAAAAAAGATTCCACCTAAACATTAGGAAGAACTTCCTGACAGTTAGAGCTGTTCGACAGTGGAATTTGCTGCCAAGGAGTGTGGTGGAGTCTCCTTCTTTGGAGGTCTTTAAGCAGAGGCTCGACAACCATATGTCAGGAGTGCTCTGATGGTGTTTCCTGCTTGGCAGGGGGTTGGACTCGATGGCCCTTGTGGTCTCTTCCAACTCTATGATTCTATGATTCTATGATTCTATGATCTCTGATATATTCAAAGGTCAACAGTAGCCCCCTATATTTTATATCTATTGCCTATAATGGATTATTAAACAGTCTTCACCATTTCACGCAGGATTCTGAGGGCAAGCAACTGACACTTATTAGGACGTAAATGAAATGTCCAAATGCCTCAAACAGCACAATTCATTTTGACTAGTGTAGACTTACAAGAGGAGCCAATTTGTAATGTCTACCCAATCAGGTATTTATTATGTCAGCGGGCAAAAAGCTAAACTAAGCCAGCTGTGGTCCTCCTGAATAATTTCAGATGAAATGACTTTCTCAGGGGGGGGGGAGAGAGAGAGAGATCTGTTTGCTTCCCAGCTACAGCATTTAATACTAATAATACAGGGTTGCCATATTTCAAAAAGTGAAAATCTGGACGGAAAAGTTGCTCAGCTTTCTTTTTTTTGGGGGGGGGGCAAAGTTGCTGTTAGTTTTTGTTAGCTGAAATATGCAATGCTGTTAAGAATCATAAGAATGGTTCCAAACCATTCTCAAAATTCTCCTCTACATATATTGACATTAAATATTCCCTGGATTTCCTCTGAATAGTCAAATATTTGCTGAATGGTCTTTGAATATTCAGTATTGGTATTCTACATCCAATGAACCTGATTTCCATCTTTGATATTTCAATTCTGCATTTGATAATTGATACATTAGTATTTACTGATAGTATTTCATAGCAAACAAACTATACTATTTAGTATTTGGCAATATTTGCTGAATGTCATGTAATGGTCCTTAGGATTTGATAGAAGTATTTAGGATTTAATAGAAGACATGCAATTACATTTATACCTCATGTTATATTTGCTTCAGTTTGAGCGTTTTCAGGTTGCGTCCTGTGGCGACCCGGAAGTACCGGAAATGGTTACTTCCAGGTTTTGCCACTCGCGCATGCGCTGATGCGCAAAATGATGTCATGTGCATGCGCAGAAGCAGCGAATTGCGACCTGCGCACGCGCAGGCGCGGGTTGCATTCTTTTCAGGTTGTGAACGGGCCTCCGGAACAGATCCCGTTCGCAACCAGAGGTACCACTGTATCTGACAACTGGCAACTTATGAGACTTCATGTTTGACACCTTCCAATGTCAAAATCATCAAGAGATATCAACAACAAGAGTATAGCACTCAATTTCTGAGGTAAAATTTTAAATCTCAGATATGAAATTTGAATGGCGAGAAGTCACATGGAGACAAATTTCACCCGCCCGCAATAAATGGTGGTTTGCTTAAGTTAATAGTCATATCTACAAGTCTCAAACTACCAAAATGTTATGGATCATGACAGAAGTAAACTATCCTGTATACCAACGATTCCCAAACTCCACCACCCCACGGGACACTTGAAAATTGTTGAGTGTCTTGGTGGATCATTTGGTGGGGGTTTTTTATGCCTGTTGTATCAATTGTGATGCACTGTGTTAGATGCTGTGTGATTTTAATTGTATTTTATTGCTTTTTTTATTTCTTACATTGCACTGCATTCTATAACAGTTTGAATTCCACAGAATTAAAATTGTAATGTTCTTCACAGGCATGCTGTGGAGCACTTGAATGAAGCTTGCGGATCACTGGTGGTCTATTGGCTCACAGTTTGGAAAGTCCTGCTGTGTGCACTTAATTGAGTGTATTTTCCATTGAATTAAATGGGGAGTGTCTGTGAGTAGACATGTATAGGACTGCACTTTTCAAGCCTTTGGGGGCTGACTGACCTCAATTTCTTCAGCAAGCTCTAATATGATGATTAACTGGTGTGGGTCTGCTGTCAAGACTGCTGACAATGACAATGGAGAGGAGCCACAATTCCATAGTAGAGCTTCTGCTTTGCATTCAAGCTCCTAGGTTCAATTCCAGGCATTTCTCGGAATGCCAGAAACCCTGGAAAGTTGATGCCAGTCTCTGCAGACAATACTGAGCTAGATGGATCAGTGTTCTGACTCAGGGTAAGGTAGCTTCCTATGTTCCTAATTGCTCATATATTCCCAGATCTCAGGTGAGATCCTGCCTCACTGGAACATGGAAGTACAGTGGTACCTCAGATTAAGTACTTAATTCGTTCTGGAGGTCCGTTCTGGAGGTCTAACTGTTATAATAATAATAATTTATTATTTATACCCCGCCCATCTGGCTGAGTTTCCCCAGCCACTCTGGGCGGCTCCCAATCAAGTATTAAAAACAGTACAGCGTTAAATAGTAAAAACTTCCCTGAACAGGGCTGCCTTCAGATGTCTTCTGAATGTCAGGTAGTTGTTTACCTCTTTGACATCTGATGGGAGGGCGTTCCACAGGGCGGGCACCACTACCAAGAAGGCCTTCTGCCTGGTTCCCTGTAGCCTCACTTCTCGCAATGAGGAAACCGCCAGAAGGCCCTCGGTGCTGGATCTCAGTGTCCAGGCTGAACAATGGGGGTGGAGACTCTCCTTCAGGTATAACCTGAAGCACCACTTTAGCTAATGGGGCCTCCTGCGGCTGCCGTGCCGCTGGAGCCCAATTTCCGTTCTCAAACTGAAGCAAAGTTCTTAACCCAAGGTAATATTTCTGGGTTAGCGGAGTCTGTAACCTGAAGTGTATGTAACCTGAAGCGTCTGTAACCCAAGGTACCACTGCATTAAACTATGATGATCTTCATTCTACCTCCAGAACAGTGTAAAGATAAAGGTACCCCTGATCATTAGGTCCAGTCATGGCCGACTCTGGGGTTGCGGCACTCATCTCGCTCTATAGGCCGAGGGAGCCGGCGTTTGTCCACAGACAGCTTCCGGGTCATGTGGCCAGCATGACTAAGCTGCTTCTGGCGAACCAGAGCAGCGCATGGAAACACCGTTTACCTTCCCGCAGGAGGGGTGCCTATTTATCTACTTGCACTTTGACGTGCTTTCGAACTGCTAGGTGGGTAAGAGCTGGGACCGAACAACAGGAACTCACCCCGTCACAGGGATTCAAACCGCCGACCTTCTGATCGGCAAGCCCTAGGCTCTGTGGTTTAACCCACAGCGCTACCTGCATCCCTGGAAAGTTGATGCCAGTCTCTGCAGACAATATTGAGCTAGATGGATCAGTGTTCTGACTCAGGGTAAGGTAGCTTCCTATGTTCCGAATTGCACATATATTCCTAGATCTCGGGTGAGATCCTGCCTCACTGGAACATGGAAGTATTAAACTATGATGACATTCATTCCACCTCAAGAACAGTGTATCTGTGCATTAAAAAAAATAAATTCAATCTGCTTCTGAGTTGTTCTGAGCTGTCTCTGCTTTGATTTGTGTTTCTGGTTCCAGGATGTTCTTATAAAGCAAAGCTCCTTGTTCTCCCCATTCACTATAATGGGGGATCTAAGAATGCCTGTCACAAGAACATCCTTGTGGAATTCCCACCAATGCACATAGGCTCTGTGACAGGGCATGTAGGAATTTCTCGACAGAGTCGTCCCTGAAGAAAGGGGTCCCTGGAATGAAATATCTGAATTAGAGAAGAAGGTGTTTTTAAATTTAATGTAAACTTGGCTGTCCCTCCAATAAAATGGGAAGCCTTGATTGACAGTGGCTATACCAGGGCTATCAATCTTTGTTTAGCTCAAGCAAGGAACTTTTCAGCAACACAGCACAGCCACTCAAATAAAACCTCAAAAGAAGCTGCAAATAGGGATGGACAAATGTGTTATTTTTGGTTTCTCCCAATTCCTCCTTTTCCCACTCTTAAGTTCTCCACATTTCCACATCAGTTTGTGTTTGGTTTTGCTTTTTTAAAGTCCTCATGAAAATTCATCAGCACTTTATTGCAAATTTCTTATAATATGCTCATTTTCATGCAATTTTGCCCAATATACACCATTTTGCAAAGCAACTTCCTCTAATAGAATACATTTTGAATGTTGTTTTCTATAATGCTTTCCCTCTATATGATATGTGAACTTCAACCAAGTATATATTTGTACACATTACTTGGTTGGAGATCTGCATTGCAAAATTTGGAGAAATGTGAATTTTCGAAGGATGCTTGTGTTTCAATTCACATATTGTTCCGGAAAAAGCACCTTAGCGAAGTTTGTCTTTAAAAGTGAACTGAATCAAACTTATCCCCCACTGCTAGCTGCAAGGACACAGAAAGGTTTGACTCATTGGGGTTTTCACTGTTCTGTTCTGCTCTGCTCAGTTAGATGTAGCTTAGAAAATTCGTTCTAGTCTCTCGTGAAATTTTTCCTTTGCTTTTTTGTACTCTTTGCAAATAGGAGCTTTGTTTAGGTAAAATAAGAACCAAACAGAACTAGACGTTCCGGAAGAGCTGGGATTTGCTAAGGAAGCATGAGGGACCAAGCTGCCCAGATCTCATTAGGAGTCAAGAGGAGGCTTTGATACATATACTGATTTGACACCTTGCTGAGTTTTAGTCTTTAAGGGAAATAGGTACCCACAGCTCCCTGGATTTCAAAGGGAAATCTTCATCCCTAGTTTCAAGCAATTTAGAAGGCTGTTCTGCTTCCATGTGCCTGGTATGACCTTCAGGCATCCTTCAAATTCCACCTAGTTTGTGTCAACGTCACTTTCCACTGGGTCAGTGTTGGTGCTGACCTTTAAAGCCCTAAACAGCTTCACCCCTGTATACCTAAAGGTGTGTCTCCACCCCCATCATTCAGCCTGGACACTGAGGTCCAGCTCCGAGGGCCTTCTGGCGGTTCCCTCACTGTGAGAAGTGAAGCTACAGGGAACCAGGCAGAGGGCATTCTCAGTGGTGGTGCCCACCCTGTGGAACGCCCTCCCATCAAAAGTCAAGGAAATAAACAACTATCTGACTTTTAGAAGACATCTGAAGGCAGCCCTGTTTAGGGAAGTTTTTAATGACTGATATTTTATGGCTTTATTATTATTATTAATAATAATATTCTTTTGGGAGCTACCCAGAGTGGCTGGGGAAACCCAACCAGATAGGCAGGGTATAAATAAATTACTACTACTACTACTATCATATTTTTCAGTGTATAACACACACACACCGTGTGAAACACGACCCCTATTTTTGGGGACTTAAAATAAAGAAATACCCCATATGCAATATCCATGTATAAGACAACCCCTAATTTTAAACCTGAAAAAATAGGGGGGAAATATAGTCTTATACATGGAAAAATAGGGTAATTGGTTGGGCCTTGGCCAAAATCCCAATAAACCCCGTGGGAAAGAACATTGATGTTAACTACATTAAATGTAACCACTTATTATTCCCCCACCACTCCCAGGCTACGGTAATTGCCCCTCTTCCCCCAAAAAAGGAGGGGCATCAAGGTAACCAAATCCATTTCAGTACCAAGCATAAGCCTCAAATCAGACTGGGTCTAAATTATCCACTCCGTCCAGGTGTGCTGGGCCCAGGGGTTAACCCGAGCTACACAGTCCAGGTCCGGTCCCAAATCCAAGGATTCCGCGATAAGTCAGCCCAACAGGGCCAAGGCAGGAAATCAGGCTAGGTCAGGCACAGGGTCTCAGGCAGGTTCCAACAAGCAGCAATGTTGCTCCCGCAACCTGGGGCGGGGTCCAGTAGCCTTTTATCTTTGTTGGGGTAACGGCTGGTCCTGATCCTCGGTGACTCCAGAGGAGGGCAACCAAAATGGTCAAAGGCCTGGAAACGATGCCTTATGAGGAACGGCTAAGGGAGCTGGGCATGTTTAGCCTGGAGAAGAGGAGGTTAAGGGGTGATATGATAGCCATGTTCAAATATATAAAAGGATGTCACATAGAGGAGGGAGAAAGGTTGTTTTCTGCTGCTCCAGAGAAGCGGACACGGAGCAATGGTTCCAAACTACAAGAAAGAAGATTCCACCTAAACATTAGGAAGAACTTCCTGACAGTAAGAGCTGTTCGACAGTGGAATTTGCTGCCAAGGTGTGGTGGAGTCTCCTTCTTTGGAGGTCTTTAAGCAGAGGCTTGACAACCATATGTCAGGAGTGCTCTGATGGTGTTTCCTGCTTGGCAGGGGGTTGGACTCGATGGCCCTTGTGGTCTCTTCCAACTCTATGATTCTATGATTCTATGATTCTATGATTCTATGATTCTATGATTCTATGATTCTATGATTCTATGATTCTATGACTCACCTCCCTGTCCGAAGGTGAGCACTCCTCCTGCGAGTACTCAGGTCTCTCCTTCTCTCAGACCTGAGTCTCTGCAGCTCGGGAGATGTCGGTGGGTTCCTAGATCCAGGGGCTGCCTAAGCCTCTCCTGACCCAACTGGTAGTGGAGCAGCTGTACATGATTGCCCAGCAGAGGGCAAACAAGGTCATCCCCGCATCTGGAGCCAAGGCAGGCTCAGGCCCCTGACTTGGCCCAGCTGGTGCTTGTTGCAGGGGAACCTGTGCGGACTGGGGCTCTTCAGAATTAGGCCCTGGACTCGGTTCAGATGCCGCCTGAGGCAGAGGATCCGGTGTGGACTGAGACTCCTCTGGTTCCAAGTCCAAGCCCAAGTCCCAGGCCATCACACCAGACATGACTGAAGGTGGAATGTTCTCCCCAGCTGGTGCCCACAGTATGGCTTTTCAGGCAACAGGTGAAGGGTTTTTTGTCTCCCACGCCTTTTGATTATAATGTGTACCTCTATTTAAGTGACAGGTAGGTAGCCGTGTTGGTCTGCCATAGTCAAAACAAAATAAAAGAAAAAAAATTCCTTCCAGTAGCACCTTAAAGACCAACTAAGTTAGTTCTAGGTATGAGCTTTCGTGTGCATGCAGGAACTTTCTATCTTTCTATCTTCTACCTAAAATACATAAACCAGGAAATCCAGGACGCCCCATCATTTCAGGTATTGGCACTATTACAGTGGGTGTCTCCGTTTATATGGACTCTGTTCTGAAACCATATGCCATCAGTGCTCCCAGCTATGTACGTAAATGAAGAAGTGTGCATGCACACGAAAGCTCATACCTAGAACTAACTTAGTTGGTCTTTAAGGTGCTACTGGAAGGAATTTTTTTTCTATTTAAGTGCATTTAGATCTTATCAGTATGGCGTGCCGCCCACTCCCAGCAGTGGCCATCTGAATAAGCTTCTATAGCACAGAAGGGCTGAATAGTGAATCCTGATTAAGAGTTTATTCATATATCCTGTTCATTTGCATGATGATTACACTGTTACCACACATAACAGTCTGGCCATTTTTACTCATTGGAGCAGAAGAAGGCCAGAAGCTGTTAAACAGACTATTGGTTGGTTGGTGTTGTTTTTAATCAATTTTATTAAATGTGTTCAACCTAATATACAATAAGATTCAAACTGAACTAAAAAGAATAATGAAAAACCATATGTCTAACAGAAAAAACTAAAGAGAAAAAGAAAGGAAGGTACACTAATAATAATCCTCATATGATCCTCATAAAACACAAAATTATACGACGTGGGGATCCAGGGCACAGTCCTTCAATAGCTGCGCTCGTTTCTCTCTGGTTGGGGACAGAGGGTGGCGCTTGGGGGGGAATTGTCATCGCGCCACTCCTTGGTGTGTGGAGTACCTCATGGTGCGATTCTCTCCCCAATGCTTTTTAACATCTTTATGCGCCCCCTCGCCCAGCTTGTCCGGAGTTTTGGGCTGGGTTGCCATCAGTATGCCGATGACACCCAACTCTATCTGTTGATGGATGGCCATCCTGACTCGGCCCCAGACACACTGACCAGATGTCTGGAAGCTGTGGCTGGATGGTTACGTGGGAGCCGGTTGAAGTTAAATCCTTCGAAGACAGAGGTCATCTGGCTGGGACGGGGCGATATGGGATTGAGGGGGCAACTCCCATCTCTTGCGGGGGTGCAATTAGTGCCAGCATTGTCCGTTAAGAGTTTGGGTATAATCTTTGATACCTCCCTCTCTATGGAGGCGCAGATTACAGCTATAACAAAGGCAACATTTTTTCATCTCCTCCAAGCTAAGCAGTTGGCTCCTTATCTCTCTCGCCCTAACCTAGCCACTGTGATCCACGCGACGGTCACCTCCAGACTGGATTATTGTAACTTGCTCTATGTGGGGCTGCCCTTGAGACTGACCCAAAAACTCCAGCGGGTGCAGAATGCCGCGGAGAGACTCCTTATGGGGTCTTTGCTGCGAGATCATATTCATCCGGTACTATACCAGCTGCACTGGCTCCCGGTGGAGTACAGGATCAGGTTTAAGGTTGCTGGTTTTAACCTTTAAAGCCCTATACGACCTAGGACCATCGTACCTACGGGACCACAGAGAAATTTATGGTCTGCAAATAAAAACATCCTGAAGATCCCAGGCCACAGAGAGGTTAGGCTGGCCTCAACTAGAGCCAGGGCTTTCTCGGCCGCGGCTCCAATCTGGTGGAACGCTCCATCACAAGAGACAACCTGACATCTTCCCGCAGGGCCTGCAAGACAGAGCTGTTCCACCAGGCCTTTGGTCAGGGCGCAGCCTGACCCCCTCCTCTGGCAATCTGCACAGAATTTTGCTTAATGGTTGCCATCAATTTGATTTTAATTAATTTTATAATGAATGTTTTCAGAATGTTGGATTATTTTGATTGTTGTTAGCTGCCCTGAGCTTCAGCTGGGGAGGGCGGGATATAAATAATTATTATTATTATTATTATTATTATTATTATTATTATTATTATTATATATATCTATGTAGCCCTCAGTCACAGTTTTATCTTAGAGGGTTGAATTCTCCCACCTCCCTGTACATATCTTCATTTATTACCAATATATGTAAAGATACACATCTAGTTAATACTACTAACCACCAAAAAATCAAAGATCACACAAGAAGCCCAATCCCCCAAAAAAAAAAAAAAAATGGAAAAAAGGAAGATAAAGAAAGAAGAACTATTGGTTGGTTGAAGTTGTTGTTTATGAAGTACCGCACCATGAACACTATTTTTTTTAATCAAAATATATAACATTTAAAGGAGGTGGGCCCTCAGTTTATTACACAGATTACCAACAGTTTCAAATAATAATAAAGCCAACACAATAAAGAGGATGATTCAATATTTCAAGAGAATAATCTAATACATGTACAGAACAAAATAAAAAACAACAGGCCAAAATAATAAAAAAATTAAAAAACTAAGTCACATGACAGGTTCTAATCTTACTGTACCCCAATGGACCATAGCACTGTGGCTTGTATACCCTCCAGAGGGCCTGTCTGTCAAAGGGAGACATTGAGGACTGGCAATGATAGGACACCCTCTTCTCCATCCCACCCCCAGCTGTTCCAGTTGCTAATACTGGTCTTACTGCACTCCAAGGGGCTGGGGGTCACAGCAGCTTGGTTTAGGATTGGTGACCCAAGCCAAGGGGGCGAACCAAAGTGTATTAGGCATCCCTATCACTTGCTCTGAGATGGTGCTAAAAATATAATAATAATAATGAAAAGGGCATTGTTGAAAGAGAATTGCTAAGCATATGAGCTGTTTGATATTTGTTTTGCTCTGGGGGGTACGGTCTGCAATTATCCTCTGATTCTTTTAAAATGAATTTATGGTAACTAGATTAAAATGCAGGCAATATCCAATATTGCAAATGAAAGGTGTTAATTACAGTACAGAACATTGCCGTTTGTTTATTTATTTATGCAGCTAAATATCCATAATGATCCGAAATAGCAATATAAGCATTTGAAATAAGTTTTTTGGGGGGGCACTTTGTGTGCCTCCCTTCTTCAAAACGAAACAAAAACCCTCTTTATTTTATATTTTAAATTACCAATAGCGTTTAATAGTCGTAAAAGTTAAGACACGTTATTTATGAAACCCATTAATCCTTGGTGCTAGTTGAAATTCACATCGTTGGGGAGTTATCAATAATTAAAAGGGAAGATGTCATTAAAGTCTGCTGGAGAGGACACGGCAGTCACCTGGGATGTAAACTTTATCTTCAGAATTACAGAACATGATTAATGGGGAGGGGAAAGTATTATCTCTGTTTGAGGCCCCTGACCTTCAGAGAAGCCCAGAATATTCTTCTGCCTGCAGACAGCTATGGCAGTGGAGCGGGAAGTCTCAGATGCGGAATGAATATTCTACATTAGCCAGCAGGAAAAGAACATCTTCGAACCTGAATTTCACATAACAAGTTTTTTCTCTCTTTTAAGCCAGTTTTTGGGGGCTTCCAGCAATATCAACTTTCCCCACTTCCCGTTCCAAAAATATGTTTGTAAAAAAAAATAGCCGGATAGACTGATGTTCACTCTCCTACCCTACACATGTGCTGTTTTGGGGATTCTCCTAACCTCTCAAACCTGATTTGTGGGGCAGGAGAAGGACAGAGCAATAGTTGGACTCATCACATAGCCTCCTTCAAGCACAACTTTTAAGTTGAATCCAGCCCGCTGAAACTAGGGAATTTTGCTAAAATGCCCTGAAACATGTTTTGTTCTGATTCCTCTCCAGTCTCCCATGTGATTCAGGTAGTGAAGTAGTTATTGATGTATTACAACATCAAAAACTTCAGACTGGGCAGGTGCCTTTCATCCAGAAGGAGGGAGACCTACATCGGGTGAGTGTGTGCATGCTCACTACAGAGAAGTCCCTGTTCTGGGTCCATACAAAATAGCTCTATCTTAACTTTCAGTCAACAGGAGCCCTTTGCTGTACGCAGTGAATTATGCATTATGTAGCACATAATTACAAAATTAGTAAACCTACATCAATCTACAGTTTGCTGTACTGTAACCTCTGGTGATTCTACTTATTGGAACTTAATTTTCTCTCCAGATGCTACATAGCTAGCATGAATGAGACTAAAAGTGAAATTAGAGATATGTGGTGATAACTGGAGTCTTGGGAATTCTGGAACGCCTGGTAAAATATTTTTTAATACCTGCAATATATTTGGATATGCGTATGTGGTACAAATCTTCCCTCTTCAAAGACCTTCCACACATTAGAAGTACAACTCAGAAAGCTGACACTCCCTAGAAAACCATATGAAAAGCAAACAACGATAAATAAATCATACACCCATCAAAGAGGCTCTAAGTAGAGCTTTGAATCCAGAAAAGGATGGAGGGAGGAAATGAGAAATATCATTTTGGGCCTTCTCACACAAGGTTTTGGTGAATTCCACCCCAAAATCAGTTTATATTGAGAATGCAAAACATACATTAGCCAAAATGCTCATATGAATTTAAAATGTGTCTTTCACACATAAACAACCCCACATTCAAATAATTAGCGAGAGAGACACTCCAAGCAACTGAAACCATGTGAATCCCGTTTTTGGCCAAAAAATTACAATCCAGCCACTGTGATTGGAATGCCTTGGCAAAATATTTCACTGTTATTAAAACCTTCTGCAACTTCCAGTTGGCTGCAGGAGCTTCCTGCAGCCAATCAGAAGCTGCGCTTTGGTTTCCGAATGTTTGCTTATGTCCCAGCTGGACTCTGATCAGTCTGATAGTGCGTCTTACCTTATCCCGAATCCCTTGCCTCACATTTTCCCTTTCAGCCTCCATCTTGGCATATTTAGCTTTCCTCTCTTCTTCCTGCTGCCGAAGGGCTTCCTGTCGTTCTTCTTCCTTCTTGGCAGCATCTGGATCCTTCTCTTCTTCTCCACCCAGCATCTTCCCCATGTCTTTGGTAGCCCCTAAGGAAAGAGAGCAACGAAAAGGCAATGTGAGGAGGAATCGAGACACTAAGAAGAACCTTTGTGGGCGAGTACAATGTTGTCCTTGTGCATGAGGAGCTGGATCCAGTTACTTTATTTTTAAAAAAGGAGTCCCTTTACAAAGAAGGAGCTTGGATTCAGAGAAGCCTTTTGAAAACAGAAGGAGACAGAATAAGGTAAATGTTGCTGATTTCCCCTCTTGCCAATCAACAGGTAACTTTTTTTTCCAGCGCATGACAGTTTTGCACATGCTCATTTCTAAATCTGTTCTACCTCTCATCCACATCAATCTGTGATTTATTTATTTTAAAAATGCATTGCGTATGTTTTGTTCAGCATTTCTGCATACTTTTTATGCATTTTTAGTGCCTTTTACCCTGAAATGCACATTTTATATGCATTTCGCTGTCTTCTAAAGCAGGGATGTCCAACAGGTCAATTGTGATCTACTGGTAGATCCCTGTGAGGTATTGGTAGATCACCGGTTGATCTCTGGCTACCTTTCCTCAGTGTCGTTGAAAATGACTCCTGTCCCACCCCCTCGCCCAGCCCTCCATTGTTCTCTGATCAGTGGAAGGGAAAACTGAGCTTTCTCTTTGTGGCTGTTTCCATTCAAAGCATTATTATTGTGAGTGACTTTTTCCGTTTGACCCTTGCCTTTAACCCCCCCCCCCAAAAAAAAAAACCCCGGAACTTTCCTCCTAAGAAAGTATTTGTATAAAAACGGGGCTTTCCTCCTCCATAAAAAAGCTCAACAACTCTGACCTGAACCCCCCCCAAAAAAAAACGGGACTTTTCTCCTCCCTAAAAAAAACTCAACAACTTTGACCTGAACCCAAAAAACCTGGGGTAGATCATTGCCAGATTTCAATTCTGAAAGTAGATCACAGTCTCTCGGGAGTTGGCCACCCCTGTTCTAAAGCATTGAAAAATTCAGAGAAGGGTGAAAACTGAATGAGAGCTGCTTTCCAAGCTGAGCATTGGTCAGGGAAGTGGAAATCAGGTCAGTTTACTTAACAATCTGAACCAAGTAAAATCATCAAGCATCCTCATTGACCCCTCCCAAGTTATTCTGGCATGTCTTCTATGTCCCCCAGAGTGGATATTCAGTGGGTACAGGAAGAAAGGAGAAACCACCCCTTTCCAAAAGTGGACATCTGCTCACACAACTCTAAATCCAATTCATGCTGTTGTCACTGTGGCTTCGGGAGTAAACCCGGAGGAAAAATCTTGTGGGACATCTTCAGGGAAAGAAAAAGCTATGGAATAAACCCTACACAAATCTCTTTTACCCTTTTACAAGTCCACCACATATGAAAGAACGTTCCCTCTATCTCTTTGCATCTCCAGCACTTAACTGATTCAGTCTTATTCATCTTAGTAAGCCTACTTGGAGTTAAATACCATCTGTAAATCATTTTCAAGTAGTTCTCCTTCAAAGAATAACATGCTGTGAACTTCAAGTCACTTTTCTAGAGTTTTTCCCAGAAGTTAAAATCTATATTGTGACCTATATCTATTGCCCAGTTTGTCATTGAGGCTTTAACAAGCTTGTCCTTTGTTTCCCACTCTAATAACAAATTATACAATTTAGACGAAAATTGTTTTGTAAAAGTTCTTTTTTGAATTGTGGGCTTTGATCCAGAAAATCATTTTTTTCCTACAGTGGTGCCTCGCAAGACGAAAAGAATCCGTTCCGTGATTCTCTTCGTCTAGCGGTTTTTTCGTCTTGCGAAGCAAGCCCATTGACGGTTTAGCGGATTAGCGCTATTAGCGGATTAGTGGCTTTTAGCAGCTTTTAGCGGCTTATCAGCTTAGCGGATAAGCGGATAAGCGGCTTAGAAAAAGGGGGGAAGGGGGGAAAGTCGGAAAAACTCGCAAGACATTTCGTCTTGCGAAGCAAGCCCATAGGGAAATTCGTTTTGCGAAGCGCCTCCAAAACGGAAAACCCTTTCGTCTAGCGGGTTTTTCGTCTTGCGAGGCATTCGTCTTGCGGGGCACCACTGTATCTAATTTAAACATTTCATGTAACTGATGGTATTGTAACCAATCTGGAACATGGCTCCTTACATTTTCCATTGATCTCAGTTTGAGTCCCCCCACTCCACCCTGTAATTCCCTGTAGGTTGCCCACTGTCTATCCATATTAACTCTCTTAATAGAAATAGCTTTCTTCCCTTCCAGAAGATTTTTATATTTCTCCCAAACTCTATACAGATTCTTCCTAAGAAAACAGTTCATAAAACTTTTATAAATTTTCACCTTCCCATACCAAAGACATGCATGCCAGCCAAATTTTAAGTCATGACCTTCTAAATCCAGGATATCTGCATTATCCAATGTAATCCCTTCTTTTAACCAACACAAACAGGCTGCCTCATAATACATTTGCAGGTCTGACAGGGCAAAGCCTCCTTTTTCTTTTATGTCTATCATAATTTTATGTTTGATTCTTGGCTCCCCACCCCACCCCGTGAGATAAATTTAGAAATATCCTTCTTCCATTCTTTGAAGCAGCCTAAATTATTTTCAGCTGGACTTGATTGGAATAAAAACAGCATCCTGAGCAATAGATTCATTATAATAGCTGAGATTCTGTCAAGCAGGGAGACCTTCATTCTCTCCCAAATCTCCAACTGTTTCTTGATCTCTTTCCACAGTTTAACATATAAGTTCAGATTTCTTACTGTCAGCCAGATTCTCAGATATCTAACTTTTTTACATATTTGCAAACCAGACATTTTTTCTAACATATTTTTCAACTTATCATCCATGTTTTCCATCAACATTTTTGTTTTATCTGAATTTATTTTAGACCCTGACATGCTTCCTCATATGATAGACAACAGTCCATGCAGAATGGCCACTTAAAGTCCACACACACACACACACACACACACACTTACATATTATATGCATCAGTCCATACATACGGTCAAGGACAAGTAAATCCTGTTTCTTCCCATTCCCAAATAAAGAGAATAAACAGGGGGGTTGTGTACTGCCTGATCAATGTGCATAGACTCCAAATGATGCTGTCAACTATGCACAATCTGGTGGCATAAATAGAGTATTTCACCCTTCGCTAGGTCACTAAGCATATGGCTCCCTTGAAAAATATTCCCTTGAAGAGATACTATGTACATTTACCAGTGTGTGAAATTTTCACATTTTCCAGTATCACTTGGAGATTAAGTACATTGACCATGCAGTATGCAAAATCCTGTTTAAGATGTTCATTTGTGCATGTTCCCCATAATGTACACAATAGCTGGTATTGGGGGGGGGCGTTATTGGGTTGTTGCTTTTATTTTAATTATGAATTTTGTGGTTTTATGTTTTGATTTTATTCTGTGAATCTGCCCTGAGACCACCAGGTATAGGGCAGTATATAAATTCAATAAATAAATAAATAAATAAATAAATAAATAAATAAAATAATTTGTGCACATTCCCCATTCAGCCCAACATACACATATTGCAGCTTCTTTTCAGCTTGATGTCTGTACTAGATATTTACCCAGATTTCAAACTAGAACATTTTATTTCCTCTGGACTCAGAAGTTATTATGGATTCTGTCTACATACCTTCCTATGCTTGAATTCTCTCTCAGCCTCTCATGATGACTTGCGTGCTGGTTTAACATGCATGCATCACTTGGTCTCTCTGGTAGATTACAGTGCATTTGATGATTGGCAGCTAGAAAAGGAAACTAGGCTCACATTGTGAGAAGTGATGTGAAGTGATATATGAGTTTTATCTGGGGTGTTAGATATGTGGTCTCTCTCTCACACACACAGAGGCAATTCATCCCCTGATGTTGACGATTCTCCTATCCACTGGCATTACCCTTCATCTCTGCTCAGACAGTCATGAACTGATTGTACCCAACTAATATCAACTGGGTCCATTCTCAGTGGAAGAGAGACAGCTCACAGACCGATAATTGCACTCTGTAGAATTTAATATGACAGAGGCACGATACATTTGGAGTGAACAGAAAGGCTGCAAAGTGGAAAATCCTCAGTAGTTTTGTTCATTTTCCAATCAAAGCAGTTTCTCTGGAAATGGTGGTTATGGAAGGTGGCTGACCTATGTCCCTCCAGTCATTGGTGGCGTCCAACTCCCATCAGCCTCAGCTGGTATTGTTGATGGAAAGGACCGCTGGGAGCTGACATCCAGCAAAATCCAGAGGACTACGGGTGAGATACCCTTGCTGTAATAAATGAGAATTCTTAAGAGTTTTCATTCTGTATAAGTTGAAGAACTCTTGAAAGAGGATGTGGACAGAGAAGATGTGGCTTCAAAGCCCTGGTTCACCCATGAAACCTGTAGGGTGGCCTAGGGCAAGTCTATGATAAAGAGCATGGAAACAGCATTGGGCTGAGTGTTGTTGTTTAGTCGTTTAGTCGTGTCCGACTCTTTGTGACCCCCTGGACCAGAGCACGCCAGGCACTTCTGTCTTCCACTGCCTCCCGCAGTTTAGTCAAACTCATGCTGGTAGCTTCGAGAACACTGTCCCACCATCTCATCCTCTGTCGTCCCCTTCTCCTTGTGCCCTCCATCTTTCCCAACATCAGGGTCTTTTCCAGGGAGTCTTCTCTTCTCATGAGGTGGTCAAAGTATTGGAGTCTCAGCTTCAGGATCTGTCCTTCCAGTGAGCACTCAGGGCTTATTTCCTTCAGAATGGATAGATTTGATCTTCTTGTAGTCCATGGGACTCTCAAGAATCTCCTCCAGCACCAGAATTCAAAAATTGGGCTGAGTAGGGAGATCATTTTTGGAGAAGATGCCACCAGGAGCAGTGTGGAAAAACTTGCCTTTGAGATGGTGGTGGCGATGGTGCTTCTGTTCTTAAGATGCCTGGAGGTTCTGAACTCAGTTGCGCTTTTAATATAAAATGAACAGTTTCTTTCACAGGGAGCTGTGTCTGTTTTGGTGATGCCCAGGGAACACCTCTAAGTTACTGTTACAACACAGCCTCTCAGGTTTTATGGGAGATTTTAAACTGGCGGTTTCCTACCTTCCCAGTGAGGTCTGCCAGGCATCGTCATTAGCATCCTTGCACTGTCAGGGGGGGAAAACTTATCTTCTCCCAGGTATTTGACAGAAAAGGATACTGACAAGCTGAAACAGGTGCAGAGGAGGACGAAGAAGTTGATAAAAGCTCTGGAATCCAAGTATTGTGAGGAACGGTTGAAGGAGCTGAATATGTTTAACCTGGAGAAGAGACTGAGAGGTCACATGATAGCCACCTTCAAATATCTGAAGGGCTGTCACATGGAAGATAGAGCAAGCTTATTTTCTGTGGCTCTGGAAAGTAGCACCCACACAAATGGATTCAAATTACAAGAAAATAGATTCCAGCTAAACATTAGGTAAGTACTGTTCTACAGTGGAATGGATCGCCTTGGAAAGTGGTAGTCTCTCCTTCAACAGAGGTTTTTAAACAGAGGTTGGATGGTCATCTGTCACAGATTCTTTACCTGTAATTCCTGTATTGCAGGAAGCTGAACTAAATCTCCCTTGGTGCATCTCCTAACTTAACAATTCTATGAATTTATTGTTTGTTGGTGGCATGTTTACACTGCTGTTCAGTTGGGTATGTTTTATAGGTTTTTCCCATGGATTTGATAACTTTTTCTGATTTTATATAATTATTATTATTATTATTATTATTATTATTTCCCGTCCACCTGGCTGGGTTTCACCAGCCACTCTGGGCAGCTACCAACAGAATATTAAAAACACGCTAAAACATCAAACATTAAAAACTTCCCTAAACAGGGCTGCCTTCAGATTTCTTCTAAAAGTCAGATAGTTGTTTATTCCCTTGACATCTGATGGGAGGGCATTCCACAGGGTGGGCACTATCGGACTTGCATTCGACCGAACGACTCCTCCGGTCTAGCCTTCCAAATCTCCTCCGACAATGATTAACAACCTGAGCCTTTGATAAGGCTCCAAGCACATTCCCCCATTACGCAGAGTATACAGCAGCATGCGGAAGGATGAGGTAGTATGAGCTACATGGCTAGGTTTTATTTCTAATTACGCAGACAGAAAAGAAACATCCTCTCTCTGTGAAAGCAGAGAGCAACCGAAACAAACAAAGAAACAGGAAACCAGTAAACATCACACCCGTCTCCTGTCTTCCGTGAGACTTCCAACAGTCTGGAATCCCTGGAATGTAAACAGAGTCCTGTGACTCCAACTGTACAGTGGCACAAACAGAAAGTAACAGGCACCACTACCGAGAAGGCCCTCTGCCTGATTGCCTGAAACCTTACATCTCTCAGTGAGGAAAACTCCAGAAGGCCTTCGGAGCTGGACCTCGATGTCTGGGCTGAATGATGGGGGTGGAGACGCTCCTTCAGGTATCCTGGGCCGAGGCCATTTAGGGCTTTAGAGGTCAGCACCAACACTTTGAATTGTGCTTGGAAACGTACTGGGAGCCAATGTAGGTCTTTCAGGACCAGTGTTATATGGTCTCGGCGGCCACTCCCAGTCACCAGTCTAGCATTATGCTTTGTGCATTATGAAATTTGCTTGAGGACTCCTTATGCAATAAGCAACAGATAGATTGAAACAATAATACTATTAGTAACAACAACTTATACGTAGAACCATTGCACATGGCTAGCACTGTACTAGGACAGCCTATCTGAAAATTGCTGGTGGAGGCATATCCTAAATTTAGCATTTTTATTTCCACTAGATATTTTTGAGTCGGCAAAACTACATCAGCTTTATCTTCGGTTAGTTTATCTCTGCTTAGAGCTGCCCTGACTGTAATGAGGTAAGCTGCTCAGGAAACTGAATTCAGAGATACAGTGACAGAAGAAAAGATACGGTTATTGCTTCTAAGCATTGCTTTATCGGCTATCATTATGTCACAACAACACAGCCTTAGCCTGGCTGTTTCTGCTGGCTAAGGTGAGGCTGCAAATTGTTGTTGCTTCTGGATATTGAGGGTATAATCCTGTAAAAAGAAAATCAGTGCTATTGTTGGAGCATCAGTCGAGCCCTTATAACCAATAGCTGGCTGATCCAGATTTGTGTTGTGTTTTGTGTTTGTTTAAAGGAAAAATAAGTAAATTAAATGAGGATTCCTTTGATGCCTCAGATCCAGGTTTGGGGCAAGCACTCTTTTGGTGAGAGAGCCCCAGCAGAGATTTAAAATCATAAAATATGCAGAAAAATAAAGTGTGGAAAAATAGGTTGCTAGACAGTTAAACTATCCCCTTCTAAGTTGCTTCCAAAGTTTCCCTCTTCCCTTAGCAAAGAAAGAGACGACACATTTGGTAAGTTTAAAATGGTTTACTTATAAACCCTTCAAAGGCGCGATTCATGTGCTTTTCCATATAGCAGTAAGAAAAGGTTGCACAGGTAGTAAAACTTGGCTTCGTTACAGTAGTGAAAGTTCCTATATTTTTGGTATAGGAACTCAAGAGATGCTTCTTAGATTCATTTTGCCTGAGCTTGGAACAGGTAGAATGAGGTATAGCAGTAGGTTTTAGTACCTTCTTCCCAAGGTGAGGGAGAGTGACCTAGCTTATTCTATGACATTAACTCCTTCTTGCATTACTTAGACTAAAGAATGTTGATTATATGAAGCTGGTTAGTAAAAGGCAATAAAACTTAGGTTCCAAAGTGGTAAATGTTTCTAAATTATTTGTATAGAAATACAGTGGAACCTCAGTTCCTGAATGCCTCTGTTGTCATACATTTCAGTTTTCGAACACCAAAAACCCGGAAGCAAATGCTTCCATTTTCGAAAATTTTTCGGAATCCGAATGTGTTCTGCTGAGTGCGAGAAGCTCTTGCAACCAATGGGAAACCGTGTCTCAGTTTTCAAACGTTTCGGAAGCTGAATGGGCTTCTGGAATGGATTTTGTTCGAGAACTGAGCTACCACTGTAGAAAGATGGGTCATGAGGTCTGTTTTGGAGCATTCAGCTTAGATCTCACTGGGTTCACATGGTGAAAAATGGGAAGGGTTCCAGGGGTGCCAACTTAAAAAAATATATTGGGGGGGTCAGGCAAGCCTCACCCCACATAATCAATCACAAGACACGTCAAACACACAAACACCAGTTGAATGGCAATGTCCATCAACTTGGGGGGTCCATCAACTTGGGGCCCAGACCCCTCAAATGTTCTGATTTAATAGGGACATCCCAAATTTACAGAAGTTGGCCCAGCTTCTGATACCAATCCAGGCCATGCAGAAGACAGCAAAAGTAAGAGAGGGCAGGGAAGGAGGGGGTGAGCAGGCGGGTGGGCAAGGAAGGCAGAGAGGGGGTTAGCAATGGAGATGAGGGATGGTCCAGGGTGCCCTGAATTTTTCTCACAAAATGTTGGCAGGTATGCCAGCTCCCTCAAATATTTTATTGGAGAGCAAAGGGACCTCAGCCCCTAGGAGTTGGGTCCTATGTGCCCACCCTAGCTCAGATTCCACTGCAAGGGCGGCCAAAACCTGGCTCAGCTGGGACTCATGCGACTGGGTGCCTGAACAGTACAGAGGTGAAGGTAAAGGTAAAGGACCCCTGGACAATTAAGGCCAGTCAAAGGCGACTATGGGGTTGCAGCGCTCATCTCACTTCCAGGCTGAGGGAGCCGGCGTTTGTCCACAGACAGCTTTCTGGGTCATGTGGCAGCATGACTAAACCACTTCTGGTGCAACAGGACACCATGACAGAAACCAGAGCGCAAGGAAACACTGTTTACCTTCCTGCCACAGCAATACCTATTTATCTACTTGCACTGATGTGCTTTCGAACTGCTAGGTTGGCAGGAGCTGGGACAGAGCAACGGGAGCTCACCCCATCGTGGGGATTCGAATTGCCGACCTTCTGATCCGCAAACCCAAGAGGCTCAGTGGTTTAGATCACAACGCCATATCCCCACACCCTTATCTTTTTTAGATGGGCCTACCACGTTCCCTAGGGACACGGGTAGCACCGTGGGTTAAACCACAGAGCCTAGGACTTGCCGATCAGAAGGTGGGCAGTTCAAATCCCCGCAACGGGGTGAGCTCCCATTTCTCTGTCCCTGCTCCTGCCAACCTAGCAGTTTGAAAGCACATCAAAGTGCAAGTAGATAAATAGGTATCACTCCGGCGGGAAGGTAAACGGCGTTTCCATGCGCTGCTCTGATTCACCAGAAGCGGCTTAGTCATGCTGGCCACATGACCCAGAAGCTGTACGCCGGCTCCCTCGGCCTATAGAGTGAGATGAGCGTGCAACCCCAGAGTCGGCCACGACTGAACCTAATGATCAGGGGTCCCTTTACCTTTTACCACATCCCCTGGAGCACATGAACTTCTCAATGATGTCTCCTCCAGGTCCATACTGGTGTTATTATTGGGGATATAACTCCCTGTGGGCACAGAGGGCCTGCACACCAGGTCTCCATCTCCTTGCAGATGCAGGCACCTGCCCTTCATGTGTGTGAACAGAGGAGTGGATGGTGCTCCTCATTTCTAAACCCATATGCGTAGATGACACCTTGGAACAAAAGGACATTTCCCAGAGTTCTTGTAGATGCTCTCCATGTCAGCGAAGACAGAAAAGGCACTTGTTAATCACAGTGACTGTGGCTCTGTGATACATTGCTAATTGTCATGTACGCCGTGTACTACAAGGGGTTCTGATGTAGCATTGTTCTTTATTCAGCCATGTTACTTGGGGTGCAAGGGGGTGGGTTAAAATCTTCCATGCCTCTCCTCCTCCTTACCTTTTTTTTTTGAAAGATGCTATTAAGAGCTACATTTTTTTTTTTTAGCTGTACAGCAACAAAAGCCCCAATGATTAATTTATGTTCAGAAGAAATCCTTGCAATTAGAACAGCTGTCTAAAGAAAGAGAAGCAAATTCTATCTTTTCTCGGGGGCTTTGGGGGAAAGTACCCTCCAAAAAAAGGTCATGGTTTCCTCTTCCCACCCCCAACAACAACAACAACAAAATTCAGAGAGAAATTGTCTAATTAAGTCTCACTGTCAATCTATGGCCAAAAGCCCAAGTCTCTTAGCCACTGAAAACCTGCTGTCTCAGCAACAACTGGTCACATGGGATTGCGCATTCAGCCTGCCATATGTAATGATCCTCCTCCTCTTTTACCCATCCAGTTTTCTGGGGCTTCTCCTCTCACCCCATACCAATTTTAGGGTGCATGACGGAGGAGAGGAAGAGAATGCTTTATTGTGCAAGTCCTCGCCCCTACTTCTGCGGATGGGAAGCATCATCTCCTGCCAAAACAAAGCTGCTCCCCTCCAAACTAAGACCCTTCCTTTGAATCCTCCTTCCACAGCCACACTCAAACCCCAACACCAGATTCTCGTTCTCAGGAGGGACTGGTCGAGCCCCACCAGTCAGATGAATGGAGGAGAAGATGGGTCACATCTCAAAAGGGAGCATTATGAAGTTAGGAAGGGTGGGCTTAGAGATTCTCAGTATTTTAGAGGTGAGCAAGGACATGAGTCAAAGATACAATAAAGGAACCTTCCACCGAGTGCTCTCCAGATGTTAATATGTTATGAACAATGTCCCCAGGCATGAATCATATAATCATAGATGTGCAGAATTAGAAGGGACCATAAAGGTAAAGGTAAAGGTACCCCTGCCCATACGGGCCAGTCTTGACAGACTCTGGGGTTGTGCGCCCATCTCACTTAAGAGGCCAGGGGCCAGCGCTGTCCGGAGACACTTCCGGGTCACGTGGCCAGCGTGACATCGCTGCTCTGGCCAGAGCCAGAGCCGCACAAGGAAACACCGTTTACCTTCCCGCTGGTAAGCGGTCCCTATTTATCTACTTGCACCCGGAGGTGCTTTCGAACTGCTAGGTTGGCAGGCGCTGGGACCGAGCAGCGGGAGCGCACCCCCCCGCAGGGATTCGAACCGCCGACCTTTCGATCGGCAAGCCCTAGGCGCTGAGGCTTTAACCCACAGCGCCACCTGCGTCCCTACAGAAGGGACCATAAGGATCCTCTAATTCAACTCCAATGCAATGCAAGAATTTATTTTGTCCAGTGTGGGGCTTGAACCCAACCACCCCAAGATGAAGAGTCTCATGCTGTGACCTACAACTCCCAGCAGCTCCAGTCAGGATGTCCAATGATCAGGGATGATGGGCGTTCTATTCCAGAACATCTGGGGAAGGGTGCAATAAAGCATAGAATTTAGCAACAGTGGTGCGGTATGTTTAGGACCCCCATGCACATGCACATGCGCGCGCGCACACACACACACACACACACCACAACAACTGTATTAGGTTTCCCTTTAACCTCTCCCCCACCCCTGCCACAACTATTTCATTATCTCTCTAAAGCAGCCAGTGTGGTTTTTTTTTTATTATTATTAAAGCAAATACCCTTGACATTTTCATAATCAAGCGACTACATGACAACTCATTTCCCCCCCTAAAGACTATTAAAGTTAGACAACTTTTACATGTCTGGACCTTAATTGAAGGTCAATGGAGCTTATTAAAAGAGCTGAGTCACTGTGGGGTGGGAAGGGCCTCCTTTTAAAATGAATAATTATTTCCCTTTTCAAAAAAGGAAAAGGAAAAGCCCCACAGATTGATTTCAACGGTCGGTTGCTTGGGAGACTATTTTCGTTCTCAAAGCTGCTGAATCTCAGCTCCTTACAGGGTTTGGGAAATGTCTATTTAGAAATATTTACAACCATAAGCGGGAGGGAGAAAGCATAGACTCAGATAGCTAGTGCTAGTCTTCAAAGCAGCAGCACCTGCCCCCCACAAGCCACAATCTGCCCCCTTGCTCCCCAAGGCTGCCTCAGGCCATCCATTTCCAACAACCCAGCTGCTCTCTTTTCCACTGGGCACCTTGCAACTGCAACACTGTTCTGTAACTGGCAGGTAAGGTACCTACCTGTGTTCTTAGCTCCAGGATTATCAGCCAGCCCTCTGTGACCTATTAAGGAAGCCCATTTGGCTGGGAATCTGTGCAAAAGGCAAGGAGGGCCCCCGCTTCACAGAACACACCAGCATCCCCATCGCAATATGTTGCCCAGAAGCAATTACATATGGAGAAGGACTTTACACAAATTTAATAACATTTTTAGGGCCTTGGCTACAACAACGTTGCCCCAAACCAGCCATGGCTGTGATTGGATAATGAGATTCCTTGCCAAGCCAGGCACACACCTGCCTCCCCATCTCATCCCATCCTCCCCATCTCTTGTTAATCTTTTATCCTCGCCTATCTTGGCACTCTTTTCCTACTTATCTCACTGAAAACAAAGATTGGGCTTGTTATAGTGCCACAGAGGTCACAGATTGTAGCAGGGAAATAGTTTAATTAAGAGATGCCTTGTTTCATCCCAATAGTTTTGTACCACATAATGTAGCTGGGGGTCCCGCCCCCCGAAACAAAATGTTGTTCTACTTGTTGTTATAACTCATCTCTTCCATTTCTCTTACAGTTTGTGGTTATAATCATCTGAACCAATTAATGATGCCTACTTTTTAATGGGAATGAGTGGGATTGAGGTTGTTCCAGGCTTTGCTTTATGTGAAACTAGGGGTGGAAGGATCGGTCAGTTTCATTTCTCTCAGTTTCTCATTATTTACGTCTTCAATTCAGATGTTTTGCAGCTATCTGCATTTTTTTAAAAAAACGAACAAACATGAATATTCATCAGTACTTTAGTGCAAATTTCTCCTAATAAAAACATTTTACATGAAGTTTTGACTAATACACATTTTTTACAAGCAATTTCCACACGTATAATGCATGTTGTTTGTTACTTTCAGTAACAGATTAATTTTTACGCACCTTTTTCCTCTAATATGTGGATTTTTGTAAACACCGTTTGACTGACGAACTGCACAGAACAATTTGGATAAGTGCGAATTGTAAGAGATAGCTGTGTTTCAGTTTACATATTGTTTTGAAAAGTGCAAATTATTGATAATTTGGCTTCAAAGAATTCTGTAGTTTGGAGAGGCTGCTGAGAGATGTTAGGAGATCCCTATTCCACTCCCAGAGCTATAATTTTCACAGTGGTTCAACAGTCAATCCCTCATCCCAGGGAACTCTGGGAATTGTAGCTCCGTGAAGGCAGTAGGGGACTATTTAAAGTAGTATGATACAGTTTTAGAAGTATACTGCAGCTGATGCCTTTCTCTTCCCTCTCTACCTGTCATCTCAATTCCCTTATGATTTCTTAATAGAGAAGAGCAAAGCCTCCTGATGTTTGAATCATTCAACACACCAATATTGCCTAGATCAGGTAGTCAATAAATAAGGTAAAGGTAAAGGTACCCCTGCCCGTACGGGCCAGTCTTGACAGACTCTGGGGTTGTGCGCCCATCTCACTCAAGAGGCCAGGGGCCAGCGCTGTCCGGAGACACTTCCGGGTCACGTGGCCAGCGTGACAAAGCTGCATCTGGCGAGCCAGCGCAGCACACGGAAACGCCGTTTACCTTCCCACCAGTAAGCGGTCCCTATTTATCTACTTGCACCCGGAGGTGCTTTCGAACTGCTAGGTTGGCAGGCGCTGGGACCGAGCAGCGGGAGCGCACCCCGCCGCGGGGATTCGAACCGCCGACCTTTCGATCGGCAAGCCCTAGGCGCTGAGGCTTTTACCCACAGCGCCACCCGCGTCCCAGTCAATAAATAATGATCAGTAAAAAAGTAATGACATAGACAACTTGGGAGAAATTAAATAGTCCTGCAAGGAGCACAATGCAAAATGGAACCATCAGCCAGAGCAGATAGCTCAGTCCATAGAGCATGAGACTCAATTTCAGGGTCATGGGTTTGAGCTCACGTTGGGCAAAAAGATTCCTGCACTGCAGTGGGTTGGACTAGATGGCACTTGTGGTCCCTTCTAATTCTCTAGTTCTGTGAAAACAGCCCTACCTCTGTGATGAGTGACATAGAGCTGTGCATGTAGACCAGCAAAAATGAAGTTAGGTGGCTAGCTTTTCCTGCACAACAATAGGGCCAGGCTTTTGTTAAAATTCTGTACTCAAGAGGCAAAATAAATTCTGCACCAAGACTAGTAGATTCCTGTGACCTATATAAATTCCACAATGTAAGCCTATTAGTATAATCCCTCTTCTTTTACACCATTCACCCGTCAATTTGTATTCTGCTGGATAAATTATTCAGAGTCCATCCGTCGTCATTGTCCCCGCCATTTCTGGGAAAGCACAAGGAGTGATGGAGAGCTCTGATGGCTTTGGCTTCTGACTTCAGCAGGTGCACTGCACAGACACTTGCAACCATATTGGTGGGAGAGATTGATAGTTGCTTTCAAGTCTCCCACTTAATGGGTAG
The DNA here is from genome assembly GCF_951804945.1 of Podarcis cretensis. Lineage (NCBI taxonomy): Eukaryota > Metazoa > Chordata > Lepidosauria > Squamata > Lacertidae > Podarcis > Podarcis cretensis. The sequence goes on from NC_137187.1 coordinate 5,169,948, forward strand.
GTTTAAAAGACACCTCCAGATGGAAACCTCAGAAATCCCAGCCTCAGAGTGCTGGCATCTGCTTTTTTACACCAACTAGGGGTGTATGGGGTGCCAAGGGAAGGTTAGTACCTCTGGTGGGGAAAATGTTGTGCTTCTTTTGGGATAGTTTGTCCACCTTGGGTCCCCAAACTACACTTAGCTCCTAGAAGCTGTCGTCATGTGACAGTAGCCACTGTTAGAATTCCTGCATCACGATGGCAGTCATGGGATTGTTGTCTTTCACATGACGGTATATGTTTTGACTCCACAGAGTGGGAAGTGACGGAGACAGGATGTTTGTGTTCCTGTGTTCCGTGAAGTGGGACTATTGTCCTTTGTCCTTTTTCTCTTTGCTGTCTGATGCTAGAGAGAGAGGGAGCCATGTTGCAGTGCTCTGTGTGTGTTTATATGTAAATAAAGTAGATTAGCCAAAATGCTGAGTTGCTGAGGTCTGTCACGAAAAGCTGTGAAGTCTCTGTGGATCCCTAAGTGTGCCAGTGTCGGTTGGCATCGGTCACTGTGATGTTCGGGCTGAAGAAAGCTTATGAAGCTCCCAAACGATCGACCAGGAGAGAGGGAACATGCCAGTCGGGCATGTGTCTCTGCCAGGGTCCTACTCGAGTGTAGGCTGAACTCCTGACAGCCACACCATGGGAACAGCTTCGATTGGCCAGCCAAATGAGGGGAGGGTAGCTGATGGGTCTCAAACCCTCAGTGACCCCCCCCCCATATGAAAAGAGAGACTCTAGCAAATTGAGCGGACAAAACCCATAGTGGGTCCAATGGTCAAGAAGGCAGTTTCTGCATGCGTTATGGGGAGAAATGAGGGACAGATGGGGCTCATCAACTTGTGAAGACAGCCCATCTGGAAGAAGCAAAATTCTGATCCCAAACCTCTGCAATCCTGAGGCTGAAGATTGGGTTGTAGCATTCAGTATACAGGAAACAGGGATGGGATGAAAATAATTTTGGCTTCAGTGTGAATTTACCTAATTTGCACCTCCCAAAGCAATGTGTGAACCTAAGTGCATCTATCATTCAAAGCTGGAATTCTTCCAAATTGAACAATGCAGTGCTCTTACCAGAAAAATGTGCGGAAATGTACATGAAGTGTGCATAACAATGCAAATATTGGTGAAAATATATGCATATTACCTAAAATTGCTAGCAAAAATGTTTAGAGCAGGCAAAACTGCCTTCAGAAACAAGTATAATAGAAGTGTGCCTCAAAATGCTGAGAATTCCCCCCTCCCCCCCCCAAAAAAAACCTACTGCTACTACAGTTCAGTGACAAACTGAACTTTAAGGCTGGAAAAATGAGAAACTGTGAGAAAGCAAATTTGACAGATTTGTTCCAGCTGTAACAGTCATTTCTGAATGCTCCTTCATGTTAAAAACAAACAAAAATTTCTCTCAAGTAAGGGGGTGAAGTGGGGGGAGCCCAATACATTAAGAAGACGAATTCTAGCCCAGCTTGCTCCCTGCTGTCCCAGTTATCTGCTGGCAGAGAGCTTTTGATCTAGGAGGAACATGCCCTCTTTGTCACCCTGCCCTGCAGCCTGATGTGATCAGGGTAGTGCCATATCATTGCTGCATCCTTCTGCTGCATGTGCAGTTCAGGCCCAAGATTTGCAGCACATGATGCGTCACTTCAGCTGGGGACTAGGGGGACAAAACCCTTTCATCATTTTGTTTGCTATTTGTGTATTCAGTTCCATCTTGGTCAGCACAGGACCTGTCAGGGAGCCAACAAGGAGAGCAGGTCACTCACAGATCAGAGGAAAAGAGTGAAACACTTGGCCAACTTACAATTAGTTTCTTTATTAAGGAAAGCAGAACAAAGAACACACAGAGACTTCTAAAGGTTGCTCCTGTCTTAGGGAAGCTGTCGTCTGGACTGGCTTGTAGCTCCCACTTCACCCCCTAGCCATCTGTGTAGGTCCCTCCCTCTGTCTACGGCAAGCCCCAAGGGACCATCTCTGTGTCAACCAGGCAGAGGGCCTTCTCGGTAGTGGCGCCTGCCCTGTGGAATGCCCTCCCACCAGATGTCAAGGAAATAAACAACTCTTTGACTTTTAGAAGACACCTGAAGGCAGCCCTGTTTAGGGAATTTTTTAATATTTGATGTTTTATCGTGTTTTTAATACTCTGTTGGGAGCTGCCCAGAGTGGCTGGGGAAACCCAGCTAGATGGGAGGGGTATAAATAAATTACTACTACTACTACAGCCCTTCCCTATCATGTGAGTAGGTGAGTAGGGTTTTACATGCCATTTCCTTGATGGTGATCAGCTTTCCTTTGCAACAAAAGAAATATTTCCCCTTTCCATCACCTCAAAAAGGATCAATTGTTGTTGTTGCTCCTGTTACAGGGAAAGTATACTTGGCCTGGATAGCTCTGTTGGTTAGAGTGGGGTGCTGATAACACCAAGGTTGCAGGTTCGATTCCCATATGGGATAGCTACATATTCCTGCATTACAGGGGATTGGACTGGAGTATCCTTGGGGTCCCTTTCAACTCTACAATTCTATGATTCTATGTTTCAGTCTTTCATTGTGTTATTGTTGTTGTTACCATATTTTCCGCTCTATAGGACGCACCTAGTTTTAGAAGGGGAGAACAAGAAAAAAAAATCTCTCCCTCCCTGCGCAGCACCCCTTCAGTGAAGCAGCAGGAGAAACGGAGCCCCTTCCATTTCTTCTGCCGCTTCGCTGAAGGGGCGCTGCACAGAGAGGGAAAGCTGCGCAGCGCCTCTCCTGGCTTCAGGTGGCTATCCCTGAAGCCAGGAGAGTCTTGCTCTCCAGGCTTCAGTGAAAGCAATGCAAAGCCTCTGGAGCATGGCAGGAGTGCTACCGCTGCACTTCGGAGGCTTTGAGTTGCTTTCGCTGAAGCCATGGAGCCTGCATTCACTCCATAAGATGCACACACATTTCCCCTTAATTTTTAGAGGGGGGGAAAGTGTGTCTTATAGAGCGAAAAATACGGTGTGTGTGTGTGCGTGCACGATCCATTGTTCAGCATGAGGATGTTGAACCTGCTGAGAACAAGCTGGTACCCATAAGTGTGGGCACTGCATTTTATGGATGTGAAATTTCTCATTTATCACCCACACTTTGGGTAGCAGACCTCCAGGCCCTGCCTCCTTAGTGGCTTCTCTCTAAAAGATGCACATCTAAATGAAGTGGGATGAAAATTGGGATGCAAATTCTGGGGAACAGGTTTTGTTTGCCCATGAGGATGTTGCAATTCCTGCCTTGCTTACCTTGCCAAGTTGTCCATATGCTACCCAGATACCTTCAAGCAATTCTTTCTCCCCCCCCCCCATAGCCATCTTCATTTTCTCGGTTACAAAGCCAAATCAGGATTCGAGAAGAAAGGGGAAGGTAGGCAAGGGAGGAAATAGTAGCTCCTTTTCAAGGCATGGTGAACAGATAATTTCTTTCCAGCTCTGTTCCAGCTCAGTTTCGTGGCCCAAGTCAAGATTTAGGCTGTAGTTCACACATGAATGTACATCCCTTGATCATTCACTTGCAATGGAAGGTGTAAAACAGAGGTGGGAAGCTGTCACCCTCGAGTTGAGCTCCAGCCCCCATCAGCCCCAGCCAACATGAGCAATGGTCAGGTATGATGGGAGTTGTGGTCCAGACGTAGGTTTGCCACTCCTTGTTTAAACTAAGTACATTGAAGAGATTGAGTTAGATCAGACTGTTACTCACACACTTAGTCCCCACAGAAACAAATGAGAAACTAAGAGTGACTAAGGCTGCAGTTAGCACCCACTTACTTGGAGTCAGTCTCATTGTGAATCTAGACTGGGACTTGGGAGCAAACACAAGAAATTTAGGACTGGTCTCTGAGTTACTTCCATGTTACAGACATATGTACTTTCCTTTACATCAACTTTGTTGGAGTGGTCACGTTGTGTGGATGCCTGATTATCGTCTTCCAAAGCAACTACTCTATTCCGAACTTTAAAATGGTAAGCATAATGCTGGTGGTCAACAAAAGAAGTTCAAAGACTCTCTCAAGGCAAATCTTTAAAAAAGGAATATAAACACCGACAACTGGGAAACACTGGCCTGTGAGCGCTCCAAATGGAGAACAGCCTTTACCAAAGGTGTTATGGGTTTTGAAGACGCTCAAACCCAAGACAAAAGGGAGAAACACTCTAAGAGGAAGGCACGCTTGGCAAAACCCTCACTATGATCAACTCCCATCTGGAAACCTATGTCCCCACTGTGGAAGGACATGTGGATTTTGACCTCCACAGTCACTTATGGACTCACTTTTAAAACTGTGTTTATGGAAGACAATCTTACTTGGCTACAAGTGATTGCCAAAGAAGAAGAAGACTTTCCTTTACACTGACAGTCAGAAAAGGAGGTGGCACCAGTTCATGAGCAAAGTTGCATTCCTGTGCATACTTACTTGGGAACAAGTCCCACTAAACCCAGTGTCCCACTAAACTCAGAATTCATCCTATATTTCCTTTCCCATGCTGTCATTTTATAGCTTTGTTTTTATAGCGCTTTCTACCTCATGTGTTTTGCCTGACAATTTCTGTGCAGCACAAAAATGGGAGAAGAGAGCTTTGCTGTGCCAAAACTTTTCCACAACTCAATTTGATCAATAGAGCTGATTAAATATGAAGATAATGGATATGACAGTTAGACCACAGCTATAAGATCCTGCATTTCAATTTCAAACTCTGCTGAGACCCAAATGAAACAGTGGAATGGCATCATATATCAAAGTTAACAAAGCTACCATAAATTTAAAAAAGTAAAAAGCCACCTGTGCTATATTCCATAACTAAGCTGGTGTGGTCGCAAGGAGAAAAAGAATTGGATGTCATCAGTATACTGGTGACACTAAACCCCAAACTCTGAATGACCTCTCCCAGCAGTTTCATGTAAACGTCAAATAACATGGGCAACAGAACAGAACCCTGAGGGACCCACAATACCCCCCCCAGTATTACCTTCAATACTCCCCCAGTCAAACAATACTCCCCCAGTCAAACAATACTCCCCCAGTATCACCTTCAGGGTTTGCCCCTTTAGGAAGGAACAGACTCCATTTAAAGCCTTCAAGTCCCATCCCACAAAGGCAGCCCAGAAGGATACCATGGTTGATAGTACTGCAAGCCTCTGTAAGGATAGATTTTGGCTAGATTTTCCACTTTTGCTCTATTGTTTGCATGCGATAGGATTCATTGGGTGAGAATGCATAGCTAAGTTGAGAAGGTGACCTTGTTCCTTACCTTCATAGTCCTCATCAACCTTGTTTGCCTACATTGCTTTTTCCCCCTATCGGCTATAATGATGCACATATTTTGTTCAGTAGCTTAACTGACATTCATGGAAGCTTGTAAACAAAATCATGAATGTCACTGCAGCCAGATTGAATGGCAATGAGGGTCAACTGAAGTCATAAACACTGAGCCAAGGAAGAAGATGGTTCTGGGTACAGAGACAACATCAAAATACCATGGATGTTTGGGGAAGCCTTTCCTGGTAATTTGCTCCAGCGGGTCTAGTGTACGGCTTTGGAACTGAACAGTGAAATGGGGGGTTATTTGGCACAGCATGCTGGATCTGTGGGGGATCCAACAACCTCTATGATGCTAAGAAGCTGTGATATTTTGAAGAAGAAGGGGAGAGACTCTTAAATAACGTCCATGAGAATCTCCTGCAAATTACGTAAATGTAGCCCAAAGAGAAAAATGTGTCAGCAAGTTGTATTGCTTTTCGTTCTACACAAAAGACCAAAGAATTGTAAAACCATTCTAATTCCCATGGATGCAACTCAGCTTCATTAAACTCATAGTGGGATCTGTATCATTGACCTCAATGGATTACAGCCCACCTAATGAAACTTTACTATTTTTATTATTGTGTAAGGAGAAGCTTAATGGCAATGTGTCTTTTCCACCAACATCGATACACCTGACAATTTCCAAAAAGCAAGGTTCCATATGTAAATCACAATCCTTCAATCTAGTTTATTCAGCAGAGAAGACGGCAACCTGCTGGGGGACCCAGAGTGCTGTGCCGTGGCTTAAAAAACCAATTTAAAGATCCTTTGCAAATGCCTCTCTCTCACCAGGTACTTGGGGAGGGGGAGACACTTTTTTCATCTCTTGGTGCTCGCTGTCCTTAAAATCTCAGGAAAGCTCTCTCTGCTCTGCTTGGGAAAATAAGACAGAGATAGAAAGCTCCTGGATTCCCATACAGCGACTCTTTGAACTACAGTGAAGGACTTTCTTTGGGTAGTTAATCAAGTCAGGCAAATTCACATTTCTTGCCTTTCTGGATCTGAGCAGATAAAGAGATTTTGTGTGTGCATAGTTTGTGTGCCTGGTTTTTGTTTTTGTTTAAAGACCCTGGAAGACCTGAACTGGGTCATTTCTCTCTGTCAAAACAGCAGTCCTATATTGGTAGAAGAGGCTTTTCTCTCCTTAGCCTTTGGATATGTGGGCAAAAGCAATCTATTTAATCAATGTAGACTCTGGATATATATTCTACATATGTATACAGTGTTATGTGTTTGGGGGTACCCCTAAATTCCTGGATCCAGTAAATAGAATTTAATCAAACATCCTGAACCCCTGGATCCAGCAAGGGTTAAAATATAAGCTAGGCTAGTTTTCTTGGGAGAAAAGCAATGACAAACCTAGACAGCATCTTAAAAAGTAGAGACATCACCTTGCCAACAAAGGTCCGTATAGTTAAAGCTATGGTTTTGCCAGTAGTGATGTATGGAAGTGAGAGCTGGACCATCAAGAAGGCTGATCGCCGAATAATTGATGTTTTTGAATTCTGGTGCTGGAGGAGACTCTTGAGACTCCCATGGACTGCAAGAAGATCAAACCTATCCATTCTGAAGGAAATCAGCCCTGAGTGCTCACTGGAAGGACGGATCCTGAAGCTGAGGCTCCAATACTTTGGCCACCTCATGAGAAGAGAAGACTCCCTGGAAAAGACCCTGATGTTGGGAAAGATGGAGGGCACAAGAAGAAGGGGACAACAGAGGCTGAGATGGTTGGATAGTGTCTTTGAAGCTACCAGCATGAGTTTGACCAAACTGCGGGAGGCAGTGGAAGACAGAGGTGACTTGCGTGCTCTGGTCCAGGGGGTCACGAAGAGTCGGACACGACTAAATGACTAAACAACAATATCAAGTTTCCTGAGAGATGAGCCATTAAGAAAACAAAAGGAAGTTGATGAGCTATTAGGAAAACCAAAGAACTAGGGCTCTGTGCCAGATGGCAAAAGGGAGGGGCCCCTCCTCTAGCTCTGACATAGGAGACAAAGCCAAAGTTTGAAGCAGAGTTTCAGAGTTGCCTGTGATGTGATGTGACCTAGTGGGGAAAGGTTGCAGGTTGTAAAAGGCAGAGCATGGCGTTAGCTTTCTGCTGTGACCCAAGGCTGTAGTTATGGGACAAATAAGACCCTTTGGGATGTTAATGCTATGAACCCCTTCTCAGGTTGTATATATCTGCAAATAAACCATATATCACAAAAGACACCGCAGTCTCCACTGTGCCTCATTTACCCACGAACCCTGAGTAAAGTGCATGGAATCTCGCACCACTCAGAGATTGGGGTGGTATGCAAGATTATTTATTTTATTATACTGCTATCCAATCTGGTAAGGTAGCCCACCTACATAGCAGAAGGAAAATCCTGATCCTAAACCACTGCTGCCTTGTGGGATATCTTCAGGAGAAGAAAAGGCTAAGCAGCAAACCCCACACAAATCCAGGATGGTGCCTTGTATGCCTACAGCTTGCAGCCAAGCTGGTGCCAAACATATTGCTCTGCTTGCCTTTGGACCACAACAGCCAGGCCAAGAGGTCTTGTCATCTGGGCAGCCCAAGACCTCCATACACATTGCCCAGGCTCATGCCCTGGAGTGGTGACTTGGGTGCTGCTAACACAGCAGTTCAACTTCACCCCCAGAGGCACACTCCATTGCCTGTTGAGACGGACAGATGCCAACAAAAACTGATATCCAGTTTACATGCCCCCCAAGTTATCTGTTACCCAATAACTGAACCAGGATTGTGCACACCATACATTTAAAGCACCTTTAAATAATCCTGGAATTCAGGGTGGTGTGAGGAGTGGCTTACTGTACAGGTAACAAGTCCACATCTGCTTTGTTTCTCCAGTACTGATCATTCCTAGGCTATCTGTTGGGGTGTGCGGTGACCATAAGGTCATGTATGTTGCTTAGCAGTGATGTCCGCTCAGGAAGGCAGCATGTAAAGATTGCCATGAGGCCCAGGAGTCCTGGTGGAGATCATTTGCCATGGAAACAAAAACAGCCTCTGTACTAACACCTTGGGGGAGCACCAATAGATGTTATATCATGGTGATGAAAGTGGGTATTGTTGTAGTTTAGTCGTTTAGTTGTGTCCGACTCTTCGTGACCCCCTGGACCAGAGCACACCAGGCACTCCTGTCTTCCACTGCCTCCCGCAGTTTGGTCAAACTCATGCTGGTAGCTTCGAGAACACTGTCCCACCATCTCGTCCTCTGTCGTCCCCTTCTCCTTGTGCCCTCCATCTTTCCCAACATCAGGGTCTTTTCCAGGGAGTCTTCTCTTCTCACGAGGTGGCCAAAGTCTTGGAGCCTCAGCTTCACGATTTGTCCTTCCAGTGAGCACTCAGGGCTGATTTCCTTCAGAATGGATAGGTTTGATCTTCTTGCAGTCCATGGGACTCTCAAGAGTCTCCTCCAGCATCATAATTCAAAAGCATCAATTCTTTGGTGATCAGCCTTCTTTATGGTCCAATAATTAATAGGTATTAATTATTTCCTCCCTCCACAAAGCTGTGATTAAGGAAGTGATGGGAGAGAGGTCCCCTCTGTCCATTTCTCTGCTCGAAACACACACTCCCAGCTACTTCCGACCATGGAGAAAAGATATGGGTCAGGTGAAGAGGAAAGGGTTAAGCAGCCACCTCTGCCACTGTGCCACTCAAAGCTCCACAGCTTCTGAGACTGCATCTGCTTAACAAATAATAATCAGGAGAAAGACAGGTGCCATTGTGTGTCTGAGCTAGTTTGATTGTCACACCAAGGCTCACAGTAAACCAACCAAAAGGATTTCTTCTCTTGCCGTGCAATTTAGTAAAAAAATATTTTTATATATATAAAAAATCTCCAATGCCAATGCTTGAAAGAAACCCTTACTTCTAAAGTAGGTCACCACTTTTCAATGACCTTTACAGGCTTCATAGGAGCAACTCATTCAGTCCCAGGGAGGAAAAATCAAGGCAGTTCTGGGGGGGGGGGGATTTAGATTTTATTTTATTCTGCACACTCTTTTTGAGATTTGTGTATACTTACTAATGCATTTATTAATTTATTTATGCAGGTATTTCTGTAGGACCAAATCATGAAACATATTATACCGTATTTATTATTTATTATTTATTATGACGATAAGTTGCATCGACAAAGGAATAATCTGTGGGTTGCAGTTAAGCATCAAGGCTATCTATAGACCATGTGGACATTCTAAAGCTATTTTTATTTCATCTCCCTTGAATATTTCTAATGATCTGTGCACAATGACAAGATGACCAGACAGCAGAAGATTTATGAGCTCATACTGGTGCTACAAGCCCAGACTTGTCATATAATGGATTTTTTCCCCCTCGCACATAAATGTTCTTGGAATATATTTATGGAACTTGTCCATAATAAATCAAGGAACTGTTGCCTGATTAAATAAATTAACAGAGCAATCCTATTAGGGTGGTGATAGTGAGAATCCATGGTGAAGCTATCACTCCATCCTATGCACTAGCTCAGACATAGGCAAACTCAGCCCTCCAGATGTTTGGGGACTACAACTTCCATGATCCCTAGCTAACTGGACCAGTGGTCAGGGATGGTGGGAATTGTGGTCCCAAAACATCTGGAGGGCTGAGCTTGCCTATGCCTGCCCCAGCTATTCATTGCAGATGAGACAGGAGGCATAGGTTGGATTATTCTTCTCCCTCCACTCCTGCCTTTTCTGTTTCTTTGTTTTTTAAATTCCCCCTGCATTGACACCAGTTATGGGGTATTAACCATACCACCTGGGACGCGGGTAGCGCTGTGGGTTAAACCACAGAGCCTAGGACTTGCTGATCAGAAGGTCGGCGGTTTGAATCCTGGCAACGGGGTGAGCTCCTGTTGCTCGGTCCCTGCTCCTGCCAACCTAGCAGTTTGAAAGCACGTCAAAGTGCAAGTAGATAAATAGGTACCGCTCCGGCGGGAAGGTAAACGGTGTTTCCGTGCGCTGCTCTGGTTCCCCAGAAGCAGCTTAGTCATGCTGGCCACTTGACCCGGAAGCTGTACGCCAGTTCCCTCGGCCAGTAAAGCGAGATGAGAGCCGCAACCCCAGAGTCGGTCACGACTGGACCTAATGGTCAGGGGTCCCTTTACCTTTACCTTTAACTATACCACCTGCAGGGCTAGCACAGTTGTCAAATCTTTGGAGAGGGGCATGTCAAGTGAACAAAGCAAGTTTGAATCTTATGTATCCAAACTTGCCCTAATATAACCCTCCCACCTCCCACCAATGGTCCATCTATATTTCACTATATGTCACAGTGCTGTCCGACAAGGAATGCCCTGCGTGAGGAATAAACTCTTCATTGTCAAGAGTACACTTACAAGTTAGGGAAATGCATATCCATCAATCCTAGGTCCCTGCGCAACTCTTAGGTGTGCACCCAATGAGGCAGTTGCAGCAGCAGAGAGGCCCTGCCCCTGAACTCAGCTTATGTAGTTCCTCTACATGTGCTGTGCGCAAGCAGGAGAAGACTGCTTCTGTGTGCAACCTCCTTTTGCTCCTCCCTCCTCAATTCTTGCCTGGTCCTGGGAGACAGTATACCAGGAGAGGTGGGGGCAGGAGGAGGAGGTGTGTAAGTCTTTGACTCTACACCTGCCTGACCTATCTTTCCTTCCTCCTGCTGTGCCTGTTCTTCACTCTCCAATCCCACAGCTTCTCCTGCCTCTGACTCTCATCTCCTGGCTGTCCCAGGCTCCTCCAGTTCACTGATCCCTTCCTCCAAGGCAGTCTCCAGCCCTCCTCCCAGTGCCAATCAGTGCCTCAGGGTCCAACCAGTCCCTAACAAATCCTAGGGCAGAGGTCAGCAAACTAAGGCCCGCGGGCTGTACCTGGCCCTCAGGAGTGGTTTAAGCGGCCTCCAAGCTGTCCCTGAACCCTGCCACCCAGTCGACAAGTCCCCACGCACTGCGCTAAACCAACGCAACGCAGCTCAGGGACTCACTTCCGCTGCACTGGCGAGGCTTCCTGGCAGCTGCAGGAAGCTCCTGCAGCCAATAGGGAGCTGCAGACGCCTCCTTTGCACTGGAAACAGCATCTGCGCATGCACGCACGCACGCAGACGCCTCCTCCGTGCTGGAAATAGCGTCTGTGCATGTGCATGTGCACACAGGCGCCTCCTCCGCAGCAGAATTAGCATCTGCAAATGTGTGTGCATGTGCGTGTGTGTGATCCAGCCCACAGAGAGAGATCTCTGGGGGAGTGGACCGGCCCAGGCTCCGTAAGCTTTGCTAACTCCTATCCTAGGGGCTCCTCTGGGGTGTAGATGCCATCTATGGGACTCGGGTGGCGCTGTGGTCTAAACCACTGAGCCTCTTGGGCTTGCTGATCAGAAGGTCAGTTGTTCGAATCCCCATGATGGGGTGAGCTCCCATTTCTCTGTCCCAGCTCCTGCCAACCTAGCAGTTCAAAAGCATGCCAGTGCAAGTAGATAAATAGGTACCGCTGCAGCGGGAAGGTAAACAATGCTTCCATGCACTCTGGTTTACGTCACAATGTTCCATTGTGCCAGAAACGGTTTAGTCATGCTGGCCACATGACCTGAAATGCTGTCTGTGGACAAACGCTGGCTCCCTTGGCCTGAAAGCAAGATGAGCGCCTCAACCCCATAGTTGCCTTTGACTGGAGTTAACTGCCCAGTGGTCTTTTACCTTTACCTTTTAGATGCCATCTTATGAGTGGAGCTGTTCTCTGCCAGCAGAATGGCACTCATGCCACTTTCTACAGCCTCTGAGGATTGCATCCTAAGTTGATTCATCATGCAGATTTCAAATGATTAATAAGTTGGAGATGCACATGGATCTAAATATATATTCACATTCACTCATTCAGAATGGTCCCATGATTCTAGCCATGAGGTGTAGTCATTTTACCTGTGTGAGTGTGCATTTTGCCAGAGTGGTGGAAGACGATTCATTAAAATCTCGACTGCCAAACGAAATAATTGAGAAAGAGAAAATGCCTATGAAGACCAAACCCAGCTGATTCGTCTAAAAATAAATCAGTGATGGATCAATGGAAATTAATTATGGGATGCACAGAAGAATCTTCCCCTTGTACAAGCCGTCTTCAAAAGAAGGAACTGTTGTTGTTTCTGATTGTATGCCTGCAGACCTAAAGGATAGGCTCACCCCTTATATGCCCAACAAATCACTGCACTCTGCAGGAGAAGGCCTCCCGCAGATAGCATCTCACCAGGAAGTCCATTCCATATGATGGAGAAATCAGGGGAGGAATTCAGCACTGCACTTCAGTTAGTAAAGCTTGAAGATGTGGACAATGTGCTTGGATCGGTCAGAACAGCCACTTGTGCGCTGCACCCTTGCCCTTTATGGCTGATAAGAACTGCCAGCTAGGCCAGGGAGGTGATTAATGCCTCCCTGCGAGAGGAAGTGGTTTCTGCCTGCGTGAAGGAGGCAGTGCTAAAACCATTCCTCAGCAAACCCTCCCTGGATTTGAAAACTCTAAGTCAGGGTTTCTCAAACTTTGGTCTCCAGCTGTTTTTGGACTACACTTCCCAGCATCCCTGACCACTGGTCCTGCTAGCTAGGGACGATGGAAGTTGTAGTCCAAAAACAGCTAGAGACCCAAGTTTGGGAAACCCTGCTCTAAGTAATTACCAGTCAGTTGCCAATCTCCCCTTCTTGGGCGAGGTTCTTAAGTGGGTGGTTATGGATGAGATCCAGGTGCTCTTGGAGGAAACTGATTTTCTAGATTCATTTGTTTGCCCTGTATGGTGAGCTCTGTCAGGAGAGAGACAGGAGAAATGTGTCCTTGTTAATTCTCCTCAACCTCTCTGCAGCTTTCGATACCATTGACCATGGTATCCTTCTGGAGTGGCTGTCTAAGTTAGGGGTGTGTAACACCACTTTTGTACTGTTCCACAATCCCATCAGATATGTCTAAAACAGGCATCCCCAAACTCAATCCTCCAGCTGTTTTGGGACTACAACTCCCGTCATCCCTAGCTAACAGGACCAGTGGTCAGGGATGATGGGAACTGTAGTCCCAAAACACCTGGAGGGCTGAGTTTGGAGGTGCCTGGTCTATAAGTACCCCCCTGCTGGTATCCCCTCCAACAGTATGGTGAAAGTGTAGAATTTATGTAAGACAACCTCTGTGGTGTTAAGATCTGAAACTGCTTTTATGTATGTTTTTATTGTTAAATCACTTCAGGATGTTTCATGGAAAGTGATTTAGAAATGAAATGAGATGTAAATGCACAAGAGTATATTTGAACATTCATCCCTATGTACAAATTGAACATGGCATTATTAGTTCCCAGTATTTTGATTCAAAACTTTGCTAGGCATCTTGCTTGCATCTACCGACCTGTGAATCACATCAATAGACTGTGGATTCACATCACAATACAGTATAAGCAGCAATTTAAGTTCGATTACTTGAAATGTCTACATTAGATACTACCAAGGTTCAGACACCTAACTGGGCCATGATTCAATTTGCATAGAGAAGAAGCAGGTAACAGGCAAATAATTTTCCCCTGAACCACACACCTGATGGACAATGCAAAACTATGCAATCTCAGAGGCGTCCAACACAGTGCTGTGTTGAATGGTTCAGTCTGCCATGTTGATTCAAGATGAAGTCCAACTGTTTCCAAACAGAGATCAAAACCCGCTCCTCCATTTTAGGAACTGCCATGCCAAATAGAGTGCCAGTATATCCAAATCAGTGCAGTGGGGAATAGTTCGATCTGTCAACTTCATTCAAACTGGCGTTCAGTAGTTTCCAAACACAGACCGAAACCTGCTGCTCCATCTCTGGAACTGTCGTGCCAAATTGGGCAAAAGAGGTGTCCATATTGGTGTAGTTTGGGACATTTTAGTCTACTACCTTGATTCACGACAGCATCTGATTGTATCCAAATGTAGATAAAACTGGCCCCTTCATCTTGAGAACCATCATGCCAAGTTGGGTGGTGATATCTCAAGGGACGTCCAAATGGATGGAGAACAGATGGACCAACAGACAAACCACTTTCCAAAATATATGTATGTAGTAGATTGAGCCAGTGACCCTTCTAACATCATTCCTTGCTTTGAAACTACAGCAGCATATGTCTCAGCCAACCCAGCCCAAGGCATTGTTATCCATTTGTATAGCTCGTGTCTGGGAGCAGACAGTTTCTAGCAGTGGAAGGAGCCTTGCTGTTTAATTCTCAAGGCAGAGACAAACAGCAGGGGAACACTTCTTGCATCGCTTCGTCTGTTATTATTTCAGCTTCCTGTCTCTAAGGTTTCTAACATGTAAGTGGGGGGAGGGGCGGGAGGCAAACAGAACTTAAAAGCCATTCTGAAATCAGACCTGGAAAGAGAGGTGATGTTGCCCACATTGTGACCCCAGACATAAGGGTAAAGCAAAGCAAAACAGAAAATCAAGACTGCATGTGCAATTTTTTAAAAAGGTAATCACATTCCCTCCAACATTTCTCTGATGAAAATAGGGATGTCCTGTTCCATAATGATAACTATAATAGTTTTAGTATTTATACCTCACCCAGATAGCTGTCAACTTTTCCCTTTTCTTGCGAGGAATCCTATTCAGAATAAGGGAATTTCCCTTAAAAAAAGGGAAACATTGACAGCTATGCTCACCCATCTGATTGAGTTGCCCCAGCCAATCTGGTCGGCTTCCAACATACATAAAAACATAACAAAACATTAACATGAAAAAACTTCCCTATACAGAAGTCTTCTAAAGGTTGTATAGTTACTTATCTCCTTGGCCTGGGGGTCACAATAACTCCATACCCTCCAAAATTTCTCCCATGAAAATAGGGATGCCCTAAGGAAAAGCAGGACATTCCAGGATCAAATCAGAAACAGGGATGGCTTCTGTAAATCCAGGAGTGTCCCTGGAAAATAGGGACACTTGGGAGGGTCTGTAATCATTATCATCATAAAAAACAAGCAAAACCAGACAAAGGAACAAACCATTTTCCAAAATGCATAGTAGTTATTGGTTAGTCGAGAGATAGGGAACCTGTGACTCACCAGATGTTGCCGGAGTCCATTTCCCATCATCTCTGAATGTTGGCCACACTACCTGGGGGTGCTGGAAGTTGGAGACCAACACCGCTTGGAAGGCCCCAGGTTCCCTAACCCTGGGCTAGAGCTTGCTTAATTAGGGAACCAGAGGGCTACTAATCTGTTTGAAATGATCTTGAGATTGTGTCCAAAGAGAAATATTCAAGTAAACGCCATTCAAACCTATGCACTTGTAAAAGGAACTGAACATACGAATCATGCTCTGATTTGTTTCAATGTTTATCTCTTCATTTCTGCATTTGCTTAGCTCTCTCACTGAAATCAATGGGATGCCAGCGTATCACTTGCACTGGCCCACAGGTCTTTAAAAACGTCTCTCTCCAATTAAAACGTCAAAAGCAATTCCTTTTTTGTGTGTGGCGTTCTGAAACAAGAGTACCAATCCTGAAGACATTTTGTGCAAATTTGAAATTCATTTCCACTTCAGGTAATATTGAAAAGTAGTGGGGGAACAGTTTTTTTCTGCTAAAAATTATAGGCTGCCTATATCAGCTTGAAAGGAGGCTCCACCATCTGGCACCCGCCATTGGCAATTCATGAGGCTGATTAGGTGCAGCAGAAATTGAGAAATGGCGCCAAGCTACACTTTGCGCTGGAGATCTGTGCTCAGATTCCCCATTTTAAAGAAGCAAAGCAAGCAAACTTAAAAGCAGTTCCAAGGAGGAACAAATTGGATCGGGGCAGCACCACTGAGGGAGGGGAATGCTTTACTATTTTGACCCCACTATTTTTGCAATGCCAATCCTGCCCTCTGCCTTCCTCTCCCCAGCCCTCACTGCCGATGAGAGAGCAGGGACAGGGCTTGGAGGAGAGTGCTTGCGCTTTGAGTGGGGATGGACCTAGACGTTGACCAAGGCCTTTTCATTCCTGACCCAAAAAACTACTGTATTTACTTGAATGCCATGCACCATCGAATCTAATGTGCTCCCTTACTTCGCAACATAATTTGGCCAAAAAAAAAGGTGTGCATTAGATTCAAGTAAATATGGTATTAGGGATGCGGGTGGCGCTGTGGGTTAAACCACAGAGCCTAGGGCTTGCCGATCAGAAGGTCGGCGGTTTGAATCCTGGCAACGGGGTGAGCTCCCATTGCTCGGTCCCTGCTCCTGCCAACCTAGCAGTTCAAAAGCACATCAAAGTGCAAGTAGATAAATAGGTACCGCTCCGGCAGGAAGGTAAACGGTGTTTCTGTGCACTGCTCTGGTTCGCCAGAAGCGGCTTAGTCATGCTGGCCGCATGACCCAGAAGCTGTACGCCGGCTCCCTTGGCCAATAAAGGGAGATGAGCGCCACAACCCCAGAGTTGGCCACGACTGGACCTAATGGTCAGGGGTCCCTTTACAGCAACTTGGAGGTGGGGTGGAATCAAGCAGTTGGGGGGAATGGTGTGAAGAGGAAAGGCTTAACCAATCCTCTGGTTGCCACCACTGGTGCAGTCCAATTTCAGGTGCTTGCAGATGCTTTTAAAAATATATTGGGAGGTCCAGTTGTGGGTCCACAGAGGGCTGTCCATGCCCCCTCTTTCTGCTACTGAGCCTTGATCTTCTCTCTGTGCTAGCAGCAGGGATTTTTAACATACTCAAACAGGTTGTTTTATGTCTGCTGGTTTATTTTATTTTTAATTTGCCCAGGTCCTCATGGGGCAGGTATTCAATACGAAGCACTAGAGGAAGGGGAAAGAACAAATTGAAAGAGTTGAACTATACAGAACCCCTTGCTGACTTAATAGATTATCTGCTAGTAAAATAAAGCACACAGCACTTATGAGTCTCCAATCCATTTATACTCACATAGGAAAACTCACAGTTTTAATGAAACAAGAGGCATTGCTCCATTGGCTTCAGCTAAAACAATACATTTTTTGGGTGTACGCCAGTTTATTCAGTGCATTTTGTCATTTTGTGAACCATGTGTTTTGGACCATGGATCAAAAGAACATTTTGCTTTTAGATAGCAGAAATCTCCAATGCTCTTTGTATCTTGCCCATTGTGAACTTTCAACATTTGCTTCCAATCCTGAATACAGTGGTGCCTTGGGTTACAGACACTTCAGGTTACAGGCGCTTCAGGTTACAGACTCCACTAACCCAGAAACAGTACCTCAGGTTAATAATAATTTATTATTTATACCCCGCCCATCTGGCTGGGCATCCCCAGCCACTCTGGGCGGCTTACATAAAAACCAAAAATACAGTAAAATATCACACGTTAAAAACTTCCCTGAACAGGGCTGCCTTAAGATGTCTTCTGAATGTCAGGTAGTTGTTTATCACTTTGACATCTGCTGGAAGGGCGTTCCACAGGGTGGGCGCCACTACCAAGAAGGCCCTCAGCCTGGTTCCCTGTAGCTTTGCTTCTCGCAATGAGGGAACCGCCAGAAGGCCCTCAGCGCTGGACCTCAGTGTCCGGGCAGAATGATGGGGGTGGAGACGCTCCTTCAGGTATACTGGACTGAGGCCGTTTAGGGCTTTAAAGGTCAGCACCAACACTTTGAATTGTGCTCGGAAACATATTGGGAGCCAATGTAGGTCTTTCAAGACCGGTGTTATATGGTCTCGGCGGCCGCTCCCAGTCACCAGTCTAGCTGCCGCATTCTGGATTAGTTGTAGTTTCCGAGTCACCTTCAAAGGTAGCCCCACGTAGAGTGCATTGCAGTAGTCCAAGCGGGAGATAACCAGAGCATGCACCACTCTGGCGAGACAGTCCGCAGGCAGATAGGGTCTCAGCCTACGTACCAGATGGAGCTGGTAAACAGCTGCCCCGGATACAGATTTGACCTGTGCTTCCATGGACAGCTGTGAGTCCAAAATGACTCCCAGGCTGCGCACCTGGTCCTTCAGGGGCACAGTTACCCCATTCAGGACCAGGGAATCCTCCACACCTGCCCGCCTCCTGTCCCCCAAAAACAGTACTTCTGTCTTGTCAGGATTCAACCTCAATCTGTTAGCCGCCATCCATCCTCCAACCGCCTCCAGACACTCACACAGGACCTTCACTGCCTTCACTGGTTCTGATTTAAAAGAGAGGTAGAGCTGGGTATCATCCGCATACTGATGAACACCCAGCCCAAACCTCCTGATGATCTCTCCCAGCGGCTGCATGTAGATGTTGAAAAGCATGGGGGAGAGGACAGAACCCTGAGGCACCCCACAAGTGAGAGCCCAGGGGTCTGAACACTCATCCCCCACCACCACTTTCTGAACACGGCCCAGGAGGAAGGAGCGGAACCACTGTATGACAGTGCCCCCAGCTCCCAGCCCCTCAAGACAGTCCAGAAGGATGTTATGGTCGATGGTATCAAACGCCGCTGAGAGATCCATCAGAACTAGGAAACAGCTGTCACCTTTGTCCCTAGCCCACCGGAGATCATCAACCAGTGTGACCAAGGCAGTTTCAGTCCCATGATGAGGCCTGAATCCCGACTGGAAGGGATCCAAATGGTCCGCTTCTTCCAGGCGTGCCTGGAGTTGTTCGGCAACCGCTCGCTCAATCACCTTGCCCAAGAATGGAAGATTTGAGACTGGGCGGTACTTTGCTTCAGGATGAGAACAGAAATCGTGTGGCGGCAACGGGAGGCCCCATTAGCTGAAGTGGTACCTCAGATTAAGAACAGTTTCAGGTTAAGAACGGACCTCCAGAATGAATTAAGTTCTTAACCCAAGGTACCACTGTACCAGACCCTCCAAGTGTCCCTATTTTCCACAGACAGTCCCGGATTTACAGAAGCCGTCCTGGTTTCTGATTTGATCCTGGAATGTCCCACTTTTCCTTTAGAAGACACCTGAAGGCAGCCCTTCAGATAGGAAGTTTTTTAATGTTAAATGTTTTGTTATGTTTTTATATGTGTTGAAAGTCACCCTAGTGTGGCTGGGGCAACCCAGTCAGATGGACATGCTATAAATAACATTGTTGTTGTTGTTGTTGAATAGGACATCCCTATTTTCATTGGTTCCCTGTAACCTCACTTCTCACCAGGAGGGAACTGCCAGAAGGCCCTCGGCGCTGGACCTCAGTGACTGGGCTGAAGGATGGGGGTGGAGACGCTCCTTCAGGTATACTGGACCGAGGCCGTTTAGGGCTTTAAAGGTCAGCACCAGTACTTTGAATTGTGCTCGGAAACGTACTGGGAGCCAATGTAGGTCTTTCAGGAATGGTGTTATATGATCTAGGCAGCCACTCCCAGTCACCAGTCTTCCTAATAACTCCCAGCATATTTAACGGACAACAGCTGCTATAATTCTTTGGGGAAAACCAAACCTTCTGGCTGAGCAACAGCCAAAAGACCTCCCTGCATTGCTTTTGGGGAAATGCTAGCATAAACGTATGATCCAAGCCTTTTTTAATGAGGGACTTTAAAAGTATACTATTTTTTTTAAGTACAAATGGTGAATCTGCCGTCTTCTAGATAGAAAGAAACTCTCATCAACTCCAGCCAGCATGGCCAATGGCCATAGATCTGAATCTACCAACACCTGGAGGGCCAGAGGTCCCCCAATCCTGTTATAAGCTACAATCCAACAGATCAGAGTTCACTGCATTCCTTCACAATAATGCAGCCACCACAACTGCTTTTTGTCTTTGACTCCAAGAAATGTCATGCCAGCAGAGTGGACAGCATGTGTTTTGGCATGAGTCTGAAGAGAAGGCCATGGGGAGGAGCAAGGTGATTGGGTCAACATATGGGAGGGCCAAGATGGTGGAAATGAGCAACCCATGAGGTCTTTTGTGGACTAATTGAAAGTATTCTAGTCAAATGAAATCACTGGCAGGATTTGAGATATGAGCAGCAGGGGGGGGGGGGGGGGAATGATACAATAATTGCATTAGAGGGTTTTTCTTATCATAGATAAGAATTTGATATACAATGCAGTAAAATAAAAACACTGTGGAGGTGTGAGTGGGAAGTCAGTCTATGAAACAAAGACATATCATTATTTGATTTGAAGCTAATTTGTGAAATTCTGAAAATTTTACCAAATATATATATTAAGAAATGAGCTAGTCATGTGACCAACATTATGCTGTCCTAGCAAGAATTAAAAGAAAAAGGCTCTTCTGAGACTTGTAGAGACCCTTTCAAGCTACTTGTGGCTACTACTACTAGTTTCTTATGTAATTCCTCAATTTAAAATAGGAGGCAGTTGTAGGTGGCTTAACAAATCATTTATTTTGGAATGAGAGAGGAATTTGACATTTTTATGTATAAACCTCAGTCAACAATTTACTTTTTTTGTGGTGGCAGGGATTTTTGAGAAGACTTTCTTATTTACAAAAAGTGTTAAGTTTTCTCCCATTAAATGTCGAATCTGTTAAAAGGTGCAGGCCACTTGCTTCACATCACACTCGTTGTTTGCATCCATTTCAGAAGCCCCCCCCCCCACTCTGCCCACCGAAAGGAAGAAAATAATTTGCTGTTGTGGATTCTAGTGCTGAAAAGGCACTCTGAAAAGACAGATTTACTTGGGGGACATGAATCTCTTTCATCCTAATTTTCCTAGCACAAAGAACAAAATGAGCACCAGTAAGGAAAATGGCTGCCAGAATGAGATTCCTCTTCCGCTCCAAAAGCCTTGTTCTCAACACAATGTCTTTCAAACCTACAAAGACTGCCTCTTTCTTTCAGAGGAGGGATGAAAGGCATAAAGCAATGCACTGCAGCATAGTCTGCAAGGGATCGGATAAAATTCAGGGGAGACTTCACAAATGGTGCAATATATATATATATATATATATCCTCAAAAGACTTTGGGTAATGAGTGGCTAGAGGGTGCTAGACCATGCATCTTTAAGATGGCTGCTAATTTTGTTGCTGCTTGCGTCACATATGTTTCATATATCCCAGGGGTTATTGGGAGCAGGGAGATTCCGCTTGTACTATGAAATTTTCCAAATGACCATTTCCTCCACTTCTTTTTAAGGGCCAGTGCTGCAGCCTGAGACAGAGTAGCCCCCTCTATTTCCCCATTGTTAAGTTGTGGGTGAACATATCAGACGACACAGCAATTCTTCAAACAGCTCTTGTTTATTCACAGGCCAGAACAGAACTGAACTGAACTGAAGGGTTCAGCCAGCCTGCTTATATAGAGCTCCAGTACAACGTAACTGTAGCAACGTTCTGTAACTATCCAATCACTGAACGTCACTTTGGATCCCTTATTTGCATATGTGGACCTGAGTAAAAACTATCTACAGTATCCCCCTGCTGGCCCAGGGTGAGAACTTCAGTACATAACACCCATGTGCCACCTTCTCCTTCTCACCCCTGCCCCTTTTTGCGGCCAACTGATGTGTAGGCTTGCCAAGGCTTTCCAGGGCCTCCCAAATGAAAATGCCTCACTCTGATGAATGATCCTAGGGAATGTTGGGCCTTTTCAGAAGCCACCTTCATACCACACATTCAAAGCGCCATGATATAACTTTAAACAGTCACAGTTTTCCCCAAAGAATTATAGCAGCTGTTGTTCGTTAAATATGCTGGAAGTTATTAGGAAGACTGGTGACTGGGAATGGCTGCCTAGATCATATAACACCAGTCCTGAAAGACCTACATTGGCTCCCAGTACGTTTCCGAGCACAATTCAAAGTGCTGGTGCTGACCTTTAAAGCTGTAAACGGCCTCGGTCCAGTATACCTGAAGGAGCGTCTCCACCCCCATCATTCTTCCCAGACACTGAGGTCCAGCTCCAAGGACCTTCTGGCAGTTCCCTCCTGGCGAGAAGTGAGGTTACAGAGAACCAGGCAGAGGACCTTCTCGGTAGTGGCACCCTCCATCAGATGCCAAGGAAATAAACAACTATCAGACTTCTAGAAGACATCTGAAGACAGCCCTGTTTAGGGATGTTTTTAATGTTTGATGTTTTTAATATCCTGTTGGAAGCTGCCCAAAGTGGCTGGGGAGGCCCAGCCAGATGGGAGGGGTATAAGTATTGTTGTTGTTGTTGTTGTTGTTGTTGTTAGGAAGACCTCCTACCCCCCCCCCACAAAACTACAATTCCCAGAGTTACTTGTGAGAAGTTATTGGTTGTTAAACCACTATGAGTACTGTAGCTCTGGGAGGGGTATGGGGGTCTCTCAGCACCATTAAGAAACTGCAAGTCCAAAAAATTCTTTAGGGGTAGTCATAACTGTTTAAAGTTGTTTCAAAGTGTTTTAAATGTTTGGTGTGAAACACTGAGGTGCTAAGACCCCACTTTACTGCAGCAACACATGCCATTTGAAGTTCAAGAGCAGCAAACCATTAGATTGTGAAGTTTAACAGCTTACTATTAGCTCAATCGCAGCACATCTGTTTTTCATGCAAAAGGTTCTATCCACAGTATTTCCAGGTAGGGTGAAAGAACCGTAGGTAAAGGTAAAGACCATTAGGTCCAGTTGTGGCTGACTCTGGGGTTGCGGCGCTCATCTCGCTTTACTGGCTGAGGGAGCCGGCATACAGCTTCCGGGTCATGTGGCCAGCATGACTAAGCCGCTTCTGGTGAACCAGAGCAGCGCAGGGAAACGCCGTTTACCTTCCCGCTGGAGCGGTATATATTTATCTACTTGCACTTGAAGTGCTTTCGAACTGCTAGGTTGGCAGGAGCAGGGACCAAGCAACGGGACCAAGCAACGGGCCCACCCTGTCGCGGAGATTCGAACCGCTGACCTTCTGATCGGCAAGTCCTAGGCTCTGTGGTTTAACCCGCAGCGCCACCCGCGTCCCATGAAAGAACCCTAGAGGACTACTAATCAGACAATACTGAGATAGATGGACCAATGGGGCAGCTTGGTATAAGGCAGATTTCTCTGTTGCTAACTCAAGAATAGTGTGTGCAATTTGAGCTAAGAAAATAAATTCCATGCTAGAAAGAGCTTGAGTCAGGATGCTTCTTGACCAGAGATGGGGGAAAAAAGATGTACCGACCAAAGAAGAGTGGCAGACCAAGCTGATGGAATATGCAGAAATGGCAAGGCCTACGGGAAAGATCAGAAATCAGGAAGACCAAGTATTTTTAAAAGACTGGAATGATTTTCTAACATATTTGAGAGATCACTGTAAACAGTTGAAATCATTGGCAGGAATACAATGACACTTGTAATGTAACATGGATTTTGGATACTATGATTATATAACAGATAGGTAAAGGTAAAGGGACCTCTGACAGTTAAGTCCAGTCGCAAATGACTCTGGGGTTGCAGCGCTCATCTCGCTTTACAAGCCGAGGGAGCCGGCGTTTGTCCGCTTCCACAGACAGTTTTCCTGGGTCATGTGGCCAGAATGACTAAGCCGCTTCTGGCAAAGCCAGAGCAGTGCACGGAAACACCGTTTACCTTCCCACTAGAGCGGTACCTATTTATCTACTTGCAGTGCGTGCTTTTGAACTGCTAGGTTGGCAGGAGCTGGGACCGAGCAACAGGCGCTCACCCTGGCAAGTCCAAGCAGCACAGTGGTTTAGAATTGGAACCCATGGAGGGAGGAAAGAGGTCTCAAGGTTCGAAAGAATCCTTTTCTTTTTTAATGTGTGCAAGTATTATGTTTATGGTGTATAATTTTTATGTAAAACTAATAAAAAATTATTATTATTATTATTATGAAGAAGATCAAGAAAGAACTTGATTCCATCATATTGCATAAATTACAGGGATTTGCACTGGATTAATCCCAAAATGTACTGGGTAGCTTTGGACAGATCCAGGACTTGCACAGTATGAAGCTGGGTTTCTCCAAAGTGCCCCAAACAGGTGACCTCCAAAATGCTTCAAATCGATTCAGAGATTTGGATCTATAAAAACACTGCAGTCAGTGTGTGTGTGTGTGTGTGTGTGCGCGCGCGCAAAATACAAACATTTCTCCCCATAATTGATCATATAAAAAACACACCACGGTGGGTAGAGGAGGGCGAGTTCTTTTGTAACTGACAGGTCTAGATTCTAATCAGAATGAATTGTTTTAGCAGGACTCTCCAATCACAGGGAAGGATGTTGAAATAATGTATCACCCTGCTCTTGTCTGTTCTATGCTCTTTCCTAGTTCTGCTACAATGCTTGCCAAGCAAATTCTACACATTCAAGCCCTCTTGTCTCTGCACCACATGCCCAGAGATCCACTCTGGTCAAATCAGTTTCACACTTTTTAGTACCAAATGAGTAGAATACAAGCCAGAATCAGCTCCCCCCTCCCCTCGCAATTCATTATCATTCCCTTGCCTCTGGACAGATCCTATACCAAACTGGGATAGCTCAGCTTGTATAGCATGAGACACTGAATCTCAAGGTAATGGATTTGAGCCCCACATTGGGCAAAAGATTCATGCATTGCTGGGAGGGTGGACTAGATGACCCTCAGGATCCCTTCCAAATCTAAAATTCTATACCGGTAATTCTATGAGACATTACAGGTTACTTTTTACTTTCCTAGAGGAACCTCTGCAGTGCCATGGGTTATTTGTAGCAATGTTAAGCAGAACACAAATTTATGAAGGCGTTAATAGAAATAGTAATAAAAAGATGATACACTTCCCCATCCTCCATTCAGTGTTATTTCTACCAAGGTTTGATCTGCCGAGCATAATCAGCATTCTAATACTGATCAGCAAAATAAGCACTGCTTACCTGAAAGTGCACATCCCCCAGTTAGCTTCATTGTGACTAATCACGCACTTCAACCTGAGTACCTCCAGAAGTGTCTTTGGTGGGTGAGGTCCTCGCTGGGTGTATTTCTTTCAGGCATAATCAAGAAGATGAATTGGAATTCTATGTTCCATCAGCGTTGGAGGGCAAGCAGTCTCTAATATGGTGCAAGAAGGTCACAACTCTAACTCCTGGCATAGGAGAGTTCTCGGAGGTACCAGACCACAGGCACAGCCTCTCCAAATGTGTCTGCCCTTCTGGCAACAAAGAATTTGTGATTGCAGTCATTTAATACAGAAACTGGAGACTAGGCAAAAGGTAGGGATTATGCTGGTTGCCCTGCTTAGTGGTTAAGATTTGGGCTTGGAAGGGCTGTGAAGGGAGAGAGACTTTCTGTTGTCCATCAGACCATGGCTTTTTCCACTGGCCTTGCCCCACCCTCCAGACCTTGGAGCCTTTCCCAGACCAAGAATTTGAGAGAAAGAGAAGCCGCTGGGAAGAGAGAAGAGGAGTTCTATTTATAAATTTATAAATTGTGTGTCCTTATTTCTCAGTTTGATCCTTTCACATGGTTCTGTGTGTTTTGTTGTATTTCATGCATTGTGACTTGCCATTATTTTTATTGGTGATAGCTTCTTTATTGTAACTGATGAGTGCTCACTGGAAGGGCAGATCGTGAAGCTGAGGCTCCAAGACTTTGGCCACCTCATGAGAAGAGAAGACTCCCTGGAAAAGACCCTGATGTTGGGAAAGATGGAGGGCACAAGGAGAAGGGGACGACAGAGGACGAGATGGTGGGACAGCGTTCTCGAAGCTACCAGCATGAGTTTGACCGAACTGCGGGAGGCAGTGGAAGACAGGAGTGCCTGGCATCCTGTGGTCCATGGGGTCACAAAGAGTCAGACACAACTAAATGACTAAACAACAACAACAACTATTATATTCTAATGGATTTTGGAATATTGCTGTATTTAATATGAGTTGTTTATTTTAAAATTATTGCGACTTTTTTTGTATTAGATCAGATTGCATGTGTGATCTTTGCTGATAATGCCAAGGTTGCAGGTTCAATTCCCGTATGGGACAGCTACATATTCCTGCATTTCAGGGGGTTGGACTAGATGATCCTCAGGGTTCCTTCCAACTCTATGATTCTGTTATTTAACTGCAAAGTGGGAATATAGCACTGACCTTACAGGGTCATTGCAAGGGTTACTAACTTATGTGAAGTGTTCTGGAGACTGAAATGTGCCGTGTCACACTAAATAGTATTCCTTCAATCTGACTGTATGATTTGGTTTTGTCTTGTTTGATTGCAGGAATTTAAGGGCACTCCTTGGTACAGAATAAGCTTTCTGTTATATTGATCTAGTATAGAATCATATATTGATCCGGAATCCAGATGCACTTTCATTGCACCATGTGAGCAGTTTTTCTCCAAAACCAATGGCACAAAAATAGACCAGTCTAGGTCCAATGGCAATCCTCCAAGAGAAAGATGTAGTCTCTGTATGGAATATAAATGTAAGTTCATTTTCTGCCTGCATTGACTATTATTCTACATGCCTATTCATGCAGCAAGCTGAACAGGAAAAAGAACGGTCTGTTGGCAGGAGGAGGACTGCAGTGCAGTCTGACAAGCAGGCAGACTCTCCCAGTAATATTGATTCCGCAGTGATGTTGGACTACTCTATCACATCTATAGATTCAAGTGGCAAAGTGTTTCCTGGGGCTCCTTCAGGCAACCTGTTTGTTGAGTATTCATCCTGATTTACTTGCACAAAGCTCATGCAGAGCGTATACAATGTCTAGTCTTTGCTGAACATGCATTCAGATTTGTTTGTGGGAAGGTTACTCAGCAATGAGCGTTCATCCCACTTTGCTCGCATAACCGCTATGCATCTTCCCATTAATCACCCCACACTTTTAAGTGCATTTCACCATCACTTTCCTAATTGCAAAAGGTCTGTGCTTTATTAAATTGGATTGAGTGCAACAGAGCACTTTAATCTGCTTTAAATGGTGCAAACATAAATTTCTAGTATGCGATTGAATGCCTCCTGCAAAATACTGGCAGGCAAACTTGTGTTTGATTTATAACATGAACACAACTACTTGATAATATGATCCAGAAAGTATAGAACAATGCAGCTACATAAGAACAGGAATCATTCCCAAAATATAATGATAAATGAAGCTCTTACATATGTACCTTAAGTATGTCTACACAGATAGGTAGCCGTGTTGGTCTGCCATAGTCAAAACAAAATAAAAAAATTCCTTCCAGTGGCACCTTAAAGACCAACTAAGTTAGTTCTTGGTATGAGCTTTCGTGTGCATGCACACTTCTTCAGATACACTGAAACAGAAGTCACCAGACCCTTCTATATAGTGAGAAGGTGGGGAGGGGTATTACTCAGAAGGGTGGTGGGATTGGGTGATTGGCAGATAGCTGTGATGAGCCTGTTGACGACTCTTAACGACTGCAATAGGTCTTACAGGAAAAAGCAAGGGGTGAGAAGGTGAAAAATGGCTTTGTCATTATCAGAAATAGACTGGAAAGAGAAGCTGCTGAATTGCAACTTATTACCAAACTTAAAACCATGGAGAGACCTGGTCTGAACAAAGACATTGGATTCTTATCTCATTATACATGACAAAGCCATTTTTCACCTTCTCACCCCTTGCTTTTTCCTGTAAGACCTATTGCAGTCGTTAAGAGTCGTCAACAGGCTCATCACAGCTATCTGCCAATCACCCAATCCCACCACCCTTCTGAGTAATACCCCTCCCCACCTTCTCACTATATAGAAGGGTCTGGTGACTTCTGTTTCAGTGTATCTGAAGAAGTGTGCATGCACACGAAAGCTCATACCAAGAACTAACTTAGTTGGTCTTTAAGGTGCCACTGGAAGGAATTTTTTTATTTTGTTATGTCTACACAGTCACTAAGAGGTGTGAGCTTGTTTTTGCTGGGTAGTCTCATTTACAAGAGGTCTACCGGTAATTTGAGACAAACAAACCCTCATCTCATCAACACAATGTAGCCTTTATCTTTCCTGATCTTTCATATTTTTCAGAGCTGAAAATCCCTGCTCACAAAAATATTTTGTGGAGAACTACAGAAGAAAAGCCCATGCTCTTAGAGGTGTGGATACTCTTTCTGGTTGTATATCCATACCACCCTGAAATGTTTAAATGTTTCTTTGGTTGTCCTTGACTCTTCCTGTCACACTTCCCATCCTCTCTTGCCACACCAGAGTGATACACCACACTCTTTGAAAACCACTGTCATAAGGACTGAACATGGGACCTTAGGTCTACATATTAGGGGAAGAGATGTGGGTGGTGCTGTGGTCTAAACCACTGAGCCTCTTGGGCTTGTGGAGGTCGGTGGATCAAATCTGCTTGACGGGGTGAGCTCCTGTCACTTTGTCCCAGCTTATGCCAACCCAGCAGTTCAAAAGCACATATGTGCAAGTAGATAAATAGTTACCACTATTTATACCAGTAAATGGCGTTTATGTGCACTCTGGCACTCATCAGGGTGTCCTGTTATGCCAGAAGCGGCTTAGTCATGCTGGCCACATGACCCGGAAAGCTGACTGTGGACAAATGCTGGCTCCCTCAGCCTGAAAAGCGAGATGAGCGCTGCACCCCATAGTTGCCTTTGACTGGACTTAACCTTTTTAGGGGAAGGACTACACGGTCCTCTCAGCCCAGGAATGCTGTCAAGAAGTGAGGTCACATGCCAAGTCCTTCTCTTCCCTGCTTTGACCCATAATCTTGCCAGACTGATTTCTTTTCCCTACGCTAGTGAATTGTGGTAAATGGGTAAGACATTTGGCCTTATATACCATGAGCCTCATTCCCCAAATGAAATTGCTGAGCAATTAAAGCACTGAGACCGATGTTGAATCACATGGTATTGTGATACCAGAGTTTTGCATTTTCACACCCATGTTTTGAAACACTGACTGCCCGAGATAGAAGCAGGGAAATGTACAATGCGAGGACAGCATGAGACAGGCAAAATACCGAGTTACTGGAGAGTAAGTTCCATTGAACTGAGAGGCACTTAATTCTGAGTAAAGAGCATGGGCTTGAGCTGCAAGGCAAAACCCGATATGGACTGTGCCCCAGAGTTTAATGACTCAGCCACTTCACTTCTAGAATGGGATAAATGTGTCACGAGGCTATGGTCCTATCAATTTACCACTATTTATTTGTGTAAGGGGCAAAACCAATTCAGCAGTATTATGGTCCAAAAGCATTAGAACTTTTTATAGCTCTTTTCACAAGCGGGATAGCAAAAAGATCTGTGCTTGGTCTATTTTCATCTCTCAATGAAGAGCTGAGTTTCTCCCTCTAAATATATAGGCCACGTCTGCTATTGATCCACGTTTCTTTAAGCTGTGGAGATCAAGTCACCTCGGTGTGTGGAATTACTTAGAAAAGCTCAAGGGATCAGGGGATAATTGGAGAAGAAAAATAATTGATGTCATTTCAGTTCTTTCCCCCTTTTCCTGGAGGAAAGTCAAATGATAACTGAAGGACACAGAACTTCTGGATTGATGAGGGAGAGAAAAATATATATCCCTATCTACCTAATATACAATTTAGCATCCTTGTTAGATGGGAGAACGCATAAAGTAAAGGATGAATAGCTCTCGGCTTAATATGCTATTTGGATCAAAGACAGTTGGCCTAGAAAAGATGTCACTTTTTGAAATAATAAAAATAATACAGAACTGGGATTATTAGCAACACAATTTCAGACACTCACGTTCAAATGGTGTCAGGGAAAAACTACAGCTATATGCAAAAGGATATCTGCAAAAGAGCATCTTGTGATAAGCCCTCTCTCTATTATTTAACACAGAGGTTGGTGATATGTAGGCCTCCAGATGTTGGACCCTACTACTATCATTCCTCAAAATTAGCCATGCTGCCTCGACCTATTCCTTTTGACTGTTCTGAGCCTTGTTGTTGTTATTTAGTCATTTAGTCGTGTCCGACTCTTCGTGACCCCATGGACCACAGCACGCCAGGCACTCCTGTCTTCCACTGCCTCCCGCAGTTTGGTCAAACTCATGCTGGTAGCTTTGAGAACGCTGTCCCACCATCTCGTCTTCTCCTTCTGCCCTCCATCTTTCCCAACATCAGGGTCTTTTCCAGGGAGTCTTCTCTTCTCATGAGGTGGCCAAAGTATTGGAGCCTCAGCTTCAGGATCTGTCCTTCCCATGAGCACTCAGGGCTGATTTCCTTCAGAATGGATCGGTTTGATCTTCTTGCAGTCCATGGGACTCTCAAGAGTCTCCTCCAGCACCAGAATTCAAAAGCATCAATTCTTCGGCAATCAGCCTTCTTGATGGTCCAGCTCTCACTTCCAATCAATTTCATTGTTTGGCCTCGAGTTGTGGTATTGTAAGAGTGGGAGAGAAACGAAACTCTCTGCCTGTTCTCAGTACCTCATGCATACTTTAGAAATCTCTACCTCCTCCCTCACTAGCAATCTTTCTTGAAAGTGGAAAAGCTTCAAGGACCCTGTCTCTTCCTTGAAGGAGGGGGCTCCCCAACAGTCCAAACCTTCAATAATTTTACCGGCTGCTTCTTTTTGTTGCATCTGCATTAAATGCCCTGCCTCCCTTTCAGCCACCCTTAGGAATGTGCTCAGTGCTTCATTTGGGGAAACTTGCCTGCATTGATGCAAATATTTTTGTGTGCATTTTGCATTTGGAACACTGCACAAAGTATTAGTATTTCACATTTGAAATATTGCTGAATGGCGTATTTTGTGTTTTTGTAATTGACTTGCTCGGAAATATTGTTATAGATTTGCCTCTCCCCAAACCATAGAAATTAACAAATGGTAGCATTTTGATTATTTGGGATGTGAAGGGAGAAATGTAGAGGAATTCCTGAGCTAGCCTTTGCAAAATGACCTGGCCAAGCTAGGGCCATTAAGAAACAATAGAGGGCCATTGGCGATGCAAGAGAGCTGTCTTCTCCACTAGTCCTGAGGTGTGAACAGAGACTGGGGGTTGGGAAGGTTGCCAGGGTAACTGGGTGTGAGGTG
Organism: Podarcis cretensis; assembly: GCF_951804945.1. Lineage (NCBI taxonomy): Eukaryota > Metazoa > Chordata > Lepidosauria > Squamata > Lacertidae > Podarcis > Podarcis cretensis. The sequence continues at coordinate 5,201,074 of NC_137187.1, forward strand.
ACAGGGGAAAAGAGTTATTAGCAGGGTGTTCTGGAAAGAAGAAGAAAGAAGAAAGACTGGGATCCTCCTTGGGGAGACTGGGAGAGATGTCTTGGACTCGAGTGCTGCACTGCTGTGGCGGACAATCACCTCTTGAAATGGCCATGCTGTAAGATCTGGACTCCCTCCATGCAGACTGAAGGTGTAAATTGGTGAATAAATCATATTTCTTAAAGCTACAACAGTCTCAGCTGTGTCTCAGTTCTCCAAAGGGACACCGACCCTGAGTGAGTGCCTGGAACCTTATGGACTTTTGCAACCACAAGGCACCCAACTTTTGTAACAATATGTACTTACACAGCTCTGACTCCAGTTAATATATATATATATATATATATATATATATATATATATATATATATCTGCCATTTGGGGGCACCCCTCTGGTTACTTGTAGCCCAATCCTATACATCTCTAATCATAAGTAAGTTCCACTGTGTTCAATGAGACTTAACACCCACTTAAGAATACATAGGATTTAGTGATGGAGGAGCAATTTCGTTCAGCTCAGCTTGAATTTAAAGGCAAGCTGCTGAACTTGCACTTTCTGAAATGATATGCAAGCCAAAAAAACCCTGCCAGCCTTTGAAATGAACACTTCTCCAAATTTTGCAGTGTGGTTCTTCAGGCAAGTAATGTGTACAAAAAAGGCACATGGTAATGTAAAGTGTGCTTGAAAATGCATATATTACTGAACATAACATACAAAAATGCATTGTATTAGGAGGAGTTGCTTTGTGAAAAGGTGTGTATTAGGCAAAATCACATATTAAAATTGTGTAAAAAAAGGTAAAGGTACCCCTGACCGTTAGGTCCAGTCGTGCATGACTCTGGGGTTGCGGCACTCATCTCGCTCTATAGGCCGAGGGAGCCAGCGTTTGTGTACATTAGGATAAATTCTCACAAAAATGCTGGATTTTTATCATGACTTACAAAAAAAAAAGGGGGGGAAGTGATATAGAAATGTGGATAAATGAGAAATTGAGAGGAACTGACCTTGAGACAATGACCTCTCCCCAATGACATTGTAGAGATAATATCTCTCATAAAATACATTTGTTTTAAAGGTAATGATGTATTGGCACAAACACTTATTTTATGCCATGAAACTATATAAGAAATGTTTAGAAAACGCCATCTTTTCTTGGAACCGTTATCTTCAAAGGAGAAATAAAGGCTGCCTTTTTTCATTCTTAGGCTTCTTTGCTGTTGAAAACACTGCTACTGAATTATACTGGCATAGGTTAGTAGGTATTAAATACATGCAATACAAAATGCAATATATTCAACTGTGCCAACAATGACTGTCTTAAATCTGTCAGAAGAACTTTTGATTGAAGCTCCTTTTCCAAACTTGACTGTTAAACATTCTGGGTTTTTGCTTCTTTAGACAAGTGCCTGAGGCCAAGCTGAATGTTAATTTTTCCCTGCAGGTTGTATATTGCCAGATTTTGTCACTAAATAGCTTGCCACTGTATGGGGGAAGAGAGTGAGATGGATGGTGAGCTGAAATACATCAAGTTCGTGAGAGCAGAGTGTTCCTTTGTGAAAGACATCTGGGGGGGAGAAGCCATTTGTTGCCCTAGATTAACAGGGAATCCAGCTCATATCTACTCAGAAGTAAGTCCAACAGAGTTTGATGGGACTTGCTCCTGGGAGAGAGTGTATAACATTGCATGACCCCTTGCTGGGTTATCAGAAGGCTACATTTTGCGAATTGATCCTTGGACATTCCAGGTGATGCATTTTGCTCAATAACTTCAGAAGGTATGCTTTTTATTCTGGCAATATTAAAAAAGAGAGAGATGCTACAGCCTTAATATGTCATCCAAAAAAGCAGGGGGGCAGGGAAGCAGAGACATCATCTTGCCAACAAAGGTCCATATAGTTAAAGCTATGGTTTTCCAAGTAGTGATGTATGGAAGTGAGAGAAAGAAGGCTGATCACTGAAGAATTGATGCTTTTGAATCATGGTGTTGGAGGAGACTCTTGAGAGTCCCATGGACTGCAAGAAGATCAAATCTATCCATTCTTAAGGAAATCAGCCCTGAGTGCTCACTGGAAGGACAGATCCTGAAGCTGAGGCTCCAATACTTTGGCCACCTCATGAGAAGAGAAGACTCCCTGGAAAAGACCCTGATGCTGGGAAAGATTGATGGCACAAGGAGAAGGGGACGACAGAGGACGAGATGGTGGGACAGTGTTCTCGAAGCTACTAATATGAGTTTGACCAAACTGCGGGAGGCAGTGGAAGACAGGAGTGCCTGGCGTGCTCTGGTCCATGGGGTCACAAAGAGTCGGACACGACTAAACGACTAAACAACAACAACAACAACATGAACTGGGCTCTGCTTTTTAGATTTTGTTATTGCACCTCCCACACCAATAGGAACTACCACTTCTTAAAAGGAGAGCCCATTTTAAAACATTATCTATTTTGGTAAAAGGCCAGAACCTCAAAAATACAGTGGTACCTTGGGTTAAGAACTTGATTCGTTCCGGAGCTCCATTCTTAACCTGAAACTGTTCTTAACCTGAGATACCACTTTAGCTAATGGTGCTTCCCGCTGCCAGCGCACTGCCACCACACGATTTCTGTTCTCATCCTGAAGCAAAGTTCTTAACCCGAGGTACTATTTCTGGGTTAGCAGAGCCTATAACCTGAAGCATCTGTAAGCTGAATCATCTGCAACCTGAGGTACCACTGTAAAATAAAAAAAAAATCAAGAAAATGAACAATTGTACCCTTTATTCTACACTTCAGTAATCAACATTTGTCCTTATTGATTAGCCAACAGGAATATTACTTGATTAATCCACTGATTAAAATCCAGTTCTGTGGTCTGGCAAGTTACTATTTTTATCTGCACAAAAGAATACTCATAAAAGATAATTCAGCAAGCTATTTTCTTTCCTTCCCCAATAAAAAGAAGTGAAAAATATCACATTATCCTTATTCCAAACATTTCTTACCTATACCCACCTTAAGTGTCTCAGTATGGAGTCAGGAAAATATATAAAATTCCTGTGGATTATTCTCCCCCCCGCCTTTTTTTTTTTTTTTTTTGTAACCAGCCAGAACTCATGAAAGCAAAAATGCAGCTCTACTGTTGATCTTTCAGATATTCTCTTTTTTGCTTGTGGTTGTTGGATATGACTCATTGAAGATGTACTTTGCTTTGGGAATATAAACATAGGCATCCCATAACTTTGCAGAGAGAAGCTTCTTTGCCCTGTAAACACATCCCTGCTGTTTTTGCAGAATACTATTTTCTTTCTGTACATTTTCCACCACAGAGAGTTGAACATCTGCCGCATGGGCTTCCTTTTGTAGTGTGCAGAGCAGAGCTCTCCCACCCTCACAAACAGAAGGCAATCATTCTTCATGTTTCCATCTGCTCAGTGACGGAATTAGGGAGTGTATCAGCTCTTGCTTAGCTGAACAGCACTGCCATTCCTTCTTTGGAGATGAAGTTTTGGAGGTGTTTTTGAGTTGTTGCACCCCTCGTCATTATTCAGAGTTCAGCTGCTGAAAATCAGGCATTTCTCTCCTCTTTCAGGTCACCCAGTGAACCTTTTCAAATCCATTCCCTGATTTCTTGCCCGCTCTGGCATCTGATTCCAACATAAACTCCATATCCTTAAAGGCTATAATAACAGCCCCTCCAAGTGTTCCTATTTTCCAGGGACAGTCTCGGATTGACAGAAGCCATCCTGGTTTCTGATTTGATCCTGGATTTCCTGCTTTTCCTTAAGACATCCCTACTTTCATCGGAGAAATGTTGGAGGGTATGGAGTTATGCAACCCCTGAGCTACCTGAAGGCAGCCCTGTATAAGGAAGTCTTTTAAAAAATGTTTCATGTTTTATTATGTTTTTATATATGTTGGAAGCCACCCAAAGGGGCTGGAGCAAATAGTGAGGTATAAATAGTAAAATAATAATAATAATAATAATAATAATAATAATAATAATAATACCTTTATTTTCATTTTACAACCTGCGTACAATGAAATTAAACGAGCCTCCCTCCCTCCCCCAAACACTCAGTCTCGTTGCACTCTGTGTTGACATTTCCATTCCACCTTAAGCAACAGGCATGTGGAATTGTTGTGTGTCACATGTCTGTTTAAGTTCCAGCACAGTATGCTGGGAACTTCCGTTTGTGTACAGCTTTTGCTTTTGCTGTTCTCCCTGAGACGACGTGAGAGAGAGACGACATGTTTCTTTGTTCTGATTTATGTTTAATAAATCTGTAGTAATAGTATGACTTCACAAGCCTCACGCCTATTCTGTGTGCACAGTACACTCTGCTAATAGCGTGCCTTGGCTTTTGAAGTCTGGGTCGCTGATTCACGTTGGAGCACGGGCCGATGGAAGGAGACGTCCAAGCTGGGGCTTGCCAGCTGGCCTCCCCACCCTCTGCATGTTGACACTCTGTGTGCTTATCGAACAACACACCACCTCACAATTCCTCGGAGGAATGCAATTACAGTGCTACCTCAGGTTAAGTACTTAATTCGTTCTGGAGGTCCATTTTTAACCTAAAACTGTTCTTAACCTGAAGCACCACTTTAGCTAATGGGGCCTCCTGCTGCTGCCGCACCGCTGGAGCACAATTTCTGTTCTCATCCTGAAGCAAAGTTCTTAACCTGAAGCACTATTTCTGGGTTAGCGGAGTCTGTAACCTGAAGCGTATGTAACCTGAGGTACCACTGTATTATGATTATGGAAAAGGATGTCCCTATTTTCATCCATGCCATAATGGACACCCCCCACACACACACACTGTGTTTCTGCTGTAATCTCTTGGTATATTCCTGTTCCAGGCAGACTAGATGGCCCCTTGGTGTTGTCCCATCTAGGGACAATTATTGGAGCTCTGCAACTGGTAACAGGAACCTGCAGATCTCTCTCTGCAACCTGCACAAGATGTTGCACATGAACAAATAGGCTCAACTGCACTGCAATGCAGATAGCCAGGCTGTATTTCTTTCTAAGCTTCACAGCTTCTTGCAGGGATCATTGGTTAGTTCTACAACTTATTGCAGAAGTGCATATACCTTCACATCTGCTGTCAATGCACAGTCCTAGTTGCATACTATCATTTCCCCCATGGCTTTCTTTGCATTGAGGCTAATACTGTCAAATTATTGTGTTTTGTGTGTGTGTGATCAATAAAATAATTAATGACATGCAAGCAAAACAGTCTCTTGAGAAATGAAGGTTCTCCTGGTTCTCTGTTTTTCTCTTGTTAATGATTACCGTAACACTCAGCACAGTTGTTTCCCCTTTTAAGTTTGTTACAATTGGTTGGGAGTCACAAATACATGAAAATTTGGCATCAGAACAGAAGAAACTGACCAACAGATGCTGTGATTCCACAAATCACTCATATCTCTATCTCTATATACACTATTTCTGCTTGCAAAACAGGTTGTTGAGTCAACTTGCTCAAGAGAATAATCCCTGCAGGAGACGTTGAGCTCACGGAAGGTTGATATACATGCTTCTCTGATAAGCAGTTTTCATTTCAGTTTCATTTCAATGCATCAAATTAGGCCAGCACTAACACTTCTTGTCTTGAGTTCTGAACTGGCATTGTCCTATGCCAATATGGAGAGAAATGGACTTCATTGTCTCCAAACTGTCTCATTCAGCTTGGTTTTCCCTTCCCAGGACCTTATGAAATAAATCAGTTGGTGCATGGGACATGCAAAATAATGTTGATGATGATGATGATGATGATGATGATGCATTATGCAGCGTTCCAGCCTGTCAGTTGTGCTCTTTCCGCAGAATACTCCAATGCATATCCCTTCCACCCTGGTTTTCTGTTCCACTCTGCATCAGGCACTCAACATTCCAGGTCCACTGAGCCTGCTCAGTCTTCACTGCAGTGGTGTAGCGTGGGGGTGCAGGGGGGCGGGCCGCACCGGGCGCAACATGGGCGGGGGGCGCGCTCGCACTAGCAGCTCTCTGCCCCTACTAAAATCCATGGGTTAGGGAGCCTGCGCTCGCTCGGCTTGGCGAGGAGGTTGCGGAAGGGGGAGAGCGAAGCCTTCTGCCGCGGGCAAAAAAAGGAGAAGCAGCCGGGCGGGCGGGCTGGCTGGCGGGGGTCTGGCTGTGCCTGCTGCTGCCGTTGCCGCTGCTGCCGGGCTTTGACAGCTTGGCAAAGCGGAGGGAGAGGAGCTTTATGGTAATTGCGGCTCTCTCTCCACTGGCCGCCTGGGTAGTGAGCCGAGCCGAGCAGGGAGTCTGGTGAGGGGGCGGGAAGAGACTTCCCCCCCTTTTTTCCACCTCGCCTGGTCAAAAAGGAGAGCGGAGTCTCCTCAGGGCGCCCTCAGGCAGGGCAGGGCAAGGCAAGCAGAGCGAGGAGGAGAGAGAGGGGAAGGGGTGGGAAGCAGCCAGGAAATGCCACGGTGTGGAGGGGGTGGAGGGGGAATCAATTAAGGAGAGAAAGCGAAAAGCCTTGGAGAAAGGGAAAAAAGGAAAGAAAAGAGGCAGCTCCAGGAGAGCGTGGGGGAAAGAGAAGCCTCGCTGCTGCTGCTTGGGAGAGTAAATTACTGTACTTGCCTTGCCCCGGGTTAGGGGGCGCAAATTACTTGCCTTGCCCCGGGTGCTGATAACCCACGCTACACCGCTGCCTCACTGATATGTTTGGTCCTAGCCGTTGTGGTTTAGAAAAACATCATCCAATACTGATTCCCTTTTATGATTTCACAGCTGTCTATCACACTTAGGGAGAGCTTGTGGTTCCAAAATTCTCTCTCCCTCCCCCCCCCCCACCTTCGGATGTGATGAAATATTCTTTTGGATGGTAGTTAATGCATTGAGGTTGAATCCTGACAAGACAGAAGTACTGTCTTGTGTATAGGGGGCAGGCAAGTGTGGGGGACTCCCTGGTCCTGAATGAGGTAACCGTGCCCCTGAATGACCAGGTGCACAGCCTGGGAGTCATTCTGGACTCGCAGCTGTCCATAGAGGTGCAGGTCAATTCTGTGTCCAGGGCAGCTGTCTACCAGCTCCATCTGGTACGCAGGCTGAGACCCTACCTGCCCGCGGACTGTCTCACCAGAGTGGTGCATGCTCTAGTTATCTCCTGCTTGGACTACTGCAATGCGCTCTACGTGGGGCTACCTTTGAAGGTGACCCAGAAACTACAACTAATCCAGAATGCGGCAGCCAGACTAGTGATTCAGAGTGGCCGCTGAGGCCATATAACACCGGTCCTGAAAGACCTACATTGGCTCCCAGTACATTTCCGAGCACAATTCAAAATGTTGGTGCTGACCTCTAAAGTCTTAAACGGCCTCAGCTCAGTATACCTGAAGGAGCGTCTCCACCTCCATTGTGCAGCCCAGACACTGAGGTCCTCCTCCGAGAGTCTTCTGTTTGTTCTCTCACTGCGAGAAGCGAAGTTACAGGAACCAGGGAAAGGGCCTTCTTGGAAGTGGCACCCACCCTGTGGCAACTCCCTCCCTTCAGATGTCAAGGAGATAAAGAACTACTCAACTTTTAGATGACATCTGAAGGCAGCCCTGTATCTGGAAGTTTTTAATGTTTGATGTTTTATTTAAAAGGAAACCCAGCCAGATGGGTGGGGTATAATAATAATAATAATAATAATAATAATAATAATAATAATAATAATAATATTTTTGATTGGCTGTTCATGCTAACTGCAGGCCTTAGAGAGAAAGAGAGAGTGAGAAATCCTCCTCTTTTCCTTTGTAACTTTCCTTTCCTTTTGGTATAGTTTGGGGGTTGAGGAGAAAACAAGTACCATGCTTCTAGACAGAGTTTTCAACACAATAGGTGAATGGACACCGTATTTACTAATAGTGGATTGAGCATGCTCAGTAGACATAGAATGCATAGAATGCTGACTGATGGTTGAGGAAGAGGAATGGAAAATGGTGGGGATGGGATGGAGTATGGAACTCTGAGCAGGAGGTCCCACTCATCATTAGAAATATTATCATTTATTAAATTTCAATCTGAGCCTTCCTTCCAAAGGAACCCCAGGCAACAAACAACAAACTAATAGAAGCAATGCAGTAAAAATAAAACATATCTAAAGGATTTAGAAATGGTTAAGAACATCTAAATACATTTAACTACTAATTCAGAGAAAGCAGAGAAGTCTCCACATTTTATGTATCTTTCTGGAGGGGAGGGAACTCACATTTATTCAAACTACCTTCAAGTGACCTCAGCCTCATTTTCCAGAAGGTCAAATCTGATTGGCCATGTATCATTGGCATTAAAGCAATATCTCAAACTGTAGTTTGCAGACATCACAACAGGCCACTCTCCTTTTATTCTGGCTGCGCTCCCCCTGATCTGCACACGGTGAATGGAGGCTTAGCATAAGGAAGGAAAGATACAGTCCAGCCAATAGGCAATTAATCTGGGGGTCGGTGTGGTGTTTAGCATTCAGTTGAGATTTGCCTTTCTCAGTAACTAAAATTGTTTATCCAGCAACCATCTCCCTGCAAAGCAATATGAATTGGTTCGCTCCCTATATCATCCATCAGTGAGGCAGAAAGATGTTGTTATAAATGGGCCAAAGGGCTCCCTGCCGTTAGTGCAGCGGGAAACTGGGAACAATTCTTTACTAAATGTGTTTTGCATCTCTCACTAATTTTGAAAAGGCCTAGAATTTCAGCAAGGCAGGAATTAGGTAACTTCTTGCATCACTTATTTCCTTCCTGTGCATCATGGCTCCTACTTTGCAGAGGACAGTTGTCTGCCTGAAGGGCTGACAGAGGATAAGCATCTATTTCAAAGTGTTCTCTGCTTGGAATCTTGTCTGGTCCAAGTCCAGTTTGAAGGTTGGGATTGGTCAGTCTGTCCATTTCAGTTTATACCAGTTTATCTCATTTTTCACTTAATAAGTTCAGTTTCTACACATTTGCACATCAGTGTGCAAACTTTAGTGATGTATGGAAGTGAGAGCTGGACCATAAAGAAGGCTGATTGGCGAAGAATGGATGCTTTTGAATTATTGTGCTGGAGGAGACTCTTGAGAGTCCCATGGACTGCAAGAAGATCAAACCTCTCCATTCTGAAGGAAATCAGCCCTGAGTGCTCACTGGAAGGACAGATCCTGAAGCTGAGGCTCCAATACTTTGGCCACATCATGAGAAGAGAAGACTCCCTGGAAAAGACCCTGATATTGGGAAAGATGGAGGGCACAAGGAGAAGGGGACAACAGAGGACGAGATGGTTGGATAGTGTTCTCGAAGCTACCAGTGTGAGTTTGACCAAACTGCGGGAGGCAGTGGAAGACAGGAGTGCCTGGCGTGCTCTGGTCCAGGAGGTCACGAAGAGTCAGACACGACTAAACGACTAAACAACAGCAACAAGTGCAAACTTTTCTAATGTCCTCATGAACATTCGTCAGCATTTTAGAGCAAGTTTCTCCTATTATACACAGATTTTTGTGTGCAATTTCAACTAATAAGCACATTTTTGCAAATCATCCCCACCTAAAGCAATGCATTTTTGTAAGTTACCTTCATGAATATAGGCACACTTTAGGCCACTATATGACCTTTTTTGGCTGGAGAATTGCATTGAGAAATTCTGATGAAATGTGAATTTAGGAAGATAGCTGTGTTTTGGTTTACATATTGTTTCAGAAAGTGCAAGGTTTGCCTTTGAAATACAAAGTGCATCTAAATTCTCCCCCATCCCTATTCAAGATAAAGCGCCATAAAAAGGAGTGCGAGAGTCTTAAAGCTGCCCCCTGACCGTGCCTGGACAGGCGGCAATGTTAACAAGCTAGGGTATTTTGGAAACCAGTTCTAGTATCAATCAATAAAAACCCCAACACAAATCCTTGGCTTCTCTTCTTTTTTAATTTATAATGGTTATTTCTAGGACTGGCATGTTCCATTTTACCACTTGAGTCAAAACAAGAAGTGCCACGCAGCCGCTGTTGTCGCCACTGCCGCCACACCTGCTGCTGCTGCCATTGCCATGGCCCACTCTTGCAGTGTCATGCGCCCTGCTAGATGGTGCCAATTTCAGCCCAGAGATCCACCTGGGGGCTTCTGCTGCCTGAGGAAGTGGTTTATCTCTGTTCAATGGCTGGGCTGGCTCTGGTTATTTCTGTATTTGCATCTAAACATTAATTTCAGCATATGTGAATGTGTGCCCTCTTTTGTCCTCCGTTTTGGTGTTTCCCTGTGTTGGTAAAATCAGGTCTGGCTAAAGATATTTTTCCGCCTGAGGCAAAGCCCCCCTGTGATCTATACAGGAGTTGACAAGCCTAACAGTTGACTCTAACTTTTGCACTAGCAATGGGACAGCATCTTCCCCCATTGCTATGAATAGCCGACTTGGTTACTGGTGAAGGGTAGTCTGTGTGGTACATTCAGAAGATCTCTCCTGTGTCTCCCCACCACTCCTCAATACCTTGCTGGTCCTCCTAGCATCTGCCACCTGAGGCAGCTGCCTCACTCTCCCTAATGGTAATGCCGGCCCTGGATAAGGTGACAGCAATCACCATGCAGTGCTTCGGAAGAGACAGAGCAATCTATAAGTTGTACTATACCTTCTATAGAGACAGAGGGGAGAGTTTGAATAAGTGTTGCCATTTTCAGCAGCAGGAGTTCTGCTTTCTGCCATAGGAGTTTGAGCCATTCAGATCTCTCTTCAGACTCAAAATTCACTAGGTGGCTTGGGGGAAAGCTGCATTCTGTCAGCCTCAGCCTGCATTTGCAACATTGGGATAAGAATGTCAATCTACGTTACAGAGTTGTTATAAGAATTATTAAGTGAATGTATGAGAGATGTACTGAGCACTTGAAAGGGACACAGTATAGTTACTGACAGTGCTTTTCTTCTAGAAAAAAAGAGATGCAGGTACTCACCATGAAATTATTATAGTAAGTGCCACACTTTTAACCAGTGCTTTTCTTCCAGGAAAAAAAGGTGACAGTACTGCATACCCTTGAATACCCCCCAGAAAAAAGCACTGGTTACTGAGCCCATGTTTGGCGCTGTGGTCTAAACCACAGAGCCTAGGGCTTGCCAATCAGAAGGTCGGCGGTTCAAATCCCCTCGATGTAGTGAGCTCCCGTTGTTCGGTCCCAGCTCCTGCCCACCTAGCAGTTTGAAAGCACGTCAAGTCAGTGGCGTAGCGTGGGGGTGCAGGGGGGGCCGGCCGCACCGGGCGCAAGATCTGGGGGTTAGGGTTAGGGGGCGCAAATCCATGGGTTAGGGGGCGCAAATTACTTGCCTTGCCCCAGGTGCTGACAACCCATGCTACGCCACTGCGTCAAGTGCAAGTAGATAAATAGGTACCACTCTGGCGGGAAGGTAAACGGCGTTCCCGTGCACTGCTCTGGTTTGCCAGAAGCGGCTTAGTCATGCTGGCCACATGACCCAGATGCTATCTGTGGACAAACGCCGGCTCCCTTGGCCTATAGAGCAAGATGAGCACTGCAACCCCAGAGTCATCTGCGACTGGACCTAATGGTCAGGGGTACCTTTACCTTTACTGAGCCCATGTTTTGATAATACCTCTGTGGTCTGCAGCATTTTATGGCCTGGTTCATAAATGAGGGTTTTAATGTCTCACCTGAGAAATCTTCTGGTCATTTTTTAACACTTTTGAAAATAATGTCTCTGACACATTGTTTCTGCAGCCTTCCATTTGTTAATTAGTGCCAGCCAGTGCCAAGATTGGTGCTTCTTCTTTGACACCAATTCTGATTGGACTTCCCAGGAATCTTCTCAGCAATTTTCATGAATCCTTGGGTTCCAGCTCTGTGAGTTGAATGTACTCAGTACCTTTGTATGTACAGGTGGGAATAATCTGAGATTTAAGGTACTGCTGCTTAAAAATCAAAACTTTTCTGACATTAGAGCATAGCTTCATGCTAACATTTCTACTGCTGGTAATGTCCTGGTTGAAGGTGCCCCATCAGAGCTGGCTGCCTTTCTGGAGAAACATCTTATCTTTTATGAAGACTGAACTTCAGTATTTGAATATCTCTAACCTGCTGGTCTGGTAATCTCTTGTTGCTGTCACTCCAGGCAGGAAGTGGGCAGGTGTTGAGGTAGGGCCTGAAAGTTGCAGGGCATCATGGGGTGGGGGGCGCTGCACTCATGTTGGGTCCCTGTCAGGGGAGGCCAGTATTAAGAGAAAGGAGAGGCTTTGCCCCACTGTAATACAGTCCCCAGTGGCATCTATTCACATGTCTGGGGGGGAAGGAAGGAGGTGCAGTCAACCAAAGTTCTGCAGAATGTACTAAGCCAGAGGTGGGGAACCTCAAGTCTTTCGGCCAAATGTTGCCCTCCAGGATTCTCTAGCTGGCCCTGCTTTGCACTCTCCTTGAATGTTTTTGCCTGGCTGGAATCTCTCTCTCTCTCTCTCTCTCTCTCTCTCTCTCTCTCTCTCTCTCTCTCTCTCTCCTTCTGTTGCTTATATTTCAAATCCTGCTCGTGAGTTCATCAAGCTATAATTTTTCCTTAAATAGTCCAAAAAGAGCTCACATTCTTCCACGAAGCATTCATTGTTAGGATCTCTTATTCTGGCTGCTCATTTTGCCCTTTCTGCATAGTCCATCACCTTACTTATCCATTCTTCTTGAGTGGAATCTTCTTCTTCCTTCTATTTTTGTGCATAGAGGATCCAAGTCACTGTTGTTACATGCATAAACAACTTAATCATCTTTTTTTAAAAAAAACAAAAACAAAACAACACCCTTCTATTCCTATAATCCCTAAAAGAAAGGCTTGAATGTATATCTAATAATACATCTTGCTTGTTTGGCTGGAGGATAAGTACAGGTGTGTGAGTATGTGTAGAAAGTAGCCTATGAACTAAGGCAACGTGTACACTCACTGCTCTGCTACTTTTGCCTCCTTCTCTTCCTGGCATGTGGTCCTTGGGCAGTTGCTCAGAAGTGAATGTGGCCCTCATCTGAAAATGTTCCCAAATCCTGTGATGTGCCCACCTGCTGCCATTGCTGACCTCAAATGTCTCAGGGTAAGACTTGGCAACCCCAAGCAGTCTTAGCGGTCATAACTGTTCATTTGGTCCCATATAAGTCAATGGGACCTGTTGAGAACTAAGCCTACCAACATTCCAGAACTAAGGTTCCATGTGTTGGACACACATCACTTGGGAAGACAGGTGAACTAATGCCAGTGTACTGGAAGAAGATCACCAGTGTCAAAGCAATGATTCTTCAACATCAACTTTGTTGGATTGGTCATGTTGTGCGGATGCCTGATTATCGTCTTCCAAAGCAACTACTCTACTGCGAACTTAAAAATTGAAAGTGTAATGCTGGTGGTCAACAAAAAGACTCTCTCAAGGCAAATCTTTTAAAAAATATAGTATAAACATCAACAACTGGGAAACACTGGCCGGTGAGCGCTCCAATTGGAGAACAGCCTTTACCAAAGGTGTCATGGGTTTTGAAGACACTCAAACTCAGGATGAAAGGGAGAAATGTGCTAAGAGGAAGGCACGCTTGGCAAACCCTCACCATGATCAACTCCCGCCCAGAAACCTATGTCCCCACTGTGGAAGGATGTATGGATCCAGAATTGGTCTCCACAGTCACTTGCAGACTCTCTGTTAAAACTGTGTTCATGGAAGACAATCTTACTCAGCTACGGGTGATCACCAAAGAGGAAGACAAGCTGGAACATGACAGAAACCAGGAATTGCCCCTGCTTTTGACAATGTCAACAAGCGAAGAGATCCTGGAACACCAGTGCTGGTGTCAGTAAATAAAATCCCTAACAAGAAATTCCATTTTGATGCTAAGGCATTTCTTTTAACATTTTTCAAATGACTGGTGACTAAGGATGACTGCATGAGCTAGAATTGCTTACAGAAAGTATTGGGAAATGAATCCAATACTTCTGCTCAGAGAATAGCATATTAAAATATAGGGTATCACAAATTAAAGTTGGCTATTCAGGCTTGTCAGGAAATGTGTACTCAACATTTGGAACAAAACTGGAAATGTTTGAAAGTGACAAGCAAATTCCTATGATTGGTCATTCCTTTCTGCTTATATAAGGAGATTCCCTAAAACAAATTGGATGTTTTCATACTAAGAAAGAGGAATGTAAGCATTGAATGAACTATTTAGATAAAGGAGCATATAATTAGTTATTTTCCTTCGGATCTTTGGATGAAGGGCGGTATATAAATTTAATTAATAATAGTAGAAGAAGAAGAGTTTGGATTTGATATCCTGCTTTATCACTACCCGAAGGAGTCTCAAAGCGGCTAACATTCTCCTTTCCCTTCCTGCCCCACAACAAACACTCTGTGAGGTGAGTGGGGCTGAGAGACTTCAAAGAAGTGTGACTACCCCAAGGTCACCCAGCAGCTGCATGTGGAGGAGCGGAGACGTGAACCCGGTTCACCAAATTACAAGTCCATCACTCTTAACCACTACACCACACTACACCATACAAAATTGTAATAATAATAACAATTTTGGTGGGTAGTAAAATGCTGGTATATGGAGAATTGTTTGTATAAATTGTAAAACAAAAAGTCCCCCGCCCAAAAAAAACCAGCAACTGTCTTTCATATACTTGGAAAATATGTCTTTACAACATTTATTGGCCCACCCTGTAACAAATAAGGCTCTTAAGGTGTCCTACAACCTAAAATCAAACAAGTTAAAAAGCTAAGAACTGTAACAACAAAATATGATATAGCAGAAAACTCAAGAAGCATAGAATGAAAAATGGACAAAAACACGTTGAGGATGCAATCCTAAAGCTTATGAAGAACCCCTGAATGTAGAATAAGTAATACTCTGCCATCAGAGGGACTGTTGGAATTCCTGCTCCATGATTGCAGTCATGGGATTTTTGTCTATCACATGACGGTATATGTTTTGACTCCAGAAAGGGGAAAGTGATGGAGACAGGATGTTTGTGTTACTGTGTTTTTTAAATGGGTTTTCTTTGTTCTTGACAAAGAATGAATTGGAACAAAAGCATGGGGAACCTTTTACAAATAATTGAACTCTCACCTTCTTTGATGAAGGGCAAAAACATATCAGTGTGTCTAAATGTTTAAAGAACTTTGATAAGAACACTTATTCCCCAAAATATAGATAACCCCTACTGAGAAGCTAATATTTCAATCAGTGTTCTTTAATAAAGATATTTAAAAAAAACCCAGCAGGTTATTCGTCTAAAAGCTTCTGCCGACATTTTCAAGTGATTACTTGCTATAAATGTATTACATTCCGGGAGAACCCTGATGGGAAATGCTAAACGTGTAAGAATTTCTGGAGACTCTTGTTAGCGCCAGAAGTAGCAGCGAGTCTGTCAGGTTTTCCATTACAAAACCATGTTTTCGAGGAGACCTCTGCAGTTTAAAACAATATTTCATGTGATAGTGTTGGTCAGATGCCAAGAGTAAGATGGTCTTATCAGTACTGCCTTAAATCAGAACTGGTTTTAAAAACAGAGCCTTCTTCCATCAACAACTCAAAATTCCAAAACTAAAAATAAAAGAGAATTCTGAATTTTGGAGGTCAAGAGCAACTTTATCAATCAAACTATCCATTCACTTTATCCAAGTGTGGTTGCACCATAGATTTGTATTTGTCATTCTGATATTGCTAGTCCTGTTTTCAAACCATTTCCCGGTGATCCCTAACAAAGAATCAAACTTATTTCACTTGCTGCACTCTTGGTTTACATTTTCATTGAACTGTCCACTGTGGCACCAAGCTGTCTTTCCTAGTCAGTCACTGCCAGTTCAGACCCTATTAGTTAAGGTTTACTGCCTCACTGTGCATAAATGATAGACTTTCTAGGGATCAATGGATCTGTCAATTTTGATTCTCTCTGTTTCTCATTTTTCCAATATAAATTCAGTTCTCCACATATCTGCAGTCATTTACAATTTTTTATTTTTTAAAAAAAAATCTTCATGGTTTTTTCCAGCATTTTAGTTCAATTTTCTCCTAATAAATACTACTTCGCGAAACAATTTCCCCAATAAAATCATAGAATCCAAGGATTCTAGTGTTAGAATGGACCCCAAGAGTCAGCTAGTCATACACAGGGTGATTCATAATGAAGTATACAGAATTATGAACCATGTTATTTTCAATTAGATATGCATTTCTGTGCATACTTTACCCTAGTACAGTGGTACCTCGGGTTAAGTACTTAATTCGTTCCGATTTCTGTTCTCATCGTGAAGCAAAGTTCTTAACCTGAAGCACTATTTCTGGGCTAGCGGAGGCTGTAACCTGAAGCGTATGTAACCCGAGGTACCACTGTATATGCATTTGTGCGCACATTACCTGGCTGAAAAAATGCATTCTAACTCTGAAGGAAGGCTGTGTGCTTCGGTTTGCATGTTGTTTGCATGTTGTTTCAGAAATTCAGAATTATTACGTTCACATTTAAAAGACGACTGAACTGAATTTCTCAAATTAATGTTGCTCACAATGAATTGCATTTGCCATTTTAGAATCATAGAACCATATAGTTGGAGAGGATCCCAAGGGTCATTTAGTTAAACCCTCTGCAATGCAGGAATCTCAACTAAAGCACCCATGACAGATGGCCGTCCGATCTCTCCTTAGAAACCTCTAATGAAAGAGAGTCCACCACCTTCCGAGGGAGACTGTTCCACTGTTGGACAGCTTTTACCGTCAGAAAGTTCTTCCTAAAGTTTAGTTGGAATCTCATTTCATGTAACTTGAATCCATTGGTTCAGGTCCATTTATAGTAAAGCCATTTCTGAGCTTGGGAGGAGAGGGTGTTGCGGGCTACCCCTTCCCACACACGCGGGGGCTGGCCTTTTGCCCCCGCGAGAACAGGGAATCCCCGGGCGTGCCTTCGACCCAGCCCAGCAATCGGCGGGCTGCGGAGGCGGGGCCTAGCCTATTTAAGGCCAGGCACGCCCAGGGACCGCCCTCTTTCCCCTTTCCAGCTGAGCGGTTTTTCCCATTCCACCCACCCTTTAGGCTTAGCTAGGGGCCTGGTAGGAATTTTTCCAATTTGGCGCACTTCTAGCCTTTTGGTTTTTTCGCCTACCTCGTAGCAAACGTCACAACTTCCGCGGTATTGGCGGTTAGGCATTGGCAGGGGGTTAATTGTTATGCAAATGAAGGGGGCAAGGAAGTGCCATCACCTTCCCCCAATGAAAAGGGTAGTCCGGTAGAGGACTCTGGGGGGCGTTGCCTTGTCCAAAACCTAGGGAGGTAAGGGCCTCCGGCACGCCCCCGAGCGGTGACACCCGTGGGATCCTAGTTGGCGTACTTCAACAGGACTCCCACGGCTTGTGGATAACCCTTCCTGGTCTCCATGCTGGGTAGTCGATAGGAGCCAATGCCTAAGGCCAATACCTTTCAATTCTGTAATCAATAAAGTTGTGGCCTTTTTATGCCCATTAACCTTAATGTGTCCAGTGTCTTCATTTCACATGGGGGAGGGGACTTGCCACGCAATGTATAGCTGTTGATTGAATATTTGATTGATTTGATTTATGTACCACCTTCCTGCCAAGGCACCATAGGCAGTTTATCATTTTTAAAGTACAGTGGTCATATAGTTAAAGCTATGGTTTTCCCAGTAGTGATGTATCGAAGTGAGAGCTGGACCATAAAGAAGCCTGATCGCCAAATAATTGATGCTTTTGAATTCTGGTGCTGGAGGAGACTCTTGAAAGTCCCATGGACTGCAAGAAGATCAAACCTATCCATTCTTAAGGAAATTAGCCCTGAGTGCTCCCTGGAAGGACAGATCCTGAAGCTGAGGTTCCAATGCTTTGGCCACCTCATGAGAAGAGAAGACTCCCTGGAAAAGACCCTGATGTTGGGAAAGATGGAGGGCACAAGGAGAAGGGGACGACAGAGGACGAGATGGTGGGACAGTGTTCTTGAAGCTACCAGCATGAGTTTGACCAAACTGCGGGAGGCAGTGGAAGACAGGAGGGCCTGGCGTGCTCTGGTCCATGGGGTCAAAGAAGAGTCGGACACGACTAAATGACTATACAACAACAAACCTCGGGTTAAAAACTTAATTTGTTCTAGAGGTCTGTTCTTAACCTGAAACTGTTCTTAACCTTAGGTACCACTTTAGCTAATGGGGCCTCCCACTGCTGCCGTGCCACTGGCTCGCAATTTCTGTTCTCATCCTGAGGTAAAGTTCTTAACCCAAGGTACTACTTCTGGGTTAGCAGAGTCTGTAACCTGAAGTGTTTGTAACCTGAAGCATTTGTAACCCGAGGTACCACTGTATACAAGAATGAATTGTAGAGTGACAGAATCTCCTCAGGCCATTGGGAAGCTGATGGCAGAAGCTCCCTGCCCTGGCTTCCTCACTTGATGAAGTGAGGCCTCAGGCCACATGGAGCTCCAGGAAATCATCTTTTCAGGCCCTTGATGGTTCTGTCAGAAGTCAATGGTTTGTGTGCTTCCTGGCCTGGTTTCCCTCAGTTGTTCCTTCCCTCAGGGCACATACCTACAAGCAGCCAAGTGAGGCCTATAAGGCACACTCCTTGGAATAAAGTGCCCTCTGATGGTGAAATCTCAAGACTTCAGTGCAAACAGTGTCCAATATGTCGTTTAAATTCTACTCAGTATTGATCCAGAGCAGATTCCAATGTATAGTTAGCAGAATAACAACTTAAACACGTTGCAGGATTCCCAAAAAACAAACGAGAGGCAATTATATTTCATCCAGCAGAGCTTTACTGTTGCTGAAGGCAAATGAGCATAATGGTCACAAATCCAATACATTCAGGATTGGCAAAGTCCATAAAAATCCAGTTGCAGCAGACTTAAACTCACAATAACGGATAATAAGTCTTAACCTTAACACTAAGTATACTATGTACAGTATACTACGTACCACACCAGAAGGAAAAGAGATAGAAAGAGAAAAGTATAACCCAGGCTCCTTCAGTGTGTCTTAGGTTGGTGGGTTTATTTTTAACAAGCTATCACCTGTGTGTGGTTTCAAAATCCTTCTGTTATCAGCTACAGCAGGGGTGCCAACTTGAATAAAATATTGGGGGGGCATGGTAAGCCCCACCCTGCATAATCAGTCATATGATGTGGTGCACTCCCACCATTTGAATGGCAATGCCCATCAACTTCGGGGTGGCCTGGCCCCCTCAAATATTTTATTGGGGGACCCCTTGGCCCCTAGGAGTTGGCTCCTATGAGCTACAGCAGGCACCCCCAAACTCGGCTCTCTGTGGGTACTAGGAGGTGTGGGTACTCCGAGGTACTAGGAGTTTCATGTCAAGCACTTAATCAGATTAATCAGATTAAATTTATTGTTGTTGTAATAAGTGAAATAGATACTGTACATTGTGTCCCACTTTCTTTCCTTCCTGCTGATCCTCAAGGTGTGAGTAAGTTGCAAGTCAGGACACCGAGAATGAGATTCACAAGCTGTTTTGGGACTACAGTTCCCATCATCCCTGGCCACTGGTCCTGTTAGCTAGGCATGATGGGATTTGTAGTCCCTAAACAGCTGGAGGGCCGAGTTTGGGGATGCCTGAGCTACAGGGTGCTATGTGAGATTTATTCTGTTCTTTGGGGGGGTTTTTTAATAGGCCAAAGGATGGGGGTGGGGACTCAAAGCTTCTTTGACCTTCTGGTTCCCTGCTCCCCGCTTTTCTCATTCAAACATCACCCTCACAGGTAACTGATTTTCCTGTATCCATTGCAGCAGGAACAATTCTGAGCACCTGACACTTGCAGAAGCATGTTGGCCATCCTGGCTTGCCATATTAGAAACTCCCTGAGTCAGCGCTCAGGCTCTCTGTTTTTAGTTTCGATTCTGCATTGCAAGCAGCAGTGGGCTCCACACTTTTTTTCTCCCCAAACTACTTTGTACTGAAGTTGCTTTTGTTGTGCACCTTCTGAGCGACCTCCTCTTTGCGATACTTTTCACCAACTCTGTTCAACCCAAGCATTCATTTATAAATAGAATATTACTAAAGCAACACCAGCCGTGGCCTGCCTTCTCCTTGGTGATAATGAAATCAGCGGTGCTGAACTGTGGAAGGATTTGCTTCTGTAGAACCAACACCATCACTCCCACCTGCCTGCC
This sequence comes from Podarcis cretensis, assembly GCF_951804945.1. Classification (NCBI taxonomy): domain Eukaryota; kingdom Metazoa; phylum Chordata; class Lepidosauria; order Squamata; family Lacertidae; genus Podarcis; species Podarcis cretensis. The sequence continues at coordinate 5,221,197 of NC_137187.1, forward strand.
TTTCATTTTGGATTAGTTTTTAGAAAAACAAAGACACTTCAAAGTGCTATTTTGGTGCTCCTGGCCGTCCAACTGAGACACTGTCTGTCAGGCTTGACTCAAGCGCTCTTCAAAAGGCAAAGAACACTACGCTTTTGGCAGATCTGCTGAATACGTGCTTGACTGCATAAATTGTTACTTCATTCCCCAGCCCTGTTTTTATTCACGAGCCTAATAACAGGTTAGGTGTGACGTGAAAAAGCAGAAAAGAAGAAGTAGAAATCAGCTAGTGCTTGAACATTCACTTATCAGCTAAGTGGGGTTAGGCTTTTGACCTAACTCAATGGTGTGACATTTTTATTTATGTTAAAGTTGAACATCCTGCTCTTCAATTTCTTGGGTTTGTCACGGCTAAAAATTGGCCACTGTTTCTTTAATGCTTAAAAAGCTGGGTCAGCATGAGTTAGCGGCCTGCACCAGGTTATATATAGAGAGTGAGAAATGTTAGTTTGTTGTTGGGTTGGTTGGTTAGTTAGTTAGTGAAAGCTGGTAGTGTTGATGTGTGTACAGTTGGTCAGTCGCTTTTGCAGAAAGACTTTGAAGAATAAAAGCAGAAAGGACTCTGCAAGGATACTTTTCTCGTGGACTCTTTTATGCCGACAAGGGTCTGAGGACCAGGCTGAGGCAACAAAGGGAGGTCAAAACCCTTTCTTTCTTTTTTTACAAACACTGACAGGGTTGTAGCCAATGAAGTCATTCTGTTACCAGAAGGACTTCTGCTTCTTCAATGGGACTTTCTCTCCCACTCTTCCCACCTTCCCCTCCTCAATCTGCTCCAAAGGCCTGGCAGAACTTCCAGAACAGATTTGGAGGAGAAGGAGGCAAGGAAGAGCCTGGGCAGCTAACAACATCTAAAAATGCAACATTAAAAGCACATTGAATTCATAATCAAAAATAAATAATGCAAGTGTAAAAGAATCAGTGCCAAAGGACTATTAGAAGAGTCAGTTTTATTGTGCTCCAAAGACCCACAAAATAAATAGGCCTTGAGGTGACACCAGAAGGAAGATACTAGGGGAGGGGGGCAACCAGAATTATACAGGAAAGGTGTTTCATAGACAGTGATGGACAAAGCCTTATTGGACAAGAAACACCAAATCCTGGGCAGAAATCCGTTTTAAACTGTATCATTCTGTATTCCTACCCAAAACTATGATGCTATGGTCTAAACCACTGAGCCTCTTGGGCATGGGTAGGCAAACTAAGGCCTGGGGGCCGGATCCAGCCCAATCGCCTTTTAAATCTGGCCCGCAGACGGTCCGGGAATCAGCGTGTTTTTACATGAATAGAATGTGTCATTTTATTTAAAATGCATCTCTGGGTTATTTGTGGGGCATAAGAATTTGTTCATTTGCCCCCCCAAAAATATAGCTCAGCCCCCCACAAGGTCTGAGGGACAGTGGACCAGCCCCCTGCTGAAAAAATTGCTGACCCCTGCTTAGTGGCGTAGCGTGGGGGGTGCAGGGGGGCCGGCTGCACCGGGCGCAACATCTGGGGGTTAGGGTTAGGGGGCGCAAATCCACGGGTTAGGGGGCGCAAATTACTTGCCTTGCCCCAGGTGCTGACAACCCACACTACACCACTGCCCCTGCTCTTGGGCTTGCCAGTCAGAAAGTCGGCTGTTCGAACCCCTGTGATGGGGTGAGCTCCCCATTGCTTTTTTACAGATCCTGCCAACCTAGCAGTTCAAAAGCACACCAGTGCAAGTAAATAAATAGGTACCACTGGAGCAGGAAGGTAAACAGCATTTCCGTGCCCTCTGGTTTCCATCACTGTGTCCCATTGCACCAGAACTGGCCACATGACCCAGACAGCTGTCTGCGGACAAACGCTGGCTCCTTCTGCCTGAAAGTGAAATGAGCACCGCACCCCATAGTCGCCTTTGACTGGACTTAACCATCCAGGAGTCCTTTACCTTTACTATGGAACAACTATCAGTGGCTAGATAACTATGTGAACCAAGTGTCAGCCTTTCCTGCAAATGGCTAAGGATACTGATCATGATTGAATGTTTAACACTGCCAAGATATTTGTCCTTGGTCAATCCTTGTTTCATGATCTTTCCAGGATTAGATGAATCCCAGTCTCAGCACATACATATCTATGGCATATCTGAATCACTTTGCCTGAAAGAAGAATAACATATTAATTGAATTCATTGGCTACACGAGTTCAGATTCACCCAAATACCATGGTATGCCAACGAACACATGTGGTCAATACAATTGTGAGTCTGATAGCAAATACAGCCAAATGCATGTCATTACATGTCAACCATCAAATACTGTCACAATATCAAGTATTGAAATCAAATGCCATTGGGTGCCACATATAGAAATCACATTCTTGCCACACACACTCATCAAGCAGCCTATGATTTCGAAAATGTCTGGAGAATACAGTATTAAACATCACAATTCACAGCGTCAAAACAAAATAAAAAAATTCCTTCCAGTAGCACCTTAAAGACCAACTAAGTTAGTTCTAGGTATGAGCTTTCGTGTGCATGCACACTTCTTCAGATACACACAGATACACACAATTCGTGTGCATGCACACTTCTTCAGATACACTTCTTCTTCGTGTGCATGCACACTTCTTCAGATACACACAGATACACACAATTCACAGCGTGGAAGTTTTGGAAGCAAATTCATCCTTTTCATTTCTGGGTTTCCAGATATAGAATCCATCTCTATCCATGCTCTTAGCCTTCACTTTATATTCATCTCTGTGCACCCACATCTTCCTATGCACAGGAAATTATAATTTCCTGAAGAGGATCCAAGCTCCACCCTTAGTGAAATACCCAAAGAATAAAGTGGTAATGAAACGCCTATCATTATTATTATCAAATCTATAGCTTAATTAGCTGACGATAGACCTGTCATCTTCACTTGCAGGCTAACTCATTCTGTGTTCCAAACTTCATTGGTTAAAGCATTCAAACTAATAGATTAGCCTGACCCTGTAAAGTAATATAATCATTTGAATGCAACACTGTTTCATTATGTCACATTTTGAAATGATTCCCCCCCCCCCTCTCAAGTTATGTCTATAGCTCCAGGGAACATTTTCAACTTGTTTCTATGACTAAGTGTCTTCTCCTTCTGTAGCTGGAAAAGGTGATAATGAAGTCTTTTAGTAGAATCTGTACCACTTACTGGAGTACAAGAGGGTGAATGGTAAGAGCTGAATAGATTCTGGCCATCAGCAAATGGAGGGAAGTGAAGGTTGTTTAAATACTTTAAGATGGAAGATAAACACAGTGAAAATGAGGACAATCTACAGTCTATTAAGCTGCTTTGGATCAAGCAGCCCTGAGAGAGCAGAAAGCATTTCACGTTACAATCAGTGATTTCCCTCCACGCTGCATTGCAGCTAAACATGTCACTGCAATGCACAGGATTTTATTTGCAGAATATTCTGTAATACACTCCAGGTTGGGAAACCACTCGTCGTTTTGATTCAATGTCTTTAAACTGGGAGGACTCACTCAAAAAATAGAGCTGTCCGCTGATTAAGGATATTTTTTTTCTTGATTAACCACATGCCTTTCAACCAATCAGTTGATTAACAGGTTTTGATATACCACGTTCACATTACCCACAACTCTGTACAGAGGCCAATTTGAGCTATGGAAAGATGTATAAGAAAAGTTACAATCTGCAGGAGGGGGAGGCTACAATCCGTTGCTGAAATGGGGGGATGCATTTCAAGGTGGGTTCCCCCCCCCCATTTCCTTTTAATAGAAATATACCACAACCAAACAAGCTTCAGAAAAGAAAGTGTTTCATCAATTAAAAGTTACTCCCAGCTACTAAAACCAACTCTCATCAACTAATTGACTGAAGTTTTGATTTAAGGCTTACAGACCTACAGTGGTACCTCAGGTTACATACGCTTCAGGTTACATACGCTTCAGGTTACAGACTCCACTAACCCAGAAATAGTGCTTCAGGTTAAGAACTTTGCTTCAGGATGAGAACAGAAATCGTTCTCCGGCGGCGCGGCAGCAGCAGGAGGCCCCATTAGCTAAAGTGGTGCTTCAGGTTAAGAACAGTTTCAGGTTAAGAACGGACCTCTGGAACGAATTAAGTACTTAACTCGAGGTACCACTGTACTTGAAAATCCTCAATATGACGCAGTTTGCAACACTTTGGTAGTTGTTTTGATCATCAGATCTCTGAAGAGGTACCATTTTCTTGCCTCCAGTTGTACCTCAGTGTTCGTCATTTTTTAAAAGCAACAACAACAAAAGATAATGGAGGCTTGCACTTACAGGAGAATGATTTTGTGGACAGCTCAGTTTCCCATTCCCCGCTGTCAGACAGCATTACACTGTTATCTCTATTCACTATATACACTTGATCTCTCTGTCACGGTTATTTCCCTTTGGTGGCTCATGTGCACAGTGCTTTTTTTGCCAACTTCAATTCAAAAACGGGGACCAAAGGGGCTTTCAGAATGATGAACTCCAAAGCCAGTCATCTGCAGAGCTGGATGACTCTTAAAAAGGAAAGAGGCAGCTGAACCAAAACTAGACCTCATTTTCACGCTTGCTGCTGCTAAAAGGATCGTGGTGACAGTAATCACTACTAGAGCAGGGCCTTTCCTGATGTGGCACCTCAGATGTGGAACTCCCCTGCCCCCGAGATTCAACTGTCCCTTGCACTATCCACATTTAGGTGTCAGATAAATGCATCTTAAATTTCCCAGGTTGGCTGATGTAAAAGTGAGGTTACTGGTGGGTTGTCTGAATTTCTGATTCCTGCTTTGTTTTGTGATCTGTTTCACATTGTTTATTTTGTGGTTCTTGTGCATTTTAATATATTGTTCTCTACTGCCCTGGGAACCTCTGGGTTGAAGGGTGAGATACAAATATAATTTGATAATAATCAGTATTAACAATGCCTTCTGCTTATCATAGAGAACATGCTTTCTCTCTCCTCTGCATTCTTTCTGGGCATATCCACCTTTGGGTGAAATTATGTGCTACGTGCCTCCAGTCTAATGGCTGGGAGCAATTAAAATGGTTTGTATGTCCTCTGCATGGATCCCCATTTAAATCCATGGAACTGAGTTCTGAAGACTAGGGAGTGCAGAACAAACAGAGCTGAAAGGCAAGTGCTTCATTGATTGGTGCTTGCTTGCTTGAAAAGATCATCAGCTCTGAAAGTGGTATCCTCCTGGAAGCCAAAAAGTGGCATTTTTCCCCCAACAAGGGCATGGCAGAAACAACTGGGCTGCACAGGAGTCAGTAAAAGACTAATTTTGCCTGCAGGGCTTTGATTACAGTTAATGATATGAGAGACAGAAAGAAACCAGGCTGACTGGCAGATGTCCGGCTGAGTGCTCACAGCGGGGCAGCAGGGGGAGAAAGCTTGCATATTTGTAAGCAGAGTGCATTTATGCGAGAGAATAAGCAGCAAGGCAAGCCGAACTGCGCTGCAGGGCTGTGGCCAGGCAGAGGGCTGCACCACGGGGCGGTGCTGTGCTGAACATTTGTCCTGAGCTTTTTTTTTTTTTTTTGCTGGTTGTTGTTTTCCCCCATTCTTGGTGAAAGAAATGGCATTTAAAAGAGGGGACAGAAAATTCCTGAGGAATTGTCATAGGTGGGGTGCAGGATTTTTCATTGGGCTTGCTTTACTTTCAAGGGGTGAAGTAAGTGTCTTTCATTTGGCAAATTATATCAGGTCTTCATTCCCAAGTTTTCCAGAATTCCCACACTTCCTGAAATGAAAACTTCCTGATATCCTCAGCTGGGCTTTATTGTAAGTATGTGATGTTGCAGAGGCTACTTACTGACAGCTGTTTATTGTTATTATTATTTTCTAAAATGAAGACATTTTTTTACATTTAAATAAATCAGTGTTGTTGTTTTAAAACAGAAAGGTTTCCCTTAAAAACAAGATTAGCAGATCAATCAATCTCAGGTCGTTGGTATTCAGCCTCCCCAACTTTCCCTGCTTCACTCAAAACCCAGGAGAAGACATCAAGAGATAACCTCACTGCTAAAATAGGAGGGACCCTATCAGCGCTAGCATTCCGCTGCCTGCTGTTTAGACAAGTCATTCTTCTAAACTGTTTTAGCTATTTTTTCAGTTGTTTTAATTGTTACACTTTCCAGGTGTTTGCTTTATTGTATATTTTAATTAAATATGTTTGAATGGCGTTGTGTATTATAATTATGGATTGAGTTTATAGTTGTAAACTGTTTGGAAGCCATTTTGGCAAATAAGTGGTTGGTTGGTTGGCTTGCAAGTACAACAACCCATGGACCTTTTTCAGATTTGGAAGTGTAAGCAGTCAGGGAGGTTGCAGAGCACTGGAGAAAGGTTTGCTGAAAAGTAAAGAAGGCTGATCGCCGAAGAATTGATGCTTTTGAATTATGGCGCTGGAGGAGACTCTTGAGAATCCCATGGACTGCAAGAAGATCAAACCTATCCATTCTGAAGGAAATCAGCCCTGAGTGCTCACTGGAAGGACAGATCCTGAAGCTGAGGCTCCAATACTTTGGACACCTAATGAGAAGAGAAAAGACCCTGATGTTGGGAAAGATGGAGGGCACAAGGAGAAGGGGACGACAGAGGACGAGATGGTTGGATGGTGTTCTCGAAGCTACCAGCATGAGTTTGACCAAACTGCGGGAGGCAGTGGAAGACAGGAGTGCCTGGCATGCTCTGGTCCAGGGGGTCACGAGGAGTCGGACACAACTAGACAACTAAACAACAACAGCAAAGGGAAATGAATGCTTTCCCCACCTCCCTTGGCCAACTACCAATGATAAGGGAAGCTCAACCCACATCCAGCAAATTCTTAAGAAATTCCAATGTGTCAGGTAGAAAAGTAGGAGCCTATTTCGTGGAACAATTAAACTCTGGAGAAATTGGAGGACAGAATTTGGCACAGCGCTAAAGGTGATGTTGTTTCTTCTGGAGAGGGGCTTCAGCTCAACAGGAGCTGGTTGCACATTATAGCATCAACACTCTGGGGGTCTGCCCTCCTCCTCTCCCCTCTCCCACTTAACCTTAATCTCCAGAGGTGCTCCTAGGTCTCAGGTTTGTGTCCTGACATCTCTGGGACTGGGATGCTCCAGATCTGGCAACCCTAGATCTTAAAGGGAAGCCCCGCCCTTACCTGCCCCATACCTGACATCACGCTGAGGCATGACTTCCCCAAAAGGGGAGCCTGATGGACCAAGTTTGGGCCACCAGCCAGAGGTTCTCCACCTCTGTGCCATGAGAATGTTGCCAGGAACCCACAGCTAACAAGTGACAGATTCCCCAGCAGTGGCTTGTACCCTGGGGTAAATAACCAGTTGGCAAAAGGACATCTGTCTCCCCTCATGGAATAAACAAATCAGAACTGAGCTGTTCAATGCAAGCAGCCTCCAAGTCTCCTGAAGTTATTTCATTCATCTGTATATTTGGCAATGAGCAAATACATTTTCACTGTATGCCTACATAAAGAAGCTTCCTTTATGAGAATATTTGATGCGGGTTTCAAGCTATGACTTCATTGTTATTGTTGTTTCAAAGCCAAAGGAGGAGGCATCAAATTTTTAGCATGCAGACCTAAATTTAGATCTCAACTATGGGAAGTCTATGATTTTATTGTAATAGCCCTGAATTGCATTAACTTTGAATCATATGACCCCACTAATAGCCTATGCAAACCCATTTACCAACATCACATTTATATTAACGCACACAATTTCTTGATTTTACTGGCAATGTACCAGTAAGTGTGTTTTGCTTCTGAATTGATGGCTTGATGCCATTCTGGGGAGGGGGGGGAGGCTTGCAACTGTATTGGCTGAAAAATCCAAACATAAGAGCAGGGGGGCCTGTCTAGGCTGTGCCCCATAATGCTAATAAATTCAATGGGTCTTGCTTGTGCCCTGTTGTCATTTGGGGCTCATCTGAAATATAAGCCATCAAAAGTAAAACTTGACATTTGAGTGAGACCGAGAAAAGAAGTCAGGTCATCCTTATTCCATTAACATCCTATTAAACAAATGTCAGGCTGTCTCATCTCAGAGAGAGACACTACCTCACTTCTCAAAATGTCCCTGGCAGTGTCCAGCTCCAAAGGTCAAAGGGGAATCATAAAATAACTTACTGATCATGAGTCATAGAGATATGACAAAACAACAACAACAACAACCTCCAGAGTAACACTCTCCTTGGATTTTCAGTTGGGCTATGCAAAATAAATGGTTTGTATACCCCTCATATTTGCTTCATAGAGGTACAATTTCCAGTTGTCCTTGGGAAGAAGGGTTGATTGCTAAACCACTGGGAGAACAGTAGCTCTCTGAAGGGATGCGGGTGGCGCTGTGGGTTAAACCACAGAGCCTAGGACTTGCCGGTCAGAAGGTCAGCGGTTCGAATCCCCACAACGGGGTGAGCTCCCGTTGTTCGGTCCCTGCTCCTGCCAACCTAGCAGTTCGAAAGCGCATCAAAGTGCCAGTAGATAAATACGTACCACTCCAGCAGGAAGGTAAACGGCGTTTCCGAGCACTGCTCTGGTTCGCCAGAAGCGGCTTAGTCATGCTGGCCACATGACCCGGAAGCTGTACGCCGGCTCCCTCGGCCTATAGAGCAAGATGAGCGCGCAACCCCAGAGTCGGACACAACTGGACCTAATGGTCAGGGGTCCCTTTACCTTTACCTTTAACAACTCTCAGCATTCTTAGCACACTGCAGTTACCAAGATTCTTCGGGGGGAGTCATGACTGCTAAAGTGGCACAAGAGGAATTCAAATGTAAGGTGTGAATGTGGCCATTGCAGCTATTTCTAGGGTCCCATTCTGTTGAATGTCAGGAAACCCAACAGTCATATTAATTGCTAATCACTGAATCCACCCCATAGACATGTAGGCCTGGTTCAAATGATATGCCTCCCAAGTTATACATGTTTCATGTTCTTTCTTATTCCTGTGAGCCAAGGGAGGGGAATCTCTGGCCCTCCAGAAGTTGCTGGACTACAATTCCCATCATCCCCAAACTTTGGTGATGTTGACTGGAGCTGATGAGATTTGGTGTCCAAGAAAATGTTGAGGGCCACAGCAGCTTCTCCATCCTTTCTGAAAGGACTTGAGCCATTCCAAGTTGATATTCCATTCTACTGTCTGCAAAGTGGCTCAGAACTGTTACGATATGGATGCAATGCAGCTGCAAAGTGCTAGCTTGAAAAGTCAACATGTTGGGACTGTCCGTGGGAATCAGAGGACAGTCTATTCACAGTGCGAAGCACCGGAATTAGCTCAGAGTGTAATATGAGCTCTTCTGTTTATTCCTATCCAGGAAGTGTTTGTCTCTTTACTGCTGGAGTTTGAAGAGAGCAGTCATGTTTTTTGTAACGCTGCAAAGACAGAAATAAAGGCATGTAAATACGTTTCTGTCTATCTCTTTCCCCTGCCCGGGGGGGGGGGGGCAGGAAAGAGGGGTGTGTTCTTCTCACGTTTGAGAAGAATCACCAATCGAGACCTTGCCTACGCCTGCTGGGGAATGCAGCCAGGGAGGTCAACAGGGAATCAAGCCGGGTGCCTAGGATTGTTGCCAGTTCCTCTGATAAAGGGCTTCATATCCCAACAAGAACAGCATTCATGAAAAAAATTAAAGAATAACTAAAAAAAAACCTAATATAAGAATAAAGCAAATATGGACAGGGCAAAGGACCAGCCAAATAAAAATGGTATAAACAGAAATGGGAGGGGAAATTGGGAAAATCAGTTGCAGAATATCGCAAGCATGATAGGCATGAACAGGTTATTTGGTGAAGGAATCAGTTTTAACCTGGAGCCAACCTAGATGCCTCCCTTACTTGTCTAAGAAGGAAGTTCTGTAGTTGGGTCATTTATTCCTTTAAGCCTTTGCTGGACATTGATAAATTGGGGGGGGGGGGGAGAGACATAGTCCATTGAGAAAGCATCTGCATTGCATGAAGAAGGCCCCAGATTCCATTCCTGGCATCTCCAGGTTAAGCTGCCAGTCACAGTTGACCAACCTTTCTCAGCCTTGGGTCCCTAGATGTTTGCCCAGGAATCATATCAATGTCCTGTGGTCATAGATGATAGGAGTTGTAGTTCAAGAACATCTGGGGACCCAAGGCTGAGAAAGGCTGGAGTAGACACTAGTAAGTAGATCAACCAATGGTCTCACTTTGTATAAGACAGCTTCCTGTTTTCCTATGATACCAGTTGACCATAATACATTAGAACGCAATAAATTCTAACCCCACTTACATGCAAATAATCACCATTGGATTCAATAGGACTTACTTCTGAGCCCCCATAGTTAGAATTGCACTGTTAGTACAGTGGTACCTCAGGTTACATATGCTTCAGGTTACATTCGCTTCAGGTTACAGACTCCGCTAACCCAGAAATAGTGCTTCAGGTTAAGAACTTTACTTCAGGATGAGAACAGAAATCGTTCTCCGGCGGCGCAGCAGCAGGAGGAGACCCCATTAGCTAAGGTGGTGCTCCAGGTTAAGAACAGTTTCAGGTTAAGTACAGACCTCTGGAACGAATTAAGTACTTAACCTGAGGTACCACAGTATATCTGTTCTGGCCTCATGTTGGTTACTGTTTCACTTATTCTGTATGGAAGTTTTAATGTAACTTCAATGAATTTTTGTACAGTGCTTTGTGTTGTTACAAGAAAGGTGATTTAGAAATAGTTTTAACGACATAAATAAATACCCATTGAAAAAGTTATCTCCCTTATCAAAAACTGTTTGTCAAAACTTTCTTGAGTTGCTGGTGGCATCTTTAGCCTCCAGTCTATCAAGGGTAGCGTTTGAAAAATTATTTACTGCTTTTTTAAAAGAGAGAGAGAAATTAATTATTAACTTTGAACACCTTAACACATTTCAGACCAGATGCTGAGTGCTTCTCTCATCTGATGGATGCATTGTGTTCTATAAATAACGCCAGGAGTTGACCAAAAGCAGAGAGGTTTAAAAAGCTCGCAAAGGTGGGAAAATCTCACACAAACATACTCACAAAAGTTAAGAGCATCCTGCTTCAAATAACATTGTTGAGATGGAGAGAATATTTTTTTCCATCCATTGTCCCCAAATCATGAGACTCTTTATTATAGGGTTCCATGGGGATGCTGTGAAAATTAACCAGGACATTAATAAAGGTAAAGGGACCCCTGACCATTAGGTCCAGTCGTGGCCAACTCTGGGGTTGCAGCGCTCATCTCGCTTTATTGGCCAAGGGGGCCGGCATGTGGTCATGTGGCCAGCATGACTAAGCCACTTCTGGCGAACCAGAGCAGCGCACAGAAACACCGTTTACCTTCCCACTGCAGCGGTACCTATTTATCTACTTGCACTTTGATGTGCTTTCGAACTGCTAGGTTGGCAGGAGCAGGGACCGAGCAATGGGAGCTCACCCCGTCGTGGGGATTTGAACCGCCGACCTTCTGAATGGCAAGTCCTGGGCTCTGTGGTTTAACCCACAGCGCAAACCCACATCCCAGGACATTAATAGGTGTGGCTTATTTTGAATGCAGCCTTGTCAAGATTTCATTCCTATAAACAAATTACCATCTGCCAAAAAAGAGAGAAGTTTAGCTGTCTCTCTAGTGCAGAAGTCAACAATTATGGGAGGCCCACGGGCACCTTTGCAAACAGATGATATTGCTGTGAGCAACCCCCCCACACACACACACACACTGCAACCAAGCACTCGCCACAACCTATTTTATTGGCTACAATAAATAATATCTTTTATTGGGGGATGGGTGGGGGAAAATGTCTCTGTGGGCACATGTACTGTCATGGTGGTCAGGTTTATCCTAGTGAGGTACAGGGGGGCTCAGAGGGGGGAGGAGGTGCCCCACTTCGATTAACACTGCAGAGTGGGACTGACCTAGTAGAGGGGATTAGAAAGGACCACTTCTCCATAGCTGGCTACTCTTCATGTGCAAAGGGGGAGGGAAGGATTTTTGAAAGAGCTTCAATGTGCCTGCGTGCCTTCCTAGCCACGCACACCAAATTGTAAACGTTCTGCAAATGTTTTGCTGTGGATCAGGGGTCAGCAAACTTTTTCAGCAGGGGGCCGGTCCACTGTTCCTCAGACCTTGTGGGGGGCTGGACTGTATTTTGGGGGGAAACACGAACGAATTCCTATGCCCCACAAATAACCCAGAGATGCATTTTAAATAAAAGGACACATTCTATTCATGTAAAAACATGCTGATTCCCGGACCGTCTGCGGGCCGGATTGAGAAGGCGATTGGCCCAGATCCGGCCCCTGGGCCTTAGTTTACCTGCCCATGCTGTAGATCAAACTTGTTTGCCAGGCAATGGGGCAAGAAAGGTTGTGTGTGTGGTTTTGCCAAATCATCTTATCGGCTCTGGGCAGATCTATACTCACGGTTTTTAATGTTAAGGAAGGGTTAAGGAAGGGTTTTGATAATGTATTTTGACACAAGACATCCTCCTTTCAACATTCATAATACGTTATTAAACTGTGACACCAGAGGGCGCTGCAGAGAAACCAGCAACCAGCAGTAGAAAGACAGTGGGTTTTTTTTTTTGGGGGGGGAGTTAAAAAGCAGTTTAATTTACAAGTATGCCCTGTGACATTTTAGAATGATACATCTAATATCGTTCTAATAGCATTATACAGGTCAGTGTAGATCCGGCCTCTATCTCTGTATTTGTCTCTGCCTCTCAATGGCCTTCCTGGTCCTTGATGCTACTGCCAGTGGGTTTTCTTGAGAGGGGGCACTTTGTAAATATCGCCCCTTTCACAATATGCAGGGATGTTGGTTTTGATGGGGTAAGCAGTGGGGGCACAGTGCACATGCCAAGAGGGACTCTGGGCAGCACATGAGTCCTGCAGCTGGAATGGGTAACAGTTGCACCATCAGGATGATAGCTGGGGTAACAGACAATCATTTTTGCAATAGTGTGAAGGGACTAGGAATGAGATTTTTTTTTTCAAGATTGCCCCGCCCATAGGAAGGACTCTGTTTGCAATGTGTTAGCAAATAGGAGGGGACGCAGGTGGCGCTGTGGGTTAAAGCCTCAGCGCCTAGGACTTACCGATCGAAAGGTCGGCGGTTCGAATCCCTGCGGCGGGGTGCGCTCCCGCTGCTCGGTCCCAGCGCCTGCCAACCTAGCAGTTCGAAAGCACCTCCGGGTGCAAGTAGATAAATAGGGACCGCTTACCAGCGGGAAGGTAAACGGCGTTTCCGTGTGCGGCTCTGGCTCTGGCTCTGGCTCTGGCCAGAGCAGCGATGTCACGCTGGCCAAGTGACCCGGAAGTGTCTCCGGACAGCGCTGGCCCCTGGCCTCTTAAGTGAGATGGGCGCACAACCCCAGAGTCTGTCAAGACTGGCCCGTACGGGCAGGGGTACCTTTACCTTTACCTAGCAAATAGGAGGCATCATCTTTTTTACCCACAACACCTCTGAAAAGGACATTATATAGTGATGTAGCAGCCTTACAGGAGCTGTGTGTGTGTGTGTGTGTGTGTGTGTGTGTGTAGCAGTGAAATGGTGGCCTATTGCAGTGCAGATTAGTAGCTCCGTGGCAGCAACTATCAGCAGAGCAGTCTGTCAAAGCAAGAACACACGCAGCAAAGCCATTTCGCCATCCTCAACACTTTTCGAGATAACCTCCCTTCAGAGTTCAAAAAATAAAGGAAAGTTCCTTCCCTTTCTTATATAAAAGAGCTGTGCTGATAATTCCAGTTCTTATAGTTCAGCAATGGCAAACCTGTGGCTCTCTAGCAAGAACGGTGGTCAGGAATGATGGCAACTGTAGTCTGGTGCCCCTAGTTATCCACACCTATTCTAGCTAAACATTTGCGCTCCTGCTGTCATTTATGAGATAATGTGTGTTGTTTTCAGAAGCCTTAAAATGATAAATAATAAAGAAATGTCAGCATGCTTAATGGGTTTGGTCCAAATGAAATATGAAAGAGACCGTAGCAGCATATGCTCACCCTAGCTTTCTGCGAGCTTAATGCTTCATTTTAAATCTTTTATCAATGGCCGCGTAACATTTTCCCACGTCTGTACAAACTGCATAGATTTCATCAAAACACTTTGGGGTGGCTTAATAAGTCTGTTGTGGAAGTGAATGCCTTTAGCCTGATCCTCACTAAAGAATTTCTGAAGAGGCCAATAAATAAATAAAAGGAGATGTGAGAATTTGAACAACTGAGGTTTGTTGCATCCCTTCTGCTGGGACCCTTCTATTTATAATGAAGTCACAGTTTAACCAACTAAGTGGACTGTCTCTTGGGAGAGGGAGAGTCTAGGTCATGCTCTTTTTTAAGGGCAGTAGGAGAGAGGATAGTTTCATTTAGATGTGTCAAATGCAGCTTCTTACACAACTATCTTGACCTCTTCCTTGATTAGCTCTCGAAAGTATATCAAACCCTGGGTTAAAGTTGAGCCTGGTATAAGGGACTTTTCGCACATTATGCAGAGGCAATATGACTTCCGTGTGCTCTCAACAGGGAGCTGCAGTCAATCACAGCTACCTGACAAGTGCACCTATAAGTTCGCACAAATAAGCACCCACATGCTTGCAAACTGTAATGGTTCTAGGGGTTGCTTGTGCGTAAATCGGCACCATGCTTGGCTGGGTTACCTGGGTGAACCCTTTCTGTCCGGACAACCACTCACCTGTGGCTGTCTCAGTCACTGGCAGAATCCGTCAGTGGGCGTTTCTTGAACTTCTTCCAGCAAAGAAGCTCTTTGACGCCTAGTCTCCGCCTACTCTCCCTGCGCGGAAGCCTTCTGCGCAGGGAGGGTGTGGGCAGTGGAGGACCCTTACTCTCCCCGCTGGTCTCCGGCAAGGAGTCATGGAGCCCCCTCGCCGATTCCCCCATCTGCCCCCCTTCTCCACTGGTGCTATGCTGATTTCCTTCCCCAGAAGATGGGCTGCCTCTCTCCCTCCTGGGACGCTCTCCGTAATCCCTCTGGAGCCCTCCCTCTCCCTCTGGCTCCGATGGCAGTTCCCTGACACAAACATATGCTTGTCACAATGAGGACTGAAACAAGGCATCATTTCCCATCCCACTCTGTATTTATTGCAAGCAGCTCTGTTTCTGTTCCACTACAGTTGGTCTTCAGCTAAAAACATATTCATCTCACTGTCTGCTGTGGGCAAATTATGCAACTCGGAATTTCACAAAGGAAACACAATGCAAAAGGGGAGGGGGGTGTAATCAGTTATGTAACATTTGTGGACTGAAAGCAGCAGCAGCAACAATGAATGCCAATTGTATTTGATAGATCATTTACATTCCAGACATGGGACAAACAAGCGAACATTGACAATTTCTGATCTCGTTTTCCTCCCTCCCTCGCTCCCTTCCTTTCTTTCTTAGATCATAAGATCTCAGGGCGGCTCACAGAATGAAAACAGGATAAAAAGAAAAGGTTTCAAAATTCTCCAGCATCCCATTACATTTGGAGGTCCACATGCCAGAAGATCCAAAACAGACTGGGCTGCTTCCAAATGCTACATAAACAAAACAAATATAATGGCCACAGCACACCTGTACTAAACAATATTGGACTCACTAGAGCTGAAATTTGCTGGCCATTAGTTACCCTGAGGCTGGTTATCCACCCAAACACTTTTCAGAGCAGTAAAACAAAAAGCAATTGAAAAGCTTGAGAACTCCTAGAACTCCCATTTCATTCCTCATGTCACTTCCATAAGCATTTATAATCCACATCTACATTGCAGCCATTTTTTGATGAAACTTATTATCAATAAACTATGGATGCCTGGGATGTGTATGCATTTCTCCACAATTCTGCTGCCTAGGAAAGAAAATATCCTTATGAATTGGGATATGGATAAGGGTTCTTCTTTAGATGGTGGTTGAGCTCACTGCAGAGCTTTGATCAAGATGGAAGAAGGTTTTGTGAAGCTATGACAACAGAAGAACTGCACTTCCCTCATTAAGTTGCATCATATCACATCCATGGCTTCAGAGAGGAAAACACAGAATTACATGCCCTCTCTTTCGTCAGTTGGACCGCTGTTCTTCAACAGAACAGCCTCTCCTTTATTCTCCCAAAGTGCATTTATATTTTCTCAACCAAACAATCCAATTACTCTGATTTCTATTCTGATTGCTCACCAATCTTTAAGAAAAAGAAGGAAAGCCTACAAGAAACCATATTTTCCGTTAGAAAATGAAATCTGTGAATGTGCAGAAAGACCGTAATTATTAGAGAAACAGTATTTTATCTGATGACAAGATAAGGATACAAAGGGTAGCAAATAGGTTTTGGGGGGTTTTTTTACTTCCATATAGCAGGAGAGGGATGCGGGAGAGGAAAGGGATGCGGGTGGCGCTGTGGGTTAAACCACAGAGTCTAGCACTTGCCGATCAGAAGGTCGGCGGTTCAAATCCCCACAATGGGGTGAGCTCCCGTTGCTCGGTCCCTGCTCCTGCCTACCTAGCAATTCGAAAGCACGTCAAAGTGCAAGTAGATAAATAGGTACCGCTCCAGCGGGAAGGTAAATGGTGTTTCCGTGCACTGCTCTGGTTCGCCAGAAGCGGCTTAGTCATGCTGGCCACATGACCCGGAAGCTGTACGCCAGCTCCCTCGGCCAATAAAGCGAGATGAGCACCGCAACCCCAGAGTCGGCCATGACTGGACCTAATGGTCAGGGGTCCCTTTACCTTTACCTTAGCAGGAGAGGAGCTTGTGGGATTTTCCGCCACTGGTGCCTGAATAACTTGGCTGGGTTTAGATACTAAACACCTTGACTTAGGGGCAGCATTTGCTGCTCAGCCTTAGGCAGCAAAATGCCTGGAGGCAGCATATAACTTGGGCACAGTCAAATCATGAGCCAAATCCTCCTAAGTCAGGTTGGGTCAAATATGGCTGATGTATCTAGGACTCCACTACTGGGCCAGTAGGGTTGTTGTTTTCTAGGCCAGGGATGGGGAGCATGTGCCCCTTACCCTTAGTGTTGCTATGCTACAGCTCCTGCTTTGAGATGCAGGTGGCGCTGTGGTCTAAACCACTGAGCCTCTTGGGCTTGCCGATCAGAAGCTTGGCAGTTCAAATCCCCGCGACGGGTTGAGCTCCCGTTGCTCGGTCCCAGCTCCTGCCAACCTAGCAGTTCGAAAGCACACCAGTGCAAGTAGATAAATAGGTACTGCTGCAGTGGGAAGGTAAACAGTGTTTCTGTGCGCCCTGGTTCCTATCACGGCGTCCTGTTGCGCCAGAAGCAGTTTAGTCATGCTGGCCACATGACCCAGAAAGCTGTCTGTGGACAAACACGGCATGAAGGCGAGATAAGTGCCGCAACCCCATCGTCTCCTTTGACTGGACTTAACAGTCCAGGTGTCCCTTACCTTTTACCTTACAGCTCCTACCATCCCCAAGTAGGCTCGGTGCCAAGACATAAATTTCCTGGCAACTGGGTCACTGCTGCTTACCAGGAAGGGGAGAGGCAAGGGGGCAGGGAGGCTGGCACAGTGCAAACAGACCAGCAGGTGTTGGCTGGATTGGCTCTGCTGACGCACTTCACTGCACCAACCTCCCCGCTGCCCTCTCCCTCCTACTAAGTGCTGGTTTTGACCTATAAAGCCTTAAATGGCTCAGGACCGCAATACCTCAAGGACCACCTCTTTCAGTATGAACCTTCCCGGACCCTGAGATCACTTTCTGAGGCCCTGCTTTGTGTGCCTCCTCCATGAGAGGTCCAGAGGATGGCAACTTGAGAAAGGGCCTTTTCTGCATTGGCTCCCCGTCTGTGGAATGCTCTCCCCAGGGAAGTTCGCCTGGCGCCTTCATTATAAACCTTTAGGTGCCAGGCAAAAATGATCCTTTTTAACCAGGCCTTTGGTTGACCTGATTGATATCCTATATCCTTTTAAAAGTGGGACGCGGGTGGCGCTGTGGATTAAACCACAGAGCCTAGGACTTGCCGATCAGAAGGTCGGCGATTCAAATCCCCGTGACGGGGTGAGCTCCTGTTGCTTGGTCCCTGCTCCTGCCAACCTAGCAGTTCGAAAGCACGTCAAAGTGCAAGTAGATGAATAGGTACCGCTCTGGCGGGAAGGTAAACAGCGTTTCCCTGCGCTGCTCTGGTTCGCCAGAAGCAGCTTAGTCATGCTGGCCACATGACCCGGAAGCTGTATGCCGGCTCCCTCCCAATAAAGCGAGATCGGTCACAACCCCAGAGTCGGTCACAACTGGACATAATGGTCAGGGGTCCCTTTACCTTTACTTTACCCTTTTAAAATGTGGCTATTGGGGGGGGGGGTTGTTATTGGGCTATTGTTCTTATTTTGACGTTATATATTGTGATATTTTTGTGAACCGCCCTGAGACCTCTGGGTATAGGGTGGAATATAAATTCAATAAATAAAAATAAATACTAAGCAACAGTTGCCCACCTATCAGGAACCTAGTATATAGCAGCTCTGCCCCAGCCTACATGCCATTTCTGCCTCTTGCACATAAACAGTTTGGTCTACCTAGGTGTTGACAGCTGGAAAATTCACTATTGGTCTACCAAATGATGACTGCAGTGAACAGCAGTTCTGCTTGGATTGGCCAGCTTGATTGGCCAAACAATTCCATCACAGAACCAAGACCTGGTGGCAGGTAGCTAAAAGGCTATCTATTTATAACTGCTATTAGTGGCAGTCTTTTTGCTCCTGAATTCTTCGCCCACTGCACATAACTTTGCATTACTTTAAAATACACATACATACCCTGTAATGTACACCTTCATTAATTTGCAGCAGCCTCCTGATGCCCTGTTATGGCCTGGAACTATTTTAACAACCTGTCAATAAAGTGTCATGTATGCCTGTCTAATCCTACCATTTTTGAAGCATCTGTGCATAATTTGCATTTCCTTAGTCTCTAGCCAGTTAGTTTGTTTTAAAAAATGCTGATGCTTTGCTTTTTCTCGTGCGTGTGTGTGTGTGTGTGTGTGTGTGTGTAATTTTAGTTCTATAGAATTACCTGGACTGTTGCAGCTGGCAAATGAAGGAGGAAGGGATATTACACAAACTAGGGAAGAAAAGCAGGACGTAAAGGAGGAATGTGAAAAGAGGGGAAACCACTCTTTCACGCCATCTGGTTTTTCCTATGTCACACAATGAACCTGCATCCTTCCTTTCTGTTTTTTCACTGCAATAGTACGTGCACTGAGTAGAAAACAACCATGCTCACAAACTTTTCAGGTTTTAATATTTCGCTTATGTCTGAATTTATGAGTCACTGCAAGGCATTCAATGAACTGTACTAAAAAATAAAATATGTTACCTGAATAAAACAAGAAAGAGCAACACACGCATACACACCACTGAACAAAACAGCAAAAGAACAGAAGCTGCAGCCCAACCCTGAATGGGCATCCACACACACTATGGCTGCAACAGACCATTGCTATATTCTCCTGCGCCTTTCCTTGCCCCATGCATGCAGGTTACCTGTAGGCTGAACACACACCAGTCATATCATAGAATCATGGAACTGCAGAGTTGGAAGGGATTCCGAGGGTCATCTAATCCAACCCCCTTGCAATGCAGGAATCAATTTAACGAGCATGGCTTCCTCTAAATAGAATCACAGGATTGTAGAGCTGGAAGGGATCCTGAGGATCATCTCGTCCAACCCCCTGAAATGCAGGAATAAGCAGTTATCCCATATGGAGATTGAACCTGCAACCTTGGCATTATCAGCACCATGCTCTAAGCCAGTGTTTCCCAACCTTGGGCCTCCAGCTGTTTTTGGACTACAACTCCCATCATCCCTAGCTAGCAAGACCAGTGGTCAGGGATGATGGGAATTGTAGTTCAAAAAAAGCTGGAGGCCCAAGGTTGGGAAACACTGCATTCTAAGCAACTGAGCTATAGGTGTCCTGATCATATTATAATATTATAGGTGTTCCTAATATTATCATTGTTGTTTATTAAGGGTGCTGGGAATTATAGCTCCGTGGAGATGATGATGATGATGGTGGTGGTGGTGTGATTTATTTATTTATACCCTGTCCATCTGGCTGGGCTTCCTCAGCCATTCTGGGCGGCTTCCAACAAAATATCAAAATACAGTAATGCATCAAACATTAAAAGCTTCCCTAAACAGGGCTGCCTTCAGATGTCTTCTAAAAGTCTGATAGTTGTTGTTCTCTTTGACATCTGGTGGGAGGGCGTTCCACAGGGAGGGCGCCACTACCAAGAAGGCCCTCTGCCTGGTTCCCTGTAACTTGGCTTCTCGCAGTGAGGGAACCAACAGAAGGCTGGACCTCAGTGTCCGGGCTGAACAATGGGAGTAGAGATGCTCCTTCCCAGGATTCTTTGAGGGGAGAAGTGATGTGCTTTAAATGCATGGTGTGCAGTCAGCAAGATTCTATTGAGCCCTTTGCTGATTGCGTTATGTGTGACCAGCTGCTTGCACCTATAGGATAAACAGCATAACCACCAGCAGTAAGGACACTGTAAAAATCATTTGCCAAAGAATTTTAAACGAGAGCCAGTGTGGTGTAGTGGTTAAGAGCGGTAGTCTCATAATCTGGGGAACCGGGTTCGCGTCTCCGCTCCTCCACATGCAGCTGCTGGGTGACCTTGGACCAGTCACACTTCTCCGAAGTCTCTCAGCCCCACTCACCTCACAGAGTGTTTGTTGTGGGGGAGGAAGGGAAAGGAGAATGTTAGCCGCTTTGAGACTCATTAGGGTAGTGATAAAGCGGGATATCAAATCCAAACTCTTCTTCTTCTTCTTCTTCCACAGCTGAAACATTTAGTACTTTGACATGTGAACCTAGGGAGCTGCCTTAAACCAGTCTGACCCTTGGTCCATCCACCTCAATATTGTCTACACCACCTGGCAGCAGCTCTCCAGTTATTCAGACTGGAGACATTGCCTAGCCCTACCTAGAGATGACAGGGTTTGAACCTGGGACCTTGAACATGCAATACACCTTATGAAATTGAAATGCCTTGGCCAGTGTTTTACAGCAGAGGGTGAAGGAGTGCCCATGTGGATTTCTCTAGGTAGAGAGTTCAATAGTGTGGATGTTCCACCATGGAAAAATCCCAGCCACATGTCCCAGCAGAACAAATCCCTGTAAAGGGAAAGACACAGCACCAGACCACACCCATAGTTCCTAAGATAGAATAAACCCAAAGATATTATTCATAAAATATGCAGGACCCAAGCCTGTCACGGGTTAAAAAGTAACAGCTACTAATCTCTCGAAGCAAACAGAAAGCTTGTGTAGAAGAGTCAGAATTAAAGTGATGTGATCTCTGCATGCTGTTCAAGAGCAGCTTTCGCCAAATCTGGGATGTTTTGGACTACATCTCTCATCATCCTTGCCAATTGGCTACACTGGCGGTGGCTGATGGGAATTGTAGTCCGGAAAATCTGGACGGCACCAAGTTGGGGGAGCTTGCTCTAAGCCAATGGGAGAGCTGCAGTGGGAGTTGGTTTCATTTCAGCAATAAGGCTTTTCATCCTTTGGCCATCCCTCTGTATCATTCATTCTCCAAGCTGAGATCCTCCCTCTTTTTGCTACTTGCTTTTCTTAAGTATCGTATGAAGAATCCCAATTTAAAAAATAGCTTCAAAAAGAGGAGTGTCTCCTGCTCTTAATGCATCGTTTCTATGAGGACTTCAGGACTCTCTTTCGGAGACAAGGCATGCTCTACAGTGGTTTACCATGCCACCTAGCAGGGATTTTAAGAACTGAAATTTGCTCAGAAAGAGCTGGTGTGAACGAGAACACTGGTGTGAAAGCGCTCAAGCAACAAAAGCATGAAAGTTTGGAGACAGCCAAGAGAGATTGATGGGTGCATGTCATTATTTAAAAAGGTCTCCTAATATAAGAATGCTTTATGATAGCAACATGATAAGCTGTGCACCCTCAATACCTCACTTTGCTAGATCTCAAAGTCATGTACTGTTGCCGGGCAGTTTTTCTTTCTTTATAAAACTACAGCACTGCGGAACCACTAATAGAAAAAAAAAAGCATCGAGGTGATACATGAAGGGAGCTTCTAGCAAATTTGGGGACAGAATGCTCTCGCAGGGATGGGGAATCTGTGGTCTTCCAGATGTTGAACTATAGTTCTCATCATCCCTGACCATTGCTCATGCTGACTGAGACTAATGAGCAGTGGGGATCCAATGAAATCCAGAACGCCACAGGCTCCTCCCCCCTGATTCGCAGATGAGATAACTACCCTGCTTCAAGCCTTAATGATCTTGGATAATTCTGTTCAGGATTCAGAACTTCTACCAGTAAATATCTACCAAAAGCAGAAGAATGTAGCAATATTACCTAATTTCAAGATCTAATACAGGCTTCCTCAACCTCGGCCCTCCAGATGTTTTGGGCCTACAACTCCCATGATCCCTAGCTAGCAGGACCAGTGGTCAGGGATGATGGGAACTGTAGTCTCAAAACATCTGGAGGGCCAAGGTTGAGGAAGCCTGATCTAATACCAACTGGTTATGCAAATCCATATGTGTCCCCTTGTCTGCGTATGCATAAATGCAAGTAAAAATGGGCATACTATGCCTAGTCAGATGCCTCCATGAGCCATCATGGCAGGTGGGCAGGGCTGCCAACCTGTCAGTCACCTGACATCATGCAAAATCACGTGATTCAAAGTCTAATCCATTGGAGGAGGTAAAAGGCCTATCTGCAATCTTAGTGATACAGTTCCATTTAGTCTAAGTGCTTAGATCAGGGAAAATAGGTCTCTGCCCCAGACACCATATGACATCAGGTGACAACTGGTGGATGTGGTTTGCCCAAAGTGGTCTGGTGGACCAAATTTGGAGGCTAGTAGACCTGCAGGCTAGAATTAGGCCTGCAGGCTAGAAGTTCCCTTCTGTCTAATGTCTCCCTATACAGGCAAACCTCTGATATATTGTGAGTCCAGTTCCAGACCACCACAATAAAGCAAATATCACAATAAAGTGAATAATATATTTTTGTTTGTTTTCCTGGATGCAGGGGCAGGAGGGGGAAATCTCAGCACCAGTCCTAGCCAGTCCTCCACTCCTGTGGCTGAAAGAGGGGCAGCAGTGGTGGTGGTGGTCTTCCTTCCCCTGGAAGTGGCTGTGCTGCCTGCAGCTGCACCCACATCCACGTAAGGAGCAATATCTGTGAAGCCCAATAAAGCAAAGTGTGATGAAAACAAGGTATCCCTGTGCATTGCTGGCTCCATGAGTGTACATTGCATCATAGCAGCTGCAGGAGGCAGATTTAGGCTGTGAGACTACCTTCACTTACCTGGAAGTAAGTCCCATTAAACTCAGTGGGATTTACTTCTGAGTAGACCTAGTGAAATAAATGGACCTACATTAACCATGTTCATTAACTTCAATGGGTCTCCTCTGAGTAAAATTTAGTTGAATGCCATTCTCCATTAATTAATTTATTGCTAATATGGTTGTACCCCATGGGATGGGAACACCAGCTGGATTTCCCACCTCAGGCACCAAAATATGTTGAACCATCCCTGCTCCTATATTTTTCTATCGATTTATAGCCACTCTCTTCTCCCAAGACAACTTTACGGCCTCTGCCAGCTAACAGATCAGATCATATTGTTTGTTTCATTTGCTTTCTTAGCCTTGCCTCACTCTAAATTTCAATGTCTGCCTTGATGCCGGCTGCATGTTTGACATTGTTTCAAGGTCAATATTGCTGCAAATAAGCTCCAGAATTTCAACCACACTACAAATTCTCAATAAGCAGTTCATAAGCAGATTCCTCATTGTTCCTAGGTAATGACAAAGAATATCTCATTTAAAAGCAAAAGCCTTGGTAGATTTAATTTGTTTTGTTTCATATCAATGTGTTTGCACAATGTTGGAGTCCAGCTAGTTTGAAATTAGCTAATTTAAAATTGCCAAACAAATCAATTGGGTCTGAACCTGCTATTATAACCTCGGTCTGCTCCAAAGTGGAGAAATACAGTTGTATTTTCAGTGCAGTTCCAACCTGCCTTGCGAGCATCGCTTCTGTGCTTCTTATTGATTTCCTGACTCATTTGCCTCTTTTCAAAATGTTGGCAGACTAAATTTGTACAAAACATATTCAGAGGTGCTACCCCCCCCCCCTTTTAATACTACAAGCCACCACATGTCTAGCTTTAGTGAGACCAAAGCTCACAAACTGTTCTCCCAAGTTCTCGTCTCTGATGTAATACCCAAGAGGGATATGTGAGTAAGTTTATGTTAGAAAGCAGCAATTAAATTGCTGATTGGTTAGGCTGGTGTGTTGTTGTTTTTTTCGAAAAGATCCACTCTCTTCAAGAACAACGGAACTGTAGGTCTAATTAAAAGCCCGTAAATAGCATCACCAAAGCCGGTGGGATTTATTGCATCCTGAACCGTAGTCATGTGCTCACCTATCTTAATGAAGCACAAAATGACAGTGTTTGGGCTTGAGTCCTGCATATACACCTACTGGCATGTTTATGTATAGGTAGAGCTGATGGGACCTTCCACCCAAATCAATATCCTCCCTCCCAGCAGATGCCAGTCAGGAGGGAAGGCCCACATAATCAGCTATCCACTCATCTGGCAGGAAGAGTTATACACAATGGCAGCATGGCCAGTGTCAGAGGCCAGCATCTACCCTCAGGAGGCCCCAATTGAAGTCATTGAGATGTGATCTCCATGTTGCAGCCAAATGTGCTTACCTGCCTTAGCGCTGGCCAACCTGCCTTGCCTCGACTGTGTCAGAACTGGAAATGAAGAGCTCATGAGAATACACATGCCCTATCACATCCAGGTGAAGGACGATTCTGATCAGCCGATTGGCAGGGAGAACAAGTCTCCTGGGATTGGCTGCTCTACTGAAATGGAGATTTGGTGGTGCAGAGAACTCTTGAAGGAAGCCCACCTTGGAGTCACCATCTATCAGCTGATAGTCGGTAACTTCAAGCTCACGGGATTGACAGTGCTACCAAGTTCTTCATGCAGAAAGCAAGGTAGGAGTCACCACTTATCAGCTGATTGGCAGTCACTTCACACCCTACTTGGCTTCAATTTATACTTTTTGGTGTGACTTGATATGTTACAAAGGAAGAACGGTTCATTGGGTATCATAGTGTAACTAGATAATGATTGCCAGATGGGTGAAGCTCTGGCCACCTTTCATAATGGCCCACTAAGGTGGGGGATCCCAGGATCTGGCCCACCAGCCAGATCCAGTTCCCTGCTCCTGGTGTATTGCAGTTTGCCATCACAGTCACATTGAATGATCTAGGTCAAGTCACTGTTAGTTAGCATCAGTTCTCCAACTGTAATAATGGGAATAATGATGCTTTACCTTATCTCACACAGGAGTCCAACCATTGTTACTCTTGCCTCTCTCGCTTCCTCTCTGCTGATTCCATGCCAATGTTATAAGATGGGTGCAAAAAGACTATAGACATAATCCAGGCATGGGGAACCTTTGGCTTTCCAGACATCACTGAATCACAACTCCCACCATCCCTGGCCATTAGCCATGCTTGCTGGGATTGATGGGAGTTGTAGTTCAGCAACATCTGGAAAGCAAAATGTTCCCCACACTTGGCATCATGCTTTTCTGTGAGGCATATTAGTAGACCCCTGCAGGAACAAGCACAGGGATTCTACTCTGTTTTAAAATGTTTTTAACGTTGCATTTTAAAATTGCTGTGGCCCAGCCTGGGAATGTATGGTGAAGGGCAAGTAATTAATCAGATTAAATTTATTGTTGTTGTAATAAGTGAAATTTTTGAATTCTGGTGCTGGAGGAGGCTCTTGAGAATCCCATGGGCTGCAAGAAGATCAAACCTCTCCATTCTGAAGGAAATCAGCCCTGAGTGCTCACTGGAAGGACAGATCCTGAAGCTGAGGCTCCAAGACTTTGGCCACCTCATGAGAAGAGAAGACTCCCTGGAAAAGACCCTGATGTTGGGAAAGTTGGAGGGTACAAGGAGAAGGGGACGGCAGAGGACGAGATGGTTGGACAGTGTTCTCGAAGCTACCAGCATGAGTCTGACCAAACTACGGGAGGCAGTGGAATACAGGGGTGCCTGGCGTGCTCTGGTCCATGGGGTCACAAAGAGTCGGACACGACTAAACGACTAAACAACAACAACAATAAGTGAAATAGATACTGTACATAGTGTCCCACTTCCTTTCCTCCTTCTGATCCTCAAGGTGTGAGTAAGTTGCAAGTCAGGACACCAAGAATGAGATTCACAAGTGGTTGACATGAAACTCCTAGTACCCACCGTGCTACAGTGCTACTTGTTCCCTAAACTGCATCATATAGTAGGTATAATGTTCCCCAGGGAAGGGAAGGGAAGGGAAGGGAAGAGATGTGGCCCAATTGGATCTTTTGACAATCCTTTTCCCATGGATACAGCTATACCCACAAAGGGATAGAATGCTATACATTTCCAATGATAAGGTTTCTTAATAGAAATTGACTTTAACAGAATTTACAAGCCCAGCCATGTGCAGCACTGCAGCCAAAAAGCCAAAAGGTTTTTTAAAAAATAAAAAATCACAATCTAAATACGAACACTTTCCCTCCCTCCCTCTCTCTCTCTCTCTCTCATATCAAACCACTCATTTAAATCACTTGCAAATGAGAAAAACTATTTCTTTGTACATAAAAAAAGAATTAAATTGAATATAAACGTGCCTGATGAAGTAAATAGCTTCATAATGTGTTTATATTGTGAATTGCATCCACACAGCATAACAAACAAACAATCCTATCACCAACAGGATAATATGTATGCGGAAGAAAACCTTGCATGACTTGCAAAATCACCAGGAGTCTATCAATGACCTTCAAAGCACGCCTTAATAGGACTTGAAATGACAGCCAATGGAAAAGCCTTTTGAAATGCGCCCCATAATGGCACAGGAGGAAGAGAAGCCCTCCATAAGGGCACTTGAATAGCCTAGTCATACAGAAGCATCTTCATTTGTACTTTTTCTTGTAAATCATTTGTAGCATGCCCACTTGATTCTAATGGAGCATCCATTAAAAGATCAGACACCAGCCAAGGCAGACCACAATTGGACTCTTTAATGATCGACACTGGCTTTCTTATTGCAGCATTCTCCTTTTCACTTTATTCACACCAGTCATCCAAGTGCCATCCGATACTTCGATACCACAACTGCACATCAGCTTGAGGTTAAAACCGGTGTGACCGATAGGGCTTTCCCCGAGCAACTTGGGTGCTTTGTGGGTGTGTTTCTTTATTTTTATTCTTTATTAACAATATGTGTAGCCCACCCTTTTTATGTGCAGATACCAGGACAGGGTACAGCACATCAAATAAGGTCATATAATGCGCATATATAATACGTAATAAAAACCCTTGTTTAAAAAAATAAAGAACCCCTCCTCAAGCAATAGAAGCAGCTAAAAGCACAGAGCAGGCTAAATCAACACTAAAGTAACACACCCAAAGTGCCTGGGCAAACACGAAGGTCTTAACCTGGTGCCGAAATGATATCAATGAAGGCATCGGTCATATATATCTAAGGAATTCCAAAAAAATAAGGTGCCATTAGAGAGAAGGCTCCGGTGGTGGCTGGTGAGAATTGGAACAGGGAGGGCAGAAAGCAGGAAGACCAACAATAATTGGAGACAGAGCCAAGGAGCAGGAGAGCCAACTCATTATTGCTTTGTTGCCATCCTCCTTCCTATTGAGTTCTACAAGGGCAGTACAGAGGCTAAGGTGGAGGAAGCTGAAAACCAGAGCCACTCCCTGTATTGATGGAGGTTGGTGGGGCAGCTCCCCATTCACCCAAATGGACCAGCCACCACATAACACATCTCACCCAGAGAAAAGCCTTCTCTGCAGATCACAATAATTGTGCCGAGAATTACATAGCAGAAATCCATCACAGAATTACAGTCCTCAAAATCCCATGACTGAGCACCATAGCAGATGAACTGGTTTAAAACAACGTTTCTAATGCAGTTGTGCTGCTGGTCTATTAAGCAGGCTTCCTCAAACTTGGCCCTCTAGCTGTTTTGGGACTACAACTCCCATAATCCCTAGCTAGCAGGACCAGTGGTCAGGGATGATGGGAATTGTAGTCTCAAAACATCTGGAGGGCCGAGTTTGAGGAAGCCTGCTATTAAGAATATATTTTCTCTCTCCCTCTGCCATAAAGCATATGGCTCGTTTCCAGTTATTCTGGTTTGGATCATTCTTCTCTTCACAGTTCCTGCGAGAATGCTGTCAAAGTGGTTTGTTTGTTTTTTAGTAGAGACAATAAATAATGAACAGCATCTGAGCATTTAGAATAGGAGCCTGGAAGTTCAGAAACCAGCCATAGGCTTGAGGCAACTTTCAGTGCTGCCCCCTACTGGCACAGTGATTCAGCAAATAGTAAAACCTCAATTATAAGTTGCAAGTTTCACAGTTTGGATACCTTATATAATATATCGGGAGGAGGAATAAAAGGTAAATGTGCAAAGAGAAGCATTCTTTATGTAAGCCTTGCAGTTTGGTGGTCTGCACTGGGCTTCCTCAAATTCCCTTATTCAGTATAAGTATCCATTTGAATTTTTCACTGGTTGTTGTCAAGGGAGAGGGAAAGTGTGTAAATTCATGTTTACAAAATAGCAGCAGTCACACCAATTGCCCTTTCATTACAAATTCCAGAGAGGTGACATAAGATTCCTTTCCCATTAAGCAGTCACAAAATAGCACCATTTTCCTCTTACCTCCTAAGGCTTGCTTCATTACAAATTCCATGGTGATGGCTTTAGATTCCTTCCCACCAGAGCAGTTCTCACATGCAATTCAGATGGAGACAAGGTCTTGAGTTGCAGCCTGCAGCTGAATTCACAAAGCAAAAAATTAGCATTAGGGTTGCTGCATTTTGTATTCTGGGCCCCAGCTCTATGTCTTACTGCATTAGATCTACATGTCCTTTTGAAAGTCTGCTAGGTTGAACTCTCTCCCTTCTGCTCCACACACACACACACACACACACACACACACGGCCATTAATCACAATGGAGCCAAAGTTACTTGATCATGTTGTGAGCAACTAGGGAGCACTGTATATTCCTTAACATTCTGTAGTATGATCTTTAGGGAGTCAAAGAAAATGGGCAATCTACTGCTGATACATTGCCATGGGATAGCACTGAATTAACGGGGAACTATTCCCAGAGTTAGATGCTATTCACTCTGAATCTTTTGGTAGAAAATCAAGCACACAAGAGCTATTTAAGAAAAGAAAAGGGAAAAAAACCTCCCTGAACATTCAATTGCTATGTAAATAGATCTGCACACAGAGCTGTTTAATTGAATTTGCCAGGCACCCATTTAGTTTTTATACTGAGTCATTAGAAAGGAATATTCAAT
Source organism: Podarcis cretensis (assembly GCF_951804945.1). Taxonomy (NCBI): domain Eukaryota; kingdom Metazoa; phylum Chordata; class Lepidosauria; order Squamata; family Lacertidae; genus Podarcis; species Podarcis cretensis. Next base: position 5,250,610 of record NC_137187.1, read on the forward strand.
TCATTGCAAAAGCTATTGGGTTTAGTTGACATTTTCTAATGAGTAAAGAGTCCAACATTTTCAGCTTGGTATTCCTTCGTGGTTTTTGAGAGGTGGTGCTTTAAAGGGGGGCAAGTTCTAGCTATTAAGAGCAGACGTTTGGCTGGGGGGCATTTGAAGGTTGAAGTGCTTGCGCTCCCTGAATTCTCAGCAGCAGGCTTCTCTGTCAGAATCTCCTAATGGCCAACCGCATGTCTGCATCACTGACCAGAAGAGCTACTCCAGTCAAATTGAGTTAAATATCAGACACATTATGAGAGAGATTTAATGCAAATTGGCTACTGAAGTGCCATCAAAATCTTGTAAGCTAGGAGACCCTAAAGTAGACTGGATGTATCTCCCTTTAAAAACAATGTCAAATTCACTAAAAGTTATTAGGAAGTTTTCTTGGGATTCAGCACAATAATTTAGAATTGTAGCATAGAATTTCAGGTTGCGGCAACTAAGTTAAAGCTGTGAAGTAGCAAATAAGACATCCCCACTCCTCAGGGGTAGGAGTTTTCACAAGCAAAATGCTATACCTTATTTGACATGTTCATGTCAAGCTGCTTAACAGAACTTGAACTCCAAAAGTGAATTGGATTATTAGAAAGGGAAGATCGCAGGTAAGACTTATTAACCAATGATGCTCCTTTCTAAAAGCTCTGCAGAGAGAACCAAATGCACTGCAAATCATTCCAAAAATGCTCCATCTCAGTTAAATAACACACCCTTCTTTCTTTTCTCATTTTAAATAATGATATTAAAGACATTTAGGCAGACCTATTTTCCTTTAGAGAAAGGGGAATGCGAACTAGAGATAACTTATTAAACAGAACACAGTGCTGCATCATTTGAGCATTTTCCCTCTTCAAACTTCTACAGGCAAAGAAATATTGTGACCTCAGACTTCTGCTTTTTTTTGGGGGGGGGGAATCAGTGCATGCACCAAAGGAAAGAGAGACATGCTTGAAATCCCAATGAGGTTGCAATGAGACTACACACAAAATTTGGGGGAAAGGGGGGGTACTTTTCCAGGTAATGTGTTTTGCACCAAGGCGTCCAAGTACCAATATTATATAAACAAACCCCTCCACGAGCTAATAAAACTCTCAACCAGTGAACTTGCAAAGGCAGCTGGCTGCAACCCCCTCCGTGCCCTGATTTGGGAGGCTTCGCCAAGCAGTATGTGTATCGAAGCTTGTCCCATAGATCCATCCTTAGCACTTCCCCTCCTCTTCTACACAGCCAACTACCAATCTCTGCAACCACAAAGTATAGCGGGGTTTTCAGCACCTAGGACAGCTTACCCGCCGCACAGCGAGATTAAAAAACCGAGCAATTCCTTATCCGTGGGGGAGCTCGCAGCAGCAGCAAGCAGCAGCAGCAGGGCGTTTGAGCAAGAGAGGGGGAAAGAGCGTGTTCAGCACCAAGGACACTTCCCCGCGACCGGGCGGTGCCTACTACCGTGCTAAGGACACATTGCTGAGCACCGAGGCTTCAGCACCACGGACAGCTCCGGCCTTTCGAAAACGGGCGGAAACGACTAGCGAGAAATACCTTCTTTGCAGCGTCTGGGTTCCTGCCGTTCTCTCTCCCCTCCTTGAGATAAGGAGACAAGGTCCTTTCCCGGCTTTCCTAGCAGATCAGCCTCCCGTTCCTAGCCGGGTCCATGTGTTCCTCGGGAGTTAAAAGGCGTCGCTTGAAGGGCATAGGCAGGAGCAGGCGCGAGAAGTTATCTTCCTTTGAATAGGGTCCTGGCACGATGAGGCAGCAACGGAGGAAGGACAAGCCGCCAGCTCCTTACTTTCTCTACTCCCTCTTTTTATCACGGGATTTCCGGACCATCCCACTGACACTATTCCCTCCTTACACTACGCTGCCTCCTTCCTCCTCCCTCTTCCTCCTCCCGCCACCGAGGCTGCTGGATCGGCATTTCTTGCCTGGCTCTCGCTTTCCCCCCTCCCCCCCCCAACTCCCCAGCATCCCACGGTAAGGGTTGCAAGAGGCGAGCAGCTGCTCCTGCCGCAGGAGGTTGCTGCCGGCACACCTGCAGTTATGGGGGGGGGGCAGGGCGGGGATTGACTGCAGATTGCCGGGGTGTGGGCACCTAATCGAACGGGGAACCCAACGGAACAACACCACCCGCTTGTAGTTTTGACAGGGTGGAGGGGGAGGGGAGCGCGGAAGCCTTTGCATTTGTTCAACCGAGCAAACTGTTATATTTGTAATAAGGCGTGAGAGCATCGGAAACAGTCGTGGAGGTGGGGATTTGGCAGGGTGGGTGGGAAGCGAAGTCAGCAGTTTCTCTGCAAAGCCTCTCGCGCGGAAGCGATACTCTCATGCCTCACACCCGTGACCACGCTCATTGTTATTCTCGAGAATCTGGGACTCTAGAGAGAAAGGCTGGAGGCTCAGGGACAAATATTAGGGCGGCGGTTGTTGGGATGGCATCGCAAGGCTGAGAGAGTAGGGAGATGGCCTCCTGATACATTCGAGACAGAGGGATCTCTCTCTTCCCCGCAAGCTGCTGGTAAATTGTGTTGATTTCGATTGTGTTGCCCTCCCTTCTCTCCGCCCGCCTCCCTTGCAAAGGGGCGTCTGAAGGTTAACAGAGCAGTATGGCTGGGGAATGTCAAGCTTTCAAGATGCTGTCCCTAGCGGGGCGTGTCAGAAGCGAAAGTAAACCAGGACATAGAATGGCACCGCCTGCCTGGCGCTCCCCGGGCTTCCACCGAGGAATCGGCAGATTGAACAGGAGGCGGTGTGAGTGTGTTGTGCTTGTGAGGTGACTTTAGGCGAAGGAAGACAGGGGGAACCCTTCCGTCCTTCGATCCCCCTAGCCCAGCAGCAGCAGCCTCGCCCTCCCCCCTCCCCCCTCCCCACCCCGCCTCAATTAAAAATGCTGCAATAGTGCTACATCCTCCTGACTCTTGCTGCAGACCCGGTCAGCTGATGTAGCCTCCTAAGGTACCTCTGTGCTGGCGTGACAGGGAAGGAAACGACCCGAACAGGCTGCAACAAAGACAGCGGGGAGCGGGTGGAGGGAAGGGCAAGCCAAGCAGAATGACGGGGGAGCGATCCAATTAAAAAAAAAACCCACAGAATACAAAAGAAGGCGAGTGGGGAGCGAAGAGAGGAAGCGGGTCATTAGAAGGCGCTGCTACGCTTCCAGTTGGATTCAAGGTCAAAGGAGCGCAAGCCCATTCTGCCACGTGTGAAAACGTGAGTGGGTTGACCCGAGTAAGAAGGTGAGGGCACTGGGGATGCTGAATCCTATACTCTTGAATCTATTTAGGTCATACTCAGAGCAGTCCCATTTTTTAAGCAATAAATCGGCCATGGCTAATTTAAGCCGGTGATTTCAATGGGTTTACTCTTGAAGATGACTTGGTCACCCACACACCTTGACTGTAGGCATCTTTTTAAATCGGTCCCATGGTTTTCCATGGCACTTACAGCCATGAAAGCATGCATGGGTTTTGAAAACAGATTTCTTTTATTCTGATGTGAAGGCTGACGCTTCGTGCCAGACCTGATTGCAGATCTCCGCCTCACTCTCGCTGGACTGATTCACAGGGTGTCCCCCCACCCCATTGTTTCGCTGACTGCAGCATCAAGGGATGACTTGTGCATATGGCCGTTGCAGCTCTAACATCAAAGGCGCAAATAGTTCCACAGCATTTCAAATCCAATGCATGACAATGCAGTCAGCTCACCTCTGCGGCTGCCATTCATCAAGCGTAAAGAAGCCAAGGGTGAGTTTTACTCATTGCAGACCCACTGAACATAACTAAGTTTGGACCATTAGTTTTAGTTTTTCTAAAACTTCATTGAACACCACCCCAATATGTGAACCAGGCACCTGCTATTTTGATTTAGTCTGAGTACTTATACCCTGTCCTTTTGATCAGCAAGGACCCCCTCCCCAAGGTAGCTTACAAAGTTAAAATGACATAGAACAATCAAAGCAATGAAGCCATCCCTTCAATAAAACAATAGAGAAACACCAAAAGCTGCATATAGCAAGCAGCAGTTAACATCAGCCTAGCCCAGACTTTCCCAACATGATTCCCACCATATCATTTGAACCTCATCATCCTTGACTACGGGTCATGCTGTCTGGGGCTGATGGGAGTTAGAGTTCACAGCATTTGGAGGATGTCAAATTGAAGAAGGCTACTCTGGGCCAAAGGGCCACCTAAAAATCCACGTCCTTTCTGCCCATCCGAAGGTTAGCAGAGATGAGTCCAGGCACACCTGCACAAGAGCATTTCAAAGTCATGCTGCTATGTCTGAAGGTGCAATTCTTCACACTTATGGGCATTTGCTATCCCTAGAAAAGTAGTCTTCTGCAGCAAACTGGCACCATAAGATGAAATAGCTAGGCCACAGACCAAAACTATCGAATTCACTCCCACAGGAGGCAGCAATGGTTACCAATTTTTAAAAGAGGATTAGACAAATTCAGAGTGGTTACTAGTCACAGTGTCTTTGCTCTGCCTCCATAGTCAGAGATGTTTGCGAGCCCATGCGCTAAAACCTTGTCCCTGGAGCCCACCACCCAAAAATGAGACATGAGCATCAGCCCTTTTCTGGCCCTGGCCCCACCCCCAGCTGGCAGCCCATTGATCTGCTGAGATGGGGCCAGGGCAACAACCAGCCTGTAGCAAGGTGGGGTCACAAAACCCACCCACCTCTTGGAGGGGGTGAGCGGACAGTGCTTCTGAATATCAGGTGCTGGAAACCACAGGATTGGGGAGTGATCTTGCACTGAGGTCCTTCTTGTGGATTTCTCATAGGCATCTGGTTGGCCACTGGGAGAGTAGACTAGATGGACTATTGATCCAGCGGACTCTTCTTATGTTCTTATGAGGACCCTATGCTGCCTAGGACCCTCGTACCTACGAGACCACCTCTCCTGATATGTCCCATGGAGGACCTTATGGTCTGCAAATAATAACACCCTGAAGATTCCAGTGTTATATTCATGGGAATCCCCAAGATTTGCAACCCACCCTTCAAATTATAGCCTAATGAGAACTCAACATATTCAGTAGTTGTAGAATTTTGAGTGTCAGTGGTGGGGAATGGAAGTGATGGGCATCCATCATTGTCCCAAATCCAACACATGGAAATGAATGGTAGCCAGGGGAGGAGGTTAAGGGATGTTCTTAGAGATACCATTGTGTGTGTGGCAGTGAGTTCCTTCCAATTATACTTAATTACTTTGTCCCTTAGAACTCAGTAGGATTCATAGCCAAATAAGCAACCCCACCCACTTTCAACAGAGCCTTGACCCTTCATCTGTGTAATTTCACCTTGGGCTCCATTTCTTGGTAACACAAGAAACTGATGCTAGCATGTGACTGAAGCTAGCTGTCCTGTGGGTAGATGGCTAAGTTAGGGTGCAATTCCTATTTGGCACTGCTCACATTACTGAGATGAGCAAACCATTCTGGCAGGAAACTGGCAAAGGAAACCATTAGAATTTTATGTGTTGCGCATACAAAGGTCTCTGAAGTAAACTCAATTATTGAGGGCAGCAAATAATTCATGTGCATGGAACCATAGACTCATATCCTTTGTCAATGCGGGATAGAATTAATTTTACCAGATCCTCAATTCCTTGAATAATCTTATGCTCATCCTTATTCAGGAGGCCATCTCTGCAGTGCTTAGTTTTATGCAGAGAGCAAGGGATAGCATTGTGGGAAGAGCAGAACTATCCACAATACTCAAATGTCCAGGGTTTCATAATTATGTTACAGCCATGCTCACAGTGGGCACTTCTATAAGCATACATTTGGACAAGTGCATGCAGTTGCAATAGTGCAACATGATGTGCATTGAGTTTGAAGTCTCCCAGATTTTGTTGGACTAAAGCTCCCATCATGATCACTGGCCAGTGGGCTGGGGCTAATTGGGGTTGGAGTTCAGCCTCATCTCGAAGGCACCATGTTGGCCACCACTGTTGTAGCCCATTGACCATTTGCAAATATTCAAAATTTGGCAAACAGTTTTATCGTGCATCTCTCGACTTTGAATGTTTCTGAATTCAAAAATTTGAATTCACATTTTAGATGTGAAGTTTACACTTTGAAATGCAATTTATTAATTTTTTTACTTATTGACAATACTTGATAGATTTGAGCTTGGCAGCCATCAGATCTGAAATGCCACAGGCTGTCAGCTGTTGACTGCTGTCAGATATCAATTTAATTTTGTCAGATTAAAAAATACTGTTACAAGAGTCAATACTGTTACAAGAGCCAACTGCAGGGGGCTGTGGGTACTTGGGCCCCCACAAAGTCAAGGAAAAAAGCCGGCAGGTGGCAGTGGCTCTGCCTATGAGAAAAAAGCAGTTCATTCCCACCCTCTGCAGCCAACCAGCAAGGCACCCTTTTCTGCGGGGGGGGGGGGGGGTGCTCAGATGTGGAGGCAGCATCTCTCTGCCCCTAGTCTGAGCCCCTCCCCACAGAAAAGAGTACCTCGCTGGCTGCGGAGAAGAGGAGGCATGTGAGTGTGATGTCACATGTCCACGTTAGAATAGTGAGGCCAGCCTGATAATGGCTGCTAGGTCTGAGTCGTTGGCTCAACAAAGACAGGGAGATGGGCTGTCAACAAAGTGAGGACTTTGTGCCAGACAGAGGAGGGGTGGAACCCCGCCCTGAGCTCTGAATTAGTTTTGCAGAGACAAAGGATTGTAATAGTGGATTATTAGGACTGCAATGGGTCATGATGAGAGCTGGAGGGAAAATAGTTGCAGGTTGTAAAAACGTAGCCAGTTGTAGGGGGTCAGAAAACCATGGTTGATTTCACATTTGAATCTAGGCTGCAACAATGGGAGAAACCTGTGCTGGATTACCAAATAGGCAGAGTAAGCACTGGCCTATGGGTCCCACAGCTTTTAGGGACCCTGTGACAACGGATCAAAATAATATTGATTTGATCTTGAAATAAAGCTACAATCAAGCTTTCTTAGTTCAATGTTAGCCCACTAGACTGCACACATGAGAAACCTCCAGATAAGAAGCTTTTAAAAACATAATAGGAGATCCTTTGTGAGGAGGGGCAGGGCAAGATTTTGACTACCTAGGAGCCTCCACAGGGTTTAATCCAGTACTGGGAGAAACAAGACCCTCATGGGATGGGATGCTGGGAACCTCTCCATTGTAGACTCTGGTTGCATTTGTGCATAAATAAACCATATATCATAAAGACACCACAATCTCCACTGTGCCTCATTTCCAAAGGAAACACAAACTCTGGGTAAGGGCCTGGTGGAACCGGTGGAATCTCTCACCACTCGGAAACTTGGGTGACATGAAAAATACTATTACATGTCAGTTATGAAATACTGTGAAGTATTAAATACTACTGCATGGTTATCTAATCTTCCTGAATGCAGTGTACCAGTGTTTTTTCAAATGATCTTCCAGAGAATGCCGAGTTCTTTGGACGCTTATCAGGGGATCCTCAATCATCAGTGAAGAACAGAAGTGGAGCCTCACTGGATCAGGCCAAAGGCCCATTTAGTCCAGCACCCTCCTTTCCCAATGGACAAATTGCCAATGGGAAGTCCACAAGCTGGACATGACTGTAACAGTGCTCTTCTCTCTTCTGTTCATTGGTAGTATTCAGAGGCACATTCAAAGTGAAGGGAGAACATTGTCATCACAACTAGAAGCCATTGATAGTCTTTTCTTCCATGAATTTGTCTAATTCACATTTAAAACCATCCAAACTATATAGTCCCAAGTGTTGTAACATTTGTTCCCCTCTCCCCCCCCCCCAAAAAAAAAGTGACTTCTGCAATGTTTTGCAGATATATGGCAAATATACTGGGGTAATTTGGGGTAAACTAGACAATGTGGAAGTCTTCTCATCCTGATTCGCTAGGATGCAAGCCACTGTGGTGGGCCACTAAATGTCAGCCATCCATGTTAGTACTGTCAAACAGGAAATAACAAATCAACTATGAGAAAAGAAGTACAGCATCAATTGTCAGGTAACATGATCTGAAGTAAAATCATGCGTTGTCCAACACAGATATCAGCTGTTCAGAAGTTCTTTCAGACATCCAGCACCCAAATTTACAAAGAAGTATGTTGGGAATCTGCAGGATCTAATTCATGTCAGCTCTACATTGCATATAGCTAAAACCACGGCCTTTTTCCCCCAGCCAGAACTCACAGATAGATTCTGGCACCTGTCAGGTGAGTTCTGGCACCATTCAGGTGGGTGCCATTGCCATTCTAAGAGAATGAGGGAGGTGTTCATGGTGAGTTCGGGCATTTATTTTTCTAGAAAAACAGCACTAGCTAAAAAGGATTATCAAATATGCCATGGCATTAATATATGGTTTAAAAAGTGCAAGCTGAGAAATAAGCATATAAATGCAACAGGCGAGCTTGAGCCTGTCTGAACTAGGTAGGTCTGGCATAATTTCCTAGTGACTTTCTGTGGGGATGCTCAGGGCCAAGGACCAATTGTTCACTCTCTCAGCTTCACTGCCTAGGCTTCAGGATTTTCCCCTGGCTATACTCCCCAGTGGCCCTCCTCCACACCCTCCTCCACTTCTTTTGCATGGCTAGAATAATTAATATAATAATAATAATAATAATAATAATAATAATAATAATAATAATAATTTACTATTATTTATACCCCACCCACCTGGCTGGGCTTCCCCATCCACTCTGGGCAGCTCCCAAAAGAATATTAAAAACACACTAAAACATCAAACATTAAAAACTTCCCTAACAGGGCTGCCTTCAGATGTCTTCTAAAAGTCAGATAGTTGTTTATTTCCTTGACATTTTGCTGGGAGGGTGTTCCAGAAGGCAGGCGCCACTACCGAGAAGGCCCTCTGCCTGGTTCCCTGTAACCTCACTTCCTGCAGTGAGGGAATCATCAGAAGGCCCTTGGAGCTGGACCTCAGTGTCTGGGCTGAACAATGGAGGTGGAGACGCTCCTTCAGGAATACTGGGCCGAGGCCGTTTAGGGCTTTCAAGGTCAGCACCAACACTTTGAATTGTGCTCAGAAAGATACTGGGAGCCAACGTAGCAATTTCAGGACTGGTATTATATGGGTAGGGAATGTGTCCTTGAACTATACTAAAGCCTTCTATTAGGTTGCATGGATAGATGTACCTATAGAAACTCTTGCATGGTGGGACTGTAACCTTTGGTACAAATATAAGAGGCACATCCATTGCCCCCCCCCCACTAGTCTGTGGCCCTCAGAAGGTGGCCTACTATGGAAAAGGGCTAAAAAAGGTTCCCTACCGAGATTATGATATGAGGTTGGACTAGTTGACCCTCAGGGTCTCTTACAACTCTTCATTTCTATGATCTGTAACATTTGGCTTTTCCCAGGGTCATAATATACAATAAGTAGGTCATTTTATTTGTTTGTGAGTGTGTTTGAAGTTATTTATTTATTATAACATATATGCTACCCATCCAACCAAAATGCAAAATACAATGTGCAGTTAAAAAACCATTTAAAATAAAATGTAAGAAATCACAAAGCAGAAAGCTCAGCAAAAAGAAAACTAAAATCCGCATAAAACACAGCTAAGGGGAGCTCGTTGCATAAACTCGAGTACTTAGAAAATTGTAATTAAAAGGCCACTTGGAGAATTGTGGTTTTTTTAAATCCTGCTCTTCAGTCAAAAAAGCCTCTCCAGAGTCTTGCAGATCAGTACAGACAAGACAGCCACTAATATTACATGAAAATGAAAATTGATTAGGAGGAAGAGAGAAGAAAGTAAACTCTGGTAGAAGTTCCTAATTAAGAAGCTGTGGTGGAAAAGTTCAAGGAGAGGAGTCAGCAAAAGTTGCTGGTCCCTTAGCTGCATCAGTGGAGTTGCCCTCCCTGCATCCCATCTCTTCCATCGTCTGCTACAGCCTGATGGAATGGCCTCTGCCAGGTGACAGCTGGTGGAAGGAGGAGCTTGGCTTCTCAGCAGAGCTTCTGGCAGAGCTAGCAGAAGCTTCATAGATCATGTGATGATGGGGTGTGTGGAGCTGTAGCAATTAGCATGGGATGTGCTGGTCAACAAAGCAGCTGAGCCTCAACAAAAATTTCAGGCATCCTAGCCACTGCTTAATATGTGAACATATGAAGCTGTTTTATAGTGAGGGCTCGCCCACATTTCCGCTTATCCTGTGCCTAGAAAGCATGGGTCCAAGCAGTTTCCCCACTTAACCCACATTTTCTAAGCATAGGTCTGAGTGGCTTACTCCTTGCCTTTTCCTTTCCCAAGAAAAACCCACTCTTTAATGCTAAATCAGAACAAGTGTCAATCTGGAGAAAACCCAAATTGCCATTTGCTCCAAATGAGCACCAAAGAGCAGTTTTCCCTGAGGAAAAGCAGCGGGAGAAGAGAAAGACAAGCCCTGAATCAGACCAATTGTCCTTCTAACCCAGTACTGTTTGTGCTAATTGATAACAGCTCTGGATACTCTCTGAGATCCTGGATCCTGAGATGCCTGGAGCCAGATTTAAGGCCTCCTGCATGCATTTTATTTAAAGCATGTATATGCTGCTTTTGTGAGAGTAAACTCTTTCAAGGTGGCTTCTGACAAAACAGAGAAATACAACCAGGACATTCGTAAATACAGGGAAACCAGCAACTAATAGAACCGGTATTACTAAAATATAATCAGGAAAAGTAGGCCAGTAATTAAAAACTACTTCAATGGAAAGCCAGCAAAAATGATGAGTTAAGGTATTTCCAAAGTTGCAAGGCCACCACACACATAAAAGTTCTTTGTCTACGGATTGGGAGAAATTGGTTCACTTCAGATTATGATGTGTTGTGAGGATGAAGGATGAGGGCAAACCAGCCATTGCACCCAGCAGTTGCACGTCTCCACTGATGGGTTGGATACGGAGGTGAGTGTGCCCAAAGGAGGAAATTGTGGGAACAGCTAGTCTAGGGTGTTGCTCTTAGATGCAGTAGGTGTTGCAGGGAGAGGAGGATAGTCTTGGAATGCTGCAATGGCTGTGTGTGCTTGAACACAGAGGGAGAGTAAGAAGTTTGTATGTGAGAAAGAGAGGGGGGAAAGGGAGGGGGGAGAGAGAGAACACTACATGGAAAGGAGTACAAAACTCAGGAGGTTTGGGGTTTGCCAGAAACTTCAGAGCAAGAAGGGTTCAACAGAGGTGGACGTAGCCTGTAACTGGAGAGGTTGCAGGAGGAGATAATTAGGAAGGTGAATGGAAGGTTTTGTTTGCTTAGTCCAAGTAGAAAGCCAGAATTCTCCCAAGTGAAGCCCAGTAATAAAAAGGGTTGGAAACCTTCCAGCCTTATCCTGAAGTGAGGGAACAAGCTGAATCCTAATCCTTACACTTACCAAGTATACACATATATGTACAAAATTCACACTTCCTGAACTGATATGCAAGGCAAAACGAAGCTCCCTTTTGAAATTTGCACTTTTCTGAAGTTTGCAATGCAGTTCTCCAAACACACAGTGCATATAGAAATGTATGAAAGTAATATACCCAAAAATTGAAAATAACATGCAAAGCTGTGTTCTGTTGCAGGTATATTCCTTTGTAAAAATGCATATACTAAGCAAAATTGCATACTAAAAGAAGAGCATATTAGAAGACATTCCCACAAAATTGAGTATAATTTTTAATGTAGCTTTAAAAATTATATATTTCTATTGTATGTGGAAATAGATCAAACAGACCTAAGCCTGGAAAAACAGGAAACTAAAGGAAATTGAACTTGACAGGTTCCTCCATTCCTACCTCTGTCTCTTTTTTGCCTCAAACATGAACTCTACTGAGGAGTCACAGCCTCTTGCCAAATGTACAGATTATTTCTTATTTACTACCAACAAGTCTTAGGTATCAGCTTGAACTAATATCATGCTGAACTATATTCTTGGGAAGTACCAGTCTGTAGAAGGGGGGGCACACAATTGCAAATGATGAATCATTCTGATGAGTAATGCGTGGGTAGATGAAATTTTAAGTATCAAGGCATTTCTATTTAGTATGCCAGTATTAATAAAGGTGGCTGATTAGGAGTCACGGGGGGGGGGGGGATGTAAAGAATAAATGAATACCACTCTGCAGTCATAGGAATACTTGGATATTCAAATTGTTTAAAAACAAAAGTCAGTGCAGTAAGATATGATTATTTGTTTTGGAATTCTGGAGATTTAAGAAAGGATCGTGCGATATTTCTCAGCTGGAGCAGATGATCATCAGCAGTCCACTGCTTCTTATGAAGCCCCTCAAATGCTGTAAAGATGGAAATAAGGATTTATTATAAAACACAACAGTGGTGGACTTTGGGCTTTCAAATTTCTGGGAGCCCTGTGTGACGCCAAATTTCCATATCCCCTATATTCTCATCTTCCGTTCTAAGTCATTGTTGTGGTATCTTCTCTTGGCTCAGCACACAATGTGGGCAAACCAGTCAAGTTCCTCTAACAGGGGTCAGCAAACTTTTCCAGCAAGGGGGCAGTCCACTGTCCCTCAGACCTTGTGGGAGGCCGGACTATATATTTTTGGGGGGGATGAATGAATTCCTATGCCGCTCAAATAACTCAGAGATGCATTTTAAATAAAAGGACACATTCTACTCATGTAAAAACACGCTGATTCCCGGACCGTCTGCGGGCCGGATTTAGAAGGCAGTTGGGCCAGATCCAGCCCCCGGGCCTTAGTTTGCCTAAAAGGTAAAGGTAAAGGTACCCCTGCCCGTACGGGCCAGTCTTGACAGACTCTAGAGTTGTGCGCCCATCTCACTCAAGAGGCCGGGGGCCAGCGCTGTCCGGAGACACTTCCGGGTCACGTGGCCAGCGTGACATCGCTGCTCTGGCGAGCCAGAGCCGCACACGGAAACGCCGTTAACCTTCCCGCTGGTAAGCGGTCCCTATTTATCTACTTGCACCCGGGGGTTGGCCTACCCATGCTCTAAATCCACCTCTGCACAGCACTTCGGATCCATCTGTAACAAAACAACAGGATGGGAAGTTCCCGCCCATAAGAGCACTCCAGGTTCCTTGAGCAGCACAGCTTAAGATCCAAGTATCCATAGTAGAGTGGTACCTCGGGTTACAGATGCTTCAGGTTACAGACTCCGCTAACCCAGAAATAGTACCTCAGGTTAAGAACTTTGCTTCAGGTTGAGAACAGAAATCATGTGGCGGAGCAGCAGCTGGAGGCCCCATTAGCTAAAGTGGTGCTTCAGGTTAAGAACAGTTTCAGGTTAAGAACAGACCTCCGGAACGAATTAAGTACTTAACCAGAGTTACCACTGTAATGTCCCAGGGCTTGCTTTGTGTCAGCAAATTTGCAGACAGAAGCGAAGGAGTGGACAGTTCTGGCTTGTCTGCTGTGGCTATCAATTAGCTTCTGGACCCAATTCAAGGCGCTGGTTTCTATATTGAAAGACCTGAAATGGCCCCAGTCTTGCATCTCTAAAGAGAATGCTTTCCCCCATATCAGGAATAGCCAACATGGTGTCCTCTGGATGTTGTTGAGACTACAACTCCCATCCTCCCTGGCCATTAGCCATGGTGGCTGTAAGGAACATTAAGAGGACACTGGATATCCCTGCCCCATACAAACTTCAATAAATGTTAAGATCAGCCAGGGAACCTTCTCTCATTGTCATGAAATCTGTAGGAATATAAAATAGAGCTTTCTCTTCTCTCTCTCTCTCTCCCTGTTGTAAGCTTCATTTCTCAGGTCAAATGCTATAGCTGATGATACGATACTCCTTATATTCTGTCTTTTATTCCCTCCCTTTTCTTTACAATGATTTAGGGTTGTTTTTATTGATTGCTCATCAGTGCCAGAGCCTCATGGCAGAAAATGCAACTGGCAAATTTATGAGTTAAGTGCATCAATCAATGGAATTTTTTAGCGCAGGGCTCCTCTCATGCCAAGCAAAAGGGGGTCTGTGAATATGGGTGGCCCGCGTAGGTGGCATACATTTAGGAGATATGCTCTTAAATATGGAGATGGATTCGTGTTCTCCAACACTTCTTCATTTCCTTTTTCCTGATTTCCACAGATTTTCAGACACTTTCTCCAGAGTAGAATCCAGTCTTGGTGTCTCCAAATGTTTCCTTCCGTGCTAACAGATATCAGAGCCAAAGTTTTAGGATATTGATAGACAGCTACTGAAGACCTTCTGTTTTATTTGGGGTCAGGGTCAGCGCTCCATTGAATTTGCAGTTCATTTATCATGAATATTGCAGCTAAAGTGAAGTGATTTTGTCCTTGATATGTGTTGGTCACAGCAGGTTTTTTTCCGGGGGGGGGGCCAACAATCCTTCCCCGACAGAGGGAGTCAGCAGCCTCCAGATTACCCCAAAGAACTCTGCTAGCTGGCTACTTGAGAATGCAAGACAGGCTGTGCAATGCACCTTCTTTGCTGCATGTACTGCCGTGTTGTAGGCATAAATATGTACACCAACCAGTTTTGGGTTGACCTCAGAGGGGGCTTGCACCACTTACACCAGGCATTCCCTCCAGCTCAGCCCTCCAGCTGTTTGGGGACTACAATTCCCATCATCCTTGACCACTGGTCCTGTTAGCAAGGGGTTATGGGAGTTGTAGTCCCAAAACAGCTGGAGGGCCCAGTTTGGGGATGCCTGACTTACACTCTAGTCTTCATCTGACTTGCTTCATAGCCCATAACTCCCCAGAATACCCAGCAGCCACAATGCTGGAGAAGATGCTCAGGAACAATTGTGTCAACCACCTGTCTCATCTTGCCAGCCCACAGTGAGAGCAGGGCCTTGACAGCATCATAGTCTTTTTCAACTGGTAAATCCTCCAGAGCAATTAGTCTCTGGATCTATCAGTTTCTGGATCATGCAACAAACATGGAGGAGGAGGAGGAGGAGGAGGAGGAGGAAGAATTACAGCCACCAAATCCCTACTTTTGGTCCATCACTCAGGGAACATCTATTCTACGGGACCTCCTCTCCTGGTATGCCCCACAGAGGACCTTACGGTCTGCAAATAATAACATCCTTGAGATCCTGGGTCTCAGGGAGCTTAGTTTGGCCTTGGACCCGGCCTGGCGGAATCAGTGGCATAGCATGGGGGGTGCAGGGGGGGCGGCCGCACCGGGCGCAACATTCGGGGGTTAGGGTTAGGGGCGCAAATCCACAGGTTAGGGGGCGCAAATCCATGGGTTAGGGGGCGCAAATTACTTGCCTTGCCCTGGGTGCTGACAACCCACGCTACGCCACTGGGCGGAATGCTCTGCCACAAGAGATCGGGGCCCTGTGGGATATGACATCTTTCTGCATGGCCTGTAAGATGGAGTTGTTCTGCCAGGCCTTTGGTCAGGGCTCAGGCTGACTCCGCTTCCCTTTTTGTACAAGAACTAGCACGAAAGAGGCCTCCCAGCATTCTCACAGGTGCATATAAGATCAGCGTACACAGTTGGGCCAGATGAGCATTTACTGTTCCCAACCCAAATCCTGCAGAAAGCCATTCAGATTTTAATTTTATCCTGACTTTCTTTAAAGAGGTGATTTAATTATTGTTTGATTTTGTATCAGTTTTTATATTTGATGTTAGCCGCCCTGAGCCCAGTCTCGGCCGGGGAGGGCGGGATACAAATAAATGTTTTTATTATTATTATTAATGCAATTGCTGCTATCTCCCTCGCCTTAAACGGTAGGGGACGGAGCGGCTTCTTTTTCAAATATTATTTTGCTACTGTTTGTGTCCCTGACTGTAGTAGCATTGGGGGCATTTTAGAGATGAAAAATATATATTGGTTGCCATATAGCTGCCATTTCACCACTCCCAAGCTCTGGAATGATTCTGTATCCAGATCACTTTGGGGATAAGAAAATGATGACTCATCCACTAAGAGTGGAGATTCATTGCTACTGCTGATGCTACCAGCAGAGGAATCAGCAAAATAAAGTTTCATAAGAAAACAGAAGACACCACCATGACTCTCATCACCCCTGTCAGAGGTGAATTGGAGTGTATACCCTCCCCCAAAGTCATATAAATGGCACCGAAATTCACAGCCCACAAACAGGGCTGCAGGGTGGGCATTTCAGTACAGTCCTAACAGTCCTTTGCAATCTATCATTGTAAAATAATATTTGAAAGTGTGCAGAGGGAATCAGATAAAGACATCAATGGATATTGGCAAATATGTACCGGTATTTGGAAAATATTTGAGAAAAGGATCTAGGAGTCTTGGTTGCCGCAAACTTGACATGAGCCAACAGTGTGACACGGCAGCTAAAAAAGCCAATGCAATTCTGGGCTGCATCAATAGGAGTATAGCATCTAGATCAAGGGAAGTAATAGTGCCACTGTATTCTGCTCTGGTCAGACCTCACCTGGAGTACTGTGTCCAATTCTGGGCACCACAGTTCAAGAAGGACACTGACAACCTGGAACGTGTCCAGAGGAGGGCAACCAAAATGGTCAAAGGCTGGAAACGATGCCTTATGAGGAATGGCTAAGGGAGCTGGGCATGTTTAGCCTGTAGAAGAGGAGGTTAAGGGGTGATATGATAGCCATGTTCAAATATATAAAAGGATGTCACATAGAGGAGGGAGAAAGGTTGTTTTCTGCTGCTCCAGAGAAGCGGACACGGAGCAATGGTTCCAAACTATAAGAAAGAAGATTCCACCTAAACATTAGGAAGAACTTCCTGACAGTAAGAGCTGTTTGACAGTGGAATTTGCTGCCAAGGAGTGTGGTGGAGTCTCCTTCTTTGGAGGTCTTTAAGCAGAGGCTTGACAACCATATGTCAGGAGTGCTCTGATGGTGTTTCCTGCTTGGCAGGGGGTTGGACTCGATGGCCCTTGTGGTCTCTTCCAACTCTATGATTCTATGATTCTATTCTATGATTCTATGAGTTATCTGAGATCAATGTTCACAAAGATAGATTTCTCAGTGGGGGTCATTGGAAGCACTTTAATCTGAGTTTCCTTAGTAAACTATAAGACCACATTAATGTCATAGAGATAATCCCTTCCATAAGGAATAAATGATTTTCACAACTCTTTTCCTTCCTTGCTTTCAAGTAAATGCTTACATCTCCATAGACTGGCATTTAGCATCTACCGGTACTTAAAGCCTTGCACTCATATTGAAACTTTGGCTCCGTAAGCATTTTTCACAAAGACCCTCCCAACAGACCACAAAATTCAACTATTAATGATAAGCAACTAATATTCTTTTTTTAATAAGCCAACCCATGCTAATAATGACAGAGGGTAGTGAGAAAGAGAGAGAATTTCCATTTACTGAAATGCAACTGATGACTTTCAAATCTCTCTCTCGACACCTTGATCAGTAGCACAGACAGCTTTTATATCCAGTGCTCAAATCACTTCCCCTAACAACGACAAAAAGACAACAACTTGGTCTCTTCTGGGTCCTAGCATCCCTCTGCCTCAACAGCTCCCACTCAGGTAGCTATGGTCAGCTGTCTTGGTAAGGTAAAGAACCCTGGACAGTTACGTCAAGTCAAAGGCAACTATAGGGTTGCAGAGCTCATCTCACTTTCAGGCCAAGGGAGCTGGCGTTTGTTCACAGACAGCTTTCCAGGTCATGTGGCCAGCATGACTAAACTGCTTCTGGTGCAATGGAACATCATGATGGAAACCAGAGCGCATGGAAATGCTGTTTACCTTCTCGCGGCAGCGGTACTTATTTATCTACTTGCACTGGTGTGCTTTCGAACTGCTAGGTTGGCAGGAGCTGGGACAGAGCAATGGGAACTCACTCCGTCATGGGGATTTGAACCGCCAACCTTCCGATCGGCAAGCCCAAGAGGCTCAGTGGTTTAGACCACAGCATGCATAAACAAAATCTTGCCCTTCAAGAAGGACGTTTGGTGTGTTTTGGAATTAACCGGATTGAATAAATATAAATTAAATCACATTTACATGTAACAGTTGTTCAATGTGGTTGCTTTTCCAGAATGTCTGGTGCTGAAGATCACCTTGAAAGACTCTGTTCCCTTTTCTCTCTTTCTTCTGCCTAATGGTTTTAGGTAATCTTCAGATGATCTCATCCATCACACGGGCCCTTTTCTCATATACCTCAAATCAAGCAGGCAATTCCAGATAAAAATAAGCATCTTTCCAGAAACGCCATGCCCTCAGACATCAGAACATCCATTTTTGTATTGGTTTTGCATGGATCCAATTTGCCTCCTGAAGCAAAGTGGAGGAGCAAAAAATAATTCCATTTAAAGTTGGATGTGTGAGAGATGAGGAGGGAAGGGGTGAGCACCAGTTCACCCACAGTTAAGCTTCTTTCAGTGCACTTTTAAAATTAAGTTTGTTACATAGTTGTCAACCAATGGACTTGTCATGTCTATAATCTAGAGATGGGTGAACGTATCAAATCTGCATTTTCTGAAACAATATGCAAATCGAAACACTCCCATCCTTTGAAATTCACACTTCTCTAAATTTTGCAATGTAGTTCTCCAGCCGAATAGTGTGATTATAAATGTAGAACAGCATCATTTGCAGCCTGCCAAGGCCCACCAGCCATGTAAAATGGACCCAGCAGAGATTTGATATGCCTTCAGGTTTCTGTTACCTTCCTTAGATGACAAAACAACAGATGAGCTGTCAGGCACCTGTAGGGTGGCCAGAGGAGGAGAAATCTCTTGTGGGAGAGGAAGTTTCAGCCGAGAGTTTCAGGAGAGTTTGTGGTGCAGCTGAAACTCCCTCTTGGAACAGCAGCCACACAGCTGTTGAAAGGACAGAAGCCCTGTCCTCTTTTGCATCTGGGCACCTGAAGAACCTGGCAGGTACAGAAGACATGACTAGGCAGCTGTCTCCAGCTTGGCAAGCCATACAGCTTGCAGTCAAATTTTAAACAAAAGAGAAACAGTGGGACAGGCTGAGATGTTTCTATGCTGGGAGGGAGGGGTGTAGCAAACCCTTGTTGTGTTTCCTGCTTTTACTTCTTAGTCATTTACCCCATATGTGCCCATTCAACCACTTTGATTGGTGGAATTGGCACTATTGCAGAGGCCACTCAACGCCCATTCCATATTTGTTAGAACTCAGGTCTTTTAGTGTGGCAGCACCTACTCTTCTCCCTGCCTATTGATACCAGGCAAGCGCAGAAACAGGACCTGCACAGCAACTCATCTCCAGCGAATCTTTCCCCAATCAGGGCCATCTTTAGCATATGTGATGCTGGGGTGCAAAGATCCGCCCAGTGCCCCCAAATTTAGTTTAGCCACCCTTTGGGGGGGGCAAACTCAAAGTTGTTGAGCTGTTTTTTTGGGGGGAATTGCTCACCTGTAACAACGACAAAGCGGAAAAAGTTCCCTGCTTTTGTATGGAGTAATAGAGTGCCGGGGTGTGTGTGTGTCTTTCGCGCCATTGCTTTTCACTGCCGCCGATCAAGAGGGACCAATATACTACAGTACATATACATTTGACGCCCCCCAGGATTCGGCGCCCGGGTGCACCGCACCCCTTGCACTCCCGAGTAAAGACGGCCCTGGCCCCACTGAAGCAGTTAGAATCATAGAATCATAGAATCACAGAGTTGGAAGAGACCACAAGGGCCATGGAGTCCAACCCCCTGCCAAGCAGGAAACACCATCAGAGCACTCCTGACATATGGTTGTCAAGCCTCTACTTAAAGACCTCCAAAGAAGGAGACTCCACCACACTCCTTGGCAGAAAATTCCACTGTCAAACAGCTCTTACTGTCAGGAAGTTCTTCCTAATGTTTAGGTGGAATCTTTTTTCTTGTAGTTTGGAACCATTGCTCCGTGTCTGCTTCTCTGGAGCAGCAGAAAACAACCTTTCTCCCTCCTCTATGTGACATCCTTTTATATATTTGAACATGGCTATCATATCACCCCTTAACCTCCTCTTCTCCAGGTTAAACATGCCCAGCTCCCTTAGCTGTTCCTCATAAGGCATCGTTTCCAGGCCTTTGACCATTTTGGTTGCCCTCCTCTGGACACGTTCCAGTTTGTCAGTGTCCTTCTTGAACTGTGGTGCCCAGAACTGGACACAGTACTCCAGGTGAGGTCTGACCAGAGCAGAATACAGTGGCACTATTACTTCTCTTGATCTAGATGCTATACTCCTATTGATGCAGCCCAGAATTGCATTGGCTTTTTTAGCTGCCGCGTCACACTGTTGGCTCATGTCAAGTTTGTGGTCAACCAAGACTCCTAGATCCTTTTCACATGTACTGCTCTCAAGCCAGGTGTCACCCATCTTGTATTTGTGCCTCTCGGTTTTTTTTGCCCAAGTGCAATACTTTACATTTCTCCCTGTTGAGGTAGGGAGGTAGGGTGCTTTAATCCGCTGAAATGGCTTAAACCAAAGTTTCTGGTGCTCTTAAAGAAGAAGACAAATCACATGAGCTCTAAAACATGGCGATGGTGGTTCAATGATCTCATCCACCTGCCTCTCTTAAATTGACGTTCCTGCTCCTCTTCCGTCTGTGAACAGCCAGATGACCTATTAAAAGTTTCTCTGCTGAAGTTAACACTGTTTACACCCTGAGGCATCGTCTTCCTCTTCCTGCCACCACAGTGAAGCATTTCTGACATCACAATGAAAAGTGATTGATTGTGATTTCTCCAAGAATCAGTGAAAAATCAGCCAAGACTTGCAGGCTGATTAGAAAAAAAGATGCTGTTTCTATTTATTCCCCAGCAATCAGCTGTGATGGCAGTGGGGAGAGAGGAAGAGAGAGAGAGGGCATTGCACTTTGATTACATTTTGGTTAACAAATTCTCCCTTGTTTATCAGATAAGCCTTCAAAACAAACCAGGTTCCATAAAAACAACATGCTCGGACTTTTCTTTCTTTGCAGTCCTAAAGGTGTCCAGACATCTAAGCTGTACTTGGACCTCTGATGCATGGTAGCAGCTAGCAGAGTGCATTTGGAAAATAGATTACATTTTCGAGCATAATGTGTCTTTAGGACAGAAAGCATTTTTGTTCTTTGTTTCTCTCAGTCTTCAGAGAGAAAGGTCCTTTGACATTACAGATGCATCCTGTAGCCAGGGTCCAGGAAAGTAACCATTATTATTTTATTTATTAAATATCACTGCTGTGATAAGCCAGATTGCATTGCAGATTGTCTTAAGAAACTCACATGAGTTTGCAACTAGTTTTCTGCTGTGTGAACTTACTCTGCTAAGTAAAGGAACTTGCTAGTGCAAGTTAGGAAGGATATTAATAATACAGTGGTACCTCGGTTTAAGAACTTAATTCGTTCTGGAGGTCTGTTCTTAACCTGAAACTGTTCTTAACCTGAAGCACCACTTTAGCTGATGGGGCCTCCTGCTGCCGCTGTGCCGCCGCTGCGCGATTTCTGGTCTCATCCTAAAGCAAAGTTCTTAACCCGAGGTACTATTTCTGGGTTAGTGGAGTCTGTAACCTGAAGCGTATGTAACCTGAAGCGTATGTAACCCGAGGTACCACTGTAAATATATCCTTTCCTGTCACCCTCAACATTCCCACAGGCAGCAGTGAACTTTGCAGAGGCTCCATTGCACTCTGCCCCACCCTTAGGTACCCAAGCTATCTCAGGCATAAGCAAACTCAGCCCTCTAGATGTTTTGGGACTACAACTCCCATCATCCCTGCCCACTGGTCCTGTTAGCTAGGGATGATGGGAGTTGTAGTCCCAAAACATCTGGAGGGCCGAGTTTGCCTATGCCTGGGCTAGCTATTCTGCTGAATACAGGTGGAGAATTCTCAATATCATCTGTCCTTAAAGGGTCATTGTTAGTTTTATTATTACTTTTTGCTACCTCCAAGCTTGGTGTAGCATGTCTCAATCTGAAATCTAACCAGAATGTCTCATCTGTGCAGGCAGCAGAATGTTGATTTAAATAGACTAAATTTTCCTTCCTTTTTCATGACATTACACTGCATATAGATGAAGAAGGGAAACGTGTGTGTGCACACCTTATGATAAATCCATCTTCTTTTTCAAAAGACCTCTCCTCTACCATGGCATTTGTTCAAAGCGACGACTTAAAAAGAACTCAAAATGTAGGGCATTTTACGTTGATCCAAGCAGAAACAAACAAACTGCTGTGTCATGGGGAAAACATATCACTACTGTGACATTTTGGGCACAGGTGCATCACTAAGTTTTACTGAAGCTCAGAAAAGTGAAATTTGCAAAGGCTGTTGGAGGTGAACCACTTTGTATGGCGTGTTGGATAAAGCTAGGTACTTTGTGGTTTTGCAGAGATACATCTGATGTATTTCCCCCCACTGTGTTCTCTCTGGGCATAAGATTTCTGTTTTTGATTGTTTACAGATTCCAGAACTCAAACCAATTTGCTTTTCAAAATCCTCTGCAAACTTTGGTGCTGAGTATTTGCTAAACACTCAGGTATTTTCTGAACCTTTTTTGTTATAACCTTTGCTTTCTGTACTTAACATTATCGGATAGTTGGCATGCAATGTGCTTTAGTGTCTGAGGGCATTTGATACGTGACAGACAGCAGCATTGAGCTTCTGATGGGCTCTGACAGCATATGAGATCATTTGTCAAGCATCAAATTATGTTGCCAATGAGTCTAAAGCAGTCTAATCTCAAGGCAAATTTTGCTTTCCAATTTTGAATTATGAATAGCAATTGAATTTTTGCATATTTATGAATAAGTTCCAGCTTTAGCTGATTTTCTCATTTCCTTTTGAGGGATGCTGGGTTGCAACCTCACTGGCTGCTAGTAAATCCAAGGATGAGGCAGGAGACAAAAGCAGCTGCGACTTCTCTGGCCTGCTCCTTTCATCGCACCTGCTCCTTTTATCTACCTCCTTCCCCCACTTTCTGTGCAGCATATCTAGAGACCTTTTCATCACCTATTGTGGTTGTGAACTCCAGCTGGAGAAGGCTCAGGTGAGGGTCAGATGCCTTGTCAAGCCCAGAAGCAATTACAGGAAAGCCGTCCTGGCCAGGCCATATGATTTGGTCTGGAGCCACAGTGTGGAAATAAAGGATGAGATTACCCACCAGATACCAGGCACTCTACTATTCAAATTAGGCCCCAATGTTTTTCTTACAATCCCCTTCTCAATGTGCCCAATTTGAATTCATCAATTTTAATCTAGCATGTTAATTCTCAAAACCTTCTAATTTAAACACTCAACAATTTTTGTATAATCTTGTTTGTTCTCAATAACCAAAATTATATTTTCAACATATACTACAGAAAAGTTATTTTCCCATTTTGTTATTTTTTTCCTGTGAGACATCAGTTGAACTGAACCACATATATCAGTGTGAATAAGTTGCCATGGCTCTGTTGAACTTTTCTGGCTTTGCTTGGGAATAGAAGGTCTTGTTTCCTTCTCCAACAAACAATGTTCACATATTTCACTATTTAGGTCAACTTTACAATATTTAATTTCCATTCCCCTCACCAAACCTTTCTTTGGCAGGTCTGCTATAATCCTGAAGCCTCTGTGTCCAAGCCTTTTGTGCTACAGATGAACACAGGTTGCACTTGAACAAAATAATGAAAGAAACTAAATACAGCAACATGAGGTAGGCTCCATGGGGTTTTGACTGCCAAACATTGCGGAGGGAATTTGGGTAGTGTTTGGCATCACTTTAGAGTAAATAAGATGACATCAGGTTTTTGGCGAAACTGTGACCCTGTGGGTTATGCCACCAAAGCCTCATTTTTGGGGTTGAGGGAAAATGTGGGGTTTTCACCGCCAAACATTGCAGGTGACCTTTTGCTGGTGTTTTGTGCCATTTTGGAGTGAATTGGATGACATCAGTTTTTCGGCAAAATCGTGACCCCGTGAATTATGGCGCTGAAAGCTGATTTTGTTGGGCGCTTGGAAACATGGGGTTTTCACTGGGAAATGTTGCAGATGGCCTTTTGCTGGGATTTGGCACCGCTTTGGAGCGAATCAGATTTCCTTACTGATTTCCTGCAAGATCTTGTGAGATCTCATCAAAGTCTTGCAAGATGGCCTTGCGTCCTGGCCAGGCCTGCGTGAGGAATTAAAGCGACAGGCAGCCTTCCATGTGAATAACTCCCAATCCTTACCTTGTTTGGAGTGAGGCATTGCTTATTTTTATTCTTGGTCTGCACTTTTGTGCAAACATGGTAGATCACAAAAGGTGTATGTGCACATGGTAGATCACAAAGGGTGTATATAAACAAATAGCCAAGGATCTCAGCTTTCCTGCCTTGGAGTAACACACACACACAAACACCTGCTGTTTTGTGCAAATCTGGTAGATTGAGAAACTAAATAAATAAATAAAGGTGTGTGTTTCAGGTAAACAGGTAATTTCCTGCTGATTTCCTGCAAGATCTTCCAAGATCTCATCAAAGTCTTGCAAGATGTCTAGGAGAGCAAAATATATCCTAAGATTTGGGAGAGATCTTGCGAGCTCTTTCAGGGACCAATGCCAGCATTGCTTCTCCACCAGCGGTGGAGGTGACACAGCTGGTAGTACAGCTGCAGTTCCCCCGGCAGGTGGCTCAGTGGTGGTGAGTGCCCCACTGGTGGTGGTGGTGGTGTGGCAGAACAGGGTGGCACTTCCTGTTTTGCCTTAAGTGGCAAAATGGGATGGGATCTCACAATTCCAGAACTTACAGCTGCCAGTTCTGCAGGAAGGCAGGCAAGGACCCACAGCCCACATGGGGCTCATTAAGTCAGGGAGGGGGTGTGTGATTCCTCAGCTGGAGAAGGCCCAGGTGAGGGTCAGATGCTTCATCAACCCCAGAAGCTATAACAGGAAAGCTGTCCTGGCCAGGTTTGTGTACCATTTTCCTCCCTCTGTCAAAACCAAGTGGGGACTTCTTCCCATCACTTTCCTCCTTGTTGTCTATTTAGGAAAAAGACAGGCTGAAGGAATTGTTTTCCTACATATTCACAGCTGTGCATGTGCCATTGCTCATCCATCTTCAGTACAGGTTGCTTCCCATTCTCATGATTGATGGTGGGACTGGATGGGAAATACAAACAGGGGAAGGGAGGCATCCCTAGCTAGGAAAACATCCACCCATTTTTATCATCCTCTGGTGTGTTCTTCCCCCTCCTTTCCTTTTGTAGGTTTTCATTTGTTCCTCCTTTCCCTGCAAAAGGAGTCAGGCGCCCTAACTGAAGCAGTCAAACCTCAGCTCCCAAATGTCTATTTTACCGTACATTTCAGCTCCTGAATGCTGAAAACCCAGAAGTAAGTGTTCCAGTTTCTGAACGTTTTTTGGAAGCCGAATGTCTGACAGGGCTTCTGCTTGAGTGCAGGAAGCTCTTGCAACTGATCAGAAGCCGCGCCTCGGTTGTCGAACATTTCGGAAGCCGAACGGGCTTCCAGAATGGATTAAGTTTGACAACCGAGGTTTGGCTGTACAATTGCCAACTATCCACCACCTGCAATGATGCAAAAATTGTCAAACTTGATTGAATATTAGATATAGATACAGATTTGGCTCTAACTGTCCCAGTATTAATTACATTTAGCCTTCTAGATAGAATGCATTAGGTGTGATGTTTGTGTACCTGCATTTTGTAAACCCCATGCTTTCTTCCGCTGACCTTCTAAGAGTGGAAGGAAGCGTCTCTTTTGCTTTTTCTGATGGGCCTCTCATTTGTTCTCCCCTTATGGGCCTCCCGGGACCCGCCTAAAATTTGTCACAGGTACCAGTGTCTACCTAAACGCCATTGTGTAAAGGTGAGTAATGGCCAGGTGAGTATTAATGTGTTTTGTTCGCCCAAATACCTGTTGTGCTATGCAGGTAGCCATCAGTGATTTTACTTTCCATTTGATTGATATCAAGAACCATTAAGATCCCACGACACAATGCTGTTCTAATTAGAACAGCAAATCGGTCTCCAGCGGTGACATCCCTCATAATTAAACACTGCGAGCAATCAGCTTAAAAGGGAGAGCTGCCAAAAAGGTATCATCAAAGTAGGACACAGTCCAAGTGACACATTTTCCTGCTGAGGGACTAGGGTCCTGGTCCACTGCAATGTGTGAAAGCTTTGGGATTGCTTCTGCAGACTCTCTATGTGCAGCAACCTATGGGCTGAGGAGACAAAGTCAGCAAAAGAGAAGAGAGAAGGTTAAGCAATGAGAAAAGAACCCCAAAGTGCTCCAGCCAGAGTTTTGTCTTTCTTCTGAAGGCACACCAGGGATTCAGGAATTTATCAATTTCAGTTTCTCATGTTTCCAGAATTAAATTGGTCACATTTCTGCATCAATTTGCCTTTTTAAAAAAAGTCATTGTGAAAATTCATCCACATTTTTTGGGCGTTTTCCCTAATATAACTTTTTGTATGCAATTTGCCCCAAGAGCCATTCGTTGTAAGCAATTTTTGCCCAACAATGTGTTTATGTACATTATTTTCAAGGATACATTCATTTTTAGGCACACCTCCCTCTAATATGTGCATTTTTTTTGCACATATTATTTGGTTGGAGACTCGCATCACAAAATCTATGATTCTATGATTCTATGATTCTATGAAATCCACCTTTTAAATAAATAAATTGACCTTTTGCAGTTAGGAGAGCAAAGGAGGAAATTCACTGAAAAGCATGGGCTAAACAAACGAATAACAAGAAGACATATAAAACACCCCGCAAGTAAATTGGGACAAATTTTCATTGCTGTATAACTGCCCAACAAGCATATCAGAACAAATGTTCAAAGATGACCTGGAGGTCACATCCAAACCATACATTTAAATCCTGCAAGCTGTGTCTCGCTGCGTACAGGGCTACACTTCTCAACACCCTTTAAAAACTACAGTTCCCATGATGCTTTGGGGGGAAGAATGTGCTTTAAATTATTGTAACTCGCTCTATGCAAGGCTGCTCTTGAAGTTGTCCCAGAAACTCCAGTGGGTGCAGAATGCCGCGGTGAGGCTCCTTACGGGGTCCTTGCTGTGGGATCATATTCATCCAGTGCTTTACCAGCTGCACTGGCTCCCTGTGGAGTACAGGGTCATGTTTAAGGTGCCGGTTTTGACCTTTAAAGCCCTATATGGCCTAGGACCCTCGTGCCTATGGGACCGCCTCTCCTGGTATGCCCCGCAGAGGACCTTAAGGTCCATAAATAACAACACTTTGGAGGTCCCAAGCCTCAAGGAGGTTAGATTGGTTTCAACCAGGGCCAGGGCCTTTTCAGCACTGGCCCCGACGTGGTGGAACGCTCTGTCACAAGAGACTAGGGCCCTGCGGGATTTGACATCTTTCCGCAGGGCCTGCAAGACAGAGCTGTTCCGCCTGGCCTTTGGCTTAGACTCACTCTGACTCCTTATATGGGATTAGGTATATAAATTTTCCCTTGGCTTTTTTGCTGGCATATGTTGGACCAGCATGGATAGCTGGCTCGGGTGAATATCTGATGTTTCCTCCCTTTATGGTCTTGATTTATGTGCTAATTCTAAAATGAGGCTGCATTTTAAGCTGCATTTTAAGCTGTATTTTAATTGTTTGTTTGTTTGTTGTTTGTTGTTGTTGTTTCTATTATGTTTTATTGTAATTCATATTTGGTGTTAGCCGCCCTGAGCCCAGCCCTGGGCAGGGAGGGCAGGGTATATTATTAAATGTGCTTTCAGATGTTTGGAGTGAAGAGAATCAGAATCTAACCTCCATGTAGACTATCTGCAAGCAATCAGGATGAATACTCAATAGACCAGGCATAGGCAAACTCGGCCCTCCAGATGTTTTGGGACTACAACTCCCATCATCCCTAGCTAACAGGGCCAGTGGTCAGGGATGATGGGAGTTGTAGTCCCAAAACATCTGGAGGGCCGAGTTTGCCTATGTCTGCAATAGACAGACCATCTAGATGAGCCCCTATGAAAAGCACATTATTATGTGATCCTTTAACGTGCTTTCACCTTTTTCATAGAATCGTAAAATCACAGAATTGGAAGCGACCACAAGGGTCATCTAGTCTAACTCCCAGCAATGCAGGAATATTTTGCCCAACGTTAATGTCCTAATGCTAAGAATCAAAACATACAAAAGTCAAAACACAACGTATAAAAACCACATACTTCTATAACATGCATTTATTTTAGGTAGCATTTTACCCTTTGGACAGGCTTTAGCCATTCAAATTGATCACAGCCAAGTGGCAGATGGTTATTTAGGCACACCACTTGTTTATTTAATTTATTTATTACATGTATATGCCACCTTTTTTCTGCTGAGACACTCAAGGTAGTGTACATCGTTTTCCTCCTCCCCATTTCATGCTCACATTAAGCCTGTGAGGTAGGTTAGGCTAAGAGGTGCTGATTGACCCAAGGTCAGGGAGCTTCATGGCTGAGTCGGGGATTCAAACCCTGGTCTCCCAGGTCCTAGTCCAACATGCTAACCATTGCACCATCCTTGCTGGGCTCCTCATTTTGTCCTCCTTCCTTCATTTGAAAAGGTAGGGATAATACAGTGGTACCTCAGGTTAAGAACTTAATTCATTCTGGAGGCCCATTCTTAACCTGAAACTGACCTTAACCTAAGGTACCACTTGAGCTAATGGGGCCTCCTGCTGCTGCCGCGCAATTTCTGTTCTCATCCTGAAGCAAAGTTCTTAACCCAAGGTACTATTTTTGGGTTAGCAGAGACCTGAAGCATCTGTAACCCGAGGTACCACTGTAATGTAAAATGGCAGCCTGTTAGATTTTCACCTATATAAGGTAAAGGCAAAGGGACCCCTGACGATTAGGTCCAGTCATGGCCGACTCTGGGGTTGCAACGCTCATCTCACTCCTGAAGGAGCGTCTCCACCCCCATCGTTCTGCCCGGATGCTGAGGTCCAGCGCCGAGGGCCTTCTGGCGGTTCCTTCATTGCGAGAAGCAAAGCTACAGGGAACCAGGCAGAGGGCCTTCTCGGTCGTGGCGCCTGCCCTGTGGAACGCCCTCCCATCAGATGTCAAAGCGATAAATAACTACCTGACATTCAGAAGACATCTTAAGGCAGCCCTGTTCAGGGAAGTTTTTAATCTGTGATATTTTAGTGTATTTTTGGTTTTTATGGAAGCCGCCCAGAGTGGCTGGGGAAACCCAGCCAGATGGGCGGGGTACAAATAAATTATTATTGTTGTTGTTGTTGTTGTTGTTGTTGTTGTTGTTGTTGTTGTTGTTATTTATTGGCCGAGGGAGCCGGTGTACAGCTTCTGGGTCATGTGGCCAGCAGCTGCTTCTGGCAAATCAGTGCAGCACACGGAAATGCCGTTTACCTTCCCGCCGGAGCAGTACCTATTTATCTACTTGCACTTTGATGTGCTTTTGAACTGCTAGGTTAGCAGGAGCTGTGACTGAGCAACGGGAGCTCACCCTGTTGCGGGGATTCGAACCACCAACCTTCTGATCGGCAAGTCCTAGGCTCTGTGGTTTAACCCACGGCGCCACCCACATCCCTATATGTCAGGTGCTAAATGCTGCCAATCACAGCAGGCGTCTTGACAGGGGTGGGGATGCCCACAGCAATCAGAGTGTGTCTTTCTTTGCAGCGTTGAGATGTTCTCAAGTGCTGGTCAAGGCACCCCGGTCCCTATCCCCATCAGCCGAGCACCACATTATTATCCACTGCACATGCCAGCTCACTGAATAGTCTAATGAAGGACTTCAGAAATATGAAGTCCCCACTCACAGAAATGTCTTTTTAGAATCTCATTCACTCAGAATGCTTCTACCTGGTCAGCTGGTGAATAGAGATGAAATAAATGTGGGAAATATGGGAAAGCAAATTGCCTTTCTGTTGTTGTGGGAAAGTTTTCTGAACATAGCATTAAGTTTCTGCACAGATGGAGGAGAAATCCACAGAGTGGACTCACCTGATTTGGTCCAGGTGGAACATGACCTGGAGCAGATAATGAGCCTGTTTTAGATTTTGCTGTCCTCTGTCTCTCATTAAGAGGTGATCTGAGGCCTTCAGTGCTGCCCATTCTTTTTTCAATAAAAGTTTTCCTTTTATAGTACTCCAGAGGAAGTCACCCAGTTGCTCACAGCCGGGGCAGCTTGGGTACTGGTCTCCTTGCTGCCATGCGCTTTGAATAGAATAGGGCATGTGCCTCTAAGTGTGATGGGACTTGATGACATTATATCCTGCTCAAAAGGAACTGTAGGGATGACTGTTGAAGTAAGGGTAGCAAAATCACAGCTAGGAAGCTCAAATAATATAAATGACTGACACCCTTATTGGGAATTAAACCAATGTCCAGACATTAACATTCAAAAACTTTACTTGCAGAAACTTATACAGTGGTACCTCGGGTTACAGACGCTTCAGGTTACAGACTCCGCTAACCCAGAAATAGTACCTCGGGTTAAGAACTTTGCTTCAGGATGGGAACAGAAATCGTATGGTGGTGGCGCAGTGGCAGCGGGAGGCCCCATTAGCTCAAGTGGTACCTCAAATTAAGAACAGTTTCAGGTTAAGAACGGACCTCCAGAACAAATTAAGTTCTTAACCCGAAGTACTACTGTAGTTACAGATGAATAATATTAACAGTTACATGATTCTCCAAGCATGGACCTACTGTCTCTTCTTCCAACTTCCAGACAACTGTATTTTCCTCCCTTTCTAGAGCTGAGCATTCATCCTTCTGTATCTCAGTTAGGGCATGCCTTGCAGCTCCTATGAGAGATTTCCACTTTTACCTTCTCCTGCAACTTTGCTCTCTTTCTTTCAAGCAGAGAAGAAGCACTCCCAACACTCTATTCAACTTAGCAGTGTTCACAGTGGATTCTAAAACACGGTCATCTATCCTCACGTAAAATGGAGTCTCTTCTTCACTAGGTACCTCCCATGTGACCAATGTTAGCCAATCACGATTTCACCCTGGTTTACCTCATCATTTGCCCCACACATAATGCCAATGCACACCACTGGTAATTACATCCTTATAGAAAAGACAGCACAACTGGTGATCCTCCCTAAGCCAAATCATAGAATCATAGAATCATAGAGTTGGAAGAGACCACAAGGGCCATCGAGTCCAACCCCCTGCCAAGCAGGAAACACCATCAGAGCACTCCTGACATATGGTTGTCAAGCCTCTGCTTAAAGACCTCCAAAGAAGGAAACTCCACCACACTCCTTGGCAGCAAATTCCACTGTCGAACAGCTCTTACTGTCAGGAAGTTCTTCCTAATGTTTAGGTGGAATCTTCTTTCTTGTAGTTTGGAACCATTGCTCCGTGTCCGCTTCTCTGGAGCAGCAGAAAACAACCTTTCTCCCTCCTCTATGTGACATCCTTTTATATATTTGAACATGGCTATCATATCACCCCTTAACCTCCTCTTCTCCAGGCTAAACATGCCCAGCTCCCTTAGCCGTTCCTCATAAGGCATGGTTTCCAGGCCTTTGACCATTTTGGTTGCCCTCCTCTGGACACGTTCCAGTTTCTCAGTGTCCTTCTTGAACTGTGGTGCCCAGAACTGGACACAGTACTCCAGGTGAGTGCTCAGATACCATCTATGGTAACCCACTGGGGACAAATCATTTGAGTACCTGACAGCCTGACATATACATATGCCTGGTGGTCTGCATTTGTCTTGGTGGGTCAGCACTTTTAGAGGTTTGTTATAGCAGGAAGAGCAGAAATCAAAGGACCATCGTGCAATCTCTGGATTTGTGGATCTGGACAAGTTATCTCATAAATCCATTCATTCTGTCCCTGGAATTCTGTCCCATCATAGTTATTGGTTCTTTCTATGTGGCAGCCTGATCTTCAGGGACAGGAGAGCATCATTGGCTACAACGTCATCTTTTTATGCAGTCAGATAAAAAACAAAATTCTTTGTTTTCACTATGAAACATCTCTAAAACTCAGAACAGAACATCAAAAAACAAACATGTGCTCCTCTACTAAAAATAAGAGCAGGAGAGAATTCAAGCATGTAAAATAAAAAAATGAGATTAAGATTTAATAATAAAAACTTTTATTGTGGCGTATTATAAAATGCATGTCAAGCATAACCAGGCTGATTGCTATTTTTGCATTCCAATAATCTTAACTAAATTGGCAGACGTAGCCACTTGGTAAACAGTTTTTGGTGTTCATTGCTCAGAAATGGGATTAAAGGGATCATTTTTAAAAAGAGGACGGAGAGATTTACTAGTGTCAGTTTCTGACATGTTCAGCTTAAGGATCATAGATGCTGTGGGATTAATTTTGTAGGTTGCTTCCATTTGAACATTTTTATTCCTCCATAGTGATCAGAACATCACTAAAGGCTCAAAACAACCCTGAGAGGTAGATTTGACTCAGGGAATTGTGGAAGTCTACCAAACAAACTTGACATCTAAATCACAGACAATGCTATAGTGCCACAGTTCAGTGGTAGAGCAGAGGTTTGCCACAGAGTCTTGAACTTTAAATATTTGGAAGGGATTAAACTAACTAGGCCTGGTAGCAGAAGCCTGTGCAAGGACTTGTGCTAGCACAATGGGGCCCAGAACAGCAAATGGGAGGAGGAAAAGGGTACCGGTAACTGTTTATTCCGGCAAGCTGAGAAGTGTTTTCTGATAGAATGATTGCCATAGCAATATGTTGAATTCCTCCCTTCATATCCCGTTTAAAAAATATAATCAAAATAGCTCTCAGGGCAGGGGAAGTAAAAAGAGCAATATGTGCAGAAATAGTTCCAGGGGACAAAAGATCTTAATGGTAGCAGCTCAGGAAAAGACGTTGGCTTTAGTCACACACATACTTTCAGTCGGGGCACACAATATTACACTAGATTAAGGGAAGTCTGGGACGCGGGTGGCACTGTGGGTTAAACCACAGAACCTAGGACTTGCTGATCAGAAGGTTGGCAGTTCGAATCCCCGTGAAGGGGTGAGCTCCCGTTGCTCGGTCCCTGCTCTTGCCCACCTAGCAGTTCGAAAGCATGTCAAAGTGCAAGTAGATAAATAGGTACCGCTCCGGCGGGAAGGTAAACGGTGTTTCCATGCGCTGCTCTGGTTCACCAGAAGCGGGTTAGTCATGCTAGCCACATGACCCGGAAGCTGCACGCCGGCTCCCTCGGCCAATAAAGTGAGATGAGCGCCGCAACCCCAGAGTTGGTCACGACTGGACCTAATGGTCAGGGATCCCTTTACCTTTACCTTAAGGGAAGTCAACATGACCCCCTCCAGATGTTGTTGGACTCCAACTTCCAAGAGCCCCAGCCAACAGGGCCAATGGTCAGGGGACGATGGGAGCTGTAGTTTGGCAACATATGTAGTTTGGCAACATCTAGATGATGGGTGCCCAAGATGCTGTCTTCCAGATGTTAGAGACTACAACTCCCAGCATCCTTGACCATTGGCCATGTTGGCTGAGGCTGATGGGAGTTGTAGTCCAAAATATCTAGAGGGTACCACATTGCTAGGTACTAGGTAGGCTAATGGTGTGTTTCAGTATAAGGCAGCTTCATGTGCTCACTGTACTACCTCGGATTGGGACTTGCCCAGAGCTGCTTCAGTGCAGACCAAGGACTTTGGAACAGCAGTTCAGGGTCCAATTCAGAAGAATGAGCAAGAGGAGTCCACTAAAGCAGCAGGGATCCTGACTTACCACATTTTGAAGTAAGTGAAGTAATGCTCATTGCCATCTAACAAGATCACTACCACCCAAAGCCCATTAAGTCTAGAGTCTAAAAATTATTGAAAGGCCCCACCAAGGCCATGGGGAAGTCAAACTTAAAGTTCATTACTGAGTGTGAGCCTTCAACTTCTGAAGCATCAATACCCCCTTGGTGACAATGATACTTATGAGTTCCTGAGCCTCATGCACCAGGTCTCATGAAGACAAAGAAGCCACTGTGTTGTTCATCTTCACTTGTAATTTCCTCTCATTAATCATTTCTAGATGAACCGACTTTCAGTGCCTGGTGCAATGAATAGAAGTGTGGGCGACTGAGAAAATGTGCGCATGAAGTAGAGAAGATATTTGAGTGGGTTGGAGAACAAGCAGATGGAAAAGCAGGAGGATAAGGCCACTGGCAGTGGAGGAAGGCTGATAAGTTCACAAAACAACCTTCCAATCAAAGCAAAGCAGCAAATACTGAAATGTGAGGCATTTGGCAACCAAGGGGGACATTGGTCATGAGTAACGCTATGTAATCAAGATGTTGGAAGCAGCATCTATAATAGAGAGAGAGAGAAAGAACTAAATCTAGCTGTAGCATGAGAAGTGGCAGATCACGTAGTAGTCTACAGACAGGTTACCATCTTCCCCAGCTGACCACCACTGCATGTGGGAGAAACCTGAATTCTTTGCTGAAGGATATTGTGAGGCACTGGAGGAGACAGAAGAGGAATGGGAATCAGTGATGGGCATTGACCTAAAACAGGAATAGATATTGTGTTATCCTCCAGCTGCTTAACTACAACTCCTGTCAATCAAGTCTTATAACATCAATCATGCTGCTTGGCGCTCGTAGGACTTGTGGTCCAACAAGTTCTAAAGTGTCAAGTACATTGAAGTGACGATATAAATACTTCTTGATAATCTCAAGGTGGTATGTCTTTGAATGGACATCCAGCACGCCTAGCTGGAGTGGGCAGTCGAGAAGACAGAGTAGGAGAGGATTTGTAATCACATGATCTTTTGGGGGTAAAGGGAAGCTGAGCACATGTCCATGCACACACCAGGGGGAGGGACCCAAGAGGAAACTGAAGTTTGGGGCTTTGGAGAAGTGCATTCTTTGGTCAATGTCTTTAAATCTGAAATTTCCACTCAAAAATCACGATGACACCAAAGGGGAGCTGAGCCCACCTTCCAGTTCCCGGTGACTGGGAATTAGAAGTGGGGAAAGTGCCATTGTGCTAAGGTCTTGCTTGCAGGCTTTCCATGGTCCTCTGGTTGGCCACCACTCAGGTATTCTTTGAATGCAGAGCCGTTGATAAACTCTGAAACCAACCCACAGGATGCTATATTAGATTAATCCAACAGGGCCCTTCTTCTGCTCCTGCTGAAAGGATTCCAAAAGGAGAGAGAATTGGGTTCCAGGGTCAAGGCAGGCAACACATCTGTGCTGGTCCCATGGGTTACTCGAGAGGTGAGGTCCAAGTCCGGTCCGTGGTCAAAGGTGCAACGTGGAGGCAGCCCGTAGTAGCTGAAACTGGGTGCAGGGCAGGGAGTTGGGTGAAGTCAGGAACAGGCATGCAAGCAGGGAGCCAGGGCAGGTCAGGAGCTCAGGCAGGAACTAGCAACCAACAATGTTGCTCCCACATTTTGGGACAGGGGCTGGCCGGCTTTTATCTGCCCCAAGGCATAGGGCAGCCCCGATCCTCTGGTGAGTCGCCTCTCCTGGCCTGGAGGCGAGCACTCCTCCTGCGGGAACTTAGTTCCCTCCGCCTCTCTGCCCTGAGCCTCTGCAGCTCAGGAGAGGCTGGAGGGTTACCGGACCCAGAAGCAACCTAAGCTTCCTATGACGGGGCTGAGAGTAGAGCACCTGCAGGCAATGGGTCCTCCATCACCTCAGGAGCCAGAGCAGACTCAGCTGGTGCCTACACCTGAGGAACCAGCACAGGTGAGGATCCTTCAGGCTCAGGCCCCAGCCCCGACTCAGCTGGTTCTGGAGGCGGGGAATCCTGTGCAGGCTGGGATCCCTCAGCATCCGAGTCCGAATCCCAGGCCATCACACCATCCTTAAAGCCTCATTCCATCACTCACTAAGGAATAAAGATGCAGAACTCCTGAACCTTTCAATGCAGCAGTTCCCAGAGTGTGTGGTCCCACGCCCTAAGGGGCAGCGGAATTACAGTGTGGGATGTATCATCAATGAAGCAGTCAAGTACAACATTTTCCTGTTGCCTAGTGTGGACACACAAGGGAATGTGGCTCCAGACAGGGAGGACGTCTTGTCATACCTGTTCTGGAGCCTCCTCCCATTGTGTGTGACCACGTCGATGGACGTGACCCTAGCAGACGCTGTAAAAGGGCTAGCCATGCAGCCATCTTCCCTTTTTCCATTTTCTCCTTTTGGATTTCTCTCTTGGACCTCCTCTTCTGGCTCCTAGCCAGCACATGGCTCATCCTTACAAAGGATGGAAGCCACAAAATCGAAAGTCTGAGGCCTAGCTCAGACTTCTTTTCTCTACTTCTTTTCTTTTCTGTAACTGTTAACCACAAGATAAATCCTGCCTTCAGATTACTGCTGTGAACTGAATGAAAGTAAAACTTGACTCTTACTTTTAAAGAATGTGTGATTATTTTAAGAGGGAAATAAAAGGGGAAACTTACCAGGAACAATGTAGACTGGACAAGCCAGACTGGATTGCTTAATTTAAAGGATTCTAATGAATCATCAGCGGTTCGAATCCCCGCGAAGGGGTGAGCTCCCGTTGCTCAGTCCCAGCTCCTGCCAACCTAGCAGTTCGAAAGCACGTCCAAGTGCAAGTAGATAAATAGGTATCGCTCTAATGGGAAGGTAAACGGCGTTTCCGTGCGCTGCTCTGGTTCACCAGAAGTGGCTTAGTCAGGCTGGCCACATGACCAGGAAGCTGTCTGTGGACAAACACCAGCTCCCTTGGCCAGTAAAACCAGATGAGCGCCGCAACCCCAGAGTCGGCCATGACTGAACCTAATGGTCAGGGGTCCCTTTACCTTTTTTAATGGATCCTCAACTTGCTTCCAGCAGTCTGCAATGGAATGTGCTCTGCTGCTTGCTCACTAGCGTGAGTGAGGAGGGATTATACTTAATCAATATCCTTCCTTCCTCAACATTCCTACACATAGGGGGACACAAAGAGGCAAGGGGGTGGTAGGGGGATGCTGAAGGTGTACATGACTATATGAAAACCTGATATCACTGGGTCAAATTAATCAATTTTGCTGTATTAAACCAACTAAATAGTTTTAATTGAATTTTTGAATAAATGTGCAATTTATCATTACTGTTTTGAATTTTATTGTGCTATTTTCTTCCTTACTGGGTCATGCAAAGTATTCTGAATAATGCTTTTGGGTAGGGTAGAGGGCACTGTGGGTGAGTTTTGTCAGAATATGAGATCATCGCAGCTGCAGACAGCCAGCTTGTTGACACCACATGATGGGGCTGACTGTGGGAAACAGTGTTACAGTCAGTTCACAGGGCAGTTCACCGGAATTTGCTCAGAGTGTAATTTGAGACCTTCCTCTTGCGTATGTACAGGAAGTCTTTACTACTTGTTTGCCGAAGTTTGAAGTGTACAGACATGTTTTCTGTAGTGCTGAAAAGTCAGAAATAAAACAATGTAAATAAACGTTTCTGACTATCTCCTTTCCCTGCCAGGGGAGCAGGAGGGAGGGGGTGTGCATCTCCCACGCTGGGAGGTGTCGCCTATTGAGACCTAGCCTAGATCCTGCGGGAATTGCAGCCAGGGAGGTCATCGTAGACCAAGCCGGGAGCCTGGGAGAGTTGCCAGCTTCTCCCGAGGGGGCTTGATTTACAACAAGTTTATGGAACCAAGCAAGGATATCTGCCAGAAGTTTGGGAACCACTATTTTAATGACTTAATACTCATAATACTTCAAACATCTCAAGAAATGAAACTCAGGGTGGAGCTATGCAGAGAGGAACAGGGGCCAGCTAAGGGAGAAAATAGATGAAGTCCCAGCCTCAGTAGAATGTAGTCCCAAGTTTTACTCCCCGCCCTGTAAATGAGAGGTGCCTTGTATTCCTGTGGGACAGTGATAGCCAAACTTGGCCCTCCAGCTGTTTTGGGACTACAACTCCCATCATCCTTAGCTAACAGGACCAGTGGTCAGGGATGGTGGGAACTGTAGTCCCAAAACAGCTGGAGGGCCAAGTTTGGCTATCACTGCTATAGAGCAATGAAACCCCCTACACCCTTCCCAAAGTAGGTGATCCACTCACCTTGACATGGATTCTGTCCTTCAGGGGAGAACATCTCTATGCGCAGTGGTCTCTAGGATCTTTGGACTATATTGCCCTCACACACCCATGAGACATTTTGTGAGGATGCTCAATTTGCAAGGGTGACTGTAGCACTGATTGGAAAGGAAAAGACAGGAGAGCATTCCATCTCTTTGCCCAATCAAAAGATTGCGAGGAGCCAGCAAAGACCTTGTAGCTCCCCTGAAGGATGCTGACCTCACATTCTGAGAACTGTGGTCTCATTTGCCCTGCGCTTCAAGGTCTGTCATTTCCCATTTCTGTGAATGCTATAAAAAGGAATGCTTTCTTCACGCTTATTAATTGGCTTTATCCTACCACGTGAGAATTAAGGCAGTATTTATAACTGGCCGGTGGCGATTCTGAAGTCATTGGGAGCATGAGTCATGTGTGATCCAAAGCGAGTTTTTAGCGTTTCTAATTTCATCTTCATTTAGTCCCTTGAAAATACAATTTGTCTTGCAATATGCTGTTTCAATAAAGCCAATTAGCGTGTCTGTGGTGCATCTGATTATCAAGAACCGTCCCTAACCTTTGGGAAATTGGAAGGACTTTGCGTGCCCCTTATGTGTGCCTTGCGATGCAATTATCTCATTACAAGCATATCCTCTGTCATTAGTGTCATTTATTAGTATTTTGCAGAATGCAGGAGAGGAAAATCCACAGAGGAGGGGGGGGCAGGAAAGTAGCATCTACATGCATAAATCAATTTAAGAAGAGGCAGGGAACTAGATTCCATTCCTTCTCTTGGGTCCAGGCTGGGACTATAAGCAGTCATACGTGGTATTGCATGCTCTGTGCTAGATACAGAGTACAAGCTATGAATGCAGAAGGTCCCAGGTTCCATTTTGTCATTTCCAAGCAGGGCTGGTAGAGATTGCTGTCTGCAACCTAAAGCACATGACTTCCTCAAAGATTCTTGGGAACTGCTGTTTACCCCCTCGCAGAGCTACAATTCACATCATCCTAAACAAACTACAGTGGTACCTCAGTTGTCAAACTCAGTCCGTTCCAAAACCAAGGTGTGCTTTCCCATAGAAAGTAATGCAAAATGGCTGAACTGGATTCCACACAGTCACAAAAACGAAACAAAAAAGATCAGCAGAAACGCAAAACAGGTAGCAAAAACAGACAGACCTCAGCGTAACACTCAAAACGGAGGTGTGGCACTCAAAATGGAAGTGTGTCACTCAAATCGGAAGCATAACTCTCAAGATGGAGCATGTTTGGCTTCCGAAAAAAAGTTCACAAACTGGAACACTTACGGTACTCCCAGGTTTGCAGTGTTTGGGTTCCAAGTTGTTTGAGTACCAAGGCATTTGAGAACCAAGGTACCACTGTACATATCCCAGGAGTCTTTGGGAGAATCCATGTGGTGTGTCTGCAATCTCATTTGAATTTCTCTTGCTTTTTCTCTCACCCTAACACCCCCGCCCCTCAAAAGAAAAAAAAATCCCTAAAAACAAATGGAGTAACAATCCAGGATACAAAATGTCCCATTTATTTTACTTAGCCGAGGTGTCGGGAACCTCATAGCCTATCTGAGGCTGAGATGAAGACGTGGATGTTATCTCTGTGTGTGTTCAGGCCCCTGGAGCCCTCTTCAGGCACGAACAGGAACCTGAATGTGCAACATCAATCTTTGTGATTGACAGAGAGCAGAACATCTCTAGATTAGAGATGACAACCAGCTGGAAAAATCAGCCTTGCTGGTTTGCAGGGTTTTTGCAACCCCAACCGTTCCATTCCTGCTGTCAAGGCGGGGGGAAAGGCAAAATCGACTTCCTCATCTATTTTTCTGATGTTCCTGGACATATGTACAAAACAAATGCATATTGGGGCAGGAGAGGAAGTGGCGTGTGGATGTTTTTCTATTTTAGGGATGAGAAACCCTTTTCAGCCTCAGGCATACATTCGCTTTGGGCAACTT
The DNA here is from genome assembly GCF_951804945.1 of Podarcis cretensis. Classification (NCBI taxonomy): domain Eukaryota; kingdom Metazoa; phylum Chordata; class Lepidosauria; order Squamata; family Lacertidae; genus Podarcis; species Podarcis cretensis. The sequence goes on from NC_137187.1 coordinate 5,290,422, forward strand.
TACAGAGGCCAGAATGGAAACTGAGCGACACATGTAAATGTTCATCTTTGTACAGTAGGCTAGCTTCTGAACACATTCACACACTTCACTCTGTCCTCCTTCCAGACAAACAAGAGGTGTGGCCTGGAAAAAGGGGTGTGGCCTTGCTGAAGATATTCAGTCAATCATTTATTGTTTTTAGTGTATTTTTATTTTTTTTATTTTATTTTAGTGTATTTATTGTTTTTAGTGTATTTAGTGTATCTTTGGTCTCTGTGGAAGCCGCTCAGAGTGGCTGGGGAAACCCGGCCAGATGGGCGGGGTACAAATAATAAATTGTTGTTGTTGTTGTTGATTAAAAGCCATTAAGTTTTTAATGTTTTATTCTGTCTTTAATGTTCTGTTGAAAGCCACCCAGAGTGGCGGGGGTCCACATTTGGCCCCTGGGTCAGATGTTCCCTACACTTGCTCTATAAAAAACAGGGGCTTTATGAGAAGGGCTATTTTCTGTCTTGTTCATTGTAGAGACGCACCAGGTTACTTGGATCCAGGCTGTAACTTCTAGATGTGCTGGAGGCCGGGCAATTCTTCTAGAAAAGAAGGTGCCGTAACTCACCATGAATGCCTCCCTTGTTCTTCTATAATGACAATGGCACCCACCTGAGAGGTGCCAGAACTGAGTTCTGGTGAGTTCCAGCTGAAGAAGAAAAAAACCTGGCTGGAGATGGGGGGTTCTGAAGTACTTGTGTGCACATTTCCAACATCCCCCCACATCCTAGCTGTCAAGTGCTGATGTGATTACTCGAGAGCAAACAGGCAAGACTCAAGCCTGTCTTTTCCGAGCTTTATTACAGTGGTGCCCCGCAAGACGAATGCCTCGCAAGACGGAAAACCCGCTAGACGAAAGGGTTTTCCGTTTTGGAGGCACTTCGCAAAACGAATTTCCCTATGGGATTGCTTTGCAAGAAGAAAATGTCTTGCGAGTTCCTGCGGGTTTTTTTCCCTCCCCCCCCTTTTTCTAAGCCGCTAAGCCACTTATCAGCTGATCCGCTAAGCCGCTAAGCCGCTAAGCCGCTAAAAGCCGCTAAAAGCCGCTAAAAGCCGCTAAAAGCCGCAAAGCCGCTAATAGCGCTAATCCGCTAAGCCGTCAATGGGCTTGCTTCGCAAGACGAAAAAACCGCTAGACGAAGAGACTCGTGGAACGGATTAATTTCGTCTTGCAAGGCACCACTGTATCTATACAAACTATTTACAGTGCAGAGCGTAGCAAGTCCATGTCTGCTCAGTCGCTAGCAGAATCTGGGAGTGGGCGGTCCTTATACCTTCCCCAGCATAACAGTGTGACCTCCATCCTTCTCCTCCCCTCTCAGTGCCCAAACCTACTGCGCAGAGTGGGCGCTGGTAAAGGGGGACCTGCCTCCGCTCCGCTTTGCTCAGGCTCGGTGTTGAGGCTCTCCATAGCATCTTCTTGTCCCTGCACCCCCTCCCCACTGGAGGTGGGGCTTTCTTCCTCGCCAGGAGAGGAACTGCTTCGCAAGATCTTCGGAGGCTCCCTGTAACACAACTGCCCTTCCACCTCTGGCCTCTGAGCTGATGGCAGTTCCCTGACACTACCCCTTGAAAAAAAATCTCCAGACCCTGGCCATGAGTACAATGGAAACATTTCATTGCAACCAAATCATTATTTCGATTACAATTGTTTATATGCTCTTAAGCCCCTTTAAAAAAAAGTAAGGGACTGGATAATAACTAGTTTGCAGGCTGACCCAGATTCCACTCGTATAAATTCATTAAGACCCTAGTCACTCCTATTTGTCCTGGGGCTTTGCATCAGCAAGTGCTATCATTTCCTTTCATCTTTCACATTCTCTCTCCGTTTTTGTGTCCCCGGAGATTGCAAATCCTTGGCGCTTTTAGTAGCACCATTAATCCGATTTTTGTTTCTTGCCATTAGAAGTCAGCCACTTTTGCCCTCCTTGAGATCCTTTCTGTGCTCAAGCTTTCTCCTGACATGCAGTGCCATTTTCTATGTTGCATGCCAACAATTTATATTTTTCCTCTTCAGGTATGTTTTTCTAAGGGTGTGGCAATGCCACAAGATGAGAAGAATTATTCCATTAGTTATTTAGTTAGATTTATATATAAGAAAACATAGAATCATAGAATTGGAGCGTTGGACGAGACCACAAGGGTCATCTAGTTCAACCACCTGCAATGCAGGAATATTTTTTCCCCCAACTGGGGTTCAGACCCATGACCCTGGGATTAAGAGTCTCATGCTCTACCGACTGAGCTATAAAGTACAATAAGGTAAAGGTAAAGGGACCCCTGACCATTAGGTCCAGTCGTGACCGACTCTGGGGTTGCGGCGCTCATCTCACTTTATTGGCCGAGGGAGCCGGTGTACAGCTTCCGGGTCATGTGGCCAGCATGACTAAGCCGCTTCTGGCGAACCAGAGCAGTGCATGGAAACACTGTTTACCTTCCCGCCAGAGTGGTACCTATTTATCTACTTGCACTTTGACGTGCTTTCGAACTGCTAGGTGGGCAGGAGCAGGGACTGAGTAATGGACTCACCCTTTGCGGGGATTCAAACCACCGACCTTCTGATTGGCAAGTTCTAGGCTCTGTGGTTTAACCCACAGCACCACCCATGTCCCTTATAAAGTACAATAACAGGTGCCAAATAAAATACAGCAAAAGTAGAAGGGAATATCTAGAATGGAAATTTGGTATGGAAATTTGTTCCTATATATTTGGTTCAAGAACAGCTACGTATTTAAAAGGGGGCATGAGACCAGTGGGTTTCTGCTGCACCAAAATTCTGCAATGCATTGCAGCCATCTGGAATGCATCCAACAATCTGCTCCAGGCAAACCTCGACTAGATCTTTCTACTTGTTCGCTGAAGCTTCCAATAGTCCCTTGACTATTTGAGGATTCTTATTTCTTTTTCCCAGAGTGCTGTGCTGCATTTATTATGGATGGTTTAGTGCTTTATATTATAGCATTTTAATTGTTATTTCGTTGATCATTAGCAGTCTCATAGCCGGCATTCCTCATGAATTCTAAGAAACCTAGAAAGCATGAGAGAAATGGAAAATTGCTCAGACTTTTTCTTTCTAGGCACAGTACAAGTGGAAGTGTCCATGAGCCCTAATATAGCTTGCTCTATCAGAATAAATGGCTAACAGTACAGTGGTGCCTTGCAAGACGAAAAGAATCCGTTCCGCGAGTCTCTTCGTCTAGCGGTTTTTTCGTCTTGCGAAGCAAGCCCATTAGCGGCTTAGCGGCTTAGCGCTATTCGCGGCTTAGCAGCTTTTAGCGGCTTTTAGCGGCTTAGCGGCTTAGCGGATAAGCGGATAAGCGGCTTAGCGGCTTCGAAAAAGGGGGGGAGGGGAGAAAAGTCGGAAAAACTCACAAGACATTTTTGTCTTGCGAAGCAAGCCCATAGGGAAATTCGTCTTGTGAAGCACCTCCAAAACGGAAAACCCTTTCGTCTAGCGGGTTTTTTTGTCTTGCAAGGCATTCGTCTTGCGGGGCACCACTGTATGACAATGGCACCAGTAAAGGTAAAGGTAAAGGACACGGTTAAGTCCAATCGAATTTGACAGTGGGGTGCAGTGCTCACCCCTGTTTTCAGGCCAAGGGGGCCAGCGTTGTCTGCAGACAGTTTTTCTGGGTCATGTGACCAGCATGACTTAAACCGCTTCTGATGCACGAAACACCATGATGAGTGCCAGAGCGCACGGAAATGCCGTTTACCTTCCCGCCGCAGCGGTACCTATTTATCTACTTGCACTGGTATGCTGTTAAACTGCTAGGTTGGCAGGAGCTGGGACAAAGTGACAGGAGCTCAACCCATTGCGTGGATTCAAACTGCTGACCTTACAATCAGCAGACCCAAGAGGCTCGGTGGTTTAGACCGCAGCACCACCCAAGTCCAATGCCATCAGTATTATGGCTTGCACTCATAGACTTACTTTTATATTGCTGGATATTTCATACATGGACTTCCTCAAAGAACTCAGAGGTTGCAACAATAGATGATAGACAGACAGCAAGCAGCATCAGTTATACCTCCCTTGTGGCCACGTCACTGTCTTCTTGCTGATTGATCCAGTTTCACTTTCTTAAGATGTATGAAGTCACAAAGGGTTCTTATATACATGCTCACCACAAAGTCTGAAGCATCACAATGGTGATGTGCATTTGCATAAGATCAAAGACCTAAAACTGCCGGTGATATTGTTGTACCACTTCATGCTATCCCAAATATAGTAGTTCACATGTGTCACAGCCACATCAACTGATGTATATGCATATGTGAATTGGCCCATCCTTTCAGAAAAATGTAAATGAGTGCCATCCATGAGCCTTCATGGGGGGGGGGGCACCTGCCCCCACAATAAGCCATGATCCTCAGATTCCTAACTTTTTATTCTTATTTTTATTTTTAAGAGTAAGTTTCTAGCATTTGTAGAACCTGAGATGTGGGGCAAAATGTGCAGACACTGTTTGTCTGCTTGCTTGCTTGCTTGCTTGCTTGTTTGCTTGCTTGCTTGCTTGCTTGCTTGTATAAATTATTTTGTCTTCCCCCATAAAAAAATTCATGTGGATGCCCATGGTGTCAACTTGCCTTGAAAGGATTCCTCCAGCAGGCAGATGTTATGCATTAAGGTAAAGGTAAAGGGACCCCTGACCGTTAAGTCCAGTTGTGACCGACTCTGGGGTTGCGGCGCTCATCTCACTTTATTAGCTGAAGGAGCCGGCGTACAGCTTCCGGGTCATGTGGCCAGCAAGACTAAGCCGCTTCTGGTGAACCAGAGCAGCGCACAGAAATGCCATTTACCTTCCCGCCAGAGTGGTACCTATTTATCTACTTGCACTTTGATGTGCTTTCGAACTGTTAGGTTGGCAGGAGCAGGGACTGAACAACGGGAGCTCACCCCATCACGGGGATTCGAACCGCCAACCTCCTGATCGGCAAGTCCTAGGCTCTGTGGTTTAACCCACAGCACCACCTGCGTCCCTATGTTATGCATTATTTTACCAATATTCCTCACAGTCTTTTAAGAGGTAATTAATACAGATAATCAGGAAGTGTCTACTTTATACTAATACATGCAACATGCTTTGTATTGAAGTGTCTGCTTTAAAGTGTCTACTTTATTCTGACTTTATACTAATACATGCATCTTGCTTTTGCTTTGAAGTTTAGCAATGTAATTTTTGACAGCCATTGGCCAATCAATACCAGGCAGGGTGCGAGGTCTGACTGAAATATACCACAATTCTAACCAGTTGCCTTTTTTTTTTTCTTAGTCCATTTTCCCCTGAAAGCCTTTTGTTGACGGAGCATTTGTATAATAGCCTAGCTTTTTAAGACCTTGCTGAGGGAAGCACAATTGCTTTCAAGCTGCTTTCAGTGACCCTGCAGTAAATAGTAGCAGGTTGTAAAAGGCAGAAGGCAAGGAAGCTTTTCATTGCTCCGGGGAACTGTGGCAAATGAAAGGCTTAGAGCAGTGAAATCTCTTCCACAGGATCTGAAGAGAGCTGGCTTCTCAGTCACATGTTTACACCATCTATGTGGCAGCATCTGCCTATCTTATAAGGCAACCTTTAGAAAGCTCATGGTAACAAGGTCCGCCTTGTATAGACTCAGAATAAGGCAGCTCCCTATGGTCCTATGCATGTCTCAGACATCTGTGAAATAAGTCATAACCCTCACATAAATTGTGAAATAACATAAATTGTCTACCAGCTTCATCTGGTACACTGGCTGAGACCCTGAATGGGGTAACTGTGCCCCTGAAGGACCAGGTGTGCAGCCTGGGAGTCATTTTGGATTCACAGCTGTCCATGGAGGTGCAGGTCAATTCTGTGTCCAGGGCAGCTGTCTACCAGTTCTATCTGGTATGCAGGCTGAGACCCTACCTACCCGTGAAGGAGCGTCTCCACTCCCATTGTTCAGCCCAGACACTGAGGTCCAGCTCCCAGGGCCTTCTGGCAGTTCCCTCACTGCGAGAAATGAGATCACAGGGAACCAGGCAGAGGGCCTTCTCAGTAGCGACGTCCATCCTGTGGAACGCCCTCCCTCAGACGTCAAACAGAGAAACAACTATTTGACTTTTAGAAGACATCTGAAGGCAGCCCTGTTTAGGGAAATTTTTAATGTTTGATGTTCTAGGTGTTTAATGTTTTAATTTGTTGGAGGTCGCCCCGAGTGGCTAAGGAACCCAGTTAGATGAGCGGCAAATAAATAATAAATAATAATTATGACTATTCAATAAAACATTGGTAAGATCTGCATTCCTTTCTGTGCATTGTGACTCAACACAGATGTGGGCAACATGGAATTGATTCAGTGGGAAGTGACAAAAGTAGGTTAGGAAGGCAAGTTATCGCTAAGTGCTAGAACCCCCTTGCCTGGGGTAGCATCTTTCTTGACGTGAAAGAGGCATTGTAAGTGCTGCATAAGCTATACTGCTAAAAGCAAAAAAGAAAAGAAAAGTAGTAGGACGAAGTGTTAGAACTGAGGTTTCTCTGAATTAAAATGTGGCTAAAATTGATGGGAAATTTTCAGACGTTATGGGAGAGCCAAGCCATTTGCTCCCTCGTTTTTATACAATCAAATAAACTTCCCTCTTCTCTGTTTTGGGTGTGTCTTCCAACATGTGATGAGAGCCAATAGGGCCCTGCATCCTGGCATGGAAAGAAAAGAAAAAGGAGGCTGTTAAGTTGTGGGCAAACATATCAGGCACAGCGATTCTTCAAACAGCTCTTGTTTATTCACAGGCCAGAACAGAACTGAACTGAAGGGTTCAGCCAGCCTGCTTATATAGCGCTCCACTACAACACAACAGTAACCACTTTCTGTAACTATCCAATCACTGAACGTCACTTTCAATCCCTTATTTGCATATGTGGACCTGAGTGAAAACTATCTACAGTATCCCCCTCCTGGCCCAGGGTGAGAACTTCAGTACATAACAGAGGCATTATATTAAAGGAGGGCTTTTATTTTTATTATGTTTTATAATCTGAGAAAAGAAAAGGCTTTGCCCTCAAGATGCCATTTGTTCCTTGAAAGTTAAATCACGATGAAGCCCCAAGTCAGATCATTGAATAGCTGACGTGTGGCTCAGGCTGCACACACAGTGTACATTTAAAGGGTATTTTAAGTGCATGGCTTTTCCCCCAAGAATCCTGGATTTGATGCTCCTGCTGCAGCTTCTGCACCCCACAAGCCTCCCTGCTGCCTCATCCCTCTCAGTAACCAGCAGGGATCTTCAAGGGTTGGGCAGCCAGGTGAGCAATGCAGCCCAGCCTGTCCCACCGCTGCTGCTCTGGCTCCGACACCAGTTATATCTTTGACTTTCACTCTACCACCCACATTGATTTCCCCAAAGTCCTCTAAAACCATGTTGTCGTGTTGGAATCACAAGGAGTTTCCTGCGACAGCAGAACTGATCACCTCATTACTGTTGCTAACTTTCACCACCCATCGGTTTCCATCGTCTCCACAAAGAGATTTCTATTTCTGTCAAATGGTTTTTATTTCTCTAATGAAGCTGAGGAACTAAAAGCAAATAGATTGGCCCGTTAAAAAAAAACAAAGCAACCTAATGAGTAAAATGGCTGTTAATTAGATGCTAAGTTTAGCTTTCTCGCCATAGATTTGAGCAGGAGAGCAGATTTCTGTATTCTCAGAAGCTTCTCTGTTTTTCAGAGAGTGGTCCAAGGGATGCAAGCGACGGGTCCCATCATAAAGTTCATGCCGTTTAGCAGCAATAACTTTCTGTTTTTTATTGTTTCATTTATATCTCGACCTTCCAGTAAAGAAACTCACTCAGGAAGCATACAACATATGATGTTATTGTCATGGGCTGGTTGGACGCAGAGGAATGGTGCGAGGAACCAGTTGGGGAACCACCGAGGGAAGAAGGCTCAGAGCCCAGAGATTGCTGGGGGGGGGTGACAGTGAGTGGTCAGAGGGAGAAGAGGCAGAAGACTGGGAGGAGGAGGTGTCGGAAGCTGAAGAGGTAACAGGGCTTAGTGAGCTGGGAGATTCAGTGTCAGAGCGAAGTCCAGTATCAGAGGCAGAAGCTGAAGTAGGTGAGAGGGAAGGAGGAAGTCAAGAGGCAGAGATGAGTCAGGCTGTTGAAGAGTCATGAGTGTCGATGATACCTTGGAGACGAGGTTTTTGTTATAATATACAATTGCCAGCATGGGAAAAGTTATGGAAAGAGGATTTGAAGTTTACTGCCTGCTGTTCGTTGAGAGAAAATTGTAGGAAAATGATGTATTGTTGGTACCTGACTCCGAGTAAAATTGCGAAAATATATAGAAAGGTATAGCTCAAATCTGTGCTGGAAATGTAAAAGTAAAGAAGGTACCTTTTATCATATGTGGTGGTCTTGTGGAGTGGTAAAAGCTTTCTGGGAAATAATGTATAATGAATTATTATTATTATTATTATTATTATTATTATTATTATACTATTGATACCCCACCCATCTGACTGGGTTGCCCCGGCTACTCTGGGAGACTTCCAACATATATAAAAACATAATGAAACATTAAACATTAAAAACTTCCTGTAGAGGGCTGCCTTCAGATGTCTTATAAAGGTTGTATAGTTACTCATCTCCTTGGATCTGGGGTTGCATGACTCCATACCTGTAATGGTTCTAGGGGTTGCTCGTGCATAAGCCGGTGCAAACACCTGGCTGGGTTGCCTGAGTGAACCTTTTCTGTCCGGACAGCCACTCATCCGCGGCTGTCTCAATTGCTGGCAGAATCCATCAGTGGGCGTTTCTTAAACTTCTTCCAGCAAAGAAGCTCTTTGACGCCTAGTCTCCTCCTACTCTCTCTGCGCGGAAGCCTTCTGCGCAAGGAGGGCGTAGGCAGAGGAGGACCCTTACTCTCCCCGCTGGTCCCCGGCAAGGAGTCATGGGACCGCCTCGCCACTTCCCCCATCTGCCCCCCTTCTCCACTGGTGCTACGCTGATTCTCTTCCCCAGAAGATGGGCTGCCTCTCCCCATCCCGGGACGCTCTCTGGAATCCCTCTGGAGCTTGCTCTCTCCCTCTGGCAGTGATGGCAGTTCCCTGACATCCACCTCCTCCTCAGGACCCCCCTCACCCCTGCCGCGATCTTCCGATACCACCTCCTCTCTCTCCTCGGTCGACGATGCGGGGAATCCCCTGAAGGAACTGTCATCATCTTCTGAGGATTCATTTTTTTTATATATAGGATATTTATTGAAGTTTTCAAAAATAATACAATGTAAAACAAAACAAAACAAAATACAAAAATACAAAAATAAAAACAACTAAAAACACATAGAATTTCCAATTAATTATTTTAACTTATTTTCCAGACCTCCTCATACCTCCCTTTCTTATATTCCAATTCAAATTGTTAATTCAGCAAATCCTCACCATTAATTTTTACTTTTTTCAAAACCTTATTTTCCATATCTCTTAAGCATTAAGCTGGAACCCACTTAATTTCTGTTCAACATCATTCTAACATAAGTTAATTTTACAATATTTCTGCAAATAGTCTTTAAACTTCTTCCAATCTTCTTCCGCCGACTCTTTTCCCTGCTCTCGGATTCTGCCGGTCATTTCTGCCAATCCCATATAGTCCATCATCTTCATCTGCCATTCTTCCAGAGTGGGTCATCTTCTGAGGATTCAAAACCAGCCTCCCATCCGCTCGGATCTCTTCCCGCTGGTTGAACCTCCCAGTCTGATCCTTCTCCCTCGGACACTTCCCCTCCCTCCTCTTCGGAGGCAGGAAAACCCACAAAGTCCCCTTTGTCGTCTGTGGGCCCAAATTCTTCCTCCCAGAATCTAGCTAATGGTTTGGGCTTATCCAGGAACAAACCGTGGAATTCTTCCACCAGATACCCGTCAGTGATTGATTCAGCAGGGACCCAAGTGTTTTCAGCCCTGGGTTCCCCCTCCCAGGCTACCAAGTACTCTACCTGGCGACCTCGCCACCTTGAATCAAGTATTTCCGTGGCTTCGTTACAGTGTTCCCTCTCCTCTACCCGCGGGTGGGTGGTAACCCCTCCCTCCCGTCCCAGGAATTCCCGCCCCTCCCTGTAAGGTGAAAGTAGGGACCTATGAAACACCGGATGTATCTTCATGCTGTCAGGCAACTTGAGTTTAAATGCCACTGGGTTAACCTGCTGTATTACCTCAAAAGGCCCCAGCCGCCTAGGCTGCAACTTCTTGCACCCTCCCTTTAGGGGCAACCCTTGGGATGACAACCCAAGGGATGACTGATGGCAGTCATGACTGATGACAACCCAAGGGATGACTGATGGGGTGACTGATGGCAGTTCCCTGACAATACCCTCCAACATTTCTCCAATGAATATAGGGGTGTCCTAAGGGAAAGTGGGACATTTCAGGATCAAATCAGAAACTGGGATGGCTTCTGTGAATCCGTGACTGTCCCTGGAAAATAGGGACACTTAGAGGGTCTGTGAGGATGATGAAAGTCAGAGAGGAAATCTGGGTTGATATAAATCCTGTTTGCAGTTGTTGTTGTTTAGTTGTTTAGTCGTGTCCGACTCTTCGTGACCCCATGGACCAGAGCACGCCAGGCACTCCTGTCTTCCACTGCCTCCCGCAGTTTGGTCAAACTCATGCTGGTAGCTTCGAGAACACTGTCCCACCATCTCGTCCTCTGTCGTCCCCTTCTCCTTGTGCCCTCCATCTTTCCCAACATCAGGGTCTTTTCCAGGGAGTCTTCTGTTCTCATGAGGTGGCCAAAGTACTGGAGCCTCAGCTTCAGAATCTGTCCTTCCGGTGAGCACTCAGGGCTGATTTCCTTCAGAATGGATAGGTTTGATCTTCTTGCAGTCCATGGGACTCTCAAGAGTCTCCTCCAGCACCATAATTCAAAAGCATCAATTCTTCGGAAATCAGCCTTCTTGATGGTCCAGCTCTCACTTCCATACATCACTACTGGGAAAACCATAGCTTTAACTATACGGACCTTTGTTGGCAAGGTGATGTCTCTACTTTTTAAGATGCTGTCTAGGTTTGCAGTACACACCTACATTATGAGGGCATTCCACCCACACCATACATTGAAAGCACACCCAGTACATTTAAAGCACGTGACTCCCCACCCCCAGAAAATAATCCAGAGATCGGCCATTTACCCCTCACAGAGCAGCAGTTCCCAGCACCCTTGACAAACTACATTTCCCAGGATTCTTTTTGTTGGGGCATTTACTTTAAATTCACATTGAATGTGCTTTCAATAATAATAATAATAATAATAATAATAATAATTTATTATTTGTACCCCGCCCATCTGGCTGGGTTTCCCCAGCCACTCTGGGCGGCTTCCATAAAAACCAAAAATACACTAAAATATCACAGATTAAAAACTTCCCTGAACAGGGCTGCCTTAAGATGTCTTCTGAATGTCAGGTATTTGGTGTGGATCTCCTAGTGTCATTCGGTTTACCTAAGGACTTGCAAGCAGGATACACAAGCACACCATTCTGTGCGCTCCGGGGGGGGGGGGCTGTTTTTCCAGCAAGTTGGCCTAAGTAGATCTTTAATTAATACAAATCCTTGGAAGGGAGTTAATTAAAGAAAGTTAATAACGGCTGCTGACAAATTGACCTATTTGGCTGAAGAGGAAAGTAGCAGTAGTTTCCTATGTGGCTGGTTGGCTTTGTTTTGTTTTTTTCTTTCCCCAAGCCACAAACAATTTTGTCATTTAACAGCCCTGTGTCATTTGCTACTTGTGATCCCATGGGAACAAGAGCAAACTACCCTGTTTCTCAGACCAGGAAGCTTTGACATCTTCCTCCCAGCTCTTGGCAGCATGTAAGAACTGGGGGGAAAGATCAGAAATTGGTCTGTTCTGCTCCCAGTAACAAATGACAGAGACAGGGAAGGCCAGCTCATATCTTCCTATTAATAAATTGTTCGAAGGGATCTATTTCTAGCTTGTGTGTCCAGCTTAGTTTTAATTTCCCTAGGGACAAAGCCGTCAGTTCCCTGGGTGACTATACAACCTAGTATACACGTTTGTCATGACCACGTTACAGTGAAGTCGATGGTACAGTGGTATCTCAGTTTTTTAATGTAATCCGTTCCAGAAGACCGTTCAAGTTCTAAACCTTCAAAAACCGAGGCGCGGTTTCCCAGCCGACAGGACTCAACAGCCAGCAGGATCTTTCACTCAGTGGAAGTCAGCTCAGAAGTTCGACTTCCAAGATGCATTTGAAAACTGAAGCATTTACTTCTGGGTTTGCGGCCTTCGACAACCAAAATGTTCGTCAACGGAGACGATCAAAAACCAGGGTACCACTGTATTTGTGGTTAGCGCTGAACCAAGCTACACATTTCACAGCCCCAAAGTTTAGCTGATTCAGCAAGCCTGCAGGTGGTACAGAGCCTTCACTTGACTTTGCAAACATTTACAAGACAAAAATAAAAATAAAAAAATTCATGGTGTAGCCAGGCAAAATGATCCCACTAAATGGTTAAAATGAGCAGGGCATCAAATCTGTGAAACAAGAAGGTCCTGAAGCTGGGGTTGAAACCGTTATGTAACTGTGGCGTTTCAAAAGCAAAATAGCATACCTGGAGGCCAAGATCTCAATGAAATTTTTTAAGGAGGGGTAAATCCCAAGCAGTATATTATTATTATTATTATTATTATTATTATTATTATTATTATGATGCATAAAAGGAACCTGCAAAAAATGTTGCAGCACAGTGTGCTGCTGCTACCCCAGTCTCTCCAGTCTATCCCGCTTCCCAGTTTTTTTGTTACTCTCCCTTTCCAAGTCAGGCTATGTAGACATTAAAAGGGACAAGGGAGGCACTGTGATCCAAACCACTGAGCCTCTTGGGCTTCGCGATTGGTAGGTTGGAGGTTCAAATCCCCACAACAGGGTGAGCTCCCGTTGCTCTGTCCCAGCTCCTGCCAATCTAGCAGTTTGAAAGCACACCAGTGCAAGTAGATAAACAGATACCACTCCGGCAGGAAGGTAAATGGCGTTTCCATGTGCTGTAGTTTCAGTCACGGTGTCCCATTGTGCCAGAAGCGGTTTAGTCATGCTGGTCACGACCCAGAAAGCTGTCTGTGGACAAACGCCGGCTCCCTCAGCCTGAAGCGAGATGAGCGCCACGACCCCATAGTTGCCTTTGACTGGATCCTTAACCTTTTTTTTTTTAACCTTTTTATGTAGACATTAGCAGCTTGAGATACAGCAAGGTTGTTTTGCCCCGCTTATTTTTCAAGTTGCATTCTTATGCTGCAGTAATTCCCATAGAGGGGACGGACTGCCTTCTCCCAATGAACATTACCCAATTTGTTTCCCTGTGCCCAGAGGCACCAAGTTCCACCCAACATGGGGAGGGGGACTCATTGCTTGTGCATGACATCACATGTGCGACACACACGTGTGACATCATGTGCATTGGGAGGAGGCCATAAGCCCTGATGAGGCCCGATGCCAAGGGAAGGCTCGGCTGCACCTGGCCCCTCAAGACTGGGTTGGGGGCTCACTACTTTGTGGGGGTGCTGAGAAGAGTTGGCGGCTGCACCAGACCCCAATTAACTGAAACTGTCATCTGCAGATGCATTGGCTTCTACACACATGCAATGTCTACCAGAACTGTATACACCTCAACTTCAACAAAGCTTCCATTTTTTAATATGATGGAAACTGGTTTGAAGGAAAGCACATCAAATTGGGGTACTTCTCAAGAAGCTGAGCTTCAAACACCAGGGGTGAGAGTGTGCTGGAGCCAGGGTAGACAGTAATATATACACAGCCTCAGTCAGTCACTGAACATAGAACACATTGGGCTACTCTGACAGTTTGCCCCTTAGGGCTTTCCCCACAGATTTCTGTACTTCTGCAAAGCTCCACAATCTCCAGAACCTGCTGCTACCTCCATCTCACTCATGCCTAGTGCCGTTTTGCATACATGTGCAGAGGGAATGATAAAACCAGGTTGTTCTGTCACATTGCAATACAGTGGGAGATGCATCATCATGAAACATGCACGAGCAAATGGAGCAGAAACAAATGCAGCATATTGGATAGCTGGAAAAGAAATCTGGTTTTTCTTACTCCCAGGAGGAATACATCTCTATGTTTTGTTAAACATTAAGGAGCCGTAATCAGTGGTTCCTAGAAAATCAGTAAAATCTATAAAAGAGGAGGTAGTAAATGACAATTTTGGCACTCTGATAGAGGAGGTTTCCATCATATGTGGTGAGAAATAGTAGTAAACACTCTTGGCAAAATATTTTGTTCAGAGTCACACCTCTATATTTTGGGTGTTGCTCAAAGCAGCTAGAGCAACATTAGCCAAGGCACAGAAAAGAAAAGAAAAGAAAAGAAAAGAAAAGAAAAGAAAAGAAAAGAAAAGAAAAGAAAAGAAAAGAAAAGAAAAGAAAAGAGAAAACTGACTGGCTTAACAAAGTTTGGCATCTCTGTAATCTAGGTAAGGAGAAAGTCTGTTAAAAATGAGTTAGCAATTATCAAATAACCTGTAAATTTAGAGGTCCCTTTCGCAATGTATTTTATGAGACTTTCAGAATGGTTTCCAATGCAGACAATGGACATATGAATTTTGTGTGATTATCTTCCAATATGATATGGTTTACTATAATTTATGTGACTGATTGTTCTTCATTTGTAAAGTTTGCATTCTGATAACACCAATGTGATCTGCAACACAATTGTTGCAGTACATCTTCCCATCCCAAGAGATGTGTTTCTGTTCAAGACAGAAGGCAGGCAGCCTGTTTGCCTCCTGTTATCAGTAAACATCCAGAACAACAGTGGCCGGATCTAGACACATAAAAAAAATATTCAGGGAAACATGTTCTAAACCTCATAACGGGAAATCACGTGCCAAAAGATGGAACTCTACAGCGCCATCTGGTGTCACAGTGTTATAACACATTTAAAACCCTTTTTTTCTGATGTAAAGGTACAGTGGCACCTCGGGTTACATACACTTCAGGTTACAGACTCCGCTAACCCAGAAATAGTGCTTCAGGTTAAGAACTTTGCTTCAGGATGAGAACAGAAATCGTGCTCCAGCAGCTCGGCAGCAGCAGGAGGCCCCATTAGCTAAAGTGGTGCTTCAGGTTAAGAACAGTTTCAGGTTAAGAATGGACCTCTGGAACGAATTAAGTACTTAACCTGAAGTACCACTGTAAAGGTAAAGGAACCCCTGATCATTAGGTCCGAGGGAGCCGGTGTACACCTTCCGGGTCATTTGGCCAGCATGACTAAGCCGCTTCTGGTGAACTGGAGCAGCGCAAGGAAACGCCATTTACCTTCCCCACCAGAGCGGTACCTATTTATCTACTTGCACTTTGAGGTACTTTCGTTTGTTGTTTTTTTTAATAATATTTTATTGAGATTTTTAAATACCCATGCAAAATTAGTAAACAATGTAACATATTTCATAACATAGTTTCATAACTTCTTTGCACTCCCTCACGTCTCCCACTCCCACTTACATCATTATAAATTTTTGCCAGCAATTTATCAACTTGTTTGTGTTCTTATGTCCCGCTCGTTTAAATATAATTAATAATTCTCCAAAAAATTTATATTTTCCTCAATCTCACTTATCATCCTAATTCCAACTATTTTAGTGGTGCTCAATTGTTTGTGATCTAGCATCCTTATTAACATTCAACCAAATTACAATATTTTTGTAGGTAAATCTTGAATTTCTTCCAATCTTCTTCAACCATCTCCTCTCCCAGGTCTCGGATTCTGCCGGTCATCTCAGCCAGTTCCATATAGTCTATCAGTTGCATCTGCCATTCTTCCAGTGTGGGTAGATCTTGGGTTTTCCAATATTTAGCGATGAGTATCCTTGCTGCCGTTGTTGCATACAAGAAAAAAGTTCTGTCCTTCTTTATCACCCTCTGGCCGACAATACCCAGAAGAAAGGCCTCTGGTTTCTTAAGGAAGGTATACTTAAATACCTTTTTCAACTCATTATATATCATTTCCCAGAAAGCCTTCACTTTAGGGCACGTCCACCAGAGGTGAAAGAATGTTCCTTCATTTTCTTTACATTTCCAACATTTATTATCAGACAGGTGGTATATTTTGGCAAGTTTAACTGGGGTCATGTACCATCTATATATCATTTTCATTACATTTTCCTTCAAAGCATTACAAGCAGTGAAGTTCAACCCAGTGGTCCACAACCTTTCCCAGTCATCAAACATGATATTATACCCAATATCCTGTGCCCACTTTATCATAGCCGATTTAACCGTTTCGTCTTGTGTGTTCCATTTTAACAGCAAGTTATACATTCCTGAAAGTACCTTAGTGTTAGGTTCTAACAGTTCTGTTTCCAATTTCGATTTCTCCACCTGGAACCCTAACTTTTTGTCATTTTTAAAAACTTCTTTAATCTGAGCGTAGTGTAACCAGTCTCGCACTTTATCCTTTAATTTCTCCAAACTCTGCAATTTCCAATTGTCTCCATCTTTTTCTAGTATTTCCCAATATTTTGGCCATTTGGCCTCCATATTGGGTCTTTTTCGGGCCTTAGCTTCCAGAGGTGAAAGCCACCTTGGAGTTTTGTTTTCCAATAAGTCTTTATATTTTGTCCAGACATTAAACACTGCTTTTCTGACAATATGGTTCTTAAAGGCCTTATTGATCTTAACCTTGTCATACCATAGGTATGCATGCCAACCAAAAGCGTTATTGAAACCTTCCAAGTCCAATACGTCAGTGTCTTCGAGAAGTAGCCAATCTTTTAGCCAGCAGAAAGCTGTGGCTTCATAATACAACTTTAGGTCTGGCAGGGCAAAGCCCCCTCTTTCTTTCACATCCGTTAATATCTTAAACTTAATTCTGGGCTTTTTGCCCTGCCAGACGAACTTAGAGATGTCTCTCTGCCACTTCCGGAAGCACTCCGTCTTGTCCACAATCTGCAGTGTTTGGAACAAAAACAACATTTTTGGCAATACATTCATCTTGATAGCAGCAATTCGGCCTAACAAGGAAAGTTTCAATTTTGTCCAACTATCTAAATCTCTCTTAATTTCTGACCAACATTTTTCATAGTTATCCTTAAATAGACTCAGATTTTTTGCTGTTATGTTTACCCCTAGGTACTTTACTTTTTTAACCACTTTTAATTCTGTCTCTCTCTGAAACCGTTCTGACTCTGTATCTGTCAAATTTTTTTCCAACACCTTAGTTTTCTGTTTGTTTAATTTAAAACCCGCCACCCGACCAAAGTCTTGAATCAATTGTAATACTCTTTTCGTACTAGATTCTGGCTCCTGCAGGGTCAAAACTAGGTCATCTGCAAAAGCTTTAAGTTTATATTGTTTCGCTCCGACCTGAATTCCTTCCACCAACCGGTCCTCTCTAATCATATTCAAGAGCACCTCCAGGACCGAAATAAAAAGCAAAGGGGAAATGGGGCAGCCTTGTCGTGTTCCTTTTTCAATTTTAAACTCTTCTGTAACCACATTGTTAACTATCAATTTGGCCTTTTGTTCTGAATATATTGCATCAATCCCATTCTCAAAACCCCGTCCCACTCCCATTTCTTTTAAATTTCCCTTCATAAATTTCCAGGAAATATTATCAAAGGCCTTCTCCGCATCTATAAAAATTAATACTGCTTTTGTATTTATATCTGTTTGCAGAAGTTCCAAAATGTCAATAATGTTCCTTGTATTGGCAAACAAATGTCTACCTGGGAGAAAGCCTGCCTGGTCCTTGTGGATTACTTCATTTAGAACTTTTTTGAGTCTACTTGCCAAAATGTCTGCAAATATTTTGTAATCCACATTTAAAAGAGAGATGGGACGATAGTTCTTAAGTTGTGTCTTTTCAGCTTCCGATTTTGGTATCAATGTGATAAAGGCTTCCTTCCACGATTCCGGCGCCCTCTTCCCCTCCATAATTTCATTGCTAACCTCCATCAATGGTTGTATCAAGTAGTCTTTTAATGTCTTATAATACTTGGAGGTCAACCCATCTGGCCCTGGAGATTTGCCCAGTTGCATGTTCTGAATGGCTTGTTCAATCTCTTGTCGTGTTATTTTACAGTTCAGGGTTAATCTATTTTCTTGTGACAATTTTGGTAGTCCATTTTTTTCCAAAAATTGTTTAATCTCAACCTCATCTTGCGGCCCTTGAGTGTATAATTTTTTGAAGTATCTCTGGAAGTACTTTCTAATGTCTGCCGGGTTCTGAATGTTTCTTCCTTCAATCTCTAGATTTGTAACTGTATTTAGTTTTTGTCTCCTCTTCAACTGCCAAGCTAGCAGTTTTCCACATTTATTCGCCAATTCAAAAGTTTTTTGTTTCATTAGTTTAACCTCTATTTCCTGATTTATCAATTTAGAATATTGAGCTTGATAAAGTTTAATTTCTCTCAGAATCAGCTGTGACTTCGGGTTTGATCTTAACTTCTTCTCTAATTCTTTGATTTTCTCCAAGATCTTATCTTTTCTCTCATTTTGTATCTTTTTCTTTACAGCATTCTGTTGTATCAATACAACTGATGCACTTTGAGGTACTTTCGAACTGCTAGGTTGGCAGGAGCAGGGACCGAGCAATGGGAGCTCACCCCATCGTGGGGATTCGAACCACCTACCTTCTGATCGTCAAGTCCTAGGCTCTGTGGTTTAACCCACAGCACCACCCACGTCCCTGACGTGGCTGAGTCCAAAGTCAGGCTCAAGCAATTATGAGGGTGCTAAGGGTAGGCCAGCCTTTGTATGTTGTCCTTGAGTAAGATCCACTCATCACCTGGGGTTCCATAACTCACCTAATAATAATAAACTGGAAGCCCTATGAGATAAAGTTCCAAAACCATAAAAAGTAGTTTAGGTTTTGGATAAAAAGAAAAATGAAAGGCTTCATAATTCACTGTGCACATGGATATGGAACAATGACCAACCTATTTCAGTGGGGTTTCAATCTTTTCTATGAAATGTAATCTCTTTTCCATCTTTCTTTTTTGAAAATATTTTTATTAATTTTCAGTTACAAAAATCCAATAAATGCCGCATTGTATCAATACCAAATTACCATTCCAATTCCAGTATCAATCAATTAAAAAGCTAAGTACACATTTTAGATGGCCCCCTGCGTGCTAGATTTCAAGGTAAGATAATTTCATTTAATTCTCCTTCCAGAGTCTTATTTAATCTAATTACATTTCAGTCTCCATCATAATCCCTTATACAACAGCTACAATGTTTTTAACTTCCATTCGTATTAACACATTTAATAATTTGTATTCCTGCAAGCAGATTTCTATGTCCTTTAATAATAATAATAATAATAATAATATCTTTATTGTCATTGCCCCCTCTCGGGGACAACGAAAATTACTTGGCTGCTCCATCCACCCAGGTAGGGCACTCCACACAAAATCAGAACAACTATAAAAACACTAATTAAAACAATACAGTATAATACAGCAAGGGAGATTAGATGACTTTCAAAGTCCAGGTTTCCCATTCAGGGCCGAGATCACTCTGGAGAAGAAGCTGTTCTTGAGACGGCTCATTCTTGTCTTCATCGTCCTGTATCTCCGTCCCGACGGCAGGAGCTCGAAGAGACAGTGACCAGGATGTGATGGATCTTTTACTACGTCCAGTGCCTTCCTATGGCACCTTGTGGCATAAATCTGCTCTAAGGTAGAGAGTGGGCAGCCAACAATGCTCTCTGCTGCCTTAACAACTCCAATCCTGTCCTGGGTAGTACAGCTTCCGTACCACACACATAAGCCGTAAGTGAGCACGCTCTCAATGGCACAGTGATAGAAGGCAAGCAGCAGTTTCTGCGGAAGATGGTTTTTCCTTAGGATTCTCAAAAATTACAGTCTCTGTTGCGCCCCCTTGTGTTGAAACTCCAGGACAAATCCTCTTGTAATTCAATACCCAAAAATCTGAACGTTGCTACCCTCCCCACACAGACCCCATCAATCAAAAGTGGCTGGACATTGCTCTTCTGTCTCCTGAAGTCCACCACAAGCTCCTTTGTCTTCCTTGTATTTATGAGCAAGTTGTTAGCTCTGCACCACTCTGTCAGCCACTCCACCTCATCTCTATAGTCCGTTTCACCCTCCCTTTCAGAGATGAGCCCAATCATGGTTGTGTCATCTGCAAATTTGACAACCCTATTACTAGGGTGAGCAGCGACACAATCGTACATGTAGAGAATATAAAGGAGCGGACTAAGTACGCATCCCTGTGGTGTTCCTGTGTTAGTCTTAAGCGTATTAGAGGTATAAGGGCCCAACTGAACCCTCTGGGGGCGGTCTGACAGAAAATCCAATATCCACGCACAAAGTGATAATGGAAGCCGAGATCTTCCAGTTTAGACATCAGACGTTGTGGTAGAATGGTATTAAATGCTGAGCTGAAATCTAAAAAAAACAGTCTGGCATAACCCCCCCTCCCCCGCTGCTCCAAATGTGCAAGAACGGCATGGAGGGCAATCGCCACAGCGTCCTCTATCGATCTTTTCATTTTATAAGCAAATTGGAATGTGCCCAGTCCCTCTGGTAGGCAGGCAATGACATAATTTCGTACCAGCTTTTCAAAGCACTTCATGATTATAGGTGTGAGTGCTACTGGACGAAAGTCATTCAGATCTTCCGGGTTAGATTTTTTTGCTATTGGAACGATAGTAGAGGACTTTAGGCAGGATGGAACAATAGCCTGGGCTAGGGATCTTTATTGTTCCTGTGTGTGATATTTTATATTTGTGTTTATTTATTTTGTCCATATTGTTTCTTTTTGTCCTTATAAAACATTGTATCTTCCTGGTTTCCATCATGCCCTGTGCAACATAACTGTTTCCACTATCTCTGTTTCTGGAGAGTGAGGCTCTAATTACCACTGAGTCATTGTTCCACGCTTTTTCAAATCTAGGAAATGGGTAATCTGGCACCCTGCCAAAGCCTTGGAGAGTCTCCAGCTTCTGCATCTCCAACCAACTCTCAAAATAATGACCTGGCATCCCACCAAAGCCTTGGCACGTCTTCAAAGTCTTATCTCTTCTCCGCTAAAGCAGCAATACAGTGAAAATTAACTCTGTTCAATTGTTTAAAATCCATTTCAATTTTCACACACAGTTCTATTCTGCATTGCAATTCATAACTATAGCCCCGTTCTCTTTTATTTTCTCTTTATTAAAACTTTTTAGCATTTGGGGGGGGGGGGTTGTCGAGTCATTTATGTAACAAACGAGATATATATAAAAAGGAAGCTGAAGTCTCCCCCCGCTCCACGTACCATCTTTTGCATCAAAGGAAGTCTTCTTTCCAGTTCAAATCTTTACACCTTTGTAGCTGTTTCCATTTGGCAGTTTTTTATCTTGTCCCATCATTACCAGCATGCGTCTGTACATTAATCCTTAATGAACAGAAGAACCGCTGCTTGTTAATGGCAGCCTTAGAGGGATACCAACGGGCAAAGCACTTTTGCATTCAGAGCCTCCCTGCCTCTCAGATTCCATGTCGGAGCGAAAGCCAGGTACTTAGATGATCTGTGAGTGAAGCTCATTCCCCCCGACCCTCAATCATCTTTGTTTGTTCCTTCACCAACGATCTCCCATTGTAGTGGGAGCTGCAACATTAAGTCAACCAAAACCGGAAGCCCTATGAGATATAATCTCAATGTGAATATCATTGCAGCCATGCGGCCCAGTGCTTACTCCAAAGTCAGCCCTGTTTTCTTCCAACAGAATTCAGTAGAATTTACTTCCAGCAAGCATGCTTCATATTGCAGCCACATAATATATCTTAGTTTTCTAAATTATGACAAATCGATCCTAATTATTAAGATTTAATACAATTTAAAAAATAATAATTATGTTTCCCGCTCCTGTTACAAACATATGTCCATTGCTTCCTGATGATGCCACTTCATTCTTCTTCTTTAATCACCTTCTCATCCTTCTATTAATTTTAATCCATTTGCTAAGCTGATCTTTCTTGTTCCCTTGCAATCAGCACCTTTGTTGTTTCACAAATATATAAATATCCATTTCATGCATGTAGTCATTCCAGCACTCTGTTCCCAGACCTGGAGGGTAGAGATAATTTATTGCCACCGTCCTTTGTCCATTCACATTCCACTCCTTTGGAAACATTCCTTCCATTGTTCAAGGACTTGCTGGGCTATAAATAACTCCCCGACAAGATGCCTGCTCCGCCATTTATCTCCGCCATTAAAATTCTGGGGGTTATTTTCCTCAGCCCGCAGTTAAAAAACAAAGTCACATATATAAACTCCTGCCAGATGTAATTAGCAGTCCTCCACCTTGCCAAATTCCTCTCTCCTCCACTCCTGGCCCAGTCCAAATATGATTTGAATTGCGTCCATTCAACCTCAGTCAAAAGGGGAGGGTATGGAAAATCCTTGCAGCAGCTGGAACAGAAGGGGGGAGGCAAGGTAATGTTTGCTATTTCGTGATTTCCAAATGGTCTTTTTTTTTTCCTTGACCTCCCCTGCAAAATGAAAGAACTGTGTGCAGTCATGATGTTATTCTGTCTGATACTGAGGAAAAGAAAGGGGAGCCACTGATTTATGCTCTACAAAGGGTTTTACAATGTTTTTTCCAGATTGCAGCCTTAAACATCTAAAATGGGGTTTCCCAAACTTGGGTCTCCAGCTGTTTTTGGGACTACAAGCCCCATCATCCATGACCACAGGTCCTGCTAGCCAAACCATTGGAGAGCTACAGTACCTGTTGAGGTATGTTTTATTTCAGTTGGGGCAGATGAAAGTGTCTTCAGGTGCACCTTAGCATTTATTCTCCCTGCGCTCTTCCCAGTTAGCATTCCTTCTCATGACCTGTCTGTCTGTCTCCAGGCACTGTGGCTGCCTGCAAAGGATTCCAACGTGGCAGGGTTAATGTTGCCAGTCTTCATGTCACATTTGCAGACATCTTTATGACGCATAGTTGGTCTGCCAACAGGCCTGGTGCCTGAATACAACTCCCCATGGAGCACGTCCTTAGGGGTTCTGCCATCTTCTATTCTGTGTACATAATCAAGCCAGAGTAGACATCACTGAGACAAGAGTGTGGACATGCTGGGAACGTGGACTTGGAAGAGCACATCTTTGTCTAAGACTCTGTCCTGCAAAGTCTTCCTTACATCCACCAGACGCAACATCTCAATGCCTTCCATATGCGCTGTGTCAGAAAAGAAGAACAAAAGACCCCGAATTAAAGAGGAGTGTACCATTGTAACATAAGACAGAATAGCCACAGACCTAAATGCAATTACTAGTATTGACATTTACATACATATCAGATGGCTAAGGGCTTCCTTATGATTCTTCTAAAAAAAATTATTCTAAAATTCTTCTGACAGAAGGTACTGTACTTTTCCATCTATAAGATGCCCCCTTGTATAAGATGCCCCTATTTTGGGGGACTCAAATTTAAGAAAATGGGGTGTGGAGATGCCTCAGAGTTGTTGAGCTTTTTTGAGGGGGATTGACCAGAGTTTTACAGCTTTTGGGGGGCAAATTGCCAAAAATTGCCCACTTGCCACAGCAATAGCGAATCGCAAACAGACCCTTCCCAAGCAAAAAAATCTCTTACGCACATCCCAGAACAGCAGCCACCAATCATGGCAGCGACAGTCTATCCGCAGCAGTGTTTGCTGCAGAAACCAATCACCAACCCAATTAGAGAAGCGGCAGCCAATCCAAAGCAGCCCTTCTAGCAGCCAACAATTGTTGATGACAAGCTCTTGCTCGAAGCTGCAGCCAATCACCTGTCCATCCCATTCACTATCCATGTATAAGACGAGGCACATTTTTGAACATAATTTTAGAGTAAAAAAACCTCGTCTTACACACGGAAAAGTACAGTATATATTTTATGCTTTGGATCCAGGACATTTCCAGTAGAATTATTGCTTTCTTCATTTTCACATGCATTCTGTGCTGTAATTATTAGAAAGCAAAATTTAGTGACTGCAGCAAGGACTAGTTTGATTGACTGGAGTATTAATTTCTTACCTGTCAGCTGTTCCTGATTCCTTTCAATCTAGATGAAAACACCTGGGCTGTTAAAATTCCTGTAGACAAATCTACCTCTTGGCTTCATAAGACAGTTGGATTGATTTCATGGATTGTCTTCAATATTTTAAAATATAATCTTTCCCTCTCAAGTATTCATTAGATGCAGTGGCAGCTGGTGTTGACTGGAGCTGGCAGGAAGGAGGACAGTGCAGAGATCAGTTAGGTAAAGGCAGGTGGGACCTGGACAATGGAGGAACCAGAAGTGTCACAAAGGGGGGAAACAGTGGGGCAAGAGGAAGTATGGATAAGCTCTGTAGAAAGAGAGCAAAGCTAGGGGATGATTAGTGTGGTTAATGGAGAAAAGAAAACAAGGCTCAGATAGAGGACAAATACTGGGGGCTAAGAGAAGGCTGATGATGGGTCTCAACTGTCTAGAACATACACCAGAAGAACAGAGAGAGTGATGATTTTAGCATGGCTGATGCCAAGGTAGAGATTGGGCTCTTGTGGGGGATTGACTTTTTGGGTGGTCTGTTTCATCCTTGGGCATCCCCACCAGGCTCCCCTGATAAGGTGAAGAGTAGCCACTGGATGATTAAAGAATGGGCATATTACAGCTCCTTTAAAATTGGGAAATTCCTTTTCAACCTGCAAGAAGACATCGTAATGAACAAGTAACTTTAAACATTGATATTTTCAGTTATTGGTTTGAGAAGAAAACTATAGATACAAATAAAAAGAAACAAAGTACCTGTGTTTGGGGGGGCAGGGAGACATCTTCAAGACCTACCAGAGATGCTCTTTTTTATGCTTCATACATCACTCTTCCTGCAAAAGTGCAACTTATATTTCTTACATTATGCTAGACCTCTGGTTACAAAATTGTTTCTTGATCCTACAGATATCTTTGTAGTTGTTTGAGCTCTCTTTTTGAAGAATGGGAAGATTACAGTTCTGTTTAATGCAGAAAATCCCCTTTCTAATCTGCAGAGAAGTTACTAAATGGTCAAACAAGTATGTACATGTCATAGATTTCTCCAGTGAGGAAAAATGACCAATACAAGTTACCTCTCTTAGACCTACCTGCATGCTGGCAATGGCCATCTGTGATGTTTTCTGCTTCTCTTCTTAAAGCAGTGCAGCACCTTTAATTTCTTTGGTCACATATTAGTTCTTATTAATTGCTTTCCTGCTTGATCCTACTGAAAACAAGGCTTTTCCTTAAACTTTTCAACTCTTTTTTTGAGAATAGACGGATTATAGATCTTTTTAAATTGGAATGCCCATTTCAAATCTGCAAAAAAGCCACTGGATGATCAAATAAACATTTTCACATTGTCAGTTTCTCCGGCGATTGAACAGGTCAGCCAGCAAATAAAAGGATACGTATTTGCAATAGCTCATTTGGACTTACCTGCATGGCGGTAACACTTACCTGAGAAGTTTTATGCTTCTCAAGACAGGGTAACACGTTCAGTTTCTTACATCACATCAGATTATTTAAACGTAGTTTCTTTCCTGTGGTTGTTTTTTTTAAGGATGACTTTTTGCTTTCCAACGCTCTTTCAAGGATAGATTACAGTTCCTTTTATTTGGGAAGATCCCTTTCAAATCGGCATAGAAATTAGCAAATGATCAAATAAATGTTTGTCGGTTTGTAGCTGTCTCCAGTGATTAAGTTGTATAGACAGAGAAAGAAAAATCAGCGAAGAAGTTGCTTTCTTTTCAATATAAGAAGTACCTCTTGAAAACTTACCTTGCCAGTGATGTTCACTTCTCTGTTCTTGATGCATATTATATTCCTTACCTCATATCATATAATTTTGTTCATTTCTTATGGATCTGTTGCTTTCTTAAGCTTGCCATAAACCAGATTCTATAGCTTTCCAAGACAAATCCTCCAAGGTCTTTATTGCTGCCAGTTTTGCTGTAGTTTTCTACCCTGTATATATACGTATGGTGGGACGCAGGTGGCGCTGTGGGTTAAAGCCTCAGCGCCTAGGCCTTGCCGATCGAAAGGTCAGCGGTTCGAATCCCTGCGGCGGGGTGCGCTCCCGCTGCTCGGTCCCAGCGCCTGCCAACCTAGCAGTTCGAAAGCACCTCCGGGTGCAAGTAGATAAATAGGGACCGCTTACCAGCGGGAAGGTAAACGGCGTTTCCGTGTGCGGCTCTGGCTCTGGCTCTGGCCAGAGCAGCGATGTCACGCTGGCCACGTGACCCGGAAGTGTCTCCGGACAGCGCTGGCCCCTGGCCTCTTAAGTGAGATGGGCGCACAACCCCAGAGTCTGTCAAGACTGGCCCGTACGGGCAGGGGTACCTTTACCTTTACCTTTATATATACGTATATGTTCGTAGGCCAGGGTATTATCTTCCCTCGGGAATTATCCACATCAGCATCTCTGAATCAATTCCTACGAAAGTTCTCAAAGCAATTTCACAGCATAAGAAAAACAGAGAAAAACAGTTAAAACAATCGTATAGAGAAAAACAATTTCAAATGCCATACAGATACCGACTAGGATTTATTTATTTTTAAGTATTATTTTCCCATTTGTAAGCAAGCCTTGACAAAGTAATATTTAGGGAGCCAGGCAAATAAATGAACTGACAGGGTGTGGCGTTTAGAGACTCAATTGCTCACCTCGAACTCTGGAGTGCTTCATCTCAGTCCCCTTCAGAATATGCCATTTCTTGCGCTAGAACTGATCGATGTTTCTTACCTCTCCAATGGAAGTCCTGCTCTTGTTGTTCTTGAATTAGAAAAGAAGCCCAACTTAATTTATTATCCCATATATTATTGAAATCATTCAACCTCCACTCATTCATTGGTGGGACATACGAGCAGTAGCGCTGTTTGAAGCTTGACCAGTCTTCTCTCTGAGTGTCCCTAATATCAGACATATAAACAAGAAATCAGGAGTCTTAAACAGGCAAGGTGAAGTTTTAAGCTGTCGTATGTTACGGATTTTTACTCCTTGGATTCATTTTCTTTTGTTTCCTCCTACTTTCTTTCCCCAAACTTTCCCTCCATTGAACTTACATTTCTTGCATTATTCCACACCTCTGGTTACAAAGTTGTTTCTTGATCCTCCAGATATCTTTGTGGTGGTGTCTTTGAAGAATGGGCAGACTACAGTTCTGTTTAATGCAGAAAATCCCCTTTCTAATCTGCAGAGAAGTTACTAAATGGTCAAACAAGTATGTACATGTCATAGATTTCTCCAGTAAGGAAAAATGACCAATACAAGTTACCTCTCTTAGATCTACCTGCCATCTGTGATGTTTTCTGCTTCTCTTCTTAAAGCAGTGCAGCACCTTTAATTTCTTTGGTCACATATTAGTTCTTAATTGTTTCTTTCTTCCTTGATCCTGCTGAAAACAAGGCTTTTCATTAAGCTTTTAACCTCTTTTTTCAAGAATAGACAAATTATAGATCTTTTTAAATTGGAACGTCCATTTCAAATCTGCAAAAAAGCCACTGGATGAGCAAATAAACATTTTCACAATGTCAGTTTCTCCGGTGATTAACCAGGTCAGCCAGAAAACAAAAGGGTATGTATTTGCAATAGCTCCTTTGGACTTACGTGCACTTACCTGAGAACTTTTATGCTTCTCAAGACAGGGCAACACGTTCAGTTTCTTACATCATATCAGATTATTTAAACATAGTTTCTTTCCTCTGGCTTTTTTTTTTAAGGATGACTTTTTGCTTTCCAAAGCTCGTTGAAGGATAGATTACAATTCCTTTTCAAATCTGCATAGAAATTACCAAATTTCCAAGACAAATCCTCAAAGGTCTGTATTGCTGCCAGTTTTGCTGTAGTTTTCTACCCTGTATATATATGTATATGTTTGTAGGCCATGGTATTATCTTCCTTGGGGAATTATCCGCATCAACATCTCTGAATCAATTCCTACGAAAGTTCTCAAAGCAATTTCACAGCATAACAAAAACATATAGAAAAACAGTTAAAACAATTGTATATAGAAAAACAATTTCAAATCCAACACAGATACCGACTATGATTTATTTATTTTCAAGTATTATTTCCCCCTTTGTAAAACCTTGGCCGTGGCACGAAGGAAGGGGGGGCTTCCTGCCAGTAGACGGGACCCTTTTCTTGATCTTATTTGCTGCCTGGACAGCACTGCTAGGGGTGCCCCTCACTGTACACCTCAGCGTGTGGGGAGGGTAGGTATCACCATGCTCAGTTGCCATAGCAGGAGACATGATAGTGTAAGCAGCATGTGAGGACAAGCAATTACCAGCTACTCGACAATGTAACACTGTGGTAGCAAGCTGAATTCTAAAGTTGGGTAACTACACTAAAGTCTAACAGACAAAACCAGCAACCTACTGCGCACTTGCCGCTAAAGGAGATACTGAAAAGCAAGCAAAATTATATTTATACGCAACAGTATCCACAAGGCTATTGATTGTGAAAAATTGGAAAAGTGGTGTTATACCGACAAAAACAGAGTGGCTTGCCAAATTGTTGGAGTATTACAATATATCCAAGACAATGGGAGAAATTGGAAGGATCTCAAAAGAGAAGATAGACAGGGACTGGAAAGTGTTTAAAGGATACTTGCAAAACCATATTGAAAAATCAGAACTCCTATTAGAATAAACAAGTTCCGTTTTAAATACTGAAATACTAAATAAGATGGATAACAATGTGGAATAGAAAAAGAAGCAGAAAACTGGGTTAAAGGTGTGTGAAAGAAAGTAATAGAAGTGGAAAGAAATTGCAATTGAGTAGATTGGAAGTCTAACACAAAGGTGGGGTGAGGGATGGTGGGAAAAGAAAATATCTGTGGGATTGAGTGTAGGTATGTTTGAACATTTTTAAGGATTGTATGAAATGTATGTTTGTATGCTTGTATATGTTTCTATGCTTGTATATTCATAATATGTGTGTATTAATGCCGAATTATTTTAATAATAAAAACTTTTCAAAATAAAATTAAATAAAAGTAGGCACTGCAAAAAAAGAAAAAAAGAAAATCAAGCAAAATAACACGCCAGATTCCCGCAAACTCGATGCTTGAAGCCAAAACTGCGCCACCCAAGCCGTGTGCTGGTGGCCAGAACCGTAGGCCACCAAGAAGCAGACCATGCAAAGCAATTGGTCAAGAATGAAAGGAGTGGTTAATATATCCTAATAACAGCAAGCAGACTTAACATGGACACTGGTACCAGAGCCTGCAATAAACCCAGATGCCAACTTTGCTGACACATACACCCAGACAACACCATCACTGGACCCAACAACATCAAACATACCATCTCAGGCCTATTTAATTGCTCATCAAATGCCAGCAGTGCCCTTCAGCTCTCTATATTGGGCAAACAGGCCAACCCTATGCCAAAGGATAAAAGGTAAAGAGACGCCTAACCATTAGGTCCAGTCGTGACCAACTCTGGGGTTGCGGCGCTCATCTCGCTTTATTGGCCGAGGGAGCCGGCGTACAGCTTCCGGGTCATGTGGCCAGCATGACTAAGCTGCTTCTGGCTAACCAGAGCAGTGCATGGAAACGCCGTTTACCTTCCCGCCGGAGTGGTACCTATTTATCTACTTGCACTTTGACGTGCTTTCAAACTGCTAGGTTGGCAGGAGCAGGGACCGAGCAACGGGAGCTCACCCCGTCACGGGGATTCGAACCGCCAACCTTCTGATCGGCAGGTCCTAGGCTCTGTGGTTTAACCCACAGCGCCACCCGTGTCCCTATGTCAAAGGATAAATGGACATAAATCTGAAATCAGGAATCATAAAACAGAGAAACCAGTAGGAGAACACTTCAGTCTCCCAGGACATTCAATACAGGATCTCAAAGCAGCTGTCTTATTACAAAAGAATTTCAGAAACAGACTTGAAAGAGAAGTTGCTGAATTACAACTTATCACTAAACTGAAAACTATGGAGAGACCTGGTCTTAATAGAGATATTGGATTATTGTCTCATTACGTATGCTAATCACCTGCATACTATCCCTTGCTTTTTCCTGTAGGACTAATTACAGTCATTAACAGTCGTCAACAGGTTTACCATACGCATTGAGTCAATCACCCATCTCCTACTACCCTCCTAAGAAAAACCCCACCCCACCCTCCCACTATATATAAGGGTCTGGTGACTTCTGTTTCAGTGTATCTGAAGAAGTGTGCATACACACGAAAGCTTATACCCAGAACAAACTTAGTTGGTCTCTAAGGTGCTTTTTGGTCTCTAAGGATGCGGGTGGTGCTGTGGGTTAAACCACAGACCCTAGGACTTGCCGATCAAAAGGTCGGTGGTTCGAATCCCCGTGACAGGGTGAGCTCCTGTTGCTCGGTCCCTGCTCCTGCCAACCTAGCAGTTCGAAAGCACATCAAAGTGCAAGTAGATAAATAGGTACCACTCCGGCGGGAAGGTAAACGGCGTTTCCGTGCGCTGCTCTGGTTCACCAGAAGCGGCTTAGTCATGCTGGCCACATGACCTGGAAGCTGTCTGCGGACAAACACTGGCTCCCTCGGACAATAAAGCAAGATGAGCGCCACAACCCCAGAGTCGGTCACAACTGGACCTAATGGTCAGGGGTCCCTTTACCTTTTAAGGTGCTACTGAACATTTTTTAAATTTTTTAATATATCCTAATAATTAAGAGACAGCAACCAGCGACCTGCTAAGTACGTGCAAAATCAGCAGCAAGAAATGCACCCCCAAGGCCAAATGGCAACAGTAGAAACTGTAGGCCAAGGGTGGGAGGGAAAGGACTGTACTGGTGCTGGGAGGAGACCCCAGCAGACCCTCCGGATCCCAGAAAACCATCCCCACAAGCGGCGTCTGTCGCGGAAGGCCTGAGTAGGCTCAGAAGTAGACTGTATGGCCCCAATTCCCACCTGATGCTGGGGGGGGGGGTGTGGCTGCCGGCGCAGGAGGCCTAAGAAGGCCTGAAGCCAGGGGGGGTGGAAGAAAAAGGCCACCCCATCCTCGCCACTCCAAGTGAGCCTGGGCTGAGTCGCATTGGCCCCTTATGCTGGCCCTTGCCCCTCCCCCAGCCGGCTGCCCATAGGCCTGCTGAGATGGGGGCAGGGCGATGGCCTCCCTGGAACAAAGGTGGGGGGCTCACCTGCCTCAGGAACCCGCACGGTGTCGCAAAGGAGGAGGTGAGCGGAAATTATTTCCTCCCATTTTGTTTTCCCAAACTTTTCCTCCATTGAAGCAGCATCCATCTGCTCCCATGAGATCCTTCCTCCTCCACTACGTCACTGAAACTGCCCACTGAGCTTGACCCACCACCAAGAGAACAATGAGTGCATCATAGTAGAAGTTACATCACAATCACCCTATCCACATAGAATTAGTGGGAGGCCAGCTGCCATCCCCTTTGACAGATGGAGCTGGCTGGCCTCTCTTACAACCTTTCTATACCAGTTCAGTCTTGGGAAATGTAATTTTGTGAGGGTGGTGAAGACTAGGGCTTTTTTCCCCAGCTGGAACTCACTGGAACACCTCTTAACTGTTGCTATAGGAACGGTGCCTGTAGCTGTGCTACAAAATGTTCAACAACTTTGGCACTCCTAGGGTTGTCCGTCCCAAAAAGGTGAAAGTTCCTGCAACTATTTTTCTAGGGGGAAAGCACTGGTGAAGACTTATCTGTTAAGACCATTAGGTCACACACGCATCATAGCAGAAGTTTCATCACAATCCACAGTTCCCAAGATTCCAGACAGAGAGAGAACCATGTGAAGCCTATAGGATGAGGTGAGAACCTTGAGCCCACAGCCTGTGTGATGTAATCCACTGAGAGCAGTCAAGGACAACATTCCTTGTTTTCCTAGAGTGGACATGCAAGGGAATGTTTGGTCCAGCCAGTCGAAACTTCCTGTTACACCTGGCTGAAGCATCCTTCCTTGCATGTGACTAGTGGGTGGGCATGACCTTTCCAGACCTGGTAAAAGGACAAGGCATGCTGCCACTCTCTCACTCTTTTTGACCTCCTTCTTCGTTTGACCAGGTTTTAGCTAGGACTGCTCTGCTAGCTAGCAGAGGCAGTGGAATTATTCCCCCATATGGGGTAGATCCACACATACATAATTGGATCTAAGTCTGCCTTCAGGGATCCAGCTGTGAACTGATGTAAATAAACTTCTTTTATTGACTTTGAATAAGATTGTGGCATTTTTATTCTTTTAAGAGGGATTCAGGGGGATTTGCCAGGAATGCACAATTCAATCTGAGACAGACTGAACTGTATAATAGTCAGAAGCTCACACGAGCTTGCAACCAGCTATCTGCTGTGCATGTAAAAGGGGAATGTAAACTCTGCTAAGTAAAGAAACTTGCTAACGCAAGTTAGGAAAGATATTAATAAACAATATATCCGCTCCTGCCACCCTGAACATTCCCACACAGCCTGCCAGACCTCCCCATTTAGACCAAGCCACACTCCCCTGCCAATCACCTAACATCATATACGATGGGTGCCTGTATTTTCATGTGCCTGGTAATCAATATTATTCCACCACTATCAAATCACTGGCTGTATCCCCCTCACCCAGCCTTTTTAACCAACACAGCATGCCTCCAGGCTTGCAGCATTTTGTGGGAAGAATTCACGCACATATACTGGGAAATTCAGGTTTGTGCAATTCAAGTGCCCTGCCTGCACAACAAATCCATTTAAAGAAAAGTAAGCACGGTTAGGAAAATGGGTGGGAAATGTACAGAAAAGTGTAGGGTGAAGGGAAAAAAAGATTAATGAAAAGATGTACAAACACCACACGGGCAAATCAGGTTGAATTCAGGATGAATGTTCATTGTCCTGTAACTTCTCTGCAAGCACATCAGCGTAAATGCTCAACAAACAGGTCGCCTGGAGGACCCTACTGTTACTTCCTGCCTCCATTTCTGGTGGTCTTTATCTTGGTCATTTTTGCTGTTGCCTGGCCTCTCCTTTCAATTTGTGTGCCGTTCAAGAAATTCCACTTTCTGCCTCATAACTCCAATTTCAACATCACCAAAGCACAAGTCTCTCCCCCCCCCCAGCAGATTTTTATTAGCCTGAAATATTTTCTGGTCAGAAGTAGTGGAATCTAGCTGGTTTTGAAGTCTATGTCTAGTCCCCAAACCCAGCTCTGCAACACCACTTGCATCATTTTCCTCCAGCCATGATAGATTTCCACTTTTCTGCCTTACACAGCAATCTGGTTGCACCTATTATCTTTCTCTTCGTAGAAACTCTGTCGTGCCAAAGATCTAATTGAGCTATAAACTGTTTCCAGTTGACAGAAGCATGGCAGGTTTCTTGTGTTGCTCTTCCTCCGCTGAATTTAATTAGGAACTGCGTGTATATCGCACTCAAAAAAATTGAACACATTTAACAATGGAACAAAATGCTCTGGTGTTCTCTCTTTCGGCACCTCTATTGTGCTCTTCAGCAGTGCTTTACAATGGGAGCTCGGGTTACATACGCTTCAGGTTACAGACTCCGCTAACCCAGAAATAGTACCTTGGGTTAAGAACTTTGCTTCAGGATGAGAACAGAAATCGCACAGCGGAGGTGTGGCAGCAGTGGGAGGCCCCAGTAGCTGAAGTGGTGCTTCAGGTTAAGAACAGTTTCAGGTTAAGTTCGGACCTCCAGAACAAATTAAGTACTTAACCCGAGGTACCACTGTATTTCTATTTTTTTTAAAGGTGCTGGTACACACCATGTCCCCCTCTCCCTCACCATTGCAACATTGGTTTCCTACTTGCCCCCACCCCACAACCCCCTCCCCCACTTTCTCGCTTCCTGCCCCCGACACCTTAGCCTGACGCCACTTCCTCTGCCGCTTCTTCTTTTTTTAAAAAAAAAATTATTTTTATTACGTTTACATTTACCAAATTAAACATATCAAACCAATTAATCCAAATTATAACAATACACATCATATAATCCAATTATTTCCCAATTGTAAATTTTTTGTGGGGGGGTACCCATGCTTCTTGATTTCCATTCGAGCGGGCAATTGCCCTCTTGTCATTCCAATGAAATACAGTCTAAAAGCCCACTCGTTAACTTTCCAGACCTGTTGCATCGTAAATTAGTCTTTTCCAGGAGGGCTGCCACTTCCAGTTCACAGTCCCATCCAGATAACAAATCTTCGGCTCGCCCTCCCTAAGACCAAAATTCCCTGCAACAGATGTCTGTCCTTCTGTATCAAATCTCAATTCTAACTGAGAGCCTTTGTTTTTCCAAGTCCTGCACAGAATAAAACCTTTGAATTCATATCATTTTTCCCCACACAGCTCATTTTTAACCCCATTTGCCAATTAGTTATTGTGACGGATCTTCTAAGGGGGGGGGGTTATTAGGTAATTACATGAAACAAAAAATAAAAGGTCGTTTCCCCCACCCCTTTCCGTTCCGTTGCCTTCCACATACAGTGGTGCCCCGCAAGACGAATGCCTCGCAAGACGAAAAACCCGCTAGACGAAAGGGTTTTCCATTTTGGAGGCGCTTCACAAAACGAATTTCCTATGGGCTTGCTTCGCAAGATGAAAATGTCTTGCGAGTTTTTCCGACTTTTTTTTTCCTTCCCCCCCCTTTTTCTAAGCCGCTAAGACACTTATCTGCTTATCCGCTAAGCCGATAAGCCGCTAAAAGCCGCTAAAAGCCGCTAAAAGCCGCTAAAAGCCGCTAAGCCGCTAATAGCGCTAATCCGCTAATCCGTCAATGGGCTTGCTT
This sequence comes from Podarcis cretensis, assembly GCF_951804945.1. Classification (NCBI taxonomy): domain Eukaryota; kingdom Metazoa; phylum Chordata; class Lepidosauria; order Squamata; family Lacertidae; genus Podarcis; species Podarcis cretensis. Next base: position 5,325,175 of record NC_137187.1, read on the forward strand.
CGCAAGACGAAAAAACCGCTAGACGAAGAGAATCGCGGAACGGATTCTTTTCATCTTGCGAGGCACCACTGTACCAGCATGTCTGTAGTACTTCTGTCTCCATCTTCTTCCTTTCAGTGGCAAAATTATTAGCAGATAAAGCCTCCTGCCTCTCTCAAAGCATGTGCGTTAGCTTTCTCCAAATTTTTCCTTTCAAGTAACGCAACTAGTTTCGCTCCTGGAAGCAGCTTCGGAGGGGTGCCGAGACACGCCGAGGGTTATACACCCAGTGCCTCGCACCCCCTCCTTCTTCCGAACTCGGGGGTGATTTATGGCAACTGCAGGTGAAAACTGTGTCTCTCCATTCCCTGATTTACTCCCCATAATCAGCCTCAAATTACCTCTTGCGGGCTGGATAGATGTTATTATCCACCATCTTCCAAGGTGCCCCTAGCGGCCCCCTCCTCTGCCGCTTCTTGCTGCAACAGGCATGGCCTCCTGGAGGCATTTTCTTATATTAATAATAATAATAATAATAATAATAATAATAATAATAATACCCCGCCCATCTGGCTTGGCTTCCCCAACCACTCTGGGCAGCGTCCAACAAAATATTAAAATACAGTAATGCATCAAACATTAAAAGCTTCTCTCAACAGGGCTGCCTTCAGATGTCTTCTAAAAGTCTGGTAGTTGTTGACATCTGGTAGGAGGGCATTCCACAGGGCAGGTGCCACCACCAAGAAGGCCTCTGTCTGGTTCCCTGTAACTTAGCTTCTCGCAGCGATGGAACCACCAGAAGGCCCTTGGTGATGGACCTCAGTGTCCAGGCTGGATGATGGGGGTGGAGATGCTCCTTCATATATACTGTTGGTTTGTTTGTTGCTTTTAAATTACGCTATATCATACTTACATCTGTACAACATAAACTTAAATTCACTGTTGTCAATAAACTGAATCGTCGAAAATCACATAAAGTACAAACACTTTAACAATAAATTTTCTTCCAAAGCATCTGGCCTCCCGTCCTTTCCATGTTTCATTCATTTTAAACCTGTTGCATAAACTTGTCTACTTGTCTGGTCATAAAGTAAAGATATCTAGGTCGTTTTCCTTTTGCATGAATTCTTTACTGGAGAGCCAGTGTGGTGTAGTGGTTAAGAGCAGTAGTCTCGTAATCTGGGGAACCGGGTTTGCATCTCCGCTCCTCCACATGCAGCTGCTGGGTGACCTTGGGCCAGTCACACTTCTCTGAAGTCTCTCAGCCCCACTCACCTCACAGAGTGTTTGTTGTGGGGGAGGAAGGGAAAGGAGAATGTTAGCCGCTTTGAGACTCCTTAAAGGGAGTGAAAGGCGGGATATCAAATCCAAACTCTTCTTCTTTACAGAGGTTGTTCGAGGGCTGTTACCGAGTTTAAATGATAGCAACTGTTCTTGAGGTAATTTTTGAAAACTTCCCAATTTGAAATAAACGCCTGCTTAGGCTTGTCTTTGATCTTTTCAGAAAGATTATCCAGTTCGGCATATTCTACCTCCTGGAGGCAGTTTGGCACGACCCTTTTACAATTGCCAAAGTGCCTTCCAAGGCAAATGTGGAAATGTCACACCATGGCACCTCTGTGCTTTGACAATCGTAAAAGAGCCAAGCCCAAATGCCTCCGCCTTGCTGGAGGAGGAGCAGGGGGGAGTGGGGGGGAGAGGTGCAAGGGAGGAGGGAACGGATGGGTGGGCCAGTGTCAGCGGTGGCAGGGGGGCAGAAAAGGTAGTGGTACAGTATTGTGGGATGTCAAGTACAAGATTCCTACAGTGGACATGTTAGGGTTGTTGTTTTTTAATTCATTTTTATTAAATTTTCCACTTTAACAATCCAATCAAATCACATTAAATATTCCAAATTATACATATACATATCAAATAATCTGAATATTCTGCCAAATTATAAGTTTTTAATAGGACTTCCCATGCTTCAAGTTCAGAGGGTTCTGATCATCTCATACTTCTACTGCTTTTCACAGTCACTTCCAATGGTTCCTCTAATTCTTTCTGTTGTTAACCTTCCTTCTTTCACAGCCTCTGAGTTGTTCCCACAAACGAGTTAAAAACAAGCAATGATGTGTTTCTGTGTGGATTTTATGTCTACGATTCCCCTCTATAAGTTCGCAGCATCACTTCACACGCTGGTGTTTGTATCGAATCAATCCAAAGGTCTTTTCACTGCTTGCAGCCGCCATCTTCACTCAGTTCCGATGAAATCAAGTCTAAGCGTCTGAGTAATTTTCCCAGACCGGTTGCATCAAACATTAGCCTTTCCAGAGGAGATTTACCAAATCAAACTGGAAATACAAATATAATGACATATTAAAGTCTCACCTAGGGGATGTTTTATGTAGTTTTTCAATTTCATTGTTCTGTATGGGACAATGACAATAAAGATATCTATCCATCTATCTATATATTTTGTACTACTCAGAAGACTTCCTGTTTCCTCCTGAGCTGGGACAGACTTCCACTACATGGTGACTTGAAGAGGGTCTGGTCTGTTGTACTAGCATGGAGGAGCACACAGTCTCCATGTTCTGATCAGTGTGTCTTCTCCATTTTGTATGTTGCTGTGTGTTTGGAGAAGTGACTGCTTAGTCGCAGTCATTTGGGACTAACTTCTTTATGGAATAGTTCTAGCTGTTATGTAACCTAAGCCTGCCTTCAGGGATATGTCTGTGAACCTGAATGAATTGGTGACTAAACTACTTTTATATTAACATTAATCAGATTCTTGTGTTTATTCTTTTTAAGAGGGATTAGAAGGGATGTCACCAGGAAGGAACCTTTAATAGTAAGGCTCAGATGAGTCAGCAACAAGCTGATCACTGCGTAATTTAAAAGGGGGGGTTGTTTGGAACTCTGCTAGAATATGGAACTTGCCAACGCAAGTTAGGAAGGATGTCATTAAATAATATATCCTCTCCTGCCTCCCTAATCATGCTCACAAGTATTTCCAGTTTCCTATTGAGAAAATGCTTTTAATTGTCAATAAGGAAGTGCCAGAGGGTCAAATACCTTCAATGCTGTACAATAAAATTCCTATTTACTTCAATCAGAGATTATCAAACTATGGCCCATGGACTACCAATAGTCCATGATCTTCATTCAGATGGTCTGTGGAAAGCTTGCAGAATAGTCAAGAAAATATGTACATGGCCCTGAAGTTGATTTCCCACCCTAATGACTGAGACTGAGGCTGTTTTGACCAGGGCAAGATTAACAAACAGACAAACAGAGCCTTGGCTTGGGCCTGTGATTTTCATAATACAGTGCTAATGCAAGTCTAGAAATGTATTTGTCAAACGAATCTTTCTAAGCAGCCTGGGCCTAGGACCCTTGATATTCATGGTACAGCAATCGTTTTTATGAGGACTGATGCTTATTATTTCTCTCCATCTATTGCATTAGAAAGGAAAGCCTACTGTGATTAAAATACAAATCAAGTATCTGCTTTGGTTTGTAAAACGGCAACAAAATTAAGTGGTGCTTCAACATCTCCAGCCATTTTCAAGTGGTCTGCTGGGGAGAAAGCCTGAGAACCACAAATTTAGATGATGTCTTCAAAATATGTAAAAGTAAAGTACGATTCAGATGTTTGAGCGGTGGGTACACAAACTCTGTCATTTATTTATCGACCTAGAGTCTAATCTCAAAACGATTATTTTGCCAGAATGTCATCAACCACATACAAGGAGGATAACCCCAAGGTTTGTAAAATGAAATGAAAACTTTCAAAGAGAAAAACCGAAGAGGAGAAACACCCCAGAACAGCCAAATGAAGACTAGACATGCTTAATGGCCACAAAATGCATACACTGTTACTTAAGAGAACACGTCTTTGTTTGAGACTCTGTCCTGCCATGTTGAGGCATCTAATCATAAGCCTGCATTTTTATCAAAGCTTATATGTTTAATCAGGGCTTGTATTTTAAAAATGAGCTTAAAGATCTTCAAATGTTTCATGCCAGGCAGAAGACCAGCTGCCTAAGAACCTTGGCAAGATGTTTTTACTCCTAGACAAGGGGCCCCCCTGATTTATAGCAGAAAACAATTCTCAAAGTCGTAAAAAGGGAATTACAGGCTGACAGCCAAGGTTACACTGACCCTACAAATTAAGGGTGGATAAATAGTAAAATGAGCCATATCTTCTTCCTAAGGTTAAAAAGGTCAAGAGCAGTGAAAAAGCAACTGGTCTGGCAGAAACAGAGCATTTTTGGGAAGTCTTTTCTAAAGCTGTTTCTTTCTTAAACTAAGATCCTTTTAAGATTTCTTTTCCTTTTAAAAGGTTATTTATGTATTAAATATATTAGCTTAAATATAATTATGCAAAGGATTTAAGAAATGCTAGATTCTTATTTCATATAGTTGGAAGAGATCACAGGGGCCATCAGCCACCAGCCCCCCCTTGTCAGACAGGAGACGCCATCGAGCACTCCTGATATATGGTTGTCAGGCCTTTTGTTTAGAAACCTTCAAATGAAGGAGATCTCTCAATGTTGATGTGAACTCAAAATCCTTGACATATGCTTAAGATAAAAATTCAAGATTAACCATCTGTTTTGGAAGGCAATAGGGCAAGGAGGGCAAGAGGTGAGCTGGTAATTAAGATTCCTTGTTGAGACACATGTAAGATATATTACTACTTATTTGTCATTTATAGATAGAAGAATATATAGCTTTTTGATTCCCATAAAAGGGCAAGAAGGAAATGGGTGTATCTTTTGTGATTGGTTCTAGCAAACAGCCAATAGGAATTTTAACCAGGCTGATTGGACAGAGGCAGCCACAGGAGGAGCAAGGGGGCTGGATTAAGGAAATATAAGTGCTGGCCAGAATGGCAAGAGGCCAGGCCAGAGCTTGGTAACCATATACCACTGTGCCTCATATTTATTTGTCTGACAAATAAATTATTCTTTTAATTTCTCTATTGCTGCGTTGAATATTTCATTCCAGCTAAGTGTTAACCACAAGCAGGGTGCTACAATGTGATGCCCAAAATCTTCCTGACGAAGCACATGTGGAAGTTGCATTGCTTTTGGCAGTTGTATGTTGTGCTGTGGGTTAACCACAGAGACTAGGACTTGCCAATCAGAAGGTCGGCGGTTCGAATCCCTGCGACGGGGTGAGCTCCCATTGCTCGGTCCCTGCTCCTGCCAACCTAGCAGTTCAAAAGCACGTCAAAGTGCAAGTAGATAAATAGGTACCGCTCCGGCGGGAAGGTAAACGGTGTTTCCGTGCGCTGCTCTGGTTCGCCAGAAGCGGCTTAGTCATGCTGGTGACATGACCCGGAAGCTGTACGCCGGCTCCCTCGGCCAATAAAGCGAGATGAGCGTCACAACCCGAGTCGGTCACAACTGGACCTAATGGTCAGGGGTCCCCTTCAGCTTTACCTATGTTGCCCACGACTCATTTCAATAAATCAGCATGCTCATTGTGCAACCCTGGGACACAGTCAGGAAAGTAGAGTAAAGTAAAGGTAAAGGGATCCCTGACCATTAGGTCCAGTCATGACCGACTCTGGGGTTGCAGCACTCATCTAGCTTTATTGGCCGAGGGACCCGGCATACAGCTTCCGGGTCATGTGGCCAGCATGACTAAGCCGCTTCTGGCGAACTAGAGCAGTGCACGGAAACACCGTTTACCTTCCCGCTGGAGTGGTACCTATTTATCTACTTGCACTTTGACGTGCTTTTGAACTGCTAGGTTGGCAGGAGCAGGGACCAAGCAACGGGAGTTCATCCCCGTCACGGGGATTTGAACCACCAACCTTCTGTTCGGCAAGTCCTAGGGTCTGTGGTTTAACCCACAGTACCATAATATATATTTATCAGGGTAAAGAGGCGAGTTTTCACCAAACTCAGGGTTTGTCTACTTGAGAGTAAGCTACGCGGAACTCAGTAGAACTCACTTTCAAGTGAACACAACTAGGAGAGTTGTGATGTGTGCAAGTGTGTGATGGAGAACCATTGTGAAGGTTAAATGGAATTAATAGAACATCTGAGGAGGGAATCTAATTAAAGACCTCTTATTCCTGTGATTTCTGTTGTGAGTCTCCTTCAACACCTTTATGCTACAATAATGGCAGGCAACATCTACCCAGAGAGCGTCTTCTCAGTTCAATAAGAGTGTTTTCAAAGCCACAGTGGCTCTTGTGAGTAAGGGAAGTAATGGGACAAAATAGAAAGAGATAAAAAGAAACCTTTTTTTTTGTCGCTTTCCTCCTGCTTTTCTTTAGCAGGGATAATTAGAAAAGTGAATTTCATCGAATACAGGGCTCATGCATGCAGGAGGGGGGCTGGAAACAGAAAAAAGAAACAATCCAATTCTCGGTAGGCTATTATAAAAAGAAACGGCACAGCACTCTAGTCTGAAGAACGGCCTCTTGACTGAACATTTTCTTCCTTCTAATTTCCCCTAAAGTGGCAAAGAAGGAATTCTGAATCCACCACTGGCTTCACAGGTGGAAAGATGAGTTAGTAAAATGCTGCAGTCTTCAAAGTTTTTGTTTCCCTCAAGGAAGGAAGTGAAATTAGTGGGATGGAAGACGAAGGTAGGCCGTTCCACAGTACATGCTGGATACTATATGAAACCCTTCTAGGACAATTTGCTGCTTTTACCACTGAACTGATTCTGTGTCAACTGAGTGTTTCAATGGGCTGGAAATATGCCCCCTTCCCAAAAAATATGCCCCCTTCCCAAAAAACCCCAATACTTGGACTGTGCAAATATTCACATTTTTAAATTTCATTTTGAGCATTATATATTTGCCCTAGCAGCTGCCCATTAGAAATCACACTGGTGAGAAACCAGAGGTATGTAGTTGTTGTACCTTCTTGAAAAGAGAATACTGGGCTAGATTAGCCTTTAGCCTGATAAAGCACAACAATTCATTTCATATCTCCATATATGAGTCAGGGAATTACTTATAGATCTGATGGGGATGGGGAACTTTTTTCAGCTCAAGGAACACATTGGGGAAAGTTCAGCGTCACACTAAGGTAATTCTTCTGTTAGGGCAAGTGTTTTGGGTTGCCAGAAGGAACAATCCTACTCTTCGTGTCCTACTCTTCGTGACTCCCTGGACCAGAGCACGCCAGGCACTCCTGTCTTCCACTGCCTCCCGCAGTTTGGTCAAACTCATGCTGGTAGCTTCGAGAACACTATCCAACCATCTTGTCCTCTGTCATCCCCTTCTTTTTGTATCCTCCATCTTTCCCAACATCAGGGTCTTTTCCAGGGAGTCTTCTCTTCTCATGAGGTGGCCAAAGTATTGGAGCCTCAGCTTCACAATCTGTCCTTCCAGTGAGCACTCAGGGCTAATTTCCTTCAGAATGGAGAGGTTTGATCTTCTTGCAGTCCATGAGACTCTCAAGAGTCTCCTCCAGCACCAGAATTCAAAAGCATCAATTCTTCGGCGATCAGCCTTCTTGATGGTCCAGCTCTCACTTCCATACATCCATACCTTCATACATACATTCCATACCTCCTAGGTACACCCCTGCAAAAAGGCAGAAACACCTGAGGTGCATAGCAGGGCCAGCAAGAAGAAACAACCCCAGAGTGAGGTCCAGGGGCTAGACAGAGAGACCTAGAGAGAGACATTTTGTCCCCCAAACCTTCCCACCCCTGGCTGGCATTCCTGCAGAGTTCATCCCTAACCCAACTCTTGCGACTCCATCTTATCCTGGTTTGGAGATCAGAGCAAGAGGGTCCGCCAGTAACTGGCTGCGGCAGAGCTGGAAGGGATGAGTGGGAGCACCGAAGCACAGAGGCAGTGAAATGGAAACATGCTCATTTCAATTGCATAGGAGGCTTGAAGAAAATCTCCCTAGAAAACCAATAGCCTGTAATTATTTTAATGAATGTCTCTGCAATTCCCATTACTTCAATTTACTCTCTACCCGGCAAAGAAAGATTTGGCCTAGCTCTGGGATTTGGTTTACCAGGGAGTGAAAATATCCTTTGGTACAAGGCATTTTCTAATGATACTGCTTTGAGAGGGAGACTGAAAATGTGCTTCCTTAACCTCAAATTTCCCTCCCACAGCAGCCTCCTAATGGAATTATTCAAAGCAAGGCTAATCACACATACTATGTGCTCACTGTATGCAACTGGTTTCCATCTAGCTGTCTGAAAGCCCCTCCTGTGGAAGCTGCAGCTCTTGTTAGCTGATGGAAGGTTTCTCAGCCCACCTGCAAAAGTCAGTTTCCTTCCTCCCATAGCTTGTGGGGGGAAATGAGGGAGCTGGCTTCTGCCATTCATTGCCAGGTAGCATCTCATCTAGATAATAATAATAATTTATAATAATTTATTATTTGTACCCCGCCCATCTGGCTGGGTCTCCCCAGCCACTCTGGGCGGCTTCCATAAAAACCAAAAATACACTAAAATATCACAGATTAAAAACTTCCCTGAACAGGGCTTTACAGCAGTACCATCTACATGGAGCTGCCCTTAGAGATGGTTTGAAATCTTGAACTAGTACAAAAGGCAGAAACCTGGTAGCTCTCTGGTACCAGTTTTCCCTGTTTTGAAATACCTTCCGGCTCAATTCAAAGTGCTGGCATGGACTTTCTTTTTGTTGGATGGTTTTAGATGAGTGGCAAAGGATATTTTATTAATTAATTATCCTTCCTCTTCTTACTTGTGTAAGAATGGGAAAACCTATTTCAGCAGAGTTAAAAATCCACCGTCTATGTTTGCCTCTTGACAAAGCAATCACGCTCGGCCTGTTTAAGTCAACAAGAAAATATAAGGTTTACTCACATAAAAGACTTGCCAGGATTCAGACAGATACAGTGATGAAAATCAGATAGAATATCATCCTTAAAAGTTACAAAGGTCCATATCCCAGCTCAAAATGGTGTGCGGCTCCCTTGAAGAGACCTCACCTGCACCTTTCCCATTGTAGGCAAGAAAAAGAGTGTGCAGTGACAGGAAAAAGAAGACAAAGTTTTCTACTGTTCCCCCTTCCGCCACAAAAGTTTGTGACTCTCTAGCAATGATGCATTTGGGATTTGGCTGCAGATTCTTCCACACTTTCAGTGTGGATGGAAGAAAACTGACATCAAAAATGGGGAGCCTCAGTTCTGGGGGCCAAATGTAGCCTCTACCTGGCCCTCAGGGCTCTTCCAAGCTCTTCTTCCCTCCCTAGTCATATCCTCTTTCTCTCCAGGCCACAGCTTTACTTCGTACTCTCATTGAGTGTTTTGTTTTGTTTTTTGCCCAGCTGGAATGTGTCTCTGAACTCTGAGGATGCCTTTTGCTTGTCGAGATGAAAGACAGAGAAGTGTGTGCAAGGCTGTGTGTGGAAACTATGCAAAGGGAAAGCTTGCATTTGTGCCTCTGCCTGGGGCCCTTAGACAGCTGCATAGAGACTGCTCCCTCCAGAGCCAAAACATGTCAAGTATAATTGATTTTATTCAAACAGAAATGAAAGGTGTATGTGTATTAATGGAGGTTTAAAATGGAAAATGGCAAAATGTGTATTTGCTAACATTTGGGTTTTTCCACAGTTGTTTTCTAAAGGGCTCCTTAATGAATAACTGCTGATTGTTTCTGTTACTCTAACTGTTGTAACCTTAGATCAAGTGACAAAGGTATTGAGTTCCAAATTTGCCATTTTGAAAGGGTGGTGGCTGGTAGTCTTTCTCTGAGCATGACAGAGGACAGAAGGATGTAAATGAAGCTCTCCTGAAGGGACAGCAAACAATTTATATAAGAATGTATGGAAATATATTACATTGCATTTTTGTATACTGTTTTGTTTCTTATACATCTTTGTTCCTTCCCTCCTTCACTTCCCCCCTTTCTTTCTCTGTATCACTTTATTTCTTTATAATTGATTTTTTTCCTATAAAATATTAATACTTTTTTTAAAAAGAAAATTGTATACCGCCCTTCATCCACAGACCTCAGTACTGTGTAGACAGTACAGCGCTGGATTCAGTACAGCGGTACCTCAGGTTAAGAAATTAATTTGTTCTGGAGGCCCGTTCTTAACCTGAAACTGTTCTTAACCTGAGGTACCACTTTAGCTAACGGAGCCTCCCACTGCCACCACGCCACCGGAACACGATTTCTGTTCTCATCCTGAAGCAAAGTTCTTAACCCAAAGTACTATTTCTGGGTTAGTGAAGTCTGTAACCTGAAGTGTCTGTAACCTGAAGTGTCTGTAACCTGAAGTGTCTGTAACCTGAAGCATCTGTAACCCAAGGTACCACTGTATAAGACAGCTTCTTATGTTTCCATGTCTATTTTTACCAGTTCTGTTTAATATAACGGCCAACAAGTGCAGAGAGGGCAGCTCTCCCCCCCCCCTTTATCAATTACACAGGAATGGGGGTTTGGATAGGGGAGGGGTTTCCCCCCTTTCATCCCTAGCAATTCCACTCCACCCACAAGCAAATATGAGGCTCAGGACAAAAGTTTCCACTGGCAGTCCTGATCAGAATCAGGACCCCCAGTGTCTGAAATTAATTATAAGATGGGGGCAGCAGCGATGTAGCAGAACACAGAACATTTAGCCAGCTCTATAGTTGGGCTGCAAGCCATAAATGCTCCCATGGCTTTGTGTAACATTTTAGTTCTTATGCGGCCCAGCATTATGTGTATTTGTTCAGAAGGATGTCCCTCTGAGTTCAGTGATACTCGCTATCGAGCAATTTGGCACTGGATAGAACTTGTGGTGATCACAGAGCACAAAAGAAACGCGCGCACACACTTTGCTTCAGGGTTTTGGCATCGTTTCCAAGACCAGTGCTTTTTTATCAACCTTTGCTGCCTCCAAATGTTAGTTTCTTGGAAGTTTTCCACGGAACATGGTGAGCTTTAAATACACTTATTTTAATTTTCTCTCTCTTTTTAAAACTGTGCTTTTTCACAGCAGCCTCCTGTTGTTTGCTTAGCAACCATTACAGTCACGTTGTCGGAGAAGGAAGGGGGCACACGGAATAATTAGTCGGGTTTTATCTGCTCTGCAGCAGAATTTTAAAAATACAAAAGGTGACGACTGTCACTCTGAACTGCTCCCTCCTGATTCTGAGCAAGAGTTTCTTCAAACTTTGAAGTTAAAGGTAACGTGAGCAGAATCAAAGTGAACTAGAGAGCACCAAGCCATCTGGCACAAGAGCTGATTGATCTCAAAGGACATCTGCTGAAACCTTGTCTCAGAACCCTCAACTGCTCTTTGTCCTACAAGTTCAGTGCAAATGTGGAGGCCTATGTGTGTCTAAGCCCAAATGAGTCCTGTGGTACTTACACACACACCCGTGTGTGTTTGCATACAACTGCAGTCTTCTTCTCTGTAGTCTTGGTTTAATAATGGGGCTTCCAACCTGAGCATCGGTTGACTCTGCAGTCTGGACCTCAGAACCAAAAGTTGCAGGCCATGAAAAAGAGCTGTTCTCACCCTCCTGGTGTGGCTATGGGGGGAACTACCACCTGTGGGGCGGGCAGTGTGCTCTTCTCCATTCATATTGGATGGGTTCATCTGAGGGAGGCTCAGATACTGGTGACAACAGAGAGGGCCTTTTCAGTTGTGGCTCCCCATCTGTGAAATGCTCTCTCCATTGAGGTCTGCCGGGCACCTTCACTTACATCTTTTCAGCAGCAGATAAACTCTTTTCTCTTTTTCTGTTGGACTGAGATACTTTTGTTTCCAGACCCTTGATCATATTGGTTGCCCTCCTCTGCACACGTTCTAGCTTGTCAACATCCTTCTTAAATTGTGGTGCCCAGAATTGGGCACAGTATTCCAGTTTGACATTCTGTTGAGACTCTTGAATTAAAAAAATAAATGGAATTGTTCCTTTTCACTCCAATGGGGAATATGGTACTATAAAATCCAAACAGAGGTGCTTCAGTGGTTTGTGGATTAAGCCTTTGTTTCAATCCCATTAGAGGCAAGGGAAATTGACTAGCACCCACAAATTCAATGCCCACCATTCTCCTAAAGAGGAGAAGCCTAGCATGGAAGACTTGTGTATAGTACACAGATCTGAAAGGGCCACAAAGGGTAAACCACCCAAAAGGTATGCTGAAGAGTTTGCTAAAACAGTCATAGCAGATACAGCTGTTGTTAGTGACTCAGAGAAGGTTTGGGAACCTTCAAACTTCCAAGAGGTCCAAAGTTTAACCTCAGAGGATGCTGAGCCATAGTTAAACGCCATGAAGGCTGAGCTTGATTCCTTAGAGAGGAACAAGACATGGGAACTAGTTCCAGGCCTGCCCAGGCCACAAAAGGTTTACAATAATAATAATAATAATAATAATAATAATAATAATAATAATAATTTATTATTTATACCCCGCCCATCTGGCTGGGCCTCCCCAGCCACTCTGGGCGGCTTCCATAGAAAGCAAAAATACAATAAAATATCACACATTAAAAACTTCCCTGAACAGGGCTGCCTTAAGATGTCTTCTGAATGTCAGGTAGTTGTTAATCGCTTTGACATCTGCTGGAAGGGTGTTCCACAGGGCGGGCGCCACTACCGAGAAGGCCCTCTGCCTGGTTCCCTGTAGCTTTACTTCTCGCAATGAGGGAACCGCCAGAAGGCCCTCGGCGCTAGACCTCAGCGTCCGGGCAGAATGATTATTGCAAAAGCTTTTCAGTGTTAATTTTATGCATTTTTAAAAATGACCATGGTATTTAACAATAATATCTTACGTCCTTTAGAGGAGAAATTGTAAGTTGTAGAATTTTAAATGCCCATCATCATCCTTAAAGGTAAAGGTACCCCTGCCCGTACGAGCCAGTCTTGCCAGACTCCAGGGTTGTGCGCTCATCTCATTCTAGAGGCCGGGAGCCAGCGCTGTCCGGAGACACTTCCGGGTCACGTGGCCAGTGTGACAAGCTGCATCTGGCGAGCCAGCGCAGCACACGGAACGCCGTTTACCTTCCCGCTGGTAAGCGGTCCCTATTTATCTACTTGCACCCGGGGGTGCTTTCGAACTGCTAGGTTGGCAGGCGCTGGAACCGAACGACGGGAGCGCACCCCGCCGCAGGGATTTGAACCGCCGACCATTCGATCGGCAAGTCCTAGAGGCTGAGGTTTTACCCACAGCGCCACCCACGTCCTCAGTCATCATCCTTGGCTTCACTCAATTTTGTTTATAACACTCTTCCATTTTCCTCTAGTTGTGAGGGTGGTGGATTTTCTTCTAGTTGTGATAGTGGTCTTGCCCTCCCATGAAGTCTTGGGTTTGCAATTTTGGGAGAGGGGAGACTACGGCACTGGGGAGAGGGCAGGCTGGTGAGGCCCCCTAGACTTAGAGGCCCAGGTTGCCCTGCCCTCGCATGAAGTGTTGGTGTCAGGGACTCAGCGGGAGCGCAGGGAGGAGAGGAGATGGAGAGCGAGGGGGAGCAATCCGAGGGCAGCGTAGGAGAAGATGACAGCAGCCCGATAGATTCCATGAGCCTCTCCAGCGAATCGGAAGATTCACAGAAGGGGGCGCCGATGGGCAGGGCAAGGGGGGACCCAAGGGGGACACCCCAGAAGCAAGGGGCCAGCGGGGACTCCCAGAGCAGCAGTTGGAAATCAGGACCAGCTTCCCCACCAGAGCGTAGTGGGGTGGAGGAGTCCCAGGTATCAGAGCCCACATATGCACCACCAGCGAGAGAAGATGAGTCAGGGTTGGCCACGCCTCCATCGGAGAGCGAGGGAACGGTCAAGAGGAAAGTTGCAGGCTGGGCGCGCGCGCCAAGTTCAAATGTACAGGCGAGCGGCACAGAAGGTAGCCCGGATAGGGAACCAGGTCCTAAAGCCCGCCGGAAGGAGGAGGAAGAATCATCAGGGTCAGCGTCAGAGGAGTCCAGAAAGGATGAAACCCTAGCGGGGAGGAGGGCCCAGAGGAGAAAGGAACTTAGGAAGAGGTGGAGCAAAGCGAGAGTGTTAAACTGGTGTGGAAGGGGCGGAGACTCAGACGGGACTTCGCCGGTCTAAGGTCGAGACGTAGAGCTGCGCGCTGCGGCTTTAAAATGGAAACTGAACCTCAATAAAGACTTTTGTACATAACTACAGCCTAGCGTTGGTCCTCTGTGAGCTGGGACCTGGAGGCAGCTCTGACAGTTGGGTTTGCAATTTTGGGAGAGGCGAGGTTGCCTGCTGGGTAGCGGGCAGGCTCGCGAGGCCCCCTAGATTTAGAGGCCCTAGGATTCAGCCTACTTAGCCTATACATAAATCCAGCACTGGATTTCATTTAACTTTACTACGATGCATTCTAAAAACTCCAAAAGGGAGGGGAGTAGATAACCAGCCAAAGTAAGGATTGTAGTAACTGTTGCTAATTGTCTCTTTCTTTTTGTAACAATTTCAAAGCTGCTTGCCCCCTTTAAGTTCAAACTTCAAACAAGATGATGCAGCCCCCATATAAAGGCGGTAGGGGGAGTGGCTTGCTGTAGTTTTCTAATGGTTTGCTCCGCTTACAAGGGCAATTTGAACTGTCCAGAGATGTGGCTGAGTCTTCAGTCCCTTGCTGTTCACTGCAACCAAGCAACAGGACCTCCCTGTAGATAGCAGGCTATAGCAGGCAACAGATTTAAAACTGCCCAACCTACAATGCCTAGGCTGGATACTGTATGCTGGGTAATTTTACAATGGCCTCTTGCTACACAGAGGAGCCAAACTGCTCCAAAACAAAATGCTCACCCAGCGTATTAAGTCCAGGCTCTTGCTGGGGAGGAGGGCAGTCAATAAATGAAGCTGCGCAGCCAGGCTAGGCCATTGGGGGGCTGAAACACTCATGGGCCCTCAGCCAGTGCCTCTCATGATGGCCCTCTGCCAGTGGCATAGCATGGGCGGCACAGGCATTGTTGTCCCGGGTGCAAAATTCGTTAGGAACGCAAAATTTCAACACCCAGTGCTGCCTGAATACAGCTATACACTTCCATTGCTAGGCTACATTGAAAACGGCTTCTCTGTGTGAACCACAAAGTGACCTCTCCAGAGCACAGAATAACTCTTCTTTTCTTATCTTGGGGGCTGCGATCTCCTGGGTGACGTGGACGCTGTTAGGCAGTTAAATGCACGCATACTCCGTCCGTTTCGCTCCCTCCCACATCCCCTCCTCACTGCCCCAAACGCTGGCAACCCTTGCTATGCCACTGCCCCCTGCCACTGGCTCTGACCAAGGACCTTCCCAAATGTGTCATGAGGGACAATAAATAGTACCACAAATGAACTCACTACAGCTGAAGGATAACCGAGTACCACTTGAGCTGGAAAAGAAAATGGCACACTTATGCACTTGGTTTGTTATGTATATATGTCTATGATTTATATCCCTCCCTTCATGTTATTATGTTACCCGAAAGAAATTTCACCATTGAGAAACAGCCCTTAGTGCAAACAGACATGCAATCTTTTAGTAATTGAGGTAAGGTTAATACAAGTAAGATAAATATTTTGCCTCAGATAATATACATGCTATGAGGTATTTCGTTACGTATTCATCAACTGTATTTTCAAAAGATCAGTGTTATGTATCTGAAGTTTATTTGGAGCAAATCTCCACCTCACTTATCACTTAAGAGAATGCAGCTACCAGCATCGGAGGGAAGTTTTGATTTAGTTTATACATGATGCATAGACCTTTAGCTTTTACGATTAGCATGTTTCTTCAGTGAATACCCCAACATGGGTAATTTTTTTTTTTAATAATTTTTTTTATTAAATTTTTTTCCATGAAAAACTCCAGTCATATCAATTTACACATCACATATTTTAGCTTATTGGACCTCCCTCAACTTCTCTGACAATCATTCGTAGTTCGAATCCTATCTTAACTGTATGTGAGGACTGTACAACACTAGTGTGCTTTAAAGAAGCTTTGTGAAAATACAAGGAATATTGTTAGAAAGCAAATAAGGTCAGAAATATAGTGTTTAATGGCAACATGGGTAATTTTAGGGTCAAAACATAACAAAGACCAATACCACCTACAATCTTAGCAACTACAGAGATGTGGCATATATTGACTCTAATTGGTTACAAATTGACTCATAGGCTCCTTCCAAATGAACATTTTTAGGGTAATATAGATTTGAAGATAAAGAGGCCATCTTTTGTGGAAGAAATGGGTTGATTGTGGGATTTATACACTGAATCATCTGATAGGTTCAGATGGAGAATTTTTGGTATTTTCTATATTGCGGTATAAAAATGATATCCTCATGAGTAGCAATAACTTCAGTTACACCTGTCGGCATCTATGTACTACTCGCTTTGAGTTCTTTGGCATCTTCTAAATTGTTGAAAAGAGTAATTGGATCTTCTCAGAAAACCAAAACCACAATTACCATTTATAAATGCTTTTCTGAGCTTTGTAAAGTAGATGTTCAGGAATGTAGAGAGTTGTTGAATAGAGGATTATAATGTGCTATACAACCTAAGCAATGGGAAATTGTTTTAGAGTCTGTAGTTTTTAGTTTCTGTAGATTTGAAATTGAGAGTTATCCAGCAAGAATTGCTGTTTCAGATATACTAGACTCCACAACCTTTGTAGAGGAAAGTACTGTATAATATAGATGCTGAAGATGTTATGTGACATCACAACATCGGGCCCCCAAATTGCTCTCATAAGCTGGTACCTCTGCCTGTCAGCCTAATGGGGGAAGAGATCTTACAAGATGAGCTAGTCAGACTGGGGTTGACAAACTTTATTCAATCTGCTAAGAAACATGAATCCCTCAAAAGCAATCAACAAATTACAAAAACAAAAACAAAAAAAGTGTGAGTAAGGGATATCACTTTTGAAGGATTTATGCTTGTTAGAAGATTGAATAAAGGCTGTGACCAATTGAAATGAGAGAATGTTCAGACATTTCCCATCTGCCTTTGGTTCCTAAAACACTATGGAGTGCTGTTGAACCAAAGGCAGGGAATGCAATGTTGTTGCTGCTGTCCCCTGAAATCCAAAATGATATAAACAGGGAAACAATTTTCCAGATCACCTGCATCAAATAGTCGGTGCTAGAATGTGAAGATAAGATGGAGCCATGATGCAGCTCAGCAGAATAGATCTGCTCAGGCAGAGCAAACATGCCTGCCTTCTTCCATAAGCACAGCCTAATATCCCAAGGACAAAAGAGAAAAATACAGCAGTATTCCTGGTGAAGCTGTGCACCACGTCATTCAAAGTCTCATCTAGTTTTCACCCCCCCCCCAATTTTATTGCTTTTTTTTTGCTTTTTAGAATACATTGCTTTTGCAATTTAATCGCTACTGTTATCCATCATCACTGTTAAAGACAATCAAAAGAGAGAGAAAATTTCCACATATATCTTATATAAACAGATGTAAAAATTCTAACACCACTATCTAAAGCAGGGTTTCCAAAACTTGGGTCTCCAGTTGTTTTTTGACTACAACTCCCATCATCCCTGACCACTGGTCCTGCTACCTAAGTTTCTGAGTAAGTTTTTCCAGTTGGGCTACTTGCCACAGTTTATGATACCACTGATCTAAGTTTGCTCCTCCTAAGTCCTCCAAGAGGGAACCAATATTATTCTCACAGTCACCAAGTCTATCAAGGTTTTAAATAACAGATCCTCATTTTCTTCCACAAAAAGATTTAACCATGTCAGTTGTTGTATTTTAACAATATTTGTTTCCTATTATTTTGCTAAATATGTTGTTGTTGTTTAGTCATTTGGTCGTGTCCGACTCTTTGTGACCCCATGGAGCAGAGCACGCCAAGCACTCCTGTCTTCCACTGTGTCCTGCAGTTTGGTCAAACTCATGCTGATAGCTTCGAGAACACTGTCCAAACATCTCATCCTCTGTTGTCCCCTTCTCCTTGTGCCCTCCATCTTTCCCGACATCAGGGTCTTTTCCAGGGAGTCTTCTCTTCTCCTGAGGTGGCCAAAGTATTGGAGCCTCAGCTTCAGGATCTGTCCTTCTAGAGAGCACTCGGGGATGGTTTCCTTAAGAACGGATAGGTTTGATCTTCTTGCAGTCCATGGGACTCTCAAGAGTCTCCTCCAGCACCATAATTCAAAAGCATCAATTCTTCGGCAATCAGCCTTCTTTATGGTCCAGCTCTCACTTCCATACATCACTACTGGGAAAACCATAGCTTTAACTATACAGACCTTTGTTGGTAAATATAGCACCCCACAATTTGGTACGCTGCCACCACATATACATGTATGATCCTGTAGTGTCATAGCCTCTCTTCAGGATCCCTAAGTAGGTGTTACTGATGTGTGCCAATTTTGAGTAAGTCATGTACCAGATTTTCCTGTTTTAGTTTCTTATACTCAGTTTTAATGCTAGTATTATCTCTCAAGTCCATTTGGGTCACTTTGTGAATAAAGCTACTAGAAATGCAAATGGTAGTATCATCGTGCAACCATGATTCATATCTGTATTGAATCATCTGAACATCAGCTTTTGCAACCAAATAGTGCCAGCATGAAAGAAAGCAGGAAAATATATTGCTGAAACAAAGAGAGGGAGGTGCACTTCCTGACAAATAGCCCCCGTCTTCAGAAAAGCTCTTCCTTGCTTACACTGGAACATTTCAGCCATTTCTGGAAACATGTTGTTTTTCTACTTGTGCTGGGCACCCGAATGATTCTAAACAAAATTTAGACACACCTTAGAATAGTTTTGCAATATTAACAAGATATGCAAAGGTTTTGCTCTACACACTGGCAGCCTGAGTCTTTGCATACGTTGCAAAGTCCATTTAATAATCTGTTGACTTTTATCTGAGTCAAATTATACCTCTTCATATTTCCCTCAGATGAACGTTCATTCTGACTGATGTTACATAGTGTCCCAATCCCTCCCACCCCCCCTAATATTTGTTGGGCCTGCGGCTCTTTGATTACTTTGAATGGGCCTGTTGCTACAGTTTTGCATAACTTGTTACCTGGTGGTATAGCAGGGATTTGACAAAAGAACCTTAATGTTCCTTTAATGGATGCAGATGTTTTCTGAACGGGCAATTCACCTGCAGGGGTGGAATGGCAGACTAGTGTTCTGCTGGGTAGAAGGGACAGAGGGAGAAAGGAAGAGGCAGCTTGCACTTTAAAAGAGTGAGAGATGAGCTGAGAGCAGCTAGCTGAAACCTGGGATGTAGTTTTCCCCAGGGTTAATGATCTGCTTCCTGCTGTAAGAGTGTCTGTTTGCCTCCATATTCCCTCTGCTTGTGCACTTGTCAATAAAGCAAGTATGTGGTGTTAGCTGCCATATGTTTGCTTCATTGACAAACACACAAGCAGAGCATATACGAAGGCAAACAGTTCAGAAATGGGCAGGAGAGGTTGTCTCGATATGTTTTGTTGCTGTACACGGTCTTGATATTGCAGTATATAAATGGCAGTGTGTTAATTTTTTATAAATAAAATTACCAGGATGGTTCTTGTAGCCCAAACGAAGGTGATGCAATGGTTCTTAGGATTGGGGGAAATGACAGGGAAGACTGCTAAGGCAATAGACAGGCCCAAGGAAACATTGTAGACGTGCAGGAGAGGTAGTTCAGTGTGTTCTGTCAGCAACAAGATGGAGAGTGCAGCAGACTTTGGGCTTAGATCTATCAGGCAGTAGCATTGGAGTGGCCCTTCAGAATCACCTGACCGGCCCTGTGGAATGCCTTCCCATCAGATGTCAAAGAGATAAATAATTATACGACTTTCCAAAGATGTCTGAAGGCAGCCCTGTATCAGAAGGTTTGTTGTGTTTGGTGTTTTTCTGTGGTTTTTTTTTATATTGTCTTGGAAGCTGCCCAGAGTGGCTGGTGCGTCCCAGTCAGATGGGTGCTGTGTAAGTTGTTGTTGTTTAGTCGTTTAGTCGTGTCCGACTCTTCGTGACCCCCTGGACCAGAGCACACCAGGCACTCCTGTCTTCCACTGCCTCCCGCAGTTTAGTCAAACTCATGCTGGTAGCTTCGAGAACACTATTCAACCATCTTGTCCTCTGTCGTCCCCTTCTCCTTGGGCCCTCCATCTTTCCCAACATCAGGGTCTTTCCCAGGGAGTCTTCTCTTCTCATGAGGTGGCCAAAGTCTTGGAGCCTCAGCTTCAGGATCTGTCCTTCCAGTGAGCTCTCTGTGCTGATTTCCTTCAGAATGGATCGGTTTGATCTTCTTGCAGTCCATGGGACTCTTAAGAGTCTCCTCCAGCACCATAATTCAAAAGCATCAATTCTTCAGCGATCAGCCTTTATGGTCCAGCTCTCACTTCCATACATCACTACTGGGAAAACCATAGCTTTAACTATACGGATCTTTGTTGGCAAGGTGATGTCTCTGCTTTTTAAGATGTTGTCTAGGTTTGTCATTGCTTTTCTGCTGTGTAAGTACAGTGGTGCCTCACAAGATGAAATTAATTCGTTCCGCGAGTCTCTTCGTCTTGCGTTTTTTTTCGTCTTGCGAAGCACCCCTATTAGCGGCTTAGCGGATTAGCGCTATTAGCGGCTTAGCGGCTAAGCGGCTATTAGCGGCTTAGCGGCTATTAGCGGCTTAGCGGCTTAGAAAAAGGGGTGGAAGGGAAAAAATCGCAAGAACTCACAAGACGTCTTCGTCTTGCGAAGCAAGCCCATAGGGAAATTCGTCTTGCGAAGCACCTCAAAAGACGGAAAACCCTTTCGTCTAGCGAGTTTTTCGTCTTGCGAGGCATTCGTCTTGTGGGGCACCGCATTATTATTATTATTATTATTATTACTACTACTACTACTACTACTTCCAGGATGGAGACTGTTCTGGTCCAAAATATTTGTATCCTGCATTTGTGCTTGCTTAGCCAGTGAAGTAGGAAGCCAGGAATCGGTGCCTAATCTGAGGAGAGTACAACTACAAAGGCAGGAAAGATAGGGTAGAAATAAAGAAGGGGTTATGGTGAGGCCAAGCTATTGCACCAGCTCTGAGAACTCATGAACAGATGGCCCTGAATCGTCCTGGAACTGCCCAGCATCAGCATCCAGAGCATCCATGGAAATTGCCTCCTCCCCATACCCAATGGATGAGAGTCCTTGGATGCTAAGCGGGTCCAAATTGTCAGGCCATCCCATCAACCTGAGCTCACTCCCACTGCTACTGCTGAGGTCTTGGGAGTGCTTGTGGCAATCACACAGGGTCCCCAGATGTTTGATGGTCTATTGATCCCTGTGCCACCACTGTGGTTGCTTTCCCGCTGCCACCAACCCATTTCTCTCGGGTACACACAGAGGTCCAGACAGTTGTTGACATTAAATCAAATAAGCAAGTTTATTTTATAAGCCTTAAAAAGTTTATGGTTTCAGATAATTTTTCGGGTCAGGTTCTTAATCTTAGTTTCTATACCGGCTTATACCTTTCCTAATAAGTGCTAACTAATTATCCCAACTGCCTATCTGACTCCTAACAGTTTCTCTCACTCTCTCACATCAAAACTAGACCAACCCACAGACCTATCCTCCCTATTCCTTCTCCAACTCCCAACTGACTTCCCAACAACTCCAACTCTAACCCTAGCTCCTCCCCTCGGGTTCCCACTGGTCAATCACTTCACACTCATTTAACCCTTTCCTTATGACCCACCTAGGAGGCAAACGCCACAGTGCGGAGTGCAGCATCTATTACAGCTGGGCATCAGGGCCCATTTGGAGCTGTCCAGGGTTCCTACTTAGCCTAGCTGTGATTGGAAAAGGTCTCTTAGTTGCTTCCACTTCCTCCATGAGTTCCAAAACCCAACAGAAGACTGGAGTGGTCTCTATCATTGGATATCTCTCAGACAGGGTGTCATCTGGGGAAGAGGTCACTAGCTATGCTTTGGTATGTACAGAGAGTCTCCAGGGTTGCTATCTGGGCTGACAGCTCCCCAAGGATTGTGCTTCCCCTAGTCTTTGGCGAAAGTCTTGTTGGGTCTGAAGTTTGAGTACTGGCATGTCCTGAAAGCATAGGCTTAGAGGACCCCTTTTATTATATATAAAAAATCAGTTGATTTCAACATGACAGCTTAGAGTTTATGTGTTGGAAGACAGAATGTGAACAGGATGGCAGCCAACGAATGTGCAAAGAGAGGAGAATGTTGCTGGATGTTGACAGAGGCCAGCGTTTCATCCCCTTCTCCCAACACTTGGAAATCATACCCGCTTTGTCTAATGCCTGCTAATTGTGTCCTAGGAGAAAAATAATGTATTCCTTGCATGCTGGAGCAGATGACTTAATTGAAATAAATTGAAATTGGCTGCTCCTCTTAATAAAGTGGCTTCAAGGGATGGTGCAAGGATCTTAGCTCACATTTATCTTGTTCCACTGGTTCATCCAGGAAGAGCCTCGGGACAGCACTGATCAAAGCAGAGAAAAAGCATGACATGCAAACCTGAATGCACAGGGCTGGATTAATCTGTATTGATCTCACTGATGACATTGTGTTGAACATTAGGCTGCTGCTACTCAGCAGTTCTTATATGCCTGTGTTTTTTTGTGTTTTTTATTCTGATGTTTTTACAATGAGAAATGGCCATAGCTTAGAGGTAGAGATCTACTATGCATGCAAAAGGTCTCAAGTTTGATCTCCAGCATTTCCAAGTAGAACTGGGAATGTTCCTTGCCTGAAACCCTGAAGAGCTGCTGCCAAGCTGGGTAGACCAGAGTTTCCCTAATTTGGGTCTCCAGCTGTTTTTGGACTACAATTCCCATCATCCCTGAACACTGGTCCTGCTAGCTAAGGATGATAGGAGTTGTAGTCCAGCAACAGCTGGAGACCCACGTTTGGGAAACTCTAGTGTCGATCATACTGAGCTGATTTGACCAATAATAATTCACAGTAATGACAGTACCAAGAGGTCAGGTAAGTCCTGTGGTGGTCTTGTAGTAAGGTGAAGGCTTACTGGGAAATGATATACAATGAAATGAAAAGGACGTTTAAAATAACATTTGTTTAAAAAAAAAAAAAAAAACCCAGAAGCCTTTCTCTTGGGAATTATAGGAATAGAACTACCTAAATTGTATAGAAATTTATTCATGTGTGCAACCTCAGCAGCAAGAATGTTACTTGCCCAAAAATGGAAAGAAGAAGAAGCCCTAGCAAAGGATACAAAAACTTAAGGAATATGCAGAAATGGCGAAACTTACCGGAAGAATAAGAAATCCAGGTAAATCCAGGTAACAAACTTTTTATAAAAGAATGGAAATGTTTTATTGAATATTTACAGATAAATTGTAAACAGATAAAAACCTGGTAGGATTATTGTAATAACCTGCAGCTACATAAGAGTATATATATAAAGAAGATAAATGAGTAAGTTAAGGTAATTTGGATATGCAGAAGATATTAAAAATAAATTTAAGGAACCGCAGGAAGAGGGGAAAGGAAGTCAAGTTTTAAAATGTCAGAATGATTGTAAAATCAGTGAAATGAATATATCTGAAAAGTATAAATAATTTTTTAAAAAAGAGGTCAGGTGGTCAGGAAAGTCCTGCTGACCCACCCCACCAGCTGCCACTGGATATGATCACTTCCCACGTTATATACCTGAAAATGTCAAACATTACTGCAGTGAGCATGCTTTTGAAAAGATGTGCATCATGTGACTGATATACTGCTCTGATTGCCATCAATGCTCCAAATAGTCCATATATATGGTAAACCCAGATTTACCTTGGTAATGTGTGAAATGAGACATCAAAGGTGAATTGCCTCCCGTTTAAATACTGTAAATACTATGGATGCTGCAAATTACAATGGCAGTTTTTCACACCCTCCATTGTTTTGCATCCTTATGCTAGTAAACGTTAATGCCAATGAAACTTGTCTCCATACAGTTATATTTCAGATTCTGGTCTAAAGAAAGATCGTGATTAAGGCCAGTTAGCTCTATGCTTTTCAAAATTCTATGTTCTATTGTTTCCTTAAAGAAAACCTTCACAAATCTTTATGGGCTTGAAAAAAGTTTTGCAAAGTTTTGCCGTTTACCCCATGTAAAATCAATTATTAAAGTAAGTAATATTGTAGGCATACATCAGATCCTGTGGCTCACTGGAGCACTGGTGTGTGTGTGTGTGTGTGTGTGTGTGTGTGTGTGTGTGTTTTCCCATTCAATATTCCAAAGGGTTGCATATACATATTTAATCAGAGGCATTAACATTAATTATTACCTCACAATGGTTCTCTACCCAGGGTGACTCGTCTTTTTTATGTATATACTGGAGTGTGTAATGACTTAGTTGCAGGATTTTGCTGTCCCAGCTGCTGCTGCTTGCTTTGATACAGTTGCTTCTACTGTATATTCTCAGGCAGAAAGAGGCATCTGTGTAAATATGTTGTGCTGTAGGGTAAACTATTGAAGATCTGGAGTTGGCTTGCACTGTGCTCTGACCATTAATTATTTGGAGGCAATCTTCGCCTGGCCAAGTCTTTTCTTCACACAGAGGGTTTGCTGTTAGAATCATTCAAAGTCTAAGAATGGCCTCCACTAACAGCATTGCACTGTGGCTGAACTGTGTCTGTGGTGCAACACTGCACAGTGCAGGTGGGAGGTGTTCTTGAATGCTCCCCACAGGGTTTGGATTTGATATCCCGCTTTATCACCACCCGAAGGAGTCTCAAAGCGGCTAACATTTTCCTTTCCCTTCCTCCCCCACAACAAACACTCTGTGAGGTGAGTGGAGCTGAGAGACTTCAAGAAGTGTGACTAGCCTAAGGTCACCCAGCAGCTGCATGTGGAGGAGCGGAGACGCGAACCCGGTTCACCAGATTATGAGTCTACTGCTCTTAACCACTACACCACACTGGCTCACTGAAACACCCTTCAATGCTGCCATCCCATTGGTAAAACAGCATCAAACCTAGAGTTACGTAAAATACATCCAACAAACACAAAACGTAACCGGCTGTGCATTAACATAAACAATGGTTAAGAACAGTGGACTCGTAATGCGGTGAACAGGGTTCGCTTCCCTGCCCCTCCACATGCAGCTCCTGGGTGACCTTGGGTTAGTCACTCTTCTCTGAAGTCTCTCAGCCCCACTCACCTCACAGAGTGTTTGCTGTGGGGGATGAAGGGAAAAGGAGAATGTTAGCCGCTTTGAGACTCCTTCAGGTAGTGATAAAGCGGGATATCAAATCCAAACTACTCCTCCTCCTCCTCCTCCTCCTTTCTTCTTCTTCTTCTTCTTCTTCTTCTTCTTCTTCTTCTTCTTCTTCTTCTTCTTCTGTATTTTTATCACAGTATCAAATACTTCTCTTGCACATAATCAACAACAATGTAAACAGGAGTCCCAATAGATCAGTTCATTCATTTATTCATAGAGTTCAAATGTCTGCTAGTTTCTGTTCCACGTATGTCTTTGTTCATAAAATCCAAATGGGAGCTTACTACAGTTCCACAGAATCTTGACAAGGATTTCCAGAATAATGCCTTGTGTCGCCCTCCTGGGCTTCATCTGTTGTACATGTTCTAAATAATATAAATGAATATAATATTGTATTGCAACATATTTTAACAAATAAGAATACAGTGGTACCTCGGGTTAAGTACTTAATTCATTCTGGAGGTCCGTTCTTAACCTGAAACTGTTCTTAACCTGAAGCACCACTTTAGCTAATGGGGCCTCCCACTGCTGTCACGCCGCCACCGCCCGATTTCTGTTCTCTTAACCTGAAGCACTATTTCTGGGTTAGCAGAGTGTGTAACCTGAAGCGTATGTAACCCAAGGTACCCCTGTAATATAAACAATTGTACCGTAGGTGTACATACCGTATATAGTATATCAAGATAATGGAACTTATGACCTGGTGGTTTCTGCAGTGAACATTCTGTTACAATGTAAGGTTATATAGACAGGCGCAACCATCCCATTGGTTGCAATGTAGATCTCTTAGCACTGTTGTGAAATGCATCAGTCACCACTCACCACCCAGGCTGCAGCAAACTGCAACCTCCAGACCAGCCATAAGGGAAGCCCCACATAGAGAGTATTATAATGGTCTAAACTTGAGGTTTCCAATGCATTTATCACAGTGGCCAATAATTCCTTGTCCCAGAAAAGGATACCATTGATGCACTAAAGTGATGCTGGTGATAGGCTCTCTTCACCATGGAGGCTACCTTGGACCTCCACAGATAGAGAGGGCTGAGAAAGTCAAGTAAGTCTGCATTTAATGATGTGATGGCCTGGGAGTCTGATTCAGAGGCTGAACCAGAGGAATCCCAGCCTGCACAGGAGTCCCTGCCTCCAGGGCCGGCTGAGCTGGAGCAGAGGCTTGAATCTGAAGCGCCTGCACCTGTGCCGGATCCTCAGGAGCAGACACCAGATGTATCCACTCTGGCTCCGGAGGTGATGGAGGACCCATTGCCTGCAGGTGCTCCTCTCCCAGCCCTGTCAGGGGAAGGTGAGGCTGCCTCTGGGTCCAGTAACCCTCCAGCCTCTCCAGAGCTGCAGAGGCTCAGGGCAGAGAGGTGGAGGGAACTGGGTTCTCTGAGGAGGAGTGCTCGCCTCCAGGCCAGGAGGGGCGGGTCACCTGTGGGCCAGGACTGCCCCTGGCCTCAGAGAAGATAAAGGCCAGTCAGCCTGGTCCCAGGTTGTGGGAGCAACGTCGTTGGTAACCTGTTTCTGCCAGCACCCAGACCTGTTCTTCCAGAGTTCCTGACCATGCCCGTCTTCCTGCTTT
The DNA here is from genome assembly GCF_951804945.1 of Podarcis cretensis. Taxonomy (NCBI): domain Eukaryota; kingdom Metazoa; phylum Chordata; class Lepidosauria; order Squamata; family Lacertidae; genus Podarcis; species Podarcis cretensis. The sequence continues at coordinate 5,351,798 of NC_137187.1, forward strand.
GGACCCCGCTTCGCCCTTGATGGACAGTCTCCAGACCCTCGACCCAGGACTGGACTCTGACCACGCCTCTTGGTAACACACACACACACACACACCCCCGGGTCCAGCACAAATGGTGAACAAATTCCGAAAACAATTTGAGAGCCAAAACACAGCCCAAACTTCTCTGGATTTTGCAACGTAGTTCTGCATCCAAGTAATGCGTACAAAAGTGTACATGCTAGGGTAACGTCTGCCTAGAAATGCATATATTAGTGAAGATAACATGCAAATGCATTACTTTGAGTAAATAAATACATACTTTATTCCTTATACCCTGCTCATCTGACTGGGTTGCCGCAGGCACTCTGGGCAACTTGCAACATAATAAAAACACAAAACATAAAACATTAAAAACCTCTTGATACGGGGCTGCCTCAGATGTCTTCAGAAAGTTGTGCAGTTGTTTGTACTATATACATTAAATGAAATTTCATTAAAATGCTATTATAAGATGAAATTCACACTGAAATGCTGACGGATTTTCTGGAAGACATCTTAAAAATAAAAATCCAATGGCTTCAAAAATGTGAAGAACTGGATTTAAGATTTAAAAAATGAGAAACAGAGAGAACCAAAATTAGCAGATCCCGACAGATTCATTCATCCCTATCTATGGACAGAGATGGTCCCAAGCGCATCCCTGAACAATGTAATAAGGTTTATGTGCACCCAACTTCCTCTACCTTGGTCCCCCTAAGCTGATAGTTTGCCCTTTTTCCAAAGCAGGATCAATGGATCACCAGAGAAACCTTCATTTTTCATTGGGGCCTCGTGGCCTCACAACCCAATGTCTGTGCAGCTGCACTTGTTCATTTCTGGGTCACTCTCAAACTGCCATTTTTCATAGCTAGCAGGCTCTCTTATCAAAATTAATTAAATACCTGACATTAATCCTCTAAATGGTTTTGCTTCTGCTTAAGGTATTAATTAAATGTTCTTGGTTATGTAATATGAACCAACAAAACTTAATTAAGTTTCCTAGAAATGCTTGCTTTATTATGGAAGGCAGTGGTCATATAATAAATGAGTCCTTAGCTACTCTCTTGAGAAGCATGATTAGGGCGCAATCTTTTCTGTAATTGCAAGCAAACATTGCACATTGATTTGGGTGGAACCCCAGGGGAGTATTTGTATAGGTTCTATGCCAAAATTTTCACTTGCCTTTTTCCTCTCCCTCTCTCTGTCTCTCTGTCTTTCTCTTTCTCCCATTTGCCATCCATTTATGATAAACGAAATGGCATTTGAAAAATTACGAGAGGGGAGAGGAAATTTTGGTGCAATTTTCATGGGTGTGGGTGGGTGGCAGGGTTTTTGTCGTGCTCAGCTTACTTCTAACCACATAACACCGGTCTTGAAAGACCTACATTGGCTCCCAGTACATTTCCGAGCACAATTCAAAGTGTTGGTGCTGACCTTTAAAGCCCTAAACGGCCTCAGTTGAGTATACCTGAAGGAGCGTCTCCACCCCCATCGCTCAGCCCGTACAGCGCCGAGGGCCTTCTGGTGGTTCCCTCCCTACAAGAACTGAGTTTACAGGGAACCAGGCAGAGGGCCTTCTCGGTAGTGGCGCCCACTCTGTGGGACGCCCTCCCACCAGATGTCAAAGAGAAGAACAACTACCAGATTTTTAGAAGACATCTGAAGGCAGCCCTCTTTAGGGAAGCTTTTAATGTTTAACAGACTACTGTATTTTAATGCTTTGTTGGAAGCCGCCCAGAGTGGCTGGGGAAGCCCAGCCAGATGGGCGGGGTATAAATAATAAATTCTTTTCTGTTCCAAAGGGTATGTCCAGGAGAACGCAGGTGCTGTGACTCCAGCTGCTTCACGTCACCTTTCCCTCGAATGACAACACGGTTGAGTTGGGGACTGGGCAGCTGGATGGCAGCAGCTGGGCAGCATTATCCAGTTGCTCAGAGTAGCTACATGAAAGGCAATGTGTGGCTCTGTTGGGGGAGAGATCTCAAGCCATTAATGAGTGGAAGGGAATAGATGCTAGAAGAGGGGAAAGACAAGACAGTTGAAAGTAGGAGGGATGGTGGGATGGCTTCAATTAGAGTCAGTCAGGGAAGAGATTCGTCTTGGGGGAGCCCACAGTGGTGAGCCAGTAAGGAAACATGGCAAGATACTTTGGGCAATAGACATTGGTCATAATATAGACATGGAAGAATGGAAAAGATTGTGGAATATGGATATGAAATTTACAGCACGTTATGGTCTAAGAGAAAATGACATGAGCCAAGAGTGTGACGCAGCAGCTAAAAAAGCCAATGCAATTCTGGGCTGCATCAATAGGAGTATAGCATCTAGATCAAGGGAAGTAATAGTGCCACTGTATTCTGCTCTGGTCAGACCTCACCTGGAGTACTGTGTCCAGTTCTGGGCACCACAGTTCAAGAAGGACACTGACAAACTGGAACGTGTCCAGAGGAGGGCAACCAAAATGGTCAAAGGCCTGGAAACGATGCCTTATGAAGAACGGCTAAGGGAGCTGGGCATGTTTAGCCTGGAGAAGAGGAGGTTAAGGGGTGATATGATAGCCATGTTCAAATATATAAAAGGATGTCACATAGAGGAGGGAGAAAGGTTGTTTTCTGCTGCTCCAGAGAAGCGGACACGGAGCAATGGATCCAAACTACAAGAAAGAAGATTCCACCTAAACATTAGGAAGAACTTCCTGACAGTAAGAGCTGTTCGACAGTGGAATTTGCTGCCAAGGAGTGTGGTGGAGTCTCCTTCTTTGGAGGTCTTTAAGCAGAGGCTTGACAACCATATGTCAGGAGTGCTCTGATGGTGTTTCCTGCTTGGCAGGGGGTTGGACTCGATGGCCCTTGTGGTCTCTTCCAACTCTATGATTCTATGATTCTATGATATGAAAATGATATATTGATGGTATCTAACACTGAGTATGTTGGCAAAAATGTATAAATCTAAATCAAATAAGTGTTGGAAATGTAAAGAGAAAGAAGGTTCACGTTATCATATGTGGTGGTCTTGTAGTAAGGTTAAAGCTTACTGGGAAATGATATATAATGAAATGAAAATGATATATAAAATAACCTTTGTATTCTGTAACCCAGAAGCTTTTTTTTTTTTTTGGAATTATAGGGACAGAACTACCTAAAATGTATAGAAACTTATTTATGTAAGCTACTACAGCAGCAAGAATGTTACTTCCCCCAAAATGGAAAGAAGCAGAAGTCCCAGCAAGGGAACAATGGGTACAAAAACTTATGGAATATCCAGAAATGGAGAAACTTGCTGGAATAGTAAGAAATCAAGATAACAATTTTCTAATAAAAGAATTAAAACGGTTTGTTGAATATTTAAAGATAAATTATAAACAGATGAAAACATTGGCAGGATTATTGTAATTACCTGCACTTTTATAAGAGACTATATTTAAAGACGCAGGTGGCGCTGTGGGTTAAAGCCTCAGCGCCTAGGGCTTGCCGATCGAAAGGTCGGCGGTTCGAATCCCTGTGGCGGGGTGCGCTCCCGCTGCTCGGTCCCAGCGCCTGCCAACCTAGCAGTTCGAAAGCACCTCCGGGTGCAAGTAGATAAATAGGGACCGCTTACCAGCGGGAAGGTAAACGGTGTTTCCGTGTGCGGCTCTGGCTCCGGCCAGAGCAGCGATGTCACGCTGGCCACGTGACCCGGAAGTGTCTCCGGACAGCGCTGGCCCCTGGCCTCTTAAGTGAGATGGGCGCACAACCCCAGAGTCTGTCAAGACTGGCCCGTACGGGCAGGGGTACCTTTACCTTTACCTTTATATTTAAAGAAGATGAGTAAATGAGCAAATAAAGTTAATTTGGATATGTAGAGGATATTAAAAACAAATTTAAGGAACCACAGAAAGAGGGGGAAGGAAGTCAAATTTTGAAATGTCAAAATGATTGAAAAATTAGTGAAATGTATAAACTTGAAAAGTATGTATAAATGTATGTATGTATGTATGTATGTATGGGAACATGGCAGAATACTGTGGGCAGGGAAAGAGAACCACCACCTGCTGGAACTTTGGCAGGGCCCCCAAGTCCTGTTGGAGTTTTCCTAGGCAACCAAAACTCCTTGGGCACGCTTCCGAGTAAGGCTTCCCTGACCATGAGGTCCAGTCGTGGCCAACTCTGGGGTTGCGGCGCTCATCTCACTTTATTGGCTGAGGGAGCTGGCGTACAGCTTCCAGGTCATGTGGCCAGCATGACTAAGCCGCTTCTGGTGAACCAGAGCAGCGCACGGAAACGCCATTTACCTTCCCGTCAGAGCAGTACCTATTTATCTACTTGCACTTTGATGTGCTTTCAAACTTCTAGGTTGGCAGGAGCAGGGACCGAGCAACGGGAGCTCACCCCATTGCAGAGATTCAAACCGCCAACCTTCTGATTGGCAAGTCCTAGGCTCTGTGGTTTAACCCACAGCGCCACCCGCGTCCCACGCTTCCGAGTACCAGACCCCTTTTTAGCAGAGTATCACCCAGCCTCCAAGCCTGTAGGAGTTCCAATTCTAGCACGTAATGTAGAAATAAATCACCGGAAACCATCGAGCACAGACAGGAATCTTTGCTGTCGGTCTGAAGCGTAAGGGTTGCAAATTATACAAGATACAGTCATCTGTCAGATCCCTGATAGAGGTTCAGCTCAAACGCTCTGGGCCTAGCCCTAAAAGCTGCCAGACCCTCTCTCACATTGTAGCACCCTGCTTGTGGTTAACGCTTAGCTGGAATGAAATATTCAACGCAGCAATAGAGAAATTAAAATAATAATTTATTTGTCAGACAAATAAATGAGAGGCACAGTGGTATATGGTTACCAAGCTCTGGCCTGCCCTCCTGCCATTCTGGCCAGCACTTATATTTCCTTAACCCAGCCCCCTTGCTCCTCCTGTGGCTGCCTCTGTCCAATCAGCCTGGTTGAAATTCCTATTGGCTGTTTGCTAGAACCAATCACAAAAGATACACCCATTTCCTTTTGCCCTTTTATGGGAAACAAAAAGCTATATATTTTTCTATCTATAAGTGACAAATAAGTAGTAATATATCTTACATGTGTCTCAACAAGGAACCTTAATTACCAGCTCACCTCTTGCCCTCCTTGCCCTATTGCCCTCCAAAACAAATGGTTAATCTTAAATTTTTATCTTAAACAGATGTCAAAGATCTTGAGTTCACATCATCATTGAAAGATCTCCTTCTTTTGGAGGTCTTTAAACAAAGGCCTGACAACCATATGTGTGCTCTAATGATGTTTCCTGCTTGGCAGGGGGGCTGGGCTGATGGCCCCTGTGATCTCTTTCAACTATATGAAATAAGAATCTAGCATAAGGATTTAACATTTCTTAGTTTCTAAATCCTTTGCATAATTACATTTAAGCCAATATATTTAATACATAACATAAATAACCTTTTAAAAGGAAAATAAATCTTAAAAGGATCTCAGTTTAAGAAAGAAACAACTTTAGAAAAAGACTTCCCAAAATACTCTCTTCCTTTCTGCCAGCCAGATGCTCTTGGCCTTTTAACCTTAGGAAAATATGGCTCAAGTTTAATGGGAGGCACATGGTTTTATTTTACTATTTACCAACTCTTAATTTAACCACTCTTACAGCTTAATTGTACTTTGCAACATGCAAGGTCAGTGTCCTCGCTCTCAGCCTGTAATTCCCTTTTTACGACTTTGAGAATTGTTTTCTGCTATAAATCAGGGGGCCCCCTTGTCCAGGAGAATAAACATTGCCAAGGTTCTTAGGCAGCTGGTCTTCTGCCTGGCATGAAACATTTTAAAATCTTTAAGCTCATCATAATATACAGGCCTTAATCAAAAATATAAGCTTTGATAAAAATGCAGGCTTATGATTAGATGCCTCAACATATTAACAGTACGAGAGCAGATTTTAGACTAAATGTCATTCTTTTGTCCAGGCCAGAAGCAGCACATGCTTAGAATAAGGTTACCAGGAGAGGCTCGGGAGTCATGGTCGGGTGGCCGTTGCCCAGTTTTTAAAAAACTCTGCGCATTTATGTTTGACAGGGTGCAAAAGAAGGGCTTTGTACCTTGCCAGCAAGGAACTACCCACCTTGCACCCCTCCTGGGCAACACCTGCCTGCCCACAACTCCCAAGCGTCCCCCAATCTGTCAAAACAAAGAGGGAAGAGGGCAGGAGATAAGGGAAGGCTTGGGAGTAATGGGCAGGCGGCACGCCATTGCCCAGTTTTTTCAAATCTCTGCGCATTTATGTTTCACAGGGTGCAAAAGAAGGGCTTTGCACCTTTATACAATATGCATGTGTGCTTGGGCCCAGGGTCTTTTGCCTCACCATCCCCACTACTGACTTCCTGTTGCTACTCAGCTTCAAAAAAAAAATTAAAAAATAAAAATTGTCCCCAGATTCATTGAAAAAAATCTGGTAACCATAGCTTAGAACATTCTTCAAAGTGAGTGGCCTTGCATCTGTTGTAAACAAACAGCTTCATGCAGCTTCTGGAAAATCATACAGTGTTGTTTCTGGGAATGAATGATTCTCACCCCAATCCAATTTCCCCCATTCCAGAAAGGGACTTCAGCGGTCAAAAGCATGCTTCCACATCCGCTGCCAATACAGAAGCCCACATCTTCCTATCCTCATTGCAGTACAGTAAACTTCTAAGCCCCTTTGAAGTGGCTAAAGGTGTTGCCTGATAATAAATGTTGGAAATGTAAAGAAACTGAGGCTACATTCTTTCACCTTTGGTGGACATGCCCAAAGATTAAGGCTTTCTGGGAGATGATATATAATGAACTGAAAAAGGTATTTAAATATACCTTCCTTAAGAAACCAGAGCTTCCTCCTGGGCATAGTCGGCCAATTGGTGTTAAAGAAAGATAGAACGTTTTTCATGTATGCAACAACAGCAGCAAGAATACTTATCGCAAAGTATTGGAAGACACAAGATTTACCCACCTTGGAAGAATGGCAGGTGCAAGTAATAGACTATATGGAGATGGCAGAAATGACCGGCAGAATCCGAGACCTGGGAGAAGAAGTGGTGGAAGAGGACTGGAAGAAGTTTAAAGACTATCTGCAGAAATACTGCAAAGTTTATGAATGTTAAAAGGATGTTGGATATAAAAGTAATATGGCATTAGTGACATAGGTTAAAAACTAGGTAAAAAGGTACCGTAATAGAAAAGTTATATTATGTCAAAAGTAAATAATATGTTAAAGGTGTTTAAATATAAAAAGGAAAGATCGGAGAGATAATAGAATGATTTTAATAATTAGAAATGAGTTTTGAAAGAGGGTAAGGATTTGCTGTATCTGATTGGGTAAAGGGGAACACAAAAAAGGGAGGCGTGAGGAAGTCAAGAAAGAAAGACTTGTAAACAAGAATTTAAAAGTTGGAATTTTTATTTTTTTAACTTTTTCTTTTCTTTTCGATGGATGGAAGTTTCTTTTTTTGTATTTTGTTTTTCTCATCTGCTTTATGTGTATTTGTGATTGTTTTTGGTTTTTGTACATTTTTGTGGTTGTTATGCTCTTTCTGTTTTTTCTGTAAAAGCAAATAAATATATATATTTTTTTAAAAAAATGAAGTGGCTAAAGGTGCCTTCTGATGTGCGTGGTGGATGCAGACCCCCAACCAGATCTACCAGCTGCTTTGTGCAAGGAATTGCTTGAATTTGAATTTTGCTTTCAAACCTAGCTGTGTGAAGATACTGAAACAATCACTGTTTGGGTAAGAATCATAGTAAAAAAACAACAACAAAAAGTAATAATGAAATAATCTACACGTTGCATCGTTGCCCAGCATGCATCCTTATCTATGGTGGAAACAATGGTGATGCGCACTGCACTTCCTGTTGAAAAACACTTGCACTTTCATGCTTCAGGTTTTTTTTTTTTTTTTTTTTTTTGCGTGTGCTTTTCGTCCTGGCTTTCCCCTCCTATTGTTTTCTGTACAGACAGGCAGATGGTTCCAACGCTCTTCCGCCGCTGCTCTTTTATCCCAGTAAATCAGTTCTTTCTATCTGAGACTGTAATAACTCCTCAAAACGTGCCACCTGTAATTACTGAAATTGCAGAACTTTTCTGTAATTGCTATAATTATGTGCATTGTAAGCTCCCCCCCCCCACCGCCCGATGTTCTATTTTCAAGCAGGTTGATTGACATGGAGACTTTGTCACTGAGTGAGCACTTGGAAGTCCTCCAGCTCAAATCCCTTAGTTTCTCTGAAACATGCCACAGACGACAACAGCAATAGCTTAACCTCATGGGCAGCTTCTTGTACGCTGTATTTTTTAGCTAGAACAAAAAAAATAATAATTCTTTAGTGGTGTTTTTATTTACATGGAGATAAAAGAGTGTATTGACTGTGTGAGATGACCTTTCAGCTGGGCTGCCCTAAAGTCAAGCAAGAGCACTCGGGTTAAATTCAAGTACCTTCTTTATTCCATAGCAATACACATACAGGAGCCTGGGTCATGCAAATAATAGACCAGGGTTAGGCAAACTAAGGCCCGTGGATCAGATGTGGCCCAATCGCCTTCTCAATCTGGCCCGCAGACGGTCCAGGAATCAGCATGTTTTTACATGAGTAGAATGTGTGCTTTTATTTAAAATGCATCTCTGGGTTATTTGTGGGGCATAGGAATTTGTTCATATATTTTTTCAAAATATAGTCCGGCCCACCACATGGTCTGAGGGACGGTGGACCGGCTCACAGCTGGAAAAAGGTTGCTGACCCCTGTAATAGACTAACACATTCTAACTCAGCGGTGGAGAACTTGCAGCTCTCTGGATGCTGTTGCACTACAACTCCCATCATCCCTCAGAACTCACCATGCTGACTGGGCCTGGTGGGAGTTGGAGTCCAACAGGATCCAGAGAACAATTAGTTCTCAACCTCTGACCTAAGCAGCTCTGGCCAAATTAAAGACTCTTTGTGACCCCATGGATCAGAGCATGCCAGGCACTCCTGTCTTCTACTGCCTCCCGCAGTTTGGTCAAACTCATGCTGGTAGCTTCGAGAACACTGTCCCACCATCTCGTCCTCTGTCGTCCCCTTCTCCTTGTGCCCTCCATCTTTCCCAGCATCAGGGTCTTTTCCAGGGAGTCTTCTCTTCTCATGAGGTGGCCAAAGTATTGGAGCCTCAGCTTCAGCTTCAGCTCCAGACAATAGAACAACTCTTTTTTGCTTATCTCTGTGCCTGCGATCTCCTGGGTGATGCAAACGCTGTTAGGCAGTTGAATGTACATGCATACTTTGTCTGTTTCCCTCCCTCCCCACTCCATGTGGCCCCAGGCACTGGCAACCCGCGCTACGCCACTGGTCCGGATATTAGGAACTCAAAACAGCCCTGATGTTAGATATATGACCATCAGTTATACTTGTATCACACTAGGGGGTGTTGTGTGGCACTGGGGTTTAAGTCTCTGGCAGTGATTGGCTGAGTCACTCTCATGTCACAGAGCAGCAGTGGCTCATGGAGCAGGTGGCAGCAGTGTGCTCTCACCAGAAGAATTGTGCCCATCTGGACAGGGCAAGGCAGCAGTGGTGAGATCAGGGAGCTTTGCAGCCGTGGTCTTGTGGATGTATACAAACCTGTGGGGCCACCACTGCCAACCTGAAGTTCCCTCAACCTTGCTACTGCTTCACCCCATGCCAGTGCATGCACTCCTGACAATTAAAAACAAGTTGAGGTGTGCTGGCAGCCATTCATGGAGCATCAACAAAACAGAAGAAGCCAGGATAGGGAGCATGTTGTTTGTTTCCATTAGCTACTTTTACCCTAGGATTAGAGTTTCCTGTTAGGACCCATGCCAGCAATGAATGGCAGCTGGCTGTAACAAGCCACACCCTCCCAAATTAAAGTTCTGCAAATGTGGGAGAGAAACTCATTGGCTTGAAATGACGAATTAGCCCTATTCAAGCATTGACCTGAAAGCAGGTATGTTCCGCAGCATGTCATCGTTACAATAATAGTGCATTTGCAGTAGAGTTTCATTGTTGGGCTTTTTTTGTATATTTTTTATTTATTTTCCATATAATAATATACATTCACATCATTTTTATCCACTTTACCTCCCTGGCTCCTTACAGCCTATTGACTTCCTTCCCTTCCCTCCTCATGGCTTTCAAAATTAACCTTTATACCATTGCATTTTGTACGCTTTCCAGTTCCAATGACACTCATCACAAAATAGCTCAAAATTTGAATAAATATAGAAAGGTAGAAAACTTCTCATTACAAGTCTTCAGATAACCTTGCTAGTGATGTTAATTGCTTACAATAGTCTTTCAGATATCATATGAATTTACTCCAGTCCTTTTGGAATACTTGATCCTGCTGGTTTCGGGTTTTTCCTGTCAGCTTCACCAGTTCTGCAAAGTCCACCATCTTCATCTGCCACTCTTCTTTCGTTGGTAGTTATTGTTGTTTCCATTTTGGGGCTAAAAGAATTCTTGCCACAGTTGTTGCATACATAAACAGTCTTTTATCTTCCCTTGGTATCTCTTCACCCACTATACCAAATAAAAAGGCTTCTGGTTTTTTAATAAAAGTGTTTTTAAATATTTTCTTTAACTCATTATATGCCATTTCCCAGAAAGCCTTTATGCGGTAGATTTATATTGGACTGTGCACACATCATCCCAGTTCATTGTTACAACATTATTGCTGTGTGGAAGAGCAAAACATAAACCAGAATGTTTGTGGTATAAAAAGTGACAGGATTTCAGAAGGACTCTTTGAGAACGTGCAATGATTGGCAGTGGAGCAACAAGTCTGCATACATGATGATTTGTGCTTGTTGTTGTTGTTGTTTAGTCATTTAGTCGTGTCCGACTCTTCGTGACCCCCTGGACCAGAGCACGCCAGGCATTCCTGTCTTCCACTGCCTCCCACAGTTTGGGCAAACTCATGCTGGTAGCTTCGAGAACACTGTCCCACCATCTCATCCTCTGTCGTCCCCTTCTCCTTGTGCCCTCCATCTTTCCCAGCGTCAGGGTCTTTTCCAGGGAGTCTTCTCTTCTCATGAGGTGGCCAAAGTATCACGATCTGTCCTTCCAGTGAGCACTCAGGGCTTATTTGTGCTTAAAGGTAAAGGTAAAGGTACCCCTGCCCGTACGGGCCAGTCTTGACAGACTCTGGGGTTGTGCGCCCATCTCACTTAAGAGGCCAGGGGCCAGCGCTGTCCGGAGACACTTCCGGGTCACGTGGCCAGCGTGACATCGCTGCTCTGGCGAGCCAGAGCCGCACACGGAAGCGCCGTTTACCTTCCCGCTGGTAAGCGGTCCCTATTTATCTACTTGCACCCGGAGGTGCTTTCGAACTGCTAGGTTGGCAGGCGCTGGGACCGAGCAGTGGGAGCGCACCCCGCCGCAGGGATTCGAACCGCCGACCTTTCGATCGGCAAGCCCTAGGCGCTGAGGCTTTAACCCACAGCGCCACCTAATGGTATAATTCCTCGCGATCTTGCTTTCAGACCTGCCCCCACCCCACAACAGTACTGAAAGCGAACTGGTGTGTAACTTCCCTGATAGCATTATAAGCACCACAAGCATCACAAATGTGGAATAAAAAGCACATCTAGAGGAGCCACTAAGCGTGCTCAGCAGGACACAGGAAGATCTACAGCAGAAGTTGTGTGTTTGCCTCCTTCTCTCCCCCTAGTTTGAGCCCACACACTTTCATGTGAATGTCTGATTAGGGCTGTTGCATTCCTGTTATATTTCAGGTAATGCCAACTTGTTAAATGTTATCAAAAACAAAGCATCCCCCTTTCAGAACTATTCTTTTTAAAACTCTGGCTCCCTGCCTCCCCAGAAGAATATGTGAGTTTAGTGGGTGAATATGATTCATCAATGTCTTTAATTGGGCATGATATTCTAGAATCCTGCTTATTACTGAAGATTTCTTAGATACTCTATTTTTTATTTTAAAAACCCAACTGCACAGTTTTCTGAACTTTGCACATCGCGCAAAGACGAATACAGTTCTACATTTGCAACGATGAAATATGGTTTTGTGATGCGGGGAAAGGACAATAATTGCTTATTGTGAGTTTCTCCCATGTTTTGTCCCCAGGGACCTCAATGAAATGCTGGATCTCACTGTTCTCTAAATCTACAGAACTTTACCATCTGGCTGTTTGGAATGTCATAGCGAGGGCTCTAACATCTCTGAGTACACAGTCCTCTTTTTCTGATTGTGGAGATCGTTAGCTCCTCTGACAGTCCTGGGCTTCCTAGGAGGAAAGCAATTAAAGCAGCTAAGCACAGGGTAAAGGCAGCTCCATTGGCACCAGAACCAAATGCAGACTATTTTTAGCTCTGTTATAAGTTGACTATATGAATTTAGAATGATGGAAATGGGAAAGAAAGCAGTTTTTGGCAATGTCTGCTCCTGTTTACAATCTTTCCTCCCTGGCAAGGAATTTCCATGTTGCTATAGCAATCTTACAAAAATCAGGTTGACACAGGCAATTCCGAACCGCCCCCCCCCCCATTTTCATGGCTAATTTAGTGATGCCGTGACTTGGAACTTTTCAAAGGGGAAACTTAAATTATTTAGTCTTCTCTGAGCTCTGTGGTTCCCATGAAATGTGCTCTGCCCGACCTTAGCAGACACAAGAAGATTGTGCCTTGTATAGCAAGGGTTGGGAACGTCAAGCCTGGGGGGCCAAATGTGGCCTGCTTGACCCTTCCGTCTGGCTGGCCACGTCCTCCACTAGCCCTGCTTAGTGTCATCCGTGAGTGTTTTTGGCTACCTGGAAAGTGAAAATGCCTCTTTTTCGCCTTCATGGAGAGACTGTGTGTGTGTGTGTGTGTGTGTGTGTGTGTTGGTGTGTGCACCTGAACCACTGACCCCATGTGGCCAAAATGTGGCCTACTGCACAAAGGTAAAAGTCCATCTCTTGCTCTGCTCATTTTTGCCTCTTGCCCCAGCCCCCCTCCCTGGTATGTGGCCCCCTAAATGTTGCTGCCAAGAACTGAGATCTTTGTCATTCCTATTTTCCCAGTAAACCCCCTCAGGAAGAGGTGCTTTAAACTGGTGCCTGAGCAGTTTGTCACAGTGTCTGAAAATGGATGCAACTTCACGACAAAGGTGGTGACAACTTGTGCGTTTATTTGGCCCACTCAGAACAATTCTGCACGCCTGCGCACACATAACCCAGGACTGCAGATGGGGCTCGTGTCTCTTTCGATGCTTCCTTGCTTTGCTGCCAGCAGTTCCAGCAGCTGCAGCTTTCCCCAGCTATAACTATAGCCTGCCACCTGCCCAATTCCCTTCCTTCTGTGAATGCTCCATTTCCCTCCTCCCCAAGCCAGCCAGGAACAGGAGAGGCAAGAGAACTAGGCAAAACTTCAGCTATGGGTGTAGAGGTAAGGAAAGCTACGCTGTCTGGGAATGGCAGCGCATCTGCTGGGCATGAAGAAGGGTCCCAGGTTCAGCCCCTAGCAGCCCTTGGTGAGATCACTGCCTGAATTCCTCAAGAGCTGCTTCCAGTCAATGTAGATAATTCTGCCCTGGGTGGGCCAATTGTTTAACTCAGCATAAGGTATATTCCTTTGTAACTGTGAATACCAACATTGTTCTTAAAGGGGTGGGTCTCTTGACTAAGGGCAAATCTACACTGGTCAGTTATGACATCAAAAATGTGTTATAAAAATGTGACACCAGAGGGTGCTGTAGAGCAGCAATCCGTCATCAATGAGAAATTGCATTGCGTGGCAAGTTCCCGCCTCCCCCCAGTGGAAATAAAGACACATGACACAAATATTTAAGGTTCATGGGCTAAATGTGAGAGCCATTATTCCATATTTTTAACAGCGTTTTTATACAATCTGTGTAGATCCAGCCTAAGTCCAGATCTGGTGATCATATGGATAGATATCAGTTCTTGGCATGTAGCTGAGCTATTAAGGGGATCTCAGCTGTTGCTTTTCCCATTTCTTTCATTGTTTTTTTCTTAAAGTGTTTGCACACCCAGATTTGTGTTATGCATTCGTGTTTCACAGTAGAGAAAGCCATTTCCTCCAGCATCCCCAGTGGCTAGATTGTTGGGCTGGAGACATACATCCTCACTCAGTGATGTAGCTCCATTAGCAAGTCCTTATCTCTGAATAAAGTACCTCACAGGATTGAACATGGGCAAAAACAGCAAATGAAATCCCTTATAAGGCGGGCATGATCACCCACCCCAACCAACGACCAAAGATCAGAGAAATCCTCTGGACTTCAGACCTCAAGTGAGCACACATTCATGCCTTCCAACACTTCTCTGATAAAAATAGGGACGTCCTACTCCATAATAATAATTTTATCATTTATACCCCACCCATCTGACTGGGTTTCCCCAGCCATTCTGGGCAGCTTCCAACATATATAAAAACAAAATAAAACATAAAACATTCCCTATAGAGGGCTGCCTTCAGATGTCTTTTAAAAGTGGTATAGTTACTTAACTCCCTACCTTCCAACATTTCTCCAATGAAAATAGGGACGTCCTAAGGAAAAGCGGGACATTCCAGGATCAAAACAGAAACTGGGACGGGTTCTGTAAATCCGGGACTGTCCCTAAAAAATAGGAACACTTGGAGGGTCTGTACATTGTGTCAGCCTGGCTGTTACCTTGAAGGTGAAGTCTCTGAAATAGGTATCAAGTGGTCCTTCTCCAGGCCCACATAGCAGACAGGCTACTCGTGAGAAAAGCCTGTACCTGGAGGATAAACAGACCACCAGATTCCTCAACAGAAGCACTGAGTTGCGCTCAACATTGAGGGGGGGGGCTTCATGCGTGCGCCACCCCCTCCAACTGAAAAAGAACTCCAACCCCCTCCAACATGAATTGAATGTGAATATACAGCCAACCCGGCCAAGCCGACTCAGCCCACCACACACACCCCGCCGCCACCCTTTCTACATACACAGAGAATTGTGGGTCAGAGTGGCTCACACCCACTAGAAAGCTATCAGGACATAGTTTCTCAGTGGCCTGAACAAGATAAAAATTTCCTTCCAGGCACCTGCCCCCTACTCCAATTATGAGATGCTCAAAATTGAAAACAAACGAAACTTGCTTTTTAAAAAGAAAAGGATCTCGTAGAGGTTAGCATGTTGACTTTCCTAAATTAAGCACAAATGCCTGGATGTATAATCACATTCAATTAATGTTAGTCTCTGACCCTGACAATACGGCCTTGTCCTCATCTATGTTCACTAGGCGAAATTTATGCCACATTTTTGAATATAATGAGCAGGTATTATTAGCAATGCAAGTCCCTACATCCCTTTTAGTCTGAGTTGTTTTAACTGTTTCCTGCGTGTCTCTGTAGCCATAGAAAGGATTTGGGTCTTGCGGGGTTTTGTGCCAGCTTCATCCATCAGATTCCAGCAACAAAACAAGTCAGTTCAATGGCTGCCCAGTACCGGGGAGAAGAGAAAGTCTCTACCAAGCTTACAAGCGACTGAAAGGGAGAGTAGTCTGCTGCAATGGAAAACTCTGTGATCAATGCCAAAGGAAATGGACAGCGTTCATTGTGCGAGTGTGCGCCAGGAAGGAACAGCTGTGCTACGTGTGTGCCATGGAGGGGCCATCTGCACAATGTATTCCGCCCCAGCTGCACAGAGAAAGAGCATATAGCTAGATGACATTTCAACAGAACATGCTCTCTACACAAGAGGGAGTTTGTTTCTTTTTGAAAACCTGATCTGCTGCATTCATCCAGGCCACAATTATACCATTGTCCCAAACACTGGTTAGATCAGATCATAACTATTGGACATCCTGGCCTAAATGGCACAGGAAAGAACTCTCTAGCCGGACATTAAAAGGGCATATGGCCCAACTGTGCTTAGGAAGATGGCAATGGGCAAGGACTGCAGATCATTGGTGAGCAAATCCTTCTCACCACCATGTGGTCTTCCTCTAATCTCTTTATCTCCCAGCCCTAACTTGGAAGCATTTAGAGCTGAGCGAGGGCAGGAGTTCCAGTGGGTTACCTGGATGTGGAACAAAGAGGAGCCACAGGGAAGGGTGGAATGACCACGTTGCCCAATCGATCTCCACTCTATAGCTTTATGCAACCCACCACACATGGGTTGGAGGATGTTGGGTTGAAATAAACGACAGACGAGTAGTGGTGTCATCTGGGAGGCATCCCTCGAGCATGTCTCGAGGAGTCTCTTTTATTGAATATTACAGCATTGCTACATATGTGCTCGTTGCTGATTGGTTAACACAAGTACAAAGCAAAGGTTACCTATAGGCATTAATCACCAATAGACCAAAGGCTGGGAAAGGGAACACAGAATTGGACAGGTGTGAAAACCTCCTTGTTAAACTATTACTAGCGATTAATATACAGCATTCATCCGTAAATGTGGTCAACCAAGCACTAAGAACAGGTCAGACTAAGAACAAGTCAGAATGCAATCTTTTCATGATCTCATGGTGAACTGAACATTCTAGGGTGATATGCAGAAACAAAACTTTCCTTCAGGAGGAGAAGGAGAAACTGGAGAATCGTCGGGAACTATGGCGGGGACGCCAGATTACTCCTTATCTCTACTCAAACAAACAAAGATGGCATGTGATGCAGCTGAAATTACATGGGAACAGAAGAAGAGAAAGAGCGAAAAAGACAGGGAATTTACAGGATATAGAACTCCTTCTGCAGAAATAAAATTTATTAAATGTGTTAATATGAATGGAAGTCAAGAACTCTGTAGCTGCTGATAAGGGACTAAGGTCAGGACTGAATGTAATTGGATTAATCAGGATTTTGGAAGCAGGAAGAAATAAGAACTTTGCACCCTGAAACCCAGCACGCAGGAAGTCACACAAATTTTATAATTGGCTTTATAATTGATACACATTTGGATATGAATTGTAATTTGACATTGGTGAAATGTGGCTGTTATTGGACTTTAGTAATCGAAAATTATTTAATAATAAAAAAGAGCAACCCACCACAAAAGACATGGGCATAGACCAGAGACTATGGTTTGAAGCAAGTGTGAAGGAGCCATCAGTAGTAGTTAGTGGGGTGCGACAACAGTGCTTGCCTGACCTCCTGTCACCATTATCACTGTGACTTAACAGGTGCTGCCCTTGCAGCACAAAGCAGGTCGAATCTACCACACGCGTTTTATTTTATTGCCCATATCATGCAGAAATATATGATAAGCATTTGGAGCCCTTATTGGAAGAGGGGATCTATCACACCGCCTCTTCCAGGGTGTCCTTTCTGCTGAATAATTGCACAAATGACACTGTGGGGAATGTAGTGAGATTTTTGAGTGACGCCACAAAACTACGTCACCATATGTCCTAAGAGCCCCCTTTATATTTCACGAGGTCTGGACAGTTTGGTCCGAAAGTATCTCCTACTATGACTCGTTGCCAGTGTTGTGTTTTGATCCATGTATTCGTGCTCTTTTTATGCCAGTAAAGGAGATGGATGGATCGACTTAGCAGGAGTTAGAGGGGCAGGACAACAGTGAAGCCTGTGTGGTACATCTCACTGCCACTTTGCCCTCCTCCCTCCAGGTTGTTGTTGTTTAATCGTTTAGTCATGTCCGACTCTTCGTGACCCCCTGGACCAGAGCACGCCAGGCACTCCTGTCTTCCACTGCTTCCCACAGTTTGGTCAAACTCATGCTGGTCGCTTCGAGAACACTGTCCAACCATCTCGTCCTCTGTCATCCCCTTCTCCTTGTGCCCTCCATCTTTCCCAACATCAGGGTCTTTTCCAGGGAGTCTTCTCTTCTCATGAGGTGGCCAAAGTATTGGACCCTCAGCTTCATGATCTGTCCTTCCAGTGAGCACCCAGGGCTGATTTCCTTCAGAATGGATAGGTTTGATCTTCTTGCAGTCCATGGGACTCTCAAGAGTCTCCTCCAGCACCATAATTCAAAAGCATCAATTCTTCGGCAATCAGCCTTCTTTATGGTCCAGCTCTCACTTTCATACATCACTTATACAGCCTTGTCGTACTTCTTTCCCAATTTTGAACCAATCAGTTGTTCCATATCCAGTTCTAACTGTAGCTTCTTGTCCCACATAGAGATTTCTCAGGAGACAGATGAGGTGATCAGGCACTCCCATTTATTTAAGAACTTGCCATAGTTTGCTGTGGTCGACACAGTCAAAGGCTTTTGCATAGTAAGCCCCAGCAACAGAAGTGATGGTAGATCAGGTAAACCCTGCCACACCACAAACTGCTTGTGCATCACAGATCAAATGCTACAGAGAGAACATGCATATCATCGCACAACATAATGCTTTTTCCTAGAGCCAATTCACATATTTGGGTGTACATCATCAAATGCTGAACAACTGAACTATTTTCAGGCATGTGTGAACTAGCTCTTCTGAATACTTATTTTTGTTTTGGTGGGCCTGCTATAAGTATGAGTAAATCTGGATTGAGTGCAGTGAATATTCCTTATTTGAGAATCTCTTATTATCACAGGTACCCACAACTTAAAGCAAAGCCCCTCCAAAAACACCTTATGTGTTGCTTACAATCCATCTGGCAGCCTTGTCCTCTGACTTCCTCGCCTGGAAATCCTAGCTATATGTGCTGTGTCAGTGGAGGAAGGTGGGTTTCACCATAAGGTGTGGATTTCCTTGCATCTCATTAGGTACAGGTAGCTGTCCCAGAAAGTAATTACGCCAGCCATCCCAGATGGACACAAGAGAGGGGCAGATGCACTGAGCAATTGGCTAAATGGAACGCTGAGTCCCTGGTCTCCCCAGCAATCTCATGACTCATTAATAGCAGGCAACTGGCCACGGGGACCTAAAAAACCACGCTTTGACAGCTGCGAGAATGAGGGCATTTATTTCCTCCACACTATAATCTGAAAAGTGCAATGTGGGAATGTAGACAGACGATCCTTCAGTTACTGAATTGGATGTCTGTTTCATGGTGCAGTGCAGCCAAGCCTTTCCACCACCCCAATTGTGTGTCTGTTGTGTGTCATCCGTTTGTTCCTCTAAACCTGGATATTAGCACAAAAACACCATGGTACACTGCAGTCATCAAGGAAGCATGGCTCTGCTACCCAGGCTCATCAAACAGAGGCTCATTTTCCACCACTCTGCATGAGCATCGTTCTTTGTGCTATAAAGGAAGCTGCCTTATTCCATGTTTCCATCTTGTTCAGCATTATCTACACCAACTGGCAGTGATTCCCCAGGGTTTTAGACAGGAGATGCAGATGTAAGAAAGCATCTGTTTCTGTTCCAACCCAGATTTATTGCATGCAGCACTGTTTCTGTTCCACTGCAGTTCAGCTTCTGACAAAATCCACGCTATTAATTCCAATGCCATTCATTTCAAGGCAAAAGAAATGCAGGTGTATGGCGTTGTATCAGTTGCATATAAGAGAGCCAGTGTGGTGTAGTGGTTAAGAGTGGTAGACTCGTAATCTGGTGAACCGGGTTCGCATCCCCGCTCCTCCACATGCAGCTGCTGGGTGACCTTGGGCTGGTCACACTTCTTTGAAGTCTCTCAGCCTCACTCACCTCACAGAGTGTTTGTTGTGGGGGAGGAAGGGAAAGGAGATTGTTAGCCGCTTTGAGACTCCTGCAGGTAATGATAAAACAGAATATCAAATCCAAACTCTTCTTCATCATCATCATCATTTGCAGACTGAAAGCAACAACAACTGACAGCAAATACCAATTGTATTTGGTGGATTGAATTCCATTCTGGCCATGGAGTGAAAAGTCAAACACTGGCAATTTCCACTCCCATTTCTGTTTTTGTTGGAATAGGGCTGCCAGGGATTGTAACTACAATCTTTTCTGTGCAATGCAGATGCTTTGTCTTTGAGACACGCTCCTTCCCCAGTCAGCTTTCTCCCCATCTACCTCCTTGCAGCTTGTCAGCACTGGCAACAGCCTTCTCCTTCATCTCATTGGAAGCAATGGTGTCTCTTATCTAAGATGCTGCCAAGGATGTCCAATCCACACAGGCTTCTTGGAGAGGTTTGTGCCCAAGCTAAGCCAAGTATCCCCCCCCCCCTCAAATCACTTTTTTCAAAAGTGACAGGGGCATTTAGTGACTCTGTGAATTTTCAGCAGGGGTGGCCTCACTTTTATGAGATGGTGGTCACGATCTTCTTGTTAGCAGCTCAGCCTACACTCGAGTAGGACCCTGGCAGAGACACGTGCCCGACTGGCATGTTCTCTCCCTCCTGGTCAATCGTTCAGGAGCTTCAAAAGCTTTCTTCAGCCCGAACATCACAGCGACTGATGCCAACTGACACCGGCACACTTAGGGATCCGCAGAGTTTGCGCATCATGCGTAACAGACCTCAGCAACTCAGCATGTTGGCTAATCTACTTTATTTACATATCAACACACACAGAGCACTGCAACATGGCTCCCTCTCTCTCTAGCATCAGACAGCAAAGAGAAAAAGAACAAAGGACAATAGTCCCACTTCACAGAACACAGTAACACAAACATCCTGTCTCCGTCACTTCCCACTCTGTGGAGTCAAAACATGTACAGTCATGTGAAAGACAACAATCCCATGACTGCAATCATGGAGCAGGAATTCTAACACTTTTCTCCCCCAAAATGTATTTGGGAATGATGCTGTTGCATTCTGTCCCACGGGTGCAGATAGGCTGCTGTGATGAAGCAATAACAAGACTGCTGTAGTTACAATTAAGAAAAACTAACTCTTGGCTGTCTCATAAAGTTAAGACCACCACCCCTGAAATGCAATAAATTTGCCCATCCCTGAAAATTAATTCCCTTTTCGGCCAAAGCTCATGAAAACTCCTGAGCTAAATACTTCACCCAAGCTTCACTACTTTCCATAAGCTGATGCCATTTTGTTGCCGAGATTTCTTTATTTATTGGCACTTATTAGACACCTCATGGAACATCAAAGTAAGCCTGTATACAATAGATCTTTCCTGTACCATTTTAAGACAGCTCTTCCTCCACTTCTGCCACTAGACTCAGGAGAGACAGCCAGTTGGACCAGGACATGGCAAACTAGGCTTTAAAATCCCACCCAGCTGTAAAGCTCACTGGCTTGCGTCAGTCACAATTTCTCAGCCTAACCCTTAGGTAGGCAAACTAAGGCCCGGGGGCCGGATCCGGCCCAATCCCCTTCTAAATCCTGCCCACGGACAGTCTGGGAATCAACGTGTTTTTACATGAGTATAATTGTTCTTTTATTTAAAATGCATCTCTGGGTTATTTGTGGGGCCTGCCTGGTGTTTTTACATGAGTAGAATGTGTGCTTTTATTTCTAATGCATCTCTGGGTTATTTGTGGGGCATAGGAATTCGTTCATTTTTCAATGCCCCTCCCTCCTTGCTCCCATGCCATTACCCCTGCTGCAATGCAGCCTGATGCCTTACCTCACCCTGACTTCATACAATTCTAGGATTCTAGGGGTACTACAAATCCTCCAATGGGGGCTGCACAACGATAGTGAGGCATCTAATCATAAGCCTGCATTTTTATCAAAGCTTATATTTTTGATTAAGGCCTGTATATTATGATGAGCTTAAAGATTTTCAAATGTTTCATGCCAGGCAGAAGACCAGCTGCCTAAGAACCTTGGCAATGTTTATTCTCCTGGACAAGGGGGCCCCCTGATTTATAGCAGAAAACAATTCTCAAAGTCGTAAAAAGGGAATTACAGGCTGAGAGCGAGGACACTGACCTTGCATGTTGCAAAGTACAATTAAGCTGTAAGAGTGGTTAAATTAAGAGTTGGTAAATAGTAAAATAAAACCATGTGCCTCCCATTAAACTTGAGCCATATTTTCCTAAGGTTAAAAGGCCAAGAGCATCTGGCTGGCAGAAATCAAGAGAGTATTTTGGGAAGTCTTTTTCTAAAGTTGTTTCTTTCTTAAACTGAGATCCTTTTAAGATTTCTTTTCCTTTTAAAAGGTTATTTATGTTATGTATTAAATATATTGGCTTAAATGTAATTATGCAAAGGATTTAGAAACTAAGAAATGTTAAATCCTTATGCTAGATTCTTATTTCATATAGTTGAAAGAGATCACAGGGGCCATCAGCCCAGCCCCCCTGCCAAGCAGGAAACATCATTAGAGCACACATATGGTTGTCAGGCCTTTGTTTAAAGACCTCCAAAAGAAGGAGATCTTTCAATGTTGATGTGAATTCAAGATCCTTGACATCTGTTTAAGATAAAAATTTAAGATTAACCATTTGTTTTGGAGGGCAATAGGGCAAGGAGGGCAAGAGGTGAGCTGGTAATTAAGGTTCCTTGTTGAGACACATGTAAGATATATTACTACTTATTTGTCATTTATAGATAGAAGAATATATAGCTTTTTGTTTCCCATAAAAGGGCAAAAGGAAATGGGTGTATCTTTTGTGATTGGTTCTAGCAAACAGCCAATAGGAATTTCAACCAGGCTGATTGGACAGAGGCAGCCACAGGAGGAGCAAGGGGGCTGGGTTAAGGAAATATAAGTGCTGGCCAGAATGGCAGGAGGGCAGGCCAGAGCTTGGTAACCATATACCACTGTGCCTCTCATTTATTTGTCTGACAAATAAATTATTATTTTAATTTCTCTATTGCTGCGTTGAATATTTCATTCCAGCTAAGCGTTAACCACAAGCAGGGTGCTACAATAGCCTTACATTTTTATGCATACAGAAAGATATATCTTCCTTAGATGCTGATTAGATGCTTGAAGCATGGCCTTCGCATGCTTGATTAGCTAGTGGGTCAAGTGGTGTAGAATCTCAACTTTCGTTTCGTAGAGGGATTTTGAGTGCTTTTGTTTGTGAAGGGAAATAAATCTGAGCATCTGTAGAAAGTGAAGTTCAAATGAAAGTTAAACAAATAGAAGCTTTCACTTTTTCAGAATGACACCCATCCTCCTGTGAAACCCAGAATGTAACCAACTGTTTCAGGAGATTCCTGTGAATAAGATTTTACTAAGGGAAGATTTGCTTTGTAAATATTACAGAAATAATTGTCGGCTACGCAAATAAAGTCTATTGATTGACTGATTGATTGATTGATTGGGAGCAGGATGTGTGCCATTGCCAGCTTGTTGGAGGAAAGGTAAGATAAAAATGAAATAAAATAATTTGTGTATTATGGAAAGGAAAATTAGTAAAACCTGTTATCAGTACATGGAGCCTTATTTCCAGTCTGAGGTTCTTCAGTAGCAACCATCACCAGCAGGAGAAAAATTGGCTTCACCACATGCTGACAATCAATTGGTTTGTGCCCCAGAGAACTTTCAGTGTTGTGTAGAAAATATTGACATTTACCTAAAGGTTGCCATCTTCTTCAGGCTTGGAACAATGAGTCTTCTGAGGACAATGTACAGGCTGGATCATTTGATATATTTATTTTAGCTTTGTTTTTTTGTTTAGGTTTCGGCAGCTACTGAAACTTTATGTTTTAAACACACATTGAAGAGTGACTCGGCCATTGTACCGTATATTTTATATTATACACTATACAAAATTTGAGTAATTTGATCCTTTTAAGATCAGGGGGTTTGGATTGTTATGCATATTTATTTTTACTATATATGTTGGTTTTTTAAAATATTTTTGTTGTAAACAGAAATGTTTGTGGGGAAATGGTGAATGAATGAATAACCTAGGGCAGGCGCCCCCAAACTCAGCCCTCCAGCTGTTTTGGGACTACAATTCCCATCATCCCTGACCACTGGTCCTGTTAGCTAGGGATGATGGGAGTTGTAGTCCCAAAACATCTGGTGGGCCGAGCTTAGGGATGCCTGACCTAGGAGGAGCAAAATCAGTTTGACAGCTGAGACAAAGCCCCCATTCTAGCTTTCCAGCAAGTGGGCCCCTGTTGCTTAGGTAAAAGGTAAAGGTAAAGGACCCCTGGACAGTTAAGTCCAGTCAAAGGCAACTATGGGGTTGCAGCGCTCATCTCGCTTTTAGGCCGGGGGAGCTGGTGTTTGTCCACAGACAGCTTTTTGGGTCATGTAGGCAGTATGACTAAACCGCTTCTGGTGCAACAAAACACCATGACGGATGCCAGAGTGCACAGAAATGCTGTTTACCTTCCTGCCAGTGCGGTACCTATTTTTCTACTTGCACTGGTGTGCTTTCAAACTGCCAGGTTGGCAGGAGCTGGGACAGAGCAATGGGAGCTCACTCCGTCATGGGGATTCGAACCGCCGACCTTCCAGTTGGCAAGCCCAAGAGGCTCAGTGGTTTAGACCACACCACTACCCGCATCCCCAGCAAAGCAGCTGGGAGGACACGGAAAGTGTGTGGGTTGTTCTTCTTAATCAGTTAGTGTTGCTTTAGTCAGTATGACAACTTATCTGATTGGAATACTGGGTCATTTTTGTGTTCTTCTCTGTTCTTCATTGGTAATAAATAATGATGTTCGTAGCTGCTATGCCTCCAGTTACAGGCAAAGTTTTGTTTGCTAACATATACATAACACTTGGGGAGGTGGAAATTATAACATTATATATTGTTTTGAATTTACCTTTTGTATGTGGGCAGCTACGCCATGCAGCATTCTGCGAGGATGCTGTCTTTAACAGAATCAATTTTGTTTTGAGTCTCTGCCTCGCCATCACCAAGTCCAACTGCATTGGCAGTAGATGGAACTGTGAAGCTTCTACAGTAGCCAGGAGCTGGCAAGACTCATACTCATCTTCACAAGTTTGTATTCACAACGATGTGTTGAACTCAAAGTGGTTTCTGCATCCTCTAGTCATCTGTCCCGAGATTTTGATGCCAACAAAAACAGAGAAGTGTTCCAGGCAAAGAGAAGTAATGAGACTGTTGTTGGGCATTGTGCTTAAGTATCAAAAAGCCATAATCTCTGCTTATAAAAGCCAGCCACAAAACTCAGCATCCTTGAGCAATCATCACCTAGAGCCCTGAAATTGCCCGTTGTGATTTCTGGGATAGCTCAATTGATACAGCATGGGGTTTTTCATCTCGGAATCATGGGTTCAAGACCCACACTGGGCAAAAAATTCCTACATTGCAGGGGATTGGACTAGATGACCTTTGTGGTCTCTTCCAACTCTTCAGTTCTAGGGTTCTACGTAGGCTTGGGTCCATCCACCTCTGTCCTGCGTTACATCTTTGAACCTTGCAGCAGGCAACTGTGAGCTGCCCACGATTTAAAATTCCCTGTACTACCCCACCAGAGTGATGCTACAGCAAGGCATTGTGGGAAAGTTTACCCACATGGAAGGGGGGGTTCATAATTGCACACGGCAGATGCTGCTGCTGTTGCTCACCATGGTTAGTGAGCACATGGTTGGGGTGGTTAAAAGTATTAGGGATAGCCATGAAGGATCTCAGTGTTAGTTTCTGTTCTTATCACTGAGCAGCTGCGTGGAGTCACTGGACTCTGTTTACATTCCAGGGCTTCCAGGCCTTACCGGTTTGGCCGAGTGGAGATTCCGACATTTTTGGTTATGTATGCCTACATACAAAAGGTAAATGCAGAGAAGATAAGCTGCGTTCCGTTCTTCTGCCGTTTGTCATCTAGGCTCCATAACCTTTTTTGGTTATGGGCCCAGATGATGGAATCCAGAAGAACGGCAGAAGAACGGAATGCAGTTTATCTTCTCTGCATGTCAAGAAGATTGATGAGTTATGTTAAAGACACTCAGACCTGGTTCTGGTCTAGTTGCCTATGGGCATTTGGGTCGTCTTCTATGCCAGTGATGGGGCACCTGCAGCCCATGGGCCTTATTAGGCCCACTGGGCCTCCCCATCTGACCCATGAGGCTGTTGGGGCCAAGCCATGCCCACCTTTCCTACACCCAGTCTCATATATGATGCCAGGTGAGAGGCAGGGAAGGATGAGGCTGAGCCAAAGGAGATTTGCAAGGACCAACCATCAACTGATTGTCAGGGGTTGCATAGCGCCACACATAGAGCTATGGAAGCCCAACATTCAGTTCATTGAATCAATGTCAAAGGGACCCTCCATATGTTACGATAATGACACAAGAGCCACTTCCCATGTTTTCATGCCCGCTGCTACTTCAACGTTTGAAAGCCCAGTCATCATGTGGATGGGGCTCATTGTGTCATTCCTGCCCAACTAATGGTTCACTACCCTGGAAATAAAGTGGTGACTAAGTGAGAAGAAGGGGACGCGGGTGACGCTGTGGGTAAAACCTCAGTGCCTAGGACTTGCCAATCGTATGGTTGGCGGTTCAAATCCCCGCAGCGGGGTGAGCTCCCGTCTTTCGGTCCCAGTTCCTGCCCACCTAGCAGTTTGAAAGCACCCCTAAGTGCAAGTAGATAAATAGGGACCGCTTTATAGCGGGAAAGTAAATGGCGTTTCCGTGTGCTGCGCTGGTGCTGGATCGCCAGAGCAGCTTCGTCACGCTGGCCACGTGACCCGGAAGTGTCTCCGGACAGCGCTGGCCCCCGGCCTCTTAAGTGAGATGGGCGCACAACCCTAGAGTCGGACACGACTGGCCCGTACGGGCAGGGGTACCTTTACCTTTACCTTAAGTGAGAAGAGTTCACAAATGGAGCCAACAGTGGCAGCAGTGTAGAAGACTTGGAGAATAATAATAATTTATTATTTATACCCCGCCCATCTGGCTGCGTTTCCCCAGCCACTCTGGGCAGCTCCCAACAGAATTTTAAAAACACAGTAAAACTTCAAACATTTAAAGCTTCCCTAAACAAGGCTGCCTTCTGGTGTCTTCAAAAAGTCAGATAGTTGTTTATTTCCTTGACATCTGTTGGGAGGGCATTCCACAGGGCAAGCAGCACTACTAAGAAGGCCCTTTGCCTAGTTCCCTGCAACCTCACTTCTCACAGTGAGGGAATCGCCAGAAGACCCTCGGAGCTGGACCTCAGTGACTGGACAGAACGATGGGGTTGGAGACGCTCCTTCAGGTATACTGGGCCAAGGCCATTTAGGACTTTAAAGGTCAGCACCAACACTTTGAATTGTGCTCAGAAACGTACTGGAAGCCAATGTAGGTCTTTCAGTACCGGTGTTATATGGTCTCAGCGGCCAGTCCGTCACCAGTCTGGCTGCCACATTCTGCATTAGCTGTAATTTCCGGGTCACCTTCAAAGGTAGCCCCACGTAGAGCACATTGCAGTAGTCCGAGAAGAGACTCCTCTGCCAGTACCACGCCATTTGAAGGGTCTTCCACTGACATGCAATGGAAAGGGAGAAGGGAAGGAGAAAAATGTACAGTATTCTGTTGCCCCCCCTTTTTTTTTTTAATTTCCTTGATATTGTGTTAATTTTATACTGGTGGCTTTCTGTTAAGCATTATGGTATCTGAATTAATTATTTGGAAAACTGATATTCTCCTGTGTGTGTTTGTTGTTGGTTATTTTTTTAAAAATAAACAAATAACTTGCTATATGATGGGCAATTACACAAATCAGTGTTAAAAAGAAAATACAAGTCTACCTATACAAACAGCATATATAAGAAGAACACAAGGAAACCCATCCTTAATTAGCAGAAAGAACTTTGGGGGAGCCAACATCAGGAAGTGAAAGATTAAATGGGTACATTTGTATGATAATTTTAGAAGATAAATGTTTGGATGTTTCATCGAGAGGAAGAAAGCAATCATCATTGATCTCCCGTGGAGGATTGAAATGTGTTTTGCATTTTGTACCACCATAAACTTTTAATCTGCAACTAATTGAGCTTTTCCAAACTTCAAATTAACTGCATTATCCTATATGTGTCTAATCAGAGGTAAGCCCCAATGAGGCTTACTCCTAGGTAAGTGAGTAGGCAATTGCAGCCCTAATTAAGGCTGTACTGAATGTTCATCCAGTAGTTGGAAAAAAGCACTTTTGGAAAACAAAATGTTCCCAGATTCATCCCCTGTGCTCACCTTATTGACTACCTCTTAACTACCTGTTTGTTCCCTTATCAGCTGCAGCTTTGACACTCTTTTGGGTGGTTTGTTTGTTTGTTTGTAAAAATCCATTGGTCTTCTAGAGCTGTATAGTGGTACCTCAGTTTTCGAACGTCTCCATTGGCGAACATTTCAGTTTTCAAATGCTGTAAATGCTTTGGTTTTTGAACACGCCTCAGAAGTCGAACCTGGCTTCCACTGAGTGCAAGATCCTGAGGCCTAGCTGTCGGCTGTTGAGTTTTTGGTTTTTGAATGTTTCATACCTCGAACGGTCTTCCGGAACAGATTACGTTCGAAAACTGAGGTACCACTGTACTTGCTCCTTTGCTGAAGATGGCCACAAGGCAGGAACAGTCTCGTGAGAAAAGAGCACAGAGGTACAGTCTTTTGCTCCTTTAAAAAAAAAAAAAAATTATACAATGGTACCTCGGGTTACATACGCTTCAGGTTACAGACTCCGCTAACCCAGAAATAGTGCTTCAGGTTAAGAACTTTGCTTCAGAATGATAACAGAAATTGTGCTCCGGCGGCATAGCAGCAGCAGGAGGCCCCATTAGCTAAAGTAGTGCTTCAGGTTAAGAACAGTTTCAGGTTAAGAATGGACCTCTGGAACGAATTAAGTACTTAACCCGAGGTACCACTGTACTTAAAGTTGCCCCAGTACCTCCCAGCTGAGTTAGTTCAAGGAAACCCTGTTGAGTAAAGCAGGTGAGTTACTTCTGTATGAGCTAACGAGCACTTGGACATTGTTGTTAGCTAAAAGCTGATTTTACCCTTTTTAAAAAATATATATATATATTAAATTTTTCCTCCTTAATAACACAAACCACAAAGCAAATTAATACACAAAAACAGAAAAAGAAAAAGAAAAAGAGAAGAAGAGAAAAAAAAAGAAAAAAAGGAAAAAAGGGAGGGGGGAAAGGGGGGAACAATAAACAAACAGACAATAATAACAAACTTAATTCTTCACAAATCCAACTTTTTAAACATCTTGATTGACTTCCTCAAATCCCTCCCTTCTGAGTTTCCTTGTAATTTAAAAGTAACAGCTTTCCAATATCATTATTAAACTAAAACAATTTCCAATTATAGTCATCTTATTCACTTTTCTTGACATTCTGAATCCCATTTATTTAATTATAACTTAATTTGTCCTAGGCCTATTTGTTTCTTTCAAGTAGTTTCTATTTTTTTATATTACATTATTTGTTCAAATAGTCCTTGAATTTCCTCCAGTCCTCTTGAAGCTCCTCTTCTTTCTGGTCACGGATTCTTCCAGTCAGGTCAGCTAGCTCCAAAAAGTCCATCATCTTCATCTGCCAATCTTCCACTGTTTGTAGTTCTTGTGTTTTCCAATTTTTAGCAAGTAATATTGGAGCGGCCGTTGTGGCATACAAAAATAATTTAACATCTTTCTTGGGCAATTCTAAACCTGTTATTCTAAGGAGAAAGGCCTCTGGTTTCTTAATAAATGTATATTTCAACATTTTTTTCAGTTCATTATAAATCTTCTCCCAGAAGTCTTTCACCTTGGGACAAGTCCACCACATATGGAAAAAAGTACCTTCTTTTTCTTTACATTTCCAACAAAGATTATCACTTTTGTGATAAATCTTTGCTAATTTTACAGGGGTCAAGTACCATCTATACATCATCTTCATAATGTTTTCCTTTAACATCGTACATGCAGTGAACTTAACCCCTTTCCTCCATAGCCTCTCCCAGTCCTCCATCATTATATTATGTCCCACATCCCTTGCCCAATCAATCATGACCGATTTAACTTGTTCATCCTTTGTATGCCACTCCAACAACAAACTGTACATTTTAGACATATTCTTATCATTAGTATCTAACAACTCCGTTTCCAATTTGGTTTTTTCTGTTGCAAAACCATTTCTCTTATCCATCTTATATAATTCGTTAATTTGATAATATTGCAACCAATTCACTTTATCTTTAATTTGTTCAAATGGTTTTAATTTAAAACCTTCCTGATTCTCTAACAACAAATCTGAATACCTCAACCATTTGTTTTCCATATTTAACTTTTTTGGGGCCTGTGCTTCCATTGGTGAAATCCATTTTGGTGTTTTTCTTACCAAGAGATCTTTGTATCTAGTCCATACATTGTATAATGCCTATCTAATTACATGATTCTTAAAACCCCTGTGGGCCTTTACCTTGTCATACCATAGATATGCATGCCATCCAAATCGATTATCCAATCCCTCCAAGACCACTGGTCCTGTTAGCTAGGGATGATGAGAGCTGTTGTTCCAAAACAGCTGGAGCGCCAAGTTTGGGGATGCCTGGTCTACACTGAGGGCTCATCCACTGTTTGCCCTGCCACCCCACCCCCACCCACCCCACCCCCGCGGCCCCCAGAAAACACACAATTTAGTGCTGAAGAAATGGCAACCAGGTTTTCTGCAGATTGCTGTTTGTTCCGATTTAGTTGCAAAGACCAGGTTTTCTGGAAGACAGAAGCGGGGGAAAGGCAAAACTGCTCATACCCTGTTATGTATTCCATAGTCTGTGTTTGCCTGAGCTTGAGTCTGGACTAAGGATTCTGAGCTCCTGTTTTCTGATTTGATACATGATATCCAATCACAGAACATTTCAGGATTTGGGCCTCTGCCATTGGCCCTGAGTCATGATTCGCAGCTTGGAAGTTTAGTCAGCCAATCACGTTGGGAGTGGGAGTGGCCCAGGCCTTCAGCAAAGGATATAAGCAGTTGTTTTGCCCCTGTTGTCCAGTTCTGTTAGTTCAATAAAGTTTCTTGCTGTAATAACTGTGTCTTGTCTCGTGGGAACCCAACTATATTTCATACCTGTTCCTAGAAAGCACAGTACAAGCAGGAAAATGCTTGAACCTGTGCTTTCAAGGCACATAACAAGCTGAAGTGCGGACAAGCCTGAAGTGGCAATGGCTTTTCAGGGCTTTAGACAAGGATATGGATATGGGACGCGGGTGGCACTGTGGGTTAAACCACAGAGCCTAGGACTTGCTGATCAGAAGGTTGGCGGTTCGAATCCCCGTGACTGGGTGAGCTCCCGTTGCTCGGTCCCTGCTCCTGCCAACCTAGCAGTTTGAAAGCACGTCAAAGTGCAAGTAGATAAATAGGTACCACTCTGGCGGGAAGGTAAACGGCATTTCCGTGCGCTGCTCTGGTTTGCCAGAAGCGGCTTAGTCATGCTGGCCACATGACCCGGAAGCTGTACGCCAGCTCCCTCAGCCAATAAAGCGAGATGAGCGCCGCAACCCCAGAGTCGGCCAGGACTGGACCTAATGGTCAGGGGTCCCTTTACCTATGGAGATAATCATCATCATTTTATTTGTATGCCAACTTTCCATAGTTCCAATGCTCAAGGTGGCTTACAACACGACAAGATTTACATAAT
The DNA here is from genome assembly GCF_951804945.1 of Podarcis cretensis. NCBI lineage: Eukaryota > Metazoa > Chordata > Lepidosauria > Squamata > Lacertidae > Podarcis > Podarcis cretensis. The sequence continues at coordinate 5,383,113 of NC_137187.1, forward strand.
TACCAACATAACAAAAGTCATAAACAATAAATAAAACACATCAAAAAGTACACCACCAAATGGAAAACAATTTCCACATAAATCATAAAATCTAACACTAAAAATACAACATTACAGTGGTACCTCTGGATGTGAACAGGATCCGTTCCGGAGCCCCGTTCGCATCCTGAAGCAAACGTAAGATGCGACTGTGTCTGCGAGTGCACGGGTCGTGTTTTGCCACTTCTGTGCATGCGCGTGACGTCATTTTGAGCGTCTGCACATGCGCAAGTGGCGAAACCTGGAAGTAATGCGCTCCGTTACTTCTGGGTTGCCACCGAGTGCAACCTGAAAATATTCACCCCGAAGCTACTTCAACCCGAGGTATGAGTGTAGCATCAATTACAATTTAAAATGACATAGATAAAAAATAAAAACAATTTTTAAAAGGTGCCCTCTCTGTTGAGCAGCAGCAGCAGTCCTTGCCCCAAGCCAGGTGGAGAGAAGCAGGGCAGAGCCCTTTTTGCAGGTGAAGCAGATGCTGTACCACTGAGCCTGTGGCCCTTCCTATTGAATGAGAGCTGGACCATAATGAAGGCTGATCACCGAAGAATTGATGCTTTTGAATTCTGGTGCTGGAGGAGACTCTTGAGAGTCCCATGGACTGCAAGAAGATCAAACGCATCCATTCTTAAGGAAATCAGCCCTGAGTGCTCACTGGAAGGACAGATCCTGAAGCTGAGGCTCCAAGCCACCTCATGAGAAGAGAAGACTCTCTGGAAAAGACCCTGATGTTGGGAAAGATGGAGAGCACAAGGAGAAGGGGACGACGGAGGATGAGATGGTTGGATAGTGTTCTCGGAGCTACCAGCATGAGTTTGACCAAACTGCAGGAGGCAGTGGAAGACAGGAGTGCCTGGCGTGCTCTGGTCCAGGGGGTCATGAAGATGCGGACACGACTAAACGACTAAACAACAACATTGAATTCAACGGGACTTTGAGTAGACGTGGTTCATCCAATGGATTTGTGATTTGTGATTTGGGAGAGTACTGGCCACCAAGCAAACCAAAAACCAAGAGCACGCTGTGAGCTGAGGATTTAACCGAAGAAAAGGTCAAGAATAGATGAATGCAACCTGTCACTGGTAATGTGCTTAGGAGGCAATAGTTACCTCAACCACACATCAAAAATAAAAAAGTGTGCGTATGTTATTTATTTGTTCACTTAATTTATATACCACTTAATTCACAAAACCTCTAAGTGGCTTGTATATATAAAAAAAGTGTTAATTACATAAAAGCCTCTATAAACCACCTGCTATTTTAAAAATCTCTAAATGATATACCAAGTTTTTTTCAAAAAAAAGTACTTGGGGGGGGGAGTGCCCTTAAAAACCAACAAAACTGTGTTATAAAAGCAGAGAAAACAGCTAAAATAGGAATTAGGGGATTCAAATAATATAAAATATCCATTTAAAAAAACCCCCGATAAAATCAATGTTGTCCATTAAGCGGACTTAGCAGCTCAAATTGCAGTTATTTGCCATCCTGTGAGCTGGTCAGAGCAGCACAAAATGTTTCAGCCCAATAGTTTGGTTCCAATTGTGGAAAGGTGATCTTTGAGAATTCGGTTTTTTAAAAAGTACTTAATGGCGTTAAGTGCTTGAAAGGTCAGAAATGCTTTTACCAGCTTGGGTTTTCAGTTAATGCTTGCCAAGCTATCTAAAGGCCACGTGGTCAGTGTTATTCCTGACAAGGATGGGCTGTTGTTTGCAGAGAAGGAGCTGTGTTAGACCATCTGTGTTATCTGCTAAGCTTGTCTCTTCAACAAGGAGCAGTTGCTAGAATTCAAAACTGGCACACTTTGTATTAGATCACACTTTGTATTAGATCAAATTGCTTCTGAATGGAACACATAGCAAACACACACTGCATCTCTGGTTGCAGTTGTGGCTGCAGAGGCAGCAGCTGAAGCCCATCGTGATTTTTTAAAATGGGGATTAAATTGATGGTGATGCCCAGTGCAGGATTTATGTATAAGCTAAACAAGCTATAGCTTAGGGCCCCAGTCTCTTGGGGGCCCCCAAAAAAATTTAAAGGAAAAAAACTGGATGTACCTTTCCTAAATATAAGATAAAAAAACAAATAAAATAAAACCCACATACAGCAACACAGTGTTTTGTGTTGTGTAGACTCCTATGAAGTAAGTAATGGGCTCTGCCTGCTAGCCTGCTCCCTAAAATATCACTGGTTTGCTCATTTCTATATATAGGGTCCCTACATTCTGTATGGACTGGTTGCATGGCTACATGTGCAAATGGCTTTAGATACCTATTAGGTCCATAAATTACCATACAGTGGTACCTCGGGTTAAGAACTTAATTCGTTCCGGAGGTCCGTTCTTAACCTGAAACTGTTCTTAACCTGAAGCACTACTTTAGCTAATGGGGCCTCCTACTGCTGCCGCGCCACCGGAGCACAATTTCTGTTCTTATCCTGAAGCAAAGTTCTTAACTGAAGCACTATTTCTGGGTTAGCGGATGTAACCTGAAGCGTATGTAACCTGAAGTGCATATAACCCGAGATACTACTGTATAACTATATTCAACACAAAAAACAGCAGCAATTTGTTGTTGACAAAGGACAGCTGGACATATAAAGGGCCCCATTACCTTCAGTAGCTTAAGGCCTCATCAAACCTAAATCCAGCCCAGGGGATGCCTTCTTTACTGATACACTTCCAGCAAGTTGTGGTAGGCTGCTTTAGTTCCAGATGTGCCCTCTCTCCCCTTACACCCCACAGATAGATAATAAGTTTATAGACACACACAGACACTGATTACATAATTTCATTTACTTTCTTATTTATTAGCTGTATATACCACCTTTTCCTCCAAGGTGGTGTGGAGGAATCCCCTCCTCCCCATTTCATCCTTACAACAGCCCTGTGAGGTAGCTTAGGCTGAGAGATGGTGACTGGCCCAAGGTCACCCAGTGACCTTCTAGAGTGAGCTGGGGCTTTGAACCCTGGTCTCCCAGCTCATAGTCCAACAGTATGTGGCCTGGGGAGAGTCCAGCATGAAAGACCTGGAAGGATACATTTGGCCCCCCAGGAGCTGAGGTTCCTCACACCTGTTTTTATAGTCTCCTTATGCTATGCTGCCCTGTGCTCCACATCGGAGGAAGGGCAAGATATAAAAACAATGAAGTGAAAAATACAAGAGATTCCATTTTAAAAGATGCCACAAGAAAGCAGGACTGGAAGAAGAGTAAAAGAACAGCATAAAATAAAAATCTGCAGACAGAGAGGAAAGGCAAACTAAGCTGATGGACTACTGAAGTGAAGGACATGAGGCAGGAGTTGGTAATGCAGGTGAGCTGCGCACAGGTGAGCTGCAAGCAAGCTGTCGGCCAGCTCTGTGGAGGCTCCTTTTATTGACACAATATGCAAACCCAGGCAGATACATTTGGACTGTGACCTTTACACATCTTCCAGTCCCGAGATCATGGGGTGGTACAAAGTTATTTTGGCACCTATTTCCACAGCGTCATTTTCCCCTTGCACAGTGTATGACAAAGGAGACAAAGGTCTCAGAGACAAAGGTCACAGACAGGACACTGCAGACTACTGAGATCGCAAAAGGTTAGACAGAGGGCAAGATGTTCAGACAGCTGTGGCTTTGTCTGTGAGGGGGAGTGTGCCCCGCATCCCAAGGTCACGCGTGCAGGCAGCTGAGGCTGCCCGCGGGCGGGGAATGTGCTCCGCACCCAGAGATCATTCCTACAGACTACGCCGAAATGGCAAAGCTGGCCAGAAAGCTCAGGAACCAAGAGGACAAAAACTTTTTAAAAAGAAAGGGGGGAAATTATAATTTACTTAGGAGAGCACTATAAGCAGATAAATAAGGGACGCAGGTGGCGCTGTGGGTTAAAGCCTCAGCGCCTAGGGCTTGCCGATCGAAAGGTCGGCGGTTCAAATCCCTGCGGCGGGGTGCGCTCCCGCTGCTCGGTCCCAGCGCCTGCCAACCTAGCAGTTCGAAAGCACCTCCGGGTGCAAGTAGATAAATAGGGACCGCTTACCAGCGGGAAGGTAAACGGCGTTTCCGTGTGCGGCTCTGGCTCGCCAGAGCAGCGATGTCACGCTGGCCACGTGACCCGGAAGTGTCTCCGGACAGCGCTGGCCCCCGGCCTCTTGAGTGAGATGGGCGCACAACCCCAGAGTCTGTCAAGACTGGCCCGTACGGGCAGGGGTACCTTTACCTTTACCTATAAGCAGATAAAAACATTAGCAGGATTTTAATATCACTTGTAATGTAACAGGTATTATGGATAATATGGATGAATATAAAATATAGATTCTGAAATAATATGTAGTTGAAAATGTTCATATTAGGACCCATGGAAGGGGTGGAGGGAAGGTGCAAGATTCAGAGTAATCTCTTTATACAGATATGTATTTGGTATTGTTAGAAACTAACTTTTGTAAAATCTAATAAAAATGATTTTTTAAAAAAAAAATCTGCAAATCATAGATTGGCAGCGTTAATTCTAAATTTGGGAAAGTGGGACTATCTTAGCTTAGCATCCTGATGCTTGGAATGATGGCTCCAGGCAAATGTCCCTAGGAAAGGACTTCCAGAGTCATGGGGCCATCACAGAAAAGGCTATTCTCTCCAGTAACTAGATTTATATGAGGAAGGGTGCCATTTCAACTGGTCAAGCCAATTATTGGTTAAGCATCTAAATAGTGCAACCCTAATGTCAAAAGCCAGAAACCAAATGTATGGCACAAACCACTGTATTCAGAGAATATTCAACATCGCAAAGACTTCTGCTGTGCAGTTTAAAACATTTCCAGCCAGACATCCACAGTTTGCTTTTTCAAGCACGTTGCTTGGTTTTTCTGTCCTGAAAGCCGAGATCAGAGCCAGTCCCCAGGAACTCCCTGGGTAAGTGAAATGGCAAAGAGCAGTACGGATCTTTCCAAAAAGACATTGACAAGTAAGGAAGCAGACAGGGCCGTTGCATCTGTCTGCAACCTTTCTCTGGCATCAGGGCAACAGCTTTCAAATCTGCTACAAGTCACATATCATCTCTGCATTTTGCCCATCTGAAGAAATGCAGATAAATCCCCAAGGTTTAGCTACACATATAACCTAGGCCTTTGGAATTATACAGACCTGGTGAATCAATATATTTACAAAAAAAACATGAGTTCATAGGTCGTCCTTCCTCCTCTCTGATCACACATTCATCCTCCCTTCTCCTTCTGTTTTGGAGATAAGCCAAGGTTAGATTTACATCTGTACTGCTGCCGCATACCCTCCGAGTGTCCCGATTTTCCAAGGACAGTTTCAGAATTACAAAAGCCATCCCGGCTTCTGACTTGATCCCAGAATGTCACTGTTTCCCCCGCTAGTGCTGCCGCTGCCAAGCTTGGGAAAGAGGGGGAGCCAGCGCTTGTCCCGAGCAGCAGTGGTGGTGAGGGGGCATTCTGTTGCGTCTCTGTGGCATTTCTGTGGCCGTTGCTGCCAGACTCCTCCACTGGGCAGCTCGTAGCAGCTGCTGGAGAGTGGGCAAGGAGGAGGAGGAGGAGAGGCTGCCACCATGGAGGCCCTGTCAGGAGCTCATCCTACTTTCGAGTAGGACCCTGGCAGAGACACATGCCCGACTGGCATGTTCTCCCCCTCCTGGTCAATTGTTCGGGAGCTTCAAAAGCTTTCTTCAGCCTGAACATCACAGCAACTGATGCCAACAGACATCACAGCAACTGATGCCAACAGAAAATGCTCAACAGTAGTCAAAGTCAATGACATGCAGAGCCAGCTGATTCTCGTTTCGCCCCTATTGGGGCACCATTAAGACTATGGAGGAGGAAGCCAAGGTAAAAGTGTATTGGGAAATGATTTACAGTGGTGCCTCGCAAGACGAAATTAATCCGTTCCGTGAGGCTCTTCGTATAGCGGTTTTTTCGTCTTGCGAAGTAAGCCCATTGACAGCTTAGCGGATTAGCGCTATTAGCGGTTTAGCGGCTTTTAGCGGATCAGCTGTTAAGCGGCTTATCAGCGGATCAGCTGATAAGCGGCTTAGCGGCTTAGGAAAAGGGGGGGGGAACCCACAGGAACTCACAAGACATTTCGTCTTGCAAAGCAAGCCCATAGGGAAATTGCGAAGCGCCTCCAAAACGGAAAACCCTTTCGTCTAGCGGATTTTCCGTCTTGCGAGGCGTTTGTCTTGCAGGGCAACACTGTATAATGAATTGAGAAAAACATGTTCAAAATTACTTCACCACCACCACCACCAAACAGAGTCCTTTTTGTTGGGGATAATCCAGACTGAAATTCCTGGGTGTCCAAAAAGTTTATTTATGTATGCAACAACTATGGCACGTGTTTTGTTAGCCCGAAATGGAAAGTGAGTGAGGTCCCAACTAAAGTGGATTGACAACATAAGTTGACGGAATATGCACAGCTTGCAGATTTAACATACAGAAGAAGAGAGCAAGAAGAACATACATTTAAAGAAGACTTGAAAACGTTTATTGAATATTTGGGAAATAACCGTATAAAGCTGAAAACACTGGATGTTTTAAAGTTTGCAAAATGTTTCTTTGGAATTGCAAAATTGGAAATGGAATGAAAATTATTATTATTTTCAAAAAGACTATGGAGGAGGAAGCTGACAAGCAGTGCTATTGCCTGAACCGGATGCAGGTAGGAAGGCAGGCAGGTTGGAGCTAAGTTCAGACTGCGGTTGGTGGGGCAGCTCCCTTTTCACCTTAATGGACCAGCTTGCATTGGTTTCCAATCATGGTTAGAAGCAGGTTTGCATTGAGCCCACTATGACTAGCATTAACACGGGCCCCGATATACATGCTAGCCATGCTGAGCCTTGCAACTGAAAGCAGCAGAGAGGAGTAGGAGACTGGAGAAGGAGAATGGAGGACAGGAGCACACGAGGCCATGTGGTCCTCTCCCCTGCAATGTCCTCACTCTTGAGACAGTCTTCCTCCACCTTGTAGCCTTCAGATCTTGTTTGTCTTCAAGCATAGCTGTCAACTTACAGATTTGAAAATAAGGGACCAGCAGCCTCGAAAATAAGGGATCAGCAGCCAAAATAAGGGATTTTCCAAGCACAGGTATGTTCAACTTCTGAGCCCCTCCGAGCCAAAGGCAGAAAGCCCAGCCAGCAGCCAAACGAAGCCTCAAGCGGTGGTTCCCACAGCGCAGCAACCCGGCAAAGGGGATGCAGCAAGGAAAACCACCATCACCTCTCCGATAGGAAGCGCTGAGCAAAGGCGAGTCCCCAGGCAACGCGGCCGATTTGATCAGCACAAGGCATGCAAGCTCCACCCCCTAATCATTCTCAGACTCCTTATTGGGTGAGCAACGCAGCCAAGCAACACAGTTGGAGCCTCCCTCCTCCCTGGCCGGCAGAGAGGGAGGGAGAGGAGCTGCTTCCTTTGAAACCCGGGAAATTTAAGGGACATCATCAATAAGGGACAGCAGTGGGACACGGTGCTGGGATAAGGGACTTTCCCGCCAAATAAGTGACGGTTGACAGCTATGTCTTCAAATCCCATCCTTCCCTCTTGGCTGGGTCTGATGGAGTCCAGCAGCTTCAGGAGAGCACGAGGTTGAGGAACACTGCTCTGATTATTAAAAACCAGGCAGCAAGTGACTGGAAAAATCAGGGAACAAAAGATACATTATGAAAGAGTGTCCTTTTCTCATTGGGAGATGCCCCAAGTAAGGTGGGTTATTAATATATAACAACGCAAATAACATAGCACGCGCATTATAGTCTCCTAACATGAGCACAAACATATGTCGGTCTGAAGCTGTAGCAACAGCATCGCTCTGTAAATCTGGGGGTGTGTTTGGAAGAGGCACCCACTCTTCCCCATCTGCCTCTCACAAGTTGCTGATGTGGCTGCACCCCACACCTCTGCTTGTGCTTGAAGAGTTGTAGCCAACGCTGTGCTTAGGAGCTTCAACAACATTATATCTGCTCTGGAACAGATTGTCTTGAATTCCACACACCCCACCATCAAGTGATCAGCCAGTGTTTGCTATATCTAGAATGCATTGTCGCTGGGAAAGTTTGCATACACTGTTGAGAGGACAGGAAGTTACATGTGGACCTGGGAATAGCTCAGTTGGTAGAGCAAGAGGTTCTTAATCTCAGGGTTGTGGGTTCGAGCTCCACTTTGGCCAAAAGATGCATGCATTGCAGGGGGGGGTTGGACTAGACGATGCTTGTGGCCCCTTCCAACTCTATACAGTGGTACCTCAGGTTACAGACCCTTCAGGTTACAGACTCTGCTAACCCAAAAATAGTACCTCGGGTTAAGAACTTTGCTTCAGGATGAGAACAGAAATTGTGCTCCGGTGGTGCGGCAGCATTGGGAGGCCCCATTAGCTAAAGTGGTGCTTCAGGTTAAGAACAGTTTCAGGTTAAGAATGGACCTCCAGAACGAATTAAGTTCTTAACCCGAGGTACCACTGTAATTCTATGTGCAGAAAAACAATGTTTAGCTAGTACAGGAAAATCCACTGCAGTTCTGCTTAATGACAGAAAGATTTGTGTTCCTGAACAGATTTAACAAGAACCAAAGGTGCTTCCAGATGACCTGTTGATGGAGTATTCATTCTGATTTGTTGAAAGGGAGCTTCCTTGGTCTTACGCTGCCCCATCTTCTCCCCTGAACAGCACCACTTCCACCTCATACGCCACTGCTGTCTCTCCCTGAACTTTATGCAGCACTTCCAAAGGTGCATCACATATATGACGTTAGTGTCCCTTACAACAACCCTGCGAGATAGGCCAGTACAATTGCTCCCGTGTTACAAGCTGGTGGCTGATGCTGAGGGGCAACAGCTTATCTCTAGGCTACCCAAACAATCAATGCTTGAGGTGAGATATGAGCTGTAGACTTTCCGCCACAGCACTTATTTCGGGAATTGTGTGACACTAGTTATCAAGGGCAGGGAGTGAAAGAAGTACAGTGGTACCTCGGGTTACATACGCTTCAGGTTACATATGCTTCAGGTTACACACTCCGCTAACCCAGAAATAGAGCTTCAGGTTAAGAACTTTGCTTCAGGATGAGGACAGAAATTGGGCTCCGGCGGTGCGGCGGCAGCAGGAGGCCCCATTAGCTAAAGTGGTGCTTCAGGTTAAGAACAGTTTCATAAGAAACCAGAGGCCTTCCTTTTGGGCATTGTCGGCCAATTGGTGCCAAAGAAAGATAGAACACTATTTATGTATGCAACAACCGCAGCAAGAATACTCATCGCTAAGCATTGGAAGACACAAGATTTGCCCACTTTGGAAGAATGGCAGATGCAAGTGATCGACTATATGGAGTTGGCAGAAATGACTGGCAGAATCCGAGACCGGGAGAAGAATCGGTGGAAGAGGACTGGAAGAAGTTCAAAGAATACCTACAAAAACATTGTAAAATGTTTGAATGTTAAAATGATGTTGGATATAAAAATAATATGGCATTAGGAAATTGGTAAAAAGAAATATGCAAAAATGATGTGGAAAAGAAGGGGTAAGACCAGAGCATTATTATGTTGTGATTAAATAAATGACACAAGGGATTAAGTTATAATGAACATCTGAAATAGTGTTTAAAAGAGAAGGAAAGTAAATGCATAATAGGTTGAAGTATACAATATGGAAAAAGATTGGAAAGAGGGTAGGAAATTGCTAAAATTGATTGTGTAAAGGAGAACACAGAAAAGGGAGGTGTGAGGAAGTCAGGAAAGAGGGTAATAGAAATAGTAAATGCAAGGAAAAAAAATTTCTTTTCTTTTTTATTTTTTATTTTTTATTTTTTAGGCTGTCTCGTTTTTGATCCTGTCTGTTTTTCTTTTTGATTCTTGGTTTGATTGTTGTTATTGGTGTATCTCTTTTGATTTTGTTTTATTATGAAAAACTTTAATAAATATTTATATATAAAAAAAAGAACAGTTTCAGGTTAAGAACAGACCTCCAGAATGAATTGAGTACTTAACCTGAGGTACCACTGTACAGGTCCTTATAGAAACAAAACAGTTAATACGAAAGTTAGGGACAGAGTAGAACTGCAAGTGAAAGCACGAACATGCCAGTTGGGAGACTAAATGCTCTACCCAGAAGCTACCCAAAACACAGGTCTGAGTCTTTGTTTAACTTCTTAACACTAAGCCCATATAGTCCAAACTAATCCTGTTACCGAATTTTATACTGAGGAATCCAAGACGCACAGCAGTGAGTCATGGAATGAGTCATTCCAAATAAATACATGATCCTGATTAAAAGCACATCACTTTCTTTCTCCCCCCCCCCCTTTTCTTTTCTTTTTTTAAAAAAGCACATCACTTTCAGGCAGTGTGAATTTGGAGCGTGGCTGAAATAAGTCCACATCCACAAACTTTTGTTTCAGTTTTTAAACGCTGGGTTTGAACAACCCCCAGTTCAAGCCAAATTTGTAGCCTGTCAACTAGAGTCCAGAGAACTCACTGCAAAATGAGTTTTGTCTGTGTCATCCAGGCCGCTGCTTCTGGCATGGTGACGCCACAGCAAGTCACATAGGTTGGCCTAGCCAATCAGATTAAAAGGCAGTGCGGGCTGATGTGCGGCACAGGGCAATGAGAGATAGAAAAGAGAGAGAAAGAAGAGAAAGGGGGAGCTGCCATGGCAAGGAATGGGCACCATGCAGCTACAAGAACAATATGAATACTCTTCTTGCAAGGTGACGTGTCTGTTTTTAAAATTGATTCAGGTCCAGCAAGTGTGTTAACTTAAAAGTGAATGGCAAGAGCTAGAGAACATTCTGTGCAGCTTTACTCATGAGCGCAGAAGCTCTGTGAAATGGATCGTATTTCTCTCTGTGTGTAGCTTCTTTGAAATGATTAACAGCCTCCCCATCTGTGGCTTGGTGGATGCTTAGCAAGACACAAAGTCCCCAATATGAGGATCCTGCAATAACAAGTTATTTGCTCCATTAGTTGCATCAGTTCTTCTGCTTTCCACTGGGTTATTTTGCTAATAAACATTTCTCGCAATTCTCTCCCACCCCCAAAACCTCAGAACAAGAGTGTGAGCTTTCCTTAGCAGCAGAAACACACACATGCACAGGGGGTTACTTTATCATGCGCAGGATACTGTGTCTCTATTGCCCCCTGGAGCTTGGATGTGGTAAAACCGCAAGTCAATCTGGTGATGGTTAAATCTCGTTCTAGCGGCTCCTCTTTACTGGAAGCCGAAGGTTATTATAGTCACACGGCTTCCATTGTGCTAACAACAGCATCTTTCCGTGCACTGCTCTGGTTCGCCAGAAGCGGCTCAGTCATGCTGGCCACATGACCCGGAAGCTGTACGCCGGCTCCCTTGGCCAATAAAGCGAGATGAGCGCCGCAACCCCAGAGTCGGTCACGACTGGACCTAATGGTCAGGGGTCCCTTTACCTTTATCTTAAAGGTAAAGGTAAAGGTACCCCTGCCCGTACGGGCCAGTCTTGACAGACTCTGGGGTTCTGCGCCCATCTCACTTAAGAGGCCAGGGGCCAGCGCTGTCCGGAGACACTTCCGGGTCACGTGGCCAGCGTGACATCGCTGCTCTGGCGAGCCAGAGCCGCACACGGAAATGCCGTTTACCTTCCCGCTGGTAAGCGGTCCCTATTTATCTACTTGCACCCGGAGGTGCTTTCGAACTGCTAGGTTGGCAGGCGCTGGGACCGAGCAGCGGGAGCGCACCCCGCCGCAGGGATTCAAACTGCCGACCTTTCGATCGGCAAGCCCTAGGCGCTGAGGCTTTAACCCACAGCGCCACCTGCGTCCCTTTATCTTAGCTGCCTGCAAAGGACCCGTCATTCCTATAGCACTGCCATTATCACTTTGCAAAGATCCAGACACTCCAATTGTCACTATTTTCCAGGGACAGTCCTGGATTTACAGAAGCCGTCCTGTTTTCTGACTTGATCCTGGAATGTCCTGGTTTTCCTTAGGACATCCCTATTTTTATCAGATAATTGTCGGAGGGTATAGAGTTATCTCACCTCTGAGCCATCTGAAGGCAGTCCTGTATAGGGGAATTTTAAAATGTTTTATTGTGTTTCTGTATATGTTTGAAGCTGCCCAGAGTGGCTGAGGCAACACAGTCAGATGGGCGGGGTATAAATGTTGTTATTCTTGAATAGGACATCCCTATTTTCATCGGAGAAATGTTGGAGGGTGTGGAGATCCCCTCACGAGATCAAGGGCCAGAAATTTGTGCTGCCTCGGGCCTTCTCAAGTGGTCAAGGCAAGGCAAAGTTGGAGATCCCAACCCTCTGGAGACCTGTTTGCAATACACAGAGAAAACGGAAGGCTGTGTGAAGATTCCTTCTCTCCCAACATATATGAATGCAGGGATGAAGCAAAATATTCCCACCTACCCTCCATATGAAACTCAGAGAACCTGGGAGTTTCACTTAGGAATGGGGGAGAATTCAAGTCACTCTGCGTTTAAAGGTGAAATTGCCTAATACACAACACATGAACCAAGACACAGCCATTCTTTGAAATCTGCACTTCTCTGAATTTTGCACCACGAAGCAATGGGTGCAAAAATGCAGATCCTCTCAGAAAGTATAGGTGCAAATGCATGTATTAGTGAAAGCAGTCTTATATCTTGGCATATAAATTTTACAAATTTATATTAATATTGTTTTTGAAAATAAATGAAATTGTATACCAAAAATTAAATGTCTATTAATTTCAGAGGGTCTGTTCTGAGTAATGTTGGATACAACCTCTGAGAGACAGCATTTTGGCTAAGACCATTGACTGGGTTAAAGGCAAAGGCATCATTTGAACCCAAGACTTCCTGGTTTACAGCTGCGTCTCTCCTTCTGCAGAAAAAGGATGCCCAGGCCCAGGCATCCAGGCTGAACAGCAACGGGCATTGCAGCTTCCAAAAGTTAATTAGCAAAATGATCAGTATCTAACCAGTGGCAAGCAGGTGTAAAGAATTAATTAATGATGGGGAAAGGGAATACAAAGAAGATTAGTGCTGTAAGAAAAGCTGTTTCTTTGTCTTAGGAAGACGGGGGGAGTTGCTCAAGGGGTAAACATGTTTCCATTGGCTTTTATTTTCCTTCCTCCCAGCTTTCAAACTGCAAATGAGTTGTGTGTAGCATGACAAACAGTCTGGATCATCTCTTAAAGGGGCGAGGAGACATTATTTAGGCATGGGGGTTTAATAGGCTGATAAGGCTATATCTCATCTGTATATGCAAGCCAGGCTTCCACTATAAATCACAAGTCCTTTTTATTCTCTCTCTCTCTCTCTCACACACACACACACACATACACACACACACACACACACACACAAGGTAAAAGGTAAAAAGGTAAATGTAAAGGACCCCTGGATGGTTCAGTCAAAGGTGACTATGGGGTGCGGTGCTCACCTCTGTTTTCAGGCTGAAGGAGCCGGCATTTGTTCACAGACAGCTTTCTGGGTCATGTGGCCAGCATGACTAAACTGCTTCTGACGCAACAAAACCAGGAGTTGTGGGTGGGCGGCCATTGCCCAGGAAGGGCGCAAGGCGAGCGGTTTCTCTGACATTAGGTCCGGCCGTGGCCGACTCTGGGGTTGTGGCGCTCATCTCGCTTTACTGGCCAAGGGAGCCAGCGTACAGCTTCCGGGTCATGTGGCCAGCATGACTAAGCCGCTTCTGGAGAACCAGAGTAGCACACGGAAACGCCATTTACTGTCCCGCCGGAGTGGTACCTATTTATCTACTTGCACTTTGGTGTGCTTTTGAACTGCTAGGTTGGCAGGAGCAGGGACCGAGCAACGGGAGCTCACCCCATTGCGGGGATTCGAACCACCGACCTTCTGATTGGCAAGTCCTAGGCTCTGTAGTTTAACCCACAGCGCCACCCGCATCCCATCCTGTTGCTATTCAGTTTTTTTTAAAAAAAGTGTCCCCAGATTCATTGAAAAAAATCTGGTAACCATAGTCTGTACACCAGAGTGGGATCAGGGTTGTGGTGTGGAGGGTGAACAAAACCCACTGCACCAGCCTAGCCCTCGCAACCAACGCTGTCATGTGGGTGCAGGGCACTGAGGGTTCACAAAGCCACACTACACTGCATGCCCACCTACCCACACAGGGGGCAGCATGGCCAGCTAGCAGGGTCCTTGGTGGGCACACACACACCCAACACTGGCTGGGCAGCCATTGAGCGAGGAGGCAAGGAGGGCAGCAACAATACCAGGCCAGGCTCTGGGGCCCAGAGACCCCCAGTGGCAGGCAGGGTGGGGTCCTTGCATGCAGGTGCCTGCTTCAAGCTTTCTCAAAATCATGCGTCTGGGGCTACAGCCCCCCTGGACTCCCCCCCATGCCACACCCCTGCCTGGACCTTGTATAGAAATAAATGAGCTTTCCACCCCAAGAATGTGTTTATCAGTTGTAGTGGTTTATGAGCTGCTATAGCTGGAGAAAGTTTGTTGAATCTTCAATGTAGGCAGAGCCCAAGCTGACATAGCTCACCTAGAGCACAGAAAAGCTGTGGCAAAAAGAAGTGAAAATTGACACTTTGTCCAGACATGATTTCTTGTGCTTTCAACTGAGGGGTGCAAGGAAACTCATCATCACCTTTCTACTACCTTCCAGATTCATCAGAACCTGAGACAAGCGCTATTCATCAGAAACCAGCCTGGTCCTTTTCAGCTTTGGTTTCCAGTATATGTAGGTCCCACTATCTGCGCACTAATTATGAGAAATTCAGTTATCCAAACTTAAGGAATTGTGCCCAAACCTCGCTATACGCACCAGTGGCGTAGCGTGGGTTGTCAGCACCCGGGGCAAGGCAAGTAATTTGCACCCCCTAACCCATGGATTTGCGCCCCCTAACCCGTGGATTTGCGCCCCCTAACCCTAACCCCAAGATGTTGCGCCCGGTGCGGCCGGCCCCCCCTGCACCCCCCACGCTACGCCACTGATACGCACTAAGGATTTGGATATCCAAACAGCTGTCCGTGTTTGCTGAACAGTGGCAGCCATTTTCGGACAGAAACCGTGGAGACAGGGAGTGGGAAGAGAGATCAGAAAAATTAGAGAGCAGGGGTGCAAGAGAGAGATAACTGATTAGAAATATCCCCATAGGAAATAATGGAAATCATCAGCTTGCTATGCAAACGCTTGCCTAACGGACCATTTCTTGGGAATGTATTGTGTTTGGAACGCGGGTGTAATAGCATAGGTCAGGAACAATAACATCCCAAAAATGTACATCTTTGGAAGTCCTGACAGCATTAGGTCTGTCATGTAGTTTGACATTTCGTAGGTGATTTAAAAATCACTAAATAACCGGTGGGGTGGCAAGCTTGATCAGGGCTAAGGTGCAGATGAGGGTTTTTAAAAAATCTGTTGTCCCCACCTCTACACAACTGGAAACAGAGGGCTCATGTCCCCTTTTTGCAATGGGAAAACTAATAATAATAATAATAATTCATACCCTGTCCATCTGGCTGGGTTTCCCCAGCCACTCTGGGTGGCTCCCAACAAAATATTATTAATAATAATAAAGGAATAAAACATCATACATTAAAAACTTCCCTAAACAGGGCTGCTTTCAGATGTCTTCTAAAAGTCAGACAGTTGTTTATTTCCTTGACATCTGATGGGAGGGCGTCCCACAGGGTGAGTGCCACTACTGTGAAGGCCCCCTGTCTGTGAATTTAAGCATTCACACCTGGATATAAATTCTCCCTTCTACAAAAACCTTTGGTGCAAGTTGTTCGGATAATATGGTCTGTTAATCCATAATGTTTGTTTCTCTAAAATGTAGGGGGTGTGGCACATTTGAACTAAAATTCCAAACTTAGAATCATAGAATCATAGAGTTGGAAGAGACCACAAGAGCCATCGAGTCCAACCCCCTGCCAAGCAGGAAACACCATCAGAGCACTCCTGACATATGGTTGTCACCTGAACCTGGATGCTGAGTTCAATTTTTCTCCTTGAATGGTCAAAAGGTTAGCAAATTTTGTAGATTTGTAGAGTTTTCCTTTTACTCTTTATGCTGTTCTGATAGCAGATTCTTCCATTCTGGTTGCAGTCTCTTCCATAGATGATGCAGTACATGAACTGAAATGTTCTCTTCTCAACTGTTGTTGTCTTTAAGTAACTTTTCCCCTTCTAATTACTTCCACCAATTATGGTAATATGCAGGGATGAAGATCTAAAAAGAGATTGTGAAGGAAAAGTATCAAGTCTTGTTTATCCAAAAAAGCTGGAGAAACGTAACAGAATATGTACCTCTCACCCTGACGAAAGACAGCGAGAGGCTACACCCATCATTCCAAACAGAGCCCCCCAATTAATGTGACAACTCCTGCAAACGATGCAGGAATTCACCCAACCTTGTACAGAAAAGGTCAGCTGTTTAAAATTAAATGCACTTCTCTTTTGCTTTCCAAAATTAAATGGCTTTAGGAGCACCAGCAAAGTGGGTAGGGAGTGCTCATTTGCTGTAAGGTGGGGGGATTTTAGCAGACTGGAAAGACCTGTTCCATCCCTGTAATACAGACAGCCTAAATATAAATACTGGAGATAAAATTTAAAAGCAAGCAAGCAGAACTGATAGGGTAGCATAGCAAAGAGGAAGAAAAGCAAGAAAACCAGAATTCTGCCCCAGTCTGGATTATGGGCACAGAAGTCAGTGCACATGTTTTCCTGGATTTCTTTAATCTATTCAATGGAGCAGAACGATGGAGTGTCTCCACCCCCATCGTTCAGCCCAGACACCGAGGTCCAGCACCAAGGGCCTTCTGGTGGTTCCCTCACTGCGAGAAGCAAAGCTACAGGGAACCAGGCAGAGGGCCTTCTTGGTAGTGGCGCCTGCCCTGTGGAACGCCCTCCCATCAGATGTCAAAGAGATAAACAATTACCTGACATTCAGAAGACATCTTAAGGCAGCCCTGTTCAGGGAAGTTTTTAATGTGTGACATTTTTGTGTATTTTTGGTCTTTGTTGAAGCCGCCCAGAGTGGCTGGGGAAACCCAGCCAGATGGGCGGCGTACAAATAAATTATTATTGTTGTTGTTGTTGTTGTTGTTGTTGTTATTATTATTATTATTATTATTATTATTATTATTATTATTTTCTGCAAGACGCAGCGGAGACTGCCATTTCTTTAAGAAATAGGGTTTGTTTTACACAGATTTACACCTTCAATGAAGGGAGCCCAGAGCATTATGTGCCAAAGGTGTCCCTACTGGCTGCTCTCATAACTTCAGCAAGCTTGGGTCTAAATTCTCCTCCAACCAGCGCCACATGGCATTCTTCCTGCTTCCTGCTTCTTCTTCCAAGAAAATCCATGGCCAGGAAACTCCTCCCCTTCTGCCTCCTTGCCCCCTTCTCCCCCTCCCTCTTCCGAGACTGGTCTCAAAAGTGAGAATTTTCCTGTAACCTACATCATCACTCAGCATAACCTTGGCAGAGCCCCAAGTATTTCCCTGTGATGAGCCGTCAACACCAGGGCTCAGCAGACGTTTTCAGCAGGAGGCCGGTCCAACATCCCTCAGACCTTGTGGGGGGGGCGGACTATATTTTAAGGGGGGGGGGATGAACGAATTCCTATGCCCCACAAATAACCCAGAGATGCATTATAAATAAAAGCACACATTCTACTCATGTAAAAACACACTGATTCCCGGACTGTCTGTGGCCCAGATTTAGAAGGCGATTGGGCTGGAACCGGCCCCCATGATCAGCACCTTTTGTCATGCTTAACAACCTCTATCTCAGGTGTGGCCCTGGCCTGTATTTTCCACTTCACCCCTCCAAAAATCAGCTAAATTCCACACCTCTGCTAATTTCTAGCATTCACTAACTCTCACAGTTACGAATGCCCTTGCACACACACACACCCCAAACTCTGTTACCCCCAGATCTGTAACAGTTTCTTTTGTTTTGATATTTTGCTGGAAATAGATGTTGAGATCAAAGTCAGATAACAGATCTCAGAATGGAAGTCTGCCTACAGATAGATATCAGGCTGTTTCGCAATCCTAACACAGATTGGATAACCTCAATATGTGGTTAAGATGGCCTCCTCTTGATAAATCTGCAGGGAGGTTAAGAGGTAAGAAAATGGGATTTGTTGCCTCAAAGTGGGGGGTGAACACAGTAGCTCTTAGAAGAACTAGTCACATCCTCAGGGAAGATCAACCCAGTGGCGTAGCGTGGGGGGTGCAGGGGGGGAGCCAGCCGCACCGGGCGCACCAGGCCTTTGTCCATTTTGGTTGCCCTCTTCTGGACACGTTCCAGTTTGTCAGTGTCCTTCTTGAACTGTGGTGCCCAGAACTGCAAGAAGATCAAACCTCTCCGTTCTGAAGGAAATCAACCCTGAGTGCTCACTGGAAGGACAGATCCTGAAGCTGAGGCTCCAATACTTTGGCCACCTCATGAGAAGAGAAGACTCCCTGGAAAAGACCCTGATGTTGGGAAAGATGGAGGGCACAAGGAGAAGGGGACAACAGAGGATGAGATGGTTGGACAGTGTTCTTGAAGCTACCAGCATGAGTTTGACCAAACTGTGGGAGGCAGTGGAAGACAGGAGTGCATGGCATGCTCTGGTCCATGGGGTCACGAAGAGTCAGACATGACTAAACGACTAAACAACAACAACAACAACTGTCTGAGGGCTTATCCACATTCCTCTTCTCCTACTGCTTTCGCCCAGGGAAAATGGACACGACTAAACAACAACAACAACATCCATTCTTAAGGAAATCCGCCCTGAGTGTTCACTGGAAGGACAGATCATGCTGAGGCTCCAATGCTTTGGCCACCTCATGAGAAGAGAAGACTCCCTGGAAAAGACCCTGATGTTGGGAAACATGGAGGGCACAAGGAGAAGGGGACGACAGAGGACAAGATGGTTGGATAGTGTTCGCGAAGCTACCAGCATGAGTTTGACCAAACTGCGGGAGGCAGTGGAAGACAGGAGTGCGTGGCATGCTCTGGTCCATGGGGTCACGAAGAGTCAGACATGACTAAACGACTAAACAACAACAATACCCGCTTTCATCATCGTGATATAACATCTATTGGTGTTCCTACAAGGTGTTAGTACAGAGACTGTTTTTGTTTCCATGGCAAATGATCTACACCAGGACTCCTGGGCCTCATGGCAGTCTTTACAGACTGCCTTCTTGAGCGGAAGTCACTGCTTTGGTTCTGCTCCTTCCTCCAGAGCAGGTTTCAGATGGTGGTGCTGGGAGCTTATTGCTCCTTCCATAGCATACAAAGCAGGACACGACATACTGTTTTATTTGGTGTAAAGGTAAAGGGACCCCTGACCATTAGGTCTAGTCATGGCCAACTCTGGGGTTGCGGCACTCATCTTGCTTTATTGGCCAAGGGAGCCGGCGTACAGCTTCCAGGTCATGTGGCCAGCATGACTAAGCCGCTTCCGGCAAACTAGAGCAGCGCATGGAAACACCATTTACCTTCCTGCTGGAGTGGTACCTATTTATCTACTTGCAGTTTGACGTGCTTCCGAACTGCTAGATTGGCAGGAGCAGGGACCGAGCAATGGGAGCTCATCCTGTCGTGGGGATTTGAACCGCCGAACTTCTGATCGGCAAGTCCTAGGCTCTGTGGTTTAACCGACAGAGCCACCCACATCCCCTTTCTTTGGTGTAGCTACTGGCAAAATAATATTACATCAAATCACTCAAAAATTGGCCAATGTCTCTCTTGTGAGACTGATGGAAGAATGCGTAAAGGACTGGAATTGACTGTAAATAAATACAAGATGGGAAACATTTAGAACTCAGGGTTGCCCTGTTGAGAGGGCCTATCCATCAATCCGCTTGGTCTTCATAGGGCCATAATTTTCCCATCATGCATTCTTTCAGAGACCTACCATCACAGCATCTCTGCATGCATTGCCACTCAATCCTCCATGTTATTGCTCTGGTAGATTTTCCTTCTTATTTCTGCGTTGCCTTCTACAAAGACAAGTATGAGGCTACACAGATATCTTTTTGACAAAGGGGGCTGGGGGACAAGAGATACCTTTCTTGATCTTTCTCGTTAGAACCTTGGCAACAAGCATTTGCCAACTGCTAGAGAACTGACTCATTAATTTTTCTGCTCTTGTGCTCACCTTCCCACGTTCAGATTTTTCTCTTTTTCTAATCCAGCCACCAGCTATCCTAATAGCGCCTGGAATGTGACACGGCTCGCTGCGTAGGCGAGAGACAGATGGTACCTTTTATCCTTGAACAAATACCATGCAAAATAAAATAGAAAATGTGAGGGGTTTTATTTTTAATGCAGAAGCATTCCTTATAGCAATTCTCTCCTGAACGCCTCCCTGTCTGCCTTGCTTTTGTTCCTCTCTCCGTCTTTCTTTCGAGTGATGATGATGATGTCTTTCGTTATGCCGGCTGAAAGTGTGACCCGGTATCTTCTCAAATCAAGTCATGCTTCTGTTGTGAGAGATTTCGACCCAGCTGGATCTGTTTTCTCTGGGCAGGGGAGACCGGGGCGGGGGGGGGGGGGACACCACAACTTCTTCTGTGTTTACTGAGGAAGCAGCAATCTTTACCAAACAGCCGTAACCCACCGACAGAAACAAATTAACAAACACTGGCAACCCAGTGTTCATGTGCCAATGAATTTTCCATGTAAACTGGGCCATCATCCATAAAGCTACATGAATCAGATAGCAAATCATATTAGTACCACAAGGCCTATTACATCAATCTCGTAACCCAAATTACAGAGCCGATCTGCATTATTACTCCCAACTTTCAATACAAACACAGCCGAAAGCTAATTAAGCCAAACCTTGTTTATCCAGTTCTCTTTGGACTCTGGATTCACTCTGTGCCTCTCATGCAAATATAACCCTCTGTAAATAAGTATCCCCCCATTTAGCTGAACCTCTGTTAATCCAAATATTTGAAACGAGCGCCCAGACAATTGAATGGATGAAGCTGGGCTGCATTTGATGCAATGGAAGGGTGCCATCTGATTGGAAATAATTAAACAGGCAGCATATGAAGCCACTGAAATTCCAGGATAGTGACAAATTGAGTCCTACTCTGCTTACACAAAATGTGATCCTGCTGCTGTTGAAAGTCCTTGTAATTTATTGTCGTAAATTGGAGAGGAGGTAGGCTGTATGCCTGAGAATAGCTGCATCAGCTTCTTGGTAATGGCCCCCAAACATGGGCCATTAAGGTAACAAATGTTTAATTTCTGTTAGAATCCAAGGCTGTAGCTATGGGAGAAGTCCACTCACCTTTTATCTGGTGGGCAGCATTGTAGCCAGTCAGCCAAGACTCACCGGCGTAGGGGTGGAGTTACACTGCCTTCACCCCACACCACGGCCAGCCGCATCATCTATGCTGGGGACAGCCCCAGGCAATCTGCTGCCAGGGTGCGTGTGGCCATGGGCAATTTAATCGCAGTGTGGCCGGTCGGCACCCTCTTCTTGCCTCTTCGTCGGATCACCCTACCCACCCACCCTCTTTTCCTGCTTTGCTCTGATATGACCTTGCTATGGTCATTGTTGATCGCTATATTGTTGAGGCTGGGTAGGATTTTTTTCCGCTTGGCAAATTGGCACCAGCCATTGGGTTTTTGCCTACCTAGTAGCAATCATCACAACTTTTGTGAGGTTAAGCATTGGGTAAGCCTTTGTTTGGTTGGAGGGGAGGTCGTTGCCTTTGCCTGCCCCTCCTCAGTAAGGGTATCCTGTTGAAAGGATCTGGGATGTGAAGACTGGGCGTGGGCTAGGGCCATGTCACAGCCCCTACGGGGACCCCTTGGGGTGCCACTATCTGATGTAAGTCCTAGGGCATCCCTATGGGTGGTTTACCCTTCTGTGGGCTCCCTGCAGATGGGCAGGAGTCAAGATATAGCCTGGCTTCACCACAATACCTAAGCCAGGCATCCCCAACTTGCGGCCCCCAGATGTTTTGGCCTACAACTCCCATGATCCCTAGCTAACAGGACCAGTGGTCAGGGATGATGGGAACTGTAGTCCAAAACATCTGGAGGGCTGAAGGTTGGGGGTGAGTGACCTAAGCCGGTGTGATGGCCTGGGATTCCGATTCAGAGGCTGAACCAGAGGAATCCCAGCCTGCACAGGAGTCCCCACCTCCAGGGCCGGCTGAACTGGGGCAAGGCCTAGATTCTGTCATGGCCGACCAAGCGGCTACGCTGCTGGCAATAGCCCAGGAGAACCAGGCCTTGACTCACACCGTGCAGCAGCTCAGCAACGCGGTTACGGCACTTCAACAGCGCTTGGACGCCCTACCGGCTCCTGGGGCCGACGCCCCGGCTCCTGGCAAGTACCCAGTGGCTTTGCCTGAGAAATTTGATGGGGCCCCGGCCAGCTTTCCCATGTTCCTTGCCCAGGCCAAGCTGTATATTCAGGGGCGAGCCCGGAACTTCTGAGGTGCACTTTTTGATTAGTTTGTTAAAGGACCAGGCGGCCAAGTGGGCGTTGCCGCTACTCAGGCAAGACTCCCCCTTGCTGGCAGACTATACGGGGTTTTGCAATCTTTTGGAGGCCGCGTTCGGCAACCCCCAGAAAGGGAGTCAAGCCAACCGGGCGATTCGGCGGTTGAAACAGGGCAAGTCCACGGTGGCCGCATACACCACGGAGTTTCGGCTGTTGGCACAGGACTTGACCTGGAATGACTCGGCGCTGCGGGACCAGTATCTCGAAGGGCTTTCGGACGAGATACTGGACCAGCTGGCCACAATGGAACGCCCCACCACGCTAGACACTCTCATTCAACGGAGTTTACAGATAGCCGACCAGCTGGAGGACCGTCGTCAGGCCCGGGGCCGCCGACACTTCCAGTTCTCGGCACCAGTTTCTTCTGGCAGCCCCACGGTCACAACTGAGTTATCGGAGGAGCCTATGCAGCTCGGGGCAGTGCGGCCACGCCTCTCCCCCGCAGAGAAGGTGCAGCGTCAGGAGGGGAATCTATGTCTCTACTGTGGCGGAAGTGGACACTACACCCGGTCCTGCCCTGAGAAACGCCAGCCACAGGGAAACCGCCAACCCCAGTAGCTGATGGCCCTGGCTACCGGGGGTCCCAAACAGCGCAGAATGGGCCTGCACCAATGGATTTGCAACACCTTATGGTTCCGGTACGTTTATACCCTCCAGGTGGGCCCTGGATTCTTACCCATGCTTTGGTAGATTCAGGAGCAACCCGTTCCTATACGGACGCTGTGTTTGCTGCCCATCATCAGGTGCCACTTCGGAACAAGCCAGAACCGGTACAGGTGGAAGCAATTGACAGACGGCTTCTACGTTCAGGTGCCGTTACTCAGGAGACCCAGCCCCTGGTCCTGTGTCTCCAGCAGCACCGGGAGTTGCGAACTTTGGACATTGCCTCTATGCCCCGGTTCCCCCAGTGCTCGGGATGGACTGGCTGGAGGCTCACAACGTTCAGATTGACTGGGTCAAATGGACTGTGCACTTCCCAGACCCATGTTCCCATGCTCAGTCCGAGCTGCTAGCGGCCGCGCCCACGGAGGAGGCAGCACCCACGCTCCCAGCCGTGTACCGGGACTACCAAGACGTGTTCGAGGAACGGGGGGCAGACCAGCTGCCGCCGCATCGGTCTTTTGACTGCGGCATAGACCTCCAGCCCGGAGCGCCCTTACCGGTGAGTCGCTTATATTCTCTAACAGAGCCGGAGCGCGAGGCTTTGCAGGACTTCTTGCGCAAGAACCTGGAGCGTGGTTTCATTAGGCCTTCTACCTCGCCCACCGCTGCGCCAGTGCTCTTTGTTAAGAAGAAATGTGGGGAACTCCGCCCTTGCCATGATTACCGGGCCCTGAACAAAATTACCATCCCAGACCGGTACCCCTTGCCCCTTATCTCGGAGTTGCTGGAGCGGGTGCAAGGGGCACAGGTGTTCACCAAGCTAGACCTCCGGGGGGCCTACAACTTGATTCGGATCCGAGCCGGGGATGAGTGGAAGACAGCATTTGGGACCCGGTACGGGCAGTTCGAATGCCTGGTTATGCCTTTCGGTTTGTGCAATGCGCCTGCTGTGTTCCAACGGTACATCAACCACGTGTTCCAGGACTTGCTAGACAAGTACGTGGTGGTGTACTTGGATGACATTCTGGTTTACTCCCGTGACCCGGCTCGCCCTGAGGGACATGTCCGGACCGTGCTGCAGCGCTTGCGTGAGCACCGTTTGTATGCAAAGCTCAGCAAGTGCGAGTTCCATCAGCGGTCTGTGGACTTTCTTGGTCACCGGCTCTCTCCAGATGGGGTGCAGATGGATCCTGAGAAGGTGGCAGCGGTTCGAGAATGGGCGGCACCTCGGAACCGCAAGGACCTACAGTGTTTCCTGGGGTTCGCCAACTATTACCGGACCTTCATTGCAGATTATGCTCATCGCACCACCCCGTTGACCCGGCTACTGCGCCCAAAGACGCCGTTTTCCTGGGACAAGGAGGCAGAGGAGGCGTTTCAGGGGTTGAAGGCCTGTTTCCAGAGAGCGCCGATCTTGCAACACCCTGACCCCTCTTGACCCTTTGTGGTGGAGACCGACGCCTCCAGTACGGCTCTCGGTGCCGTCTTGTCTCAGCAGTATGGACCTGAAGCGCCACTCTTACCCTGTGCCTTCTATTCCCGCCAGCTCCTTCCAGCGGAGCGTAACTATACCGTGTGGGAGCGGGAACTACTGGCCATCAAGGTGGCCTTTGAAGTCTGGCGCCACCATCTTGAGGGGGCACGACATCCGGTGGAGGTGAGAACCGACCACCGGAACCTGGAGTACCTCCAGACCACCCGCAAGCTGAACCAAAGGCAGATCCGGTGGGCGTTGTTCTTTTCCCGGTTCCAGTTCTGGATCCGCTACATCCCTAGCTCCCAAAACCAGAAAGCGGATGCCCTGTCCCGGAAACCTGAAGACAACGCAGACACGGTACAGCAAGCAGTACCCACCACGATCCTACCACCAGCTGCATTCCTGGCCACCCAGGAGACGGAGCCACTGCAGGCTCGGGTGCGGGAACAGCAGCGGGTCAACGCTTGGGCCCAGGAATGACTCCGGGAGCTGGCTGAAGGGTCCAGCCCTCAGTATCCGGGGCTGGTCCTGCATCAGGGCCTTCTGCTGCACCACGGTCGCCTGTACATCCCGCCAGGGCCACTGCGGCTGGAGGTTCTCCGGATGGCCCATGATGCCCCAGCAGCGGGGCACTTTGGACGGTATCAGACCACCCATCTGGTAAGCCGTGAGTTTTGGTGGCCCCGCCTGAAGGCTGACGTGGCTCGCTACGTTGCTGATTGTGATGTCTGCCGGCGCGCCAAGGGCCCTACCGGGTGACCCCCCGGCCTACTTCAGCCACTGCCAGTTCCACCACGTCCTTGGCACACGGTTTCGCTGGACTTTGTAGTGGACTTACCCCCGTCTCGTGGCTGTACCTGCCTTCTAGTTTTCTCCGACCATTTCACTAAGATGGTGCACTGTGCCCCCTGCCCATCTGTACCCACAGCCAAGGAAACCGCTCAGCTGTACCTTCAGCATGTCTTCCGCCTGCATGGCCTACCTGAGCGTGTGGTGTCCGACCGGGGCGTTCAGTTCACATCCCGGTTCTGGCGAGCATTGCACCAGACCCTCGGGACAGAGGTCTGTCTCTCGTCAGCCTACCAACCACAGACCGATGGCCAGACGGAACGGGCGAACGCGGTGCTGGAGCAGTATCTCCGGTGTTACTGCAGCTACCAGCAGGATGACTGGGTCGACCACCTGGCATTGGCGGAGTTCGCCTACAACAACGCGGTGAATGCGTCCACCCAGCAAACCCCGTTCCAGGCCAGTTACGGTTATCATCCACGGCTGTTTCCAGATGTGCTGCCGACATCCGCGGTCCCTGCGGTGACGGAGTGGCTTCAAGAGCTCCAGTCCCAGCAACAGCTTTTGGTGGAGCAACTGCACCAGGCCAAGGAGGCGTACAAGGCCCAGGCCGACCGCCACCACCAGGTGGGGCCGGAACTTCACGTCGGTGACCTGGTATGGCTCTCCACTCGCCACCTCCACCCCTCTCGACTTTCGCGGAAGTTGGACGCCCGTTTCACCGGCCCGTTTCCTATCGTGGACCAAGTCTCACCTGTGGCATTCCGTCTCCGGTTGCCCGCAACCCTGAAGGTTCACCCGGTCTTCCATAGGTCCCTTCTGAGTCTGGTGGCCCCACCCGACGAGTTCCACCCGAACCGTCCCTGACCGCAGCCAGTTTTGGTTCAGGGAGAGCCTGAGTACGAGGTGGAACGCATTCTGGACTCCCGATACCGCAGGGGAAAGCTGCAGTATCTCATTGACTGGAAGGGGTATGGACCGGAGGACCGTTCCTGGGAACCAGCGGCCAACGTCCACGCGCCTGCCTGCCTCCGAGAGTTCCATGCGGCGTACCCCGGCAAGCCGGGTCCGGACCCTCGATTGAGGGGGGGGCCTGGGAGGGGGGATGGTGTGGTGGCCTGGGATTCCGATTCAGAGGCTGAACCAGAGGAATCCCAGCCTGCACAGGAGTCCCCGCCTCCAGGGCCGGCTGAACTGGGGCAAGGCCTAGATTCTGAGGAGCCTGCACCTGTGTCAGATCCTCAAGAGCAGGCACCAGGTGAAACCCTTCTGGCCCCAGAGGTGCTTGAGGACTCAGTGGCTACAGGTGAGCCTCCTCCAGGGCCCAGTAACCCTTCGGCCTCTCCTGAACTACAGAGGCTTAGGGCAGAGAGGCGAAGGGAACTGGTTGCTCCCAGGAGGAGTGCTCGCCTTAAGGCCAGAGGAGGCAGGGCTCCTGGGGGCCGGGACCGCCCCTAGCCTTAGAAGAAGATAAAGGTCAGTCAGCCCGGTCCCAGGTTGCGGGAGCAACGTCGTTGTTGGCTTCAGACCTTCCAGTGTTCCTGTTCCCTGCTCGGCCTCCTGTTCCTGACCTTCCAGCGTTCCTGTTCTCTGCCCGGCCTCCTGCTTCTGATCTTCCAGCGCTCCTGTTCCCGCCCAGCTCCCAGCTTCTGACCTTCCAGCGTTCCTGTTCCCTGCCCAGCCTTCTGCTTCTGACCTCCCAGCGTTCCTGTTCCCCGCCCGGCTCCCTGTTTCGGACCTCGCCTCTCATCTCGTGAACTCTGACTACGATCACGGTACCTTTCCCCCGGGACCAGCACAGCCAAACTGCTCACATCTGTAACCAATAAAGTTGAACCCATAAACCAAAATACTCCATGTCAGTGTGTTTTATTGCTCTCCTGGGAACTTTGTGGCTCAGGTGACTTGGCACGCAAACAAGACCTTCTTGGGTTGTTAATTAGGCCTGGGTGATGTACACATTTGACTAAATTTCTTCAAGTAATGATGTTTAATCCCCAGTCAGGAAGTAAGTAAATTTAGAGGGGCCTGCTGTAATGCTCTCTATGTGGGCCTCCCCTTGGGGTTGATTTGGGCAATGTAGCCGGTGCAGAAGGCTGAAGCCAGGTTGTTGAGAAGAGTACTTGGACACACACATATTATTACACTTGTACTGAAGGAACTGCACTGGCTGACAATCGGCTACCAGGCCATGTTCAAGGTCTTCTTGTTAACATATGAAGCCTTGAACAACTTGGGACCAGGTTACCTTAAGGACCACCTGCCTTAGGGTCAGTTAGATCTGAGGAAATTCTACTCATGGTATTGCACCCTACAGAGTAGTGTTATGAGTTTGGAAGAGTGGTTGAGTTGAATCCCTGGGCCTCCTTCTAATTCCTGGAATTGCCAAGCTAGCTTCCTGGTGAGGGGATAGCCTAGGCAATGGGCCAATAAGAGAGCAAAAGAAGGGGTTGTGTGCAAGATAGGTAATGTGTGGGCTCCCTCTCTTAACTCATGGGTAGTTATGAGTTGAGAGCAGAGAGTTGAAGCAATGTTAGCTGGAAGCAAAGCAAAAAGCTGGGAAGCCAGAGAGACACAGAGCAATGTTTGATTTCTATTTGAATCCAAGGCTGTGGCTCAGAGGGAAGGAGGGCTTATTGGGGTGTTAATAGTGTGAAGCCCTCCATTGTGGGCTCAGGTTGTATATATGTGTAAATAAACCACAGTCTCTGCTGTCATTCCAAAGGAAACAGAAACCTTGGGGAAATGCTTGGAACCTCAGGAATCTTGCACCACTTGGGGTGGCATGCAACAAGGTCACAGGGCAGTGACCCCAAAATTGGCATTTTCTACCATTGCCCCATTGCAGAGACATCACCTTGCCAACAAAGGTCCGTATAGTCAATGTCCCATGGACTGCAAGAAGATCAAACCTATCCATTCTGAAGGAAATCAACCCTGAGTGCTCACTGGAAGGACAGATCCTGAAGCTGAGGCTCCAATGCTTTGGCCACCTCATGAGAAGAGAAGACTCCCTGGAAAAGACCCTGATGTTGGGAAAGATGGAGGGCACAAGGAGAAGGGGACGACAGAGGACGAGATGGTTGGATAGTGTTCTCGAAGCTACCAGCATGAGTTTGACCAAACTGCGGGACGCAGTGGAAGACAGGAGTGCCTGGCGTGCGCTGGTCCATGGGGTCACGAAGAGTCGGACATGACTAAACGACTAAACAACAACAACCATTGCCCCTCTCCTGTGAAATGTCCTTCCCTCTGACATATGTACAAAGCAACAACCATCAGTTGTTTCAGACATCTTGGGGAGACTGGCCTTTTTGCCCAGGCTTCCCCTGTCCCATAAGACTGGGCCCTGTTTGAACTTCTGTTTTACATGCTTTTGTGTGTTTCTATACAGTGGAACTTTGGTTGTCGAACGCTTTGGAAGTCAAACATTTTGGCTTTCAAACGCCGACAACCCAGAAGTGAATGCTTCCGTCTTCGAACGCACCTCAGAAGTTGAACGACTTCCTAGGTGTGTTTCTCCATTTTTTCAATGGATACTGCCAACCAGCAATTGCAACTCAGTTCTCGAACGTTTCAGAAGTCGAACGGTTTTCCGGAATGGATTATACTTGACCACCGAGGTTCCACTGTATTGCTGTTTTACAGATTTTAGGTTGTGTTTTTGTTTTAATGATGTATTGTTTGTTTGCCAGACAGTACACACCTTAGAGATTTTTCTTTAAATATATCAACACTTTTAAATGAATAAATAAAGGGAAAGTATTTCACGCAAAGGTCCACAACAATATACAGCTGCCAGTGAGCATTATGCAGTTATTTCCAATAATGTCTGCTGTCAAACCCTTAACAGCTGTGAGCTGAGGTTTTCTTTCATATGCCCTTCAGCAAGATGATGTTCCAGAGTCATAAAAATGATAGCCAAAAAAACCTAACTTGAGTCTTGCCCCTGCACCTTGAACAGCAGTATGACACACCAAAAATTTAACAGGTGTCACTTTCCCCATCACTTTTTCTCCACATCAGGTGCAGGGGAGAGCTTTGCCTGTGAAATTTCTGCATGGAAGTCACCTGTTACAGGCACAGAGGCAGTAAGAAGTGGCAACCCGAGTTGCACGCCTGATAGGCCAGCAGTAAAAAGCAACCAAGACCCATTTGTTGAAATGAGTGAAGGTGAATGAGAGAGTAGTAAAGGACAACGACTTATTAAAACCACACTTCAGTTTGGTTCAATGTCTGCTCATGAGGCAACAGGACAGATGATGTGTGACAGAGGCTGAGTTCTTGCGATTCTGTGGTGTTTCAGCAAATACAAATTTTATACAGAAGGCTCGACGGTGACAGCTGAGGGGGAAATATGAGTTGTCCTCTCTGCAAGTGATGATTGACAGCACCTTAAACTTGAGGACTAAAGTGTTGCAGATATTAATATTGCACAGTTTGAAGCAACTGGAAGTATAAGAACTGACTCCTTATGGAATGAATCATTGTCTAGATCCATAAATATATTATTCAAATTTTTACTGGCAGAACTCTTTAAAATAAAACAGAATACATCAAATGATATGTCCAAAGTATCCATACAATGTCTTGTGCTGTCCAGGTGCAGCATCTTACAAAATATGAAATAATCAAAACAGACCTAGAAGCAGAGAGAGAGAGAGAGAGAGAGAGAGAGAGAGAGAGATCTGCAGCCTGCATTCCAGCCTCCAGGAGAGCTTCTTTTAACATCTTCACTCCATTGAATTTGGGAGAAAAGACTCAAAGGCAACTCCCTTCAAAATGGAGATTTGCAACCCAATACCTTCATCACATGATCTAAGGTTACCACCCTCACATGTTAGCTACCAGAGAAACAACAGTTAGTTAGTTGTTAGTTGCTAGTTAGTTAGTTACCATATTTTTCGCTCTATAAGATGCACCAGACCACAAGACGCACCTAGTTTTTGGAGGAGGAAAACAAGAAAAAAAATATTATGAATCTCAGAAGCCAGAACAGCAAGAGGGATCGCTGCG
The DNA here is from genome assembly GCF_951804945.1 of Podarcis cretensis. Lineage (NCBI taxonomy): Eukaryota > Metazoa > Chordata > Lepidosauria > Squamata > Lacertidae > Podarcis > Podarcis cretensis. Next base: position 5,413,509 of record NC_137187.1, read on the forward strand.
CAGTGAAAGCAGCAATCCCTCTTGCTGTTCTGGCTTCTGGGATAGCTGCGCAGCTTGCATTCACTCCATAAGACGCACACACATTTCCCCTTGCTTTTTAGGAGGGAAAAAGTGAGTCTTGTAGAGCAAAAAATACAGTAGTTAGTTAGTTGTTAGTTAGCAAGAGCTCAAAGTGCTTTCCATGCTTCCACTATAGCTCTATAGAAAAACCCCATGTTAAACTTTCTGCAATATAACTTTAGCCATTTTTCATTTCTGTGTCAATTAAACCATTATACTTAACATAAAGTTGGAGAAAATGTATTAAGGCTATAGTTTCTGAAGGGCTTGTTGTTGGTATGGCTTAGTGCCTTTAATGGCTGCATGAGAGGCAGAAAGTCATGTTACCCTGGCATGGGTGACAAAGCCTGACTCAAGTCAAATGGTGCAGCACCTTTGCTGAAGCTAAGCAGGTCTGAGTCTGATCAGAATCCAGATGGGGGCCACCTGCCTTGTTTGAGTTATAGGATAATGACATTATATACATGTACTGAATGTGCTTAGTGAGGAAAGTTTCTCCTGGGCTGGATCTAGACACATTAAAAAAAAAAAGTTTCAGGAAAACCCATTGTAAACCTCATAATGGGAAATCACATTGCCAAAAAATGGAACTCTACAGCGCCATCTGGTGTCACAGTGTTACATCGCATTTAAAACTTTTTTTTTTTTTACTGATGTAGCCGAGTCCCTGGTGATTTTCTGCCTCTCCATTGTTAACCAGGCATGGTGAAACCTGTGGTTGTTGAGATGTCATCGGATCTCAGCTCCTACCAGCCCCAGCCAGAAGGGCCAGTGAACAGGGATGATGGAAGTTGCAGTCACAGGTTCCTCATCCCTCTGTTAAAGACAGATACCTCCTTTCCATATGAAACACCATGGCAATCCTACACATAAACCCTCTGAAAATGTAGACTTTCCTGGTGAAGCTCTTATATTCTTTCCAGTCTGTGTAAAAGCAGGAGGCACGTTCATTAATGATACTTTCCACAAAGACTTCTGTTTAGCTTGCTCATTATAATGATATTCTGAGAACTATTATTAACAGTTATCTACAAGCCCCTGCATATAGCAATGTGGGGTTGGGGCTGAAAGCCAAGGAATAACTGCTATTTTTATTTTATGCCAGAATTAATAGAAATTATAAATCTAGGTTCCTGAATTATTCAGCTTTTCCTCGCTCTCTTTCTCTCTAATGGACTAAAGATTGTCATTTATTGTCCTGTGTGAGAAAAGACGGGTGCAGCTTAATTCAGCTCTTTTATTTCCTTTCAGTTACTTTTTTAAAAAGAATAAAGCACCCACGCTCCCTTGTTCTCTTATTCTCATTCTCACACACAGACACACACAATGTTTTCATATTGTCCTAAAGGCAGAGTAGTCTTAAACATTCTAAAAGTAGCTGGGGTTCAGACTGGCAGCCATCTTTTTTTATGCAGATAAACACTGTGCTTTGTGAGTGACAGGCAGCAATCAACAGGTGAAGCGGTCCATGTCAAAAACCTTGGCCTCTCATGGTGGCAAGAGCCACTAAAATTCAGTTTACTAGTTGAAAGCTGGACCTGCTGAATCCGCTCCAGAAATAATCTGAACAAACTGGATTAATTTCCTGGATGACTTCTGGAAATCAGAAGAGTCAGTTCATAAGCCTTCAGGAGGAAGAAGAAGAAGAAGAAGAAGAAGAAGAAGAAGAAGAAGAAGAAGAAGAGTAGTAGCAGTAGTAGTAGTTTGGATTTGATATCCTGCTTTATCACTACCCGAAGGAGTCTCAAAGTGGCTAACAATCTCCTTTCCCTTCCTCCCCCACAACAAACATTCTGTGAGGTGAGTGAGGCTGAGAGACTTCAGAGAAGTGTGACTGGCCCAAGATCACCCAGCAGCTGCATGTGGAGGAGCGGAGATGCAAACCCAGTTCACCAGATTACGAGTCCACTGCTCTTAACCACTACACAACACTGGAATGAAGTTTGTTCCATTGTTCCTTCTGTGTCTTAAGACCACTAATACTGCAAATTCAGATTTTGTAAACGGGGCACTGGCATTTTTAAAAACTTATTGAAATTTACTCACAAAGTGTAAATCCGGATTGGAGTCAATGGGAATAACAGCTGGATAGCAGTTCGAAAGCATGTCAAAGTGCAAGTAGATACATAGGTACCGCTCCAGCGGGAAGGTAAACGCCGTTTCCGTGCGCTGCTCTGGTTCGCCAGAAGCGGCTTAGTCATGCTGGCCACATGACCCGGAAGCTGTACGCCGGCTCCCTCGGCCAATAAAGCGAGATGAGTGCCGCAACCCCAGAGTCGGCCACGACTGGACCTAAAGGTCAGGGGTCCCTTTTCCTTTACTGATGATGATGTTGTTGATGATGATGATGATTTACCACCCTGCATCCATTGATCTCAGGGTTGTTCACAGCATAAAAATGACATCCTTGCACCTCCACAGGCACATACCTCCACATGTGGTGGGAGTGTCCCAAAATCCAACTATTCTGGAAAACAGCCATGCAAGAAATATGTAAAATAACTAAGCAAGTATTAGACATCACCCCAGAACTGGCGCTACTAAACATCTTCCAAGACAACAATGCCCATTTACACCACAAAGAACTCATAACCCACCTACTTTCAGCAGCCAGAAACACCATAACCAGACACTGGAGAGACCTGTCAGGAGTACGCATGGACCAATGGTACCAAATAGTATGGGAAACACCCCTACTAGAAAAATTAACCAATAAACTGAAAATGACACGGGGACAAACAGAAGAAGATGCCTTTACCCCGGTATGGCTCCCCTTTATCACATACACAGCCCAACAAGACAACGACAATAATCCACCAACAGCATACAAATCAATATGGCTAACCTTATGAAAAACACCCACCCACCCCACTCACACACGAAAACAAAGATCACCACAGCCAATCACAAACAAACAACCACACCCGAGGCCAACCCCAACCTCTCTCACCACCAAAGGAACACAAGTGAACAGAACAAGCAGTGGTGACAGCAAACCCTACACACATTAAGCATAACAGAAACATCGGCACCCGACCCCACCCCCACCCATCTTCCCTCCCTCCACCCCTTCTTTTTTTCTCTCTCTCTCCCCCTAATGTCTCAACAAATGAAATGGATTTGTAAAAATGTTACATGGGAAAAAAATATGAGAGACATTACACTTACTTCTGTAAAACAAGAAAATCTTTAATAAAAAAATAAAAATAAAAATAAAAATAAATAAAAATGACATGTACCAATGCCATAATAAACATTCAATGCCATAATAAAATTTCATTGGAAATCACCCTTAAACTCTCAGTGTGCAACCCACATCCTATTGATGCCAATGATGGTCAGGCTGCCAATTATTTTAAATGGAGCAGATTACACCTCGAGATATTTCCCCTTTAAATTCCCTAACCTATTCACACACACACCCTGCTGCCACATTTATATTCTGTTCTGGAAAATTCCTCCCTACGTCACCACCACCTAGGAAATCAAGTTTCACATCCGAGTTTCTGACACAAGAATTGCAGTTTTGAACCCAAAGGAGACAGGCAGTTGGCATTTCACACACATCTGTGTTATATATAGCCAACAGGTTTGACAAATACGTTTGACTTAGGAGGGGGATGTAAGACTAGCGGCCAGTAATGACACAATCCATTCCCCAGCCTCCAGATGAATTGTTTGCTGCAGTCTAATAGATAGCTGCCAAAAGTTCCCAGCCACTTTTAGCAATGACAGACAGACAGACAGAAAGAAAGAAAGCACTTTACTGCCCACTCCACTCACCGCCATCTTTTCATTTCTTTTAAAAGGAGAAAACTAGCTTATACCTGTTTCCCACCCACTCCCTTGGGTATCTTCTGCCAGTTTCACCTACTAATAAGAAGCATGGCACTGACTAAACCCTCACAATCCATCTTCTCCATGCCTTCTCCATGGCAGGCTGGCAATCAAAACACCACCCATGCAGCCATTTACAGTTCAAAGTACCAACTGGATTCATTTGCAAGGAAGGTTTGCCAAGTGTTGTCTCCCTGCTTTACTACAAGAGGCTCAAAGGAGATCCCACAGAGCGATAAAATTTATTTCACTCATATTGTTGTGTGCACCCCAGTCTCTGTTGTGGCAAGAGGCTCCAGGAATTCCAGCACTGACCCAGGGTTCCGTTTCCTACCAAAGAAGGTCAATGGAGAGTAGTGTGTTCAGGATGTATGGCTTTGTTCACACATGTATGCAACTTGAGCATAGGATGGAGGGGCTTGCAGCGCCACACTCCAACAAACCTTGCTTCCCAATTAGGTTTCCAAGGAAGAAGCTTTGGCTCCAGCACAGAGCAACACATATCTCTGTCTCCGGCTTCTAGCATCAGTCACAACTCACCACACAGCCTCTCTTGGCCTGCTGTTCGATGAGAGCTACATACTCTCCAACATTTCTCTGATGAAAATAGGGATGTCCTATTCCATTATTATTATTATTATTATTCCCCGCCCATGTGACTGGGTTGCCCCAGCCACTCTGGTTGGCTTTTGAGACACATAAAAACATAATAAAACAATAAACATTAAAAACTTCCCTATTACAGGGCTCACTTCATATGTCTTCTAAAGGTTGTACAGTCGTACCTTGGAAGTCGAACAGAATCCGTTCCGGAAGTCCTTTCGACTTCCAAAACGTTTGAAAACCAAATCGCAGTTTCTGTTCTGCTGCAGGAAGCTCCTGCAGCCAATCAGAAGCCACAGAACCCTGTCAGACATTCGGGTTCCAAAAGAACGTTCACAAACCGGAACAATCACTTCCGGGATTGTGGCATTCGGAACCAAATCGTCCAGGTTCCAGGGCATTTGACAACCAAAGTTTGACTTATCTCCTTGGCCTGGGGGTCACAATAACTCCATACCCTCCAACATTTCTCCAATGAAAATAGGGAGGTCCTAAGGAAAAGCGTGGCTCGCCAGAGCAGCGATGTCACGCTGGCCACGTGACCCGGAAGTGTCTCCGGACAGCGCTGGCCCCTGGCCTCTTAAGTGAGATGGGCGCACAACCCCAGAGTCTGTCAAGACTGGCCCGTACGGGCAGGGGTACCTTTACCTTTACCTTTAAGGAAAAGCGTGACATTCCAGGATCAAATGAGAAACTGTAAATCTGGGGCTGTCCCTGGAAAATAGGGACATGTAGAGGGTCTGGAGCTAATATATACTAAAGTTGAATCCTGATACGCAAAAGGCACTGGGGGTGGGTGGTTCCTGAGACCAGAAACTGGGAAATTCACCTGTTGTATGTAGATGGGGTTGATGTCAGTCTGAAAGCATAGGTGTGTGATCTAGGGTGCTCCTGTAAGCTCAAGTTACCTGAGTGGCAAGGAGCATCTATTGCTAGCTTTGGCAGGTAAGTCAGCTTACATCCACTCCTGGACAGAGTAAGCCTAGATACTGTGACCTGTGCATTGGTAACCTCACAATTAGATTGCTATAACATGCTGTTTGTTGGAATACCCTTAAGGTTGGTCCAGAAGCTGCAGCTAGCGCAGAAAGCTAGATTGCTCAATGGGGCACATATAACACCTGCTGAAAATTCAGTCTTCTGCACACAGCTATTAAAAGTTCAGGAGCTCTGTCTTCTTTTGCATCTGGCCACCCTAGGTACAAAATCAGCCAGTGCCAAATTGGGTCGCCTTATCTGGTGCTTAGAGGCCTAGGTGTTATGTCCCCCCAAATGCAATCTCTGAGGGAGGCTGCAGCTTTTGCTTTTGAAAATGTTATCTGCTCATCTTAACCAGGCTGAATCATGTTGTACAATTTTGTATTGCAATGCAAACATTTTTTAAAGGGCAGAATGAAAATGGAGCAGGCGCGAGGGATGCTCAGGAGTCGGCTCCGCAGCATTGTATTAGGTCAAGGCTATCTGGCTAAAGCGATGGATTTGCTCAGTCAAGTGCAGGAGTTAGCATTGCTTTGTTACCGGGCGGAAGGGCTGCTTCTTTATCTTCCTCTATTTTTAGTCAAATAACCTGGAAGGAAACGCAGCTTTTGGGTTTAGACGCTCACATCCCTGCCAGCGCTTTCATGGGAGTGGAACGCTTTGGCAACGACGCCGAATGCAGAATTAACGTTTTGCTAGTGCTGTGGCGAAGTCCTGAAAACCGTGCACATTCACACATAATTTAGCGCCATTATCATGCCATTTAGGGTGAGCTCACAGATCCTTAGGGCTGCCAGTGGCGCTCCAGAGTTCCCTCTCTTTTTCACACAGTTACAACCAACAAATCAGGAAAGGGAGTAAGATGCAGCAAAGGGGCAGCAAAGACAGAGGGCCTCTTCCATCCTTATCAGAAGGAGCAGATAAGGCTGGGGACATGCCAGATCCTGGCTTATAAAAGCTAGCCGGGAAGGGCTGGGCGATGGGCTTCGCGGGGTGGTGAATGCTTCCCTCCGTGAGGGAGCCTTCCCAGACCCACTGAAAGAGGCGGCTATTAAACCACTTCTTAAAAAACCATCTTTAGATGCAGCCACGATGGCCAACTATCACCCAGTCTCAAATCTTCCATTCTTGGGCAAGGTGATTGAGCGAGCGGTTGCCGAACAACTCCAGGCACGCCTGGAAGAAGCGGACCATTTGGATCCCTTCCAGTCGGGATTCAGGCCTCATCATGGGACTGAAACTGCCTTGGTCGCACTGGTTGATGATCTCCGGCGGGCTAGGGACAAAGGTGAGAGCTGTTTCCTAGTTCTGCTGGATCTCTCAGCGGCCTTTGACACCATCAACCATAACATCCTTCTGGACCATCTTGAGGGGCTGGGAGCTGGGGGCACTGTCATACAGTGGTTCCGCTCCTTCCTCCTGGGCCGTGTTCAGAAAGTGGTGGGGGGGTGAGTGTTCAGACCCCTGGGCTCTCACTTGTGGGGTGCCTCAGGGTTCTGTCCTCTCCCCCATGCTTTTCAACATTTACATGCAGCCTCTGGGAGAGATCATCAGGGGGTTTGGGCTGGGTGTTCATCAGTATGCGGATGATACCCAGCTCTACCTCTCTTTTAAATCAGAACCAGTGAAGGCGGTGAAGGTCCTGTGTGAGTGTCTGGAGGCGGTTGGAGGATGGATGGCGGCTAACAGATTGAGGTTGAATCCTGACAAGACAGAAGTACTGTTTTGGGGGGACAGGAGGCGGGCAGGTGTGGAGGATTCCCTGGTCCTGAATGGGGTAACTGTGCCCCTGAAGGACCAGGTGCGCAGCCTGGGAGTCATTTTGGACTCACAGCTGTCCATGGAGGCACAGGTCAAATCTGTGTCCAGGGCAGCTGTTTACCAGCTCCATCTGGTACGTAGGCTGAGACCCTATCTGCCTGTGGACTGTCTTGCCAGAGTGGTGCATGCTCTGGTTATCTCCCACTTGGACTACTGCAATGCACTCTACGTGGGGCTACCTTTGAAGGTGACTCGGAAACTACAACTAATCCAGAATGCGGCAGCTAGACTGGTGACTGGGAGCGGCCGCCGAGACCATATAACACCGGTCTTGAAAGACCTACATTGGCTCCCAGTATGTTTCCGAGCACAATTCAAAGTGTTGGTGCTGACCTTTAAAGCCCTAAACGGCCTCGGTCCAGTATACCTGAAGGAGCGCCCCATCATTCTGCCCGGACGCTGAGGTCCAGCGCCGAGGACCTTCTGGCGGTTCCCTCATTGCGAGAAGCAAAGCTACAGGGGACCAGGCAGAGGGCCTTCTCAGTAGTGGGGCCTGCCCTGTGGAACCCCCTTCCAGCAGATGTCAAAGGGATAAACAACTACCTGACATTCAGAAGACATCTTAAGGAAGCCCTGTTCAGGGAAGTTTTTAACGTGTGATTTTACTGTATTTTTAGTTTCTATGGAAGCCGCCCAGAGTGGCTGGGGAGGCCCAGCCAGATGGGCGGGGTGTAAATAAAAAAAAATTTATTATTATTATTATTATTATTATTATTATTATTATTGACTTTAAAGTCATTTATGAAACAACAAATACAGGGGCATAAGAGCCCACTGCTGTTGCTAAGTGTTCAGGGGGCGGGCATATCTTTACCAAAGGGGGAATGCAAGGTGGTAGCCAAGGCAGGGAGGCAGGTCTGTCAACACCATGCAGATGGCTCACAGCATGGCCAAGAATTGTGGGAATTGTCATACAGCACATGTGGAGGGCCACAAGTTCCAAATCTCTGCTCTAACAAAACCTAAGGGAGCCATGTCCAGTAATTTCAGCAGGTAGAACTTTATTGGATACAACCCATCAGAGAGGTCTCAGCATTAGATTATTGAAGGGGGGGTCATGGTTCAAGTAGTGGCATAGCATCAGTCGCTGCCATGTGTTACATGAGCACACTGGACAGGGGGTGCCTGACCAGCCCTTGCCGCTGACACCACCAGAATGACCCCACTCCCACTAGGGCAGGCCTGTCTAACAGGTCAACCCTCCCCCCAAAAAGCTGAACAACTGTGGTCTGTTGTTGTTGTTTAGTCGTGTCCGACTCTTTGTGACTCCATGGTCCAGAGCACGCCAGGCACTCCTGTCTACCACTGCTTCCCACAGTTTGGTCAAACTCATGCTGGTAGCTTCGAGAACAGTATCCAACCATCTTGTCCTCTGTCGTCCCCTTCTCCTTGTGCCCTCCATCTTTCCCAATATCAGGGTCTTTTCCAGGGAGTCTTCTCTTCTCATGAGGTGGCCAAAGTATTGGAGCCTCAGCTTCAGGATCTGTCCTTCCAGTGAGCACTCAGGGCTGATTTCCTTAAGAATGGATAGGTTTGATCTTCTTGCTGTCCATGGGACTCTCAAGAGTCTCCTCCAGCACCATAATTCAAAAGCATCAATTCTTCAGCGATCAGCCATCTTTATGGTCCAGCTCTCACTTCCATACATCACTACTGGAAAAACCATAGCTTTAACTATACGGACCTTTGTTGGCAAGGTGATGTCTCTGCTTTTTAAGATGCTGTCTAGGTTTGTCATTGCAACTGTGGTCTACCTTCCCCTAAAAAATGCTCAACAACTTTGGACTACCCTCCCCTGAAAGAAGCTCAACAAGTTTGATCAATCCTGCTCTTAAAAAAACTCAACAACTCCTGGCAATGACAATGGGGAGATCACAGCCGGTCTTTTTATACTGTGAGTAGACTGCAGTCTCTTGGGAGTTGGACATGCCTGCAATAGGGCAAAGTGGGGCCACACTGAGCCACCTGCCCAACTGTGCAGGGGGCAGCCTGGCCAGCCATCTGTGGGATGTAAAACTGCAGTCAAGTACAACAGTCCTACACTGGACATGTTAGGGGATGTTTTGTACCACTCAGAAGACTTCCTGTTTCCTCCTGAGCTGGGACGGACTTCCACTACATGGTGACTTGAAGAGGGTCTGATCTGTTGTACTAGCATGGAGGAGCACACGGCCTCCATGTTCTGATCAGTGTGTCTTCTCCATTTTGTATGTTGCTGTGTGTTTGGAGAAGTGACTGTTTAGTCGCAGTCACTTGGGACTAACTTCTTTATGGAATAGTTCTAGTTGTTATGTAACCTAAGCCTGCCTTCAGGGATATGTCTGTGAACCTGAATGAATCGGTGACTAAACTACTTTTATATTAACGTTAATCAGATTCTTGTGTTTATTCTCTTTCAGAGGGATTAGAAGGGATTTTACCAGGAAGGAACCTTTAACAGTAAGGTTCATATGAGTCAGCAACAAGCTGATCACTGCGTAATTTAAAAAGGGGGATGTTTGGAACTCTGCTAGAATATGGAACTTGCCAGCGCAAGTTAGGAAGGATGTCATTAAATAATATATCCTCTCCTGCCTCCCTAATCATCCCCACATCATCGCGGCCCCCCTTGGTGGGCACAGAGGAGCACTGGGCCAGGCCACACTAGGAGCGCCTGTGGGGGGCACCTAGTTCCCATCCCCTTGAAAATTTGTGCCTGGGACACAATTTTTTAAATTTACTGCATGCTGTACACTAAAAGAGAATTATATGAAAATGATGTATCAGTGGTATTTGACCCCTACTAAATTAGCAAAAATGTATAGGACAAGCACAAATATCTGCTGGAAATGTAAAGAAAAAGAAGGTACCTTTTATCATATGCGGTGGACTTGTAAGGTAATAAAATCTTTCTGGGAGGTGATATATAATGAAATGAAAAAAATGCTTAAAATAGTTTTTGTTAAGAAACCAGAAGCCTTTTTATTAGAAATTACAGGTACCGACATACCAAAGTAGCAGAAAAGACTTTTTATGTATGGAACAACAGCCACCCGGATGCTATTAGCCCAGAGATGGGAAGAAGACAAAGTCCCTGTCAGAGAACAATGGCAAACCAAGCTGATGGACTATGCAGAGATGACAAAATTGGCTGGAAACCTCAGAACCAAGAGGACAAAAACTTTATAAAAAAATGGGGGGGGGGAATTATAAGTTATTTAGGAGACCACTGTAAGCAGATGGAAACAAAGGCAGGATCTTGATTTCACTTGTAGTGTATAAATTACAATGGATACAATGGATAATATGGTCTGATATAAAAAAAAAACTGGAGTATGGATGAATATACAGTAGTGGATGTTCAAAATAAGACCCCATGGAGGAGATGAGGGGAAGTCTTGAGATTCAGAGAATCTCTTTATATAAATATACGGCACTTTTTGTTCTTTGTTTATTTGTATTTTGTATTTGTAAAAACCAATAAAAATGAGAGAGAGAGAGAGAGAGAGAGAGAGAGAGAGAGGGAGGGAGGGAGGGAGGGAGAGGGAGGGAGGGAGAGATTTTTTAAAAAATGTGACTGGGGCCATGGGCCACCCTGAACCCCCATGCTACGCTCCTGGTTTCAAGGCCTGAATTTCCTAGCCAGCAAGGTGGGGGCTCTGTTTGCTCAAAACCTCTAAAGGGGACCTGATCCTACAGTGAATGGAAGCGAGAAGAATAAAACCTTCAGAGGAAAGATCCACCTCGAAATCGCCTCTATAGACCAATGGTAGCTTAAAATTCCAGATGTTGTTTTTTTTTAGAAGGGGAAACTTTAACGAACTGAGCTGAATTTAGTCAGCTGTAACAGCAGAGCCCTTGCTTTCTCCCCTGTTTGCCTTCCTTTCCCCTGTTATGCAAAAGTTCTATTTATGTGCAGCTTTCAAGGTCGATTTAAAGTCAGGCTTAGGAAGATATCACGCAATGCTGCTTTCCCCCAAAAACTCCTTTCTGCCTGGAAGCCTCCAGACAAAATGTCTGAAAAGAGGCTCGGCTGGCAGACTCGGCTAGCCTCGAGTCCTGGTCGAAAGCCGGAGCGCAACGCTACAAAGATTAGTTCCTAAGAGAACTCTCCAGGATGATTCAGCTCGCCTAGAGAGACAAAAGGATTAAGCTATTGGAGGTAACACATCACTAAGGTAGATTGTAAAAACGGTCAGGAGTTTAATTCCTGTAGGCTGGTGGAGGACGCCAAGATAGGATTCCAACTGACAAAATAAAATGGCGTGCAGGATCCCAGGGGCAGATCTGAAGGAGAATGAAAAGAATGTCATCCATTCATTCTGTAGTGTAGGTATCAAGTAGCTTGGGCAGTGGTATTTTCCCTCATATTCAGCTCATATTCACTGAGAGCCAGTGTGGTGTAGTGGTTAAGAGAGGTAGACTCGTAATCTGGTGAACTGGGTTCGCTTCCCCGCTCCTCCCCATGCAGCTGCTGGGTGACCTTGGGCCAGTCACACTTCTCTGAAGTCTCTCAGCCCCACTCACCTCACAGAGTGTTTGTTGTGGGTGAGGAAGGGAAAGGAGAATGTTAGCCACTTTGAGACTCCTTCGAGTAGTGGTAAAGCGGGATATCAAATCCAAACTCTTCTCTCTTCTTAACACACACCACACACACCAAGGGTAGCCTCTGCGATACCTTCTGGTTTTCTAAGAGTGCTGAGAGTTGCTAGGAGATCTTCATTCCCACCACAGAACTACAATTCTCGAGAACGGCTGGGCAGCCATCTCCCCCAGAACCGCTGGAAATTGTAGCTCTAGGTGGGAAATGAGGGCCCCCTAACATCTTTTGGCACCCTTTGCAAACTACAGTTCCCAGAATCCTTTGGGGAAGCCACGACTGTTTAAAGTGGCATCATAGTGCTTTTTTTCTCTTTACATTTCCAGCAGGAATTTGCATTCTATGGAACAAGTACAAATACCTGCTGGAAATGTAAAGAAAAAGAAGATACAGTGGTACCTCAGGTTAAGTACTTAATTCATTCTGGAGGTCCGTACTTAACCTGAAACTGTTCTTAACCTGAAGCACCACTTTAGCTAATGGGGCCTCCTGATGCCGCCAGAGCACGATTTCTGTTCTCATCCTGAAGCAAAGTACTTAACCAAAGATAATATTTCTGGGTTAATGGAGTCTGTAACCTGAAGTGTATGTAACCTGAAGCGTATGTAACCCGAGGTACCACTGTACCTTTTATCATATGTACCGGAATCGCAAAGGAGCAAAATAGACTTTTTATGTACGGGACAACAGCTGCTCAGATGCTACTAGCCGAGAGATGGAAAGAAGAAAACGTCCCTACCAGAGAGGAAGGGCAAACTAAGCTGACAGACTACGCTAAAATAGCAAACCTGACTGGAAAACTCAGGAACCAAGAGGACAAAAACTTTTTAAAAGAATGGGGAAAATTTGTAACTTATCTAGGAGACCACTGCAAGCAGATGGAACCACTAGCAGGATTTGAAACCCACTTGTAATGTAATTACTGTGTACAATATGGATGGATACAAAATATAGAATATGGAATAATATGCAGTTGTACATGTTGACAATAGGATCCATGGAAGGGGTGGGTGGAAGTCTCGAGATTCAGAGTAATCTCTGTATAAAGGTAAAGGGACCCATGACCATTAGGTCCAGTTGTGGCCGACTCTGGGGTTGTGGCACTCATCTCGCTTTATTGGCTGAGGGAGCCGGCATACAGCTTCCGGGTCATGTGGCCAGCATGACTAAGTCCTTTATGGCGAACCAGAGCAGCGCACAGAAATACCATTTACCTTCCCGTTGGAGCAGTACCTATTTATCTACTTGCACTTTGACGTGCTTTCGAACTATTAGGTGGGCAGGAGCAGGGACTGAGCAACAGGAGCTCACCCCGTCGTGGGGATTCGAACCACCGACCTTCTGATCGGCAAGTCCTAGGCTCTGTGGTTTAACCCACAGTGTCGCCCATGTCCCACTAATCTCTGTATAGGGATATGTCTTTGGAATGTAATAACTTCATATTTGTAAAACCAAATAAATATGATTTTTTAAAAGAAGATCTGCCTGCCTTCTGGGGTAACACTACCAGCCCCACTCCAAGACCAGCCCTGTTCTGTGTTCCTGGCACACGCTACACCCCAGAACTGCCACTGCAGGGCAAAACTGCTCACCTTCCCATAATTCATTTTCAGCCACACACAAACACACACCCAGGAAAGGAAGAGATTTCAACAGGAAGTTTGATAATAAAGGCTGTGGTGGTTTTAGGCAGCAATTTAAAGTGCATTACTGTGACAAGGGAGATTAAGTCATTATCCTGTTACTCTTTAAATATCTGTTTGTAAGGCTATTGTTTTATGGCTGGAAATAGATGTTTTATTTGTCACCCCTCTGTCCCAAATGGGTGTTCCGGTTCCAACTGATCAAGACGGCAAACGTGAAAACCGCAAAATGTTCTTGTTGCTGTTGAAGATATGAAAGGATGACACAGCTGACAAAGGACAGCTGAGCCACCGGGAGCAAGGAGAGGGATTTCTGTGTCATGGCTAGCAGGCTAGAGACAAAACTGCCTCCCATTTCAAACAAGTGGAAGGGGGGCTGTCACCAGAAAGGCAGGCTGATGCAAAGCCAAGCCAGCACTGAGCAGCTGCACATCTGCATGCTGACAAGCAGGGCAAGAGATCTGGTAGCGGCTTAGTCCTCCTGGTTCAAGAAGCAAGGCTTGGATTGAGAAATTAGCCCAAACACTGGGGCTTTATAAAACAAACTTCCTTGCCTTACCCGCTCTGTGTAAACCAATAATGTTGCCAATGGAAGTTCTCTCCCGGATCCAGCCTCTCGTGTAGAAAACAAATTCTCATCACGAAACAGTAAGATTTAAAGCTTTACTTGCACAAACTTGGTTTAAAGGTAAAGGTAAAGGGACCCCTGACCATTAGGTCCAGTCGTGGCTGACTTTGGGGTTGCGGCACTCATCTTGCTTTATTGGCCAAGGGAGCCGGCGTACAGCTTCCGGGTCATGTGGCCAGCATGACTAAGCCACTTCTGGCGAACCAGAGAAGTGCACAGAAACACCGTTTACCTTCCCGCCAGAGCGGTACCTATTTATCTACTTGCACTGGCATGCTTTCGAACTGCTAGGTGGGCAGGAGCAGGGACCGAGCAATGGGAGCTCACCTCGTCACGGGGATTCAAACCGCCAACCTTCTGATCGGCAAGTCCTAGACTCTGTGGTTTAACCCACAGCGCCACCCCCATACCTAAACTTGGTTTAAACATTACAAAAACAATAAACGATGCCTCGTCTCAGCTACACCTTTCTATTCTTACATCTACTGATCCCAGTAAATGGCTTAAGAACGTATCTTTGTCCAAAACCATTTTTTTCAGCTTAAAAATCAAAAGATCTCTATCTCCCTCTTCTTCCAGCTTGCTGCGTGTTGGCAAACACCCAGTGAGATCTCTGCATGCTTGCAAAACAAACTTGTGGCTCAGAGCGGTGTTGACTACTTCATTAATGTAAGTAAACTCTCTGAAAGCCTGTGAGTCAGTCGCAAAAACTTAGCTTACCCCACCTTTGCAATGGAAAAATACTAGCCTTTGTACATTTGTTCAAATACCCCATATCACTCACCTGTCCCGATTTGAGCGGCACATCACTGATTCACAGAAGCCGCCTTCTTCTGTTTGAATTCTGGGATGTTCCACTTCCACTGCCTCACCTTCGCTGCATCCTCTGGGGAGGCCGGGACAGTCTTCGCCATGGCCAACCCCGCACAGCCAGAAGTGGGCACAGCATATCTGGAAGTAGACACACCGCTTCTGCTAGCGAAGAGGAATAGGCCTTGAGAAGGCTATGAGGAAACCTACTGCTGAAACCAACCACCACCGAGGCAGCAGAGGACAGACAGACAGCGAAGGTTGTCAGGAGCTCGTCCTACACTCGAGTAGGACCCTGGCAAAGACACATGCCCGACTGGCATGTTCCCTCCCTCATGGTCGATTGTTTGAGAGCTTCAAAAGCTTTCTTCTGCCCAAACATCACAGCGACTGATGCCAACGGACATTGGCAGACTTAGGGATTCGCAGAGTCTTCGCAGCTTGCGTGACAGACCTCAGCAACTCAGCACTTTGGCTAATCTACTTTATTTACATATCAACACACATGGAGCACTGCAACATGGCTCCCTCTCTCTCTAGCATCAGACAGCAAAGAGAAAAAAGAACAAAGGACAATAGTCCCACTTCACGGAACACAGTAACACAAATATCCTGTCTCCGTCACTTCCCACACTGTGGAGTCAAAACATACACCATCATGTGATAGACAACAATCCCATGACTGCAGTCACGGAGCAGGAATTCTAACAAAGGTAAGGCAGGGGCAGCAGAGGTGGAGCTAGCCTCTCCGGCACCCAGAGCGCGCACATGCTGTGCACCTGGAGGCAGGACCCATAGGGGGTGGAGCCGCCCATAGGGGGTGTGGCGAGCCACCCATGGCGGGCTGCTTCCCGGGTGGGGGAGCCACGCCGCTTTGCCAGCAGCCTTCCTCCATTCCCTCTTCCTTTTGACAGCTCAGGGGAGGCTTCCCTCCCCAGGAAGCAGCCCAGGAGTGGGGGTCAACGGCGTGCTGCCCGCCCGTGACTCCCAAGCCTCCCCCGAGCTGTCAAAACGAAGGAAGAAGGGGGGAAGTCCACTGGCAAGGCAGCGCAGCTCCACTCCTTCCCCCGACGGCTCAGGGTAGGCTTGGAAGTCGCAGGCAGGTGGCGCACTGAATGTCACCCCCTCAGTGATGACACCCAGGGTGCACCGCTCCCACCGCACCCTTCCTCCGCCCCTGAGTGGCAGGCAAGGTTGGCTGTGGCTTGAAAATTGGGCAGGTGGGGGCAAGAAAGAGCACAGCTTTGAGTGGGTGGGAGAAAGAGCAAGGAATTTGGGCGGGTGGGGGGTCTAGAAAGAGCCTGTGCTCCCTGATCGGCTGGGAATGGCCTATGTGACTAATCCAGGAAGGGGAAGGATGCAATTCTTGAGGGGTTGTGCTGGTGCAGGAGTTGCAGCCAATAAGAGAAACAACAGAGGAACAGGTGAAAAGGTGATTTAGTTTCACAATAAGGAATTTTGACAAATATTGAGGTTCTATATTTGGCCTGAAAAGCAAAACTAGAAAATATTTGGTGCAGTCCTAAAACTTCCTATTGCCTAGCAGAATACTGAGGGGCTGGTATTCACAAGAGGTGCCACTTTCTAGCCAAGCATTGCAATACGTATTAATTTTTTCCATGGTAATTCAAGTTAATTCAGTGTGTTTCTTTCTCCCTCTAGTGGCTAAGTTGTGCAAAAGTACTCAGAAGCCCCACAACCCTTGAGACTACCTAGGTTTTTAACTTGGAACAATGTTCTTTGATGCCATTTCAGTTCCCTCTTCACCAAGCAGTGGGAAACTCAAGACAGGAGTCTTTTCCTTCAGGGAAGAAAGCAGGATTTGCCTACAAACAGGGAAGGGAGGAATTTACAAGTAAATACAATCAGCAGGGATGGTGCGATAATTGATCTTAACAAACAAAAAATTGCAGGGTGTGTGAAGAAATATTTATTTTGCCTTTCCTGAGTTTCCTACTAATCCATTTCATTGAGTGACCACAACTTCTGGTGCTATTAATGGGAGGAGGAGAAAAACCCCTCTTGGTCCACCGTGAATCCAATTGAAAGGCCAGTTGAATGGTTTTCCTGAGAGTTTGTGAGGGAGGTTTATCCACACATGCCTGAAGACTGAAGAATGCATTCAGCTTCTCTGGTGAGAGTACAGAGAAAGTTTTTTTAAAGAAGTAAAAAGTGAGAAAGAGTTCAGGAAAAAGCAGGAAGCACAGGCACTCTCAATGCGTCATCCAAGCTATCAAGTAAATATCACCCAATCTGAATCAAGGTAAAGTGATATAGCCTGGAGTTGGGATGCCAGTAAATTGAAAACCTTGTAGCAGGGAATTCCACAGGCTAATTTCAACAAGCCTTCTAAAATCTTTATCCCACTGGATTGTAAGTATGTGCTGTTGTTTTAAATTTTTATATTTATAATGGTTTTTTTTAAAAAAAAAAAGTTTTTCTGTATGAAACTTTTTGGGAGGGTTGTGGGGGTTTTTTGAATTTTTTTATTGGTTTTTACTGTTTACATTTATATTCAAATCATAATCATACATGTAAAGCATTCACTGAATCCTTGCACTTCCCTCTGCCCCTCTACTGGTTCCGTAAACATTCTTTTTTTTAACTGCATCTTATAAAATTCTCCATTTTCCTAAAAATCCCTGTTTTCCCATAGTTCTTGTTACGCTACAAGTGTGTTACAGTCCATTTTTAGTTGCTTACAGTGTTCTCCAAGATAAACTATAATTTTTCCCCATTCCTTACTAAAATTTCTATCTTCTTGATTTCTGATCTTCTTGGCATATGAAACTTTTTGCACTGCAACCAAGAGAAAAGTATTCTTATATGCAACAGCTGCTGCCAGAATACTTATAGCAAAAAAATTGGAAGGGGGAGAAAATCCCATCTGTTTGAGAGTGGCAAGTCAAATTTTGCAAATATATAGTTTCGGCTAGACTTATGGTGGTGATAAGAGGACAAACAGGTCAAAAATTAATTGAAGAATGGGATTGTGTAAAGGAGTATATGAAAAAACATTGTTCTGGGACAAATATATCGATATGCAATGAATAAAGTTTACAGGGTAGAAATATTGAGGAAATGGATGGAAATGGAATAAAAACAATGTAATATTAATAACACAACGAATAAAAGAAGATTAAGGGAAAGAGGTCAAACATGGGTGGAGGGAAGTCTATGTTTTAATGTATTTTTTGGTGTGTTCTTGCTATTACATTTTATTTTTTCTTTTGTGTAATTTGTTATTTTTCTTTTTTTGCTTGTGATATTGTTTGGTTTTTGTTACTGCAATTCAATAAAGTATTTGTCAGGGAACTGCCATCAGCTCAGAGGCGAGAGGTGGAAGGGCAGGTGGGTTACAGGGAGCCTCCAAAGATCGTGAGAAGCAGCACTTCCTCCGCGGAGGGGGGAAGCCCCGCCTCTAGTGGGGAAGAGCTGCAGGGCTCGGAGGATGCAAGAGAGAAGAAGAAGAGTTTGGATTTGATATCCCGCCTTTCACTCCCTTTAAGGAGTCTCAAAGCGGCTAACAATCTCTTTTCCCTTCCTCCCCCACAACAAACACTCTGTGAGGTGAGTGGGGCTGAGAGACTCCAGAGAAGTGTGACTGGCCCAAGGTCACCCAGCAGCTGCATGTGGAGGAGCAGAGAAGCGAACCTGGTTCCCCAGATTACGAGACTACCGCTCTTAACCACTACACTACACTGGCCAAGACACCGTGCCTGAGCAAAGCGGGGGGGGAGGCAGGTCCCCCTTTACCCACGCCCTCTGTGCGCAGTAGGTTTACGCGCAGAGAGGGGAGGCGTCGGCTGGGGGTCAAGAGACTACTCTGCTGGTGAAAGTTTAAGGACCGCCCACTCTCAGATTCTGCTAGTGACTGAGCAAGACATGGAGTTCTGGACTGTAAATGTTTTTGCACCGTGTGCTGTTCCCGAGGGTTAACCATGCAGCGAGGTCCGAGTCCAGTCCGAGGTTGAGGGTGCGGTGTGGAAGCTGTCCATCAAAGCTGAAGCGGGGTCCAAGGCAAGGGGTCGGGTGAGGTCAGGAACTCCGGCAGAAGAGCAGGACAGGGTGCAGGCAGGAACAGGCTACCAACAATGTTGCTTCCGCAACCTGGGACTGGGGCTGGTTGGCTTTTATCTGCCCCGAGGCATAGGGCGGCCCCGATCCTCGGGTGACTCGCCTCTCCTGGCCTGGAGGCGAGCACTCCTCCTGCGGGAACTTAGTTCCCTCTGCCTCTCTGCCCTGAGCCTCTGCAGCTCAGGAGAGGCTGGAGGGTTACTGGACCCAGAGGCAACCTCAGCTTCCCCTGACGGGGCTGAGAGTGGAGCACCTGCAGGCAATGGGTCCTCCATCACCTCAGGAGCCAGAGCAGACTCAGCTGGTGCCTGCACCTGAGGATCCAGCACAGGTGAGGACCCTTCCGGCTCAGGCCCCAGCCCCGGCTCAGCTGGTTCTGGAGGCAGGGACTCCTGTGCAGGCTGGGATTCCTCAGGTTCAGCCTCCAAGTCTGAATCCCAGGCCATCACACCCCGATAATAAAGCCTTTGAAAAGACCAGTGGGGATCTTGCCTGTTCGCTCTCGAGCAACCTCGCTGGTAGGCATAACAGTATTCATTTAAAAAAGAAACTTTTTGAACTGTTTTTATATATGTAACTGTTTTGCATATACCATTGTAAACTGCACTGGGGTGCCCCATCAGCACTCCCTGGTGTGAACACAAATAGAAAGAAATCTGACACTGTGCTGATGGGGGCAGCGAAAGGAGAAAGAGCTGTGAAATGCATCAGGACAGAAAATATGAATACCTCCTTTGTGTGTGACTACAGATCAGGGGTGATGCAATGTTCGATTTGGCCTTGTCCTCCCAAGCAGGAATATGCCTGGCATACTTTATCCTATGTTCTCATTTTCTTTTTATTTGAACTTTGGGACAGACAACATGTGTGGTGCAGGGCAAAGCGGGTTGCAACCGTTTAAAGGTTTACTTCTTTCTGAGACTGCAATTAGACCTGCAAATCTAGCCCAGTCTACTCAGAGTGTCAGGAAAGAAGAGCTACCGCCAAGTTCTAATGGAGTGGAGTTCATCGTTACCGCTGCTGTGTAACGCGTGTGATGGTTGTCATAGCAAATTTCCATCATGCCAGGCACTTGCAAATCCTTGAGAAAATGGGTTGGAGGGAAAACTAAATAGTCTGAAAAGACGGGGAGGGGGGGAAGCCATTTAAATAGCTTTCTCGAGTGGCATACATACCTCAGGTTTGGGTGGAACAAATTCATCACAGCAGCTTAAATAGCTACCTAGACCATCAATTGCCATCTCCAAACAAGAGAAGGCCCTCATTGTTATCCATCCATGAGATTTCCATCTCTGCAGAGCTTCTGCAAAAAAGAAACACACCAGAAAAAACCCAATATGCCTTCATTGCATAGCCTATATCAAAATAATAACATTGGACACTTTCAGAAAACAGAAGGATAGCAAAGTGTGTTCTACAGCAAAGTGCTGGAATTTATTTGACCTGGGACAGAGAGACTAAAGAAAGTGGTCATTATCTCTCAAAAGAATATAGAAGCAGGAGTTTAAGAGCCCACACCGGAGGGGTGTGGCAACTGTAGTCTTCTAGATGTTGTTCAGCTCCGACACCCATCAACTCCCTCCAACTCCTAGGGACCATTGCTACTAGTCAGGTTATGTATATATATATATATTTTTTATTAAAATTTTTATTATATTTTCAGTTTACAGAAAAGAAAAAGAAGGGCAAACCAGAAAAAAGAAAGAAAGAAAAACAATCCAACTTTCAAAATACATTTTTAAGTTACTAACTGGACTTCCCCACATCTCCCTCACCCTGCATTCTTTACAATAAACATATCAGCAAATTATTACCTTGTTTCGTATCTTATTTATATCTTTCAGAGTGTTTTACTTCTAAATTTAAAGTACCTTTTGTCAAATATTTATACCTTAAGATAATACATAAAATAACTTTAAATTTCAACTTTTTCTTACTTATAACTTAACTTTCTATTTTCCTAATCTAATTGCAGGAGCTAAAATTTCCAAGTCATGCAGATTCTTAACATTCATACAACTTATAATGTTTTTGTAAATAGTCCTTAAATTTCTTCCAGTCCTCTTCCATTGTCTCTTCTCCCAGATCTCGGATTCTGCCAGTCATTTCAGCCAGTTCCATATAGTCCATCAACTGCGTCTGCCACTCTTCCAGCGTGGGAAGGTCTTGTATCTTCCAATATTTTGCAATGAGTATTCTTGCTGCTGTAGTTGCATACATAAAAAAAGTTCTATCCTTCTTTAACACCTTTTGGTCCACAATGCCCAGGAGGAAGGCCTCTGGTTTCTTAGGGAAGGTGTATCTAAACACCTTTTTTAACTCATTATAGATCATTTCCCAGAAGGCCTTCACTTTTGGACAAGTCCACCAGAGATGAAAGAATGTCCCTTCAGCCTCCTTACATTTCCAACATTTATTATCAGACCGATGATATATTTTTGCAAGTTTGACTGGGGTCATGTACCACCTATATATCATTTTCATAATATTTTCCTTCAGGGCATTACATGCCGTGAATTTCATTCCAGTGGTCCATAACCTTTCCCAGTCTTCTAACGTAATGTTGTACCCAATATCCTGAGCCCATTTTATCATGGCTGATTTGCTAGTCAGGTTATGTATATAAAATAAATTTGGATGATATGCAAAGTAGCAGAGTAGCTTATAGCTAGGAAGCTAAATAACTCCTCTAGGTGATAGATAGTATAGTCTTTGTAAAGACTATACATTGTCCAGACTCTTTATATTCAAAATAACTTTACAGTGGTACCTTGGGTTAAGAACTTAATTCGTTCTGGAGGTCCGTTCTTAACCTGAAATTGTTCTTAACCTGAGGTACCACTTTAGCTAATGGGCCTCCTGCCGCCACCGTGCGATTTCTGTTCTCATCCTGAAGCAAAGTTCTTAATCCGAGTTACTATTTCTGGGTTAGTGGAGTTTGTAACCTGAAGCGTCTGTAACCTGAAGCGTCTGTAACCCGAGGTACCACTGTATAGAAAAAGTGCAGAGCGGTGCTGAGTGAAAAATGAATCTACTTGAGAATCATAGCTCCCTGATGGACTTGATGAAAGAGAGGACGTTAAATTATAATATAATAAATTAAATTACTTAAATGAAAATAAGGTTGGAAGGATTTGCTGAAATAACGATTTGAACTAGAATACAAAGTTGGGAGGTGAGGGGAGGTCAAGGAAATAAGTAAAGGAAGAAAGTTATGTAAAGGTCTAAGCAGATCTTTTTATATTTTTAAGTGAATGTATTTTTCATTTTCATTTTTATTTTTATTTTATTTTTCTTTCTTTGTTGTTGTATTCTTTTTTGTATTTTGTATTGTTCTTTTTTCCTTTTTGTAACTTTTAAACTCTGAATAAATATCATTTAAAAGAGAGAGAGAGAGAATCATAGCTCCCCCACCGTTTAAAAAACAACAACAAATCAAGTTTCCAGGCTTCAGCGTGACGGTATTCTTGAGAGAGAGAGTGCGCACCTTGTCTGGTGAGCTCTCAGAAGCCAAAGGCTGCAGAGATTGGATGGTGGCTAAGGGAGTTTTGTCCCATCCACTTCCTGAT
This sequence comes from Podarcis cretensis, assembly GCF_951804945.1. Lineage (NCBI taxonomy): Eukaryota > Metazoa > Chordata > Lepidosauria > Squamata > Lacertidae > Podarcis > Podarcis cretensis. Next base: position 5,436,114 of record NC_137187.1, read on the forward strand.
CAGCAGAGGCAGAATATGCAGACCAAGAGCCTCATTTGTTTAACTTGAATAACTTATACACACCGCTGAATTCTGCTTTCCGCAGGGCTTAATCTGGGTTACTTTGCCAGATAATGTTGGGTTTTATTTTATTGTGGAGGAGAGTGTCACGAGACCTGTGGCGACTCCTTGGCAGGGCTGGTCCAAGCAGGCAGGGCTGGGGGAGGAATGGGAAGAAAGTATAGAGCCTTTTGCTAAGGAGGGGCCAAGCAGTTGACAGTGTTGATCACTGGGGAGAGGCAGAGTGTTTAGGAGAGGAATGAATGACTTCCACTAATCCCTGTGTGAGTGCAATGGATTATCAGGAGTCCTCACATAAACTGACTATATTACAGTCACCAGAAGAATACAAATATTCTCTTTCACTATATGGAACTGGCGGAAATGACTGGCAGAATCCGAGACCAGGGAGAAGAGTCGGTGGAGGAAGATTGGAGGAAATTTAAAGACTATTTACAGAAACATTGTAAAATTGATATTTGTTAGAAGGATGTTGGAATAATATATGATTTTAGCAGGAATGATATAAAGGATTTGGGAATAACTGACTCTTAATTGGTGAAAGGAGGAAAAGTAAAGCTACATTATATTAAGACAATTTACAGGACAAAAATTTTAAAAGAGGGAAAGGATTTGCTGAAATAGATAATTGACTTAGAATACAAAAAAGGGAGGTGTGAGGAGGTCAAGGAAATAAGTTAATGAAAGAATAGTAACGAGATCTGATGTATTTTTCTTTGTGTTTTTGTTTTTGTTTAATGGGTTTTATTTCTCTGCTTTTTTGCTTTTTTATATTGAGATGTGTTGTTTTGTTTTTGTTTAATGTGGTATGTACTTTTTCTTTCTGTAATGGTTGAAACTTTAATAAATATTATTTGGGGAAAAAATACAAATATTCTCTTTAACCATAAAAATCTTCACATTTTATCCCTTACAAATAATACTATTTTAAAATACACTATCTTCAACTTCTAACCCTGCAGCCTAAATCCACTTCCAAAGCTATTCTAAGATTTAAATATTAAAATATTTTTTCAAATATCCCTTAAACTTCTTCCAATCTTCTTCCACCATCTCTTCTCTCTGGTCTCAGAGTCTTCCGGTCAGTTCGGCAAGTTCCATATAGTCCATCATCTTCATCTGCCATTCTTCTATAGTTGGTAAAAGTATGGTTAAAGTAAGTGTGATTTTTAAAAAATGGTTAGAAACTATGATATATGTTTTTTTTTTTTTTATAATGATTTTTATTAATTTTCCACACATAAAATAAAGAACAATATAACACAGTATAACTTCATAATCATCGGTTCATAACCTTTTTTCTCTGACTTCCCCATACCTCCCTATCCCTGCATCTTTGTTTAAAATTCTTTAGCAACCCTTAAGTCCATTGTCTTAGTTCTTTTTCATAAATATTTCTTAAGTTTTTTTTGTTTACTGCTGCAATTCTTTACTTCTTACCCCCTGACATCTTAACATTCCTCAATTTTACAGTTATTTTTAAGATATATCTTGAAATTCTTCCAGTCCTCTTCCACTGTCTCTTTCCCCTGGTCCCGGATTCTGCCCGTCATCTCAGCCAGTCCCATAAAGTCAATCACCTTTGTTTGCCATTCTTCCAGAGTAGGTAGTTCTTGCGTCTTCCAATACTTTGCCAGTAGAATTCTTGCTGCTGTAGTGGCATACATAAAGAATGTCCTATCCTTCCTTAACACCACTTGGCCCACCATACCCAAGAGGAAAGCCTCTGGTTTGAAACTATGATATATGTAAACTGCTAAAGATGAGGTAAAATGAAAATCAGATAGGGGGACTTGGGGAAGCCCACCTAACAATATTTAGAAAAAACAAGGTTAAGACAAGAATCTGTTTGTATTGTTTGTTTTCCTGTTTGTGTTGTTTACAGTGGTACCTCAGGATGCGAACGGGATCCGTTCCAAAGCCCCATTCGCATCCCGAAGCGAACGTAACCCATGTCCGCACGTCTGCGCATGCGCGTATCACATTTCGGCACTTCAGCACATGCGCGTGACGTCATTTTGATGGTCTGCGCATGTGCACGTGGCAAAACCCGGAAGTAACGCGCTCCGTTACTTCTGGGTCGCCGCGGAGAGCAACCCGAATTTGCCTAACCCGAAGCGTATTCATCCCGAGGTATGACTGTATTTGTGTTATAAAATGAATTTTAAATAATTGGAAAAAAGAAGAAGAAGAATACGAATATTCTCAGATGCTACAAAAAAAGAGCCTTGGATGAGAGTGAAACCCCAGCTGATGATACCTGCCTTGATTCTGTGTGTGTGTGTGTCTGTGTGTGTGTGTGATTGCCTGTTGAAGTAGAATTCAAAAAGACCCTAACAACAGTGGTCCCTGGAGGACAAAAGTTGTCTGTGGCCACAAAGCTGCCCCCATGACTTGAGGCACATCTTTAATAATGACACGCCGTCTGCCCTGTCGCGGCTCCCATGATAAAGTTGCTGCCTGTCTGATGCTATCATTAGTGAAGATGACATAAGGGACCAAAAGAGGTTCAATACGTGGGGCTGACTGGCGACGCCTTGGGGCCTCTCATTTCCAATTCATCTTGTACGTGTTGGTCTCTATTACTAAAGGGGACTGAGGGGAGAACACAAGATGTCATTTCTTGAAGGAGAGAAATTTGTAAGAGAGGGTGCTCGTCAATGCAAGGAGCATACAGAGTAAAGAGAATGGATGTCTTCTGGCTAAAGGTGTCAGGCTACAAGCACATGGGGAAATAAACTACAGTGAACATCGGCAGAACAGCGCAACCTAAATGGAACCAAGAGACAATCCCAAGGAACACAAAATTGGGCTGCCCGTGAGAGTTCCCAGCATGCTCTGTTTCTGTGTCATAATCTTAAACGCTCAGTATTCCACCATACGCTAATAATGTTCAGAAGATTCCATCAAGCAAATGGAAGTGTGTGGCCATGCAGATAGGATCTGGCTCTGCTCTCAATGGCTCCCATTGAATGCTATGGAATAGGCATCAGCAGCCTATGATGTGTCTAGATCCAGCCAAAGTTTGATGCTGCACACCAGGGGTGGCAGGGCAAGCCCCCAGCACCAGATCCTGGAAATGGCTTGCTAGGGAAGGGGAAAGCAGCAAAGCAGCAACGCAGAGCCTAGAGCCTAGGACCAGGCCCCAAAAGTGATGGGTCTATGCTTTGGCTAGACCCCCAGTGAACAGAGATGAGGTGTCTCTTTTCAAAAGTTAACTCAGGGCTTGGTCGGGGCTCTTTTCCTCCCTAACATGTGACATAGCTCTAATTAAAGAGAGTAAATTACTCTTAGGGATGATTGCCACCCCAGCCTACGCTGCGGAAGGTTCTTCATTGCTTTATAAATAACGAAGTGTGCTTTTGTCGCAAATAGCATAGTACAAAATTCATGCTTTATTAACTCATTTGCTATAACTGTTGCGCAGAAAACCCAAATTAGGAGCTCAGCGGAGGCTGCAGTGTTTGTGCACGCATTTAAATCTCTTTTAGAGCAGCAATGGCATTAGGTATATATAAATTGGCCAAGCCAAAATTCTTTTTTATATATATAACATTTTATTAGTTTTCCAAAAATAATAAAAATAGAACAACAATACAAAAACAAAACATAACAAATTGACTTCCCTCTTGTCCCTTCTTTGGTTCTATTATTTATGAACATACCGCATGTCAATTATTAAATTTAGAACCTATCTAAATTACACTGGTACCTCGGGTTAAGAACTTAATTCTTTCTGGAGGTCCGTTCTTAACCTGAAACTGTTCTTAACCTGAGGTACCACTTTAGCTAATGGGGCCTCCCGCCGCCGTCCCCCGATTTCTGCTCTCATCCTGAAGCAAAGTTCTTAACCCGAGGTACTATTTCTGGGTTAGCGGAGTCTGTAACCTGAAGAGTCTGTAACCTGAAGCGTCTGTAACCCAAGGTACCACTGTACATATTATCCATTCATAACAAAATTACAAGTAATCTTAAAACCCTGCTAAGCTAAAATTCAGATGAAAAATGAGCTTTTTGTGTGCGTCAGTGACAAAGTTGGGAAGAACACTGGAAGGCCAGGATTCTAGAAGCCATGGAACTCACCCTCACTATACAATTTATATCAGTTTTATATCCATAAACCTTTCCTACATTTACCGTATTTTTTGCACCATAACACTCACTTTTTTCCTCCTAGAAAGTAAGGTGAAATGTCTGTGCGTGTTATGGAGGGAATGCCTACAGGTGGCATGCCTATGGATTTTCCTCCTCTAAAAACTACGTGCGTGTTATGGTCGGGTGCGTGTTATAGAGCGAAAAATACGGTAATTACCAAACTCAGTGGAACATTGTGCAGGTGACAGTTGGACAGAGATAGGACTTACAAACCCCAAAGTCAACGGGCAGATTCACACAATAGATTTAAAGCACATGGTTCCCCGCAAGGAATCCTGGGAGCTGTCATTTGTTGAGGGGGCTGGAACTGTTAGAATACTCCAATTCCCCTCTCACAGCACTACAATTCCCAGAGTTCCCTGGACCAGGGAGGAGGGATGACATAAACAGGCAGTTTGGAAATGGGGTATGGGTGGAGGCACTAATGTTCAGTACGAGTGTGAAAGGAGAAGAAATTACAGGTGATGAGTAAAGAAAGGTACTTTGAAGGTCATGTGAGGGTTTGGAGGCGGGAAATAAAGCCTTCTTCATTTAGAGCCTCTGAATCAGCTGTTTCTGCCTAAAATGAGGAGACTGAGCCACAATACCTCCAGGGCAAGTGTAGGTGTATCCCGCCCCGACCTGGCCACAGTGATCCATGCAACGGTCACCTCCAGGCTTGACTACTGTAATTCGCTCTATGCGGTGCTGCCCTTGAAGCTGTCCCAGAAACTCCAGCGGGTGCAGAATGCTGCAACGAGGCTCCTCACGGGGTCTCTGCCATGGAAGAATATTCACCCAGTGCTTTTCAAGCTGCACTGGCTCCCGGTGGAGTACAGGGTCAGATTTAAGGTGCTGGTTTTGATCTTTAAAGCCCTTCACGGCCGAGGACCCTCGTACCTACGGGACCGCCTCTCCTGGTATGCCCCACGGAGAGCCTCAAGGTCCATAAATAGCAACACCCTAGTGGTCCCGTGCCCTAAGGAAGTTAGATTGGCTTCAACCAGAGCCAGGGCCTTTTCAACACTGGCCCTGACTTGGTGGAACACTCTGCCTCATGAGACCAGGGCCCTGCAGGATCTGATTTCTTTCCGCAGGGCCTGTAAGACAGAGTTGTTCCGCCTGGCCTTTGGCTTGGAGCCAGTTTGATTCCCTCCCCCTCTTTCTTTTTTCTTTTTCCTTTCTCCTCCTGTGATGAAGCTGCATTTTAATATTTTAATGTTTCAATATTTTAATGTTGTATTTTAATCTTATTTTTAAGTTGTATTCATTCAACTTGTTTTTATTATTGCTTGCTAGCCGCCCTGAGCCCGGCCTTGGCTGGGGAGGGTGGGGTATAAATAAAAATTATTATTATTATTATTATTATTATTATTATTATTATTATTATTTACTTAAAGGCGGCCAGTAGAATGCCTTGCCACATGGGAAATAGCAAGTTCCATGAATGCATTGGCTATCAGTAGAAAGTGATGTCAGTACAGTGGTGCCTCGCAAGACGAAATTAATCCGTTCCGCGAGTCTCTTCGGCTAGCGGTTATTTCGTCTTGCGAAGCAAGCCCATTGACGGCTTAGCGGATTAGCGCTATTAGCAGTTTAGCGGCTTTTAGTGGCTTTTAGCGGCTTAGCGGATCATCTGATAAGCGGCTTAGCGGCTTAGAAAAAGGGGGGGGAAGGGGGGGAAAACCCGCAGGAACTCGCAAGACATCTTCGTCTTGCGAAGCAAGCCCATAGGGAAATTCATTTTGCGAAGCGCCTCCAAAACGGAAAACCCTTTCGTCTAGCGGGTTTTCCGTCTTGCGAGGCGTTCGTCTTGCGGGGCACCACTGTAAAGCCTCTCCTCTTTCCAGAGGGGAGGAGTGTTGAGCACGAGCCGTTTCCCACGTCGGCAGGGGGCGTCCCGGCTGGCGCGCCGCGCCCCCTGGCAGCCAACCAATCGGGTGGAAGCTGAGGGGGTGGGGTTTAGCTGCTCAAATGCAGCCGCGGCAGCACTGCCCTCTCATTGCGCTACTGGGTTTCAAATATGTTTGTGTATTGGAGGGCAGGGTGTGGCCATCGCCTACCCCTCCACTTTTTGGGTATTCTGTTAAAGAAATCCTGCAGTCGCGGATCCTGTCCGACGCCCTTGCTGGTGGCTAGGGCCATGGCACGACCCCCGGTGACATCAGGGGGAGCTTCCAGTTGTATTTGCATCAACAAGCTCCTCCTACTGGTGGTTAACCCTTGATAGACTCACCCCTTCCCTAGGGGGGGTGGAGTCACGCTCTGTTGTTTTATCCAGTGCCTAAGCCAATACCACTCACATGCTGTAATCAATAAAGTTGTAGCCTTTTAGCCCATTAACCTAATATACTGCGTCCTTGTGTCTTTCTTATCCTCAAGCAAGTGGTGGGTCCTCAGCTCACAACTGCTAGCTTCTTGTGCCAAACTCTGTCTCCTTCTGGCTCTGTTTTGTGAACAGCTCTGCTGTTGCATCCCATTTTGTAACTGGCAGGCCTCAGTAACTTTCAGCTGTCACAATGGGTCCTAGGGGTAGAAAGTTTGAGAACCCCTGCCTTAGACTATCTAGTCTTTGAAATACAGTGGTACCTCAGGTTAAGTACTTAATTCGTTCCGGAGGTCCGTACTTAACCTGAAACTGTTCTTAACCTGAAGCACCACTTTAGCTAATGGGGCCTCCTGCTGCTGCCGTGCCGCCGGAGCACGATTTCTGTTCTCATCCTGAAGCAAAGTTCTTAACCTGAAGCACTATTTCTGGGTTAGCAGAGTCTGTAACCTGAAGCGTATGTAACCTGAGGTCCCACTGTACTGGAATCCAGCATTCAGAGTTTACAGAATTTCTTTTCAGACTTCTGAGCTAGCCTTACCAGAAAGTTATCTAAAGAAGCCAGCTTCTGGGGGCAGAATCTTATGGGGTCCCTGTTTGCAACCTCTCTCACCCGCCATTTGCAGTGGAATAGTCCAAACTGGACTGTATCACGTGATTATTCTGAATGCACAGATTAGCTCTCCGATTGAGAAGACTCAGATTCCAGGGTGTGACAGGATGTGTTTAAACTGGGCAATCATGATTATGACGCTATTGGCAGTCACATTGTCAGTACTATTTGTGTCTGCTAAAGTTTTGGGGTGTGGATACTGCTTCATGTCAAATCAGTGCATCTTCTGTAACTTCCAGCTGAACTCCTGTAACTTTTTCTACCACAAATGTTCTGGTTTATTTTTGTCCTGCTTTCATTGTGCTCTGGCCCCTCTGGACAGCAATAATATGGTAGCATTGGGGAAGCATCCCAGAACAGCTAATAAAGCAGAATTAAATCCATTACGGATGTTCTGTTTTGTCAAGAACATGCTGCAGAATACACCTTGCATTATACACAAGCCTAGAGGGCCTTCTCGGTACTGCCGCCCGCCCTATGGAATGCCCTCCCACCAGATGTCAAATTAATAAACAACTATCTGAAGTTTTGGGGACGCGGGTGGCGCTGTGGGTTAAACCACAGAGCCTAGGACTTGCCAATCAGAAGGTCGGCAGTTCGAATCCCCGCAGCAGGGTGAGCTCCCGTTGCTCGGTCCCTGCTCCTGCCAACCTAGCAGTTCGAAAGCACGTCAAAGTGCAAGTAGATAAATAGGTACCGCTCTGGCGGGAAGGTAAACGGTGTTTCCATGCTGCTCTGGTTTGCCAGAAGCAGCTTAGTCATGCTGGCCACATGACCCGGAAGCTGTACGCCGGCTCCCTCGGCCAATAAAGCGAGATGAGCACCGCAACCCCAGAGTCGGTCACGACTGGACCTAATGGTCAGGGGTCCCTTTACCTTTACCTTATCTGACGTTTAGAAGACATCTGAAGGCAGCCCAGAAGACATCTGAAGGCATTCTTTTATTAAAATGTTGATGCTGGCAGGCTCCCAACTTGTGTGTTAACCTTTTCTCCCTATGCCACTTTCCCCATCAAAACAGTTGCATTGTTCGTGCACGTAATATAGGCACCTAGAATGACCATTCATTCTTTCTCCCCAGAGACCAATCTTAACTGCTAGCATTGCTAGGGATCTCTCAGCAGAATGATCAGTGCCCTCACCAGCCGACAATTCCTAGAATTCCTTGGGGGAAGCCACAACAAAAAAGCTTACTTAAATTATTTTTACCCTGCCTCTCTTGCATGCAGGGTGGCTGACATAGCAGTAAAACACAAGGAGAAGGAAATGCAGTTAAAAATGAAACAATTCATCACCCAAAAGCCACAATAAAAATAATTAAACACCGGTGTGTGTTGTTATGAAGCCATTACAGGTTGTTAGGATATAATTTTATATACCCTGTGTTTTTCTATAGCCTGGTACATGATGATAGGGTGAAGGCTGTAATTCAGCGGTAGGAGAGTATTTGCTTTGCAAAGTCCAAGGTTCAAATCCCCAGCATTTGCAACTGTGCCTGGGAAAGAGGTCTGTTGGGAATCCTGGTGAGTCATTGCCAGAGACCAGGCTTCCTCAACCTGGCTCCCTCCAGATGTTTTGAGCTTCTTCTTCCATCAGCCCTAGCCAACAGAGCCAATGACCAGGAGTGATGGAATAATAGTCTACAACATCTGGAACTACGAAGTTGGAGATGGCTGGTATAGTACAATGCCAGATGGACCAGTGTTCTGGCTTGGTGTAAGGCAACTTCCAACATCCAATAGCAACAGGTTATTGGGCAACAAGTTCCAGGAGGTTATTGACTACAGCGAGGCATCCTGGGATGTACCACGTGATCACATCCACCTATATGGGTGGATGGCATGGGGAGAAAAAGAAGGCTGAAGAATTGAATTATGGTGCTGGAGGAGACTCTTGAGAGTTCCATGGACAGCAAGAAGATCAAACCTATCCATTCTTAAGGAAATCAGCCCTGAGTGCTCACCGGAAGGATAGATCCTGAAGCTGAGACTCCAAGCTGAGCCCATTTACAGCCCAACCTTTCTGATCCAAAACAGGGTGGGATCACCTATGTTACTTATTCAGATAGGAGGAATTTTGAGGGGACACACTGGCTCAGAGGAAGAAGAAACAGCATCCACTGGGAAGTCACTTGCAAAAGTGAATATTCACACCACCTTAAGTGGTGCCCGGAGGGGGCGGGGAGAAGTTGCTCTGTGGAAATCGCTAACTTCTGTCTGAGAACTGAGGTTTATGAAACCTGGTATAGCCCTCCAACACTCATTATTCAATCTCTCCCCCCCCCCTCTCTCACACACACATATTTCAACCCATGTTTTCTGAAATCGAAAAACAAGTGTTTGTCTAATATTAAGACAATCTCATCCTAGCAAACATGCTGCATTTGACCATATGTATAGCTGCACCATAAAGAAGGCTGATTGCCGAAGAATGGATGCTTTTGAATTATGGTGTTGGAGGAGACTCTTGAGAGTCTCATGGACTGCAAGAAGATCAAACCTATCCATTCTTTAGAAAATCAGCCCTGAGTGCTCACTGGACGGACAGATCCTGAGGCTGAGGCTCCAATACTTTGGCCACCTCATGAGAAGAGAAAACTCCCTGGAAAAGACCCTGATGTTGGGAAAGATGGAGGGCACAAGGAGAAGGGGACGGCAGAGGATGAGATGCTTGGATACTATTCTCGAAGCTACCAGCATGAGTTTGACCAAACTGCGGGAGGCAGTGGAAGACAGGAGTGCCTGGCGTGCTCTGGTCCATGGGGTCACGAAGAGTCAGACACGGCTAAACGACTAAACAACAACAACAACTGTCTGAGGGCTTATCCACATTCCTCTTCTCCTACTGCTTTCGCCCAGGGAAAATGGCTCTTTAGCACGCAATTCAGGTTTCCTCCGGATTGGTGTTAACACTAAAGAGAGGGTTTTTCCTTGGATAGGAGCAGGCCAAAGGGGAACCAGGCCCTCCTATTTTCCAGGGACAGTCCCCAAATTTACAGAAGCCGTCTTGGTTTCCGATTTGATCCTGGAATGTCCTGCTTTTCCTGAGGAAGTCCCTATTTTCATTGGAGGAACGTTGAAGGATACGGAGTCATGTGACCCCCCCCCAAGCCAAGGAAATAAGTAACTATACAACGTATACAAGAATACATCTGAAGGCAACCATGCATAGGGAAGTTTCTCAGTGTTTAATGTTTCATTACGTTTTTATATATGTTGGAAGCCACCTAGACGGCTGGGGCAACCCAGTCAGATGGGCAGGGTATGAAGAAGAAGAAGACGAAGAAGACGAAGAAGAAGACGAAGAAGAAGACGAAGAAGAAGAAGAAGAAGAAGAAGAAGAAGAAGAAGAAGAAGAAGAAGAAGAAGAAGTCCCTATTTTCATCAGAGAAATGTTAGAGGGCATGAAACCACTCAGATCCATGCCTGAAAGTGTGGGTCAAATGGAAAAATTCTTGGACCTGTGCTTTCTAGGTACAAGACAAGCAGAAGTGTGGAGAAGCACTGAATTTGGCCAGTCCTCTATTTAAGAGCAATCCAAGGACAGTCCTCTATTTCAAGGGCTGTCCAGTTTTTTGTTTTTTTTTAAATAAATAAATAAATAAATAAATAAATAAATAAATAAATAACAAGGGAATGCAGGGCCCTTGAAGTTGCCCATCAACAGTTGTCACCAGGACAGCAGATTGAGGAGGAGGAACGCATTGCATTTCTGTCTAAAGCATGCTAATTATTTCTACATTTGTATCTCTACATATAAATTATTGTAAGCAGATATTATGCAAGTCAATGTCCTCTTTTGTAAGGGTGATACATTTCATCCTTTTTGGTGGTGCATAAGTGATCACCCTTGAATTTGGTCAGACATGTAAATCAGGCTGGAATATGTTGCTTAGCTATGTTTCTGGCTTTCAGAAACAGCTTTCTAAGGCTTTGGAGCACTAGATTTTTGTGGGAGCTGGATGATGCTACTTTGCAGCTATTACTGTCGATTTCTGTACTTGCTTTCTTCCTGCCTTCTCACCCTGTACATTCTCTCTCTCTCTCTCTCTCTCTCTCTCTCTCTCTCTCTCTCTCCATCCTGTGCACAAACAATTAACGTGTGTTAAGAGTACCACATCAACTCCATCATTCTTCCTACTCCATTAGAAATGGATTTTTTAATGCTGGCTCTGAAACTTCCTAATGTACAGAGCAGCAGAAGACCTGAAACAATCTGTTTCTGGGCCAGGTTTAAATTAGCCCTTGAGATTAATACAGCCAGAGACTCCTTATGCAGAATAATTGGGTCTTCGGCAGCATATCAAGTGAAACATCTTGCAAATTATCCTAATCACCACTTGGTGTCAGCACCGCTCTTCAAAAGTAGTAATGATTGTCTTGTTCTGAGCGAAAATATGAGAGAAACTGGAAGTGGTGGGTTGGAGGGATTTTGTCTGCCTACAACAGGAATGGCAAAGGTGTGCCCTGCAGATCTCTCTGGACTTCCAGCTCCCAGAATCATAGAATCATAGAGTTGGAAGAGACCACAAGGGCCATGGAGTCCAACCCCCTGCCAAGCAGGAAACACCATCAGAGCACTCCTGACATATGGTTGTCAAGCCTCTGCTTAAAGACCTCCAAAGAAGGAGACTCCACCACACTCCTTGGCAGCAAATTCCACTGTCAAACAGCTCTTACTGTCAGGAAGTTCTTCCTAATGTTTAGGTGGAATCTTCTTTCTTGTAGTTTGGAGCCATTGCTTCATGTCCACTTCTCTGGAGCAGCAGAAAACAACCTTTCTCCCTCCTCTATGTGACATCCTTTTATATATTTGAACATGGCTATCATATCCCCCCTTAACCTCCTCTTCTCCAGGCTAAACATGCCCAGCTCCCTTAGCCGTTCCTCATAAGGCATCGTTTCCAGGCCTTTGACCATTTTGGTTGCCCTCCTCTGGACACGTTCCAGTTTGTCAGTGTCCTTCTTGAACTGTGGTGCCCAGAACTGGACACAGTACTCCAGGTGAGGTCTGACCAGAGCAGAATACAGTGGCACTAATACTCTGGCCATTGACCAAGATATCTGGTCCTGGTGAGAGTTGAAGTCCAGTGCATGCCTGGGCATACCTGCTGGGATTGGCAAGGCATCTCACCCTCACCTGAATCTCATAGCTGTACTGTAGCTGCCTCTGATTAGTTATCATTTTTCCCAGTAGTGATGTATAGAAGTGAGAGCTGGACCATAAAGAAGGCTGATCGCCAAAGAATTGATGCTTTTGAATTATGGTGCTGGAGGAGACTCTTGAGAGTCCCATGGACTGCAAGAAGATCAAACCTCTCCATTCTGAAGGAAATCAGCCCTGAGTGCTCACCGTAAGGACAGATCCTAAAGCTGAGGCTCCAATACTTTGGCCACCTCATGAGAACAGAAGACTCCCTGGAAAAGACCCTGATGTTGGGGAAAATGGAGGGCACAAGGAGAAGGGGATGACAGAGGACGAAATGGTTGGATGGTGTTCTCGAAGCTATAAACATGAGTCTGACCAAACTGCGGGAGGCAGTGGAAGACAGGAGGGCCTGGCATGCTCTGGTCCAGGGGGTCACGAAGAGTCAGAAACGACTAAACGACTAAACAACAACTCTTGGGGAAAATAATTAGCATCACATGTCAAGTGCATGGAAGCTGCTGAACCAATTAACCAACTAGAAGGTTTACTGTTAATAGCACCAGTTTTCTTATACAGTGGTACCTCGGGTTACAGACGCTTCAAGTTACAGATGCTTCAGGTTACAGACTCCACTAAACCAGAAATAGTACCTCAGGTTAAGAACTTTGCTTCAGGATGAGAACAGTGGCAGCATGACAGCAGCAGGAAAGCCCCATTAGCTAAAGTGGTACCTCAGCTTAAGAACAGTCTCAGGTTAAGAACAGACCTCCAGAACTAATTAAGTTCTTAACCTGAGGTACCACTGTAATTTGATATTGTTGTATAGTTTTGCAAAAGCATTTTTAGTTAGCTTTCTGTTGCCACCCTGGAACTTTTCTTTATTAGTGCCACTTAAAAGGTAAAGGTACCCCTGCCCGTACGGGCCAGTCTTGACAGACTCTGGGGTTGTGCGCTCATCTCACTCAAGAGGCCAGGGGCCAGCGCTGTCCGGAGACACTTCCGGGTCACGTGGCCAGCGTGACATCGCTGCTCTGGCGAGCCAGAGCCGCACACGGAAACGCCGTTTACCTTCCCGCTGGTAAGCGGTCCCTATTTATCTACTTGCACCCGGAAGTGCTTTCGAACTGCTAGGTTGGCAGGCGCTGGGACCGAGCAGCGGGAGCGCACCCCGCCGCAGGGATTCGAACCGCCGATCGAAAGGTCGGCGGTTCGAATCCCTGCGGCGGGGTGTGCTCCCGCTGCTCGGTCCCAGCGCCTGCCAACCTAGGTTTTGTACAATTCCTTGCAAATGAAGGAAAACAACTTTCCTGCTTGTATATGTTGATAATATAATTTTGGTTACTGAGAACAAACAAGATTGTACAAAAACAAAATTGGGTGCAGGCCAGGACATAGGCATCCTGACTGTGACAAAAGTGACCTGTGTGCTTGCTTGCTTGCTTGCTTGCTTGCTTGCTTGCTTGTTTGCTTGCTTGATTAACAGCTGTTGGGAACTTCAAGGTCCCTGCTTTCCCTTCTTATGGTCTTGGTACTGGACCTGGAGACTCCAATAGAGATTACCCTATCAAATGACTGGTGGTGCCCATTGTATGCCTCGCTCTTCCCAGACCTGCTCTCTTTTGGCCTGTATTTTGGAAGAACTGCTCTCTTTTGGCCTGTACTTTGGAAGAACTGGCTGACAAGTCTTATCAGTTGCTGATATCTGGATGCCAGAATATGAGAGGCACAGTAGTAACAAAGCCCATCGCTCTTTCACTCTTAATCACATATCTCAACGATGGGTAGCATTTGGGCAAGGCCCAATTAAAGGCATTACCTTGTGGAATGAAAAGGCAATTAAAAAAATTATCATCCATCACTCCAAAATAGTGCATGGAATGTGGTTTGCAGTGGGCTCTCCTGGTAAATGGGGAAGGAAGAAAAGCAATGAAAGATGTATCAAAGGAATTAAACACACGCTTCGCGGCACCTTTTTTGCCTATGTTTTCCAGACGCCCGCTGCTCGTTTCTCAACACAGTCAACCTTCCTCAACCTGGTGTCTTCTAGAGCAGTGTTTCCCAACCTTGTGCCTCCAGCTGTTTTTTGAACTACAATTCCCATCATCCCTTGCCACTGGTCTTGCTAGTCAGGGATGATGGGAGTTGTAGTTCAAAAACAGCTGGAGGAACAAGGTTGGGAAACACTGTTCTAGAGGTTGTCAAAGTAGAGCCCTCCCTCTTTGTTTCAGGACTAGACTCTTTTCAGACACCCACTGTTTATATTTCAGTTCACAAGCTAGAATGCGGCTTGGCACAGATTCTTACAGACCTTAGTAAATAAACACTCTCTTTGTACCTGCCACAGAATAAATGTTAAACTACTTGTGTGCTCTTGCTCTCTCAAATACACACACACTCACTTTTTGAAAGGTCATTCGCAAAAGATGGTTCCTTGGCCCCGCATGATATAAGATAAGATAACAGCTTTATTGATTTTTATTATTGACGTCAACAGGGCTTTCAAGTCCTCCCGGTTCCCAGCCAAGCGTAAAGATGCAGCTATTCATATATAACGTTTTGAAAGCTGGCTGTGGCCTTCCTCACACATTATGTTTTGTGGCAGCCAGGGTGGGAGGGAAATGGCTTTAGCAGCACCATTTGTGACATTGTTATTATCATTATTATTAGGATTAATTTGTGCAGAACTTAAAATTTTCTAAGCGCTTCATGGTAAATTAAGAACAAATGACAAATCCCTGCCCAAAGGCTTGCAATCCAAACAGAACCAGATGCAATACAGAGTGGGGGGGGGGGGACTGGAGGAAAGGCATGCTGTGTATATTAAAAAGCACCATCCCAAGCTGTTTCCATGCTGCTCCCTCCTGGAATGCTCTAGAATGCCATGAGAAATAAACAAATGAATTAAGTTATTAAATGACCCTGTGGGTGTACCCCCCGCCATAAAGGATGCTACCCACTGCACCTCTGTATGAGTCAGACATGTCAACTTATGGGGCTGAGGCCTCTGCAGTCCTCCTATGTCTGCTGGGGAAGGGCTGAGTCGTCGTCCCCCCCCCCAATCTTGGGGGGGTCAGAGGAGGCCTGGCAGGGTGTTGCCCAATGTCACACTGTGTCGGGAGATGCAACGTTGCCTGGCAGAAAGTTGCCCACTGTCAGGCTTATGGAATTCTCTCCCACCCCTGATGGCACCAATAAGTAGGGAGGAAACAAGAAAGTTCTGTCTTATGATTTATTCAGTCATCACAGTGGAAGACGAAGAAATACAGTCATTCCTCAATGGTGGCGTTGCTCGCACTGAGTTCCTCCCCCTTCCCTTCTAGCAACAACACCTGTTTCTACGGCATCCGTCCGTGAACAACTGTGATGGCCTGGGAATCTGATTCAGAGGCTGAACCTGAGGAATCCCAGACTGCACAGGAGTCCCCGCCTCCAGGGCCGGCTGAGCCGGGGCTGGGGCTTGAACCTGAAGGGCCCTCACCTGTGCCGGATCCTCAGGAGCAGACACGAGCTGAATCCGCTCTGGCTCCGGAGGTGATGGAGGACCCACTGCCTGCAGGTGCTCCATTCTCAGCCCTGTCAGGGAAGCTGAGGTTGCCTCTGGGTCCAGTAACCCTCCAGCCTCACCTGAGCTGCAGAGGCTCAGGGCAGAGAGGCGGAGGGAACTAAGTTCCTGCAGGAGGAGTGCTCGCCTCCAGGCCAGGAGAGGCGAGTCACCTGTGGACCGGGACCGCCCTATGCCTCAGAGGAGATAAAGCCCAGCCCGCCCAGTCCCAGGTTGCGGGAGCAACATCGTTGGTTACCTGTTCCTGCCGCCACCCTGTCCTGCTCTACCAGAGTTCCTGACCACACCCGACTCCCTGCTTTGGACCCCGCTTCAGACTCGGACCAGACACGGACCACGCTGCACAGTAACCCCCCCCCCCCCCGGGACCAGCACAACAACTGTCTCTGTGCCCTTTGGGAGAAGGGGGGTCGGTTATGCTGTCCAGTGATGTGTCAGCAAGCTGCTCTGCCTTTCCTCCTCCTTCTCCTAACACTGTATAACTCTGCTCTTCACCTTTCTCTGAGCTGTTATCTTCCTCAGAGCCCTGCTTTAATTCAAGACTGCCTTCCTTCTCTCTGGAAGCTACAGGAGAAGAGGGAAGAGACCTCCACTGTTCTTCCTCCTCTTCAGTCCAGTCTGTGCTGCCCTGGGAGATGTCACGGTGTGATGGCCTGGGAATCCGATTCAGAGGCTGAACCGGAGGAATCCCAGCCTGCACAGGAGTCCCCGCCTCCAGGGCCGGCTGAACTGGGGCAGGGCCTTGATTCTGAAGCGCCTGCACCTGTGCCGGATCCTCAGGAGCAGGCACCAGGTGAATCCAGGTGAAGACTCAGTGCCTACAGGTGAGTCTCCCTCTGGGCCTAGTAACCCTCCAGCCTCTCCTGAGCTGCAGAGGCTCAGGGCAGAGAGGCGGAGGGAACTGGTTTCTCCCAGGAGGAGTGCTCGCCTTAAGGCCAGGAGAGGCGGGTCTCCTGGGGGCCGGGACCGCCCCTGGCCTCAGAGAAGATAAAGGCCAGTCAGCCCAGTCCCAGGTTGCGGGAGCAATGTCGTTGATGAGCTGTTTCGGCCAGCATCCAGTCCTGTTTCCCCCAGAGTTCCTGTCCTTGCCCGGCTTCGCGCTGTGGACCCCGCTTCGCCCATGGAGGACTGTCTGCCGACCCTCAACTCAGGTCCTGGACCTCGCCCCACGGTAACCTCCCCCCTGGACCAGCACACACACGGACCAGCGTGGCCTGGTGTGCAAATGATGCATCTGGAAGAGGCCTGCTCAGCCTCTCCTGATACGACTGTCATCACACACACAACACACGTGACATCATGTACACGCAACATGCAATGTGCATCACAAGCATGATTGGGTGCAACTCGGCACCTGTAGTACAAATTGCTGCTCCGTCCTCGTCCCCTTCTACTTGGCTTCTTCCACATCACTCCACGGGGTGTGACTAAATCTTTCAGTTACTAAATCCGCTATTAGCCCGTTGTTTACAATCCAGATCTGGAGTTTCCACATCATCATCGGCAGGGATTTGAATCACACTCCCTAGGTGACATTCTGTCACTTGCAGTTGCTCCAGTCTTTGGCACGCTATACGGCACACTTGCACACACCGTCATTGTTGAGCCAAACTCTCACACGGGGGCTGAACGGCAGTCTTCCAGCAAGGCCGTTCATTCATAAATGTACCCACCAGTGCCAAAATAGACAGGCAGTGCCACACTGTTGAAGGTCAAAGGCCCAGATCAATGTTATTTTTATAACATATGCTTTTTTGTTCAAAATCTAAGATTTTTGTAAAGCAGGGCAAACTTGTCTCCTTCGACAGGCTGACGTACAATAACCTTTTCAGAAAGCTGCACAGCTCTTCTGTTTCGTAAGTGGAAGAAGCATGATCCCTTCAGTTCGCTGACCTTTGAATGTTATGCTCTTTTACTGGAAAGTGGGGGGAATCACCTTATTAAGAGCTTCCACCCACCAGACTAGAGCTGCCACCTTCAGCAGAGGTGTCTCTGGTTGGGTGGAAGAACCACATTCCCATCATCAACATCGTTGCTGCTAGATGTAGAGCTGCCATATGTCCTCTTTTTCCAGGACACGTCCTCTTTTTCATTAGTATGTAAAATGAGTCGTCATAGCAATCCCTAGTTAAAAGTTTGTTGTTGTTGTTGTTTAGTCGTTTAGTCGTGTCCGACTCTTCGTGACCCCCCAGACCAGAGCATGCCAGGCACTCCTGTCGTCCACTGCCTCCCACAGTTTGGTCAAACTCATGCTGGTAGCTTTGAGAACACTGTCCAACCATCTCGTCCTCTGTTGTCCCCTTCTCCTTGTGCTTCTTCTTTCCCAACATCAGGGTCTTTTCCAGGGAGTCTTCTCTTCTCATGAAGTGGCCAAAGTATTGGAGCCTCAGCTTCAGGAACTGTCCTTCCAGTGAGCACTCAGGGCTGATTTCCCTCAGAATGGAGAGGTTTGGTCTTCTTGCAGTCCATGGGACTCTCAAGAGTCTCCTCCAGCACCAGAATTCAAAAGTATCCATTCTTCGGCGATCAGCCTTCTTTATAGTCCAGCTTTCACTTCCATACATCACTACTGGGAATACCATAGCTTTTACTATACGGACCTTTGTTGGCAAGGTGATGTCTCTACTTTTTAAGATGCTGTCTAGGTTTGTCATTGCTTTTCTCCCAGGGAGCAGGCGTCTTTTAATTTCGTGGCTGCTGTCACCATCTGCAGTGATCAAAAAGTTAAAAGTAGAAGTTGACAAATGTGTCCTCTTTTTTTACTCTTCAAAATATGGCAGCCCTGCTAGATGTGATTGGAGGGGGCACTGGAGTGGTGATGGCGGGGGCTACTAAGAGGACAGCTGCCAATCTGGTGCTCCCATAGGTGCAACTCTCTAGGCTTGCTCTCACCACCACTGTGTGATACCCCACCAGGAGAGCAGCAATGGTGCTGAGGTCAGGAAATGGGATCCATCTCACCAGACACGCTACTGCTGGTTTTGTACTGGTCTTGGTGAAGTGTAGGTGGGTTCCCACGAGGCAAGACACAGTGATAATAGCAAGAATCTTTATTGAACTAACAGAACTGGACAACAGGGGCAAAGCAACTGCTTATATACATTGCTGAAGGCCTGGGCCACTCCCACTCCCAACGTGATTGGCTGTCTAAACTTCCAAGCTGTGAATCATGACTCAGAATTTAAGGGCCAATGGCAGAGGCCCAAATCCTGAAAAGTTCTGTGACTGGATATCATGTATCGAATCAGCACACAGCGGCTCAGAATCCTTAGTCCAGACTCCAGCCCCGGCATAGCTGTCAACCGTCCCTTATTTGGCAGGACAGTCCCTTATCCCAGCGCTGTGTCCTGCTGCTGTCCCTTATTGATGATGTCCCTTAAATTTCCCGGGTTTCAAAGGAAGCAGCACCTCTCCCTCCCTGCCTGCCGGCCAGGGAGGCTCCAACTGTGTTGCTTGGCTGCGTTGCTCACCCAACAAGGAGTCTAAAAACGACTGGGGGGGTGGAGCTTGCATGCCTTGTGCCGATCAAATCAGCTGCGTTGCCTGGGCACTCGCCTTTGCTCAGCGCTTCCCAGCGGAGAGGTGATGGTGGTTTCCCTTGCTGCATCCCCTTTGCCGGGTTGCTGCGCTGTGGGAACCACCGCTTGAGGCTTTGTTTGGCTGCTGGCTGGGCTTTCTGCCTTTGTCTTGGAGGGGCTCAGAAGTTGAACATACCTGTGCTTGGAAAATCCCTTATTTTCGAGACTGCTGGTCCCCTATTTTCAAATCTGTTACGTTGACAGCTATGAGCCCAGGCAAACACAGACCATGGAATACATAACACCTGGAATCATGAAAAAGCAAGCCTAACCTAAAAATTAAACGAAAAAGAATCTGGGACACAACCTAAGTCTATAATAAACCTGTAGGACCTCAGCAAACTTAATGTATGGCTGTCTGCTAAGGCAACATTTCCTGGTTGAGGTCTGCAGGCAGAGTGGAGTCCATATAACACCCTGAGTTCTCATCTGAACCACCCTCTGCACCATCCTACTTTTCATAATAGCATTTTAAGAGTTTTATAGTCGTTTATAGTCGTTTTATCCTCACAATTAATCTGGAAAGTAGATTATAGTGCAATTTAGCAAAACAACAAAAAGAACTATACCAGTACTTTAAAGATTAACACGTCGATTACAGCATAAGCTTCTGGGGGTTAAAGTCCACTTCATCAGAAGCATCATTCTCGGTAATCCACAAAATCTTATTCAATAATACGTTTGCTAGCCTCTAAAGTGCTACTGGACTATGATTTCATTGTCCTGGGAAAACTGGGACATCCCACCCACCATCCCCGCAATAGCACAGTGGCCATTTTGGGCGACATGATTTCGTGCAATTTCGCACTGAGACCTCGCCACAGAAAAAGTGCTTTTAGGGGGGGCGCTCTTGCATGGCGCCCCCAAACATGAATTGTTAGCACTGTGCTCACACATGAGAGCACAGCCCTGAAAAAAGTGCATCTTTTGGGCTCTGTGATCTTGCGCAGGTCATGTGACATGGATGGGAAGACGTGCATTCCATTTTGGGGGCTCAACATGTTGGAGGATATGTTGTTTCATTTCTACTGTAAACCATGGCTAGTTGGCTACCCCTGTGATTGAAAGGATGTTAGAGTAATGTACCCAACAGAGTACAGAGAGGAGTATTTGTAAGTTAAGTCTCCAGATCCTGTGGTGTCCTTGTTTTTTAAAGGCATGAAGACAAGGAAGATCTTGAGAAGGCTTACTGAGAAGGAGGAAAGCATGTAGGCAATATTCTACTCAATTTTCTACTCAAAGTGTGGTGCAACCTAAGGACTTTATGAATATCACCAACTCCTCTTCACACAGAGGAGACATATGAGGAACTATGCGCCCCAGAAACAAATGGCATGAACATGCACTGAGGGCATCCGCCTCACCTGCGAGGAACCTCTTCTTGTACAGTGGTACCTCGGGATAAGAACTTAATTCGTTCTGGAGGTCCGTTCTTAACTTGAAACTGTTCTTAACCTGAGGTACCACTTTAGCTAATGGGGCCTCCCGCTGCCACCATGCCGCCTCCACGCGATTTCTGTTCTCATCCTGAAGCAAAGTTCTTAACCCAAGGTTCTATTTCTGGGTTAGCAGAGTCTGTAACCTGAAGCGTCTGTAACCCGAGGTACCACTGTCTTTAATAAAGTGGTTCTACAACAGGTATCCTTGGTATAACCAGTGTTTCCCACACTTGGGTCTCCAGCTGCTTTTGGACTATGACTCCCATCATCTCTAGCTATCAGGACCAGTGGTCAGGGATGATGGGGTCTGTAGTTTGAAAACAGCTGGAGAGCCAAGTTTGGGAAACACTGGTTGAAACAGATCATCATATCAGTACAGTTGTACCTCGGGTTAAGTACTTAATTCATTCCGGAGGTCCGTTCTTAACCTGAAACTGTTCTTAACCTGAAGCACCACTTTAGCTAATGGGGCCTCCTGCTGCCGCCGCGCCACCGGAGCACGATTTCTGTTCTCATCCTGAAGCAAAGTTCTTAACCCGAGGTATTATTTCTGAGATTTTGACCAGCTTCGGCCCATCTGAAGCTGAAGCTGATACAGGATCGTCTTATCTGGAGCCCAAGCAGAGCGTCGTCACACACACAGCAGAAGGATAAGCGGTATGTGCCACATTCTTAACTTTATTTACACTTCTATGCTGAGAGAATACAAACATGCATCTTGCCTCTGCGAGTGCAGAGAAGCTACTCCTCTCGGAAACAAAGAACACCGAGAGAACAGTGAAAAACAGGAAACCAGTGAACGTCACATCCAGTCTCCCATTCCCGTGGGAACCCAACAGTAACTCTGACTGTGGAATGCAAAACAAGGCCTTGTGACTGCATTTGCTGCTCAGTGAGGGAAATAGAAACCAACATTATTTCTGGGTTAGCGGAGTCTGTAACCTGAAGTGTATGTAACCCAAGGTACTACTGTACCAAAGGCCTATCTAGTCCAGCATCCTGTTCTCACAGTAGCCAAACAAACACACACACACACACACACACACACACATATACATTCTCCTTGCGAGGCATCCCAGAAGCCTCTTAGACCAGCCTCCACTGCTGCCTAGCACCCTTAGCAAACTACAGTTCCCAGGATTCTTTTTTTTTTGGGGGGGTGCTTTAAATATATGGTGTGTGCTACCTTATACCAGATGCAGGTAAAGCCAGTCAGGCAAACTATCAAGAAATCTTCAGAAAATACTCTTTTAATAAAATAGGTTAGCATCGCCATCTCAACCAATTCAACTTTTTCTATAGCGCCTTGATTCCATCCCCACATGTAAGTCTTCTCTTCCTCTGACAACGAGGAGCAGACATTTCTCTCAGTGACAGGGGGGTGGAGGGAGCTTATTGGCCGAGGGAGCCGGCGTACAGCTTCCAGGTCATATGGCCAGCATGACTAAGCTGCTTCTGACGAACCAGAGCAGCACACAGACACACCGTTTACCTTCCCGCTGGAGCGGTACCTATTTATCTACTTGCACTGGCGTGCTTTCGAACTGCTAGGTTGGCAGGAGCTGGGACCGAGCAACAGCAGTTCACCCCGTCACGGGGATTCGAACCGCCGACCTTCTGATCAGCAAGTCCTAGGCTCTGTGGTTTAACCCACAGCTGTCTAAAAGCCACCCTGAGTCTAACGAGAGAACAAGCAGGCAGGGTTCTGCAAGAAAGGCAAGAATGAGGGCTGCTTGATGGATTTGTTTCCATCTTTGTGCTTCATAACTCCCCAACCAGGGAGGCTGGCCAGCCTTGCAGATAAATCCACAGCAGTTACTAACAGACATCCATTGTTACTTGCCCGCCTGCCTCTGTTAGTCATCTGTAGCCAAGAAGGAAAGAAATGTCAGCAATGACTAGTTGCCTGGGAATCACTCTTCCTTGTCACAGACAGGTGAGAGAAGCGAGTTAAAAACCTGAATTAAGCCTGTCCACCATAAATAGATATCTGTCCATGTTCTTGGTCTATGGTGCTTTCATATTCATGGCAAGCCGCCAAAATGAAAAGTATCGTTTATCTTTTGGGCAAATATTGACACGGAAATGTTGACCTTAAAATGCCAGCAGGTGAATAAGTTATCTACATATATTCAACTGTTGTTTGCACTGTGCACACAAGGAATAGACTCCAGCATGTGTTTTCAGACATAGGACAGTCTCCTCGCAGGATCCTCCTCTCCCCAAGTATCATAACTATTTAGAGTCTGTGCAAGATAATTTTCTCAGCTACCAAATACTCCATCTTGATCCAAGGACTAATTTGAAGGAGAGTGATGATGGCAGGGGACAAACCTTATTGCCTGCATTCACAAGTTCTGGAGCAAACTTTAGAGCCCAGGAACTTATTGACCACCACCTCACCGACGTTGGGGTTTGGGGCGCAGTCCTTCAGTGGCTGCGCTCATTCCTCTCTGGTTGGGGACAGAGGGTGGCGCTGGGGGGGGGGGGGAGTTGTAGATTTAGAGGCTGAAGTCTAGGGCCTCTAAATCTAGGGGGCCTCGCCAGCCTGCCCGCTCCCCAGTGCCGCAGTCTCCCCTCTCCCAAAATTGTAAACCCAAGACTTCATGCAAGGGCAGGGCAACTCAAGCCCAGCAACTATTAGACTCAGGGCTAGCCAGTGGGGCCCAATTTGAAGCAGTGGGGCGCAACTTGATTTTTTATTTTTATTTTTTTTGTAGGGCCCCAGTTCACAGCCAAAGTCTGCAAAATCTTGTACATATAAATAAAATCCATCCAGATTCTCCTGGTGCAGGGACCCCTTTGGAGTGGCCTGCAGGGCCCAATTTGGCCCAATTGCTCCAATTGCCTTAAGGTCAGCCCTGATGAGTCTGTGCAGGGGTTGGACTGACAAGCCCTGCACCTTCTAGGTCCCTGGTGTCACCATTCAGAGTACAGACTCAAGGACTTGTTGTGGAAATAAAGGGAGGGCACTTATTGGAAATCAGTTTTGTCACCTCTCCTCCCCAAACCCCAAGACAGTGAGCCCAGCCACCTTATATTCACAGTCGCATAAGCACTACACTACGGAATGGCCATAAACTTGTACGTTCAACGGCTAAAATATACACCCAATATGTAGCAATGGAGATTTATGTTACTGCTTTATGAATGAATACTGTGTTTTATGAATGGACTCTGTATTTTGTGAATTACCTAAGAGCCACCAATAGGGAGCTCTGGAATCTGACAGCTAACCAGAGGCAGCTACAGGAGAGCTATGAGATTTAGGTGAGGGCCAGATGCCTTGTCAATCCCAGCAGGCCTGCCTCACTCAATTTTGTTTATAACACTCTTCCATTTTCTTCTAGTTGTGAGGGTGGGGGGGAGGGGCCACAAGTGGAGTAGGTATACAGTGGTGCCCCGCAAGACGAACGCCTCGCAAGACGAAAAACCCGCTAGACGAAAGGGTTTTCCGTTTTGGAGGCGCTTCGCAAAACGAATTTCCCTATGGGCTTGCTTCGCAAGACGAAATGTCTTGCGAGTTTTTCCAACTTTTTTTTTCTCCCCCCCCCCCTTTTTCTAAGCCGCTAAGCCGCTTATCTGCTTATCCGCTAAGCTGATAAGCCGCTAAAAGCCGCTAAAAGCCGCTAAGCTGCTAATAGCGCTAATCCGCTAAGCCGTCAATGGGCTTGCTTCGCAAGACGAAAAAACCGCTAGACGAAGAGAATCGCGGAACGGATTCTTTTCGTCTTGCGAGGCACCACTGTAAATATATTTGGACACAAGTGTACCTGGTGTTATAGAATCATAGAATCATAGAGTTGGAAGAGACCACAAGGGCCATGGAGTCCAACCCCCTGCCAAGCAGGAAACACCATCAGAGCACTCCTGACATATGGTTGTCAAGCCTCTGCTTAAAGACCTCCAAAGAAGGAGACTCCACCACACTCCTTGGCAGCAAATTCCACTGTCGAACAGCTCTTACTGTCAGGAAGTTCTTCCTAATGTTTAGGTGGAATCTTTTTTCTTGTAGTTTGGAACCATTGCTTCGTGTCCGCTTCTCTGGAGCAGCAGAAAACAACCTTTCTCCCTCCTCTATGTGACATCCTTTTATATATTTGAACATGGCTATCATATCACCCCTTAACCTCCTCTTCTCCAGGCTAAACATGCCCAGCTCCCTTAGCCGTTCCTCATAAGGCATCGTTTCCAGGCCTTTGACCATTTTGGTTGCCCTCCTCTGGACACGTTCCAGTTTGTCAGTGTCCTTCTTGAACTGTGGTGCCCAGAACTGGACACAGTACTCCAGGTGAGGTCTGACCAGAGCAGAATATAGTGGCACTATTACTCCCCTTGATCTAGATGCTATACTCCTATTGATGCAGCCCAGAATTGCATTGGCTTTTTTAGCTGCCGCGTCACACTGTTGGCTCATGTCAAGTTTGCGGTCAACCAAGACTCCTAGATCCTTTTCACATGTACTGCTCTCAAGCCAGGTGTCACCCATCTTGTATTTGTGCCTCTCATTTTTTTTGCCCAAGTCCAATACTTTACATTTCTCCCTGTTAAAATTCATCTTGTTTGTTTTGGCCCAGTTCTCTAATCTGTCAAGGTCGTTTTGAAGTGTGATCCTGTCCTCTGGGGTGTTTGCCACCCCTCCCAGTTTGGTGTCATCTGCAAATTTGATCAGGATGCCCTTGAGTCCATCATCCAAGTCATTGATAAAGATGTTGAATAAGACCGGGCCCAAGACAGAACCCTGTGGCACCCCACTAGTCACTCTTCTCCAGGATGAAGAGGAACCATTGAGGAACCCTTTGGGTTCGGTCAGTCAGCCAGTTACAAATCCACTGAGTGGTAGCATAGTCAAGTCCACATTTTACCAGCTTCTTTACAAGAATATCATGGGGCACCTTGTCAAATGCCTTGCTGAAATCAAGGTAGACTACATCCACTGCGTTCCCTTCATCTACCAGGCTTGTAATTCTTTCAAAAAACGAGATCAGGTTAGTCTGACATGACTTATTTTTTAGAAATCCATGCTGACTATTGGTGATCACAGTATTCCTTTCTAGGTGCTCACAGACTGTTTGCTTAATGATCTGCTCCAGAATCTTCCCTGGTATTGATGTCAGACTGACTGGGCGGTAATTATTTGGGTCCTCTCTTTTCCCCTTTTTGAAAATAGGGACAACATTTGCCCTCCTCCAGTCTGCCGGGACTTCGCCTGTTCTCCAGGAATTCTCAAAGATGACTGCCAGTGGTTCTGAGATCACATCTGCCTTTTCATATGTTCCCTTTCATAAGTCGTGAACTTAAAAGTTGACAGACAACTCCCATTCCCAACGTGTCTAAACTTCCAAGCTGCGAATCATGACTCAGAGTTTAAGGGCCAATGGCAGAGGCCCAAATCCTGAAATGTTCTGTGATTGGATATCATGTATCCAATCAGAACACAGGAGCTCAGAATCCTTAGTCCAGACTCAAGCTCAGGCAAACACAGCCCACTGAATACATAACACTTATGGACCTTGACCTCCCAATTTTCTCCCTCTTTCCCCTCTGACCACTCATTGTTGTCCCACCACCACTCCCCAGGCTCTGAGACATCTTCCCTTGGTGGTTCCCCAGCTGGTTCCTCCCATCATTTCTCTGTGTCCAACCAGCCCATGACATCTGGCATCTCGCACTGCTGTGGAGATTTGGTGTCTATGCAGCCTGACGCAGAGCCTTGCCCAGTGGCAGCTAGAAGGTCCACAGCCTATTGTTTGAAGACCAAGACTGAGGAGTCTGTGGTCCTCTAACGCCCAATGGGCCCAGCTAGCACAGGGCTCAGGGTGATGGAAACTGTAATCCAACAACACCTGCAGGGCCACAGGTTCAAATCTCCATTCCAAAGGAGCCCTGCTTTATAACTGCAAAGCCCTGGAAGTGTTGTTCAGGATTCAAGTTGCTGTTCTTCCTTGGTACAATTTCTTCTGCAGGTGTCGGAGCTATTTAAAGACAGTCAGTGGAGCGTGAGAGTGAACTATTTTTTCCCGTGAAACACAGCTGAACAGTTTGCATCTGAAACAGAACATAAATCTGAGGTTTATCAAACTCCCTGGCATTTTCCGTTTTTGTGCAACTACCATTTCCTTTTCTTTACCTTCCTTCCCACCTGCAAGAGGCAAACACGCCTAATCCATACCTGACTGGCTTCTCACAAAGGAAACATTGTGGTGCTTTGTTTAAGGGAAGTTATGATCCAGCACAAGGAAAAGACAGGGGGGGGTGTCAAGGATACAAATCCGGAATTATGGTTCCCCTGGACTTCTCTGCCCTACTGTAGTGATGTAATAAAACACACACCCAGGCCTCAACAGGGAGGAAAATGTCTAGCTGCTGTAAACCTTAATGCGGCAAATATTGCAATCTAGTGCTGTGCAGCACACCATTTAAAGACCCTAAAGCCAGCGGCGTAGCGTGGGTTGTCAGCACCCGGGGCAAGGCAAGTAATTTGCACCCCCTAACCCGGGGCAAGGCGAGTAATTTGCGCCCCCTAACCCAGGGCAAGGCAAGTAATTTGCACCCCTAACCTGCCGCCGTTGCCAGCTTCTTCTTGCTGCTGCCTGGGCTGCTGCCATGGGGCTCTGCTACAGCCTGCGCCCAAGGCTCTTTGGCGACTCCGGAGGCGGCGAGCGCCCCCCCCCCCAGATGTTGCGCCCGGTGCGGCCGGGCCCCCCCCCCTGCACCCCCCACGCTACGCCACTGCCTAAAGCCTATTGGGAACTGTAGTTTGTTAAAGGTGCTGGGAATTGCCCTGCTGCGGGGGGGGGGGGGCAAACTACAATTCCCAGGATAATTTGGGGAAGCTCTTCTTTTTCTGCCACTGTTTCCACTTTGTAACAATTTGTTCCTCTCTCTTCAGCAGCTTCAACACCATATTCTCTCCCCCCTATGCCAAGTAATTCCAGCCACTCGGATATCAAAGAATGAACGGAATGGTACCACTAGGTCAGGTCTTCTGTCCTCATTCTGAAACCTGGCCATGTGGCCAGTCAGGTTTTGCTGCCTGATGACATCACAAAGGCATTGTGATGTTGCCTGCTCTCAGTCTGAATTTAAAAACGATGCTTTCAACCTTGCTTACCACCCCACCCTATGAGAAGCTACCAAATGGAGGGTGTTGTGTACTGAGTTGAATAGGATTCAGAATGCAGCAGTCTGATTGGTCCTAGAACAACCTGATTGGCCTACAGGAGAATCCCGGAATTAGCCAATCACGTGGGGCCCATTGTGTAAATAATGTATATAAAGCAGACATTCTGGGGGAACTTCCATTCCTCCTCACCACTATGAGCTGAATAAAGAGCATGAAATCCACTCTCGACTCCGAGTAGATTTCAGAGGAGGTGCCCTTTGTTGCAGGGAATGAAAGTGTTTCTGAAGAGCTCTCCCTGCATTTTGAGTCAGCCCTAACCAGTGCTATTTTTCTAGAAAAAGAGGTACCAGAACTCTCCGTGTACGCTCACCTGAGAGGTGCTAGAACTGAGTTCTTGTGAGTTCCAGCTGGGGGAAAAGCCCTTGCCCGAACTACTGCTCTGTCTTTATTGAGCTCCTGCTACATGGGAATTTGTGGAAGAAAAGAGAGGAGGATACAGGAGTAGGGTGTGTCTCTCCCCCCCCCCCCGCCACCGCCATTTCTTATAAACTACAGCATTTTTCGCTCTATAAGACGCACCAGACCACAAGACGCACCTAGTTTTTGGAGGAAGAAAACAAGAAAAAATATATTCTGGATCTCAGAAGCCAGAACAGTAAGAGGGATCCCTGCGCAGTGAAAGCAGCAATCCCTTTTGCTGTTCTGGCTTCTGGGATAGCTGCGCAGCCTGCATTCGCTCCATAAGACGCACACACAATTCCCCTTACTTTTTAGGAGGGAAAAAGTGAGTCTTATAGAGCAAAAAATACGGTACTTTTGAGGTCGTGCTCTGACTTAATCTTGTCCACAGGATAAGTTCTCATCTATTCAGCAAAGAATCTTCAAAGTCCCAGAACTTTCATCAAGGCTTATCATATTTTGATATTTAAAAAGCTGGTAACAGGGTGGGACTTGGCAGTTGGAACCTGTGACCCAAAGGCAGAGCTGAGTGGTTTTTGACAAGTCTGGAGACAGACACAAGTCCCAAAGCAATCAATCCACCCAGAGTTTACATCCTTAAACAAATTGGCTGGGGAAATCAGAACAGACTTGTTCTTTTGCTTTACTGGTAACCAGATGAAAATATTATTTTTTAAAAAAATAATTTAAAAAAGATTGGGCTGGTTGGGTTATTTTATTTTCATTTGTGTTGTTTTGTTTTCCGGGCCAATTAAGCACTTTCTTCTGCATTTTATTTGCTGAGTTGTATTGAGATTTCCTGAGGCTGCTGTTCTGTCCTATAAAGGAAAAACAGCCTGCACTTGTGTCCTGATTAGGGTTGTTATGGAAACAATAACTCTATATTTAATTAAACAATGGATGGGAGAGAAGAGAAGGCACAAAGGAGAAGCAAAGGAAGAACAAAGGAGCACACTTTGCATCTGTATGTCCCTTGGGTCCTTTTGTCCTGCATTTATCTCCCCTTCCGGAACTATTCAGAACAAAGATGGATACACAGTAAGGTTTCTAGATGTCAGCTCACTCTGCTAACATCCACTGCTCTAACTTTGCCAACACTCTTTGTGTTATGTACTGAGTTGAATAGGATCCAAAATGCAGCAGTCTGATTGGTCCTAGAACAATAGGATTCAGAATGCAGCAGTCTGATTGGTCCTAGAACAATGCAGCAATATGATTGGTCTGCAGGAGCCACCCAATCCAGCTCCAGATGGAAGTGAATCCACAACCTGATTGGCCTACAGGAGAATTCCGGAATTAGCCAATCATGTGGGGCCCATTGTGTAAATAATGTATATAAAGCAGATACTTTGAGGGGACTTTCATTCCTCTTCACCACTATGAGTTGAATAAAGAGCATGAAATCCACTCTCGACTCTGAGTATATTTCACTTTGTATTCCAAAAGGTGGGGAAGGAGTCTGTGAAATGGCCGCGCCAGAGGTTGCAGGGGCTCTTGAAGGGACCTAACGGCTGAAATGCCATGCCATCATCTTGGCAACGCTCTGGGCCACAAACCCGGAGGGAGCTCAGATAGCTCACCAATTAGCGCGCAGATTTGGAATTTTGAGAAAGTGCTATGGGCGCCAGTCAAAAAATGGCTGCCATGGGGGTGTGGCATAACACAAAATGGCTGCCACATCTAAGAGACCAGGAAAAGGGGTGCACTTAGTGGTGATCTTGCCCGGGTATCGAACATGGGCATAGCCAGCAATGATGTAATGATGATGCTCAACGAACTGTATGCTGGGATAAGATAGAAACTTTTAAAAGTCTTTGTCACCCCATCCTCAGGGTTCAATTCCTCTTTGAACCTGTTGCGCAATAAACAAATCAAGTAAATAAATAAAAATACAGTGGTACCTCAGGTTAAGAACTTAGAATCATAGAATCATAGAATCATAGAATAGAATCATAGAATCATAGAATCATAGAATCATAGAATCATAGAATCATAGAATCATAGAATCATAGAATCATAGAATCATAGAATCATAGAATAGAATAGAATCATAGAGTTGGAAGAGAGCACAAGGGCCATCGAGTCCAACCCCCTGCCAAGCAGGAAACACCATCAGAGCACTCCTGACATATGGTTGTCAAGCCTCTGCTTAAAGACCTCCAAAGAAGGAGACTCCACCACACTCCTTAACTTAATTAGTTCCGGAGGTCCGTTCTTAACCTGAAACTGTTCTTAACCTGAAGCACCACTTTAGCTAATGTACAGTTTCCAGGTCATGTGGCCAGCATGACTAAGCTGCTTCTGGCGAACCAGAGCAGCGCACGGAAACGCCGTTTACCTTCCCGCCGGAGCGGTACCTATTTATCTACTTGCACTTTGACGTGCTTTCGAACTGCTAGGTTGGCAGGAGCTGGGACCAAGCAATGGGAGCTCACCCCATTGTGGGGATTCGAACCGCCGACCTTCTGATCTTCAAGTCCTAGGCTCTGTGGTTTAACCCACAGTGCCACCCGCGTCCCACGGCTCAGGTTGTATATAAATGTAAATAAACCATATACAGTTGTACCTTGGAAGTTGAACAGCTTAGTTTCCAAACATTTTGGCTTCCGAACTTCGCAAACCCAGAAGTGACTGTTGCGGTTTGCGAGCTATTTTTGGAAGCCGAATGTCTGACGGGGCTTCCACAGCTTCCGATTGGCTGCAGATCAGAAGCTGCGCTTTGGTTTCCGAAAGTTTTGGAAGTCGAATGGACTTCTGGAATGGATTCTGTTCGACTTCCAAGGTACGACTGTATCCTAAAAGCACCACGGTCTCCAACGTGCCTCATTTATTGGAAGAGCAAAGAGGTTGTAGTCAGGACTGGAAAAACAGTCTTAACCTTTTGCCGTCCTGCCTTTGCCCACTGAAAAGCACCTCACCCCCCCCCCCGACTGCTTTTCACCTTTTTGGGGGAAAGAAACACACAGGAGAAAAGCTGCTTACGGGAATGGCTTTGAGCCACAGGAGAAGATAGGATTAAACACTTTCTCCCAACTTTCAAGGCTGTGTCTCTTTTAAAAAGAAAGAAAAGTAGGAAAATGAAACAGAATTCTGTCATGCCCAGTTTGGCCGTGATGGAAAGACCTTGTGATTCTTTTTGCAAGCTGATCACATGCTGCTTGGCCTCGGGAGTTGCTTTCTTCTTTGGTCTCAGCTGCTAAGGACTCAGTCGAAACCTCCCTCACTCCTACTTCTTATCAGAGCTTCACCTGTTTTCCCCAGAGAGGCTTGCCGGCTCAAAGACATCCTTTTGAAAACACTTTTACAGAAACGAAATGAAGTATGATTCTCCATCAGCATAATCAAGAGTCTTTGGAGTGATTGATTGATGCATTAAATTTAAATTAATGTGCATATTGTGCAGAAGTCGCATGATCGTATGTGCAGGCTTTTGCTCACAGATCTAACTATCCTGCATGGCTTGGTCACTTTGGGGCTAGATATGTTGTCATATGCTCAATGAAGAACTGTCCCCTCATGGTAGCTTTGAATGTTTTGTCTGGTGCAGAACACTGGAATCTAACTTCCACCATGGGAAATAATAGTGCCTTATCTTACAGGGCTGTTGTGACAATTGTAAGGATAATGTATATGAAGCCTCTTAACCCCCCCCCCACACACACACATATAGATACATTATTATTATTCATTTATCGTATCTCCAAAATCTTAAGAGAGATACTTTTGGGGGGTTACTCAAGTGTGAAATTACCACTAACCAAAAACACATGCATGCAAACTACTGCTCATTATAAATAGGAAAGATTGCAGTCAACATGTTCTTTTTCAATTCCTATTGCAGTGACACACCAGAACCAAAATAGTCTTCACAATAAAGTGTGCCTGTTGCTCTCAGTCTCACTGATCTAAAGTTGCTCTCGCTGATTAATTGACTGACACCCCATCCATCAAAGAGGGTCTATGCGCCAAAGCAAGCTTCCTCACCTATAGCCTATGATGAGTACTGGAGTGACACTTTAAACATTGGATGGTTGATCTACCAATTGAAGCTGAGGTCAGAAGCCACAAGGTGACACAGAATTTCTTTTTGCTCCCAGCCACTCCACAAGGCTCTTGCCTGTATCGTGACATCTGGGCAAACCCGCATTTACTTTCTCCATTACTGTGCCTGCCTGCGTGCCAGGAATTCCAACCAAAGGTAACTATAGTCATCATAAAAATCATTAGGGTTGTGAACCTTTCCCGAACTCCATCGTGTTAGGCAATTCCAAGCATACAACACGTTCAGATGTTGCCTAAATGAGTTTCAAATTAGGCGAGCAGATTTTATCAGTGTTCTCCTTGGCTCTGGGTGTTTTGTGTGCAGGATTAGTGCCTCTTGCTTAAATAAATGATTGCACAACGGGGAATACTGTACACGTATGCACGAATCGCCGGCTACAAAGAAGCCTTATGTAAAGTTCCCCCGAGATGAGAGAACATTTATGTATGAATGAATTTGGAGTTTTGCTCGTCGCAAATGACTGCAGGTTATAATAATAATGTAAGCTTTTCCTCAGCCCACATAAGGAAACATACAGGGATTTTCAAACTTGGCCACACTGAGAGAGAAGAAATGGAACTGGCGGGGTGGAAAACTACAGCCTTTCCAGCTCACGTGAATGGAAGCTAAATGCCAGTCAATCCTAAAGAAAGTTGTTGACTAGAAGGAGGCACCAGTGAACCAGTAAATCATACAGCGGCGTAGAGGGCAGCCTCCACTATCTGTGGATGCTTGGGATGCACAGAAGCCTTGCATTATTTAATTTATTTCCCATAGTACATCAGCTGTTCTTTTTCAAAACATACAAACTAGGAGTTACCACCCAACAGGGCCGGCCCTAGGATGAGGCAAAACGAAGCAGCTGCCTCAGATGGCAGGTGCTGAGGTGCAGAGAGGGGACAGAGCTGTAAGTGTCACCTGGCCTGTTCTGTACCCTCCTGCCCTCGATTGCAATAAGATTCAACTACCAGTTAAATTGGCTTCTGTATGTGCTGCAGGAGAGGGCGCCATCTTGTCCTTCGCACCAGGCAGCAAAATGCATTGAGCTTGCCCTGCCAGTTGAGATTCTACATAATTGGAGCTTGCTAGGTCAGGCCAATGGCCAGTCTAGTCTAGCATAGCATCCTGCTCTGATACTGGTCAACCAGACGCCAATGGGAAGCCCCCAAGTGGGACTGAGCCCAACAACACTCTCCCCTCCTGCAGTTTCTAGCAACCGGTATCCTGAAGTCCTGAGAAATTTCCCTCCTGAGAAATCTCTATGTGGGACAAGAAGCTACAGTTAGAACTGGATATGGAACAACTGATTGGTTCAGAATTGGGAAAGGAGTACGACAAGGCTGTATATTGTCTTCCTGCTTATTTAACTTATATGCAGAATTCATCATGCGAAAGGCTAGGCTGGATGAATCCCAAGCCGGAATTGAGATTGCCAGAAGAAATATCAACAACCTCAGATACACAGATGACGACACAACCTTGATGGCAGAAAGTGAGGAGGAATTTATTGAGGGTGAAAGAGGAGAGTGCAAAATATGGTCTGAAGCTCAACATCAAAAAAACCAAGATCATGACCACTGGGCCCATCACCTCTTGGCAAATAGAAGGGGAAGAAATGGAGGCAGTGAGAGATTTTACTTTCTTGGGCTCCATGGGTTGCTGACCCCTGCTTTACTCCTTAGCTTTTTCTTCTCCTGAAGATATCCTGCAAGGCAGTGGAGGTTTGGATCAGAGTTTTCCTTCTCCTAGGTGGGCTACCTTCCCAGGTTGATGAATCCCATCTGCTCCTCACTCCCTCTACAGCACATGCAGGAACCACCTTCTTGACTGTTGGACGCACTTTCAATCTCATCCACTCAGCCCTCCAGTACCTGTCTTGCATGCAGGGGAAGCCCCTAACTCACCCAGGGTTTGAGACCCATTGGCTATCCTCACCTGGTTTAGCTGGCTAGTCGAAGCCGTTTCCTGGGAGTGTGGTTGCTGTCGGATGCTGACAGGTTCTAGGAGCCACAGGTAAGAGCTGAGTGTGGGGTGGGGACTTAAAGTGGACATACTACCCCAGAAGGAGCACAGCATGTCCCCCACCAGAGGTACTACCACTCACCTAACACCCCTTACACCCCAAGGAAGGTGGAAAACACAAACATCAAGTGGCCTGGTTCAGTTTGCGGACAGGTCTCCTTATTCCATAAAGACAGAGGAGACGTGCATAAGTGGTACATCTCAAAATTCCACCATCTCACATTGCCTGATGTGTCGAGCATCTCTCCAAGCAACAGAGAGCCAACCAAGCAGAATGAATGTCCTGCAGTGACACTCCCTTCCACGGAGTCCTGTCTGCTCCCCTCAGCAGATTTCAGGCTTTGAGGAGTTAAAATGGGTGGACACAGTCAAGGGGAGAGGACTGGCAGCTGGCAATGCCGGTTAAATGGTTAAACGAGGAGGAAGGAATGCAAGTAGAACCGCAAACAAGAAAAACAAGTGGTCCAAGTTCTGTTCAAGGAAGTGCTCCCATATGACTCGCTTTCTGACCCTGTTGTAAAAATACTTGCTTTGTCCATCTTGCCCCAGAGCAAATAGATCTATATCACAGGAAGTTCACATTCCATTTTCTGCCTTACCCAGAGTCTCAATAGCCTTGTGCAAACATCTTCCTTTTCTAGTCACAGGAGTGTCACGTTAGAGCAGAGTGTTACTACTATGAACAGGCCAGGATACGTGCAAATTTAAAAGTTCAACTTTTTTTGAAGCACAGCCGTTTTCTTTGATGTCTCTTGTGTGGGTCTGATCCACCTTCACATATGAACTAAAGGCCTTAACTCATGCTGAAAGACTGTGTGTGTGTGTGTGTGTGTGTGTGTGAGAGAGAGAGAGAGAGAGAGAGAGAGAGAGAGAGAGAATGAATATACTTACCCTTCTATTTTCTTCACAAGTGT
Organism: Podarcis cretensis; assembly: GCF_951804945.1. Classification (NCBI taxonomy): domain Eukaryota; kingdom Metazoa; phylum Chordata; class Lepidosauria; order Squamata; family Lacertidae; genus Podarcis; species Podarcis cretensis. Next base: position 5,471,537 of record NC_137187.1, read on the forward strand.
TGTAGCATTACTGTGACTCAGTGACAGCACCATAAAACAATTTCTTGGGGGGGGGGGTACTGTCAGGGGCAAAGCATATTTCCAGGTGGGTGATAAAGAAAAAGAGCGGGTGGCGCTGTGGGTTAAACCACAGAGCCTAGGACTTGCCGATCAGAAGGTCGGCAGTTCGAATCCCCGTGATGGGGTGAGCGCCCGTTGCTCAGTCCCAGGTCCAGCCAACCTAGCAGTTTGAAAGCACGTCAAAGTGCAAGTAGATAAATAGGTACCGCTCCAGCGGGAAGGTAACCGGCGTTTCCGTGTGCTGCTCTGGTTCGCCAGAAGCGGCTTAGTCCTGCTGGCCACATGACCAGGAAGCTGTACGCTGGCTCCCTCAGCCAATAAAGCGAGATAAGCGCTGCAACCCCAGAGTCGGTCAAGACTGGACCTAATGGTCAGGGGTCCCTTTACCTTTATGTTTAATGACAGGAGTTCAGCAGGTGGGGGGCAGATGGCGGGGCTGTCACATAGAAGAGAGCAAAGACTTGTTCTGCACTGCCCCAAAATGCAGTGAGAAGGAAAAAAATTGGCTTCTAGCACTCTGGCAAAATCAACTGTAAGGAATACTGTGCCTGAGTATTCTGTGCCAATTTATGATCAGCCAAAGTTAGCAAGATCCCCACAGTCAGCTGGATGAGCTGCAGTAATTTCCCTTAATGTGTTGGTTGTATGATCAAAGGATTTCCTCCCAATGAATTTTCTGTACAAGATGGAAGGCTCTCAAAAGGAGCTGATTTAACCCTTCGATGGAATGGATGAGCCATTGCTAAAAGTAGAAGGTAATCATGTAAGTTCATTTCCATTTGACAAAATATCTCCCCAAAGAAGTGATTTTCCCAAAGAAGAGGACAGTTGATACCAATTTATTGGGATTGTTACTAGGCAGAACATATCAACAAAACACAAAATAAAGGCTGATGTGTGTAAGGGATAACACACCAGCTCAGATGAAAGCCTGAAGCCAGTTTGGATTGAGCAATAACCAGTGTATCAAGACATATAGGAATGACATATATTTCCCACTCCATCAGGCCTGTAGACTCTCTAGGAATGAGCCAATAAATGCAAATTTAGAATGGTTCATTGGCTAGAATGAACTAAACAAGTATCTTTGCCTCCAGGAACACATACTGTACAAAATTTGTTCAGGTTGTTTACAACCTATCAGGAGGGCATGTACTTGTGAATGCATATTTCTGCATGAATGAATACTACAAGACTAGTATATTTCCTAGCATGCTTCTCTTGTATGGGCACCACCATTGCCGTGAATACTCTGTATGCAAAGGTACCAAGATAAGTGAGGATCTGCTACTCAGAGTTTAGAGGATCTGCTACTAAGAGTTTAGAGCATGATGTATTGTGCTTTTACTAATAATGGGGGTGGAGTGGACACCCTGCCCTCTCACTCACCAACTCATCTGGCTTCTGAAATTCCAGGAGGCTTTGCCCCCACACATAAGCATTGTCTTCACAGCCATAAGGAGTAGGTACTTGAATTTGCTTGTTCTTTAAATGAAATATTCTTGGGGAACCGGAATCTGTGGCCGGTAAATTCTGCAGCTTTTCTGCCTTGTCACGAAACTACAGCTCCGATCATAGCATAGAATTGTTGTTTATGCCTCCCCCTTCCCAGCCTAATGAGTAACCAAGGTAATAACTACCGTAGGTTGCACTAGAACTGCCTTTGTACCACCAAGCACACAGAGGTTCATAGAAATGTGAGCAAGGTCTCAGTTCACCAAAGTCTACAGCTCTTTGTATGTTCTCAAAAGAAGGAGGCCCCAGCCTGAGCTGATGACATCCAGAGCATGTCCAGAAGAAGGAGTGGAAAGTAAGCAATAATGGCAGATGAATGAATTTTCATCTAGGTCATTCTGGAATTATTGCCCGGAGCTACTAGAGGAGGCAACTCATTATAGCAGTGGAAGAGCAGCTCTCTGGTGAACTCCCTATGACCTCCAAATAATAAATGACTGCAACACAGTTTGGGAAAATATTAGTCCCCCACCCCACCCTTGCTACATTGCGCCAGAGACATACAACCTCAGAAACCCTTCATCATCGCAATTATTGCAGCCTGGAGGAAGATCTAGAGGCAATTTGAACCAATGCGCTAATACATCTTTGGTGATAAGCCTGAATGTGCATAGAGCAACTAAATAATAATGACATATTAACAGTGTGACTGAATGTATAGGAGAGAAGCCTTGTAAATCAGTGATCTGACCTTGTAGCACTGAGCTGGCATGACTCCATGCAAGCTCTGATGCTTTGTCCAAATGGGGAACATAATCACAAGCAAGCATGACAAGGTAGGGTGGTGGGGAACTATTTTATCCAGGACCCAGTTTCTTCTAGGATCCATCCTTTCCAGGTTCCCCCAGGATTCCACCACCAAGAAGTGGCAAAGAGGACCTAGAATCATAGAATCATAGAGTTGGAAGAGACCACAAGGGCCATCGAGTCCAACCCCCTGCCAAGCAGGAAACACCATCAGAGCACTCCTGACATATGGTTGTCAAGCCTCTGCTTAAAGACCTCCAAAGAAGGAGACTCCACCACACTCCTTGGCAGCAAATTCCACTGTCGAACAGCTCTTACTGTCAGGAAGTTCTTCCTAATGTTTAGGTGGAATCTTCTTTCTTGTAGTTTGGAACCATTGCTCCGTGTCCGCTTCTCTGGAGCAGCAGAAAACAACCTTTCTCCCTCCTCTATGTGACATCCTTTTATATATTTGAACATGGCTATCATATCACCCTTTAACCTCCTCTTCTCCAGGCTAAACATGCCCAGCTCCCTTAGCCGTTCTTCATAAGGCATTGTTTCCAGGCCTTTGACCATTTTGGTTGCCCTCCTCTGGACACGTTCCAGTTTGTCAGTGTCCTTCTTGAACTGTGGTGCCCAGAACTGGACACAGTACTCCAGGTGAGGTCTGACCTCTTGGGCAACTGTGCACACACCTTCATGAGAAACCCTGACAGATCAGGGCTACCTTGTCCCAGGTCAGAGGGTGTGTGTAGGCTTAAGTGACACACTTCCAGGAGTGATTGTCTTTCCCCTGGGTCATTCTTTGTCTCAGTGACTCTCTGTAGCATATCACAGTGACAGTGAAAACAGGACGAGATGAAATGACAGGGAAATTAGAGTCCTTAAGCCCCAAGGGAAAGGATGGGAGATAGGTCCCAAACTAGGAAACCAGTCCTGTGAGGCAGGGTACTTATCTTGGAGAGAGTGGAGTGTTAGAAATGGGGACTTCGTCATCCCTTTCTCTATGGCTCTTACCTAGCACAGGTGGGCAGTGGTACCCACACACCGCTCTCACTGCCTCTCCTACCAGTGCTTTGCTGCACCTTCCGCTGTAGCTGAATCCAACACACGGGGATTGTGTTAGCGGCAGTTTACCTTGCAAAAAGGCAGCTTGCACATGGATGCATTTGCACATGAAGATCACATATGCAGCATTCTTCCCCAATCTGTGCCGGCTGGGGCTAAGTTGAAGTCCAAAACACCTGAGGAGCATCAAATTGGGAAACGTTGACCTAGAGTGAAACCTTTATTATCTAGAGATGAACTTTAGAGCAAGGGTCACCAATGTGGTGTCTGTGGGGGAAATGTCACTCTGTGTGTGTGTGTGTGTGTGTGTGTGTGTAAAAGAGAGAGAAACTGGGTTCACAAAAGAGAGGCAATGCACACAAAGATACAAGTTGGAGCCAATAAAACAGACCCTCTTGGAACTAAGTAATTTTTCCTGAGTTTCTCTCTCCTTGTCTGACCAACCATCAAATCACAGATTACATCTATCTGTCTGTACTGTATTAACCAAACAATTAAAACCACACGTCTTAGTGCTTTCCAGCACTGCTATGGTACAAAGACATTGTTCCCAAGCACGGGTCTTTATTAATCCTCTCTTTTAAAATACAAACTACCATCAAATCATAGGTCAAAACATATGCTTTTTTGTGCAGTACATCAGTGTAGGCTTTACTTTGCTGACGTTTTGGGGGAATGGACGCTCCATCAAATCGTGGCAATTTAAGAGGATCTGTCTTAATTCTGCTAGATCTGACTTTTACCTAGGCCCCTTGGAAAAGGTGTATGTGTGTGTGCTGTTATTATTATTATTTGTACCTTTAGTTTTAGATCTTACTATGCATTGTGTGGAAATTGTTCAGTTTGGTCATGTACTTTTGGTGTGTTTGATTTATTGTTTATGACTTTGTCAGAGCTGCCTCTAGGTCCCAGCTCACAGAGGACCAACGCTAGGCTGTAGTAATGTACAAAAGTCTTTATTGAAGTTCAGTTTCCATTTCAAAGCCACAGCGTGCAGCCCTACGTCTTAAACCCTAGATCGGCGAAGTCCCGTCTGAGTCTCCTCCCCTATGACACCAGTTTAAGATCCTAGCCCTGCTCCACCTTTTACGCTGCTCTCTCCTCCTCTGGGTCCTCCTGCCCGCTGGAGCATTGCCCTTTCTGGACTCTTCCGACGCTGAGTCGCTTAGCTCCTCCCCCTCCCTCCGGCGGGCTTTAGGACCCGGTTCCCAATCCTCATTCTCTGCTGTCCCGCGCTCCTGTACATTTGAACTTGCCTCTCGCGCCAGCCCAGTGACCTTTCTCCTAACCGTTACAGTACTTCAGTCACTGCTTCCCTCTTCCGGGACACTGGCCGGATCTGACCTCTCCTCCGTTGTCCGACTTTCTGATGGAGGCGTGGTCAGCCCTGCCTTATCTTCTCTCCCTGGTGGGGAATGCACTGGCCCCGATCCTTGGGACTCTTCCCCCCCCCCCCACTCTGCTCTGGTGGGGAAGCTGGCCCTGATTTCCAGCTACTGCTCTGGGAGTCCCTGCTGCCCCCTTGCTCCTGGGGCATTCCCCTTGGGAACCCCCTACCCCTGGCCACTGGCGCCCCCTTCTGTGAATCTTCCGATTCGCTGGAGAGGCTCATGGAATCCCTCGGTCCACTGTCCTCTTCTCCTACGCTCCCCTCGGATTCTTCCCCTTCGCTCTCCATCTCCTCTCTTCCCTGTGCCTCTGCTCCTGAGCCCCTGACAGACTTCTTTTGCAATTATGAAAATCTTCTCATGTTGTAAGCTGCCTCGAACATGATTTTAACTATGGAAAGGCAGCATACAAATAAATTATTGATGTTGATGAACCTTGAACAGTAGGCCAGATTATTCTGCCATTGCCGATGGGAGGCCAGGAGACATTTGCCTAAGGCCAGCTAACGGATTTTGAATATGGGTGAACAGGGAGAGTTTCATAGCTCACCCCTTCATGCATGGTAAGGTAAAGGTAAAGGGACCCCTGACCATTAGGTCCAGTTGTGACCAACTCTGGGGTTGTGGCGCTCATTTCGCTTTATTGGCTGAGGGAGCCAGTGCACAGCTTCTGGGTCATGTGGCCAGCATGACTAAGCCGCTTCTGGCGAACCAGAACAGCGCACGGAAACGCCGTTTACCTTCCCGCCGGAGCGGTACCTATTTATCTACTTGCACTTTGACGTGCTTTTGAACTGCTAGGTTGGCAGGAGCTGGGACCGAGCAACGGGAGCTCACCCCATTGTGGGGATTTGAACTGCCGACCTTCTGATCGGCAAGTCCTAGGCTCTGTGGTTTGACCCACAGTGCCACCCACGTGGTGGCACACCACTATTACAGGTATAGTGACCTTCCTATGTGACTGAACTCTCCCAGGAAGTTCTGAGTTCGATTCTAGTTTCTGCCATGGGTTATATGTCACAGCAGCATCTCCCTTCTCCGATATGGGGCTATGGCTAATGGCAACCTTCACTACAGGGCTGTTGTAAAGGTTTTGTCATGTAAAGCGCCTTTGCGCTTAAAAGGGGGCCTCAGTGCTTCAAGATGGAGACTGGCAAAGGTAATAGGAAGACTCAGAAACAATTCCATTGGCTGCTTTTAGGGGAATAGGAAAACTCTTATGTTTTCATCTGGAAAAGAGGCTCAGCTGACGTCCTGGTTGCTACGAAGGAAGGAGCAAGCATATGAATGAGTCAGATCTGTCTCTCTCTCTGAATGACTTTCGAAGGGGGCAGGGCTTCAAGTGGAGAATGGAATTCAGGTGCCCATCAGAGCATCTCCCGGGGAAAGCCAAGAGTTGCTTCGCCCTCTAGAGCAGCAGGAGGAGGACGCCCAGAAGCTGAGATCCTCTACAGGATGGGGAGCAACGTGCGCCTTCGCCGGGAGCAGCAGATCCCCCTCGGTCCCCATGTAAGCGAGATCTCGACAGAGAGCCTTTTGTTTCGGGAACTGCGGGAGGAGGAGGAGGGGGGAGACAGACACAGAGAGAGCGCCTTTGGAAAGCAATGGAGAAAGCGAAAGGGTTTGTTGCGACGAATGGGGGACGTGGCGGAGGCGTTTTTATGTGTGTGGCAGGGGGGTCGCTTCCATCCTCGCCTTTTGTGCCTTAAGCCACCCGCACCTTTGTAGGATAGGGACCCCGCACAGCTCAGAACAGAATTGGACCGGTGCATGCATACAAAACACACAGAGATGGGTCTCTCTCCCACCTACAATTGATGCACCGGGTCCGCTTCTGCTCTGCATTTCATCCGGGCAAGGGGGGAGATCCGTTCTCCGGCGACGGAGAAATGTTATGACTGGCCAGCGATTGCCGTTAGCTCGTTTCCAGACAGAGGGGCAGAGACTGTCTGGAAACGTCTGAGAGACAAGCCCCACTCCTTTTCCACTCCCATTCTGGTCATATACTCAATAGTAGTAAGTTATTGTTTGGGGGGAGGGTGTTCCCCAGAGTGTAAAGGAAATGCACTCTTCACGTGCTCAGGCGCACTCTCATCTCCTGGGAACAGAGAGCTGAGCTGAGCTCAGAGGAAGCCTGGTTTTATTAATACACCAGCCTTCGTTGAAGAAGTCCGAGGTCGCTTTTAAGAGGGGCTCTGAGGAGGGTCGCACATGCAGGCTTAGTTTCAGCAACAAGAGCCTTCCTGGGCCACCCCAGTCGCAACCTCTCTCACATCTTGTCAAAACTCCCCACCAAGAGCTGTAGATGCAAGTCTTGATATACTAAAGCACTTTCTAATTTGAGTTGTGCCACGATTGCTATCCTTACTCTAAAGAGGCTATGCTGCTATCCCTGCTGTGTTCTAGTTTGTGGCAGTGTGTATTGAGGCTGCAACTCTGAGACTGAGCCCCACAGAACTTAACAGGACTTCCTTCTGATACAGATACATACAGGATTGCACAGCAAGAGTTTGAAATCCCCGAAGCAGTTATTTTAAAAGCAATTATTTAAAAGCTCTAGTGCTTTGTGTCTTCAGAAATGGCCAGCAGGAAGTTTGGGGGGAGTGCCTGTTGTTTTATTGCAAGATGTTTCCTCTAAAAGTCTTTGCTTGGAAATGAGGTACATGTTTCATGCCATCAAGCCCAGTATTCCTTCATATAAATACAGTGGTACCTTGGGTTACATATGCTTCAGGTTACATACACTTCAGGTTGCAGACTCCACGAACCCAGAAATAGTGCTCTTTGCTTCAGGATGAGAACAGAAATCATGCTCCGGCAGCACGGCGGCAGCGGGAGGCCCCATTAGCTAAAGTGGTGCTTCAGGTTAAGAACAGTTTCAGGTTAAGAACGGACCTCCGAAATGAATTAAGTACTTAACCCGAGGTACCACTGTACTCAGAAATAAGTAGTTTACTTGGGAGAAAGCCCTGATGAAAATTGGATAGAATTAAAGCACTTAGAAGACTTTTTTAAAAAATGCGTACATTACAGGTTCACACACTCACTGAAAGGCTAGAATAGCATCTATATGTTACCTGTGAGATTGCGTTCAAAGAATGACAAATGTTTGTGTACAATGAGCAAAATACCTGCCATGTGTTTGAGGAGACGGCTTGTGTACTGCAAAGAGATGTGTGTACATCCTTCGCATTGCACCCCTCTGATCTTGGGGGGTATAGCTCTTTCATCAAGTATTAAGCAACCATGTAATGCACATGAATAGTACAGGAGCTTGATTTAAATTGTACAAGTTAAACTGAAGTAACTGTTGCTGTGAACACAGGGTGGTCTTCATCCATGTGGCACTCCCACCCCTGTGATCCCTGCTCTGGAGAATTGGAGGAATTCCCAGAGCAGATTCAGGAGGCACACAGGGAAAGGAAAGCACAGAAAAGTCCCATTGCACAAGTGGAACTTGTTCCGCCCAGGCAAAGTGCATAGGGCTGCATCAAATACAACCCATAACGTCCCGGGTGTCTTGCTTTGGAAATCAAACTGTTGAGAAAAATCTTAGCCAACATAGCTGAGATTATGAATTTATAGAAGATTGATATGGGAAGTGATTATAATAATAATAATAATTTATTATTTATACCCCGCCCATCTGGCTGGGCCTCCCCAGCCACTCTGGGCGGCTTCCATAGAAACCAAAAATACAGTAAAATATCACACATTAAAAACTTCCCTGAACAGGGCTGCCTTAAGATGTCTTCTGAATGTCAGGTAGTTGTTTATCGCTTTGACATCTACTGGAAGGGCGTTCCACAGGGCGGGCGCCACTACCGAGAAGGCCCTCTGCCTGGTTCCCTGTAGCTTTGCTTCTCGCAATGAGGGAACCGCCAGAAGGCCCTCGGTGCTGGACCTCAGCGTCCGGGCAGAATGATGGGGGTGGAGACGCTCCTTCAGGTATACTGGACCGAGGCCGTTTAGGGCTTTAAAGGTCAGCACCAACACTTTGAATTGTGCTCGGAGACGTACTGGGAGCCAATGTAGGTCTTTCAAGACCGGTGTTATTAAACGTGCTCATCGTGGGGCAAAGTGACCTATTGACCCCTTCCACCCACTATGCATATATAGTAATTGCCACATGGATTCTTGCATCTTAATAGTGTAGCACCCTGCTTGTGGTTAACGCTTAGCTGGAATGAAATATTCAACGCAGCAATAGAGAAATTAAAATAATAATTTATTTGTCAGACAAATAAATATGAGGCACAGTGGTATATGGTTACCAAGCTCTGGCCTGGCCTCCTGCCATTCTGGCCAGCACTTATATTTCCTTAATCCAGCCCCCTTGCTCCTCCTGTGGCTGCCTCTGTCCAATCAGCCTGGTTGAAATTCCTATTGGCTGTTTGCTAGAACCAATCACAAAAGATACACCCATTTCCTTCTTGCCCTTTTATGGAAATCAAAAAGCTATATATTCTTCTATCTATAAATGACAAATAAGTAGTAATATATCTTACATGTGTCTCAACAAGGAATCTTAATTACCAGCTCACCTCTTGCCCTCCTTGCCCTATTGCCTTCCAAAACAGATAATTAATCTTGAATTTTTATCTTATGCATATCAAGGATTGAGTTCACATCAACATTGAGAGATCTCCTTCATTTGAAGGTTTCTAAACAAAAGGCCTGACAACCATATATCAGGAGTGCTCGATGGCGTCTCCTGTCTGACAAAGAGGGGGGGGCTGGTGGCTGATGGCCCCTGTGATCTCTTCCAACTATATGAAATAAGAATCTAGCATTTCTTAAATCCTTTGCATAATTATATTTTAACTAATATATTTAATACATAAACAACCTTTTACAAGGAAAAGAAATCTTAAAAGGATCTTAGTTTAAGAAAGAAACAGCTTTAGAAAAGTTTTCCCAAAATGTTCTTTTTCTGCCAGCTAGATGCTTTTTCACTGCTCTTGACCTTTTTAACCTTAGGAAGAAGATATGGCTCATTTTACTATTTATCCACCCTTAATTTGTAGGGTCAATGTAACCTTGGCTGTCAGCCTGTAATTCCCTTTTTACGACTTTGAGAATTGTTTTCTGCTATAAATCAGGGGGGGGGGGGCCCTTGTCTAGGAGTAAAAATATCTTGCCAAGGTTTTTAGGCAACTGGTCTTCTGCCTGGCATAAAATATTTGAAAATCATTAAGTTTTTCTTAAAATACAAGCCCTGATTAAACATATAAGCTTTAATAAAAATGCAGGCTTATGATTAGATGCCTCAATAGTACACACAACATAAAAACAAGCCTCACTTACGTTTTGGATCAGGGTTGCTAAGCTGGACAGAAAGAAAGCTTCTTTTGTAGCGGGAACCCACAATTTGCAACCATGAAAACTGGATTTTTAAATGTATTTGCTGATAAACTTGACCAGGTTGCCGTGAGATGTGTAAAGGGAACAAATGCAGCATTGATGCAAGTGGAAGATAATGCCTTAGGTTTACTTTGCAAAAATGGGAAGTGACTCAATCTTACAATGCAATCCTAAACTCAGCTGAACTCAGGTAGAAGTTTCTGTGTGAGATTGAACAGCATGATTCTTAAGAGCCATAGGGAACATAGGGGGCAGGGGGGCAGCAGGTGTGTCTGCCAAAAAATAAATTAGTTCTGCCCTGTCCTCACAGCATTATTTATTTATTTATTGCTTATAAAACAGAGTTCCTTCCCCTTTAGAATCCATTGCACCCTTTTTCTTAGCTCTACAAATATTACAAGTCTTGTGCACCCTCACTGGGCAGATTCAGGCTTTTCTGTACTTCTTGTTCTGCAGGTTTGCCAAAGCCACTGATTCTGTTATGGGTGACATTTACTGAGAACCCACTGAGTAAAAAAAGGTTTCTTCTTAAGTGGTTTGGGAGACCACTTGCTAGGGATGAAACTGAATGCCAGGGGTGTCCTTAAGACGAAAACCATAAACACAAAAGTTCAGGCAGTGAGTTCAATGGAACACACTTCTGAACAAGCATGCTTCAGATCACACGGCATATTTTTTTCAAGAACACGACATGAATTACTTTGGAGATCAAGTCTACCTGGAAGTTATCCTGTCTAATCTAGAAGCCTTACTCCCAAATCTCAGAAGCATAGCTTTCTGTGGCTGGGTTATTTGTGGAAGAAATGTACACTGCACAGACTTCTAGAAGCACTGTTACACAGCATGTCCAGCACTCGTGTGACAGGGTCAGATTTAAGGTGCTGCTTTTGACCTTTAAAGCCCTTCACGGCCTAGGACCCTCGTACCTACGGGACTGCCTCTCCCGGTATGCCCCACGGAGAGCCTCAAGGTCCATAAATAGCAACACCCTAGTGGTCCCGGGCCCTAAGGAAGTTAGATTGGCTTCAACCAGAGCCAGGGCCTTTTCAACACTGGCTCTGGCCTGGTGGAACGCTCTGCCTCATGAAACCAGGGCCCTGCAGGATCTGATTTCTTTCCGCAGGGCCTGTAAGACAGAGTTGTTCCGCCTGGCCTTTGGCTTGGAGCCAATTTGATTCCCTCCCTCTCTCTCTCTCTCTCTCTCTTTTCTTTTCCTTCTCCTCCTGGGATGAGGCTACATTTTAATATTTTAATGTTCCATTATTTTAATGTTGTATTTTATTTTTGTTTTTAAGTTGTAATCATTCTTCTTGTTTTTATTATTGTTTGTAAGCCGCTCTGAGCCCGGCCTTGGCTGGGGAGGGCGGGGTATAAATAAATTATTATTATTATTATTATTATTATTATTATTATTATTTAACATTCAGCTCTGAAAGGGTTTGAACCTTTTGCATGGGATCAGTATGTGCGTTCGTTTAAAAACGTGTGTTTACCTTTAACTCTCATGCCCAATAAAGAATTTATCACACGAGGAAGTAGAAAAATGTTGGTTTATTACACAGAAATATTAGCAGAGTATGTGGGTGCTGCTTCTGAGGCATCTAATCATAAGCCTGCATTTTTATCAAAGCTTATATTTTTGATTAAGGCCTGTATATTAAGATGAGCTTAAAGATTTTCAAATGTTTCATGCCAGGCAGAAGACCAGCTGCCTAAGAACCTTGGCAATGTTTATTCTCCTGGACAAGGGGGCCCCCTGATTTATAGCAGAAAACAATTCTCAAAGTCGTAAAAAGGGAATTACAGGCTGAGAGCCAAGGTTACACTGACCCTACATATTATAGAAGATAAAAAAGAGATAAACATAATTAAGAGTGGGTAAATAGTAAAATAAAACCATGTGCCTCCCATTAAACTTGAGCCATATTTTCCTAAGGTTAAAAGGCCAAGAGCATCTGGCTGGCAGAAAGGAAGAGAGTATTTTGGGAAGTCTTTTCTAAAGTTGTTTCTTTCTTAAACTGAGATCCTTTTAAGATTTCTTTTCCTTTTAAAAGGTTATTTATGTTATGTATTAAATATATTGGCTTAAATGTAATTATGTAAAGGATTTAGAAACTAAGAAATGTTAAATCCTTATGCTAGATTCTTATTTCATATAGTTGGAAGAGATCACAGGGGCCATCAGCCACCAGCCCAGCCCCCCTGCCAAGCAGGAAACATCATTAGAGCACACATATGGTTGTCAGGCCTTTGTTTAAAGACCTCCAAGAGAAGGAGATCTTTCAATGATGATGTGAACTCAAGATCCTTGACATCTGTTTAAGATAAAAATTTAAGATTAACCATTTGTTTTGGAGGGCAATAGGGCAAGGAGGGGAAGAGGTGAGCTGGTAATTAAGGTTCCTTGTTGAGACACATGTAAGATATATTACTACTTATTTGTCATTTATAGATAGAAGAATATATAGCTTTTTGTTTCCCATAAAAGGGCAAAAGGAAATGGGTGTATCTTTTGTGATTGGTTCTAGCAAACAGCCAATAGGAATTTCAACCAGGCTGATTGGACAGAGGCAGCCACAGGAGGAGCAAGGGGGCTGGGTTAAGGAAATATAAGTGCTGGCCAGAATGGCAGGAGGGCAGGCCAGAGCTTGGTAACCATATACCACTGTGCCTCTCATTTATTTGTCTGACAAATAAATTATTATTTTAATTTCTCTATTGCTGCGTTGAATATTTCATTCCAGCTAAGCGTTAACCACAAGCAGGGTGCTACACTTCAAACAGGAAGCTTACAATTATGCAGGCAGAAAATAACCATAGAGTGCATACACAGCTTGATTCTAAAGGGTAGAGTCCTTAAACTAACTCCAAAGTCTGGAGAGGGAGCACAGCAATGTGCTACAGACAATGTGCACTAAAAAGAAAGAAAATAAGAGAAGGGGTGGTTATACTGTCCTTGAAGCGTAAAGGAACACAAAGTCGGGGATCAGAGATCTGTGCCTTCTATGAGACTTAAGCTACCTGCTTGGGAGTGAGAGTTGCTCAGTGGGTAGAGCATGAGACTCTTAATCCCAGGGTTGTGGGTTTGAGCTCATGTTGGGCAAAAGATTCCTAAGTTGCAAGTAGTTGGGTTGATGCTTAAAATCACTGAGGAGCAAAGAGGGGGTCTTACTGGAGCTGTCAGTTGACTAAGCATTGAAAATCAAGGGTTTGTTTATACTTCAAAGCTAACTAAACCTTATGAAAAGGAGAGGGGGCTTCCGAAGCAAAGAGGGTTAACACCTAAGACCTTTGAACCATTGTTTATTCCTGCTGCTTTACTGAGATTGAAGTAAAAAGGCCTAGTTGAAGAGGAACGTTTTTTGCCTGGCATCTAGATATGTAACAAAGGCACCAGGCGAGCATCTCTGGGGAGAGCATTCCACGAATGGGGAGCCACCACAGAAAAGGCCCCTTCTCATGTTGCTACCCTCCAAACCTCTCATGGGTAGGATTTATCCCTCAAGCAGCTTCGTCAGGAAGAATCCAGGTTCCCCGGCCACATGTCTGGCCACCAGTAGCCAAGGTCAGAGGTAGTCAACATGGTACCCTGCAGAAATTGTGGACTAAAACTTTCATCAGCCTCAGCCAGCATGGCTAATGGTCAAGAATGATACTAGTTATACTCCAAAACATCTACAGTCATACCTCATCTTGCGTCCGCTTCAGGTTATGTCTTTTCAAGTTGCGTCCCGCGGCAACCCAGAAATACCAGAACAGTTACTTCCGGGTTTCACAGCACTAAATCGTGCTGCATGCGTGCGCAGACGTGGCGCTTCTGGATCCAAACGCTTCGAGCTGCAGATGTGCCTCCGGGACAGATTACATCTGCAACTCGAGGTTCCACTGTGGAGGCACAATGACTACCCCAGCCTAGGGTATCAAAATGTTGAAAGCTAACCCTGTGTTTGCTTAATCATACAAAGACCTAAGAAAAATTGATTTATTGTTTTGGTAATTTGATTCTTGGAGGTTTTATTATGTATTATATAAGTTTATGCTGTGTTCTGCTCTGGGATTGGTTTTAATGGATAGCAGCTTTTAAATTACCTAAGCAAATAAATAAGCAGACAATAAGTAGAAACATGAACACAACCAACCCACAGCAAAGATGACTGCAGAATCACTTTAACAGGTACACTGAGGCCTAAAATAAGCGGATAAGCAGAAAAAGAAACATAACCAAAACCACAACAATCATATACTGAACAGTTTTGCATTAATCGATCAATAAGACTGCATTAGCAGGACTAATACATAACTGAAAAGCAAAGCATGTAGAGTTGTCTTTGATGTAAAAGTTATATTAAATAACCTAAAAACAATTCCAGTTGCAAATATCTGCAGGAATAGAGATAATGTGTAGCAAAAGTACTTGGAATCCTCTCCTCGAGTCTCCTACATCCTGGATTAAAGATCGCAACCTCACGTACTGTTATATTCATTTTATTGATTTAGGGAAGAGATAAACTACTTGCTGACTTGGTGTGAGAAATTGAGCAGATTTAATGGCTGATATAATCAACTACTGGGGTTTTGTAACATCACAATTTAAAGTAAAGCTCTAATTGCTGGGAAAATGTCTTTCTGACTCTATATAAAAACGTTCACCTGAATTGGCTCTGGTGCAATTATACTGGACAGTAGCAAAGCCTCATCTCCAAGCATGAACTACTGTCAAACCCATGCAGAGAATGTGTGTGGTAATTTCAAATGGGATCAGAAGACATCCTGCCCCAGCTTCTGTTGCTCCCAGCTACATGATTACTATTGTATCTCAAAGGGCTACATAAGCCATTGTTTAGTGTTATGGGGGAAAACAATAAGATTTGTAGTGTTGTAAATAAAAATATGCCCCTTTCCCTTATGGGGTATCCAAGAGCCCATATAGAGTCCTTACATAGGTTCCCTATTGGTAGGAGAGAATAACAGAGGCCAACCAGAGAATATTGAGAAGCAAAGCAGCTAGTAAGCTTGATCTTTATTGATCTGTTGCAACAGGGTGCTCCCCTCACCCGCAGGAAAGGAGGAGGAACCCCGAAAAATGGCATGCAAGGCCTTATAAAGACTTTTGAAATTCCCACCCTGTAGATCAAGACCACCCCCCAGAAACATCATACATACATCACGTGAGGGGTGTAACCTAAGACCACCCCTCAGATACATTACAGAAAAGGCGGTCTAAAACAGAACATTTGCATGTTGTTTTTCTCCTGCCGCTTGTTTATTTCCTGTCTGGCAGGTTACTTGATTGGATTGCCTGAGGAGCCTGGCCAGTCTTTTGTAATGATAAGGCTCACACCCTTATTCAAACACAGACATACTCTTAAGACAGGATTTGTGAAGGAAAAGACAATGGGGAGGCTTTTCCATTCTGACCTTGCAGAGAAAACATTTGGTCAGTTTAGGAATCAAAATGGTTCCAGGTTGGTCTTCCTGTGCTGATCTATGTATGTGCGGTTATGAACATTGCAGGTGGCGCTGTGGGTTAAAGCCTCAGCGCCTAGGGCTTGCCGATCGAAAGGTCGGCGGTTCGAATCCCTGCGGCGGGGTGCGCTCCCGCTGCTCGGTCCCAGCGCCTGCCAACCTAGCAGTTCGAAAGCACCTCCGGGTGCAAGTAGATAAATAGGGACCGCTTACCAGCGGGAAGGTAAACGGCGTTTCCGTGTGCGGCTCTGGCTCTGGCTCTGGCTCTGGCCAGAGCAGCGATGTCACGCTGGCCACGTGACCCGGAAGTGTCTCCGGACAGCGCTGGCCCCTGGCCTCTTAAGTGAGATGGGCGCACAACCCCAGAGTCTGTCAAGACTGGCCCGTACGGGCAGGGGTACCTTTACCTTTACCTTTAAGACCATAAAATTCCTATCACAATAGGACTGCAACACTCCCTCCGTCCCTCGTCCCCACCCCATGCCAATATTAAATACTTGTGATTCCAGTTTGTGGCACACCAGTTTTGCCATTTCACCCAAATCTTGCAAACTAGGGTTACAAATTATGTTGAAATTATATTTTGCAATTCTTGTTTGAATAAAGTGGCAGAACTGTGGCTGGTTGCAAACCTGGAACAGAAATTGCTACTCTTGGTGAGAGATTATTCATGCTTGTTTGTTTCTACTTAACCATAGTTTGGTACAGTCATACCTTGGAAGTCGAACCTTGGATTCTGGAAGTCCGTTCAACTTCTAAAACGTTCGGAAACCAAAGTGCGGCTTATGATTGGCTGCAGGAAGCCATGGAAGCCCCATCGGATGTTTGGCTTCCAAAAATAGTCCATAAACTGGAATAGTCACTTCTGGGTTTGTGGCATTCGGGAGCCAAAACATCCAAGTACCAAGGTGTTCGGGATCCAAGGTACAACTGCTTTAACACCTGAAAAACATTGTAGTAGCAATAACATTCCCTATGGTTAGCCTTAAGCCAGAGTTAGATGCTGGCTTTGAAATATACTTTAGGGACATATATTCTATCCTTCAACAAAGAAAAGGGAACAAAACCAAAAACATTTTAAAAGCTGTGTTTTTAAAAGAGCAGCATAAAAGTATTCAGCAGAAATTAGATTGAAAAGTCTAATTATTATTATTATTTTAAAAGATGCTGAAACTACATCAGAGTATGAATTGGGTGAGTCTCCCTGGGAAGAGCATGCATGCCACAGTCAGAGTGCCACCACAGAGAAGGTCCTTCCCATGGGAGCCACTCACAGGCTAGCAGGAGCACCCAAAAGAAGGTATTCTGAGGAATATCTTGATGTAAAGGCAAGCACACTGCAAGCTGACCTTCAAAGCTTGGTTAAAGGAAATTGTGATTGTACAAGGCCACCCCTGCCTTTAAGCAAAGCATGGGAGGGGTGGCTAACACCCCAGAGGACAGGATCACACTTCAAAACGACCTTGACAGATTAGAGAACTGGGCCAAAACAAACAAGATGAATTTTAACAGGGAGAAATGTAAAGTATTGCACTTGGGCAAAAAAAATGAGAGGCACAAATACAAGATGGGTGACACCTGGCTTGAGAGCAGTACATGTGAAAAGGATCTAGGAGTCTTGGTTGACCACAAACTTGACATGAGCCAACAGTGTGACGCGGCAGCTAAAAAAGCCAATGCAATTCTGGGCTGCATCAATAGGAGTATAGCATCTAGATCAAGGGAAGTAATAGTGCCACTGTATTCTGCTCTGGTCAGACCTCACCTGGAGTACTGTGTCCAGTTCTGGGCACCACAGTTCAAGAAGGACACTGACAAACTGGAACGTGTCCAGAGGAGGGCAACCAAAATGGTCAAAGGCCTGGAAACGATGCCTTATGAGGAACGGCTAAGGGAGCTGGGCATGTTTAGCCTGGAGAAGAGGAGGTTAAGGGGTGATATGATAGCCATGTTCAAATATATAAAAGGATGTCACATAGAGGAGGGAGAAAGGTTGTTTTCTGCTGCTCCAGAGAAGCGGACACGGAGCAATGGTTCCAAACTACAAGAAAAAAGATTCCACCTAAACATTAGGAAGAACTTCCTGACAGTAAGAGCTGTTCGACAGTGGAATTTGCTGCCAAGGAGTGTGGTGGAGTCTCCTTCTTTGGAGGTCTTTAAGCAGAGGCTTGACAACCATATGTCAGGAGTGCTCTGATGGTGTTTCCTGCTTGGCAGGGGGTTGCACTCGATGGCCCTTGTGGTCTCTTCCAACTCTATGATTCTATGATTCTATGCTGTGTGCTAGGGAATAGTTTGCCATTCTGTCACAGAAGTCAGACTGTTGTTACCTTAATCTGCAGTTCCTTGAGTGAAGTGTATTTTAAGAAGTGATAATAGGAGAGGAAGTGTTTCAGTCTGGCAGGGGCACTTCTTTCTATAGTTAGTTCTAGTTTGCAGAACTCTCAGGATGCAGGCCTATACATATTTATCTGAGAGATAAGGCTCTTTGAGCTTCCTTAATCATGCATAGGATTGGCGCAATAAGCACATATGATGATTCATTCATTTTGTAAAAGCACCGAGTGGTGTATTCAATGCTTCTAGAGCATCCCCAAATCTTGCATATGAATAATGCTGAAACAGGAACGTTAACTGTATCTGCCTTAAAAAACACATTTGCAAATTCATTATATTACAGAACGCTTACCCACCTAATCTGAGTCTGAAGCAACATGGACAATGAACCAGAACTTTTACTGGCGTGGTGTCGAGCCTGAGGGAAAATATATTTGTCAGGAAAGTTTTGCATTTATACATACAATCAGCATTTTGGACTTTAGTCATAATTTGAAAGACGTAAAGTTCACACATGGCATACTGCATAATACCTCCTCCCTGTGGATCACAAATACCCCCCCCCCCCCGGATTCAAAGCAGGAACAATGGAGGAAAGGGTTAATAAGACCCCCCCCCCTTTTAAACAACCACCTCTTTCTCTTGGCTGCATCTACACCATAAAAAGCAAACAGGCCAGATCAATAGTAGATCTTCTGGCAAAATGCATAGCTTAACTGTCATTTGTGCAAAGTATGTTTTTTGTAGGCAAACATGCACCTCTGGGCACCACACTGCTAATGCCTTGCATAAATGCATAACTCTTTTGTGAATGGTGACTACAAAAAATATGCCAACTCCCCATGTTTTATAGAGAAATTAGCAAGAAAAAAATATATATATCTCATCAGTTATCCATGTCCTGCACTCACAGAAAGGATTCATGTGAGTCTGTTGCTCCAAATGTAGCATGCAAGGAGTGTGTAACATTATTCACATGGGAAATACTCCTCTGTAAGCTACAACAGTGTGTTTAACTGCTGTTTAGGTACCTGGAATTTAAATTCACTGGCTGACCTCTTGACCACGTGTAAATTGCACCATTTATCCACTTGCCCTTGTCGACTGAATTAATATTTAACAAGAACTGTTCCTTTCTAAAACCTAAAGAGATAACCAAGCTATATTAAGCACCTTATCATAGGCTCTCCCAGTTCTCTTGAAATATACCTATTGCATATAAACAATAAGGAAATAAACACCCTAACTTTATTATCAGTATCTACAGGACAGCTCCAAAGTGTATTCTGAAATAAGGCTATCACCACAAAGCATTATGCTTCCCGTCCCATATGGGCACCAGTCCTTTTTCTGGTCCCATCTTGCCAGTTCACATTCTTTCTCTTCTTGACCTTTTAGTAAACTCCTGGAGGAATTTTATTTATTTTCTCTGGAAAATGAATTCCCTACGTACAGGTAGACAAATTACGATCACTAGGAACATCTATAGTCACTGACTGCCCAACCTTATGCAAGTTCTTTCAATAGTAAATCCAACCAAGGCATCAACCCTTTGCGCCCTTACTAGCAAAGCTGCCTGAATACTTTTTATTTACCGTATTTTTCGCTCTATAAGACGCACCAGACCACAAGACGCACCTAGTTTTTGGAGGAGGAAAACAAGAAAAAAAAATATTCTGAATCTCAGAAGCCAGAACAGCAAGAGGGATTGCTGTGCAGTGAAAGCAGCAATCCCTCTTGCTGTTCTGGCTTCTGGGATAGCCGCACAGCCTGCATTCGCTCCATAAGACGCACACACATTTCCCCTTACTTTTTAGGAGGGAAAAGGTGAGTCTTATAGAGCAAAAAATACGGTATTTATTTCGAGCCTCTCCAGCTTTCCAGCTTGCTGCCTCATTTCTCTGTCACATCACTCTCCATCATATCTATGCTCTAAACAGTGTTAGAAACTGAGATATGAAAGCTTAGGAGCTAAGTGGCACCTAAAACCTAGGTTATGGGCGCAACAATGGAATGTCTAGGCACACTTTTTTATAAGAATGCAAAGCGGAAAATGAAGGAACTGCAGCTAAAATATTATGTTCATTTCTCACATGGTCTAGTCCTTCCCCTGCACACCCCCCTAATATTCTTAAGAGGGTCTCTTCTCCAGTCTTCAGAGAGTAGCTGGAAGTGGGGAAGCAGAAAAAGGTCCTTTCTTTCCACTCTGTAGTTTTAATCTGAAATCTTAGGCCCAGAGCTCAGAAACTGCTCACACTAATGAAATTCCCTGTCGCAAAATGTGCAAAAAACAATGGGAGTTTTGAACACTGACACGAAACTCTGGCTTTATCTGTTTGTTGAGGGAGGGTCCTCCACCCATTTCTCATCTTGCACTAAACCCCTTGATCTTTTGTTCTCTTAATGGCCTGTCACCCAGGCATTCACAGGAAGCTAGCCCTGCTTAATTTTCTTTTAACACTTGCTGGATCCAGGGATTATAGGGGTCTGGCACCCACAAACTCATAACATAACTATGTTGGGTTTTTGTAAGTGGCATTGAGGGATGCAGGTGGCGCTGTGGGTTAAACCACAGAGCCTAGGACTTGCTGATCAGAAGGTCAGCAGTTCGAATCCCTGCAACGGGGTGAACTCCTGTTGCTCGGTCCCTGCTCCTGCCAACCTAGCACATCAAATTGCAAGTAGATAAATAGGTACCACTCCGGCGGGAAGGTAAACGGCATTTCTGTGCGCTGCTCTGGTTCGCCAGAAGCGGCTTAGTCACACTGGCCACATGACCCGGAAGCTTTACACTGGCTCCCTCGGCCAATAAAGCGAGTGCCGCAACCCCAGAGTCGGTCACGACTGGACCTAATGGTCAGGGGTCCCTTTACCTTTAAGTGGCATTGAGTTGCCTTGGCAAGGAAAAGTGACTAATAAACATAATAAATAATCATCATCGTCAGGGGTGTTTTTTGAGCAGGAACTTGGGAGGAATGGAGTTACCTTACCTTTTTAAATTTTATTTTTTTTTTGGTCGGGTGGGGTGGGGTGCTGGAACCAATATATACCCAATGCCTGAGCCAAAAATCCACCTATAACTGTAATCAATAAAGTTGTGGCCGTTTCTAATCCAGACCATTGTCTGCTTGAGTTTATTAACCACAGCTTACATTTCAGGGGTGCCAACTTGTCCAAAGAAATTGAGGGGGGGCAGGTGGACGGTAAGCCCCACCCTGCATAATCAATCACATGATGGGGTGCACACACACTACAGTATTTGAATGCCAATGCCCATCAACTTTGTGGGGTCCAGGCCCCACATATATTTTATGAGGGACGCAAAGATGCCATGGACCCTAGGAGTTGGCTCCTAGCATAGCTGTCAACCGTCCCTTATTTGGCGCGAAACTCCCTTATCCCAGCGCCGTTTCCCGCTGCTGTCCCTTAAATTTCCTGGGTTTCATGCCCGCCCGGCTCTGAGGGAAGCAGCGGCTCGGGGTCCTCAGCCTCAAGAGAGCAGAGAGCGCGCGTCCCCGTCTCTCCCTTTTCCCCCTCAGGGGCGCATTGTGAGGAGATGGGTGGCGGTGGTTCAGGCAGGCAGCCCCTCTCTTGCAAGACTTCTGCCGTGCTGCCAGGGGAAGCAGGAGGCGGCAGCGATGGCTGAGGAGTTGGCCTGAGGGAGGAGGAAGAGGAGGGGAGGGGGGGGACGTAGAAGGGCGGCGCTTCAGCGGCCGCAGTGGTGCCGCAACCACCTAATGCCGGGCTGGCGGGCGCGAGAGTCTCCCTCCGTCCCTCTCTCTCTCGGGCGAGGAAGTGCCAATGGAACTCCTCGCTCCAAGACGACAGCAGCCCCAACATGTTGCTTAGCTTTCCCTCCAGCCAGTGCAGCATCTTAATGTAGTGATTTCCCCCCGCCCCTGCATCCCTTTCATAACTCTATTTTTATAAATCATTTGTCTATCCATAGTTCAAATTTTTACTACAAGTTTTCTGTCAATCCTACCAATGTATGTAACTCTTTACAATAGCTTTTCAACTAAATTATAAACTTCCCCCATTCTTTATTAAAGAGGTCCTCTTCCTGGTTTCTAATTCTGCCTATAAGCTTTTCCATCTCAACGTTGTTCATCAGTTTTGTCTGCCCCTCTTTTTTGGTGGGAGTTATAGACCTTTAGGATCATCTAGTCCAGGGGTCTGCAACCCACGGCTCCGGAGCCGCATGTGGCTCTTTTACACCTTTGCCGCGGCTCCGGGGCGGATACTAGCGAGGGGAGGAGGCGCATTGTGCGCCCCGACACTCCCCACTGTGGCGGGCGCTGCACTGGCTGTGACGTCGCATGGGGGCAGTGCGTGCGTTAGTCACGCACCGTCCCGACGTCACCTTCCCACCCGCCTGCCCGCTACATTGTAAGGGGCATGTACGCTGGTCACTGCATTGAAAGGGGGCATGTACGCTGGTCACTGCATTGAAAGGGGGCATGTGCGCTGGTCACTGCATTGAAAGGGGCATGTGCGCTGGTCACTGCATTGAAAGGGGGCATGTGCGCTGGTCACTGCATTGAAAGGGGGCATGTGCGCTGGTCACTGCATTGAAAGGGGGCATGTGCGCTGGTCACTGCATTGAAAGGGGGCATGTGCGCTGGTCACTGCATTGAAAGGGGGCATGTGCGCTGGTCACTGCATTGAAAGGGGGCATGTGCGCTGGTCACTGCATTGAAAGGGGGCATGTGCGCTGGTCACTGCATTGAAAGGGGGCATGTGCGCTGGTCACTGCATTGAAAGGGGGCATGTGCGCTGGTCACTGCATTGAAAGGGGGCATGTGCGCTGGTCACTGCATTGAAAGGGGGCATGTACGCTGGTCACTGCATTGAAAGGGGGCATGTACGCTGGTCACTGCATTGAAAGGGGGCATGTGCGCTGGTCACTGCATTGAAAGGGGGCATGTGCGCTGGTCACTGCATTGAAAGGGGGCATGTGCGCTGGTCACTGCATTGAAAGGGGGCATGTACGCTGGTCACTGCATTGAAAGGGGGCATGTACGCTGGTCACTGCATTGAAAGGGGGCATGTACACTGGTCACTGCATTGAAAGGGGGCATGTGCGCTGGTCACTGCATTGAAAGGGGGCATGTACACTGGTCACTGCATTGAAAGGGGGCATGTACGCTGGTCACTGTTTTGAAGGGGAGTGAAGCACACACACACACACACAAAGGTAACTTGTTAATTTAACGTTTATTTCTACGAGGAGGAGTAATTCTGAGGGGTCAAACAAAGAAATAATAAAAAAGTGACAAAAAAGTTATTTTTATAATGACGAGTTTTGCAGCTCCCAGTTTTCTTTTCCTTCGGAAACTGGTCCAAGTGGCTCTTTTTGTCTTCAAGGTTGCAGACCCCTGATCTAGTCCAAAACACAGTCAGTGGCAGCCAGAGCAGCCTGGCTCCATCAGTGCTGGATTTCTGTATAAACTAAGGCAAAATCCCTTATTTTGGCTGCTGATCCCTTATTTTCGAGGCTACTGGTCCCTTATTTTCAAATCTGTAAGTTGACAGCTATGGCTCCTAGCCACTGCCAGGGTGTGTTTGTGTGGCACTGCGACTGAACCCAAAATAAACAAACAAGCAAATTTGGTGAATTCCCCCACAGAAAAACAACAAAACTGATAATAATGAACGACGTCAACAATACTAATAACACCCCTTCGTTCCCCACCCCGCGCCTCAGGCAAGTCTTTTCTGGGGTCGACCCTCTTCCCGCCAATTCCATCCTCTCTCTGTGCAAGAAGGCGGCGGCTGCCGCCATGGGCGAGCAGAAGCCGCCTCCGAGGCTGAGGGCGAAAGCGCCTCCTCCCCGGACTGCGGCCGTGCGGGTGCTGCCAGGGTGCTGCCCGCCCGCTTAACGGTGAGCCGGGCCGCGGCCACGCAGGCGCCTGGCTCCCAGCGACGCGGCAGCCCCTCCATCCCCACAGCAACGACGCGCCCATTTTGTTTCGGAAATCGCCTCGCCGGCGGCCCCCCCCCCCCAGGCGCCTCGGCGGCAGAAGCTGCCCCGTTAGGCCGCGTGAGGCGGAGCCCAGGCCCCGGGGCGGGGGCGCGAAGAGGAAAAAAAAACCTGAGGTAAATATTTCCCCTCACGGATTTTCTCTTCAGGCGGCGAAGGGGTTGGGAGGCCGCGGAGGCGGGAAGGGCCGGGGCCGTCTCTCTCCCTCGCCGCCAAGGAGCAGAGAGACACGTCCTCGGCAAAACGGGCATTTGCCTTTTTTTTTGAGGGGGGGGTGGGGAACACGCCATGTCTGCCTTTCAAAAAAAAGAGAGACTTTGCTGCAGCCCCCTCCCCATGATGCGCCCGAAACAAGCACAAGGGGATGGGGGGGGGGAGGGAACCCCACTTGTTTTCGTTTTCCGACTATATAATTTGGTTTCCATTCTGAAGGGGAGCGTGGAGAGTAGCGGGTAAATCGTGGCAGCAGGGATCGCTGCCCTCACATGCCACATGGCAATTGGAGGAGGCTCTCCATCTCCTCCTCCCCTTGCTGCTGCTTGGTGGTTTTAACATTGAGGCTGCAATGTTAAAGGCCGAAGCAGGATGTTAGTTAACAAATAACAGCCTTAAAAAAAAAAATAAGATGGTGGTGATGATAATCATCATCGTGCAGCGGTGGCTGCTAGAAAGTAGATGCTCTGTGGTTTAGATTAGGGGTTGGGAGGAAATGGAGGGAAGTGGGTGTGTTGGCATTTGGGGCCCACCGTGTCCCAGAGGCAAGATGTTATCACTCAGAGACAGTGGCGTAGCGTGGGGGGTGCAGCACCGGGCGCAACATCTGGGGGTTAGGGTTAGGGGGCACAAATCCACGGGTTAAAGGTAAAGGTAAAGGTACCCCTGCCCGTACGGGCCAGTCTTGACAGACTCTGGGGTTGTGCGCCCATCTCACTTAAGAGGCCAGGGGCCAGCGCTGTCCGGAGACACTTCCGGGTCACGTGGCCAGCGTGACATCGCTGCTCTGGCGAGCCAGAGCCGCACACAGAAACGCCGTTTACCTTCCCGCTGGTAAGCGGTCCCTATTTATCTACTTGCACCCGGAGGTGCTTTCGAACTGCTAGGTTGGCAGGCGCTGGGACCGAGCAGTGGGAGCGCACCCCGCCGCAGGGATTCGAACCGCCGACCTTTCGATCGGCAAGTCCTAGGCGCTGAGGCTTTAACCCACAGCGCCACCTGCGTCCCTCATCCACGGGTTAGGGGGCGCAAATTACTTGCCTTGCCCCGGGTGCTGACAACCCACGCTACGCCACTGCTCAGAGAGGCAGCTTCGAAGACCCAGGAAAGAAGGCTGAAATCTAAAGGATTCCCTGTTTTGTTTTAAATCCTAGTAAATGCTCTGAAAGGCGTTCCCACAAATGGCAAGACAGGGATAGTGGGTTTTTTTTTTAAAAAAAAATCAGGGATATGTACCAGGAAAGTGGATCTGTTCCTGGGTAAAATAGGGACAATTCAAACATAAGTAAGGTAAAGGTAAAGGTACCCCTGCCCGTACGGGCCAGTCTTGACAGACTCTGGGGTTGTGCGCCCATCTCACTCAAGAGGCCAGGGGCCAGCGCTGTCCGGAGACACTTCCGGGTCACGTGGCCAGCGTGACATCACTGCTCTGGCGAGCCAGAGCCGCACACGGAAACGCCGTTTACCTTCCCACTGGTAAGCGGTCCCTATTTATCTACTTGCACCCGGAGGTGCTTTTGAACTGCTAGGTTGGCAGGCGCTGGGACCGAGCAGCGGGAGCGCACCCCGCCGCAGGGATTCGAACCGCCGACCTTTCGATCGGCAAGCCCTAGGCGCTGAGGCTTTAACCCACAGTGCCACCTGCGTCCCTTTTTTTTTGTTTTAAATCCTAGTAAATGCTCTGAAAGGCGTTCCCACAAATGGCAAGACAGGGATAGTGGGGGTTTTTTTTAAAAAAAAAATCAGGGATATGTACCAGGAAAGTGGATCTGTTCCTGGGTAAAATAGGGACAATTCAAACATAAGTACATATGTATTATTAAATAAATAGATAAGTATACCGCCCTATACCTGCAGGTCTCAGGGTGGTTCACAAGATAAATATATTTTGATAATGGCTATCAATCACTATAGACAGATTGGTCCCATTTTGAGGGCGTTTGCCTTGAAAGCCACAGGATAAATATTTTAATAGCATCAGTTCAGCTTCAGAATATTGCCATGGCCCCAACATCATTTAATATTAAATTACTGCATTATTTTTAAGTGTTACAGCAGAGGTGGGGAACCTCTGGCCTGTGGGGCAGTCTTGATCTGCCAAGAGTTCCAGTTTGGTCCATGAAGCCATTGTTCAAAATCATGCCAAACTGTGAATCAGCTGACATCACTCCAATAGGTGGGTGACATGAGCTGATGGGTAGGGGTTTGGGGTTCAGTTCTGAATTGGCTGCATATGCCAGTTCCCTATGGATTTAACACCTATGGATATAAGTAGCAGGATTTAATGCCTGCTCATCAGCTGATGGTTTAAAGAGGGATGTGGAGCCTGATTGGGCATGCTGCTGAAATCATGGGCACTTTGCTTCTTCCCTACAGTGACCTAAGCTATGGGCTGGCAGAACATTATATTCAAGCCCAAATTCATGGTTTGTTTTTCCAAAATGAACTACCTTTAAACCATAGTTCAGTTTAATTATGGTTTAAAGAGATGTGTGAACCAGGCCATTATCTTACTCCCTGCAAGTGTTCTGCTTGTATGTTTATTGGTTACTAGTGATATTATTATATCGTTCTATTGAATTAGGCTAACATTATAATGTATATCACATAGAGGCTGCAGCATTAGGTTAGGTTAACATATGCAAAAAAATAATATTAATCTCCAGTGGGTAGAATAACTGTCTATAAATATAAATGAGGTTTGCATTCTGCAAGCATAGGCCTATTTTTCTGGCTGCTTTTGCAAGTGTGATCCAAATCCAATTGTTTTTTCTCTAGTCCTAATTAATGGACCTAGCTGCATTGAATTACTTTTTTTAGCTGCAAGGGTGCTATAACCTTGAAATGTTATAGCATCTTAGATTGTGTTGAAAATAAAAGTTGAGGGATGTGCATTTTGCCAGGTGTATTTCCTAACTCCATCCCCTTAGGATGTTTTAGTTATTAGGTCCTTTATCAAACCAGTCCCCCACCCTTTAAAAAGTAATTATTAACTTGGAGAAGAATGGGTTTTTTGTTTGTTTGTTTGTCTGTTTGTTTGTTTGTCTGTTTGTTTGCTTGCTTGCTTGCTTTAATCACAACTAATATGTTTATGCATATCTGGATTTGTAATCTTCTTTTCCCCTTGTATGTGGGTGACCTTATTTTGCTACATGGTATCACCCACTATTGAAAGGGAATATATTATGCAGAAAACAAATAAACTACTACGTTAAACAAGGCCGTGGATCCTTACCAGAAAGCATTCAGAAAAAACCTCCATAAATATGTGACTGATAAATCCAAGATAAGCATAACATTGGTTGGGTAAATGTTTCAGCTTCTGCCTTCATTGGTAACACAAAACTGTTTAATTTCAAAAGGAACACTTGGAGTCAAGGTTCATCAAATGCTCTGGACAGAGGGAATTCTCAGGAAAGCTTACATAAAAAGAGATATATTTGTGCTAGAAATATTTAAAATAGGATTAAAAACACAGAGAACCCTTTATGTATTATCCTTCAAGTTGAAGCCTTCAGGCATTTCAGTTTTCAGTCTGTGTATCTGGGTGTTGTCTTTTGCTTCAGGTCTGTTAGAAATGACTCTTTTTGGTTGGAAGGGAAGGGAGTGGATGCTCTGCCAGCCATAGGGGCAGCACATTTCTCTTCTTGTGCCCTCAACAAACTCTGAGGAGGACTTTGACACAGTAAAGAGGGCTTAGGGGCAAGGTGACCTTGCCACCCAGTTGCCCCTTTGCTTTTAGAAGCATCTTGGACAAAAAGCGGGCGCGGAAGGAGGGCAGAGGTGCTGCCTTCTCACTCAGGGCAACAGTAAATAGTCGCTGCAGTGGTGCCCACCAAGTTTGCTGAGTACCAAGGAAAAGGAGACCCATGCTAAAGTGGAGAGCTGTTCTCAAGCTGGCCGCAGCACTGGGGCCGCTCAGGGGTGCCAAGCAGTGGCACAATTTTTGCGACCCCCCCCCAAGCCTATGCCCTTGGCAGGGACCACCCTAGCCAACCCCTACGTATGCCCCTATGTGGACAGTAACTGACTGCAATGGGTAAGGTAAAGGGACCCCTGACCGTTAGGTCCAGTTGCAGACAACTCTGGGGTTGCGACGCTCACCTCGCTTTACTGGCCGAGGGAGCCAGCGTACAGCTTCTGGTTCATGTGGCCAGCATGACTAAGCTGCTTCTGGTGAACCAGAGCAGCGCACGGAAACACTGTTTATCTTCCCGCCGAAGCGGTACCTATTTAACTACTTGCACTTTGACGTGCTTTTGAACAGCTGCTAGGTTGGCAGGAGCAAGGACCGAGCGACGGGAGCTCACCCCATCGCAGGGATTCAAACCGCCGACCTTCTGATCAGCAAGCCCTAGGCTCTGTGGTTTAACCCACAGCGCCACCCGCATCCCTGACTGCAATGGGAGGTGGTAATAAATAAAAGTGGGTTTCTGTCGCTGATCCTGAAAACAGTTCATAAACTGGATAACTTATTATCATGGTTTAAAAGTATGTACTGGTAATTTGTTTCCAGCTCCCACATTGCCACAATAATGACAATGATTTCAGCTCAGAAAAGTATACCTATTTAATTTTAACATTCTGCTTGGTTAACAGTAACTGTTTGTAGATCCTTTGCTACTGCAGTTCACATTCCTTTGCTGTTTTGGCATTTAAATTGGCCTAACCCTTTGACTGAACAGGTTCCCTTGCTCCTCCTATACTGTATGTTGCATGCTGTTTGTTTCAGCTGAAAAAGTATTAAGCTTCAAAAGAGGAGTAATTTATGAGTTAAACATGACTCACTAGCCAATGTTGAGGAAGGAGAGGCGGAGTAATTCTGATGCAAATATTAGTAAAAGCTAATGTTTAATCCTTCACTGGGTGGTGTGCAAAGAGATAGAAGGTAACATTTCCTTGTTCTAAAGCTAAAAATATAAATACAAAATTATTGAGAGAGTTGTCCAAAGTAATACTTTCTACAGTAGCATTTTGTGTTATTGGAAGGTGTTTTACTAGGTATTAAATGAAGAATAACTTTTTTCTCTCTCTTTTGTGACTCTGAGGGAAAGCAGTACTTTGGCCACCAATATAAAGTTGTATTGCAGCCCATCACTAATGATAAATTTGTTGTGAACAAACCTGCCAGCAGCTAATTTCCTGAGTTTAAACATATTTTATATGAGAAAAATAATGAATACTTAGATGTGTAACTAGACTGAGCATCTTTGACTTGTTAAAACTTTAAGGAAATGTCTGTTCTAGATTTTTGTAGCATGCCATGTAGTTATTCTCAGTTTTTGAGTGGAAAAAATAACTGAATGACATGATGTCTAGCACGGCCACTTAATGCTATAAAAGTTGGTCAGTTAATGGCTCTGTGCCTACTAAAGCATGCAAATGTGGAGGGGGATAATTATTTTCCATTTATCCTTGCAATTGGGCAGTAAGAAATCAGAGTTCAGTCCTGTTCTGTTCTTTTGCTTAGGTCTAGGAAGTCCTCATGGGAGAGTAAGCTAGAGAGGTTATCCAATTTAGCTAGCAGCCCTATATACACATTTACCTTGGAGTAAGCCCCAATAGTGCTTACTTCCAAGGCAAGCTAGATAAAGGTCCTGGTTAAGTCACAATAGCCTCAAAAAATTGCTTCATTTTGCAATATGTAAGCAAGGCATGCTATGAGGTGTGTAATAAAAAACAGTACAAAACAGAGTTTTGTACAGTACTATTATCAAGCAAGGGCAGAGCACAATTCATTTTCTGCTTCTTGGAAAGTACTTTGTATTTATGGGTGTGTTCAGTGAGACTACAGAAGGAAGTTGGTTGTGTACTGTATGGTTACCTTTCTACATAACAAAACAAATGCTAAACACGTATTTTGAAATAAGTTGGAACTGAAACTGTGAACTCTCCTTATAGCAGGAGGCCCAAGATTTAAAGAACCCTTTACAAAACAGATTGTACTACTTAGGTCATCTCTTCCAACTCTGGATTTCTCTCTTTATAAGACATGAAAATGAAAACTTTTGTTCTGTTTTGCAAAAATTTCCATCCTTAGAATCCTGTTGGCAGCATATAGACATGTGTAAAGCAGAGCAGGGCAGTTCAGAACCTGCTGGTAGGTCTCTGGGTGGTTTGCAGTAGAGCAGCAAAGGTTTCCTGCTACTTATGGTTTAAAAAATATGACACCCCCCTCCACTCCTCAAATTAGGCTGTTGAATCACCGGAACTCCCTACTCCTAGAGGTGTGTCTAGCACCTTCATTATACAGCTTTTGTATAATGCTAAAGATGTACCTCTTTATCCTGGCTTTTGACACTTGGGGTGTATGTTTTCAGTCCCACCTTATTTCTATAATTTTAAGTTGTTATAAACTGATTTTAATATTTTAATTGTTGTAACCTGCTGTGGGACCTTTGGATGGGGGGTGGGTGATTAGTGACAACAACAACAGAGGAAGATGATGATGTTTGTATGAAAGGATCTATGTGGTACTGGTATGATTCTGGTACAGTGGTGCCTCGCAAGACAAAATTAATCCGTTCCGTGAGGCTCTTCGTATAGCGGTTTTTTCGTCTTGCGAAGCAAGCCCATTGACAGCTTAGCGGATTAGCGCTATTAGCGGTTTAGCGGCTTTTAGCGGATCAGCTGATAAGCGGCTTAGGGCTTAGGAAAAGGGGGGGGAGGGGAAAAACCCCGCAGGAACTCGCAAGACATTTTCGTCTTGCGAAGCAAGCCCATAGGGAAATTCGTTTTGCGAAGCACCTCCAAAACGGAAAACCCTTTCATCTAGCGGGTTTTCCGTCTTGCGAGGCGTTCGTCTTGCGGGGCACCACTGTACTGAAAACAAATTTCTGGGTGAACATATTCTCAGAGACAACATTTTCCTCAGTTTTGTGTCCTTTCTAAGACATTATTTTGTATGTGGCTCCAGATGTTGGACCTCAGGATTCTCATGACAAAGTGAACCCACATGCCTAAAGTTTTCCCGCTTCTGCTATAAAGGAATGGTACAGAGTCTATTATGTAACAATGACCAATTGCTAAAAAATCTGCCTCACATATGGAACAGTTGCTTCATTTACAGAATGAAGACATTTGTGCACCCAGGAATATGTTGTGGATAAATAGACACTTCCACATAGTTA
This sequence comes from Podarcis cretensis, assembly GCF_951804945.1. Lineage (NCBI taxonomy): Eukaryota > Metazoa > Chordata > Lepidosauria > Squamata > Lacertidae > Podarcis > Podarcis cretensis. Next base: position 5,502,790 of record NC_137187.1, read on the forward strand.
TTTTTTCCTGTACAGTATATGCAGTATGCTATGCTACTGCTTATGCATGCATGTATTATTAGTTATTACAGTACAGTATCTTGGGCATGTGGCCTTCTAGCTTACAACCTTTGCATAGAGCCCGTCTGGCAATCACAATTGTTTCCCACCCTTGCTCCAACGAGCTCTTAGCAGCATGCATCATCACTCCACCCCGTCCCCACTGTCACCCCAACAGCTATTTGACATAGGTTAGGTTGAGAATGGGTGACTATCCCAAAATCATCTAGTGGGTTTCATGACTGAATAGTATCTGTCACCTTGTCCAGTACTCTGTTTAATACTCTACTCTTGACTCCTAGTGTAATAATTCTTGTGCGATTGTATCTCGCTTCCTACATTTCAGGAACTATATTTCACGAACCTTTCTAAACAGAAACAAAAGCGAGTAATGGAGAAGAATGGGAACAACCGGAAACTTCGGGTTTGTGTTGCTACCTGCAACAGGGCTGATTATTCCAAATTGGCCCCAATCATGTTTGGCATTAAAGCAGAGCCACAGTTCTTTGAGCTGGATGTTGTGGTTTTGGGCTCCCACCTGATTGATGACTATGGGTAAGGTGTATAATTTTGTTTGTTCTGCTATCTTGGCAGCCCTGAATATACTTGCTATCATTACTGTATGCAATGCTGATAAATAAATCAAATAGGACAATCTCTATGAACTGATTATGTAACAATTGATTTATTGCTATTTTTGCAAACAATACCAGACACATAGTAGTAAAGCTGAGGAAAATTAATGCCAACTTTCATTCTTCTATGTCACTCATAACTGCAGTGCCTTTGTTCTGTAATAAAATGTTACCTTCTTGGAATATGGCACACAATATTTAATCAAGTTTAAAAAGAATGGTAGGCTAAGTCTTAGGGTTGAGAATGCATGGAAAGCCTTTGGGTATGTTTATTTTTCAACTGCTTTTCAGGGAATAAAAGCATAGCAGTGGACATTGCTGGGAAGCAGTTTCTGCTTTTCCTGGGGTACTTTTTGGCACTGAAAAATCTTAGAAATAGTCATTTATTTGGGTTTTTAGAGATAACTGCCCTGAACATCATTTGCAGGAGGATTAGGCCAGTTTGATGATCATAGTCCTGAGGCTTTGGATTGCGTTTGAATGTAGTGTTCACAAAACACAACACAGTAATAGGTGTCTTCAAATGATGTTGCAGATATGAACCTAAAAGGAGAGATTTTGTTTTGCTGTACAGCAGAAGATGGGGGGTTGGCACTCTTAATAAAATGATTTTTTTATTGCAAAAGACTTATTCCTGATCCCTGTCCTGAACATCTTATTCTGCTAATATTATAATTAACACCATGCTAAATCAGAATTGCAGCTCCATCCATTTTTTTAAAAGCATCGTTTTTCAATAGAAGCCTAATTACAGTGAGTAGCTTGCGATTTTTTTATTTTTATTTTTACATAGGTGTTCGGTCCAGACCATGAGCAATATTTAAATTGAGAAATGTGTGAGGGCTATGTAGGAAATGCACCATAATTCTAAGGAGTAATGCCAGCTATTAAGAAATTGCAAGGTCTAACCTTCAAGTCCTTTCTCAGTGATAGCTTTCCATTTTGGCAGGATGCCAGTGGTCACGAAGAAGTTAGTAGTTTTGCTAACCATCCAATTCAAATTGATGTGTTTGCTTTTTTTCTTTTAAGATAAAAAATAAAGAGTGCTTTGCTGGCTTTCAAACTTTTTGGCTGGAATTAGGGATTAAATTATGGACTGAAACAATTAAGAATTCCAATATAATTGAGGCAGGAAAGTAAATCACTTTTGCAGATGGAAGGAAATTTTTTTTCCTCCTCATTCTTATGACTCCTGACTTTTGCCCAGTTCTCATTTTGCAGATAGGTTTGTGATTAACACTAATAACGATGCTGGAACATCACAAGTGTTTCGTCTTTCCCCTTTCGTTGTGACTCAGCAGTGTTCATTTCCTCTTACTAACAGCAAAATATAGTTTTATTTTGGCACAGTGCAGTTTCGTTTTATATTACTAGTTTTTAAATCCTATGATTATATCAGAAGTTATGTTAAACACTAAAATGCTGTTCATCTCCATATTCATAAAGTGGAATTGGAGCAACATTCACTTTCACAAGTGACTATAATGTTGATCATCTGAATCCATTATCACTTGGGATAAACTTTTGGAACCTAGAGTATCCAAACCTCTCAGCCATAGATAAACATAGAAATTTTAATAGTTTGTAACTAGTTGCATGGGTTTAAAAATTTTTATTATTTCCCAATGTTAGTCATACATTGTCAAAGAAACACCATTTTATGAAACACCATTTTGCAATTTTAACACTTTCCCCTCTTCCTCTTCCCAGTAACACTTACCGTATGATTGAACAGGACGACTTTGACATCCACACTAGGTTACACACAATAGTGAGAGGAGAAGATGAGGCCGCCATGGTGGAGTCTGTAGGCCTTGCCTTGGTCAAGCTGCCAGATGTCCTCAATCGTCTGAAGCCTGACATAATGATAGTCCATGGAGACAGGTTTGATGCTTTAGCATTAGCAACATCTGCAGCCTTAATGAACATTCGAATTCTTCATATTGAAGGCGGAGAAGTCAGCGGTACTATAGATGACTCCATCAGACATGCCATAACCAAGCTGGCTCATTACCATGTGTGTTGCACAAGAAGTGCGGAGCAGCATTTGATATCTATGTGTGAAGACCACGACCGTATCCTCTTGGCAGGCTGCCCTTCATATGATAAGTTGTTATCTGCCAAAAACAAGGACTACATGAGCATTATCCTCATGTGGTTAGGTAGGTGTGCTGTGAATATAGGCTATCCGACCTGTGACCCTCCAAGTTGAATGCAGGCCACCAGCTTTATATGACAGCCTAATAATAGTGGTTGCAGGTACAGAGCAAAGGGGATGTTTTGTATCCTCTAATGGGGCTGCCGTCATGGTTAGTGGGATGCATTGGGCTTGGTGTGTCACACATTGTGCAGTCTTTCTTTAGGTTATGTGTGGAGATTGGTGCTGTTCTCTTACCTCTGATTAGATGAGTATGGAAGGCTTATTCAGGAACACACAAGTATAATTATGTGAGGCTGGTTTGTGTACAGTTGGACTGTGAACATTTGCCCTTTGTCACCTCTGTTCCAGCCTTTCCCCAGTGTTATCCATTAGCTTGGAGTTAAAGATCACAAGGACATCCTTCATACATTTGGTAGGCTGTCCTGCTGCTGACAAACTGACAATGTGTTAGGTAGGCAGAGGTAGGGTTATAAGCTCAGTTGCACTCTCCTGTCTCACAGGATTATCCTTGCATGTTCCTAAATGCCCAGAGTCTGACTCCTGTTCATATCTTCATAAGTAGACATTTTGGAGTGAAAATTAGGGTCTGTTAATCTTGGGGTATATGGAGAATATTGCAGAACCCTGAGAGAATTTTGCATTAGGAACAATGAATGTAAGGCATGTACAATAAACAGTGTAGCAGCATATATTTCAGAGACTTCTGGATTTGTTGTAACGATCCAGATGAGCCAATTCAATTCTTTGGGGTTTGACAATAGAAGTTCTTAAATGTAAATCTTCTCCTGCATTGTGGGTACAAACTGCTTATTAGGTTTGGGGCGGAGTTCAAAATAAATTGAACCAAGTATTGTATAATATACAGAGACTAGAAGCCAATATCTCTGTTTGTCTTTAAAATAAATGAAGACACCTTCATTTTAAGGCCAAGGATTGTCACAAAACTGAACAGATAAATGATTGTACTAAAAATAATCTGGCACCATACAGTGGTGCCTCGCAAGACGAAATTAATTCGTTCCGCGAGTTTTTTCGTCTTGCGATTTTTTCGTCTTGCGAAGCACGGACTTTGGAAAAGCTTCAAAAATCACCAAAGTCTTCAAAAACCTCAAAAAAGGCTATGAGTTGCTCGTCGAAGTGAATGCACGGTTTTAAGAAAAAGGAAACAAACTTGCAAGACGTTTCTGTCTTGCGAAGCAAGCCCATAGGGAAATCCGTCTTGCGAAGCAGCTCAAAAACCGAAAAACTCTTTCGTTTTGCGAGTTTTTTGTCTTTCGAAGCATTCGTCTTGCGAGGTACCACTGTACATAATTCAGTCTTGATCAGATCTTCCCAAACCACTGGTAGATAATGCAAGAAATACTCCAGGTAACTACAGTGGTACCTCGGGTTACATACGCTTCAGGTTACAGACTCCGCTAACCCAGAAATATTACCTTGGGTTAAGAACTTTGCTTCAGGATGAGAACAGAAACCGTGCAGCTGCGGCGTGGCGGCAGCAGGAGGCCCCATTAGCTAAAGTGGTGCTTCAGGTTAAGAACAGACCTCCAGAACGAATTAAGTTCTTAACCCGAGGTACCACTGTAATGACTTCAGAACAATTTATTTTTTATTTCACAGTGGAATAAATCTTGAGTAATTTCCCAGAATGAAGTATGGGTTTTTTTGGTTCTTGTCCAACCCAGTTAATTATATTACTTTTTTAAAGCTGGGTTTTGTTTTTACTTTGCTTTTACAGGTGAAGATGTAAAACCAAAGGATTATATAATTGCTTTACAGCACCCAGTGACCACAGACATTAAACATTCCATAAAGATGTTTGAATTGACTTTGGATGCCTTAATCTCTTTTAACAAGAGGACGTTGGTTTTATTTCCAAATATTGATGCAGGTGAGGGGAAAGAGTTCTTATGCAAGGAATCTAAAGTTAATATTGTAGCCTGTAAAGAGAATGAAAAATACTTGCTTTTGAATGCTACCAAATGCAGCCCCTCGGGCCCATTAGCTTCCAAATGGTTACCCAGAAGGGAATATGGCTCTCAGACTGAAAAGGTTTCCCCATTCCTGGTGTACATAGTGATGCTTCCAAAATTCAGTTACTTACCGTTAAGTGATCTACTGTTATTTTCATTACAGGGAGCAAAGAAATGGTTCGGGTAATGAGGAAGAAGGGTGTTGAACACCACCCCAATTTTCGAGCAGTAAAGCATGTTCCATTTGACCAGTTCATTCAGCTGGTGGCTCACGCTGGCTGTATGATTGGAAACAGCAGCTGTGGTGTGCGAGAGGTTGGGGCATTTGGTACTCCTGTCATCAATCTTGGGACACGCCAGATAGGAAGAGAAACAGGTATTGTATTCAAATAAGGCTAGCACTGTTCTTGTAGTATAAGTTTTCATGGACAGGAGACCAGTCCATTGGAAATGTGAAGTGTTATCCTTGGTTAGTAGGCATATATGTCTGTACTGGATACATGCAGAGCTACCTTCCTGCATTTCTTTTCTTAGGTGTGCCCAGCTTTGTTACTTAGAAATGATAACTGGCAAATAGGTTTTGTGGCTGTTTTTAAATAAGGGGAAAATATATTTTATGCAACCCATGTATCAGAAATGTATAATAGAGCAGTGCTTTTATTATGTCTTTTGACCAACTGAGGAAGCCACCAGATAGAACAGGAATCCAGACAGTAATGTTGCTAATGGAGCAAGAATTGCTTAGCATTCTCTTGGCATGGAGAAAAGAGCCTCATACTTGGGGCAGGGGATAACTTTGACAAAGGAAATAAATCCAATCCCCCCCCCCCCATGGAATAACTAAAGCTGCAAGGGAGGAAAGAAGGTGAAGAAGCTTGCTGTCAACCCATCTTTTGGCCCAGATGCTATCCAGTATTGTGAGCACTTTGAACTTGAAAGAAACTTATATTGCCAAAGACAAGCCTTGTCTTGTTGTGATAGCTCTGTGGCTTCAGATACAAAGGGTCAGAACAAGCTCTCTGAAGCCATCATGGTGGAGGGGAGAGGGCTTGGGTGTGTTTTGTACCTGGCTTAAGCAGAGACACTGCTTGCCTGAATGTGGGGACTGAAATGTCCAAAGAGGACGTAAGGTAAAATAAGGGGCGGAATCCTCTTCTTCCATTGCTCATCTTTTTCTTCTCTGCATTGTTTGGTCATGGGGCCCGTTTGTACTATTGCATTATCAAAGCCCATTTCATTGTGCAGCAGTGATCAAGGCACACCACATACTATGGAATTAATGGGCACAAGCAACCATATCTGTATTCGAGTTCCTGTTTTAGAGTCGGTTGTCCTACAGAGGATCAAACAGCTTGGGACCAGGCAGCTTGGGCTCCAAGTTCTATATAATGTAGCCAAGTGCCTTATGTACTTGCTTGGCAATCACACTGCTATAAGAGTGTGCTGTGCTTTTTGCCATGCTTTCAGGGAACACCATGTACACTTTTGCACGTTCAGCACTGTAGTTGAACTTTAATTCATATACACAGACTGTCATTGCCCAAAGTGTGAAAACAAGAGTAACATTATCTTAAAATTGAATAGTTATAGTCACTAGTGGACGGTGGAGTGGGGCGGAGAGGCTCACTTGACTTTCCAACAGTTGAACCACTTTATTATTAGAGGGGCAAGGCAGTGGGAAGGTCAGTGCTGTTTGCACTTCACCAGCCTCCTCACCCCTTCCCCTCTCCTTCCTGGCCAGGTAAGCACAGCCGCTGCACCATGCAATCTGCTACTGATTATACTAGCCTATCTGCCAGCAATGCAGGTGTAACAAATCTCCAACTCCAATCTCATCACTTGTAACTATGCCTGGTGAGGATATGTTGGTAGCGTTCAGAAGCAAGTATTTTTCATTTTAAATTCATTTTCTTCCTAAATATTACTGCTATCACTTTTCCAAAAACAAAATCAAGGTGAAAATGTCCTTCATGTTCGTGATGCTGACACACAGGACAAAATACTGCAAGCTCTGCACCTCCAGTTTGGGAAACAATATCCTTGGTAAGTACAGTCATCATTAAAATAGTGAAAATACTTTTGTTATGTTGCAACTTTCCCCTGCTGGTTAAGCAGCAGCAGTGCCACTGGTCAGGAAGGTGGCAGTGTGGCATCACACTGGGCTCCTCTGCCAATATGCCAAGTGCAGTTGCACCACAGATTTGTTTAAAGCTATTACGATACTGACAGTTACATTTTTGTTAATCCCCAATACGTATTTTTTTAACTTTCCCTAATACATATTAAAGTTTGCGTCACTAGCAGATAAATGTTAAGCTTTAATACAGGAAGGGCCTGTGGCTACACCAGCATATAGCTAACAAGTGCTGGTGCCATGCTGGTTTTGCACAGGTGTTGCATTTATATTGCAGAAATATGTGTAGATATAATTATTTAGGATCAAATTCTCATCTACAACTAGCACTGGTGAAGTTTTCCCCCATGATGTTGGTGAAACACTGTTCAGCCATGTTTTATAGAGGATCTCATCATTATGTAAAATAGAACTGTTTTGTTTCTGTGAATTGATCTGATGCTGACAGCGTTGGTTGAGCCCCTTACACCAGAGTCTTAATGGCAACAAAATGTCTTAAAGTTGTGTTATTCCCCTTTCCTTTTTGTAATAAGAAGTCCCGCTGCTCGGTCCCAGCGCCTGCCAACCTAGCAGTTTGAAAGCACCTCCGGGTGCAAGTAGATAAATAGGGACCGCTTACCAGCGGGAAGGTAAACGGCGTTTCCGTGTGCGGCTCTGGCTCGCCAGATGCAGCTTTGTCACGCTGGCCACGTGACCCGGAAGTGTCTCCGGACAGCGCTGGCCCCTGGCCTCTTAAGTGAGATGGGCGCACAACCCCAGAGTCTGTCAAGACTGGCCCGTACGGGCAGGGGTACCTTTACCTTTACCTTTATATTAAACTAAATTGCAATGTTGATAGTGTGCAGCAGATAAGAGGCTGAACTCCAAATGAGGAACTCCCTGTTTTAAATCTTTTGTCTGCCACAGACAGCTTTAGGGCAGCCACATTCTCTCAGCCATAGCTCTCACTTGTAATATAGGAATAATAATACTAACTCACTTTACAGGATTCCCAGGATTGCTGAGATAATGTATATAAAGCACTTTGCACACTCAAAAGCTCTGTATGATAAGTTCCTATTCAGACTCGCAGCTCAATTAGGTTACTAATCCATCACAGGGAACTCTTCGACATAACTGTAGGAATCTTTAACACTTTCATTCTTCTGTGGGTGTATTTCAATGCTTGATAAAAATGTGTCTGTACTTTATATCTTTACCATTTCCCATCACTTTCCTATGCGTCATTACAATCTGTCTCATATAGTCTGATTTAATGCAGAGCTACTCAGAAGTACATCCCCCAGAGTTAAGTTTGGTTTACTTCCAGTTAAGGATGGATAGAATTATAGCTTCTGGTTTTTATGTACGGTGCCCAGGTCACAAGCACAGTAGAAATAGTTAGAATAATATAAGTGCATAATTTTGCCAACTAGGCAAAAACCCAGCTAGATTCTTGAATAAGCAGTATGCAGGTTGATATATAGATCTATGGAAAATGTCATTTTAGATATCTTTAAATGTAGTTTTCCAGTTGAAATAGATGAGATTTAAATTTACTTAACTTTTGACTAAATTCATTTAACTTTTCAAATTTATTTTTCCTATAAATTTGCAAATCAGTTATCACAAGCGCAAATTCTTCCTGAGAAAATTGTATTTTTGTCTTCTTCCCCCCTACTTGCAATCTAGAAATCGTTGATTAGGAATTTAAGGTGTGTAGTTTCGTAACATGTCACCTACATTAATTGCTGTTATTTGATGTTATAGTTCAAAGATATATGGAGATGGGAATGCTGTTCCAAGAATACTAAAGTTTCTTAAGTCTATTGATCTTCAAGAACCCCTTCAGAAGAAATTCTGCTTCCCTTCTGTAAAGGAAAACATCTCTCAAGATATTGACCATATCCTTGAGACCCAGAGTGCTCTGGCAGTGGATCTGGGTGGAACAAACCTCCGAGTTGCAATTGTCAGCATGAAGGTAATTATAAACAGTAAGACCGGGTGGGAACTTCCATTGGGGAGGTTGGGGTGGGGTGCACAGTGCAATTTTTAAATAGATCACGTTTAAAAAAACATGCAGAATGTGCATGTTTATCTATTTATGTGGCACTGTTTTTGAGGTTGGTCCAAAGGCTTCAGCTAGTGCAGAACACGGTAGATGGGTTGCTTTTGGTGGCAAACCACCACTAGCATATAACACCTTGCTAGTTAGATTTGTACTGGCTGCCAATTCGCTACTAGGCCACGTAGAAGGTTTTGGTACTTACAGACAAGGGTCTATATAAAAGCAGCATATTTAATAGACTGCCTTATCCCTAACATACCACCAAATAGGTCACTGCATTCTGCAGGAGAGTTCCTCATCATAAGCTTGCTCTACAGTAAAATGGAGCAGGAATTTTAGTGTTCTGCCCCTGTCCTGCAGAACACCATCCCTGCTAAGATATGACATTTCCCAGAAATTATTGGATACATCTTTCTTTCAAAAGCTTCTGTTGCATGTTTTGAAAAGCTCATAATGTTAGTTTTGTGCTGTTTTTAACTGCTTTTGTTATGTTTTGTGCATCACTTTGGGACATATGTGGAAGGCAATTAATAAATAACTAACAATTTCACCCAACCATAAGGCAGTTCTGTAGGGAGAGTAGCACGTTGGCACTAAATTAGCTGCATAGGAAAAGCCCTCTGAAACCCAAAGGCATGAGAATTTCCTATCTGATATATAGCCTACTTCAATAAGTTTATATTGATCCATAGTCATAAAACAAAACTTACAGCTATAGCCATACATGAATGTCCCAGCAATCCAAAAAGGGTTGTACACTTGAATTCAAACAATTCACAGAAGAAGGTGTAAGTCAAAATCCTATTGAACACTCTTGGGAGTGGTATTGAACCACTTAAAAAACAGGAAGAAAGTCTCACATGCAGGTTACATCCTGGTTGCTGGTGAAGCCTGCATACAAACAATGCATATCTCCAGCATATCTCCAACAAGAAGAACCCCTGTGCTATGCAACTGGAAGGCATCATGTGGGGTGGGTCTCCCATGCTAGTCAGCCCTGCTCTAAATTGATTTAAAAATGCATTCCTGGTGAATAACTTAAAACATTTTTTTAAAAAGCTTGATTTTATTTAATGAAAGGGTTGGCATCCACCTGTCTCAGGAGACAGTGAAGGAGTGCATCTTGGGGGAGGGGGTGGCACAGAGTAAACCATTGGAAGGTTGCAGTGCCTGCTGTGGTTGTAAAGAACGATACGAGAGGGACATGTTTTGTTGCAGCTGGGGCAGATGAAGGTATCCAGTTGTGCTGCTGCAGATGTACCATGGCATTTCTTTTCTCTGCGCTCCTCCTAGCGGTCCTTCCTCTTCTGGTCACTGCTACATGTGCAGGACCTGTCTTTCTGTTTCCAGCCACTGCAGCCATCTCATTTAATGTAAACTCATTAAATGTAAACTCATTACTCATTTAATGTAAACTCTTATTAAAAGTACGGGTGACAAGCACTGTTTCAGAAGGGATATTCTCCCCTTCACACTTGCAGAGGAGGGATACTTTTCTAAGATGGCACCTGCTGTGAAATACTCACACACCATCTAAAAACAAAGTGTGCTTATTTCCTTTAAATGATTGTTTTTATTGCTCCATCGCTCTTTTCCTGCTGTAGAATGTGTTGACCTCACCATTTTCCTCCCATCTGGAGTGCAAACAGTCTTTGGACCAGCGATTAAGCATAGACTGAGCTTGGGCGTATTGCTTGTAGGAGTAGGATATGCCAATTGAGTACATCCCATCCCTGAAGGAAAGCCCAGGAGGGGTGCGTGTCCACACACAAGCACTTCTGTCTCCTCACCTTACATTTGTATACCATGCATATTCTCTTGCTCTTCGACACCTGTCACATATTTGACAGCCTGTGGAGAAGCCACTTTTAATATAGTTGTGGTCAATTAGAAAAATATGAGAATCTTAATGGTGTTTCCCTCTCACTTAGGGTGAAATAGTTAAGAAATATACCCAGCTGAATCCAAAAACTTACGAGGACAGAATAGCATTGATCCTTAAGATGTGTGTAGAGACTGCCTCAGAAGCAGTAAATCTGAACTGCAGAATTCTGGGTGTGGGTAAGTTTTTAATAAACGTTTTATCTTTTTTATTTCACTAAAGGAGAACATTAAATCAAAGCGCTATACATTTCAAAGATAATTACTACATTTATTGACTTAGAACATTTTGTTGAACAGAGTCCCCTGGGTGGGTCACACAATGCTGGATCTGCCGTGCAATTTAAACTGACTTACTACAGAAAACAGTTAAAGGCAGATCTGTTTGTAATTATAAACTGCAAAATGCATTACTATGTTATATTAATGCTTATATATAGTTCTGTAATTCTGCACCTTGTGCTTTTCACAACAAGTTTCTAAATTCTGCAAAAGTAATTTGCATTTGCACATACAGATTTGATCATATTCTTTTCCTTTGAGACTAAAGGGGAAAAAAGGCACTGATTGCAGTACTAAAGATTGGGGTGACATAGAAGACACAGCCCTAAGCAGCCTTTAAGTCCTTTGCAGCCTCTGGGATCCCTTTTACTTTTATATCAATGAGCTGTGTGATAGACAAGGAACAATGAAGGACAAGTCAAAATCTGAAGCCAGCTAGTGCTGTTGATGCATCTCCTTTAAAGTTTGAAGAAAATAAGTGACAGTTTGTAGCTTGCTTAGGGGGGATTACTGATGACTGCCTATTTTTATTTGAAAACCTGAAAAAACCTGACTGATTGGAGAGAAGGTGTTTCTGAATGGCAATATTTTTTCTTTTGTATATTATAAACACTGGATTTAGATGCTCTCCTTTCTGGTTCTTTGTGGCTCAGGTATTTCTACAGGTGGACGAGTAAATCCCCGGGAAGGCGTTGTTCTTCATTCCACAAAACTTATTCAGGAGTGGAATACTGTTGATCTGCGGACTCCAATATCGGATGTGCTTCACTTGCCAGTGTGGGTAGACAATGACGGTAACTGTGCAGCTTTGGCAGAGAGAAAATTTGGGCAAGGAAAAGGAGTGGAAAACTTCGTAACCCTCATCACTGGTACAGGTATCTATCTATGTGCTTCAGCAAAAATCCAACATAGAGCTAAACCACTGAAATCCTGCATTTTAAACACATTTAAATAAAGCAGCAGGTTTTTTTTAAATGAATTATGTGCCAGTGGTTGCAGTCTGAACCTGACTGTTTGCTATGGCATTTAATTTCCCTTAACCTATAGGAAACGTGGCCATTTTGGGTAGCAGCAGCTCAAATAGCAAGCTTCTCCTCATTGATTATGGCACTCATAGAAGAGCATGTATGAGACAAATCAAACTTGCTAATTCTCAGATACAAATTCAAGAAGGAATTGCTGCAAAATGGAGTGGGTGGCCCTTACACAAGCATCCCCTATGCACCGTTTAGTGCAGGGGTAGGCAGCCTAAGGCCCATGGGCTGGATGCGACCCAATCACTTCCTCAATCTGGCCGGCGGACGGTCCGGGAATCAGCATGTTTTTACATGAGTAGAATGTGTGCTTTTATTTAAAATGAATCTCTGGGTTATTTGTGGGACATAGGAATTCGTTCATATATTTTTTTCAAAATATAGTCCGGCCCACCACATAGTCTGAGGGACGGTAGACTAACCTACGGCTGAAAAAGGTTGCTGACCCCTGGTTTAGTACTATTCATTGAGGTCCTCTGACCCTTTGGATAGATTTTCCTAGAGTACAAGGAGGAGGAGAGGGAAATGCCCTTTCCATACTTCCTTCTGCTCACAGTTATATCCAATCTGTAATGTTGTTTAACCACTTTGGGATGTGTTAACCGAGATTGATATACAGTGGTACCTCAGGTTACAGATGCTTCAGGTTACGGACCCCGCTAACCCAGAAATAGTACCTTGGGTTCAGAACTTTGCTTCAGGATGAGAACAAAAATTGTGTTCTGGCGGCGTTGTGGCAGTGGGAGGCCCCATTAGCTAAAGTGGTTCTTCAGGTTAAGAACAGTTTCAGGTTAAGAACGGACATCCAGAACGAATTAAGTTCTTAACCCAAGGTACCACTGTATATAATTGAAATATAAATAAATAGGTGTGGAAAATATATCAAAATGGAATGGAGATTTACAAATTCTAGTAGCAGAAGATGCCTGGCGCTTATTTTTTGGAATTTTGTTGTTTTCTATCTCATGAATTAGAAAGGAAAAAAAAAGTTTTAAAGTAGCAACACAGATGTGTTTTCATGTCTTATAGGTATTGGCGGTGGAATCATTCATCAGAATGAATTGATCCATGGAAGTTCTTTTTGTGCTGCTGAGCTTGGGCACATTGTAGTCTCTTTAGATGGACCCGAGTGCCTGTGTGGGAGCCATGGATGTATCGAAGCGTATGCTTCTGGAATAGCCTTGCAGAGAGAAGCTAAGAAGTTGCACGACGGTAGGTGGAACCTATTCCTCTTTTTTTGTTAACCACATTATATGCATATTGCAAGCAATCTAAAAGGAAAAAAGTTCATATACAGAACGTTCATTTAAATAATTACAGTGTCAGAATACTAAATATAGTTTTGGTAGCAGCATTTTCAAGGGCTATTTTACTTTGCTGTCAGTAGCCAAGCCAGTATAACTTACTTGCAAAGCAAGTCCACATCTGAACTATGCACACATGTTGCATAGGCATTCTCAACAGAAAGCCAGGTGTTTTACAAGACTGCTCAAAGTAGCCCAGTATGACTGAATATAAGGCAATTTCCTCCGGCCATATACATTTGAATACCTTTATTTGGTGAAATGCCGCTTTTTATGTCTTCTCAGCTGCCTCATTCTCACGATAAAACTTTGGCAGTAGCTACTTTAAGACCTCACAGCAGCTTTATTTTAAAGTTGATAAATTACTTAAATCACACCACTTTACATTGATAAAGAATTATCAGCTCCACTGGTTCTAGTCACCAGATAGTAGCTCTTCTATTTATAGGGAGCAGAAAAAGAGAGGGGCCGGAAATCAAAAAAACACCCTACTGATAATGAGTAGCGTAGTATTTGAATACCGAGTGGCATAATATCTCTGTGACTGGTGGGGCAGCCACAGCAATAGCCTCCAGGCAGTGGCATAACTGCTACTTGGGAAAAGAGGGTTGAGGTAGAGGTAAGGTTGGGACTGCACCTGCAAATTCAATCTGGTGCTCCTACTGTTCCACCTGCACATGCCTGACCTCACTGTTTTGCCTCTCCTGGTAAGTGCTAATAATGCCCCTTTGTAGCTCCGCTCCACCAAACCCCACCCCACCCCTGGTCTGACTATAGTTTAAGCAAAAATACTATGTTGAATCATGCATGCACAAGCAACCCAATGGGGTATCTCTACAGAGTAGTTTCATATCATCAGAGAGCTACAACAAAGGCCTTGTACTTACTTGCTCACATCAGGATCTGTTTTTCGTTGGCTTCTTATGTCTGGTGAAATGTAACAAACCACTAGCCTGTTTATGGTAGTGCTTGAATTGTAATGCCTTGTTCTCTTCCCTTTTCTCCCCCCCCCCTTTTTTTTTTTTTGTTCAAGCAGAGGATTTATTGTTAATTGGGGGGATGTCTGTAATGAAGGAAGAAGTAGTAACGGCTGCACATCTCATTCAGGCAGCCAAACTAGGAAATACAAAAGCTGACCATATTGTCAAAACAGGTAAGAATGCAAACATGGAGCAGAAATCTTTGTTAGAATCCTGGCTAGGGATAAAGATGTGATGTAGTGAGACTTGGGAATATTTGCTGTCTGAAAAACTGGTTCTGTTTGCAGGCAGCGCATGGACGTTTTGCAGATAGCTGTCTGACACAACCTGAATTGAATGAAGGCCCTTGTCACTTCAGCTGTGTCCTGTTCTTCTCTGCTTTGCTGGATGTTCTAAGCATCTGTCCAACCCACAATTTAAGAAACTATATATGCTCTTAAACAGAATACCTATCGGGGATTGTTGCTTTCTGGGACATTCTGGCATTTCTATTCCTGTGCTAGATTGGAGTGCAATATTATTTTGTGAATCTTGTGTTAGCTGTCTTGAGATCTTCTCTGGGATGTAAGCCTTCAAAATAAAGAAGTACACATTAAATAAATGAAATTTGTCACATGATACCAGAACCTTTTTTAAATTAGTTTTAATGACTCTTGATATTAAGCTGCCCTAAAATAAAAGCAGGCAGTAGCTTTATTTTTGACATTTTAAAGTGGTGTAAGCGAGACTTGGTGTTGCACACTCACCCCCACTATTACCTCTAATAAACATGTTTCATTGGTGTGTTAAGAACCTTGCAAAACCTGTTTATATATGACAGTGAAGCAAAAGAACTGTAGGTATAGACCAAGGGCAAGACTACTTCTGTGGAAGCATTTTTCAACTTTAAAAAGTTGCCTCTTGACCATTGCCATATTCATCCTTCTGTTTCTTCTTTTCACAGCAGGGAAAGCTCTGGGCCTTGGAGTTGTGAACATCCTGCACACTATTAACCCCTCGCTTGTGATACTTTCTGGTATCCTTGCAAGCCATTATATCAACACTGTCAAAGATGTGATTCATCAGCAGGCCTTGTTCTCTGTGCAGAATGTCAAGGTGGTTGTCTCAGAGCTGTCGGATCCTGCCTTGCTTGGAGCTGCTAGTATGGTTCTGGACTATACAACACGCAGGATATACTAGGCAAACCATTGGAAACACATTACTGCAGTTTATAGCAGCTCTCTGAAAAGAGAAGTTTCTTACTGAAGTCAACTTTCTTTTTTTAAGTAGGCTAGTAGGGTCTTCAAATCTATTATCTTATTTTTTTAATGTGCTGTTTCATCGGGTGCTGGAAGAGCACAGGATCCTGGGAAGATTGCTCACAGGGAGACTTTCTCACAGATCTTTATGAAACTAAATAATTCCTGGGGATGTCTGAATGCCAGATATCTAAAAATAAAAATGAGAGACCTGAATTCCCTTACTACTTCCTACTCATGGATTTTCCAGCTACATGAGCCAAGACATAGTCATCTCAGTAACCAGAAACTGGAATAGTCATTAAAGAAAGAAACCTTATATATGAATGTTTGCAACGGTTCCTGCCTCTGCAGAGGCTAAATGAGCAGCTATAAGCTTTATGAGAGACTACAACAATCGTAATGCTAGACTATCCAGCAGTATGCAGTGATCATCCATGTATTTATTTGTTAAATTAATATTGAAAAACCTAGTTTGGAAGAAGAGCCCAATGATATATGATGCACTTACAAGTACAGCTTCCAAGAGCCTAGACAACATGCTAGGATGAAGAAGAAAGTGATTATCTTTGTCACATCCGCCTGTAGTGGCGTTTTATCCTCTAATGTGGAGGTTAAAGACACTTCCTGGTCTTTTGTTGCAGCTTCATGTTTAGAGGACTGTGCAGTTAACCTCAGTAGTCTTTTGTGTTACGTGCTTTCTTTGCTTATCCACGCTGGTGGCTAGACAACTGGTTGGAGAAAGGAATCTTGTCTGATGTGTGTGTGTGTATCATTCAACACTTGCTTTGTCTTCATTGTCTGGATAAATTCCACACTTAAACTGACCTTCAAAGATGTCACAGCAGCCCAAGCACTAATCTCTTTGCGTGCCTATTTTCTATAGGTAGATTTTTGTTAGGCTACCTTACAGTGCTCCCAACAATAGCCTCAGCTATATGTTGCCCCTTGAGGCTGCAAGTCTAAGCAGGCTTACTCAAAAGCAAGAACTGGTTCTTTATACAGCACTACAGGCATGCCAATGTTTGTAGTAACCATGGTTGAAGACTGGCTGCAGACTCATCAATGCCTGCATTCCTTGAGGTGTTCGAAGATGCACTTCTCTCCGAACCAGCTGTGTGTGCTGATTTGGTTTGGTCCAAAATGTACTGCAGGGTCAGGGTCTTTTTAACGGTTTGAAAGTCCTTATTTTGAAAATGGTGATCTGTTGCTAAGTACGACCCTCTGTGCTTCTTTGTCTGGCCCTTGCAACTCTCCTTGAGCCACACCCTTCACTAGCCCTGCTTTTCATGCCAAGTAGTTTTTGCTGGCTGGGATGTGTCTTTAAACTCTGGTAATGCCTCTTCCCTGCCCGGAGGGAGAATAGAAAGGGGTGGGCATAGAACTTGGCCTACTGCGCAAAGCTAAATTTTACTTTCATTGCTCTGCCCACTTTGGGTTCTGCCCTCAGCCCATCCCAGCAACATCACAGTTCAAGCCAAGGTTTGGAGTATTGCTGGTGAAAAGTGTGGTGTGAGGCCCAGAAAGCAGTCCTCAGGTGTTCCCCTGCCTTGGGCTGTGTCCATTTTGTAACTCAAAGAGTATTTAATTTGATAAAGTGAAGGGCTCTCCTCCTTTTCCTAATTAATCCCCCCATCAAACTGCAGGAACATTTTTAGCTTTAAAATGGTCACAATCCTTAAAACTGTATAGCTTCCTGGATTGGTGGGGGAGAGAGAATTGGGTTGTGGGGCAAGTGCATATGCCTCAGTTCTCATTCTTTCAGCCTCAGACAGTTTATCCTAAAAGGTAGTGTGTGTATACTTATTTAAAGAGTAATTGTCACCTCTCCTTCAGGTTCATGTAAGCTGCTAGTAGAGACTTGATCACACCAATTTTGTTGTCCTTCAAGTGATGCTGTTGCCCTACATTCCGCGTCTTCTGGAGGGCAGTAAGCATGCTCATTCCTCTGGCTTTTTTTAATTGTACAAACTGATCATTTTTTCTGCCTATCTCGAATCTTGCCAAATATACAGAAACTGCTACCTTGTATGTGGTTAGCCACTGTGGGCTACCTCATATGTTTTGCTGCATGGGACCACAAAGTCCAGTATTGGATGGAACAAGGAGGAGCTCAAAATGTAGTGTAGCTCTGACTTGCTTCCAAATTATTAAGTACAGGAACACTGAAGTTTGATACTGGGAGGAGTGGTAGTGATGACCATGTGATATGTAAATGGATTGCTGTGTTGTCAGTTTACCTCTGATTTGTCTTCTGTACATACTGGTGTGACTTGCAGAATTTTCTTGACTTGACTGATAAGCAGATTTGAGAGCTTTTGGTACTCACCAGCAGAAGCAGAGTTGGCTCATGCTGCAATTTTCAGTGCATGGCGGTATGCTTCACTGTCACACTTTAGCCACTAAGCAAAGGAAAGAAGGGTTGTAGTGGGTGGGGTGGGGTGGAACAAAAATACTACGTACCCATCTTCATTGAGGTGTGAATCCTGTAACACTGGCTGCATCAGTTTTCTGATTTATTTATTTTTAAACCATTGTCACCCCAGTTAATAGAACTGTGGTTGTTGAATGTGGGTTATGTATATGATAACTGTTGGGCTTGCAGAGGCACACACATCTCAGATGAAATATCAGATCATCATCAGGTCACTTTATGTGTGGAGGAAGGGAATGCCTATATTGAAAGACCCCAAAGCCAGTAACTGCTTATGCTCTTCTCTTGCTGGATAAGGATAAATTGGAGTCCTCCCTTAGACAGTCTTAGAAAAATATCAAACATGTGACAACATACAAGGCCTGAATTACAGCCGAGTAGCAAAGACAAATGCACTCACCAACAGAGGGCAATACTGCACTTTTGTATTGTTTTAATTGCTGCTTCTATATAAGTGGTACTCCTATTTATATTCAAATACCTTCAGTAGTTTCCTATTTAAGACTGCTCTGAATTGTTATCACCCCCCATACCACAATGAAACTTGAGAATCAGTTTCCCTAAATGCTGTCCAGTTTGATGGGGGAGAATATGAACTTGGGGGATTCCTTTCTCAAATCAAAATTAGTGCGAGCATGTTAGCAATGGCTTGTTGTCCACTTTTAACTATTTCATAGTCAGTGTTAGAAATTAACCAGGTACTTTTTGCGACTGGCACGGGTTCAATAGTGACCACATGGAGATCTCTGGATGACAGGCTGGTGACTGACATCTTCACCTGGCTTGGCCCCTCCAGCTTTCTTAAGCACGCAAGAAGAGCTTATTTACTGCCTTTCCATCCCACCTTTTTCTCTAGGAGTACACAGTTCACCCCATCCTCAGTTAATCCCTATAATGAACCTGTGAGGTAAGTGAAGAGGCTGTGACTTGCCCAAGGTCACTCGGTGAGCTTCAGGGTTCAAATCCCCACTCAGTCATGATCGCCCAGGTCCAAGTCCGATACTCTAACCACTACACCACACTGGCTTCCTAGAATACTTCTGCTATGGAGCAGCTACTTAAGTACATAAATATGGAGAAAGGAAAATGTCAGTTAGAGAAGGATCTGAAATCTTGCCCTTGAAGCTTGAATTTGTTTTATACTGGATTGTTTTATTTGGTGCTTTAATGTTTTTTTCTTTAAAATATAAAGCGTTATAGAAATGAAATTCAGAATAATAATCCACACTGTTGCAGGGTGGGGATGACACCTAGATATACCGTTGTGGCTGTAACAGCCACATAATTCTTTCCAGGAAACAGTGAAGGGATACCACATTGAGTAGGCTTTGGGATGAGGGGGAACTCTGATGTAATGAATTTATGAGCTGCTTGAAACTGCTGCTTTTATTAACTATATTGAGATAATTATTTTTGAATTTGTGTTTGGGGGCTGTAAATGTTATAAACTACCCTAAGGCCTTCTGGCAAAGGGTAGTAGATCTCTTAATAAGCTGAATACCAACCATGTTGCTTTTAGGGGTGAATTATGCCCCTTCCTGTTAAAAAAATACATTTGTTGTTTGACTCCTTATGAAGTAATCACCTTTGTCTGATGCAATGGCGTGCATAAATGGTTACACTAGAGAAAGATGCTTAAGTGATGAGTGCAGAACATGAAATCAGTAGAGAATTACTGTATCAGATTTCATTGCCATTTTGTATTTCAATTTTTTTTTTGTAACCACAAAGACTTGAGGATGTGAACATTGTCCTCATTATAGAAGCCTAGTTTGCCTCTTAAAATTAATTTTGTACCATTTTACTCTTTGGCCTACCAATTACATTGAAAGACAAGGTTTATGTCGGTTATATGTTATGTTGAACACTGAAGGTTTAAATAAAAATGAAAGCTATTAAGTATGTCCCAAGTTTCTGGAATTATTTCATTTTCAATGAACACATCACTCATGCAGTCTAAAGAAACCACACACATCAACCTATTACTAAATTCCTAAAATTGAAGGAGTGAAGCTGTATAGAACACTGGTATTCAACTTGAGAGTCAGAAGTTACCAACAGGAATGGACACAGCTGGCAAATCTGAACTCCTAGCCACAGAGAATACTTGTGCCCCTAATGTTAGCTGAGCAAGATGCCCAACTTGGCTGCAGCCTATTCATTCATAGGCCTAGCTCAGATGCAAGGAGCCTCTGGCCTTCCACATTTTGCTGAACTGCAACTCCCATCATCCCTGGTCATCTAGAATCCTAGGATTGTAGAGAGGAGGCCATAAGGGTCATCTAGTCCAACCCCCTGCGATGCAGGAAAATCTCTCATGCTCTACTGACAGAGTTATGCAACATCTGCCATTCATGCTGGGGATGGTCCAAGTTGGAAGTTCAGCATCTTCTGGGGAGCAATGTTTCCCCACACCTGGCCTACTTCTTAGCCATGTGCAGAACACAACTACTAAACCACACTCAGGAGGTTCCCCCACTAAAGCTTGTTAGTGTTAATATTAATGTGGAAGTCTGTTCAATGAGAGTTGCAAGGGAGGGGGGCAGCTTTTCTGGTTAAGGTGGGGCAAGGGGGTGGATGACATTTGCCCCAGGAGACTGGCTGTTTAATAGGATGCTTGAGTTGGTCCTGCCTCTCGAGTCCAGCAAAGAAATTAAAACAATCCACGTTGCCCTGAAAAGAATAGCAGTTACACCTTTTGGAGGTGGCTTTTAGGCAGAAAGCTAAACTATTGCCACATGCTAAGAACAGCATTGCCAAGTTCCAGCCATTTGTTTCTTTGACAGCAAATATAATTTCACCAGCTACATACAGGTTTTTCCTGTTGTATCACTCAAGAATGACTTCTACCACTGAAGGAATTTTCCCTGCTGCCATCTGGAAAAATTTATAGTACCCTCAGGTTCTGGATTTGGAAATCCTTTTCGCACCGAAGACATCCCCCGTCCCCAAACCTACCTACAGGTTCCATTTGTTGGACCCAGTTTTTGTTAACCACTTCCAGTTTTTCTACCATTCTTCTAAAGACACACCAGCCAAGACCAGCAGCAGTTCAGAATGAAACCACAGCTCTGCATTAGGTTAGCAGTTAGAGGGGGGAATGTATGAAACAACCCCCAAGCCATCTGCCTTAATACCTGGTGCTACAGCTTATTCCACTGAAGGCACAGCTGTAGGGGGCAAAGCCTCTTGGAAAAAAACAACACAGTGGAAGAGGCCGTGCATTAGATGATAACTGTAAAAAGAGAACTCCATTTGCTTTGCCTTTTATAGGACCATTAAGAACGTGATTGCTTCAAAACACATTCTTTAAAATTAGCACCCATACAGGCTCGAGCCCAGCTACTGTGCAAGCTTTAACAAGAAAGTTGCCTTGACTTATTAAATCCCACACAAGAGTGCCGCTTAAACAGATCTTTAATTTTCAGTACAGCTGAAAGTGAAGTCTCTGCGCCAGAGAGCCCAAAGACTACAGTTCTTGACGTCTCTTCCCAGTAATGTACAACCAGGAGGACACGGATAAGGGGGAGGAGGAGAAAAAAAAACATGCAATCACAAAACAATGATCAAACTCTAAGTACGTCATGAGGTTTGGTCCCAAACGAAAAAAAAAACCAAAAAACATTGAAACATAATTAATCCAATTACTGCAAACACAGCTTCTCTGAGTAAAGTTAAAGATATTGCATTTGTAGTGTGGCGTGTGCTTTCGCCTTCAGCGAACCAGCGGAGCTTGCTTGAGTGAAATCAGCACCGAGCGCATGCGGGAAACATCCTTTGCCTGCTTACTTGACTTGGGGTTAAAGTCACAGAGCCGAGCCACACGTTCCCACTCAGTGCCTGGGGAAGATTCGTCAACATCGTTCACAAAGGCTTCTTCAGCTGCCCTAGAAGCAATGCAGTGCAATGTTTGATTTCATCCGTGGACATTTCCTGCCCCCAGGAGCCCCTTGCTTCCTGGAACCCATCCCTTGCCCCTACACACAATGGCCTTCAAGTCAACTGTAGCACCTTGAGGACTTCCCCCACATCATCCTTCCCAAAAAGTCCTGACAAGGGAGATGGGGTAAGCGAGTCAGGCCCACAGGACCGGAGAAGCCAAGTAAAATGTTGGAATACAGGTTTTTAATTTAAGCGAACAGTATAAACCCAGCCTTGAACTACAAGGTACCTTCATGATGCTGTTAAAGGGTACACCGGCTATGTATAGCGAGGGAGACTGGGACTGCCACAAAATCAAGGTATGCAGTTTATGTAATCGGAGCCCAAAAGGGTGGACTTTACATGCAAAGGTCCCTGTGCAAACATGACATCATTCAATGCACAGAATTCAGATTAACTGGTAGGGTCAGGCAAGATTCCAATCTCCTTATCATCCTCAAGTTTTGGATAGGGCACACATTCTTTGGGGAGGGGAGCGCTAACCATCCCGATTGAGTATGCTAGGAATTTGTACTAAAAACGGCCCTTAAAGTTTTCAAATGCCACCATTTCCAAGGCTCACAAAACCATAGTGTAAGAGAGTATATGACAGCATTTCCAGTGCTATGGTGAAGCAGCAGAAGAGTCACAGGCCTCATGCTTGTAAGTGCTATGGACTTGATGGTATCGGTTGGAGCAGGAGAGATCAACAAAAGGTCAGCTCAGAGGATAACTTTGCCTATTCCTCCATATGCACAGTTGTGCTCAGTGGACATCTCTGTAAGAATCTATGTTCTCCTTCCAACACTGGTGCACTGCTAACCGTATTGCATGAACAAAATGATTCCCACCCCCAACGGCTAGTTAAAGCAAACAGTGATGTCCTGGATTTCACACATGGGCGGATGCCGTGAGCACCCTAATTATGGGAGAGGAAAGAGGATGACTTCATCTACTCCAACAAGCAGTATAGAAAAGAAGCAATGATGATGGATCCCATGAGGTTAAGCACAGTTCACAAGGATGATTGTATTTTACAAACACCACTGATGACGAGGGGGTCACTACAACACTGCTATTTCATGGGACAAGACACTTAAGGGGCAGTGAAGAATTTACTTAACTGTTCTAGGCTGTAGCAAGGATGGTTTATGTTTGTGCTTAAAGGTGAAGAGAAACAAAAAGGAGAGTTTAAGTCAGATATAGAAAATGAAAATGAGCATAATGCAGATGATAAGTAAGCTGGCCAGACATGCACTTCTTGAAGCACCGTCTACAGTCAGGAAAATATGCCACCCATGTTATCCTGCAGCAACGGCACTGCAAAATTTTCTCCCCCACTGGCTATGGGAAACAAGTCCTTCTGCATTAACAGAAAAGGGCAAACACCACCTGTGAGTCCAGCATTTCACAAGTCCAACACTATTCTAGGTAACTGTCAAACCAAATTTCCACCAGTAGGGGGGTGGGCTTTAAATACAAGACACGAAACCGAAACTTGCATGCAAGAACCATCTGCCTCTTCAGGTGCTGTCATGAATCTCTCCTGGTGGACCAGACAGGCTGTGAAACAGGAAGGATCTGATGTATAAGAGGTCACCAGTTTGATCTGTTTTTCCCAATGGGTCATTTAAGTAGGGCCATGTCAATCAAATAAAGCTTGCCCCCCATGAAGTGGGAGGCAGAGCAACTTCTTCCGCCTCCTGATCTTGTCACTCGGGTGACGGCTTTCAAAAACAAAACAAGCAACAAGGGCACTCTGTTGCTCTTGCTCTTTTTCATTGCTTGGAGCAGCCTTCCCTAAATTTGGGTCCCCGGATGTTGCAGGACAGCAACTCCTGTTATCCCCAGCCATTGGTCATGCTGACTGGGGATGACAGGTTTTGTAATCCATCAACGTATCAGGAGCCAAGGCTGGGGAAGGCTGGCTTAGAAGCATTGCCACTATTTGGCAAGGCAACAGCTCTGCCTCCTATGACGATCCTACTCCTCAGTCTTGACTAGCACTAACCAGCATAGGGACCATCACCTTCTTAGTATGTGCACTGCAGGGTGGAAGACTTCCTAATTCAGAGCACCAACCAACCAAGAAACATCACATATGCAAGCAACTCCTAGTACGGAAATGGTCATCCTGTAGATTTGAGGTTGGTATAGAAGAATATCAGCCAAATGAATCTAATAATAGAGTAAAAAAAGTCTAACTTCCAGAAATAGAAAGATACTGGTTATTTCTTCTCTATATGCAGTGCAACAAATCTGACCTATTCATGTAGTATATAGCAGTCCTACCATACTTCATGCCAACATAATTGGCATTTTAATCAATTAATTTGATAAAACGCATCCAAGCCCTCTGCACTCCCTACTGTCTCCTATCCTGTGTTTTATATACTACTTACTGCTCATCAAGCACAGCTTTTTAAAGCTATTATAGCACACATGCAGCTCTGAAGTTGGACATGCTCCTGGCACCCAACTTTATATGGCCAGATTTCTAAACTGCGCAATATGTTGCTGTTTAGCACCTAGCTGCTGGCACACAGAAATAACCAAGCACTGGTTCTTCCAATCTTCAGATTTCCAAATACCTGTCGGCTTAATTTAGTTGGGGAAAATCTCAACTGCGCTTTGTTAAGAGGCATTTCCTTTCCAACATACCTTTGACAGCTCCCTTTCAGGCAGACCCACTTCCTACAAGACTTACAGAACTCAGCAGTGTGACTTAGCAGCAAGCAATGTTCAATCCTACCATTTTATTTCAGCCACAGCATGGATGGCCAACTCCCATATAGCAACAGAAACCATGCTGTTCTCTCATCAGCTGTCAGACTAGGCAGGGGCTGGCAAGGTTTCCCTAGCCTGGGCTGGTTCACTCCTGCGGAAATTGCTCTGTGGGCCGGGTTGCGTCTGTACAGACATGCTTTCTAGCGTCTGCACATGCACAGATGTGATTTCCGGCACTGCGGAAGCAAGTCCCTGCTCCGCACTGTGCCAGTTTAGTGCAGCGTGTGGGGACTTGCTGAGCGGTGGCTCAGTTCGGGGGTGGCTCGTGGGTTGTTCAAACAACCCCCGTGGGCCGCTTGTGGCTCATGGGCCACAGGTTGCCAACCCCTGGACTAGGAAGTAAGTCTGTTTTGCAGCACAATCTACGTCCTTTTATAGATTGTCAGGCTCTAATCAAATCTGTGCCACCCTGAAATTAAAGTCTTCAGCATTTTATTCAAAAGCCAAATGAGGAAAAGATTAGCTGTGGGACATCTCTCCTTCCAGCTTAGGAAGCCCTTCTTCCTTCTTTCAGTTTTACTTGTAAACTTTCATTATACTCTCGATTAAAAGTTGGTAGGACAGCCAAGGGTCCCATGAACTGCTTCATGGACCAGATGTGGCTGCAAAGATGCCAGATGGCCATCACTGGGCTTCAGTATTCCTTCCTACTTTATCACCACCACTAAATAGGCCTTTCCATCTTATGAATGAAAGCTGTACTTGCCCTGCCCCACACCTTTCCCACATCCTGGATCCTTGCTATTTGCTCTCTTGCAGAACGTGCCTCTCTGCCCCAAGTTGTTTGTTCTCGGGACGCTTTGAGAACAGTAAGCCTCACAGATCAGAAGTGCTAACTGAAGCTGATGGAGAATGGTTCAAACGAACGAACAAAACAGTAGTTAGGCAACATACACATAACCAATCATGTCAGCGAAGGGTTGTTTGAAGAAAGCTTCGTCTGCAACCCTAGGTGGCAAGGTGGTCCACAGAAGAGGCAAGCAGGCAGGAGAGAAAAAGAGAAGAATAAGCAGAAGGAAAAAACAGCTGTAGTCGTATTAGGTTTAATATATTAAAACATGCAACAAGACCTTAGAAATATTAAGAAATTCCCAGGCAGGAAAAATATTAAGAAAA
The DNA here is from genome assembly GCF_951804945.1 of Podarcis cretensis. NCBI lineage: Eukaryota > Metazoa > Chordata > Lepidosauria > Squamata > Lacertidae > Podarcis > Podarcis cretensis. The sequence continues at coordinate 5,528,756 of NC_137187.1, forward strand.
TGGTTTAAGCATCGTTAAAAGGATGCTCTGGTCCAGAGCAGGTACAAGGTACAATGACATACCATAATTTTCATACTGAGAGTCAGACTCAACCACACCACCCCTCCCAGCCCAGACCTTCCTTATTACAGGCGCACCAATGCAAACCAAGGCACTCTGCTTGTAACTACTGAAATAGATTTGTAAACTGTGACTCACTAGGGCCCTGGGTTTGCATTAGGCATTTGTGTTAGTGATTTGGTTAAGGCCAAGAAAGGAAGAGAATTGCGCCAGAAAGCAAACGAGCGGTACAGGCAAACATGATGTCTGCACCAGCAAACTGCCCTGTGACATCTGTGCTCTGTCATGTCGTCCCCCATTTTAAACAGTTCGCATATTTGTACAAGTTTCAAAACTGCAGCACTGCGAAACTTAGCTAAGTAAGAGACAAGTTCAGTTTTCTGTCTTAAGAGCCTAGCAATTAAGGGAAGAAATACCGTACTTTTCCATGTATAAGACCAGGGTTGTTTTTTTACTAAAAATGTTTAAAAAGGGGGGGGGGGTAGTCTTATACATGGGGGCATGTTATACATGGAAAAATACAGAAATCCTTAATTCTGTGACCAATCCAAGGTAACTGAATGCTATAGGACTTTTTGGGGGGGTGGGGTGATATTTTATTAATCTGTTAAGAAACAAAAAGTGGGGGGAAATAAGAAGAAATGCAGAAATAGGACTTCTGAACTATCCTACACAGGAATTTATTAGTATTAATTTGAATTATTGGTCACAAGAAGGAAGGAGGTCTCTTCTAGATTTGAGAGTTGGTTCTTAAGATAAAAGGCAGTTAGCCGTTCATAGAAAGTCGGGGGGGGGGGATGAGAGGGGGAAAAGGACAGAACAAATGATCAGCTAAGTGCAATAAGAAGACAAAGACCAGGCTACCTCCCTGCTAATTTATACCATCATCAGATTTTGTCCTACAAAATCTCCTCCTCTAAGATACTCCCACCCACAATATCTTGAGTCAATACACCGCAAAGTACACTTAAGCTCAATTAAATGAGTGGCCTGCTTACTACTTCTCAGGGAGCCCTACAATAGAGTATCGTATTTTTCGTCCTATAGGCCGCACTGGACCATAGGACGCACCTCGGTTTTTTTTTGGGGGGGGGGAAATGAATAAAAAAAATTTATTCCCCCCCCCAGCCGCGGCTGCCGCCCCAAGCCTTGCACACACCTGCCTGAAGCACGGGGCACCCTCCGGAGGGCTCCGCGTGCTTCGGGCTGCAGGCTGCTGCCCCAAGCCTTGCGCACCCGGCGGGAACTCCCGCCGGGTGCGCAAGGCTTGCGCATAGCTTCCTGAAGCCTGGAGAGCGAGAGGGGCCGGTGCGTACTGACCCTTCTGGCTCTCCAGGCTTCAGCGAAAGCCTGCATTCGCCCCATAGGACGCACACACATTTCCCCTTCATTTTTGGAAGGGAAAAAGTGTGTCCTATGGGGCGAAAAATGCGGTATTTATTTTGTTAGTTGATTTATAAAGGAGGCCTTCAGCAACAAACATGCAAAAAAAGGCTCTCAGGGCAAGACACACTGAATACAACTATGTATTCGTCTTCTGCTGAAGTCTCACTGGTTCCGCCAATTTCCATTGGCTGAGGACACCCAGTGGATTTTGCCTGAGTCCTAGTGAATCATTGCTGCCATTATTATGCGTCCAAGCATACGGCTTGAGAAGAAAGCCCAGACAATGCCAAGTGTTTTAAATTAATACTGGCATAAAACTGGCAAAACAATAGGGCTCTACACTGGCTTCCCCAGGACTAATCACCATTAGAGTTCTAACTCCTCTTTTGAGACATGCTCAAAGATTTGGCTACACCCTGCAATTTTTTCTTTTACTCATTCTCTTTGAAAAAGACTTTTGCCCTGAAGAATCACAACTACTACAGAAATAAGCCCCTTTAATAAAAAGAGGATTACTACACAGCATGGGAGGCTGTTGAGCAGCTTGTGTGGCCTAGTTTCATGATCGTGTTGAATTGCACGATAAAGCCTGTTCACCTTGCTGGCATGAGAAACCGCAAGTATTCTGAATTCAGCATGTTACCTTTTCCTTTTCCAGACTTGCCATGGGCAGAGTTTTTTTTTTTAAGGACACATGGGAAAGAACAATGTAGCTCTTAGAAGGGCTGCTTAGCATCATAATACAGTGGTACAGTGGGGCCTCGCAAGACGAAATTAATTCGTTCCGCAAGTTTTTTTTTCTTGCGAGTTTTTCGTCTTGCGAAGCACGGTTTCCCATAGGAATGCATTGAAAATCAATTAATGCGTTCCTATGGAGACCGCTTGACAGGCTGGAGGTGCGGAGAAGGGCTTTTCTCCGTACCGCAGGCCTTCAGGACAGGTACGGGAACAGAGGGGAAGGCGCGCAGCGCTTCTCCTCTGTTCCCGGGGCTTGCAGTGGGAGGAGGGTTTTTCCTCCCCACGCCAACATTCAGAACAGCATTCTGAAAGTTGGCGGTGGGAAGGAAAACCCTCCTCCCACCGCAAGTCTTCAGGACAGCCATCCGAAGGCTGGCGCGGGGAGAAGGTCTCTCCGCCCCACCGCCAGCCTTCGGAGCAGCCATCCCAAGGCTGGCGGCGAGAGGAGGTCTCTCCGCCCCACCGCCAGCCTTCGGAGGAGGTCCGAGGACAGTGGGGAAGACGCGCTGCGCTTCCCCGCTGTCCCAGAGATTTCCCTATGGGCTTTCGTCTTGCGAAGGAAGCCCATAGGGAAATTCGTTTTGCGAAGCGCCTCCAAAACGGAAAACCCTTTCGTCTGCTGCTGCTGCTGGCTATTGTTTCCGGGCTATTGTTTCCGGGGTGCCTGCATCAATCAGAAGCTGTGCCTTGGTTTTCGAACATTTTGGAAGTCAAACGACGTCCGGAACAGATTAAGTTTGGCGCTTATTGTTTTTGGTATTTATTGTGTTTTTGTTTTTGAGGCTTTTTCAGTTAATTTGTTTTTGTGACTGTGTGGAACCCAGTTCAGCTACTGATTGATTGTGCGACTGCAGAAATCGATAAAAGGCCCTCATCTAAACAATGACTATCATCAGTGCAGGTAAGAATTTTTTTTAATTTTAATCATCTACAATACTGTCTTATTTATTTTATAGTGTAGTACATTGATTATTGCTTTCATTTTATGGATCTATGGTCTTGTTAGAAAGTAAAATTCATGTTCAATTGCCGTTTTAGGGGTTGTTTTTAAAAGTCTGGAATAGATTATAATCTGTTCTGCATTACTTTCTATGGGAAAACGTCCCTTGGTTTTGGAACGCTTTGGTTTTGGAAAGGACTTCCAGAACGGATTAAGTTTGAGAACCAAGGTACCACTGTACTTCTTTTGCCTTCCCCATTATTGTACAAGGAATATGCCATTCTTAACTTGCATGTTACAGGGTTCTGCCGATACAAATAGCAGCATGTCGTAACCAAGGTCTGATCTTCGGGAGCGGTACCCACAGGACTCTGGCAACAGTCGGGCTTATCCATAAGGGATCCAGTGCAGGCACAATGGCAACTCCCTGCAAATCACAACAAACCTAACCTTGGGAATAACCGCTTCCTTGCCATTTCTGTCCAAGGGAAGGGGATTCCCTCCACAGGCCTCACCCATCATTTAGTGAAATAACTGCACCAAAGTTAAAAATGGCAAGCAATGGAAGGGAGTGGTTGAGGAATTCACACAAGAGAGGGGAGGACATAGGGGTGGGTATTCTGGAGGCTGGCTTCCCACTTACTATTTATGGTTTGCAGGGGGCCAACACCATGCTGGCACTGGGCCATACACCAGAGAATGCCATCTGGGCTGCAGCTGATCCACAGCCACCTGCCAGTCCCCTCCACAAAAAAGCTGGCAAACCCTCCTTACCTATTGTTCACTTTCGTTTTCTGTAGCTGCTCGTCTTGTCTCGCATACCATTCCTCCAACTCCTTTATCGCCTTCTCTTTCCACTCTGCTTCTTGCTTTCGAGAGTTTGCATCTTTTAAAACAGAGGCAGACGAGAATGAACGGACATTTGCTCTCAGAGCTAAATATAGCTAAGATTCTGAACTATAAGTAGGCAAAGGCTTTGGGAGGCAGGGAGCTGCTGGAGGGCGAAGAGTCACCACACTAGCAGAAACCAGTCAGCTTGATATCCGAAATGCTCCTGGTGTTGACAGTAACAGTGTTGGATTAAAGGGCTGTTGGAGCAGGGACAGAGGGGTTCAGTGGTTTGAATCCAGAGATAAGCATTAGCTTCAGGTACACAAGCTCAACTGGTAGCACAAGTTTGACTGTTCTGTCTCCATTTCCCAAATTCTCCATGTAATTTTGCAAATGTTCACCAGACTGACCAACACCCACAGCAATTCTTAACCACTTAACTCTGCTCTCATTTGTTCTTTCTTTTTTTAAAAAATGAGAAGTCCCTAGCCCCTTCGGTTGCAAGAGTTGCTTGAATTTATGGGCAGACAGAGGACCCGTTGACTAAGATTGCCAGGGGTCATGTACGGAAGGGGGAACTGGTGCTCCCCCTAGAGGCTGGTAGACTCCCAACTTCCACGGTCAACGGTTATGGATGGTGTTGGAGTCTAGCATCATCTAGAGCAGGGGTAGGCAACTTAAGGCCTGGATGCAGCCCAATCGCCTTCTCAATCTGGCCGGTGGACGGCCCTGGAATCAGCGTGTTTTTACATGAGTAGAATGTGTCCTTTTATTTAAAATGCATCTCTGGGTTATTTGTGGGGCCTGCCTGGTGTTTTTACATGAGTAGAATGTGTGCTTTTATTTAAAATGCATTATTTGTTGGGGATAGGAATTCATTCATTATTATTTTTTCAAAATACAGTCCGGCCCCCACAAGGTCTGAGGGACAGTGGACCAGCCCAAGGCTGAAAAAGGTTGCTGACCCCTGATCTAGAGGGCTGCAGGTCACTCAGCCCAGGTTAGGAGTTCAGGACACTAAAGCTGGCTTTGTCAATGCAACCCCTCCCTCATAACTGGCAGAAGGAGAAATATACAAGATAGGGGTAACTATATACATTTGCATTAATTTCCAGGAGTATGAGTTAACTACAGGCAAGAAATTTGATTGTGTACTCTGCTTACCCAACGCTGTCCATAGGAAGCTATACATAAGGCAATAAGGAATCAGGCTTCTCTCCTGTGTTGAAGCAGGGCACTAAAAGTTAAAACGGGCCATTATGGCAAAAGGAGCTACAGAAGGGAAAGGCAACGGAGAGTCTGACGATGACCAACAGTCTCCAGAATCTTTCTCATCTAGTCCCTAGTGCAGGTCCCAGTGCTGAGGCTGTTCAGACAAGGTGTCCTATGCAAATTGCAAGCAGAGGGCAACAGAACTGCAACAGAATCGCTAATAGATTTTTCCTCTTATGTGCAAAAGTGAGGGAGGTGCATTCAAGGAGATCCCAACCAATTCTGCTATTCACACTGGGATGGCGGTCAAACCGGCCCTTGGCTGCATCTCAGAACAAGGGATGCTCTTTAGGTCTTGTCAGAAGCTAGGGGTAGAAGAGTGCATGTTCCTTGGCCCTTACCAAGTACTTCTAGACGCTCCAGCTGCTCTTCTCTCCATTTGCGGATGCTCTCTGGTTCTGTCTGCAAACGATCGGCTTGCGAAATAGCTGCATAGCAGTCCGTCGGACCGTTGCTCTCCTTGAACCACACAAAAAAGATCAGTCATGTTATGATAGCCATTGGATAAAAATGCAGTTCCTTAAAATAGTGCTACTTTTGTAGTAAAAAACTTTAAAAATTAGCAGGATCTAAGAGTGAAGAGATTTAGAGGACAGTCAAGTTTGAGCAAAATGACTAGTGCATGGAGACTGCCATAAGACATCAGCTTCAAATGAAGGGTGGGGGGAACGTTTTAAACAAGGGCAGAAAACAGGGTTTCTGGCTGGTCTTTAAGAAAAAGAGCTACCTGCCTCAACTGCTAGTCCAGACTACCTACCTACCTATATGAAATAGTAAACCTACATTGCCTCCACTCCTAATTAACAGATTAGAATCAATTCTTGTGTCAGCAACCATCACAATACTAGCCTGTAGGAGCTACCTGGCCTACACCCCTGCAACAATTAATGTGTAGGGAGCAGGAAGAGAAAAAAGTACCCAAGGAACATGTCAAACTGACATATTGATGAGTCTTTTTCCTCCTACCCATCCCACAACACTGGTTACCCATCACCTGTTTTACAGCGTCAGCGATATTCAGAAGACTGTTGTTTTATAGCAGGGTTTCCGAAACTTGGGTCTTCAGCTGGTTTTGGACTACAGTTCCCATCATCCCTGATCACTGATCCTGCTACCTAGGGATGATAGCTGTAGTCCAAAAAAACAGCTGGAAACCCAAGTTTTGGAAACTGTGTTTTATAGAATGCACCAAGACAAGACAAGTTACAGATAGGTAGCCATGTTGGTCTGCCATAGTCAAAACAAAAAATTCCTTCCAGTAGCACCTTAAAGACCAACTAAGTTAGTTCTAGGTATGAGCTTTCGTGTGCATGCACACTTCTTCAGATACACCATATTATCTAACAATTCTCTCCAAAATACAAAGTGATGGAAGAAAATAAGCAGCTGATACAATAAATCCCTAGTTCATGTTGGATTTTCCCTACTATTATTAAGTTTGATGTCACTGATCTTTAACAACCACCCATACTAGTTAGGCTGCACTGCTTCCCCAAATCCAGACTTTTAGAGGGTTACATCTGCTGCTTTAAAAGGACAAATTCAGACAGATATATGACACCCTTGCTGCCGAAACACCAACATACTTTGGTGTGCCAGACTAGCGGGTGGCAAACCCAGGTTCAACTCTCCATTCAGCCATGGAGCTCACTGGGGCAAGCTTGGGCCTCAATAGGTTGGTGTGAGGATATAACAGGGAGGGGAAGAACCATATATGCCACCCATAGTTTCTTGGTGGAAAGGTGGGGTACAAATATAGCAAAAAAGAAAATAAAGTAGAAAAAGAAAAACATGCACTTGTAAACACACTGAACATGTGCCAAGCACAGCTTCCCAAAATGGAAAATGCACATTTTAAAATCCATTTTTTGTGGCAGAAGCAGGCAACTGGCACCCCATCTAAGGACTTCCTGATTAATTCCCTACTCTACCCGTGCTTTAAGGCACCTCTGCTTCTTTCCCTTCCATGTAGACAGAGGCAAGAGATGACCTCTTCCCACGAGGACAGTAATGGAAGCCTTTAGAGCTCTTCCTTTCATCCACCTCAGTTGCTCATTCTTGGGTGTGTGGGCTGTGGAGAGGCAGATGAGGACTGACAGTGCTTTTAATCCACAAAACCCTTTGCCTGGCCCTTCTACCCTTGTTCAGTTAAAGAATGGGCTTGTTGACCTTTGCCAACTCTGGCATGTAGGAGGCAAACACCATTACGGCAATCGAGCGCAAATCTGCTGACAGTCTGGATGGGAGCAAAAGCCAGAGAATAATGAAACTCTTTATCGGGAGAGTCATCCAATAACTAGAGTTGCTTTAAAGCTCATTTCACTTCCATTTACCTGGTAGACATCACCGTTCGTCACCCCGTCAATTGAATCTGCAGAAGAAGAAGAATTCATCTGCGTTAGCTTTCTTTTCTTTTTACAAGAAAGTGTTTTTACAGACAATAACTGCAATTCAAAGAGTATGTAAGGAGGGGAAAGACTGGAGGGTTTTTACATAGCTGCAAGGACACAGGCTTCAGGCACTCTCTCAACAGAGAATTGGAAGAGGATGGTGTAGACTGGAGGCAAACAAGAGGCAGAAAAAACCTGTTCCGAGGCTCATCCAGAACACACTTGGCGATCCTGGGGGAAGCTGTTACTTTCAACCTCGCCCCCAACACCCTGCCCTTGCTGCAATATAATATTGGACTCTACAAGGTTATTGTAAAAAGCAACTGACAGTTGTGGTTATGAAGCACCTGGAATGCTTTAGCACTAGCATTCAGTTTGAAGGCAGAAAAGATTCTCTGCTCAGTTCTTATAAGCTATGCAACAGGGATAGCCATCCTGGTGCCCTCTAGATCAGGCACAGGCACATTTTGCACCTGGTTTTCGACCACTTGCGACAAAGTGAAGATGCCCGGGTGCCAGGATAGCACCATCTGGGGATCATTGGATCTGGACTGTTTTCACACACTAATACCCCATCCTGTAGAATTCTATCAGTTATATTTTAAGTGCACAATAAAAATGGATTTCTGGAACCAAATTCCTTTTTCCTGTGCTGCCTAAACAGCAGCAGCCACAATTAAGAAAAAGTAGTTGGAATGGGTCAATATATATGTGGACTGTCCCTGGATCAAGTGACTTTTCTTCTTTAAGTACTCAAAGCTCTTAAGCTGGCTCAAGGTTGTCATCTGAACTAGCCAGATGTTTAACTGAGAATCAATCGCAGTCAGTCCATTGCCCCAAAATGGCAACTAGACCTTCCATTTTGGCAACTCTACCTTTGGTTTAAGGGGCCATTTGGCACCTAGCACACATATATATATATATATATATATATATATATATATATGTGTGTGTGTGTGTGTGTGTGTGTGTGTGTGTTTTTCTAACACTGCTCCAGATGTTGTGTACTTCTGTTCCCATCACCTCAGACCAAGCAGAATAGGGCCAACGGGAGTTGTAGCCCACAACATCTGGACAGCACCACATTTGCTACCCCTGCTCTACAACAATCGCAATGATTAAGAGCTGGTTATGCAAGTGTTGGAATACAGCATTAATTGGGGGGGGGGTGTATTAGATTTGGACCGGATTCAAACTAAATATTTGTGCCAGCAGAAGCCAGTGGAGTGAGTCCCACTAGCGCAACAGGGCTTTCCCCTCTTCCTACATACCCCACCCTGGTTCTCCCAGAACAGAGTAGGGGGGAATGAGGGGAGACTGTGCCATCAGACAAGCAGAAACGCATCTCGGTGTCGCTCTGAATTTCACCTCATGGAACTAGTGAACATCGGAAGAAGTGCACTCCTTTATGAACTCTCAAAAACATATGGTTCAGAAGCACAGGAATGGACAAATACTTTGCAGCATTATCTTAGCATTTATAAAAAGTGGTGAAATGCTACATAAATGGCATACATCTACTTATTTAAGGTATTTGTAATCCTCCCTTCACTCCCAAGGCAGCACTTAATCAGCATTAAAACCATATTTAAAGGTAAAGGGACCCCTGACCATTAGGTCCAGTCATGACCAACTCTGGGGTTTATCGCTTTATTGGCCGAGGGAGCCGGCGCACAGCTTCCGGGTCATGTGGCCAGCATGACTAAGCTGCTTCTGGCGAACCAGAGCAGCACACGAAAATGCCGTTTACCTTCCCGCCAGAGCGGTACCTATTTATCTACTTGCACTTTGACGTGCTTTCGAACTGCTAGGTTGGCAGGAGCAGGGACCGAACAACGGGAGCTCACCCCGTCGCGGGGATTCGGACCACCGACCTTCTGATCGGCAAATCCTAGGCCCAGTGGTTTAACCCACAGCGCCACCCGCGTCCCTAAAACCATAATTAGCAGTAAGTTAAACTAACACAAAGGTAACTCAATATCATCATAAAATTCAGTACCATTTATTTTAGGTATTTGTAAATACAGGCAACCCACCATTTATGCATGTTCAGTATGGGCATGACCGCATATACGTGCATCACACTGAACCCAGAAGTGACCCAAAACTGTCACAAAAAGGGAAAGAAGAACAGGGTTTTGGCAATCTTTTTCAACAGTGTTTCAAATATAGATTATTTCACTGATGCACACACTGCCTTGGAACTTAACCCCCGCATAAATGGGGGATTGCCTGAAAATATGTATTTTAGGTATTTGCACATGCTGTGACAGCAACCTCATGATGAATTCCCTCCCCAAAGACTTGAAGGCAGTAAGCACATTTCTTTCATCGGGCTTAACAGTGTTTAATTAGCAATACAGAAGCTTTCATTTCTTCACTCTTTGCTTCTAAATCTATGGCCTTAGTTGCTTAAATGTTGGTTTTTATTTTACACTGAGTAAATGATTTAATTACTTTGTTTTAGTACATCAAAACACTACTGTGCTTCCCGACAGACGCAACTGGACTCTCAACTCCCACCAGTTACAAACAACATAACAAACTATAAAGGATGATGAGAGCTGGAGCCAAGCAACTTCTAGAAGGCCACAGGTTTCCCATTTCAATTTTTAAAACGTATTCTTCACCACTCCTGTCTCTTAAGGCGTTGCAAGTTGTTTAGGAGGCTTGAAAAGCAATCTAGACATATCCTTCTAAGTAAAATTCACCAAGCTCAAGTCACTGCCATCTCTTCATACTGCAAAAGGGTGCACGACACTAGGAACTGATTTACTACACAGACGTAACAACACCCGACATTGTACAGTGGTGCCTCGCAAGACGAAAAGAATCCGTTCCGCGAGTCTCTTCGTATAGCGGTTTTTTCGTCTTGCGAAGCAAGCCCATTGACATCTTAGCGGATTAGCGCTATTAGCGGCTTATTGGATAAGCAGATAAGCGGCTTAGCGGCTTAGAAAAAGGGGGGAAAGGGGGGAAAAACCGCAGGAACACGCAAGACATTTTCGTCTTGCGAAGCAAGCCCATAGGAAATTCGTTTTGCGAAGCACCTCCAAAACAGAAAACCCTTTCGTCTAGCGGGTTTTCCGTCTTGCGAGGCATTTGTCTTGCGGGGCACCACTGTATAAATTTCAGTGCCTACATTATTTATTATTAGGAGTCTGGGTAACAATTGCTGGCCCGGTTTATAAGCTAGCACGCAGTCAGACATGGAAGAGACCCTGCCCTGCCCTGCAAGTACAGTACAGTTGTACCTTGGTTCTTGAATTTAATCCGTTCTGGGAGTCCGTTTGACTCCCGAAATGGTTCGAGAACCAAGGTGCAGCTTCCTGCAGCCAATTAGAAGCTACGGATGCCATGCCGGACATTCGGCTTCTGAAAAACGTCCAAAAACCAGAAACATCACTTCCGGTTTTTGATTGTTCAGGAGCTTAAAGGTTTAAAGGCGTTCGGCTTCAGAGGTATGAATGTATGCTGCTTTCAGTATCTTCCAAGGAAGGGATCAGCTAAGTGTAGATTCGTTTGCAAGACCTATTTCCAAAAACTAAGAACAAAGAGGAGACAGAAGCTATCAAGAACTGCCAGAAAGAACAAACAGCTGCTTCCCATGGTCGGTTTTTGTTTTAACAAATCCAAAACCATCTTATCTTTGGGGAAACACTATCAGAACAGGAAGGTTGAAGTCAATACAGCCCACAAAACATCCTGAGACAGCAAAGATAGCACATATATTTCTCCTAACCTTGCTCCCTTTTCTTTTTCCTTTTTCTCATTTGGGGCATATGCAGTGTTTGCCTAAACCATCACAGCAACATTTGCTTTCTTGAGGTGGGTTCAAACTGAGTGATGCCAACAAGACCACAGGTCTGTCCTGTGAAGATACAGACTCAAGACTCACGCCACCATCCTGGCTTTTAAGAGACCTAAATGCATTTAGCCTGAAGGTTTTAAAAAGGAATTTCCAATACAAAAGCAGGTACAATTTTCATAATTGGTAAGAGCAAAAGAAGTGACTTACAAAGAGTTCCAGGATGAAATCTTCTTACCCCAGCAATGAATGCAAGGGATTTACACAAAGCCACTACATTTCAGTTTCACCACGACCAATCTGCAATACGAGAACAGTGCTAATCTACTTTTTGTGCAGGTTCAAAGGTTAGCAAGATATGTGAATTGATGCAACTCTCTGCACAGCGTGACCCCGCCTCCAGCAGAAATGGCCCCACACAATCTGGCTTGAAAAAAGCATCCTGAAATAGGAATCTCTTGCCAAGCCTTAATGTGGCAGGTTAAGAGTAAGAAAATGAATGTATGTATTTTGGTGGCCCCCACAAGAAGTGTGGCCTTTGAACTAAAATGGTTCCCCAACCCTAGTCTAGAATTCCACTTTAAAATGTTTTGATTTCTTGCTCATGACTATTTCTGGTATTTTTTTAAATTGAGCAAATCTTTTCATGTTGTAAGCCATCTTGACCATGGTTTAACTATGGAAATGAATAATCTAACATGAAGATGAAGTTGATACAGTTGTACCTTGGCTCCTGAACACCTCGGGAGTCGAACGTTTTGGCTCTCAAACGACTGAAAACTGAAGTGACTGTTCCGGTTTGCGAACTATTTTTGGAAGCCAAATGCCTGGCGGGGCTTCTGCGACTTCCAACTGGCTGCAGGAGCCTCCTGTAGCCAATCAGAAGCTGCGCTTTGGTTTCCAAACGTTTTGGAAGTTGAATGGACTTCCAGAACACATTCCGTTTGACTTCCAAGGTACGACTACTGTACGTCAAAAAAAGCTGTAAGATCAAAATGTATGCAGCCCAGTAGAGATGCTAAGCTGTGCAAGCCTTGCCAAAGTAGGAACTATTTAGCACTTGATGTCCTAAAATGCACTTCATACTACTCAGATGACAGCGATGGCTGTGTGGTGCTCAGGGAATATAGCATTGGAAGGCAAAAAAGAACAAATGATGATTTTGGAAACTGCTACATTTAATTACAAGGAAATTCAGATGGAAGAGATCAGAGGAAGTCAAGTAATATGTTTATGAAGATAGATTTTAATTAACTAATTAAGTTTTAGTGTATGTGGTAGTATACGGGATGTGGGAAGTATTTTATGTTCTTTATTTTCTCTTCTTTTTCTTTTTTCTTCTTTCCCCCCCCTTTAGTATTGTCTATTCTCTTTTTTGTTATGTTATACTTTTGTATGAAAATTAATAAACATTGTGAAAATAAAAGAACAACATGTTTAAGATATACTAAAGCTTTTGCCATTCTCATAGTGACCCTTCATTTGTGCCAGCCTATGCCAAACTGCCCAGCCGCTGCTTTATGTGGATCTTGGGGCTAAAAGATTGCCAACCCTTGTGGCAAAACATCAAGAATGGGGAACATGAAAATATATGCGACGTGGCTCTATATCAATGACCTCATCTTTCCGCTAGAACAATGTTTCGAGCAAAGTAATCCAAAGCAGCAATTCAGAGGCCTGAAGAGAGGCAAACAAATGCAAACTCACTAGTCCACTTTATTAATCCACAATGTGCACAAGCCTTAAAGCTGCACACTAAAGACAGTTTGAGTAATTTAACCAGAGTTTCTGAGAAACTGGTTTGAGGAATGGAGCAAACCAGGACTTGAAAGCAACTGCTTTGTCCTCACTGGTAACACTCTTTCCCAGTTCATATATAATAGGATACTATGGTAAGCAAATTGAAGCCCAATTGTGTAGTATTGGCTAGAAGTTTAAGGGAGTACAAGTCTCAAAAATGCAAAAAGTTATCTGCTAATAACAGATTCTGTCCTCAACTGCTAAATATGGCGTTCTCTCAAAGACACGTAAAAGGCAAAAGCAGTTTATGTTGGTCTGGCTTCAATATGACTCTAGTACACCGTGCAAAATTTATTTCCAGCTTTGTTAATATAAAGACTCTTTACATCTGCTTCTTACCTAACCAGGAATATGCATAAGGCACAAGACAGATCCAGGTAACAGCCAGGCTTTATATTTTCAAAAATGGGGGCCAGACATGGTTTCTTCACCCCACACAGTCTGCTCTGATAAATAAGTGAAGTACTAGTGTGCCAATAAGTATATTCTTAGAATAAAAATAAGGTTCCGAAGTGGGAACATAATGGGGGCCCACACGGGGAAGATGCGGGGCAGAGCTCTGACACTCACTTGCATTGCAATCCATTCATGTGAGAGCATCAACCTCTTCTCCACAATGCAACCAAAGTAATATATTATGCAGCGGCTCCATGGAGACTCAATTTCCAGTATCCTTTATTGCCCCTTTATTTCAGAAGAAATTACTGTACATGTGGATTTCCATGTAAAAGACTATATAATACAGTGGTACCTCGGGTTACATACCCTTCAGGTTACATACGCTTCAGGTTACAGACTCCACTAACCCAGAAATAGTGCTTCAGGTTATGAACTTTGCTTCAGGATGAGAACAGAAATCGTGCTCTGGCAGCGCAGCGGCAGCAGGAGGCCCCATTAGCTAAAGTGGTGCTTCAGGTTAAGAACAGTTTCAGGTTAAGTACGGACCTTTGGAATGAATTAAGTATTTAACCCGAGGTACCACTATACATGACTGGGACGCGGGTGGCGCTGTGGGTAAAACCTCAGTGCCTAGGACTTGCTGATCACATGGTTGGCGGTTCGAATCCCCGCAACGGGGTGAGCTCCCGTCGTTCGGTCCCAGCTCCTGCCCACCTAGCAGTTCGAAAGTACTCTTAAGTGCAAGTAGATAAATAGGTACCGCTTTATAGTGGGAAGGTAAACGGCGTTTCCGTGTGCGGCGCTGGTGCTGGCTCGCCAGCTGCAGCTTCATCACGCTGGCCACATGACCCGGAAGTGTCTTCGGGCGGCGCCGGTTCACGGCTTCTAGAGCGAGATGAGCACGCAACCCTAGAGTCGGACACAACTGGCCCGTACAGGCAGGGGTACCTTTACCTTTACCACTGTACATTACTTTAGTTCAGGGGTCAGCAAACTTTTTCCAGCAGAAATCTGGTCCACTTTCCCTCAGACCTTCTTGGGGGAATGAATGAATTCCTATGCTCCACAAATACCCCAGAGATGCATTTTAAATAAAAGGACACATTCTACTCATGTAAAAATATGCTGATTCCCAGACCGTCCACAGGCCAGATTTAGAAGGCGATTGGGCCCCCGGGCCTTAGTTTGCCTAGCCATGCTTTAGGTGTACAGAGGAGAAGGGTGCATGTCCACCTTTCCATCTCCCAAGAACTACTGCCCAGGTAAGTATTTCAACCAGGCCTATGTGGTGATGCAGTCATACTGACAGCTACAGGAATCTGTCAATGGCTGTTCATAAAACATTTGCATATTTGCTTTTAGAAGTGCTTATCTATATTGAATATCCAGAAATGAGAATGACAGTAGTAATACAATCTGTATATTAAGATCGCTGGGAAATTCAGTTTTAGAAAATCCGAAGAAATGTTATTTTCTCTCCATCACCTATCACCGCAGGATATCCACATTCTTCTTTTTAGATATGAGGAATGCTGCTAAGCTACTGAGTCATCAGCTCTCTTACAGAATACTCCAGGGCATCTTTTCATAGACACCCACTCGTAAAACAGTCATTCTTACTATGTAATTTTACTCACACTGTAGTTTCAATAAAGCACCTAAGATGCCACAACTACCGCTGGGATACCGTATTTCATTCTAAATCAGAGTCGAGCTTGGCACAAGCCACACATTGCAATAGCAACAAATTGAATAAGATGGTCTGGAAGGTTACGAGTTATAAAAAGTAAATCCGCAAAATCCCCAGCTGCTCTCCCTGCTTAAGTGCTTAAAATTAGCAAGGGTGCAAAAAAGCAGTGCGTCCGCATGTAGCTAGTTAATTTCACTCTGCATTAAGAAAGAAATTGGACAGCCTTTGCCAACGTATTTCTATTTACCAGTGTATCACAAATGAAAGTAGAAATTCACTGGTAGGGGTACACAATTCTTAGGCATCTTGGTAGCCAATCAGGTTACTACTTACCTCTCACCTCAACAGAAGAGGGGATGGATCCTGGCAAATGCCACGTATGCAATGGGAGAGGGTACTGTTAGTGTTTTAACTAGTTTCATTGCTTCTCTTTCCCTGTTTATATCAACCTGCAGAAAGGCAATTTCTACATGCAAAAATAAGCAAAGCCTTTCAGAATTCTAAGATAAAGAGTTCATTAGCACCTCTTAAGCAAGTCTAGTTGGGTATCTTTCCACATAACTCTATATACTGTAACTTGAAATTTCTTCAGAAGCATGTGCCACCAAGCTTAGTGGAATGCAAGTCCCACTGTGCTTGCATAAAATGGCAACTTCGTGATTAATACATGCCCTATTTCTATCCATCAACGATAGTAAGTTCATGAAAGAGCCTGTCCGGATTTAAAGTGAAACCTATTTCTGAAGGTTTGGCCCAGTACACCTGAAACAAGAATTAAGTCCAAGTCAAACTTCCTATCAGCATATTTGTCATGTACTTGGTCACAAAAAGCAGACATTCCATGAAAATGTTTTCCCATTATAGTGCAAAAGATTGTTTTTCTATACTACCATTTCCTGTTTTTTTAAACCGTGTGTGGGTCATTTGGCCAAAGACAATAGTGCTAGTAAGCATCTTTCTCTGAAGTGCTAACAGTAAATAAACTATTGAGATCTGGGCACTTAATTTCGATCCCACTTTTCCATTTTCAAAAGCAGAACCCAAGCGACCAGGGGTTTAAATTAAGAGCAAGTCAAGCCACTTTTAACACCACATCCAAATGCCTGAAGAAACCAGAATGTCTTCAGGAGACACCAGGGAAAACAGTCCTGGCAAATATCCTAGAGCAGGTTTCACAACCCTAGTGAAACGATGGGAAATGCCCTTTTTCATATGCCCGCCAAACATACTCCAATAAAGTAGGCAAGTAGCTATTCAAACATTTACCTTCAGGAAACCATTTTTGGCTTGATGAAACTTGTGCGCATCTGCCAAACTACACCAGAATGCTACAGATGCTTCTGAGGCATGTTCTAGAGCAGTGTTTCCCAACCTTGGGCCTCCAGCTGTTTTTGGACTACAACTCCCATCATCCCTAGCTAGCAAGTCCAGTGGTCAGGGATGATGGGAACTGTAGTTCAAAAACAGCTGGAGGCCCAAGGTTGGGAAACACTGTTCTAGAGATACCCTTGGCTCACATGTGGCACTAACTAGGTCTGTTAAGTGTAAATTGCTGCCTTGCAAAATACAGGAGCTGGGTCAGCCTAAATGCCTATCTAGTCCACTGGCCATGTTGAATGGCCAACCACATACCCATGGAAGAGTGATTTAGAACATGGTCAATGCTCTCTCAAAGTGGTACCCATTCGTCATCTTCTCCAGTGGCGCATGGGCAAGTGATCTGCTAAATACTGATCTCACTGATGAGCCTGTCTTTTCCTGATTACAATTTGAAAACCACAGGGGCTGGAGAAGAAGAATCCATCTCTCAAACGGTCTTTTCCTTCTTACAAGGCAGCTGGCATCAGATATGGAATTCTCCAATCAACTGTTTCAACCTAATGATGCAGAGGTTTTTGTTTTTAGAAAAAGTGAAACAGCAGAGAACTGCCAATTCTTAAAAACCAGATGTTTCACTTGGCTCCATTTCACCTTACCATTTGCTTTCCCAATTCCTAGCGCCAAATGTGCTTCAGTCCCAGAGGAAGCCAACACCTTTCTGCACTGATGGAAGATAAGTCAACCAGCTGATTTAATAACTCCAAGCATCCAGAATCTAGAAAATGCATGGCATGGCATGCAACATATCCATGCGCTTAAAACCTGGAATGCCCTCAATTAGATATAAAGGGGAGTAGGAGGAGAAACATTTTAAGACAAGACAAAGGCTGGGGAAGTCTAATTGCCTCCAAACCAATGTCTTACTTCCCCCAAATCTGCCTGCAACATCACGTTTCTTCAACTGCACTAGATATACCAGAGATGAGCTCACTGGGGAGAAATATAGCTGGGTAAGGCTGGGCTATTGCTGTCAGTTTAACCACACTCCAAGGAACTAGTACTGGGCAGCTTATCTTTATCTTAAGACATTTTAATACTTTCATTTACTGCTGCAATGAACCTGCATCTAGGTATTCTTTTTTTTAAAAAGAGCTAAGAGATGCCTAGAATACAAGAGACCTGTTTCAAGAGTACACTGAGATGATACTGGCATGGATCTAACCAGTTGGCAATGTCAGTGGTGAGAATCAGCCGTTTGCTTCATGTCTCTGAAAGATTTTCTGAAGAACTAGTCCATATCCAGCAGTCTGTCTTTTTTAAGTTTCAAAGAAAACCCAGTACTTTTAGTTTTGGAAATACAGTACTACTCAGTTAACTGGGCTCCACCACGTTACCCAAATCATTCTAGCACTCGACAAGTTCATTTATTGCTGATGATGTTGAGGCCCCTGAAGAACTAGCTCAATCCATACAGTTAAGCCTGCCTCTCAGTGAGAATAATCAGCCAAAACTGCAGATAGCAGAAGACACACCATGTTGTGGGCATGACAGCTCTCACAGGAAAGGAAAAATTGCTACTGGGCAGATCTAGGCTGAGTTATGCTTCAGAGGGAAGTGATCACGTGTTATCGTTGCTGGGAGTACAACGCAACCAATGTTCTGTGCTAGTCTAAATTACATTTGACAGCTTTGCAGTTGCGTGTTAAGTCGTTTGCTGTAATCTCTTGTGTTGCTGCAAATTATTTCACCTCCAGTTTTTATAAAATCAATTTATACCACCTTTCAGAACTCAGAAGAGCCTCCAAGTCGACAAAACATACAATGATTAAAAAAGAATTTCTCCCTCAAGCACTACTTAACCCACATTTCCTATTCCCTTTTGTTTTTGCTGCTATAATTACTGTTCGTTTTTTTGATCACTGCTTTGTTATTTAATTGCTTTCTGGAGTTTTGTTAATGATAATTTCTCATTATTACCGTCTTATATGCTGCTGATCTGTATGTTTTATAATTATGTCTATAATTTATATTTTGTTCTTTATTATTTTCTTCCCCAGAAGAGTCAACTGTGATGTATATAAAACAGATGAACAAAATTCCATAAAATAGCATGTGTATTCTCTCTCTCTCTCGTCTGGCCATTTTAATGCTGTAAAAAACAACACCACCTTGAGGGTTTCTTGAAAATATGCAGGGTCTAAGTTTTAAAATAAATAAATAAAATATTGGGGCTGTGTTAACTGACTTATGTCATGTGATCCAAAAACTCAACAGGAAACCACAGAACAGATCAAGTTATTGCTTTAATATGACTGTGAAAATATCTATCAACAAGGGACAAGATGGAATTGAAGAGATTTACTATAATGAAACCTGCAGAAACTGAGCAACAAAAATAAAAAGGTGATGTTTTTAAGAACCTGGGTGGGTGGGGTTAAGCTTTGGGAGGTTACAACTGCAACCCTGAGCAACACTAGCACAGCAGGTGATTGGTAGAGTATGAGATTCTCCATCTCAAGGTTGTGGTTTGAGCCCCACCGGGGGTTGGACTAGATCAGTGTTTCCCAACCCTGGGTCTCCAGCTGTTTTCAGACTACAATTCCCATCATCCCTGACCACTGGTCTTGCTAGCTAGGGATGATGGGAGTTGTAGTCCAAAAACAGCTGGAGAACTAAGGTTGGGAAACACTGGACTAGATGATCCTCAGGGTACCATAAAACTCTACAAGTCTATAATTCTACGTGACTAAGAGTTTGGCTTGAGCTTTTCCAGCTAATGGCCTGCCTCATCTCCCCCATTAGCCTGCTATACAGCCCTAAGGGAGCCCCTACTGCTTTGACGCTGCAATTCACAATCACCAGAATATGCCTCAGCAAAAGTAGCCTCTGTTGTAAAAGGTTTACTGAGAGTGTTTTGCATATTTAAGACGCACTATACTGTATAAGCCAGTATTTTTGGTGAAATCATTTAAAAGGAGTCGCCATGTTCTGAGAGCGTGTGTCTTCTGAGAAGATAAAATGAAATAAACACAGGATGGGCATCTCCATGAAGCCCTACCTATAAGGAACCCAAAGCCTCCGGGGCTTGCCAATTGCTGGGAAGCCATAATATTGGGTGTGGATCCAAAAGAGTGATTTTTTTTTTTTAACTGGAGGGCTTCATTTCCTAAATAAATGTGGGAAGGGGAAGGTAGCTGCCCACCAATGAAAATGATGGGGGAGGAGAGTTAAAAAGATTAGAAGCACAATTCTAACAACGTCTACTCAGAAGTAAGTCCTATTGGATTCCATGGGGCCTGCTCCCAGCTAATTGGGATCAGGATCTAAACTAAAGAGTAGCAATCAGAGAAGTGAAAATAAGAGGAGACCAGTAGCCCTGCCCCTTTGCATCACCAGCTCTCCTTGACTCTTGAATAAGCACCACTGCCGTCCACCATTTAACTGCATCAAGCACCAAGTTTGGGGGCCGGGGGTTATTGTTTAAAAGGCTACTGTTGCTCTGGTTACTTTTACTAACACCAGAGATGCAAGGAGAGTGAAGCAGCTTGGATTTTCTGCCTGAAGCAAGAGGAGCGCCTTAGGCCCTCTCTGTGTCGGGTTCACACATGAAATCGCCCAAGTGTAATAAGTAGCAGCTTGTATGTCGTGAGAATCTTAATGGTGTTTCCCTCTCACTTAGGGTGAAATAGTTAAGAAATATACCCAGCTGAATCCAAAAACTTACGAGGACAGAATAGAATTGATCCTTAAGTGTAGAGGCTGCCTCAGAAGCAGTAAATCTGAACTGCAGAATTCTGGGTGTGGGTAAGTTTTTAATAAACGTTTTATCTTTTTTATTTCACTAAAGGAGAACATTAAATCAAAGCGCTATACATTTCAAAGATAATTACCGTATTTTTCGCTCTATAAGATGCACCAGACCACAAGACGCACCTAGTTTTTGGAGGAGGAAAACAAGAAAAAAAATATTCTGAATCTCAGAAGCCAGAACAGCAAGAGGGATCCCTGCGCAGTGCAAGCAGCAATCCCTCTTGCTGTTCTGGCTTCTGGGATAGCTGCGCAGCCTGCATTCGCTCCATAAGAGGCACACACATTTCCCCTTACTTTTTAAGAGGGAAAAAGTGAATCTTATAGAGATCTTATATTTATTGACTTAGAACATTTTGTTGAACAGAGTCCCCTGGGTGGGTCACACAACGGTGGCTGGATCTGCTGTGCAATTTAAACTGACTTACTACAGAAAACAGTTAAAGGCAGATCATGTCGGTTCACACATGCAATCGGCCAAGTGTAATAAGTAGCAGCTTGTATGTACTGTGATTCTCGTGTTCCAGAAATGGGGCCAAAAGTGGGCTATGCAAACGGATGAGATCCAGTCGCTTGACTGGTCGCATTTCCCTCCCAAGGACCTCAAGGCAGCACATATGGTTCTGCCAGTCCTCACCTCATCCCTACAGCAACCCTGCGAGGTAGATTATGCTGAGAGGCATTGATTGGCCTCCGTCGCGAGGTCACGCCATGAGTGGGGGATTTGAACACTGGTCTCGCCCAGGTAAGACTCTCTAATCCAGGGGTCAGCAAACCTTTTCAGCAGGGGGCCAGTCCACTGTCCCTCAGACCTTGTGAGGGGCTGGACTATATTTTGAAAAAATAATAATAAATGAATTCCTATGCCCCACAAATAACCCAGAGATGCATTTTAAATAAAAGGACACATTCTACTCATGTAAAAACACGCTGATTCCCGGATCGTCTGCGGGCCGGATTGAGAAGGCGATTGGGCCGCATCCAGCCCCCGGGCCTTAGGTTGCCTACCCCTGCTCTTAAGAATATGGGGGGGGGGCAGGGGAAGGACTAGACCATGTGAGAAATGAACATAATATTTTAGCTGCAGTCCCTTCATTTTCCGCTTTGTATTCTTATAAAAAAGCGTGCCTAGACAATCCATTGTTGCGCCCATAAACCTAGGTTTAAGGTGCCATTTAGCTCCTAAGCTTTCATAGCTCAGTTTCGAACACTGTTTCGCATGCTCTAACCACTACACCTCACTACCTTCGCTCCCTTATTCTCTACTCCGCCCCGTCTCCGTACAAGCGCCGCATGAACGCGCTACCCCACAGTTGCCAGCCCCCTTCCAACACTGCAAGAGTTCCAAGCCGTGAAGGAGGAACTATACCCGCGTCAGCCCGTTCACACGTGCCAGCCATCACGTGAACGCAGCTTTCCGCGCGCGCCCCCCCCCCCCCGGGCTTACCCGCGGACAGCCCCTCCTGCATCCCCGCCGGCACCTCGCCGTTCTCCAGGATGCTGTAGCCCTCGTCGTTCTCGATGCCCGCGATCTCGTTCTCCTGCTGGGCCAGGAAGGCGGCGGCCGGGTCCTCATCGCCGCCGCCGCCGCCGCCGCCCAGCGCTCCGTTTCCCGCCGCCGGCTGAGGGGAGCTGAAGAGATCGAACTCGGCCATGGTGGGCTCAAGAGGAGGGGGGCGGGGCAGGAAGGAGCCAACGGAAGCCAAGGGGCCGCGCGCGGGAGCGAGAGAAGCCGAAGAGCGCCCGAGGAAAGACCGTTTAACGGACTCGGCGGCTACTTCCGGCCTCCGCGAACCAGCCAACTCCAGTACTGCCTCCCCGCTCCTTTTAGACGGAAAGCTCCCCAGAGCGACGGCGCCGCGCCACCAACCGGCTGAGAGGGGGACGGAAACGGCAAGCCAACCAGCGCGCCGAGGAGGCGGGCTTGGCGGGGTGCGCCGCACGTGATCTACCTCCCTTCCCCCCCCCGCTTTCCCTCTTTCTCCGCTGAGGGGGGCGGTGTGGCCTAATTGCGCGCATGCGCGGCCCGCTCGGCGCTTCGCTGAGGCGGCTTCCTCCTCGCCCCCCCCCTCACTTGCTTCTCGGTCGCGCTGTGAGGAGGACGGCGCCCGAATGGTATCTCTCAGTCATAAGAATCTCTATACACGGTTGGCATAAAAACACAGCAACGGTCAATGGCGGTTTCCCCCCCCCCTGAAAACTAGATAAAAATGAGACGCAATTGTAGCGGGCGGAGCAGGAAATAAGTCACTGTTCGGAAAGCTTGAGGGCAAAATGTGTATTTTCTCGCTCCCCAAGTGACATCTGGCTATAGGAAGGCGAGCAAATCTTAAAATCGTGGCCTGGTCCTGCCTGATTTACGTATAAGCTAAACAAGCTATAGCTTAGGGGGCCCCCAAAAATGTAAAGGAAAAATAACCTGGATGTACATTTCCAAAATGTAAGATAATAAACAAATAAAATAAAACCTACATACGGCAATAGTGTTTTGTGTGGTATAGGCTCCTATGATGTATAATGGGCCCTGCCTGCTAGCCTGCTCCCTAAAATATGAAAAATCATTTTAAGTTAGAGCTTAATAATTATTTCACTATTAATATACTACTTCTTAATTGTATTTCACTATTCATATACTTAATTGTATTTCACCATTCATATACTACTTAATTGTATTTCAGATCAACAATTACTTTGATAAAATACATATTTTGTTAGGTATCTTGAGCCATTTGCACATATTAGGTCCATAAATTTAGCATATACTCAACACAAAAAACAGCCAGAATTTGTTGTTGACAAAGGACAGCTAGACATATAAAGGGCCCCATTACCTTCAGTAGCTTAGGACCTCATCAAACCTAAATCTGGCCCCGCCTGGTCTGTCTGTAGAGCAGAACTGTTATTGGCTGTGCTCTATATTAAGACATGCACAAGGTTATGTCCTTTTTTATTGTGAATTAGGGCAGTGTTCCTACACATACTTCCTTGGGAGCCTGGCTCATCGAAACTCACAAGCTGAGTAAAACACAATTAAGATTGATCTGGAAATGAAACGAGAGCTTGGGTGCAGCGCATTCCTATACATGTCTACTCAGAAAAGTCCCACTGAGTTTAGTGGAGCTTGCTCCCAGGTAATTGTGTATAGGGTACAGGCTTAGGTCCTAAATTTCGGATTACCTGTTTCATGGGAGTAAGACCCACTTAGCTGGTTGGGACCGACAACACTGTTTTGCTTTATATTTTATGGGTGAAACCAGTGGTGCTGCTCCTTTTTTATTTTATAAAGGTGCCGTACTTAACACCATAAGTGCCACACTTTTAACATTTAGTGGGGGGAAGTGCCGGTACTGCTTACCCTTGAGGACCCCCAGAAAAAAGCATTGTGTGAGACCCTCCTCTTTGAACCAAATAGCACACTGTGGCCTAGCAAGGCCCTTGTTTGGAATCCAGTTATGATAATGTGGAGTGTGTGGGATGAACAGCCTCTACAGCTGTAATCTTATTTCAACAGAAGGTGGCCTAGAAAGATACAATTTCTCCATTTTTTAGAGTGAGAAAGGCAACAACTATCAACATAATGAAATTCCCTGTTATGTGGAGATTAGGGTTTTTTAAAAAAATGGAATGAGGACCTGAGATGGTACAACAGACTACAGGTGGGGATAACACTTTTGAATATGTATCGACCTCTCTAAAAAAATCACCAAAAATATCTTGCAAACAGAAAACTATCTCAGCAAGTGGGGAACTAGCTTAGAACCTTTCTCTCTGATGTGTTAGTTTTCTGCCTTCATTGTGACTTTTATGTGAAGGATCATATGGTATGGTCCACAGCATTTACCGTTTTATTCTGCAGGCTTTATAGATCCAGTTTAAGGGTGTGTCCACTACGATCAGTAGAGAAGCTTTGAAGCAGTATTGCAGAGCTGTCAGTGACTGTGATACACATTCATTTTATATTGTGCTACATTTATCCCTTTTTAGACTTTCCTTGAAAGGGGGGAGCAAGCATATGTTCTGTTTCATCATCTAACTTCTGATTGTTTTTATGAAGGTTGCAATAGAGCCTATGGATATATATGCGTAATGTACTATTCTGACTTTTCCAATAAATGCAGGAAGGTCACGAGTAAAGATTTACACTCCTGTACCCCCATCATACATTCAAAAAATGTGTGAGAAATGTGATGGTTTCTAGTCACACCAGTTTCATAGGTTTCACTGTGCCTCATGTGCTTTCAGACTACAATTCCCATCAGCCCCAACATGGCCAGTGATAATAGTTCATCAAATTGTAGAGCTGGAAGGGACCAAAAGGGTCATCTAGTCTAATCCCCTGCAATGCAGGATTTTATTTTATTTTTTGGCCCAATGTGGGACTCAAACCCACAACTCTGAGATTAAGAATCTCATGATTAAATTATAATGGGAATATGGTTATCTAGAGGACCATGGGTTCCTCATCCCTGCCCCATTAAATAGTGCCCATGTTGCCTAGCATATTTTCCCTTTTCATGGCTGAAGCCCTTTAGGAACTTTTACCTGCGAAGTGAGATTCTCATTAAATTGATATGCATTTAATTTTTTGAAAGTGCCTTTCAAAAACAGCATTGTTTTGACATATTGAATACTCAAGTTTTAAAAAAGAATAGTGTCCTTAATAGGTCTTATGCATATATATTTGGAAGTAAATTACGTTTAATTCTGTGGGGCTTTCTCTCAAGTATATGTGTGTTTAGGATTGCTGCCTTAGCATTTCCCTTCTCCTGCCAGTTTCCCCCCTTTCACGACTATTATTAAATGGTTACTTCTTTTAATGTAAAACTCCATGCCCACAATCCATTTTCTTGGGGTTGCCAGCTGTTTAACTTGCATTGCCTCTGCACTTTTTACAGTTACTTGAGATGCAGAAACAAAGTAGGAGAAGTTTTGACTGCATTAAACCAGAATTATGAAAGTGTGGCCTGATAGATATTTGCATAGCAGGCTGTTAAAAGCACAGGAACAAGGCCGGAAAAAAGCCCTGTATTTATTATGAATCCTTACTGGAGCAAGATGGTCTTAAGATAGCTGCACAGAACTTTACGTTAGCCAGTTCCGCTGACAAGCTTTATTGTTTCTCATTTCCCTTCCTTCTAAAGGACAACTGGTTCCGCTGTCTGTTATAGTTCTCTGGAAATGTGTGTAATTGTAAGCTTGGTTGCTCAACTTCCAAAGCCTTACTGCAGTCAGAGTCATCCTAGTCCCTTGGTTGGCAACTAGTGACACCTGGCTTGAGAGCAGTACATGTGAAAAGGATCTAGGAGTCTTGGTTGACCACAAACTTGACATGAGCCAACAGTGTGACGCGGCAGCTAAAAAAGCCAATGCAATTCTGGGCTGCATCAATAGGAGTATAGCATCTAGATCAAGGGAAGTCATAGTGCCACTGTATTCTGCTCTGGTCAGACCTCACCTGGAGTACTGTGTCCAGTTCTGGGCACCACAGTTCAAGAAGGACACTGACAAACTGGAACGTGTCCAGAGGAGGGCAACCAAAATGATCAAAGGCCTGGAAACGATGCCTTATGAGGAACGGCTAAGGGAGCTGGGCATGTTTAGCCTGGAGAAGAGGAGGTTAAGGGGTGATATGATAGCCATGTTCAAATATATAAAAGGATGTCACATAGAGGAGGGAGAAAGGCTGTTTTCTGCTGCTCCAGAGAAGCGGACACAGAGCAATGGATCCAAACTACAAGAAAGAAGATTCCACCTAAACATTAGGAAGAACTTCCTGACAGTAAGAGCTGTTCGACAGTGGAATTTGCTGCCTAGGAGTGTGGTGGAGTCTCCTTCTTTGGAGGTCTTTAAGCAGAGGCTTGACAACCATATGTCAGGAGTGCTCTGATGGTGTTTCCTGCTTGGCAGGGGGTTGGACTCGATGGCCCTTGTGGTCTCTTCCAACTCTATGATTCTATGATTCTAGTTTTGCTGGAATGGAAGATCTAGTGGGCCAGTGCCCTAGACTTCATATGCAACCCCATGGCCTGCTCAAAAGTACAACTCTCTTCCGGAAACCCCCCCCCCCCCACGCAGCACAACCTTTTTTCACCTCAATTGCAATTGCGGGAAGGGGCAACAGGAGACAACATATTCCTCTTTATAGACCTGGATTTGGTGTAATTTCTGCTCCTCAATTCATCTGAGTAAGACAGAACAACCATGGAGTACATAGCTACCTTGTTTAATATGTTTGTCTGTGCGTGGATATATTTAGTATTTACTTTGTGTATTTACAAGTCAATTTTCTGTTAAGAAAACCTGCAAAGTGTCAGGAAAGCACCTAAAAACTCCCCGTGCAGAAGCACTCTATTAAAAGACAAAAGTCCAGTTAACATGTAGCTAAAGAACAGTGGTGAGTGGCATTAATAATTAGGGATACTCTAGTAAATGAATGTCTTCACCTGTGAAAAAAAAATGCAAGCAGGGAGGAAACCGGCTCTTTTGTTTGGCTTGCAAAGCTACCATATCAGGGCTTTTGAGCAAGCTGATTGTCTACCACCTTTGGGGGGGGATATATTCGAAATTGAAATAATACTGGATACAATGTTGTTTTTCCAATTGTTAATATATTACATAGCTTTTGATTCTATCATGGCACCCACGTCCAGGTTGTACTTCAGGCAAGGATTATTTCTGGTTGCCTCTCACTGACAAGCTGCAGTGTACCCATAATCCATGACCTACTATCTGACTCTGCTCCTGAGTAATCAGGGTTTTTTCTGTCTTCACCTCGCCAGATTTCTCCAAATTGCATGCAACTACCTCTCATTTGCTCCTGGGGGCTGTGTTTTTTCAATAAAATAAGTGGTCATCCTACGAATAAACAAAGTCTTTGCTCTCCTTTTTTATTGTTTAGTGGAATACAGCTACAGCCTAAAAGCCAGACCTCATAATCCTATACCTAAATCTAATTAAATTCAAAAGTCCTGGATTACAGCATTTAAATGTGTTTAGGGTTGCAGCCAACCTTGGGTTTAGGCCCATTTAAATGATATGGAGGATTTGTACACACTCCTGTTTATTGTGCATCTAGTGCGTTCTCACTGCTGGTTTGGAAAGCGGTGGGCACATGACGTTAGCTACGGTCCATGTCTATCCTGTTGTTTCTTATGAAACAAAATATTTGATGAGTTTCCCCTCAAAACCAGCTTCTATCCAAATTGAGCAAAAAAATAACTCGGCTGTGCTTTTAAGCCAGTAATGTGTACACAGCCTGTATCCGATGAACCCAATGAGCTGGTTCAAATATTAGATCGCAAACATGCTAGCAAGACTGGATTTTAACCATGTGCAGCACCTAGCATAAAGTTACCAGATTTTTTTTCCAGTGAATCCGGGGACACTATTCATCTTCAATGGATTTTGTATGGGGACTGATTTGTAAATCCGGGGACTGTCCCCGGGAAACGGGGACGTCTAGTAACCTTAAGTCCTAGCAACAAACATGCCTTAAAGATTATTAAAGGAGCTGGGATATTGTTTAGGGGGGCTGTTTGGTGGGGGTTGTTGCTATTGTTGCTGTCAATTTTTTGGATCTTTATATTGGATCTTATGATTTATGTGGAAATGGTTCAATTTGGTCGTGTGTGTTTTGATGTTTTGTTTATGGTTTATGACTACTTTTGTTACGTTCGTAGTTATGTATTTTTTATATGTTATAAGCTACCATGAGCATGGTTTTAACTTTGGAAAGACGGCTTACAAATAAAATGATTGATCGAAGCTGTGAAGGACAGCTAGCTAGGACCTTGAATTCTTGAGCAATCTTTTTGCAGTTGCTGTACACCAGGATTTTTGGACTTCTGGGAAACTTTAAAAATGAGACTTATCCAAATAGCATTGTACTAAAGATATGCTCAAGAATGTATGGATTGTGAGAGACCAAGAACTAAACAGAGGGTTCAGTGCAGCTCCCTCTGTGAAATGCCCTCAGCCTAAGCTAATCAAGAGGAAAAACAAGGGCAGATTAACCCTTAGCAACCTGCAGTGAAGCATGCTTCTAAGAGAGGCCTTGACTGGTGTTTCTGAGAGTTAGGAAGCAGAGACAGGGCTATGGGGCTCCTGCTGATTTTGGGGGGTGGGATGGGGAATGGATATATATTTTCCCCCATCCTTGCTTAGGAAGAAAAGCTCCTACAGGGGGATTTTGAGCAGGGGGTAAATGGCTACAGGAAGACAAAGAGTTAAGCTATGCAGCCACACACACCCTCCCAGCACACACACTTTGCTTAAGATTGCAGCCTCTGAGGCAGCTGGGTTAAAAATAAAAATGGGTTAGGGACACTGCATATGTCATTTTAGCCAAGGAAGGAACACTGAAAGGCTGTGGCAACTGGTAGCTATTTGACATGGTAGGGCCGCAATTTTTAACCTTGCTGTTTTCATCACAATAGGACTCGTACAGAACTTATTTAGGAAAGTGAGCCATTTGACATGTGCAGAGTGCCATTGTCTCCTCTCTCTAAAATAAAAGTAAAAATCAATTATTATACACACACACCTATGGACAGGGAAAGAGCTTCCACGGCCAAAGTATGATTTTCAGACAAGATGGACTCCATACCTCCTATTTGGAAATTAAGCCATTATGCATGGCAAATTCATGTATGAGTTACGCCTACACATCTGTTGCCAAAAACATGTTGCCAAAACCCTATATATTGGCAACCATTTTGCACAGGAGTTGCATTCCTGACCCCCACTTGTGTTGGCAAAGTCAGCGGCAGAGCAAGCCGAATGGGTGCCTGGGGTGGCACGCATGCCACCCCTCAGTGGTGACACCCTGGGCGACCTGCCCCCACCGGACCCCCCCCCTTCCTCTGCCCATGGGCAAAGTGTGTGTAAGCCTGTTCAGCCCCTTTTCTGCCTACTTCATGGGATGGCACAATGTGCACATGCATGATTGTGCATCATTTGGATGTGCCTTAAATGATTATTGCCTGTACACAAATGTGAGGAAAATGTGTGTCCAGTTGCATATAGCTTTCCTTCCCCCAAAATCATTTTAACTACAGCACAGTATTCATTATCCAAAGTGGTAATTTATCCAAAAAGAGAGAGGTTGTTTCATTCAAGCCAGGGCACATCAGTGCACAGCTGAACATATTTGCAGTGTATGGCTCAGTCCTGACAATGTGAAGTCTCTGCTCATGTGCAGAGTCATTACACCAGACTACTCATAATCAGCCTCAGATATTTTTCAAGATTTGGGATACTATCTCCAAGGTTTGGGAAAGGATGTAGCGTCAAGTCATATTCAAACAGGCAGAGAGCCCAAATTTGTCATTTTAGAAATTCACTGACAAATTCACAAGACAAATTCAAATAGCGACAGCATCCCCCCACCCAATTCCTGTGCATTCAAGATATATACCCTGCTAGGGGAAGGGCTGGTTGGAAGCAGATCCACACACCTTTTCTGGAAATACTCTAGAAGATACTCTGTAATTACACACAGTTCAAATCTACCTTATCTGCCCTGCACTGTCCTGTCAGCTGCTTCTACAGCAGCAGCTTTTAAAGATTGAATATACTGTAGAGAAATTATTAATAGTTTGTTGCAATATATACGCAAGCCACCCACTATTTTGCCTCCCAGAAAGATAAATGCAAAATGCAAAATGATTAAGTAAATTCATTTATTGAAAGAGACTCGCTGTTGCTTCCTTGCTCTTTCTAGCAAAGTCACAAAACAATACTGAACTCAGCAAACAAACAAACAAACAAAATGCTCCTCAAATGAGGAAGTGTTTCCTGGTGCTTCTCTGGCCTTCAGAGAAAGCATGAGCTAATGCTAGCACATAGGGCTGTTTTGGAAGCATTCCTGACTCCTCCCATATCTGCCCTGGTGACTTTCTGCTAGGGCTAAATTTCCTGCAATCCAATCAGTTACATGGTTTTTCCTGCTTAGAGACACATGGGAAGCACCTCTTTGCCATAGCCATACTTTTGGATTAGGATTGGCTGAGTGATGCAGAGAGCTGATTGGCCGGAGAATAGGAGATTGGCAGATATGTCCCTGTATGGTCAAGGAAGTATAAAATGGGGGGAGGGGTCAGGAAAGAGTGATTTTGAAGAGGAAAAATGCTTGACACTTTCCTAGGGAGGTTTGTGCCTTAGTGACCTCAGTGGAACAGCATCCATTCCTAAAAAGTGGGAAGTTTCTGCCTTTCCCCCTTCCTTTTAAACCTGCTATGCTGCTCTCACTTTTCATAGCAGCCAGGCACGCAAACTAAAATGTTATGTCAAATCTATGATTGCTTATAACATTTGTTTGTTTTATTGACATTTGTGTACCGCCTTTCCATCCAAGGATCTCAAAATAGTAAGCATGGTTCTCTTATCCCAGTTTTATCCTCACAACAACCCTGTGAGATAGGTTAAGCGGAGAGACAGTGACTGGCCCAAAGTCACCCAATTAGCTTCCTGTCTGAGTGGGGATTCCAACTCTGGTGTTCCAAATCATAGTCCAACACACTAACCATTACACAAAACCCATTACAGGGCCCTCAATCAGGATTTGGAACGTGGCACGTGGGTTAAACCCCTTATCTGCACCATGGGATGAGAACTGCATTCTGTTTGCCCCAGGTGGGAAGACTATAATGAACACCAATAGCAGATTTCCTTCTGTGAAGCAAAACGTTCACAGGGGTGCAGAATGGTCCCAGTTCTGATCAGGGGGCCCTATGGGTAAGATCATTACTATTAAACCAATTGAAGTCTGTGGCACTGATAACACCCATTTTCTTCCTTTGAGTTCCAGAGGCAATTTGTAAATGGCAAAAGAGCTGCTTGAGGAAGAGAACTGGCAGAGGGCTTTTATTTTTTCCAACTGTGTCCATCTGGTAACAAAGATGGAATCTAAAGCAGGGCTTAGGCCTTCTTTAAGGTTTTGTCAGCAAACTCACATTGGAGTCACAAGATCAAAGAGTCATAACGTTGCATTAGTGAGAGTAACATCTCTTCCTCTTTAAAATTCTGTGCGTTTTCTAGTTCCTCAGGAAGTAGACTGTGCTTCCTAAGGGGTAAGAAGCAGGCGAGAACAAGCAGACAGACAGGCACCCCCCCTGGTTATATACAGAACACAGGCTGCCTTAGTGCTACAGAACCATATACACCAGTGTCATAACTAGTCATTTTTAGGCCCATAATTCTCTGTTGCTGCTGCCACCCGAAAAACCAGCAGCAAGATAGTTAAGAATAGTTGTGAACTTTAGAAGCTGTTGCTGCTGCAATTCCAAAGTCCCGCTGGTCAGATGAGTGTTTATTCCCAGAAGCTGCTGTGCTGGTCGCTGCAATCCAACATCACATTTCTTTGCTTTTCTCCCCAGCTGGTGGCAATCAGTAGCTAGAGGTCCTTAGGCTCCAGGCACAAAGCCCAAGGAGGAACTGCAGTGGTGGCTCTCGGGCTGGCCTGCTGGCCTCAGAGCAAGCTGGATTCTGGCTTTCCATCTACCATTTTGAAAACATGCTTAAGTATTCCATGCTGAAAAGAAAACATGACACAATCTTACCTTTTAAACTATCAATACATGACCCATTTGTGCCCCTGTCTTGGTTGGTTCTGCCCACCCTAGTTACACTGCCGAACAAAGTACATGATAAAGAGACGAAGGGAAGAAACCTGGTGTTTACCTGTGATTTACAATTCAGTCATTCTTTATTGCTAGAAATTCTGGTTTGTCTTTGTCTTCCCTTATTAATTGACTACAGTTTTTTGGAGAATCTTGCATGGCAACTTAGCTGTACAGCAAGCAGGGCAATCCAGAGCTTCTGGAGGCTGAGCCAAAATCCTCCATTCCCCTAGACTTTGATCTAACATATATGCATGCCGGTTGATGGCATACTCCTCTGGACGCGTGTCACCTGGGCATATCAGGCCACCACACACAAACACCTTGTTATCCCCAACTGAGCACACTGCATGTGAAAGATCCAAGCTGTAGTTATTCGGCAAGAGTGGGACAAGTTTTGTGGATTTGCTCATTTTGATCTTCTGCAGGTTTATTTCCAGACTCTCTTTGTGGCTCTGTATGCTCAAGACATTCTCCTGAGGAAAGGACAGCAAGGGCTTGTGATTGAACTGAATGGGAAAGGTGATGTACTGCACCACATTCTTAGTCTGAGTGTCAAAGCAGTCCAGCACACCTACTCGGGAGAAGCGCCCGTTCACCAAGCACCTTCCTGTCACAATGTAAATAGTCTTGTCTCCCTTGGTGATCAATGCAGTTGCATCCATAGGAATACTCATCTTTCCAGCAAGAATCCACTTCTCTTTCCCTTCGTCGTACTTGTAGATACTTGAAATGTACTTCCTTGGGGCCGTGCTTCCTCCTACAGAGTACACTGCCCCCCCACAAGTCACCATGGTGTGGAAGACCAAACCTATAGGCAGATCCGGAAGTTTGATCCAGGAGTTAGTATCTATATCATACTTCCAAGCTGTTTTCAAGCCAGAGATCTGCTCCGTTGTTCCTCCAGAAACATAAATGTATCTCCCTAGCGACGTTGCACTGAGAGCAGCTGCTTTGTAAGGCATCTCTGTCAGCTTTAGCCAGATGTTCTCTCCAATGATATAAGCGAAAAC
Organism: Podarcis cretensis; assembly: GCF_951804945.1. Lineage (NCBI taxonomy): Eukaryota > Metazoa > Chordata > Lepidosauria > Squamata > Lacertidae > Podarcis > Podarcis cretensis. Next base: position 5,561,828 of record NC_137187.1, read on the forward strand.
CCCACTGTTGAACTTACCCTGCTCTTTTTGCCCTCCTAAGATCACCACAGAGTCCATTAACGCCCCTTTCCTTTGTTGAAGCATCAGGCTTTGAGGATTGCCCTTTTTACGATCACTCAAAGTGCTCTCTATCCGGGACAGGGGACCAGTGTGGTCTGCAAAGAGTAACACTTCCCGGCAAGTGGACAGAAGCATACTGGTGGAGACAGCGGATAAATGAATGTAGGTAAAATACTTCTTAAAATATTTCTCCCTTTCAGCCTTTCTGTATTTCACCCACTGGAGGAGGGTTGAGAGAGTCTGGTCCTCGTTTTGTACATGAAGATGTTCATCCTTAAGGAGCCTGCTGAAGACATTAGGGGGGCAGTGCATAAAGTCTGTTATGCCAGGGCCTGCCCAGTAGTTGAAGTTGTCTCGTATACCATCATAAGCAGCATTTGCCACATCTTTCATATCATATGAAGTGGCCAGGAGCATGTAGTAGAGGCAGTTGTTCTTCTTAAGGGACCTAAGGAGGAAGTCAGAACAGTGACTCCTTAGAGATGGGGAACTGAAATACTTGGCTCCCTTCAGCAGGTCCTCCACGTTCTTCTCAGAAATTACAATCTTCCCAGTATAGAAGTAGTCGAGCAATTGCTCCACCAACTCAGAGCTCAGGAACTTGGCATCAATGATAATAAAGAGTTCGTCATCCGCTTTCATGTCATTGCTGGATATCAGATTCCTAATATGGGAGGACATGGCTGCTAAAACGTTGAGGTGGGCATAGAAGACTTTCTGGTCCACACTGAGGGCCACATCACAAAACTCCCGGTTCTTTCTCTGTTTGTTGAGGGCCTGCATCATAAAACTGTTGTGGTTCTTTTCTGTAAACTGCATCCTCATTTTTGGGGCCAGGCTTATCTGGAATTAAGGAAGATGGTATAAGCGTAGAGGACTCTTTGCCCAGTTGTTGAAGACCCTACTCTGGGTACAAGGAGTGATGTCATCAAATAAAGCTGCTAGGTCACAATTATCTGTGACATGTGTTGACAAGAGTCTTTTCAAATTGTCCCTTTTGTACCAAGAGAATATCAGCCTCACTTCAGCTAAACCCGATCCAGAAAGAAAGAGGTTCCATTGATTGGAGGTGAGGTGGCTTCACCTATACTATCTAGAGTGTGTTTGTATTGAAAGGTTACATGTTAGAGTCTTCCCAAGGAAATGTTAGGTTATAGTTAAATGCTGTGGTGATGTCAAATAGAAATACATTCCCACTTAATTTATTAGGTTCCATGTATGATCTAAATAACAGAGCATTCTGTTCCCCAAAGTGGAACCAAATTTGGGTATCTGTATTTTGATAATGCCTTGATAGGGCAAACATTCCACTGATATGACTTGGTTTCAGCATGTCATACATAGGATTTAGAGAAAGGCCTTAAAATGGATAGTAAGAGTTGGCTTGTGGTAAGGTGAACCAACAACAGGGGTGCCATGGGATTGTGAAGGGGTGTTGCTTTGCTTGTGCTTAATGGCCAGCTCACTGGTTTTTCACAAAGAGGGCCAAACAAGATTATATGTTCAATATGTGTATGCATGTATGATTTTCTTATTTAAATAGCAACCATAGGGGGGCTGATAAGAACTGTGGGTGCTTAAGGTTTAACTCTCTAACTCTCTTCCCACATGCCATGATTCTGATTCCTCCATCGCCACTGCCATGGCTGCTATTTTAACAAGAAAAATTGGATACCCTGGAAGTGCCCATATGCATTTAATGTATGATCCACTTTGGGTCACTGGTGAACTAATGTAATATACAATTAACTGTACAAGATACACTTGTCAAAGGCTCGAGTTTATTTGCTTTGCAACCCTGTTAATTCTCTTGGAATTCTCAGCGGCTGTTGATACTGCAAACCATACTTTAAGAATGACTTTATAGTTTGGCTTTGGGGAGTGGGTAAAAACAATAATAAAAAAATCTCCTCCCCACCCTTACTTAAGTCTCTTCTCCTTATTGAAAACTAAAGTGATGCCCAGCAGTGGGGAGAAGTAAGAAAAGAAAATATCCCAACAACTATTTATACCCACCCAGCAAGCTTTACTAGCAAAAAATGTATAGCACATGGTCTGTCAAGATGAGCACAGCTGTTCCCACAAGCTGAGGTGTTGCCTGGCCCTGGGAGACAATGCTAGACCCATCTCTTCAGAAACCTGGTCAGCCACTCCAGGCCACAGTTCTGCACTATCCTTATTTTTAAAAAGTTAAAGGTAAAGGACCCCTGATAGTTAAGTCCAGTCGTGAACGACTCTGGGGTTGCGGCGCTCATCTCACTTTACTAGCCGAGGGAGCCAACGTTTGTCCGCAGACAGTTTTTCTGGGTCATGTGGCCAGCATGACTAAGCTGCTTCTGGCGAAACCAGAGCAGCACACGGAAATGCCGTTTACCTTCCTGCAGGAGCAGTACCTATTTATCTACTTGCACTGACATGCTTTCAAACTGCTAGGTTGGCAGGAGCTGGGACAGAGCAATGGGAGCTCACCCCGTCACAGGGATTCGAACCACCAACCTTCCAATTTGCAAGCCCTAGGCTCAGTAGTTTAGGTCACAGTGCCACCCGCGTCCCTCACTCTCCTCATGCCTGTGCCCCAAATCTATACAAGAAGATGCTAAGTGTCTTGTGACACTGTACCATTCAAATGTTATAAACACCATATTACCATTTCTCAGTTGTCTTTTTCTAACCTAAAAGGCCCCCAACACTTAATGATCCTAGCAGGAGAGGGGCTATAAACCTTTGGTTACCTTTTTCCATATAGAACATTATATGCAGCTGCTCTGATGCATGATTACTTGAAAATTAATACACATCATCTTAATTTGAATGGGATTGACTGCCTGTAAAGTGTGCATAGCATTACAACCTCAGCATTTTCTCTTTCTCTGAAACAACTTCTTTTTGCTTTATGCTCTAGGCAGGGCTTCAGCTTCTAGTTTCCCTGTAGGCTGAATTAAAAACGCTGTAGGAGGAAGGGTGGTTGACTCATCCTCCAGATGTTCTCAGTTTCTTGTCACAACTGTGTAATCTGCCCTTTAACAATTGGGCAATTAATAACAGTGTTTGATATTTGCATAAAAGGGACAGAGTGCAATTCTGTTTGGAATGTATCATAGGATCACCCACAGATAGCACTAACAACTGACCAGAAAAAGAATGGTGTTGCTCCTGTGCATTTAATAGCAGCTTGATCTGTAAAAGTCAACAAGTTAAGCTTAAGCAGCTTAGAAATAAATGTTAGCATTTGCTAACTGTAAATCAAGATGTCATTAAAAATGTACAGGAGCAAACGTTAGTGTAAAAATAAACTTACTGTCAACCCTACTTCAGGTACAGGGATTTAGAATACTGTCTTAAACTCTATTAAAAAATCATGAACATATTATTGAAGATAATTGGAAGAAAGATGAACAGATGCAAATGAGAAAAAGGCTCTTGTACTCTTACATCTATGAAAGAGAACATTTTGAAAGGTGTGCAACTTGATTTGCATGCATGATAAAAGCTGTGAAATTATTCAGGATAAAGGAGCTTTGCCTCTTTTCACCCCACTGCTAAGCCAAATCAATCTGCTTCTGTTTAACACATTCAAGTTAAGACTGCCCCTTAAAAAAAAACACCTTATGTTCCTTCTATGCTTTTCATGTCTGCCACACACAAATGTGGTTGGTGAAACTTCCCATCACTTTAATGCCAGAAAGAGAGGAACAGGCAACTTTTTACTGGCACTGCTTCACTGTCATTCATTATTGTGATCTCTGCAGAACTCTGTAAGTGAGGCTTATAGAGTAGCTTGATTGGGACTAGAAAGTGGGAGACCACGTCCCACTTGACCATGAAGCTCACTGAGTAACCTTGAACCAGTCACAGTCTCAGCCTAACCTGCCTCCCAGGGTTAATCAAGGACAGCTTAAAATGAAGTGCCATTGAATTTAGGTAAATTTATAGCCAGATAAATCGATTTAGGTTTACAGTTCTAAAGCCCCTTGTGGTATTAAATTGCTGTAACTCTATCTGGTCAAATACTACCACACCTATGCAACTCAAACAGGTTGTCTCTGGCACATGAAGCTCATCCCAGGTGACATAGCAGGCTACAATAATTGTTTTGTATTGACTCTGAAGCTTGTTCTTAAACATTGTTTGTCCCCACACCTTCAAATAGCAACACCTGGTTTCTGCCACTGACAGGTAGAGCTTTGATGTTTCACCTGAACATTACAGGAGGCAAAATAAGTGGTGCATGACAGGATGATTTGTAAGCAGCGACAAATGGGAATTTTTTTATTTTTTTTAATGTGGGGTGGCTTGCTGGAACGTTATACTTTTCTTGTTAGCAGTATTGTGCCTTATAGGGTGGTAAAGTTATCAATCATCAAGCAAGCTCAGTGGCATTCGCCAACATAAATGGAGCTGAAACAAGAGAGAGGTATCAGTATGTGTGGGAGAACTCTAGCTTTAAAAAAAGCAGGTAAAAGGGGTTAACTCCTTGAAGCCCAAATATATAAGGAATTTGAGCATCAATTGGGAAAGAATAATGGAAAACTATAGAGGGTGAATTGGCTTTCTTAAGCCCCTCATTCTCAGTATTCCAGACAAAGGAGGATGACTGGAACCCTAAACAGAAGCATCCCTGTTAGGGAATGAAGGTATACTGCAACATTTTGTTGCAGTTTCCACTTATATATTATACAGTTGAGTATATTGTATTTACCAGGAACTTGATTTCTCTGCTGTGTAACTGTAAACTGTATGGTTGAGTTGCAGACAGGAGGGATAAGCCTGGAGAGGAAAGGAACAGGAAAAGTTTGCATTTCCATGCGTAAGGTTCTAAAACTCAATACAAGGTGAACTTAAAATAAAAAATACAATGCTTGAATAGTTTCACAACCCTATTACATACCCAAACAAATATGACACATATAAACCTGCAAACTTCCTCTCCCACCACACCTGAAATGTCAGGTAGTCTAAAGGTTATTTCCAAACACTGACATTTCCTCGTGTCCTGTCCCCCCCCCCCCCAGCGATTTTGAGAATGGTAATAGCAACAAAGAGATTATGTGCTTTCCACACCAGCTTTAAGTATGAAGGATATAGAAATCTTTGTGAGCTTGTGTGCCCATTCTCTTTTCAGGCCAGAGGAAATGGGTGCGGCACTTAGTGAGTTACCCAACTCCAGAAATCACAATGTGGTTGACCAAGCGGAATTATGCACTGCTGTTTTCTAGTCACTCAGAAGTAAGTCCTATGCAGTTCCAAAGAAAATAAGGCCTGCAATGCGCTTACCTGGGAATAAACCCCACTGAATTCAATAGGACTTGAGTAGATGCCGTTAAGAAATTGCACAGCCACTTCCATGCGGGTGTACACAGACCTGAAGACAGTCAATATGCCCGGAAGCTTTTAATGTTTAATAGGTTATTGTATTTTAGTGTTTTGTTGGAAGCCGCCCAGAGTGGCTGGGGAAACCCAACCAGATGGGCGGGGTATAAATAAATAAATAAATATTATTATTATTATTATTATTATTATTATTATTATTATTATTAGGCTTCTTCTGAGTAAGTACGCCTGGTATTGCCAAGGTGGGGTATAAGTCATCTGCATGCCTGAACTGGACATTAATATGCATAAGAAGGGGTTGTCTGGGATGCTGTTTTAGCAGTAAATAGGAATTATTTCCGACTAATTGGGCATATTCTGGCGTTTGCTCTTTATTGTAAAGCAATAAAGCTTTGAAGGCCGAGAAGGGAAACGACACCAATAAAAACTCCATGCCATGAGCCTAATTGATGAGGTATTTGGCACCTATCAGGAAAATAGTCTTCAAAAGGGCGTTAGCCTAGTACAGCCCTCGATGAGTCACGGCTAACCAAGAGCCCTCGCCCTCAAAGGGCCATTTTCTGGACTGGGCAAGCTTCCTCTTCCTTGTGCCTCAGGGCCAAGGCTGTAGAGCAGCCAGCTGTTCTTCAACTACAACTCCCATCATCCCTAGCTGCGGGCTACGCTAGCTAGGAATGACGGGAGTTGTAGTCCAACGCCGCCTAGCGTCCCAGCGTCGAGGGAGGCTGCCACAGAGCAAGCCTGCCACCACCCGGCTTATGCCAGTAGCTGTGTCGGATTTCGATTGGCTGGGCTGCGTCGGCTAGGATCCGTGCGATTGGACGGGAAAGTGGGGGCGGGCGCCGACTGTCCCCGCTGTCATTGGCGGATACGTGGCGCATGCTTCCTCCCCCTCTACGCACGCGCGACGGGAGAAGCCGAGGAAGCGTCTCTGTGGGTTCGTGCCTTGAGCGCGCGCGCTTGCCGTTTTTCTGCGCTCGCTCTCTCTCTCTCTCTCTCTCTCTCTCTCTCTCCCCCCCCCCCTCCCGCGCTCAACCAACGGTCGCCACGATGCCGCTGCAGTTCGAACTGTGCCCGGGCCGGCCAATCGGCGGGGACCACCCCTGCTTCATTATCGCGGAGATTGGCCAGAACCATCAGGGGGACCTGGAGACCGCCAAGCGGATGATCCGAGTGGCTAAGGTGGGGAGGTGGGCGTGGCCAACGGGGGTGGCAAAGTGGTGGGTGTCGAGGCTGGGTCAGTCGGGCTGAGGGGCGAGAGGCGGGAGGATTGGGAATGGGAGCAGAGCGGAGGTGGCCGGCGGGTTGCTGCCTGTTCTTGGTGTTTTCTCGGGTATCATGGATAGAAGCTGCATGAGAGGGGAGATAACCAAACAATAATGGCTAATTAATGATACTCAGGGAAGCAACTTAGTGTCAGGTGGGGGACTGTCAGGCAAAAAATAAAATAAAATGGGAGCTGTCAAGAATTTTATTATCACTTATTTGATTTATATTACCACCCTTTAACCAACATCTTGGGGTGCTGCATGCACAACGTTAGGAACATAATTTACAGACATTATGATTGCAACATAAACAGGAATTGTTCGGGACTGGACCTAACCATCAGGGGTCCCTTTACCTTTAGAGAGCATAATAATAGACAACATAATAATAAAATAGTCGTAATAACAGTCCCTAAGGCAGAGATTCACAAACTGTGGTCCAGTGACCCGTGAGCCTCATGCAGCTGCACCAGGACGTTGTAGTTGTTGCCACAGACAGGAAAAACTGTTATGTGGTCCGTCAAGCCTCTCATCAGTATTCAAGAGGTCTGAGGGGGAGAAAAGTTTGGAGTGGGAAAGGGTGATGGGGATGTTTGGCACTTAAAGTTTGTAAAGGTAATGTGTAAATGATGAGAATTGGGAGATTGTAAACCACAAACCAGTTATCAAGGGGCACTTGGATTTTAGCTCTTTAAAAAACCCCTCCTGAGATCGTTTTATGATATTTCCACCTTATCCTTCCTTCCAAGGGGTTCAGGGTTTCATCAGACCCAAGTGACATTGTGAGCGTCAACCCTGTGAGATTTGGCTGAGAAACAAGAGCATAAGATGAGGCTGCTGAATGAGGCCAGTGGCCCATTTTGTTCAACATCCTGTTCTCCCAGGATGTTCTGACCAGCTTCCTGTGTGAAACTGGCAAGTAGGACCAGAGCATTTCCCCCTCCTGTGGATTCCAGCCACTGGTATTCAGAAGTATTACTTCTTCCAATTGTGGACGCAGAATATAGAGCCATTCTTCTGTAATGGCATCTGGGCTTAGTTCCCTTTTCAGCCATTCAACTATGTCATGGAGCTACAGCCATTGCATATGGAGCTAAAGCTCTGTTATAATGCGTCCTGTTGGAGGATGCGCTGATGGAATGATCAGAAAAGCACAACATTGAATTCCTATGTGATTAGAATTGGGAACTGGTACCATCATTGACCTTAAATGGTTCATTAGTCTGCAAGACCCTAATCTGAAATTGAAAGAGGAGTCTATTCGCTGTACCTTTCCTTTGTTTCAATGGCTGTTTAGCTCAGTGTACATCTGACAACATCCTAGCCGTGTACATCCTAGCCGACGCCTCAGCGACTAGGGCTTGCCGATCGAAAGGTCGGCGGTTCGAATCCCTGCGGTGGGGTGCGCTCCCGCTGCTCGGTCCCAGCGCCTGCCAACCTAGCAGTTCGAAAGCACCTCCGGGTGCAAGTAGATAAATAGGGACCGCTTACCAGCGGGAAGGTAAACGGCGTTTCCGTGTGCGGCTCTGGCTCTGGCTCTGGCCAGAGCAGCGATGTCACGCTGGCCACGTGACCCGGAAGTGTCTCCGGACAGCGCTGGCCCCTGGCCTCTTAAGTGAGATGGGCGCACAACCCCAGAGTCTGTCAAGACTGGCCCGTACGGGCAGGGGTACCTTTACCTTTACCTTTACCTTTACCTTTTACATCTGACAAAGACCACAGAGCTTATTCCACAATAAACTTATTAGCTTGCGTACACACCGTACATTAAGGCAGATTATTTCCCCCAAAAGAATCCTGGGAACTGTGTTAAGAGTGCTGGGAACTGTAAGTGTGTGAGAGGTAATCTCCGGTCCCAAAAGTCTTTAAATAGTGTGTATGTAGAAGAAGAAGAAGAGTTTGGATTTGATATCCCGCCTTTCACTCCCCTTCAGGAGTCTCAAAGCGGCTAACATTCTCCTTTCCCTTCCTCCCCCACAACAAACACTCTGTGAGGTGAGTGGGGCTGAGAGACTTCAGAGAAGTGTGACTGGCCCAAGGTCACCCAGCAGCTGCATGTGGAGGAGCGGAGACACGAACCCGGTTCCCCAGATTAGGAGACTACCGCTCTTAACCACTACACCACACTGGCTCCCAGCCTATGTCCTTAAGGTGTCTCAGAAAGGACTCTTCAATACAGTGGTGCCCCGCAAGACGAATGCCTCGCAAGACGGAAAACTCGCTAGACGAAAGAGTTTTCCGTTTTGGAGGTGCTTCACAAAACGAATTTCCTATGGGCTTGCTTCGCAAGACGAAAATGTCTTGCGAGTTCCTGCGGGTTTTTTTTCCTTTTTCAAAGCCGCTAATCCGCTAAGCCGTCAATGGGCTTGCTTCGCAAGATGAAAAAACCGCTAGACGACGAGAATCGCGGAACGGATTCTTTTCGTCTTGCAAGGCACCACTGTATTTTAAAAATTTGCATTGGCATGGTCAGTTCAAGCGGTGTGCATGCCCAGGACTGAGATGGGCATGTTCAATAACCTTTAAGAACTATTGTAATGCTTGTGTCTTTGTAGGAATGCGGAGCAGATTGCGCCAAATTTCAGAAAAGTGAACTAGAGCACAAATTCAATAAGCGAGCCTTGGAGAGGCCATACACTTCCAAACACTCTTGGGGGAAAACTTACGGAGAGCACAAGCGCCACCTGGAGTTCAGCCATGATCAGTATCGAGAGTTGCAGCGATATGCAAAGGAGATTGGCATTTTCTTCACAGCATCAGGCATGGATGAAGTAAGTGAGATGAAGTTTTGTTTTAAGAAGGAGCTGCCACATCTGACATTACCCGCAACTTGGTACGCAGGGAACACAGGGAACCAGAATTTCAGAACTGTCCTTAGTCCACCTTCAGCAGGTTAGGAAAAGAGCTAGCACCAGTATTTTTAGAGCAGTGTCTTCTATCTAGTTGCAACCTTTTCAGTATAGATGTAAAAATCCCATATGTTTTCCAGTGTCTGACCATGGTCCCTGCATAAGGGTTGCCGATTCCCCCAGAGGGATCCTCTGTGGTGAATAGTGTCTTGTCCCGTGACTGTAACACTGAACGCAGAAGTCAAACCTGCTGAAATTTCCATTGCGGAATGTATGTACTGGTGGGTTTTTTGGAAATTTTGAATCCGTAAGTGCTTTGCTGATTGAATTCAGATTTAGCATCTTCACTGGACTTCCTTTTTTGTGCTTCAAAAAAAATCACTTATGATTACAATAAAGCAAAACAAGTAAATGGTTGAATATTGTTCTGAAGTTGCGTTGGCATGCATTTCACAAGAAAAACTAACAAGGTCATTACAAATCATTTATTTATCATTACAAATCATTTAATCATATACAAATCATTCATTACAAATCATTTATTTTCCACATGTATTTCAGCTGATCTACTTTTGCACACTGGGGGAACTTTTAAGAAAGCAGAGAAGCTGAAATATTTAATTAAGGAGAAAAATAAAGCATACTTAGTATAGTTTTAATGCTTTGTTCAAAGAAACTCAAAACATGACAATTCATGATTCACTTCCCTTGGAGGCAGTCAAGTCTGCTGCCCTCCAGTTGTTTATGGGCTTCAGCTTCCATTAGTCTCAGCCATCAATCATTGGTCAGGGATGAGGAGAGCTGTGCCAAGGCCTCTGCTGAGGTTCACATTAGGGGTGGGGTAGGTGTCTCTCTCAGCTTTGCCTGTCTCTCTCGGCTCAAGTTAAAGCAACTGAGGTGCATAAAATGTTGAGATTTTTTATATCAAGCACTGTGTCGGGGGTCTGACAAGAAGTCTCTGAGGCCACTGGGTTTGAGGTAACCAGTTTCCAGTGTGCAGCACTTTGCCTTCAGAAATGCTAACAGGATACGGATATTATGGTACATCCTCATAGAACTGTAGAATTGAAAAGGAGCCCCGAGGATCATTTAATCCAACCCATTGCCATGCAGGAATATACAGCTATCCCATAAGGGGATCGAACCTGCAACCTTGGTGTTATCAGCACCATGCTCTAAGCAACTGAGCTAGACTGTCTGCTTGGTGGACCTAAGGTGTCTGATTCAGGGTTGGTTATATCCAGGTAGAATCAGTGGCATTGACAAATACTCTGAGGCAGATCTGCATCCTCCTTCATTGCTGATGTGTGGGGTTGGGAGGGGCCTTATTCAGCCCAAGGACATTCCCTCCTGGACAACATTCCAAGGGCCACATGTCAGTTGTAGGCGGAGCAACGGATGCAGATTTTACCCTTGCACAGTAGGCTAGTTTCTGCACATACTCATCCCCAACCCTTCCATCCAGCCAAGCAAGAAGCATGATTAGAATTAAAGGATACATTCCAGCCACAGACAATATTACCAAAAAAAGAGTGCAACACCGAGAGTCCTGAGGGCCAGATAGAGAAGCTTGGAAAGCTGCATTTGATCCCCAGGCTATTGTTAGTCACTCTTCTGTATGTTTGGGTTACCATGAACTCTAGTTTTTATTTGTATTCCTTGTGTATGAGCATAGCCATGTGCTGTTCTGCTGTATGTTTCTGGGAAAGGAGACACATTCATCCAGCTACAGTGTCTTTATTTGACAGGTAGAATGTTAATGTTAGGAATCTTTGTGTTCTTTTTTTTAAAAAAAGTATTTCTTCACAGATGGCTGTAGAGTTTCTGCATGATCTGGATGTTCCATTTTTTAAAGTCGGATCAGGAGACACTAACAATTTCCCATACCTGGAAAAGACAGCCAAAAAAGGTGATTTGCTAATAACTTGCTTAATATAGCTACTGTTTCTACTCTCCTAATGGTATCACATCTAATGAGAGAATGTATGAATTTGATAGAGCAGCCTGCCTTATTACAGTGGTACCTCCGGTTGTGGACGGGATCTGTTCCAGAGGTCCGGCCGGATCCCGAGGTTTTTGCAACTGGAGAGACCGCTTCTGTGCATGCACAAGCAGCAGTAGAGCGATTCTGCACATGCGTGTGCGGCAAAAACCCGAAATATACTTCTGGGTTTGCCACTTACGTATCTCGAAATTTACGTAAGCGGAGCGATACGTAAGCGGAGGTAGAACTGAACAGTAGTACCTCGGGTTAAGTACTTAATTCATTCTGGAGGTCCGTTCTTAACCTGAAACTGTTCTTAACCTGAAGCACCACTTCAGCTAATGGGGCCTCCTGCTGCTGCTGTGCCGCCGGAGAACAATTTCTGTTTTCATCCTGAAACAAAGTTCTTAACCTGAGGTACTATTTCAGGGTTAGCAGAGTCTGTAACCTGAAGCGTATGTAACTTGAAATGTATGTAACCTGTATATCCAAATTAGATACAATTGTAAATATCAGCTAGCATAAAAAATGACAATAGTTCTTTCATCTGCATCCATAAAATCTAGTAGAAATCTTCTACATTCTTCTCCCACACTCCCATTAATGATGGATGGGTAGAGGAGGACTGCCATTTTCAACTGCAGTCATGGTTTGGTCCTTACCTCCTATGAGGAAGAGGGACTTTTCAGTGGTGGCCTCACAACTCTGGAATTCATTGTCTGTCAACCTCTGAAGGATCACTGCACTCCAGTCTCTTAGAAAGACTCTGCAGATATGTTTCAGGTTCCTTACATGACTTTTTATATACCTATCTGTGAAGTACAAAACTGGATTTTATGTTCTGGACTGGTTTATTAGTATATCTAGCTTTTTGAGTATTGAGGTATCTATAGTAATTGTTACTATAGATAATTAGTAATAATAGTAATAATATTACTATTATTACTATCTATAGTAATCTGTTGCATTTCAGGTTATTTTTTTTAATCATGTAGGTTCCTTGGAGGAGCTTTGCTCAGAAAAGTGGCCTATAAATAGGGAGGGTGTACAGGCCCCAAGATTTGTTGTTTATCTGTATTTTAAAAACATCTGACCTGTCTCAGTTGCTCTGTGCTCTCTCCACTTTAAATCTGCTCTGGGTTGTGGGGTGCTTTGTATGAAACAAAACTGTGTTCCCCATTCATTAAATGGGGAGTATAAAAATGGCTGCAACTTTCCCCCTTATGGCCAAAGTGGATGAAATTTACAGGCAGAATCAATGAATTCTGCCAACCCTTAGGCTTTATACCAGTTAAAGGACACATTCCAGCTAAGCAAAAAGTACTCAGGATATCAAGGAGGGCCATTGAGGGGTGTGTTCTGGAGTGGAGCATGGCTTGGGTGGAGTCCTGAGAACCAAGTGAAGCCCCAGAGACAACTTAATTTGTGTGCGCCAGCTGCAGAAATGGCATAGGTGGGCTATGACTAAGTGGGTTGGTATCAATCCATCCAGTTTATAGGCAGATTAAAAACTAATTGTCAAGTAATTGACCAGTTTGTGTAATGTAGCTGTATGAGACAGAATGTTGGAGTTACAAAATGCTCTCGGTGACCTTCCCTTCTAGGTCGCCCGATGGTGATTTCGAGCGGGATGCAGTCAATGAACACAATGCAACAAGTTTACAAGCTGGTGAAAGCCATTAACCCGAACTTCTGTTTTCTCCAGTGCACCAGTGCTTACCCTCTTCAGCCTGAAGATGTCAACCTTCGTGTCATAACGGTCAGTGAGGTGGGGTGAAAGGCATGGCAATTCTCCTAAGGTGCCTTATTTTCCTTCTGAACCAATTAATTGAGCAAGACAACAGATCAAGTGCAGTTTAGAATTTGCTCCAACTCTAAGGAGAGGCCTCAGCCCAGCACAGAATTAACTTCCTAAACCTCATTCCGTTTTCTTCAGCAGACTTAAGAGCTCCTTGACTGTGCTTAGGAGATGGATTTACAATTTAATATTGCGACAGGTGGTGGCACTTGTTCACCGATACACACAGGTATGCCTTTATAAAGGCTAGATTCAATGTTTTCCCATCAAATGTGTTGGGTAACAGACTCTCCAACGGACAGATCTCACTCCTCTGCGACTGTAAAAGTGGATCTATAGAATCGTTATATCATATAATCTTCTGTTGTCCATTACATTTCGGCTTCATGGTCCAAGTTTCTGGCCCCGTATTTATCGAGAATTGCTGACGGACCTCAGGAAGCCCAAATAATATACCTATTAAACAACGAAGATACAAGTAGATCCCTTGCAGTCGCTAGATACCTGATTAATGTTTTATTTCAAAAGAGGAGGAATGGAGCACTGTATGACTCTGACAGCTTAGCTAAACTTAAGAACCATTAATAAGTGCCAGAACCAAGACGCATACCCCCCCAAAATCTGATGGATTTGAATTGTGGTTTACATAGAGGGAGCTTATTGTGTATAGTGTTTACTTAACTGAAGTAAAATTGGTTTTATACGGGTGTTTTAACTTGGAACTGTTTAAATTGTATTGTTTATGGATAAATTTGGATGTATTGTTTTCGTTATGGGCCAATGGCTGCAATAAATCTAATCTGAATCTGACTGTGCTTAACTCTGGCCAAAGAAAGTTGCACATAAAGCACAACTAAATTTCATAGCGTTTTGTAACAGCTAATGTTGGTGATTAACTGTCCTCTTCTTTGTATTTACCATCAACTTTTCTATCCTTCTAGGAATATCAGTCCGTCTTCCCAGATATTCCTATTGGCTACTCTGGTCATGAGACTGGGATAGCCATTTCCATTGCAGCAGTTGCTATGGGTGCAAAAGTCCTCGAGCGCCACATTACACTGGACAAAACCTGGAAAGGCAGTGATCATCAAGCATCCCTGGAGCCAAAAGAACTGGCAGAACTAGTGAGAAGCATCCGGATGGTGGAGAAAGCCATGGGGTCCCCAGTTAAGCGGCTCCTGTCCTGTGAAGTGGCTTGCAATGAAAAGGTAAATTTATTATTGAGTGCTGCAAGACCCACTTATTCTGGATTGCTGATAGTGGCAGCAGTATTCATACACATCCATCCTAGTAAGGTCATAGAATCATAGAATCATAGAGTTGGAAGAGACCACAAGGGCCATCGAGTCCAACCCCCTGCCAAGCAGGAAACACCATCAGAGCACTCCTGACATATGGTTGTCAAGCCTCTGCTTAAAGACCTCCAAAGAAGGAGACAGGAGACTCCACCACACTCCTTGGCAGCAAATTCCACTGTCGAACAGCTCTTACTGTCAGGAAGTTCTTCCTAATGTTTAGGTGGAATCTTCTTTCTTGTAGTTTGGATCCATTGCTCTGTGTCCTCTTCTCTGGAGCAGCAGAAAACAACCTTTCTCCCTCCTCTATGTGACATCCTTTTATATATACAGAGATTGCTTTGTAGTGCTTGCCTGCCACTGTAAGAAATCCTTCTACATGTGTCTCCCCACTTATGCGCAATTGACTCCCGCACGACCACATATGCATGTGCTGCCGGGAAATAATTAAAGAATGGTGGGAGAGAGCTGGAGAGTCCCCGAAGCCTGAGGAGGATGTCGGTGAGTGTGGAGGAAGCCCCAAAGAAGCTGGAGGCGCAGCAGTGCTTTGTTTACACGGCTCAGCTGCTCTGCCTGTCAGCTGATGCGTGGGGTAGCGCAGCAGCAGCTGCTTTCCCCATGCATCCTCCAGCCTCCTGGCGGCCCCAGAGCTTCATTTTTTTTTAAAAAAATGTTTATTTTGGTTTTATGTAATAAAACAGATATTACAATCGAACAAAACAACAGAGAAATACAATAAAAAACAACATAAAAAACACAATATAAAAACATATAACAGAAAAAATAAAAAAGAACAAAAATTAAAGAAAAATTAGTTTTTTAATTCTTATCTTTATAACCCTCTTTCCTGACTTCCTCACATCTCCCTTTCCTGGGTTCCCCTTTACTCAATCAAATTTAGCAGCTCCTTACCCTTTTTCAAATCTTAGTCAATATTATACATTCCAACCTATTATGTCTTCTATTTTCCCTTTCTTTTTAAATACATTTTTACATATTCTTTGTAACTTAATCCCTTATATCCTTTGTTTAGTTTCGACATAATTTTAGTCTGGTCTTACCCTTTTTTCTTAAAACATTTTTACATATTTCTTTTTACTATGTCACTGATGCCATATTATCTTTATATCCAACATCATTTTAACATTCAAACATTTTGCAATGTTTTTGGAGATATTCTTTGAACTTCTTCCAGTCCTCTTCCACCGACTCTTCTCCCAGGTCTCGGATTCTGCCAGTCATTTCTGCCAATTCCATATAGTCTATCACTTGCATCTGCCATTCTTCCAGAGTGGGCAAATCTTGTGTCTTCCAATACTTTGCAATGAGTATTCTTGCTGCGGTTGTTACATACATAAAGAGTGTTCTATCTTTCTTTAGCACCAATTGGCCGACAATGCCCAGAAGGAAGGCCTCTGGTTTCTTAGGAAAGGTATACTTAAATACCTTTTTTAGTTCATAATAGATCATTTCCCAGAAAGCCTTAACCTTTGGACATGTCCACCAAAGGTGAAAGAATGTTCCCTCAGTTTCTTTACATTTCCAGCACTTGTTATCAGGCAGGTGATAAATTTTTGCAAGCTTGACTGGGGTCATGTACCACCTATAGATCATTTTCATAATATTTTCTCTTAAGGCATTACATGCCGTAAACTTCATATCGGTGGTCCACAACTTTTCCCAGTCAGCAAACATAATATTATGACCAATGTCCTGTGCCCATTTAATCGTAGCCGATTTAACTGTTTCATCCTGAGTATTCCATTTTAACAGCAAGTTGTACATTCTCGAAAGTATCTTAGTTTTAGGTTCTAACAATTCTGTTTCTAATTTCGATTTTTCCACCTGGAAGCCTATTTTTTTATCCAAGTTAAAGGCCTCTCTAATTTGATAATAATGTAACCAATCTCGCACTTTATCTTTTAATTTCTCAAAACTCTGCAATTTCAATGTGTCTCGATCTTGCTCTAGTATCTCCCAATATTTCGGCCATTTGGCCTCCATATTGAGTTTTTTCAAAGCCTTAGCCTCCATAGGTGATAACCACCTTGGGGTCTTGTTTTCCAATAGTTCTTTATATCTTATCCAGACATTAAACACAGCTTTCCTGACAATATGGTTTTTGAATGCTCGATTAGCTTTTACCTTGTCGTACCACAGATATGCATGCCACCCAAAAGCATTATTGAACCCTTCCAAGTCCAAAATGTCAGTGTTCTCAAGAAGTAGCCAGTCTTTCAACCAGCAGAATGCTGCTGATTCATAGTACAACTTCATGTCTGGCAGGGCAAACCCCCCTCTTTCTTTAGCATCAGTCAATATTTTAAACTTTATTCTGGGCTTTTTGCCCTGCCAGACAAATTTAGAAATATCTCTTTGCCACTTCAATTCTAGAGCTTCAATTCTAGTTACAGGTATTCATAGTATGGATTGACAAGAGAGCAGCAGAGAGAGCATTTAAAGCAGGGGTCAGCAAACTTTTGCAGCAGGGGGCCAGTTCATTGTAACTCAACCTTGTGGGGGGCTGGACTATATTTTTTTTCGGGGGGGGGGGGGAGAACAAATTCCTATGTTCCAGAAATAACCCAGAGATGCATTTTAAATAAAAGGACACATTCTACTCATGTAAAAACATGCTGATTCCTGGACCGTCCGCTGGCCGGATTGAGAAAGCGATTGGGCCGCATCCGGCCCACAGGCCTTAGTTTGCCTACCCATGATTTAAAAGGTGTTTAATACAGGTGCCCTCCCCTCTGTAAGACGTAACTGGAGCTGCTTGGGATTGAACCTGTAACCTGCACGCAAAGCAGATGTCCTGTCACTGAGTTGGCAAAGGCTGTATTAGATGCAGTGCATATACGCCTCCCTTATTCTTTTACCTCTAGTTTCCGGATCGGGTGTGTGTGTGAAATAGCAGCATAGTACAATGATGATGATGATGATGATTTATTTATTCCCCGTCCATCTGGCTGGGTTTCCCCACCCACTCTGGACAGCTCGCAGTAGAATATTAAAACACGATAAAACATCAAACATTAGAAACTTCCCTAAACAGGGCTGCATTCAAATGTCTTCTAAAAGTCAGAGAGTTGTTTATTTCCTTGACATCTGATGGGAGGGCGTTCCACAGGGCAGGTGCCACTACCAAGAAGGCCCTCTGCCTGGTTACCTGTAGATTCACTTCTCACAATGAGGGAACTGCCAAAAGGCCCTCGGAGCTGGACCTCAGTGTCTGGGCTGAACAATGGGGGTGGAGACGCTCCTTCAGGTATACTGGGCTGAGGCACTTTAGGGCTTTAAAGGTCAGCACCAACACTTTGAATTGTGCTCGGAAACGTACTGGGAGCCAATGAAGGTCTTTCAGGACCAGTGTTATATAGTCTCGGCAGCCACTCCCAAGTACAGTGGTACCTCACAAGACGAATGCCTCGTAAGACGAAAAACTCGCAAAACGAAAGAGTGTTTTGTTTTTTTGAGTTGCTTCGCAAGACGGGTTTCCCTATGGGCTTGCTTCGCAAGACGGAAACGTCTTGCAAGTTTGTTTCCTTTGTCTTGCAAGTTTGTTTCCTTTTTCTTAAAACCGTGCATTCACTTCGAGGAGCAACTCATAGCACACGGTGTGGTAGCCTTTTTTGAGGTTTTTGAAGACTTTGGTGATTTTTGAAGCTTTTCCAAAGTCCGTGCTTCACAAGACGAAAAAATCGCAAGACAAAAAAACTCGTGGAACAAATTAATTTCGTCTTGCGAGGCACCACTGTACAAGACAGGCAAGCAGGAGGCACACCATGCCCTATGCCATAGATCTATGAGCCCTCTGCTGCTGAGCAGCTGTGTCCCAAACTGCTGCTGCATGTACCACTTGGGGGCTGCACCTAAAGCACAGGCTCACCTCCCCAAGACATAACCTCCTTCTACTTATCTTTCTGTAGTTGGGAAAGTCTGTAGTGGCCAAAGTCCGGATTCCTGAAGGTACCACACTTACGCTGGATATGCTCACGGTAAAAGTGGGGGAACCCAAAGGATACCCGCCAGAAGACATCTTCGACTTGGTTGGCAAGAAGGTCAGGATAAATATTGGTGAAGATGAAACCATCGTCGAAGATGCCATTGAAAACCATGTGAAAAAAGTGAAATGCTAATTTGTGACTCTTTTTTTAATGGGACCTTGGGAAAAAGCACTGTGGTAACATACTAAAACCAGAATGTGCTGAATTTCAAATGAAGGGTTTTGGGGAAGGGAACCTCAATGTGATTTTTTTCTTGTGGGTAGGCTAAAATGTCAATACAATTCCGTGTAGTACTTCTTGAGGAATCTTTAGTTTCTCTTTATTGCTGAAAGCTTTTTGCAAAGCCATGACACAGTAACCTACCCAGAGAAACATTTCTGAAAGGTAGTGCAGGGCTTTGGAAAAATATGTATTTGTGTGGGCAGGATCAGCGCCAACAAATGAATGCTTCTAAATTTCTGTGAATGCCTCTTTAACAAGACATATGTGTTCCAGGACTTTTGTAGTGTTTTCAGAATTCAGAACGAGACATTGCTATGCGACCTGCAATACTTCCAAGATATATACTGTACAAGAATCTCCTCTGTGCCCTTGATCTTGAGTTTTCTCCTCGTCCCATCACAAAGAATGGCAGAGGGAAAACTGAATGTATACAAGCTGTACATGGTTGCTGCAGTCAACTAGGTGTGTAAACTTCTCAAAACAAATCTTTGGGGCCTAGGTGTGCTGTGTGCCTTCAATTTTAGCTATTCAAATTTTGGGAGAATTAAGGCAGTGTAGAAGTTCTAGGATATAATTTGGGACAGCAGTGATAAAAGAAACAATTCATCTGACAGGAGAGCCTATAAGATAGCATAGCAGGAGAAATCATGTGTCTAAAAATGGGCTGCCACTCAGATTCATGAGCATTTAGTAGACTTTTAACATTTCAACCTGTCTCCACACCATGAAGGCTAGTAACACGGAGCTCTGTGAGAGAAAACTTAACGGTTGCAGTAATGTATTTATTTGGAAGGAAAATCCCACTGCACTTGGGTGGGTGCACAACTGAGCAAGCATGCTTAAGGTTGGAGTGTCAGACTTTCAAGGTTTTCCAGATCATGACTATTCAAGATTTATTGTAATGAATCTAGAAATGTTTCTGTTAGGCAATGGAGCTTGTACACTTCTGCCTTAGCTTGATAATAAATTATTGTTATTGTTATTGATAATTTTTGAAACTTCTAATAAATATCATTTAAGAAAAAAAGGAATGTGTTTCACTTAAAATAAAGGCCAGAGGTTGTTTTTTTACTTGAGCTCAATTTGCTTTAAGCATAATCCCCATGCATAGGGTGTGGTATTGGGATTGCACCAGCTCACTTGCCTTGCTCCTGCTTCCCTCTGCACTGGGCATCACATCTGCATGGATTGTACGCACACAAGGCCTGATTTATGTAGACTGTGCTGTCACAAAATCCAGGAAGCTGGATGGCATGACTCGGCCCTATGCTCTGCAAACATTCTGTCCCAGGCTGTGGATGTCACAGGAGGGCAGGGGTTAAAGAGAGTCAGCACAATCCTGATCCCGCACTCTGTTCTGATCAAATGTCTGCACAGGACTTGTCTGAACCATGATTTTGCTGTTAATGATTGAGTTAAACACTGACAAAATAATGGCTGATGGGTTTTTAATTTTTTACTTTAAATGGACAATAAAACTTGGGCAAAGTTACTTTTTCTCCGCCAGTTCGTTTTTATGGGGAAATCTTGGGGTTTTTTAGGTTGCAGAAGGGATGAACTGACCAGTGGCTCCTGTGGTCTTTTGACTTGTAAAAGTCATGCTGGGAGCGTGTCAGTTGCTAAAAATGTGCCATCACTGTAGCCTGAAATGATGGGTTTTAATTCACAGTGACCAGGGCCATGGACAACACATAGCTAGGCAAGGACTGTGGCTGGAATACTATACAAAGTGAGCTATTTTGGAGCAGGAATTTTTCAACCATCACCAGAACGTCAAAATAAGGCAATTCTCTCCCTGTGGATTTGTGCCTAACTCTCACCCTGGCAAAGTTCCCAGCTGGAAGGGCAGGAAGAAGAAAAAGGGGTGTGTTGGGGGAGGGTCATAAAAGAAGAAGCAGCTTTGCGCTGGAGGCAGCAAACTCCTGTTGCTGCAAAAGGCCTCTGAACAACTAAAAACCTTCAAATGAATAAAGCTCTGTTTATGAATAAATGGCCATGGTTGCAACAGATAAAGGCAGACTCCTAAAAGACAATATCATATTTCAACCGTTTCGATATGGCATCTAGTTATTAATAATGCCACTGATGAATCACTTCCCATAAAACATCCTGAAGCAATTTGATAAACTTTTATAAGAACGCTTTCAAGCCAGAGACAGATGCAAACTGCGATAAAAATCTCCACTTCCTAAAAGGCTTGTTAAAAATGGAAGATCTTCAAAAGGCACCAAATTAGTTTTTTATATAAGGCATAAGATACTCTTTTTGATAGCCTGGTTCCAAGCAGCCTAGGGATTTAAATTCCAATAACTGCACCTTGACCATAGCCTGATAACAAATTGGCAGCCAGCACCAATTCTCTTTGCTACTACAAATATTTACAGCTGAGTAGTGAAAGCTTAGGTACTCTTCTGCCTCTCTTTTGGCTCTCTGGAATGAGATTCCACATCATTAAGAAGCAGGCTGCAATTCACCAGTTCAAAAATACTTTATTGTCTGCTAAGCAGGCTTGCTTTGCAAATTATTCCAAGGCAAGATGCATCGTCATCATCATAAGTTTTCAAAGACACACAGGATAACTTTACCATTATAGAAAAAGCAGCAATGCTTGCCATTTATTTGTACAGGAGCCACCTTGCAACCAGGATTAGACCCCAGAAAGTCAGTGCAAATTGGATATACACCTAGAGGCACAAAGCCTTCCCCAAAGAATTTAATACACAGATGAGGTTAAGAGACAATCTTCAGTAATCACACCATTATCGTCTGAAAGCTTTACAAGGCAAATATTGTTTTAGCATTTTTTTAATTGGCCAAGTGCTTTAGATCCTCTGCATTGCTCTCCCCTACCTCACAGTTCATGGTAACTTTGTAAGGTAGATTGCAACTTCTACTGAAAGTGCAAAAATGGCATATAGACAGCTATTTCCTGGAGTGATGTGTCGCCATTAGGAAATGATTCAGTATCATAAAGTGTCTTTTTCTGTTAAAAACCTGAAGTACGTATCACAATATACACGGATGAGAAGCATGGGTCTCCCCCCACATCCTTGTGCCATCAGCTTTTAAGTTATCTTGCACATTGTTATCGTCCCTTCCCACAACCTCAGCGCTGGATAAACTGGCTCCGTGAACTTGCAGTGGAATGTGTGCAGATGTGCCATCCCATCTGTCACGTTATAGAAAGACAGGATCCCAGCTTCATAATCCAGAAAAACCCCAACTCGTTCAGGATCATCCTCTGGCTGAATAGGGACTCTCTCCCCGTTCTGGAACGCCCAGTATTCAAAGTCAAACCGTTTGATGCACCAGGAAACTCGGTTGCATCCCAAGCGGCAAAGTTCAGAGTCTCCTTTCCTTTTGATGGATGAGTAAGCTGCCCCAATCCACCACCCTTGCCCGGCCTGTAGCACATCCACCTCCCAGTAATGGCTTCCAGCAAAGAAAGAATCTCTGCTCAAGGCTTGCCAGACAGTGTCGAATCTCTCTGGGTTTGAGCAGTAAAGTCTTCTCCTCCAGCTGTAGCTTATTGAAAGACGGTCCTCTGATAAAATTAACCTGGGGTGCACACTATTTATCTCTAGCGTGGGGGATCTTGCATCTGTGGGGGGGGGGGAAACATAGGCAACACATTGCAGAGAAACATCTTCGGCAGCAACAACAGTTGAGGAAGGAAATAGCCACAACACAAGCTGTTAAAACCAGCAGCCTTATATTGATTGACCTATCCACATCAGGGACCAGTGGAACTTCCTATGGGACACAATACCATCATGGTGTCTGCATCAGAAGCCAATGATAAGGATGGAATGAGAAGAGGGGAAAACAGGATGATGACCAGTGAACCTTGCCATGATGGGGGTACAGATTCAGTAGTGCTATTTTTGAAACAGCTCTGAGTCCTCCACTGTATCTCGTCCCTAGTTCTGATTTTAAAACCAGCTTTCCCTTGTTTGCTTATGTTACTCTGCAGAATAAGAAATGCAACCCAAGTTTTAGCTCAGGCATAGGCAATCTTCGGCCCTCCAGATGTTTTGGCCTACAACTCCCATGATCCCTAGCTAACAGGGCCAGTGGTCAGGGAAGATGGGAATTGCAGTCCAAAACATCTGGAGGGCCATAGGTTGCCTATGCCTGATTTAGCTGTTTGTATGAAGGATCAAGCCCAGGGGTGGAGAACCTCTGGCCTTCCACTTGTGCTTAGACTACAACTCCCATCATCCCCTGTCAGCATGGTCAGGGATGATGGAATTGGTAGTCCAGCCACAGCTGAATGGTCACAGGTCCTTCCCCGCCCTCGCCTGGTCTATACAACAGGATTGGCGATTACTCAAACGTCAGTCTCAGGAAGTCCCTCCTTCCCAACTCAGGGGGCAATGGAGGGGGGTTAAAGAGGTGGGTCTTCAGCATATGACAAGCTATACAATGAAGGTGCTAGATGCACATCTGTGCAAAGGGAATTCCACAACTGAGAGGCTGCCACAGAGAATGCCATCTCCCAGGTCACCATAAACCTCTGAGGGCTATGGAACTACCAAGAGGATTCCTCTCCTGACCTTAACACCTGAGAGGGTCTGTAGGGATGGAGATGGTCTTTCAGGGGCCTAAGTCATTTAAGGTGTGAGCATCTTGAATTAGGCCCAGAAATGAGCTGGCAGCCAAAGCAGCTGTTTTAATACAGCTGCTATGAGATCTAAAGGCAACTCCAGTCGGTAATCTGGTCTCTGCATTTTGGAACGGTCAAAGTTTCCCAGTCACCTTCAAGAGAAAAGATTATTTCAAATGGTGAGCATTCAAATACCAAACTGTTCTAAGACACCGTTTGCTGAGCAGTCAAACATGGGGGTTTCTAACCTGGCTGGCAAGATGGGGAAACCTACAACCACCACCCGCACAGGAAATACGTACGTTTCAAGAAGAGCGCGCGATTGGCAGAAGAGTTTGTTTTCAACAACAGACCAGGGTCCTTCTTCAAGGTGCTGTTAAGGCTGCTGAAGACATCTGAGCAAACAAAAAGTCAAAACAAAGATGCTATTTAGACAACGAGCTGGTGTAAGGGGCTGGACTGAGGAGGAATCGTGAGGACCGCCACCCCCCTTCTGAACCTTCCCAAGAACAGGAGGACAGTATAGATTTAGAACAGTGGTTTGCAGAAGGGCATAGTTCAGAGGCTGCAGAGGGGGAGAAGCTGGGAAATACTGGAAGAGGAACAACAGGAAGAAGAAGAAGCACCAGGGGAGAGACAGCTGACAGACTCAGTGTCCTTGGAAAGCATTCCTGACCCCCCCCCCCCGGACCAGGCGGGCATTGAAAGTAGGAGAACAGAGAGCTCAGAGGCAAATAGCTCAGATTAGCTGTCACTGGAGTGACGTAGAATAGGGGAGATGAAAGCAGGTGGGACTTTACTTGGAGCAATGTCATTAATTAGGGAAGACTGCATTCCTTTGTTACTCTCTGTGAATTACTGAGTAAATTGCTTGGTAAGAACTTTTATCGTTTCTCTTATTCTCGGCTGCCACCATGGGAGGGAACTGATTCCCCGAAACCTGACAGCCGGTTCATCTGACACACTAATCCAAACCAAGAGAAACGTTTTTCTCCATCTCTTGCAATACTAGAACTCGTGGATGTTCAAGGAAGCAGAATTTGGGGAGGTTCCGAAGAGACAAAAAGACATGCTTCTTCACACAGCACATGGTTAAACTATGGAATCTTCTCCCACATGGCTATTGGTGGGATACGGCTATCAGTGATATCTATGCTCTGCCTCCACGCATTCATGTACCTTCCTTGAGCCGAGCCTTGAGTGGTTTCTGCAGGATGGACTGGACGAACTCAAGAAAGCGCAAGAAGTGGTTTGTGACGTGTTCAAACGACATGGGCAATGGAGCCAGCTGCTCTGCGGGGATCAACTGCTTCACTATTTCATTTTCTGCTGCACAATAGCCCTGCAGAGGAAGACATGAATTCTTAAATGCCTGCCTTCTGATCCCTAGCCTCCATGGGGCAGTGTGTGGTTTTCCATGGGCACAATCTGTGTGGGAGCTGCATGATGCCTCAGGGTTCTGTGAGGCAGGAGAGGCTGGCATCAATCTGGCGTCAAAAGGACGAACTTGTATTTCTTTATCTCAGAAGCTTGAGGACTAGTGACCTCACCAATTAATGAACAAGTATAACAATAAACACACTAGACAAAGGCCTCACCCATACCACCCTTTAATGTTGACAGTAAGCTAAAGTGCTTAAGGTAAAAAACCCGTGGATGGTTAATTCTAGTCAAAATTGACTATGGGGTGCAGCACTCATCTAGCTTTCAGGCCATGTTTTTTTTTTTTTTTAATTAAAATTTTTATTACATTTTCAGTTTACAGAAAAGAAAAAGAAGGACAAACCAGAAAAAAGAAAGAAAGAAAAACAATCCAAATTTCAAAATACATCTTTAGGTTACCAACTGGACTTCCCCACATCTCCCTCACCCTGCATTCTTTACAATAAACATATCAGCAAATTATTACCTTGTTTCGTATCTTATTTATATCTTTCAGTGTTTTACTTCTAAATTTAAAGTACCTTTTGTCAAATATTTATACCTTAAGATAATACATAAAATAACTTTAAATTTCAACTTTTTCTTACTTATAACTTAACTTTCTATTTTCCTAATCTAATTGCAGGAGCTAAAATTTCCAAGTCATGCAGATTCTTAACATTCATACAACTTATAATGTTTTTGTAAATAGTCCTTAAATTTCTTCCAGTCCTCTTCCATTGTCTCTTCTCCCAGATCTCGGATTCTGCCAGTCATTTCAGCCAATTCCATATAGTCCATCAACTGCGTCTGCCACTCTTCCAGCGTAGGAAGGTCTTGTATCTTCCAATATTTTGCAATGAGTATTCTTGCTGCTGTAGTTGCATACATAAAAAAAGTTCTATCCTTCTTTAACACCTTTTGGTCCACAATGCCCAGGAGGAAGGCCTCTGGTTTCTTAGGGAAGGTGTATCTAAACACCTTTTTTAACTCATTATAGATCATTTCCCAGAAGGCCTTCACTTTTGGACAAGTCCACCAAAGATGAAAGAATGTCCCTTCAGTCTCCTTACATTTCCAACATTTATTATCAGACCGATGATATATTTTTGCAAGTTTGACTGGGGTCATGTACCACCTATATATCATTTTCATAATATTTTCCTTCAGGGCATTACATGCCGTGAATTTCATTCCAGTGGTCCATAACCTTTCCCAGTCTTCTAACATAATGTTGTACCCAATATCCTGAGCCCATTTTATCATGGCTGATTTGACTATCTCATCCTGGGTGTTCCATTTAAGCAGCAAGTTATACATTCTCGAAAGCGCCTTGGTCTTAGGTTCTAACAGTTCTGTCTCTAATTTCGATTTTTCCACCTGGAATCCTATTTTTTTGTCGGACTTAAAAACCTCTTGAATTTGAGCATAATGAAACCAGTCTTGCACCCTATTCTTTAATTTTTCAAAGCTCTGCAGCCTCCAATTATCTCCAATTTTTTCTATTATTTCCCAGTATTTCGGCCATGCGGCCTCCATACTGGGTTTTTTTCGAACCTTGGCCTCCGCTGGTGATAACCACCTCGGGGTCTTACCTTCCAATAAGTCTTTGTATTTTGTCCAGACCATAAATATAGCTTTCCTGACAATATGGTTTTTAAACATTTTATGAACCTTTACCTTATCGTACCACAAATATGCATGCCATCCAAAAACATTATTATACCCTTCCAGATCTAGGACATCAGTGTTCTCAAGGAGTAACCAATCTTTCATCCAGCAGAAAGCCGCAGCTTCATAATATAACCTTAAATCTGGCAGGGCAACCCCCCCTCTCTCTTTTGCATCCGTTAATATTTTAAATTTTATTCGGGGCTTTTTGCCCTGCCAGACAAACCTAGAAATATCTTTCTGCCACTTCCCAAAACACTCCACTCTGTCCACGATCTGTAGGGTCTGAAACAAAAATAACATCTTCGGCAATACATTCATCTTTATAGCTGCAATTCGACCCAACAAGGAAAGTTTCAATCTTGACCAGATCTCTAAATCTTTCTTAATTTCTGACCAGCATTTTTCATAATTATCTTTAAATAGATTCAAATTTTTGGCAGACAAGTTTACCCCTAGGTATTTTACCTTTTTAACAACATTTAACTCTGTCTCTTTCTGAAACCCATCTATTTCCAAAGGTGTCAGATTTTTCTCCAAAACCTTGGTTTTTTGCTTGTTCAGTTTGAACCCCGCTACCCGACCAAATTCATAAATTAATTCTAACACTCTCTTCGTACTAGATTCTGGCTCCTGTAGTGTTAAAACCAAATCATCTGCAAAAGCTTTCAATTTGAATTGTTTCACTCCGACCTGTATTCCTTGTACCAACAGGTCTCCCCTAATCATGTTCAAAAGCACCTCCAGAACAGAAATAAATAACAGAGGGGATAGGGGGCAACCTTGTCGTGTTCCTTTTTCAATTTTAAATTCTTCTGTCACCACATTGTTTACTATCAGTTTAGCTTTCTGCTCTGAATAAATTGCCTCTATTCCATTTTCAAACCCCCGTCCCACTCCCATCCCTTCCAAATTTTTCTTCATAAACCTCCAAGAAATGTTATCAAAGGCCTTCTCCGCATCAACAAAAATTAACACTGATTTTGTATTAATGTTGGTTTGCAAAAGTTCCAAAATATCAATAATATTCCTAGTATTATCAGACAAATGTCTTCCTGGGAGAAAGCCTGCCTGGTCCTTGTGAATTACTTCATTTAATACTTTTTAAAATCTACTTGCCAAAATATCTGCAAAAATTTTGTAATCCACATTTAGGAGTGAGATGGGACGGTAGTTCTTAAGTTGAGTCTTTTCAGTTTCCACTTTAGGGATCAATGTGATGAAGGCTTCTTTCCACGATTCCGGTGCCTTCTTCCCCTCCAAAATCTGATTGCATACCTCCATTAATGGTTGTATCAAATAATCTTTCAATATCTTATAATACTTGGAGGTAAGCCCATCCGGACCTGGAGATTTGCCTAGTTGCATATTCTGGATGGCACCCTCTATTTCTTGTTGTGTTATTTTATGATTCAGGATTGTTCTCTTTTCCTGGGCAAGTTTTGGTAAACCATTTGTTTTCAAAAATTGGTCTATCTCCTTCTCCTCTTGTGGCCCTTGAGTATAGAGCTTTTTGAAATATCTCTGGAAACACTTCCTAATTTCTTCGGGTTTCTGGATATCTTTCCCTTCAATCTCTAGATTGGTGACTGTATTCAATTTTTGTCTCTTTTTCAATTGCCATGCTAATAGTTTCCCACACTTGTTAGCTGATTCAAATGATCTTTGTTTCATTTGTTTAATTTTCCACTCAACTTCTTGATTTATCAATTTCGCGTACTGTGCTTGGTAAAATTTAATTTCTCTCAAGATCTCCTTCGATTTTGGCTTAGATCTCAACTTTTTCTCTCCATCTCTTATCTTCTCTAAAATCTTATCTTTTTTCCCATTCCAGATTCTTTTCTTTATCGTGTTCTGTTGTATCAGAAACCCTCTCATAACTGCTTTGCTTGCATCCCAGATTGTTCTCCTTTCCACCGTAGTATTCAAATTTATTTCAAAATAATCTTTCAAGGTTTTTTGGGCCTTCTTCACAATCTCCTGATCTCTTAATAGGGTGTCATTCATTTTCCATCTAAAGGAGCCGATTGGAGTAAGTCTTAATTCCATTTTCATAGCATTATGGTCGGAGCAAGTTTTTGGGCAGATTTCCACTTTTCTAATCATAGGTGCCAGCCTTCTAGTTGTCCATATTTGGTCTATTCTTGTCCATGACAGATGAGCCTCAGAAAAGAAAGTTCCTTCTCTACCTAAGGGATTCTTAGTCCTCCAAATATCAATTAAGTCCATATTGTCAGTTAGTTCAAAAAAAGTTTTGGGTAGTCTGCCATCTTTTGTTAGACTTAGGTCTTGTGACTTATCCATATTTGTAGAGACCACTCCGTTCATATCTCCCATCATAATGATGTTGGTGTAGTCCAAATAGTCCAGGATTGTCTCATGCAGTTTCCTATAAAATTCTGATTCCCCTCGTTCGGTGCATAAATTCCTAATAGCAAAAATTTTTCTCCTTCGGCCTGTATTTCAATAGCCAAAACTCCTCCTTGCTCATCTTTGAATAAAAATTTTGGTGACAGGCTCTCCTTTGCATAAATCACCACTCCTCTTTTCTTTACTTTATCCGATGAGATGAATTCTTGGCCTAATCTTTTATTAATCAAAACTTTTCTATGGAGCCTGGTCACATGTGTTTCCTGCAAGCAGATGATGTCCAATTGTTCTTTTTTCAATATATGAAAAATTCTTCTTCTTTTCTCTGGGGAATTTCCGCCATTTATATTCCAACTAAGAAGCTGCAGAGACATCCTGGGTCAATCTATTGGTCCTGTGGTGACGTCCCTTTCTTTTGGTCCTCTGGTCCCGAGGGTGTAGGTGCCAGTATAGGTGTAAGCGGTGGCGGTGGCCAGGCTCCTGTTGTCCCTTTCTGTAGATCCTCTTCGTGGTCGTTCAAGAACTTTTGTTGGTCTTCTGCTGTTCTAATTTTAACTTTCTTTCCTTTGAAATTAAAAGATAGTCCTTGAGGAAACTCCCACCTATAAGGAATTGAGTTGCCTCTCAGTAATTTTGCAAGTTCTATATACGTCGCTCTAAGATCCAAAAGCTGTTTTGGTATGTCTCTGTAAATTTCAGCTCTGTTGCCGTGGATGTCAAGTGATTTTCCAAAATGAAGGCCTAATATTTTATCTCTCTCTTGCTTAGATCTTAAAATGATCAAACAGTCTCTGGGTTTATCCCTCCTCGTCACTCTTCCCAATCTGAAAGCAGACACAATTTTAAAATCCTTATCCTCTTCAATACCCCAGAACTTTGAAAATTCTAATGTCAGATAACCAATCAGATCTTCCTGTTCAAGTTCTGGAATAGCTCTAAGTCTAAGATTGCTTTCCCGATTTCTCAGTTCAGTCATTGACCAGTAGGCCTGCTGTTCACTAATCTGTTTATGCAACGGCTTCACCTCCACCTTTAATGCCTCAACTTTCAAGTTGGCTTCCTCAGCCAGTTTGTGATTCTCTGCTGTTGCTTCTTGAAGATTCCCAATTGCTTGTGTGTGTTGAGCCACCTGGTCAGTCAATTTATTTATTGAGGATGTGGCTTGATCAATTTTAGTCGAATGTTCGTCCGCCTTTTTATTTAGAATTGCCAGTTGTTCTAGGATCTGATTTAAAACTTTTTCAGATCCTCCTGAAGCCATATCCCCTGTAGATGTCTGCTCAACAGCCCCTTTTTGTATTTCTAGAACAGCTGGGACAGATGATCTACGTGGTTGGGAAGTCAAAGTTGTTTGTACCAATTGTTTTGCCTTTATTTTAGCCAGCCTTGTTTTCCCTGCATCACTCATTCCAATCCCGTCTGTGTATCAAGGTCAGACTGTATGTGTTCCCATGAGAGAGACAGTTCCAAAGTATAAACAACCAGGCAGCAGAGAATCAAAACAAAATGTAGTTCCCAGAGAATTATAAATCCAATGTCCTCTAGGGGGAGTAATAAAGTTCAACCGAAAGAAAGAGGTTTTTCCTTCTTTACAGTCCCAATAATCCAAAGAAGAAACAACTGAAGTTCTAAAAGGTCTTTTAGTTTCTTTTTAGCATTAAGCTTTTCCCAACTTAATACAAAGTCTCAGAGAGGGTGCAAGAAACAGTTTCCCTATTTCTTCTATGGTGTAACGTTTACATGCAACACTTTCAACCTTAAAAACAATATCAGCAGTTTGGCAGTTTGACAGTTCTTCTTTACCCTGGCAGCCCACGGATTTGGTTTCTTCAATTATTTATAAATCCCAAAGGAAGAAGGAAGATCCAGTCAGAAAATCAGCATAGATACTCCGAAATTGTCTCTTTTAATCCCTACCAAAAGTTCAATAGTCTGCACGATAATCCAATCTTTTTTATAGTTCTTTCAAAGCGCTTCCCGCTTGTCAAACTTTGCTTTGATCTCTTTAGCACGGTTGGGAAACGGACTTCCTGGTTACGTTTCCCGTTTTCAGCCAAATTAAATACTTTAGTCCCGATAATTTTTAAGTCCCCTTACTCACGGGTTGTAGTTGCACATTTGATGTTCCAAGAAGAAAGGTCGGCGCTCATCAGCAGCAGCCGCGCAGCTTTGCTTCCCGCAGAAAGAGCGATGAACTCACAGCGCCGCTCCCCCTTTCACGTTCCGGAGCCCCTTACGGGGTTCCTTCTCCGTTTCTGGGGGGGCTTCTGGCGCCCGCCGAGTCCCACGGCCACAAGCTCACTCTGCCCGTGGTTTTTCTTGATGGGTCGCCGCTATGCCGCAGCGAACGACCCTTTTCTGCGGAGCCCCTCTTCAGAGCACGAAGAGGACCGCTATTGCTGTTTCGCGCCGCCTCCGGAAGTCCGCTTTCAGGCCATGTTTGTCCACAGATAGCTTTCCAGGTCATGTGGCCAGCATGACTAAACTGCTTCTGGCGCAATGGAACACTATGATGGAAGCCAGAGAACGTCGTTTACCTTCCCACTGCAGTGGTACCTATTTATCTACTTGCACTGGCGTGCTTTCAAACTGCTAGGTTGGCAGAAGCTGGGACAGAGCAACAGGAGATCACCCCATCGCACAGACTCAAACTGCTGACCTTCCGATCGGCAAGCCCAAGAGGCTCGGTGGTTTAGACCACAGCACCACCCACGCCTATGGAACTGCCCTTGTGGGTAGGCTTTGTCCTGGAGAACTGCCACACTTTCTTGCTGCTGTGGCAGAGACCAGATCACACAAGCAGGATGTGGTAATCGACCAGCATGAAATTCCGGTTCCCATTCAAGGTTGTGTTCCTGATAGCAGTGAGGAGTGTGTGAACCTAAGACCCACATTGCAAGACCAGTGGGTGCATAAGCTCCATGCCAGGGCATTGTGTGAATCAACCCTATAATCGTAAATCAATTTTTAAAAAAACATCAAGGCAGAGAAATGTGCTGCACCTATTCTTTCTTTTGTCGAAGTTTTGATTGTAGGCTTGGAGGGGCGGGGACCTGCCTGTTTTGCCTCCATTACTTTACAAAGCAGCAGGCATGCTGAAGGAACTAGTTCGTAGCAACAGTAGGAATCACACCATGGAGAAAATGGTGGATTTTTCATGATAGGGCAACCGCAATAGGGCCTTTCCACACTTTCAACCAGGAAGAGCATCTTCGTACCTTGAGCAAAAGAAGGGGGTCAGGTTGAAGTTGCATGTGCCTGATCCTGTCTGCGAAGCCATCTATGAACCGGATCTGGCCCTCACAAGCCTCTGCCTGTTCTTCATATGCCATCAAGGTATGCTGGGCCTTCTCGTCAATGTATCTCTTGGTCAAAGTTTCCTCCTCGGCAAACAGGAGCCGGAGCTCAGCAAACTTCCCGGCCAGCCAGGTTTTGCTCTCGAACATGTGTGCCTGCAGGTGAAACAAAACCTCAGCATCAAATCTAGAATGCTGCCAAACACAAATGTTCCAGGGGCCTAGCATGGAAAAGAGAAAGCGCTTACAAGCCTTTGTGGAAAGGTTACATTCAGACAACCAAGCTGCCAAGGCCTTAATGGGGCGTTGTAATAATTCAGCAAGATTTGGAGGTCAACAGGCTCCCCACACCTTTGGTGCAGCCCACAAAGTTCTCCTCTCATATTTTATTCTGATCTTAAGCATGCAACCATTTTCTTTTTAGTAGAAAAACAACTGGAAAATGTACAGAATTTACACTTCTCTCTCTTTTCGTTGTACAGTGGTACCTTAGGTTACAGACGCTTCAGGTTACAGACCCTTCAGGTTACAGACTCCGCTAACCCAGAAATAGTACCTCGGGTTAAGAACTTTGCTTCAGGATGAGAACAGAAATCGCGCGGCAGCAGCAGGAGGCCCCATTAGCTAAAGTGGCCCCATTAGCTAAACGAATTAAGTACTTAACCCGAGGTACCACTGTATTCTTTTTTGCTATTCTCTTTTTGGCGCCTGCTTATGACATTTTTGTTTAGGCATGCCTATCCAGACATGTAGATGTTGTTGTGTTTTAATCTTTTTTGACTGTTAATTTTAATTATTTTAAAATGTTTTTAATTGTATCTGTTTTTACCGGTAATCTTGGTATTTCTTGTAAACAGTTTAGAGGGTTCTATTACATTCAAGCAGTATAAAAACTTTGTTAATTTTATGAACATTTTATTTATTATTGTTCAATAGTACGCTCCCAAGGTTCTCCCCCACAAAACAGGGATTCCCAAACTGTGATACATGAGTTTCATTCAGGTGGTCTGCGGCATGTTCGTACATTTGTGGTTGAAGAAGGTGATGCCACATGCATTGCAGTAAATAGTCATATTGATTTTCAATTGTATTTTTATTGTTTCTTTTACATTTTATTGTATTCAGCCTTGAATTCCAGAATTAAAGCTGCAGTGCAATAAAATATAAGAGAAACAATAACAATACAATTGAAAATCATACAGCGTCTAGCACAGCACATGCCAATTGCTACAGTAAGACCCTCGGCGTTTTTTGAGTGGTTGGTCCTCCATGGGGTGGGGAGTTTGGGAACTGTGGCTCTAATGCACATTGTCAGAGGGCTGGATCATGAGCTATCTCCTTTTCGCTCTTTTCCCATTCAAAATCCAGCACCTGCCCTTCTCACACCCAGTTAAAGGAG
Organism: Podarcis cretensis; assembly: GCF_951804945.1. Taxonomy (NCBI): domain Eukaryota; kingdom Metazoa; phylum Chordata; class Lepidosauria; order Squamata; family Lacertidae; genus Podarcis; species Podarcis cretensis. The sequence continues at coordinate 5,595,406 of NC_137187.1, forward strand.
ACTGGAGTCCCATCTCTTTTCTCCTGCAGAGAAAAAAGTCTCTTGCAGAGCGTGGCTTTGAGCAAACAGTGGGAGGACAAAGGGTGAAGCATTCACCCGCAGCAACCATCTGCCTCCTGAGGCTGCTTTTCAAACAGCAAGGCTGTTCAAACTCTGGCCCATTTCCTGCCTGATCCTTTGCCAAAAGCTGGCCTAAGAGGCACCAAGTGTTTCAGCAAGGTTATTTACAGTTAAGAAGATGTGGACCGGATGGATGGATGGATGGATGGATGGGAGGCCACTTGGAGCCCCATGTATGATGCCCAGGGCTTTCTAAAGGAAGAACAGCATTTATGTGGTGCTGTGGGTTAAACCACAGAGCCTAGGACTTGCTGATCAGAAGGTCAGCGGTTCAAATCCCCGCCACGGGGTGAGCTCCCATTGCTCGGTCCCTGCTCCTGCCAACCTAGCAGTTCGAAACCACGTCAAAGTGCAAGTAGATAAACAGGTACCGCTCCAGGGGGGAGGTAAACAGCATTTCCATGCGCTGCTCTGGTTCGCCAGAAGCGGCTTAGTCATGCTGGCCACATTACCCGGAAGCTGTATGCCGGCTCCCTCGGCCAATAAAGCGAGATGAGCGTAGCAACCCCAGAGTCAGCCACAACTGGACCTAATGGTCAGGGGTCCCTTTACCTTTACCTAAAAGAAAACACAGAACTTGTGTAGGTGTTAAAGGTTTGAGCTGAGCATTGATGAGATTCCTTAAGATAGCTGTACCTTTCAGGGGGGTGGGGGGGGGAAGGTTTCAAGAGAGCAAGCAACCTGTGAAGGTGTGATTCTGAGCGGATAAAACTCCAGAGGGGAATGCACAAGAGGTAAATTCCAGTCAAAGGCGACTATGGGGTTGTGGCACTCATTTGGCTTTCAGGTCAAGGGAGCCGGCGTTTATCCACAGACAGCTTTCCGGGTCACGTGGCCAGCATGACCAAACTGCTTCTGGTGCAACGGGACACTGTGACGGAAATCAGAGTGCACGGAAACACTGTTTACCTTCCCGCCACAGCGGTACCTATTTATCTACTTGCACTGGTGTGCTTTCGAACTGCTAGGTTGGCAAGAGTTGGGACAGAGCAACGGGAGCTTGCCCTGTCAAGGGGATTCAAACTGCCAACCTTCTGATCCGCAAGCCCAAGAAGCTCAGGGGTTTAGACCACAGCGCCACCCGCGTCCCTGAAATGGGGAAATAAATAACCTCCCAAAGCAGCACCCATGTGCAGTTCAGCCTTGAATCCAGAAGGTTGCTATTCTAATGCTAATAATGAGCCTGGCATAATAAGTGGCAGTCAGCCAATTCAAACATTGTGGGTGGGGAGGTTCCTGCGGCTCTGATGACCTGCAGCTTTTCTGCCCTTTGGTCCACAGGCCAAGGAGTGGCCCAGTTCGGGTTGGGTCAATCGCTTAAGCAGCCTGCTTTGCATGCAGCAGAATTCATTTTAGTTAGCAAGAAAACTGAGCCTGGGTGTCGTTATGAATTTGGTGAGGATGAATGCATCCTCCTTGCGATATATCATGCCTAACTTCCTTTTCCCCACTTCACCCTGTCACCTGCAATCTCTTGTTGAGATCCAGCACAGTCACAAGATCACTAGCAGTTCACTGACACCCGGGCCACAGCCACCTGTCATAGCTGTCCCATGGGGTGGGAAAGGGAAGTTAATGAGGCTGCATGGTGCAGTCGCACCTTGGTTTTCGAACAGCTTAGTTCTCAAACGTCTTGGCTCCTGAACGCCGCAAACCCGGAAGTGACTGTTATGGTTTGAGAACTATTTTTGGAAGCTGAACGTCTGATGGGGCTTCCGGAGGTTCCGACTGGCGGCAGGAGCTTCCTGCAGCCAATCAGAGGCCACGCTTTGGTTTCCGAATGTTTTGGAAGTCGAACGGACTTCCGGAACCGATTCCGTTTGATTTCTAAGATAAGACTGTACAGTGGTGCCCTGCTAGACGAAAGGGTTTTCCGTTTTGGAGGCGCTTCGCAAAACGAATTTCTTTATGGGCTTGCTTCGCAAGACGAAATGTCTTGCGAGTTTTTCCGACTTTTTTCCCCTTTCCCCCCCTTTTTCTAAGCTGCTAAGCCGCTTATCCGCTAAGCTGATAAGCCGCTAAAAGCCGCTAAACCGCTAATAGCACTAATCCGCTAAGCCGTCAATGGGCTTGCTTTGCAAGACGAAAAAACCGCTAGACGAAGAGAATCGCGGAATGGATTCTTTTCGTCTTGCGAGGCACCACTGTACTTCATATGCAAACTTAGAAGCACCCTATTCATTGACATCGTTGTGATCCCGTCCAATTTGGCCCCCCAAGGACACTATACAAATAAATAGTACCATCATTATGGAGATTAGCACATCTTGATTTACCTTAAGCTCATTAGTAGCTTCTTCTATATGTTTTATGTTGTCAACTTCCTGCTTCTTCTTCAGGGTCAACTGCTTCAAATACGACCTCATGATTTCCTGTTTTACCCAGTGTAAAAAGGACACATCACTGATGGTGACCACTTCAGACCTTCAGTTGCAACTTCTAATCTGTTCAACAAGTAGATTCTTCAACTAAAGATTCAGCTTTGCAAGCAAGTCCACAAAATATATAAGCTCACCAGAGTGTTTCTGCTAGCATATATACCAGTCACCCATGACGGTTATTCACTGCACATTTTTCTTCCAGTTAACGTGGATTAATTCTCTTCCGGGGAGGGGGCGGGACGACCAATTTTAATTAGCAAGGCTAAGAGTTAATTTTGAAGCTACTTTGGAGCTGGTGTGTTCTTCAGTTCCAGGATGATCTTAGAGGGATTCATTTCCACTTTGCATATTCAGTTCTGGTGCAAAGTGCCACTCGTTCTTTCTCCCTGTACAGTAAAGATACTGAAACAGCAAAAAGAATTGTGTCCCCATTTCCAGGGAGCCATGTGGGGATTCGGAAGAGGGCTTGGCAATTTAACAGTCACACATGCGCCACTCACAGCCGACAGCACCACACACTTTGCCATGTAAACCTGGACATTTTTGGAACCGTATCAAAAAGCAAAATGTGGTGTTTGGGGGAACATGCCTTGCTTTAAGTTCCCCATTTACGGAATGGGAAGAATACTAGACCGACCTCTTAGGGTTGTCAACAGCACAAAGACAATAAACTGCATTACACTATCTGAAGAATAAAGGTAAAGGTAAAGGGACCCCTGACCATTAGGTCCAGTCGTGACCGACTCTGGGGTTGTGATGCTCATCTCGCTTTATTGGCCGAGGGAGCCAGCGTACAGCTTCCAGGTCATGTGGCCAGCATGACTAAGCCGCTTCTGGCGAACCAGAGCAGTGCACGGAAACACCGTTTACCTTCCTGCCGGAGTTGCACCTATTTACCTACTTGCACTTAACGTGCTTTCGAACTGCTAGGTTGGCAGGAGCAGGGACCGAGGAACGGGCGCTCACCCCGTCACGGGGATTCGAACCGCTGACCTTCTGATCGGCAAGTCCTAGGTTCTGTGGTTTAACCCACAGCGCCACCCGCGTCCCACATCTGAAGAATAATTAGATAAAAAATAATTGGCTATGAATGAGCAAGTAGGGGGAAGAGATCAAAGTGCCACCTTTATTAGACATAATAAAAACACGGTGCCAACTTTCTGGTTAGCTCTTCCCCTGTCTACTGTCTCTGCTGTTTCCACTATCCTCTGCATTGCAAAGGAAAAGAGAGCAGAAGTGAATTCTGATTAGTGCTAGAGAAAGATTTGGCTGTGTCTGCTATGTTCTGCATTTCCCAAAGTAGATTCTTCTGTAATTTTTTTTTGCCCCAACACGCCTCTTTGTAATCCGAGATGCTCTAGCAAAAGGCACCTTTCTATCCCAATTACACTGCAGAGATGTGGCACTTAGCATTTTGTGGTATAAGAGTGAGAGAGAAAATAAGGACCCCGGCCCAGAATTCTCAGGCACATGACAGCACACAAAAATTAGCAGGCAAAGGAGGGGAAAGGTTGCCAGGAGGAGGTGATATTAACCAAGCACCACGTAGTTTTAACTGATTTTAATATTGTAATTTTACACTACTGTAATCTGCTCTGGGACCTATGGTGAAGGGCAGATAAGAAATCTAATAAGTATTAACCAATAACAATAGTTGCAAGTGGGATGACTGCTTATTTAAGCTTGCCAACAGACCAGAAAGAAAACTGTATGGCTTGCTCCTTTGCCTTTAACAGCAGCTTGCTCTAGCGAAGGGAATATATTCTCAACAGGGATATAAATGACAGTACAAATCATCTGGAGATCAAACTGCTGCTAAAGGCCTCTATAGGCTGGTAGAGGAGTTAGGAACCCTCACACCCACTTTTTTGCAGAACTGGTTGAGAACATACTACACATTTTGAGACATTGTGAAACAAGCCGTTAACCCTAATACAGGAAATAAACTGTATCAGAAGAGCTACCTAAAGTTTAGAGGAACTGTGGTAATAAATTGGGGTGCACTGGGTGTTGGGGTTGTGCTTCTTCTGGGGTAGTTTGTCCACAATCCTGCATGCAACGGCGGCTACACCCTGGGATCAGCTTCGGCTGGCTGGCTAAACCAGCTGAGGTTAGCCGATGAGGCTCAAACCTTCGGTGAATTAGGGTCTTTACCTGCATGCAGAAATGGGCTCTGGTGCATTGAAAAGGAAAACTCTGAACCTAAAGCTCCACTGCCCTGCAGGATACAGTGGTGCCTCGCAAGACGAAATTAATTCGTTCCGCGAGTTTTTTCGTCTTGCGATTTTTTCGTCTTGCGAAGCACGGACTTTGAAAAAGCTTCAAAAATCACCAAAGTCTTCAAAAACCTCAAAAAAGGCTACCACAGCGCGTGCTATGAGTTGCTCCTCGAAGTGAATGCACGGTTTTAAGAAAAAGGAAACAAACTTGCAAGACGTTTTCGTCTTGCGAAGCAAGCCCATAGGGAAATCCGTCTTGCGAAGCAACTCAAAAAACGAAAAACTCTTTCGTTTTGCGAGTTTTTCGTCTTACGAGGCATTCGTCTTGCGAGGTACCGCTGTATATTTGGGAAAACAAACAGTTAAGGAGTAAACCCAACACAAATCTGGAGTCCCTAAGGATGACTCATTGTAGGCCTCCTTCCGGCAATTCCTGCAGCCCAGCTGGTGCCAAATGTATTGCTCTGCTTTCCTTTGGACCCCATCAGCGAGGCCGAGAGAGGGGTCTGGTCATCAGCATACCCCAGGATTTCCATCCACACTGCCCAGGCTTGCGCCCCAGGGAGGTTGCTTTGGTGCTGCTAACCCAGGGGTTTGCCTTCACCCCGGTAGGTGTCTCTCAAGGCAGACAGATGCCAAGAACCATTTTAATAAAAGCCATATAGATAGCTAGCTTAGTCTGTTACAGTAAGCATCAAATACAGTCATACCTCGGGTTGAAGTTGCTTCAGGTGGAGCGTTTTCGGGTTGCGCTCCACGGCGACCCGGAAGTAACAGAACACGTTACTTCCGGGTTTTGCCGCTCGCGCTGACACTCAAAATGACATCACGTGCATGCGCAGAAGCAGCGAATCACAACCCGCGCAGACACGGGTTGCGTTCGCTTCAGGATGCGAACGGGGCTCTGGAACAGATCCCGTTCATATCCAGAGGTAAAAAGGTAAAGGTAAAGGTACCCCTGCCCGTACGGGCCAGTCTTGACAGACTCTGGGGTTGTGTGCCCATCTCACTTAAGAGGCCAGGGGCCAGCGCTGTCCGGAGACACTTCCGGGTCACGTGGCCAGCGTGACATCGCTGCTCTGGCGAGCCAGAGCCGCACACGGAAACGCCGTTTACCTTCCCGCTGGTAAGCGGTCCCTATTTATCTACTTGCACCCGGAGGTGCTTTCGAACTGCTAGGTTGGCAGGCGCTGGGACCGAGCAGCGGGAGCGCACCCCGCCGCAGGGATTCGAACCGCCGACCTTTCGATCGGCAAGCCCTAGGCGCTTGAGGCTTTAACCCACAGCGCCACCTGCGTCCCTGCTATCCAGAGGTACCACTGTATAATCTTTTGGCACCTTTAAAGAGGATTAACAGATTTATTATGGCAACCGTTTTAGTGGACTTGAGACCCCATGCCCACTTAAGCTATAATAAATCCAGTCATCTTTAAAAGTGTCACGACACTTCCTCTCCGCAACTCTTGGAATCGCTTAGCCATGGGAAATCTTACGAGCGAATGGGTGTGGCTCTCCAGATGTCGACGGACCATCATCCCTGGCCTAAGGGCTGGAGCTGATGGGAGTCGGAGTGCGATCACGTCTGAAAGGACACAAATCCCCACCCCCCAAAAAAAGAACACGGAAAAACTTTTGTGCCCGCCTACCCGCTTGCTCTCCGCCGCCTGGGCGATGAGGTTCACTCGGTGTCCGCGATGGAGGCCCAGAGCCGGGCAGAGCGCGCACACGCACTGCGCGCACTCTTCGCAGAACAGCTCCAGAGGGCGGCCGCGGTGCTCGGCGCACCAGCGCTCCCGCTCCCGCAAGGCGCGCAACTCCGCGGCTGCCTCCTCGCCGGCTGCGCACACGCGGTGGCCTCGGAAAGCCGCGCCGGGTTCCCCGTCCGCCGCCCCGTGGGGCCGCGCGTGGGCCTCGCACAGCGACATCAGGCAGGTGAGGCAGCTCCATTCCGCCCGGCGCGGCGCGCCCTGGGCGCACAGATCGCAGGGCGCGACCGCGGCTCCCGCCGGCACCACCTCCTGCTCCCGCCGGGCCATCGGCTCCAGGACGCGCCAGAGGGAACCGGGCGGGAAGGAGAGAGGCGGGCTGGGGGGCGGAGCGGGGCCGGGCAGCCTCCTCCGACAGCTGGGAATGGGAAGGCGAAACTTAGGGAGATCGGGCGTGGAGAGGGGCATGGGCAGTGCCGGATTTCCGTATAAACTAAGCAAGCTATAGCTTAGGGCCCCACTCTCTTGGGGGCCTCGGGAAAAAGAGCTGGATGTACATTTCCAAAATATAAGATAAAAAACAAAATAAAACCTACATACAGCAACAGTGTTTTATGTTGTGTGATTAAAGTAATGGGCCCCGCCTGCAATTCTGCTTCCTAAAATATCACTGGTTTGCTCATTTCTATATATAGGGTGCCTACATTCTGCAATGGAAGGGCAGATCCTGAAGCTGAGGCTCCGATACTTTGGCCACCTCATGAGAAGAGAAGACTCCCTGGAAAAGACCCTGATGTTGGGAAAGATGGAGGGCACAAGGAGAAAGGGACGACAGAGGACGAGATGGCTGGATAGTGTTCTCGAAGCTACCAGCATGAGTTTGACCAAACTGCGGGAGGCAGTGGAAGACAGGAGTGCCTGGCGTGCTCTGGTCCATGGGGTCACGAAGAGTTGGACACGACTAAAGAACAACAACATTCTACAAGGACTGGTTGCATGGAAACATGTGCAAAGGGCTTTAGATACCCATTAGGTCCATAAATTACCATATAGCATATATTCAGCACAAAAAAACAGCGAGAATTTGTTGCTGACAAAGGGCAGCTGAACATATAAAGGGCCCCCATTGCCTTTGGGCCTCATCAAACCTAAATCCGGCCATGGGCATGGGCGTGGCCAAGGGGGGAGGTAAGAAGGGGCAGCTGCCCCCATAAATCAATAAAAATGCATAGCGAACTGAGGTTCTACCCCCGCCCGAAAAATCCTGGCTATGCCCATAGAGAGGGGAGATTCACGAAGAGAGTGGACGCAGCAGGTGGGGGCAGGATTTGAATTGGTCCACCAGCTGGATCATAGCATTGTAGAGTGAAAGCATTAGACGTAGCCAGGATTTGTTAGAAGGGCAGGACACCCACCTGTCATCCTCTATTTGGCTCTATCTAGAAATCAGCCCTGAGTGCTCACTGGAAGGACAGATCCTGAAGCTGAGGCTCCAAGACTTTGGCCACCTCATGAGAAGAGAAGATTCCCTGGAAAAGACCCTGATGTTGGGACAGATGGAGGGCACAAGGAGAAGGGGACGACAGAGGACGAGATGGTTGGACAGTGTTCTCGAAGCTACCAGCATGAGTTTGACCAAACTGCGGGAGGCAGTGGAAGACAGGAGTGCCTGGCGTGCTCTGGTCCAGGGGGTCACGAAGAGTCGGACACGACTAAACGACTAAACAACAAAGTAGATTCGGAATGAAATGTCTCAAGTTTTTTTTCAAACTACTTTCTTTTGACCCGAAGTCAAGACATCTTTCTACAATTTTTACTTTTAGTGCTTTTTAAAAAAGGAAACCATACTTGATCCTCGCCCTCTGGGTTTAAGGATATGGTTAGCATCCCAAGATCTTGCAGTGGGGGATCGGCCAGATCCACATTGAAATGAGGCCAGTAAGACTCAGTCCCTTCACACAGTGTGATAATGTAGGAAAGCTAGAGTGGATGGTGAAAGGGTTGAGAGAGGCTTCCCTTTGCCAAAAGGCCCTGGGCACGCAGACAGGGAAGAATGTTGAGAGAACACCCTGCCTCTGAGCATGTGTGCAGCCCCTGCCCAACCCCCAAGGGAGCAAAGATTTTAAAACATTGAAGTCCAGCTCTCTACATGTTCAAGCACATGCAACTCAAGGTTGCTTTTTGAGAACGTAATTACAACCCTAAATGTAAGGGCAGTAGCATGACACACAAAATCTAAGTGCCTACACTATTGGCAATACTTCTTGACCATATATAGATGTTTTCTTCATTCAGAATCATTGCCCGATACAGCGAGATGCTATCTCTGCTTCTGCCCCCAGCAGATATTTCACACTGGCTAAAGCCATTCTACCTGTTATATCAGGGTGAGGTGCAATAAGTCTGAACTGTACTTTGTACTTTGAAGTGCCAACCAGATAGGATTTCTACATGTAGCAAACTCACACCAGCAAGAAATATAACTTCTCATGTTCTAGCTTAGTACTGGAAGAGATTTTCTTTATTTTTCTATGCTTTCTACTTTGACCATTTTCAGTGGAAAGCACAATGAAAACATGGTCTCAGTGTGCTGTGGCAATGAATGGCAAATTCAGTGTGAAGAATTAGGAAAGCAATTAAAAAAAATAAACAGCTGGTATGATGTCTTCATAAAAAAATACGGTGTGGCTGCCTTTTGAATACTGAGTACAATTTGGGTAGCTCCATCTTAACGGGGACTTTTAAAAGTTTGTAATCAGAGGCAAATGTTAATGTGGTTTCTATACCTGCTTCCATTTGGAATCATGTAATTTAACAGAATTAAATATTCTGTGCTTAAATCATGACCAATAGCTACAGAGATCCAACACTGTACTCGAGTGTGAGAAGAAGCAACACAAAGTTGTATAAGTGTACATCATACATTTATTACTGAACAACCCTCTCAACTCCAAAATTGGGCACAGGGATTAAAAATAAAAATTCATTGCACTACTTAGTAAAGCATTACTAGTAACTCTCATAAAAAATGTACAAATTTTGTTAAAAATTTATCAAGCCTTCAAATGATTTGGTTACAGATATTTATAATACATTTAAAACTACATGTTAAATGATACAATGGAGTATGATTTTTTGAAGAAAACACTTGACAAATATGATTCTAACAAAACCCATAAGCTTTCATAATCATTAGCAGGTTTGCAACACAAAATAGCAAAATGAGGTAACTGAAGGTACCAAAGAAGGGAGAGAAGGTGAGAGAGATCCACAGCTCTCTTAGGCCATTTAATAGTAACCAAGATTGCAAGGTGTTTTTTGGAAAGCAAAATAAAAGGAGTTGGTAAATCCCAAATATTACAAGAGGTGTAAATGTTAACAGCGGCGACAAATATCACATTCTGGAGACTGTACAAAACTCTATACAAAAGAAATTACTTTACACAAAATAAATCTGTAAAGAAAGCCACAAAGTGAGACCTTAGAGAGATCCATAAGGCCTTTATACCCATTTTTTTAAATTGTTTTAAAAAAGACAGAAGGTCAAATTAAGTTGACAATTCATGCAAATAAAACCCCAGCAGTGCCAACATGATAAAGCCAACTTTTCTTCCTTTAGTGGGAGAGGTAGGGATAAGGGGACAAAGGCTACCCAAAACAATTTGGTGCTGTTAGGCACCACTGAGGGCTGTGGAATTAGACACACACAAATGGTGCGTTATGCATGGCAGTTAACGGCTGAGCATGAATCCTCTTCTCTTCTGCCGGGAGCAATGGGTTAAGAACTCCGCTGCAGCCGGCCAGAGCTGGTTGAGAACACATGCACATGTGTGTCTTACAGACACTTAACCACAGGAAGCATATCTGCACACATCTGCAAGAGTCCCATGCAAACAAAAGTCGTTCAAAGAAGAGATCAGCCACAGGAGTGCAATCATTAAGTTCAGTATACTACAAGAGTAGTCCCTACTGCAGCCCTATTCCTCCGCCAACAGCCTCGCTCAAATGAAACTGGGAATCGAGGGACAAGATGCCCCACTGGAATATGGATCCAGATTCAGCGCCCAGGTCCCCCCTTCTCAGAATTAGTGTTTATGTGCCTTGTTAAGCTGTTACAGAGAAAGTGCCTTATTTCTATGCTTTGACAGTGGACACAGAGTGGGGTAGTGTTACGATTCGATTTGTACAGGTAAAAATCTTTTCTTTTGTCCAGCAATATAAAAAAAGACCCAAAAGTATTGTAAAACATGTGTGGCAATGCTTCTCCCCAATCTCCCCAACCCATGATTTTGTTTGCTTAAAAAAATAAAGTTTACTATGTGCAATTTAACCTTTTTGACATGTTCCGGCGATTCCTTATAGCACACACTGAGGGGGGAACTAATAATTGTAAAGCTGTCATACACAGTATGTCAAACTGTTCCATTTGCTTCGTTAACATTGATTTCTTGACACTATGGATAGACTAAGGTGCCTAGCTACTAAACCGAGGCAAACAGTATCTGAAACAAAGTGGAGGGGATTGTGCTTTTAGTTTTGCAAAACCACAAGCTGCGATTGGTCAGCAGAGCCTTCGGAAAGAAGGGTGATTTACAACCAACACCGTTCCTGGACGAATAAACAGACTTAACACATAGCAGCATACCAAAAAAAAGAAGAAAAAAGCATCAAAAAGGGCACAAACTTAAAGCCAACTGGCAGCAGGTTGCAGCAATATTGCTAGATGTGGCGCTTGTGCTGTTGCGACCACAAACTATGGCGCACAGAATGCAAGAGAAATACAAAGGATCCACAAAGAAATGTGCAGCTCTTGTGAGAACTACGGTAGCCATGTTGTGTATTGAAAAAGAAAGTGTAAAATTGCCAAGTCTGAAATGTTAAGCAAAGCCAATTTTCCCCAAATACAAAATTATTCAGAAGGCAGTTGAAAGGAGATCAACTCCAAATTCACAGCATTTTGTTTGTTTGTTTGTTTCCTTGATTTTGTGTATCAGCCCATTCTTGAACATGAATATTCCTCATGCTAATAGGACACTGAGGATGTCTCAACGCCACACAAAAGCCTGCCACCAAGTAAATTTAGCAAGCAAGAAATTGTATCCTGTGACATTTTTGCCAGGCAGTAAAATATTAACACGGTACCATGGCTAGGGTGGTGAAAATCATATACAGTCGTATCTTGGTTGTCGAACAGAATCCATTCCAGAAATCCGTTTGACTTCTGAAAACATTCGACAACCAAGGCGCGGGTTCTGATTGGCTGCAGGAGCTTCCTGCAACCAATTGGAAGCTGCAGAAGCTGCATCGGATGTCCGGCTCCCAAAGAACGTTCACACTCACTTCTGGGTTTGTGGCACTCGGAAGCCAAAATGTTTGAGTCGCAAGGCATTCGAGATCCAAGGTACGACTGTACTCTGTCTTGAAGAAAGTGCTAAGGATTTCATTTTGTTCATGAGACTGAGGCTTTTAAAAAGGAAAAGAGAGAGATGGATACCTTTAAAGTTATTTTAATTGTACATGTTTGCTTGCGTATGGCAAGGAATGTGACTTAGTGCCAGTGTTTGTAAGCTAAACTGGGATTTAAGCAAGTATATTGCCAACAATACAAGGAGCATTTGCACAGACTCCAACATCCTCTCCATTTCTGTATCTATGGACAAAACTGGAAAACAAACGAAATGATATCTTCAGTATCTCAAATAATAATAATAATAATAATAATAATCCAGTTTTGAAAGTGAACAGAAAAAGAACCAATGTTGGCTTGGAAGAGTTTTTAGAAAGTTAAGAGAGGACAGCATCAACTTCCAATCACCAGTTGAGAAATTTTTACTATTGCTACCTGGCTGTGCAATGCTGCAACGCATTATAAATTTAGCAATGAGCTGCAAATCTCAAAAACCTGGAAAATTCTCGCAGCCTTAAAAAAGAGAGAAAAGGCTCATTTGTTATTTGTAGTAACTGAGGAAGCAATATGCTGTATAATGACAGACATAGGATCTCCAATTAAAGGGAAGCATAATTGTTGTCTGAATAAAAGCAAAAAGGCCTTTTTGTACTATTAAATACAATTGGAGAGGGGCGGGGATGAAATATCAAATGTCTATAACTGCTGCACCCTTATAGCATTCAGTGTGCAACTGCAAACGCAAGGAAAGAAACCAGTGTGCAGTACTAGTACTGTTTAAATAACACACAAGATTATACATTGCAGCATAATTAATACTACACACATACATCCTCAGTACATGCTGGTATATAAGTCCTCTCATACACTACCGCCCAAACACTTGCTCGCCCACACACACACAAACACCCTGCGATCAACGCACCCACCCGCACCGTTTATTCCCACTCACAGTATCTGAAGGCTCTATATAAGGTAGATTGCTATATTGTTTGGAGCTACCACTTCTTCTTTTTTTAATATAAAAGCACATGCTAGAAGATCACGTTCCACTGTAATCTCGCAGCAACACTCGGAATGATCACACAAAAACCAGGGAATGTTAGTGCACACACGAAATTAAGCTAAAAGAAAAAAAAAGTCTTTGGAGTTCCAATCACACAGTTAGTATAACAATCCCATAATTGTGAAGACTAATTATAAGCTTTATAGTTGATTAAATCACACAGTGCAAAGAAAGGTCCATTGACCCTTTTGTGTAAAGGGAAGGCTGGAAGCCACACGGGTTAAGTTCAATGGAGAGTTCATATATATATATACACATGTGACTAGGAACACCCAAAGTAGAATTGTGCTCTTAGACTGGTCATTCTGAGTCACGATGCACTTCCGAAGCATCAGCTCTGCAGATGGGGCAAGTACGATTTGCCTGGGGAATAAAAACAGGCATTAATGCATTGCACATCATCTCACACAAAAGACTGTTAAAGAAAATGTACTGAGTTGCAAAAATAAAATAAAATAGAATAAAAATCACTACATTGAACCATACATCCCTAGCAAGATAATTAAGAGGAAAGAGAATTGCACCAAAACTCAGATTTCAGTGAAATCGACTGACTTTAGCTTTATCTTATTCTCATGTAAATACATGTCCAAAGAGATCAAGCATCTGACTTCCAATAATTTAAAATGGCTGGCTAATTTATTATGATGATTATTAATTACTTGTACCCGGCCCATCTGCCTGGGTTGCCCCAGCCACTCTGGGGTTTAAACCGCTCTGTCCAGTGCCACAGTGTTTGCTACCAGTGTCTCCATCAGCAGAGGCATCACAAACGCTGAACAAAGCGCTTCTCCTCTAGTCACCGTGGAGAGACCAGAATGCTCCAAAAACAGGAAGTGACGAACGCAAGACTCCTGCTGGATAAGGCTGAAGTCCCATCTAGTGCAGCGCCCTGTTCTCACAGTGGCCAATCAGATGTCCATGGGAATCCCACAACCAGGAATTGAGCACAACAGCACTCTCAGCTGTGATTCCCAGCTACTAATATTCAGACAGATACTGCCTCCAACAGTGGAAGGCAGAACAGAGGCATCATGGCTAGCATGTGTGAATCAGTAAGGGCAGCCTGATGAGGGCAGTCAGAACTTTCATCAGCTGCTCACGTCTCCTTCACATGATTAATGTGCAGACTTCAAGTGGTAACTCTAATAGAATGCTTCTCGGCTAAGTTAGTTCGTGCTCAGCTGCCTGCCACACACAGAGATCAATAATACACACACATTTCCAAACTTTAAAATCAAGAAAACTGTACTGGGTTCTCTTTCAAATAGCACCAAAGGGTTCAAATAAGGTGCCAGGGGACAGGGGAGTTACTATTTATTGCTAAACACACTTCAAGTTCTACCAGTAATCTATGAGCCTCTTGTGCATATACTCCTCTAGCTTCTGAAATTAAGAGCATTGAACGCTGCTGTCGCATTTTAATCATGCCCTGCATTAACTACTACAGTGGAACTGTGATGCTCTCATTTAATGATGTGGTAAAGATCATACTGCCTGGCGTGCTCTGGTCCATGGGGTCACGAAGAGTCAGACACGACTAAACGACTCAACAACAACAACAAAAGATCATCTGGTGGTGACTTTAGCAGGTGAGATACTAGTTTGTGTGTTCTCCCTGACATGGTTAAGTGGATTTTTTAAGTATGCAAAAACCATGCACCATAATGACTATAACTCCCGCAACCTTTTCTGAAGTTCACAGGTATGTACTTTCATCTCTGAACTCTTCAGAAATGGTGGTTTTGATCCTATATTTCATGAGCAAAGTTCTGCACATGGAGCAGGGCTTCATTCTTGTTGCTCCTGCCCCAGCCCCCCGGAAGAAAACATGGTTCTGAGTGTTGAGAGACCTTCAAGAACATCATGTAACATGGTTTGAGGGGGCTTCAACCGGAAGGGGGAATCAGCAACAACAAAAAATCAGACCCCCTTCCTCCCTTGCACAAGTGCCTTTCTTCTTGCACAGAGCACTTTGAATTTAAGACAACATATAACGTTGCCATGAACACCATTCGAAAACCGCTAGTCATTATAATTACAGTTCTCTGCTACTTGGAGCTCTTTTCTGTGCTATGCAGAAGGAAATGACGGCACCTAGTGGTTGTAATTAAGAGCTGCAGAAAATCCTCACATTTGCCACAACCTTATGATTTATGGACAATCAAGGCAAATTTAAAGTTAATAGACCTCACTGTACAAATAGTCATATATTCTGCAGTCTCGATGTTTTAGGATTTACCACTGCAGTGACACAATGGAAATTCAGTACATTTTCTGAAAGTCATAATTAATTTCCTACTTCAATTATACTTCCATATTTTGCATCATGTGTACACTGTCTGTCATCATACTGCTTTTGCTGCTTCTGGTTCCTTCTCAACCTTAAAACAAATTAGGTTATATTTCACATTCAATGTCATTCTTGAAAAGACACATTTTGGACAAAAAAAGCTTCATCTTAAATAAATATAAGTCACATGATGGACAGTTAACAAGTTGGTTTTTTTAATGGTGGTATACCGACAGATATTGTGGCAAAAGTGATGGCATGCAGTACAAATCTAGACTACTGCACTTCATTTCTAAAACTATGTATTATTATTTATTATTATTATTATTACCTTAAGCCATTTATCGACACACTTGGCATGGAACTCATGGTTACACGGTAAAACTCTAAGTAGTTGCCTTGATTCAAAGTCACACATGCACACTACACACCTAGAAGAGAAAATTGCAGAATACCTTATTTAGAAAGAGCAACAACAGTTTGGTTTTATTTATCTGAAAACGTAGGCATTTCCTTGCTTTTTAAAATAAAGACTTTTTAAATATAAAGTGACTGCAGTACATTTCACTGAGGCTCAACTGCTGATATAGAGGTGCTGGGTTTGCCACTGATATTTATATAAAGGTAAAGGTAAAGGTACCCCTGCCCGTTCGGGCCAGTCTTGCCAGACTCTAGGGTTGTGCGCTCATCTCACTCTATAGGCCGGGAGCCAGCGCTGTCCGCAGACACTTCCGGGTCACGTGGCCAGCGTGACAAACTGCATTTGGCGAGCCAGCGCAGCACACAGAACGCCGTTTACCTTCCCACTGGTAAGCGGTCCCTATTTATCTACTTGCACCCGGAGGTGCTTTCGAACTGCTAGGTTGGCAGGCGCTGGGACCGAACGACAGGAGCGCACCCCGCCGCGGGGATTCGAACCGCCGACCATGCGATCGGCAAGTCCTAGGTGCTGAGGTTTTACCCACAGCGCCACCCGCGTCCGTGTGTGTGTGTGTGTTTTATTTATAAATATGTAATAGAATATAACATACAATTTGTTATGTCCTATATTCCTTGCCCAATGCATCATAGCTATTTAACTGACTGCACAGTGCAAGATTAGGAAAACAAATAACTATCAATCCAGAGCAAAATATTTTATCTATTAACAGTGCATATCTATATAGTGCTCTGTGTTCAAAGCACCACACATGTATTATGACAGTAATCCTTACCAACCACCCTGTAATGAAAGTGAAGAGCCAAGGATGGAAGAAAAAGGTGTCAGCTGAGGATACCTAATGATTCTACACCTGGGGTGAAAATTTGTACCATGGACTCCCCAGCTCACAACTCATACTTTGAGCACCAGCCCCAACTATATCCGCAAGACAGTTTTCTTTGCTTCTCCCAGGAGTGCCATTTGCAAACCACTTGAGATTGCACTGTAGAAATTAAAACAAATGTGTTTTGCAGAGAAAGCTGGCAGACAATCCTATCTGGCAGCCGAAAGAGTCTGACTTCAGGACTGGAGGGTGGAGAGATCCTGTGACTACTAAGGAAAATGCTGTTTCTAGGCCAATATCCATTTCTAATATTATTTTAGAAATGAGCAACTTAAAAGCTGTTGTTGTAAAGCCTGAAGAGGGCTTAGGGCTTATTGTTGTGTAGCAAATGCCAACTCCCAATTCAATTTTCCCATTAATGCAAACACTTGGTAGTTACTTTTCACACCCAAAATCTAGCAGGACTACTGGGAGATTGTTTAGAAGACATTCCTCCCTCCCCTCAAAAAACCCTATTTATATTTCTTCTTAAGGAAGCTTCATGTCTCAGTGAGAATTGTATGACCTTTTTTATTATTATTAAAATGGCAGATTTCTGTATTAGATACTTTGCAAGAAATGTCATAACAGGAATTGTAAAAGGCTGAGTTTCATGTGAATAGTGACATCAATGCATCCAAGTTTCTTGTTTCTGTGTGCCTATTATGGCATTTCATTTTTCTCTTCAAAAAGCAACATTCCATCATGCCCCAATGCAATCTGATTTTATAACTTTCCTATTATAAAAGCAGATAGCCATGTAGCATGTGGAGCTGGGAGCTTTTTTTTTTTTTTTTGGAAAAATAAGGAGCACTGATTTCATGTTAAGATAAGATGTGCAGATTCTGCACATCATCCCTGCCATTCCTATGTGACTCCAGTAATATTAGATGGAGGAGCAAACTCATCATTAGCTGTGCAGCTCACTGGGCTGCATATTCGTCTAAATATTCGTCTAAATACTGAGCAATATTTGTCTAAATCAAAGTATTAAAATATGGGGAAATCTGTATTTAATATTCTAACCCGACTGTTAATAAGGCTCACCAATAAATGGAAGTTTGTTTTTTTAAAAAAATCCCTTACTCTACCAGTTAAATAATTTTGAAGCTGGAAAGTACTATTAAAAAGGAAGACAAGTGAATGCATTTATTAGTTATGTTACAGTTATTTGCTGTGCTGGATTTCAGTCATCCAGGGTCAAACAACTTCATACCAAGGCCTCGGAGAGGAGCAAAAGAACTTACAGAGTCTGTTCTGACTGATGGTTATTTGGGTTGAATCTGTAAGATGGAAGTTGTTCAATATCTGCTTTCGTCAGTCCTCTCGGTTTGGCCTCTCCCAGTCTTTCGGCCAAGTTCAGCAGTGCCTAGGAAAGAAAGATGCCCTTTTAAGGTCACCTTTTAAAAACTCACCCACTTTACTCAAGCACTCTTCATAACACATTATCATCAGGGACGATAAGCAAAACCAGTAGTGTAAAACTGGGAAATCTTGCAAACTTGCATCATAAGGCAACTGCTCTTGGTTTAACGTTTGAATTGCCTGGGGCTACATACAGGCCCAATCAAGAGGCCCAACATGCAGCACTATGTAGCATTCGCATGGAAGGAAGAAAATCCTAGAAATTGTTCAGCGTAAGTATATGTCCTCACGAAACATAGATTTGGTAGCAGCTACTGCATTTTTTTGGTATCGTTCCAGCAAAATGCAATTTGCTAGTTTAATAAGCAACATATTTAGGAACCAATTTAAGGAATGTACTCAAAGCCTCGTGATTTGCATAAATGTGGAATCTGTAACCAACCTCATAGTTTTCCACCTCGCCGTCTTCTACATCCAGCTCAAAACTGAAGGCTGGGCCAACTGCAGGTGGCACTGGAAGCATTGATCTGCAGAAAAAAAGGAAGTGAGCATCAAGATTTACTACTTGTGCACATACACATACAGAGAAAGAGCTGCTAATTTTGGGTCTCTCCCTAGAGGCTTTCAAAACTGGTCAAGAATTTAAATTCTAATTTGGTTCCAATTCAGTACTAGGTCATGCTATTTACTAATCTGTATAAAGCTGGCTCTCCTACCATTTTACACACTGGATTACATATGCCCATGCTTCCAGAGAGGCAAGCTGGACAGGTGTTTTAAAAAATGTATTTTAACTTAGCTTATTATTCATTTTGATATTTGATTTATGCTTTGCCCTTTAAATGGGTTCCAGGTTGGCTTAGAAAAGGTTAAAATTACAATAAACTAAGTGCCTCTGCCTAGTGTCAAAATCACAGCGCAACAAGGGCTTAGCAAGCCTCCCTGTGGAGAACATCGCCAGTCAAGGTGCCACCACCATCAAGACCCTTTCCCCTGTAGGCACCTGGTACACCTCAGAAGGCACAGGCAGGCTTTAAGTAATTGTGAATTGGGCAGCAGAAGGAAAAACATTTCTCCGTCACAAGTTCACTTACAGAAGCACTGAAGCTACTCTAAAACACATAATACCACCTGCTTATACAGTGGCCTGATTCACATAGAATGCCAAGCCATGGTTTGTTTAGTCAAAGTCCAGTTTGGCTAACCCGGAAAACTAACCATGTTTTGTTTTCTGGAAACAAAGCATGATGTGAAGTCATGGTTTATTGTTGGCGTACAAACCATGGTGTTTTTCAACCATGGTGTGGCCTTGGGTCTGGACTTAAAAGCCTTGTTTAAACATGGTTTGGCCCACAATAATTTATCTGAGAGGGAAAGTCCACATCCTTCATATGAAGATTGTACCACAACCAAGGCTTGGTTTACTTGTACCCTCTCTGTCCTCTGGCACACCCAGAGGGTTTGGCTGAGAGGCAGGGACCGCTCTCATTTGTGGCAGGGTACAG
This sequence comes from Podarcis cretensis, assembly GCF_951804945.1. Classification (NCBI taxonomy): domain Eukaryota; kingdom Metazoa; phylum Chordata; class Lepidosauria; order Squamata; family Lacertidae; genus Podarcis; species Podarcis cretensis. The sequence goes on from NC_137187.1 coordinate 5,614,772, forward strand.
AGGAGGGAAACAGAGCAAGCAACTTCTCCAAGTCTCATTTCAATGAATGCGAGCAGCATGCAAACACAGTGCTGCTCTTGTAAGGCCACAGTTCATCATAATGGAGATGGGTTGGAGAACTTCTCATAGGATTGCACTCTTTACTTGAAGCACTTAGGATCGTGTTACAGCATCCACACTAATTACAAATAAAAATATACTGAAGCAGAGGGTGCCCTTTTGGGGGGGGGCAACTCTAGGCTGCTATTTTCAGAAAATGGTGTCATCCATCCTAAAGCCAAGCTACCAAGGACAGCTACAAAGACAAAGAGACTTACAGCACATATGGCAATAGGCTGGGATGGTAAGGAGGTGGTGGTATTGGCTGTTGAGATCGATATCTGCTGCGTCCTGCGAGTCTTCGAGGCATGAAAGGCGGGTAAGGCTAATGCAAACAGGGGGGAAATTTCAGCAGTCCATCAGCCCACGGTGGCACTGGAAAAGTCATACTTTGACATTTCAGAAGTGCTTTCACCACAGTGAATCTTCCCTTGACCAAACAATTCCATTTCTGGCTTATTGAAAATTTGATGAAAAACTCTTGTAAAGACTGGTCCTAATTCTAGAGTTGGATTCAGACCTGCTGATCTATGAAAAGAAGGGTTCTTTCCACTTGTGGAATACAAACCAAGTCAAATCTAGTAGAGAATCCTCTGGAACTGATTTTTTTTTTTGGGGGGGGGGGTAGAGGTAGCTTCTTTGAAGATAGGAAATCAGCATGGATCACCTTCCCTTCCTTCCACCCACAAGAGCATCTCGCTACCCAACCAAGGCTCATTCATTTTCTGTTTCCAACAGTTGCACATGTTGAGGTTAGTGTAAATGAATAAGTAAATGTGCATGTTCAAAGGGGGCAAACAATTCAGAACATGCTAGTAGAATCATAATGTGAAATAAACGCCTAGTGAAAATCACAGCAAAATGCTGAAAGCCATCACTTACTATTCCAAAGGACACCTCTTGGTGCAAAGGGTCATGCGTTAAGAACTGTAGTGGGGCTGAGGGAGGCAATGTTGGTGGGTGGGCTGAAGGCGGATAGGTGAAACCTCCTACAGGAAGATGGTCTCCAAGCAACTCTACTTCGTTCTCTATCCTCTGAAGAGGCTACGGGAGGAGGAAAAAAAAGCATGAACATTTGTGAAGCATATAATTTACCACAGTTGTTTGCCAAAAATAGTTGTTTGTCAAAGTTTATCTAGTTAATACTACACAGTAAAAGCATATTCATACTGCACTGAAGTATGACTTTTATTCAGTTGGTGTGTTTTCACCGTGTATTTTGCCAGAAATTCACATTTCTCATGCTTAATAACTCCATTCTAAGTATGTATCAAATTGGAATTAGATATTTGCTGCCTATTTCAGTACAAATGTTATGATCTTGTGCCACTTTTTCCTGCTACCACATAACTGAGAACATTCACTTGTTCTCATTCCAGGATCTGTATCTATACGTGATGACACTCTGGTTGCTTAGAATGCAAAATGACCTTTTTCATCCTTAGCTTGAGGCTTTCAGAGCGGGTGGTTTTTTTGACTGTGTGCTAGCCTCCACTTCTAAACCTGGGGGCTGAGAAGGCCACATCTTGTTGCGCATTCAGTCCACTCAAGAGCTGCTCTGGTTGCCTATCAGGTTACTTATCATCAGATTTCTAATGTTACAGGGTGACCCACCAATTTCATGCACATGCAATGCCCCTTCCCTGGGAAAGCAGGGGGTCAGGCAATCCCATTTTGTGAAACTCTGTTCTACATTAACTCTCCTTGCAGTTAGTACAACTGCAGTTGTACTCTTCTATTTCTGGATGATAGGAAAAACTAAAATGATAAGGAACAGGCACTCATTCTGCTGAAGGACAGAGAGGACTATATCATCATTCATTCCATTCTACATAGCCCACTTTTCCTTCAGAGAGAAATTATCAGCATCTGTCTCACAATTACAGAATCCCCTACAGATCTGCTTTGAGTTTCAGTTCGAATACCTTTTTGGAAGCACCAGGAGATCACGTTTTTCCACAAGTGAGATGAAAAAGCCCATCCGAACCTCTCAAATACTATGTGTGCCATATAACAATGGTTAATAGTATGGGATGTAAAGAAATTTAACGCACACCATGGGCTGCAAATATGAAATGCCAACTTTCAAAAAAAGCTCTCAATCTCCAGATGCACTTAAGGCTCAAAAAGGAACACGGCCATTCAAAATAGTAAGAGCTCCATCTTTTTTCTCTGTAGTTCAGTTTCTCTGAAACTAGTGCTGGAAAACACTCAGATTCCATTTTGCTTCTGCTTTTCTGGCAGACTGGAAATTAAAGCAGCTACGGCTTTCAGCTTGTAGATCAGATTTTGCAGTTCACAGACTTCTATACTAGAAGCTTTGCTCTCACTTGCAAAAGTCTTAATGACTTTTGGCTGACTCCTTTTCCAGGCAGCCAACCAACACATCCCACCTTAAATTCACTGTTCCAGAACCAACTACTAGAGGAAGTAAAGGGGGGGGGGTTGTGTGTGTGTGTTTTTTTAAAGAGATACCTACCGACCGTGACTGTTGTGTCTGAAAGGGAACGAACTGGCCTGGCGTTGGCAGGTGTGGAGCATGATGTGGGGAGAGGTGTGGAGGATGCAAAAGAAACGGATCGCTAGAAATGAGAGGTGGGAATGCCGCATATGGAACTGGTAAGTGTTGAACAGAACATGCCTGAAGCATCTGAAAAAGAAAAGAAACATTCACAAACGTTATGCAACACATAGTATTTGATTCCTCATTACATTCTTAAGAATAAAGCACAATTTATAGCGAATAGCGTTCCCATGGAAAAGATGGACCCTTTCCACACCTAGCAGAAACGAATAAATTATGCAAAGTAAGACAGAAGTTGTTGAAATCTGAACACAGAGGATGAGGCTCCATCTCTCTTTGGACCATAAATCTGGATTACTTGGGTTCAGATTTTTTTTTAATGCATAGAAAGGGATTATGTTTTAGAATCTAGGATTTTTTCAAGAGTTTCAGTGTGCTAGTTATTTTACAGAGCACAGAAGGCTAACACTCATCCAACCCCTCCACCCCACAAAATTCTACCGACAAAATCATTAAAAGTTTGTGGAATATACATAAAATCTTGATGAAGTATTCTTATATGAAGGCTAAAATCGTCTTTACACTTAACCAGAAGTCACACCACCCTAAGTAATACGTGATTTCCAAGTAAATATAGAGAAAATTCAGCTCTAAGTAAATTCATTTGGTCTTCTGCAACCTCCAAAGTCATCTGAAGCATTTGCTTTCGAAATTAAGATTAAGATAATACTTACTGGGGGAGGCACACTGCAGACAGGGAGATGCTGTCCACTGAAAACCACGGAACACCCAGGGACCTGCTGTGTGTTGCAAGCTGGTATGTGCTGACCTGTGCAAAGTGGAATCCCATGTGGTGCCACCGTGGTCACCGTGTATGAAACAGGGACTGTGCCCTGGTGGATCTGCAAAGAAAAATGCAAAGAGCTTTCAGCAGGTCTGCTTAGTTACCAACCTCAGAAGGATGCTCAACTTTTCCCATTTTTTTCTTTCACAGCACAAAGACTATTAGTAAATATTTCAAAACGCAACAAAGACAGGATTTAGAAACAAAATATAAGAAAACATTCGAGATGACTCAGTTCCAGTTTTCCACAAATGCACTGTAACCAGGTTAGGACACTGTTCACAAATACTGTCAACTGGCTACCTATAGTGAAATTGTGCAAGTCACCATTGTGCAAGTCACCACTGACCTTCTAAAAATTGAATCAAGTCAATTGAGAATGGCAAGAGTTACTATCTTTTGCCTCCCCCCCCAGCACCCTTCTTTCTGTAAAGCAGGGATGCCCAATGTATTGTTCTCCATGCCACTCTGAATTCATGCATTCACATGACTGCATTTGTCTTGTGGACAATGGGAACAGAATAGTGTGAAATGTAAGAGACAACTACTCTCAATGTGAAGATGATGTGTGGCCTTTAGCCAAACAGGGATTTAAAAAGAGATTAGACAAATTCATGAAGGCTATGGTTTTCAATGACTGTAAGTCATGATAGCTGTGTAGTAGCTCCAGTATTGAGGATGTATACTTCTAGGTACCAATTGTTAGGGAACATGAGGGGGGAGAGTGTTACTGGGTTATGTTCTTCTTATGGTCTTCCCACAGGCACCTGGTTGGCCACTGTGAGAATGCTGGATTACATGGGCCTTTGGCCTGATCAAGCAGGGCTTTTATTACAGACCTCCCCCCATGTCTCTGCAGCAGCTGTGATTAGACTGTCTGCATTGAGAGCCACTGAACAGAAAACCATTATCTAGCATCAGAGGCTGCACACCCAAAACAGTGAGGTGAGGGGTGTTATCTTTACACATTAGAAAATAAAAAACATTTTTGGCGCACAAGTGAAGTGTAACCTCCAATTTTAAATCACAAAGTGTAACCTATCTACCAGGAGTTAGGAACACACTGCTCCATCCTTTCAAATACCTGTTCATGAATGTCAACCATCACTGCGTTTTGCTGTGGTGGATGAGCAGCTGGGTGCAACATACGGGGAGATACATTCGGAGGGTGGAAGGCTCGGGGTTCTTCTATTGCTTGTTGTTGTCCATAGGGAAGATGGTAGTTCTCATCTTGACTAATGGAATTATGTCGAGATAATCGATCTCTTCTTGCTCTCTGGCGTCTAACGGGAGGGCTGCAAATAATCAAATTGGACAAAGAATTTTTTTACACACCTTTCCCTTCTAGATTAAACAAAGAATCTTTTGGACCCTTAAAGACGTACAAATTTATTATGGCCTAAGCTTTCTTGGACTACAGTCTATTCCATCAGCTGCATGAAGTGTTAATCTGAGTCGCTAGTACATACACACATGACTGTATGCAGGGGAAAGGATTACAATCAGAGGTCAGAAGGATATGAAATGCAGAAATAAGTAATAACGGCTTTAATTAACAGTGGCTATTCACACAAACAGTAGTTGATGACACAGAAGTCTTGGCATTAGCAAGCCAATTAATATATGTAGTGTTAATCCCCCTGAAGCTCCTTTGTTCAAGGATGGACTATGAACTTCAAACTTGTACTTTTCTTTCTGCATCCCCAAATTTATGTAAATCAGATGGATCTGTAAACACTTAACATCATTTTTCTTATCAAGTAAACAGAATACCAGAAGGGAAACAGCAGCTGCTTAAAAAAAACTTAGCAGCTATAAGAAAATATGGATTACAGTCATCTGTAGTTTCCAACCAAATAATAATACCAAAGCTATCACCTAGCCCCTTTCTCCCCGAAATTCAGAGTTAACAGTAATGAAGGTCAAGCAGAACTTATCACATGAGTTGGAAGTTATGTAACTAACTCTCCCTGTGATGACAGCTGCCAACTGACAAACTTTTCTGTGACCATCATGTAAATGTGGTGGTTTTTCTTCCACACTGCAATCTTAATGCATATTCTTGCAGAACTCGGTAGTAGGTAAGGTGAATTTATTGGCAAGCAAGAAGTGTTCCAAAGCTCTGGGTTCATTCACGTGACTTTTAAAAGTCTCCTTTGAGAGCCAGTGTGGTGTAGTGGTTAAGAGGGGTAGTCTCGTAATCTGGGGAACCGGGTTCGCGTCTCCGCTCCTCCACATGCAGCTGCTGGGTGACCTTGGGCCAGTCGCACTTCTTTGAAGTCTCTCAGCCCCACTCACCTCACAGAGTGTTTGTTGTGGGGGAGGAAGGGAAAGGAGAATGTTAGCCGCTTTGAGACTCCTTAAAGGGAGTGAAAGGCGGGATATCAAATCCAAACTCTTCTTCTTTTTGAGACTTCCTCTCACTGCTTTCTTCCTCTCCTCATAGCTCCCCAATTCCAGCTGCGGTGAGCTTTCCTTCTCCAATATTAAGACAGGACTACCTAAGGACCACCTTCTCTTCAGAGGAGAAATCTAGCTTTCAAAAAAGTATTATTCTTTCCTGTTTTATTATATGGCTTTAATTGATGCTTATTTTCATGTAAGCCATTTTGTGAGATTCATCCTAAAACCAGCACATAAATATATTATAAACCACAGTGATAGCCAGTTATTGGTCAGCCCAAGACTGGCTTTCACATCAAAGACACAGCAGTTTCACGAAACCTAACCAATGCTGTAGGACATGACATGACATGCGACATGACATGACATGCGAAGGATAGATTTTCATGTAATCTTTTAAGCCCATTACAGTGCAAGGAAAAGTCAGCCTGGGGCAATCTAAAACTGCTTCTACCACAGGATCATTCTTAAAATGATGGGCTTTGATCATGGAGATGCGGGTTCAATTCCTTGATCATCTATGAATTCACGAAATGACCTTGGCCCAGATGCTATTTCTCAGCCTAAACCTACATCAAAGGGTTGTGGCAATAAATGAATAATTCATATGTATGCTATACTGAGCTCCTTGGAGAAAGGATGAGATACAAACATGAAGGGAGGGAATCTACACAGGTGAAAAAAACCCTGGTCGCCCATTACTGGAAACCCTACGAAGAAGATCCATTTTCATCAGTCTTTATAGCAAATGCTATAAAGATGTCCTCAGTTTTGTCTCCAATCATTAAGCAAAATAAATAATAATAATAATAATAATAATAATAATAATGCATTTAAAGAAAAAAAATTAGGAGACAACCAATCATTTGTACGCTCCTGGAAACAGTACAATTTTAGCTCCATGAAGTTCACGACTCACACCACAACAAAATAAGTTAATACTACTAAGAGCAGCCGGACATGGTATATTCCTTTGGAGTTTTGTTCAGGTTTATTTTGCAGTTGGCATCTCTGTCAAGCTTCTTAGGTGATTTGGTGCAATTGTTAAGCCTAACGCTCCTCATTTCTATTGTGAAGACAAGGGATGGGTGGGAAACACAATGCATTCCTTGATATAACTAGTTATAACTAAACACGGGCAGTCAAAAATCAAAAAGAATAAGCTTTTATTTACTAAGTAGTAGGCATCAGTTCTCACAATACCAGTACAATAAGGTGATAAGACTCGCTTGTCCGCAATACAAAACACTACATTCTTGGTGAAGTTCTCATGACTTCCAGGACACTATCACCCACAAACATGTACACCTGGAAAGTAGACACACCACTACCTCCTTAAATAACTATTTAATTAACTCTAATAGTAATAAAACTTGATAGCTCAGAAAACAGCTGTTCAATTAAGAGCTTGATATGTAAGCAGCTCCAATCCTCCGTCAGGAAGGCTGCCTTAACAGCCATTGTCCATCTATTATACTTGCCTCCTTCTGTTGCGTGCAGGTGTGTTGCATCGTTCCCCTGAGAAGTGATGTTGGCTTGGTCGAGCTGAAGGAGGCTGCCTATTTGATGTCATCTCCCATGGTCGCATTGGCGGTGATGGGGCTGGTGATGCTGCTGTGTAGTCAAAGACTGAATGAGAAAGGCGCTGTCTCTTGGGACTTGGACTATCTTCACTCTGCGGGGCAAGGAGTAACAAAATAAATAAATCAAACAGTAATGGGTAACTTAGAACGTCATTTATTAGAACAACCGTTTCTGGGGAAAAAATAAAAATTAACTAGGCATTACACATTTCCAAAGAACAAATCGGAGATTAAATGTCTAGATGTTTCACAACTTCGGAAATATTGTAGTTTATTGCTCATATTCTCTCTAAACTTTTTCTCGTATGTCTGGGGGAAATGAAGAGAACAGAGTACAAACTGAGAACTGTTATAAGGGAATAAGGGTTATGGTATACCCATTTTGAAATATGCTTGCTTAAGCACAACTTTCATGTCAATAGGCTCTAGGTTTGTGAATTCTTAAAGGAGCTACAAACAGATGGAGTTGCAGCTCAACAAATGCACTCACCACCCACTAGGTATGTGATTTACACTGCAGCCAAATTTTGGTCTGCTGAGCTAGCTTTGATAGCTTATTTAAAGTTACTTTTCCAATACATATAGTATTTACAGCGTCTAAGATGTATGTATTTAGTTTTCATTTATCTGAAAGATATTATCTTTGACAGGTCAGTGCAGCTTAAAAGACAAATACAGCACACAAATTATGGAAACAGAACACTACCCACCTTTAGGTTAATATACAGTTATGTACCTGTAAAGGATGACTTCATGGTGACTATGTGGGATGCCATTAATACAGCCCTTATTCATATTCAACTAGGCCCCCAAATCCGAAAGACCACCCCTCCCCTACTGTTGCTGAGATTAGCAGAGGCAGCCCTTGGCAGTTCCTCCTCCTCCGTCATAGGCTTGGGGGCTGGCAGCTTGGGAGAGGGCATTCTCTGTAGTGGCCAACAAGCTGTGGAACTCACTCCCCACAGAGGTCCATCTGGCTCCTTCATTACACAGCTTTTGCAGACAGCTGAAGACACACCTCTTTAACCCTGGCTTTTGAAATATATACAACCCTGGCTTTTCATATTGTGTTTTGATGTTGCCACCCACCCTAGGACCTTACAGTAAAGGCTGGGCAACAAATAAATAAATACTAGTGGGGCTGAGACCCACAGCAGGTGTTCCTCTATCTACAGTGGTGCCCCGCAAGACGAATGCCTCGCAAGACGAAAAACCCGCTAGACGAAAGGGTTTTCCGTTTTGGAGGTGCTTCACAAAACGAATTTCCTATGGGCTTGCTTCGCAAGACGAAAATGTATTGCGAGTTTTTCCGACTTTTTCCCCCTCCCCCCCTTTTTCTAAGCCGCTAAGCCGCTTATCTGCTTATCCGCTAATAGTGCTAATCCGCTAAGCCGTCAATGGGCTTGCTTTGCAAGACGAAGAAACCGCTAGACGAAGAGAATCGCGGAACGGATTCTTTTCGTCTTGCGAGGCACCTATCTATCTATCTATCTATCTATCTATCTATCTATCTATCGGTGGGGGAAAGGCAATTGAAAGGGGTGGGCAAGCACAGAGTCCCATACTGCAAATTTGATAAGCTGGGTGACTACTGACTTCAGTATTTATCAAAGCATGAGAAAATGCTCAAGTTTCATATATGCTATTGCAAACACTCCTCTACTGGCACAGCTCAGATACTACTTCAAGTTCCTGGTTGCCCAAGAATTTCCAGCTCTGTGGTTCATACTGTCTAGGTGTCAAAACTGAGCTGTTCACAAATTAACGGAAAGCTACAATTAACTAAACTTTGGCTTTCTGGGAACAAGTATCCTAGTGCACACTTCTCAAATCAATGCCAACCCCTCTCTTGTGCCAGAAGGAAAGAAAGCAGAGTGCTGGCATCCTGAACGTGCAAATCAGCACTTGGGTCCACAACTTTCCCCCTCGTTTTTCACATACTGGGTTTGTGAGACCACCCTCAAGTGATGACAAGACTGCAAAAATGGTAATGGGGACTAACAAGCAACAGGAGATTTTGACACAAGAGTGGAGAGATGTTTGGTGAAGGCAGCAGGGCTAAGAAACACACAGATTGCCCAAGACTCGTGTCATCTTCATCCCAAATTCCTCATTTTAAAAACAAATTTTCATCTAAGTTACTTTCTCAAAGTTACAAGACCATGAAATAGTAAAGCTTATAGCTCATGTATAACACAATATTATGTATTATACCTAAGTTCGGTGGGACATGCTCCTAGGAAAGTTTGCTTAAAATTGCAGCAACACCAGACATTCACTGTACAAGCACTGACATTATCACCGTATTCGTATAAATTTCTTTGTAAGAAGAGATATCCAAATTAAAATCTGTATTTAAAAAACCCCATTAGCTTTCATCAGAGAATGTGCACAAACCATTCCCATCGGAAGTGAGACACTTCATCATTTAATTTATGCTGGCTCTGTCTGGAGGCACTGATATATTTCCAATAATCAGTTCCTCACAACCTATCATACTATTAACAACAAAGCTTAAATTCAACCATGGGAAAAATCTAGATTGAAAAATAGTAAGATTAGTTTTACCAAAGTTTCTTTTATGATTATATACAATAAACTCACTGCAAATTACCAGATTTAGGGCATCTACACACTCCATGCTATTGTGTATTAAGTGCTGGATGTCAATGGCTTTTGGGGTTGATGGGCACACTGCAACCACTTTAATTCTAAATCAAAGACTCCAATTCAGGACAAAATTTGGAACACCCCAGTGGTAACGCTTCATTTGCAGTAACAGAAAGGAATTCAAGAATTTCACTTGTTTCTAAGCCAAGCTCCCCACCCCCAATTTAAAATCTGCTTTGATACAAAACAAAATCTGACCCATTCCAAACATCAAACATTAATAAACCAAGTCAAGCCCACGTCCTGCACCATTAAAACTCATGCATTTAAACAGCTAAAGCTTTTAAAAGACACAATATTTATGAAGGGAACAAATCATTTTGCACCAGAACAGCTGGGTGCTACCTGCACTGTTGTCTCTCTCGCTCTCCAGGCTGGAGCTCCCCTCTTGGGTCACCCAACTGCCTGATAGTGCAGCAGATACTATAAAAGTCAAACAATCCAGTCCTACTTATGCCCTTGGGTTGTGCTTCCCTACTCCGTACAAGGACACAAACAATGCCTTACCTCTATGGCTGCAGCCCCCTATTAAAGATTTTCAATACTGTCAAGCCAAAAAGAAATTAGTCTTTAGAGTGCAATATTTTCAACCAGAACTGCACACACTATCCACCAGCCTCCCCCAAGTCATTTCCAAACACTTGTGAACACAATGCTTACTCAAACTAATATTGAGTTAGTAATGGCACAGTAAGTGCTCTAGGTCAACAACTTTCTCCATGAAGACTTAATATAAGTACACAAATAACTGCATCACCAGAAAAGACGGAGCAAAAATGCACTCTTGCTTCCCTTGTGCAGCACCCTACCCCTTGATGAAATCCATCTTATTTGTGAATATTTTGATTCTATAGATTTTAGAGACTTTATAATATTTTTAAAAAGCAATGCTTGCTTTATTAACAGAAAAATATGGCAATTATGCAATGCTTTGTGGCATAAATGCTACACCACACACACTGTCTTCTAACTTCAGCTTTCTCCCAGCTACCCATTGAAGCATCTATCCCTATATACTACTGACTTCTAAAAATGTGGCCCACCTCTATCATTGTATGAAAAAAAGACCGCATATGCCAAAATATTATAAAAAGTGTGTGTGTGTATGCAAGACACATACAGGGAGGAGAAAAAAGTAGCAGGAAGACAGGAGATCAAGCAACTCTTTCTTCCGCCACCAAATTGTCATGTTTTCATTCTGTGCCAGGTATTACCTCCTTACTACTGGTACTGGAAAAACCTTAAACATAATTTCTTCTATTTCTTTTTCTCTAGTACGTTACCTAAGAAGGTGCACCAAATATTAAACTAGAAATTCTGCATATTTAGGAACTGAGATTACTCAAAATACCACCATAAAACTCAGAAAAGCTGTCTCCTTTACAGTAGAAATCTGAACTTCTTAGAAGCCAAATTAGATCTGATCAAGAAATTACTGATTGCAAGAATAAAGATCAATACAAGTTACAATTTTATGCAGATTATGCTGTATTAACCTACATGTTGAATTTATTGAAAAAGGTTTTTAAAATCTCCTTATATCTCTGGAATCCATATAAATAGCAACATATATGAAATGATACCTCTACAGAAGGGTGTATTAGTGCAGGCTAAGGACATCCATTTTTGCACACCATATGCCCAAACAGAATATTTTGCAATTTAGACCACACATGAGAGTCACACATCTAAATAATTTGCAGGCTTTACAACCTTTTTGTATATTTCCAAAGCAGCAATTTTATCATCAACTATTTGTTAAAGTAAGAACAATTAATATTTCAGACATACAAACACAAAATTTAAAAACAGCTTGTCAGGGAACTGCCATCGGAGCCAGAGGGAGAGGGAGGGCTCCAGAGGGATTCCGGAGAGCGTACCGGGAGGGAGAGAAGCAGCCCATCTTCTGGGGAAGGAAATCAGCGTAACACTAGTGGAGAAGGGGGGCAATGGGGGAATCGGCGAGGTGGCTCCATGACTCTTCGCCGGAGACCAGCGGGGAGAGCACGGGTCCTCCGCTGCCCACACCCTCCCTGCGCAGAAGGCTTCCACACAGGGAGAGTAGGCGGAGAGTAGGCGTCAAAGAGCTTCTTTGCTGGAAGAAGTTCAAGAAACGCCCACTGACGGATTCTGCCAGCGATTGAGACAGCCACGGGTGAGTGGTTGTCCGGACAGAAAGGGTTCACCCAGGTAACTCAGCCAAGCGTGGTGCCGATTTACGCACGAGCAACCCCTAGAACCATTACACAGCTGGATTAGGTATACAATAAACATAAAAGCACCCCATAGTGGTGTTTCAGAATATAAACATGTACCTAAAGAGAGGAAGAGAGCTTGATGGAGCACCTGGGGAAAAGACTTTCATAGCGTAGTCACCAATTAAAAGGTTCTCTCTCTTTCACATGCCAACCTAACCTTCACTAGCTATGGAACAGACACAGCAGGGCCTCTGAAGCTCAGTCTGGGTAGGTTGTGTGCAGTTGGTCCTTTGTACACTGTTTCTAGGCCTTTGGGGACTTTAAAAGGGTAGCATAAGCAATTTAAAATTAATTTTGGAAACATAAAGGTAAAGGTAAAGGTACCCCTGCCCATACGGGCCAGTCTTGACAGACTCTGGGGTTGTGCGCCCATCTCACTTAAGAGGCCAGGGGCCAGCGCTGTCCGGAGACACTTCCGGGTCACGTGGCCAGCGTGACATCGCTGCTCTGGCCAGAGCCAGAGCCAGAGCCGCACACGGAAACGCCGTTTACCTTCCCGCTGGTAAGCGGTCCCTATTTATCTACTTGCACCCGGAGGTGCTTTCGAACTGCTAGGTTGGCAGGCGCTGGGACCGAGCAGCGGGAGCGCACCCCGCCGCAGGGATTCGAACCGCCGACCTTTCGATCGGCAAGCCCTAGGCGCTGAGGCTTTAACCCACAGCGCCACCTGCGTTTGGAAACATAGTGGCAACCAATGTAACTGATGCAGAATTTTTTATAATATACATCAAACCTCCTTGCCCCTACTAGCAACTGGTGATTGTATGTAGGAACCAATCGGTTTCCAGACTACCTTTAAAAAGGCAGCCCCATGTAGCCCAAACATTTCATCATTAAATACTTTTAAATCAGTAACATAAGCAATTGTTCCATATCTATTCCTGCCCCCCAACTGGTCTAATTCAGATTTCCTATGTGAGGGGAAACCATAAAACAGAACCACCTTGGTTATATGCTACGATTTAGTGGGCCACAAGGACATTCTTCCAACTTTATTAGCAACAGCAATCCTTAGAGCCAGAATACTTGTGACAATATATGCAGCTGCAGCATTTGTTTAAGAATTATTTTTGGTCCAGATGCTCGTACTGTCTTAGATCCTCCTTACGTGGCAATCCTATTTGAAATATTACAGTAAGGCATCCTGTGTAGTGTCCTTGTATGACTTCAAAATGTGTCAAATAAGGTAACTCTTCAAAGGTACATGGACTATATGTTCAAAAGATTTTGGATTATACTTCTACGTTGTTTTTGGAACTCGATTTAGCTGCAAACCAGTACTTATAGCAACCTTGTTCAGGAAATAGCAAATCACTAGAAAATTGATTTTTCTTAGCAATTTAAATATTTTTTTATCTATTTTTTTATCTATTTATTTTTAAATCAAACTTTGAATAAACTGTCAACTTTAGATATCAGATTAAGGCTGCTACAAAACACATTAGGCACCAGTCAGTTTCTTCCCTAAAGTGATTTCATCTTAGAAATACAGGAGATATGGCACTAGAAAAGCTCACATATTATGGTATTGATCATTGGTTAGATCTTTCTGGCAAGATGTCTTAAGCTTCAGCAACAGAATGGTATGATCACTCTAATTTACACATTCAATTTTATGTTTTCCTCTGGCTGGGGCTTGTCTAAATGCAATTAAAGTTGGCCACCTAGGAGTTCTCTCATAGCTTAAAGGTTATGTGTTACTCAACCAGTCTATAGATATATATCATTCTGGCATATCTAACGTATTTTACTTGTTTATGAAAAAGTTGTGATTGGGAAGCGTGAGAAAATAAAAACATTTGAGGAGATACAGTTTTTGTTTTCAAAACAGTGCAAGAAAACGTCCCTCCAATAATTTACTGTAGTTCGTCAATCTGTACAACTCAAATTGACTGAAAAATATAATCCAACACAGTGCCTGCAACACAGTACCTCCTCGCCATCTCCTTGTTTGCCCTCCAAAAAACAACCACCCTGCTCTGGAGGGTTGGGGAACCCCCAGAACAGATTTGACAGCATGTGCAAGGCCACACAAAGAAAAGAGAGAGGAAGTTCTTACACCCACAGGACTTCACTGAATACAGCCTTTTATTCTGTTATAATATTGGATAAATACAATAGGAGTCAAACTCTTCAAATAACCAGTTTCCAGGTCTTCAGATGTATATAGGACAGGCAGTTATCAGGATATATGTGAATTGCACAGATCTGACATGGGTGCCAGGTTGTTTTGAATTAAGTTTTTTCACAGATAAAGATACCCCAAACAAGTAGTGGTAGTTTAAAAATGAATGGGAAAAAATATTTGTTGGAGTACAGAAAAAAGAATGTTTTAGTTCAAATCCCAACATGTTCTTAATTACATGGGGTTGTATCCAACAATTGTGTGAATGGAAGACTCCTCACAGAACCAATCTTTCTCTCCCCTCCTTCTCTGAGGATTCCTCTGAACAGAATGGGCTCCATCATGAAGGGGGCGGGGAGGAATTGGTCAAATTTGCACAGGCATGTCTTGCATGAGGCTCCAGACAGAGGGGGACGGGATGGGAAGACCGCAGAGGGGACGGTGAACCACCGGATACAACACATGCTTTTTTATAGGTTCGGCAGTTCATAAGCTTTTAAAGAGTGTTCTGGATATCTAAAGTTATTATGCCTCTCAAATAACCTCTCTTCCTCACAAATATATATTTCTGTACACATATTTAGTGTACACTTTTAGTTCTACTCATTTAGAATTTCTTTCCAGGTGCAAGGACTTGCATGTATGCATTTTAAACAATAAAGCAATGCTTATAGAACAGAAAAGCAACCATTTTTCTCACAATGGCCCACAATATACTTCAAAGAGTGACCTAGTGTATAATAATAATAATAATAATAATAATAATAATTTATTTATACCCCGCCCTCCCCAGCCAAGGCCGGGCTCAGAGCGGCTTACAAGCAATAATTAAAACAAGATGAATGATTACAAACTTAAAAACAAAAATAAAATACAACATTAAAATAATGGAACATTAAAATATTAAAATGTAGCCTCATCGCAGGAGAAGGAAAAGAAAAAAAAAAAGAGAAAAAGAAAAAAGAAAAAAAGGTATAGGTAAAGTATAGGTAAAAGGTAAAGTATATGTAAGTGTATAGACTTAGTGTATATATGTAACACATTGCAATAGTCTAAACTTGAAGTTACCAGAGTGTAGACAACAGAAGTTAGGCTGTCCCTGTCCAGATGAGCGTTCACTTGGGCCATCAAACAAGCTTATGAAAGGCATTCCACATCACTGAAAGCACTTCAGTCTCAAGCGACAGTAACTGATCCAAAAGTACCTCCAAGCTAGGTACCTGCTCCTCCTTCAGAGAGCACGCAATGCCATCCAGATTATGCCACACCCCACCCATCCAGTCTAGGGAACCACGCACTAACAGGGCCTCAGATGTGTCTGGGTTAAGCTTCAGATTATTGGCTCTCATCCCACCCTTTACTGAGGCAAGGTATCAACCTAGCACATCCACTGCCACACCTGCGCATGCAAAAGAAAAGGGAGAGTTGCGTGTCATCAGCACATTGCTGACAATGCACTCCCCAAAGTCCAGATGATCCTCACTCAGCAGTTTCATGTATATGTTGAACAGAATAGGAGTAAAATCAAACACTGCAGAACCCCACACTGAAGGCTCCATGGGGCCAAAAAATATTCCCCAAGCACCACTTTTGGAGAATGACCATCCAAGCAGAAATGGAACAACAAAGAGTGGTGCTGCCCACTCTTAATTTGGACAACCACTCCAAAAGAATGCCACGCTCAAAAGTATTGAAAGCAACTGAGATATCAAGGAGAATTAACAGGGCCATAGTCCTCCCGCCTCTCTCCCAACAAAGGTAATTTTGAAATATATTTTTAACCATACGATGTAAGAGAAACGGCACAACTCACATTGACACCATTCTTGAAAGAATGGCAAACACTCCTGTTTACCAAAATGTAAACCCCCAGATCTGCCCTACAAGTACTATCTACACTAATCATGCACAACTATGGAAGCAAGTGGACTAATTTTACACAAGTATGCAATGTGTCTTCAGGAAAACTGCTAAGTATGCAATTAAAGAAATTGTATAGCTTTTCAATAATCCATGTAGACACTGTCATACAATTCCTTACACTGCTGTCACACCAACCTTTCTTTTCATTCTTCACTGAACACTTTTTCCTCTCCCTTCCAATGTTTTCTCTGTCCACTCCACCTATTTCAGAAGAACAACATATAAATGCTTTTTTGTACCTGGACTAAAACTGCTACTAAAAAAGTTAGAACAAGTTAACAAATGTGAAGGGTGCATTAATCCCAAGTTCTTCACAAAAAAACATCTCACCACACTGAATTCTTTACATGTTTATTCTCAAAGCACTTGAAAATAGCAGCAACAACTTTGGGGAGGTGGAGTAAAGAATGGAGGATATAACAGTAACTAGAATAAACCCATTTATATAAAAGGATATCCCTAAAGCACTAACAAAATCTCTTGTGACACAATACTAGGAAAAATGTTTTGCAGCTATATTATAAGCATCGTTCAGCACTAGCAAATACTGATTCTAATGATTTACTACACTACCCCATATGTGGCCACTGTGGCTTAGTTTGCCATACTCCTTTGTACAAACTCTTTTAGTAACACGATTATCTATATTTGGTCAATTTATAGGAAATCTGTTCCAAAAAAAGAAAGAAAGATGACTCGGTTAACTTCTAAGCACTCAGAAGCCATTCACTTCTCCCTCAGAAGTCACCTACAACAGTGCAGTTTTCCTTGCCTAGTCCTCCCCTGCTTGAGCAGATGACAAGTTCCATAGGGCAAGGAAGGGGGTGTGCTGATTAAATTGCCCTATAAAACACTCTGCTCATTTACATTTTAAATAATATATAAATTAAAACAAAGGCAAATGGATAGGGTGTTTCATTTAAAAATCAATATGCCCTCTGCAAACACTTAACAATGCACAATAGAGGGTTGTTGATAGTTGGGTAGGAGACACATGGGGGCAAGACTCGTTTTCCACTCGGGAAAGTGGTGGTGGTGGGGAAATCAAAGCAAGCACACACCGCTCCCCACAGCCATTTGGGGCCACTGCTTTCAGTGGCTCCTGCCGCCCTTTATTCATAGTGCGATTTTGGATCCATTTCTGCTGTTCCTTCCTTTTGCTGATTTACCTATCGGGACACCGCCCCCCCCCGGCCAAAACTGGAGACGTGTCAGCCGCCCACCCGTCGGGAAAGGCCCCTCAGAGGTTAGCAGCGTCAGGCAGACAGCTCCCCCCGGCCGGGATCGTTTCGGAAAAGTGCGTATCATCCCCTTCCCGGATCAGCCTTGAGAGAAAACCCGCTATCTGTAAGACGGGGAGGGCAGAGCCTGATGGCATGGAGGCGGAAGGGGAGAGAGATAAACCGATCCCAGATTCCGCGCTCTCCCCACGCAGGCACAGGTACCTGAGTGGAGCCAGCAGGAAACTCCTCCGGGCTGGGGGCGGCGGCGGGGGCGGCGGGCACCGCGGGCAGCAGCAGGCCCGGGCTCCCCTCCACACCAGCACCACCTCCTCCTCCTCCTCCTCCGCCCCCTGCAATGGCTTCCGGGATAATCAGCGGGACTCCATCCGCCCATCACAAGCAGGGAGGACCCGGCCGCCGCCGCCGCCGCCGCCAGCACTCCCGGAGCCGTCCCCTCCTCCCGCCGCCGCCGCCACCTCCGCCGCCGCCGCGCTCCATGATGCTCCAGCCCCGCCCCCTCCCTCTGGAACCCCTCCACCTACCATTCGGCCAGCAGGGATGCAGTGACGTCACCTGAATTGACTTCCCGGCTTACCAATCGCGGTTGCCAAGCTGCCCAGCCCGCCCGCGAGCCCTCGGGCTCCGCCTCCTTTTCCCCCCCCCTCTCTCTCCCCCCCTCCCCCGCCCGCCCGCCCGCGTCTTCCTTTGTTTTAGCTCAGTTACGCGGAGACCACCGCACAGGGTAGGTCTGCTTTACGTCAACGCGATGACGCAGGCAGCGACGACACGCACGCGCTGTATGTAAATAAAAAAAAAAACAAGTTGGGATTTTTGCGGCGCCTGCGCACGTGGTTACAGAACAGCCCTTCCTGTATCGGAGCTTTCCTTTAAGGGAGGCGGAGCCGAGGCCGCTTTTTAGTTTCAATTTGTAGCTGCCGCTTCCTCGCAGCAGTTCCCTGCTAGGCCCACTTTCTGCTTGGGCTGCGAGTACAGCAGTTCCCCTTCTTCCAGATGGAGCCTCCAACGTCGACAGCAGTCTGTTGTTGTTGTCGTTTAGTCGTGTCCGACTCTTCGTGACCCCCTGGACCAGAGCACGCCAGGCACTCCTGTCTTCCACTGCCTCCCGCAGTTTGGTCAAACTCAAGTTTGTAGGTTCGAGAACACTGTCCAGCCATCTCGTCCTCTGTCGTCCCCTTGTCCTTGTGCCCTCCATCTTTCTCAACATCAGGGTCTTTTCCAGGGAGTCTTCTCTTCTCATGAGGTGGCCAAAGTCTTGGAGCCTCAGCTTCAGGATCTGTCCTTCCAGTGAGCACTCAGGGCTGATTTCCTTAAGAATGGATAGATTTGATCTTCTTGCCGTCCATGGGACTCTCAAGAGTCTCCTCCAGCACCAGAATTCAAAAGCATCCATTCTTCAGCAATCAGCCTTCTTTATGGTCCAGCTCTCACTTCCATACATCACTACTGGGAAAACCTTAGCTTTTACTATACGGACCTTTGTTGGCAAGGTGATGTCTCTGCTTTTTAAGATTCTGTCTAGGTTTCTCATTGCTTTTCTCCCAAGAAGCAGGTGTCTTTTAATTTCGTGGCTGCTGTCACCATCTGCGGTGATCATGGAGCCCAAGAAAGTAAAATATCTCACTGCCTCCATTTCTTCCCCTTCTATTTGCCAGCAATGTAGCTTTGAGTTAACAGCTGCTCTGCTTCCTTCGTGGGCTGTTTTCTGAGCAGGCAGGAGGCGGCTGACTGGAAACATGAACCTTTTGCCTTAAGAGGCGAGGGTTGAAATCTAAGCGGAGGGAGCACTAAACTCTGCCTTAAGTCTCAAAAACCGAATTTTAAAAAGGCTATAGTGCAGTACACAGTAATTCTCAGTCTTTACAGTAAACATGAAAGGAGGGGGGAAGAGAAAGAGAGACATTGACAGTGCGACAATGAGAGCTGCTTAAAATGATAAATTCAGAATTCAAGAGAGCAAACCCCCAGCTCTGTTTAGCCCCCCAAAACCTGCCTCATGCTTCAAAACACCAGAACATCCTACCAATCTGATTAGGCAACCGATTAAATAAACATAGGGCAAACTGTCTTAATGGGAAGGCAAAAAAACCCATCTGCTTTCATAGTACAGTAATTACTATCAAGATGTGGCAGGCCAATTTCAGAATTTATTTCCTCATTGGGTGGACCTAGATTAGCAACTGTTGCTAAGCCTAGCACCATATTTTGAGAGGCAAAGATTCTCAAAGCGATTTTTTTTCCTTTCAAAAAGTTATTTTGAAAGAGACACTTTCCCTTGTTGGGTAAGTGCATCAGAAAGACACTAGGGTAATACTGTACGGCCAATAGCGATTCCACCAAGTTTTAAGGTTCACTCTACAAAACAATAACCACTCTAAGAACCATAGATTGGGGGAAAAAACAACAGTCACATTTAAAAGTATTTTACTCTTTAAAATTAGATCCTATTGTTGATTCTTTTATGAGTTCTAACCTATTATAAATAGGGTATGGGGGGAAGGGGGTGGTGTTACATGATCATAGACTGGCTTTCTTCTGTGAACCCAAGAACCAACAGAGCCATGATAGGTAAATGGGAGTATCTGGTCTTATAGGACAACATTAATATAATGGGCATAACAGAAATCTGGTAGAATGGAGAGAACTCTGCAGAAAGGACTCACTGGAGGTGCTGTTGCTCTGTATGTCAGAAAGGACACTAAGGCTAGTAAGCCAGAAATTCTAAAAGGGGAAGATTCTTCCATAAAATTGTTGTGGGTAGTGATAAAAGCTAAAGGTACCCCTGACCGTTAGGTCCAGTTGCGGACGACTCTGGGGTTGCGGCTCTCATCTTGCTCTATAGGCCGAGGGAGCCGGCGTTGTGGGTAGTGATATCAGGTCCCAAAAAATTATTAATGTGAACATGCTATCCTCCTGATCAAAATGCTCAGAGATTTTGAGATGAAAGCTGAAATCAATGAAGCATCCAAAAGAGGAAATGTTGTAGTAATGGGAGCCTTTAACTAGCTTCACATGGACTGGCAACATATGTGTTCCAACACTAAGAGATAAAAATTTCTAGATATCTTAAGTGACTAAGCCCTAGAACAGCAGTCCTGGTACCGACCTGAGAGGCGACAACTTGGATTTCAGCTTGAGTGGTGCCCAAGACCTGGTGTAAGATAGTTGGTGCTGTCAAACCAACTGGGAGCCATTACCATTGTGGTATTAAATTAAATGTACATATAAATGGCCAATTGAAAAAATAATAATTCAACACAGTCACATTTGACTAAAAAAATGAGGGTACTAGTAAAATCACAGGAGAATAATTTTTTAAAAAATTATTTATACCCCACCCTCCCCGGCTAGGACGGCTAAAATCAAAATATACAATACACCAGACCCAACTATCTGCGCTGGTCCCATGTGAGCTGGGGGGGGGGGGGAAGAGTTTGGGAGGCAAAATTCATGCAGGGTCTTATATAAAAAAAAGGAGTCAGACTGAAGAGAAGAGAAATATACTTTTCCATTTCCCTTCCTGCAATACTTTCTTCCACTGAGCTAGGCTCAACCAATCACTTTGGCTGACAATAGTATGTCTGTCTATTTTTCGAAGTACTTTGGCTGCTGTATTTGCTTCCCAGCTGCATTTTTAAAGCTCAACCTCAAGGCTAATTAATCAGCAATTTTTAATCAGCAATTTTCACAGTGACATTATTTTATGCAAATAAGTAGTGGTGGCTGTGGCTGCCCCCTCCAAGAGAGGCACCAATACAAAACTCATGAGGATACAAGGCTGATGACAGATTGAAAGCAGTGAAGTGCAAACAACAACACCACCACACAATGGGGGAGTTGAAAGGGGATAGATTTTTTTAAAGCAAGTTGCCCAATTTGACTTGGATGTTTCACTTGATTTTAATAGAATGAAAATGTATATAGATATAGCATAGGTCAAAAGACTGAACACTCAAACATTATAAAATAACAGATTTGTTCAACATTGCTCCAAAAAACAAACCAAGACTCATACATATATTGTATCTTTAACTAAGACCACAGAGTTTTGAAATTATATGTTTTGATAACAACCGTAATTGGGACTGGGGAGAGGCAGAGTAGCAGATCCACCACAACATCCCAAGCCCTTCTGGCTCACACCAGTGAGGGCAAAAAATGGTGGGTGGTGGTTGCTCTGATCTTTCTTTCTTTCTTTCTTTCTTTCTTTCTTTCTTTCTTTCTCTTTCTTTTCCAGCTTCATGGATCCATGGGGCTTTGGCAGGAGCATACGTAGTGATTGGTTAGGTTGGCCCCCACTAAGGGCCCAGGCAGGCACATAAATTGTGCCTTTCTATTCTGGCTCGGAGTGGCTAGGACTCCACCCATCTATGTGTTCTGGGGCCACTCCTCTGCTTCTCTGAGTGGCCAAGCAAGGGTCACAGGCTCCTCCAGGCACCTCAGCATAGGAATGTGGCTGCTGGCATGGGCCGCCAAAGGAAGGCAGGAAGGCAGACAGACCAATGGAGGAGGAGAGGGAGGCGGAGCAGTGTGGAGCCAACCCCAATGCCCACAGAGGAAGTCACTGGTGGAGTGCAATAGACAAAAAACAACCTTTCTTTTTTAGTTTCTTGTCCATGGTCTCTTCTGGCTTCAGAGGTGCCAATACAGCTCTGTGCCAAGGATGCAAAGGAGTCTAGGTACGCTTTTGGTTGCCTGCCCACACTTCCTATTGCCATCAGTAGGCTTCCACCTGCCTGGGCAAAGCCTCCATGGCAGTGGAGCGCTTGCAGTTGTCAGAAACACCTCCCTGCCAAAAGAGAGGCCACCTCTTCTACCAGCCATGAACCATAGAAGATTGTGCATTGAAAATGTACAAACACACAAATACTTCTTTGCCCCACCAACTCACTCAAGTCAAAGGGACATCAAAATTGTTGCCGTAATTCCACAAGAGAAAACCTGGTACACAAGTAGTCAAAAATTACAGTAGCAATTTTAATACGCCTAAAAAAAAATTGGGACGTTTTATGTAACTGCTGAAACATGTGGCACAAAGCATACCTCATAATAGCAGCCAGCACTAGAGCAGAGAGCAAGCCAAAAATACCAGGATAGGAGCCTGGCTTTTGTTGGCAGCTGCAACAGAACATGGCATTATCTAATGCAACTGCCAGTCACCATGGGAACCACAAACAGCTATATTAGTTCAGGTGGAAATAAGTTGTAGTGGATAGCATAGACTGGGAAAGACCAGAAGTCAAGAAGATCAGACATTGCTGCACTGTGGCAGTGGTGTGAAAAAGCCAGGGAAGTTCTCCCTTTGATTAAACACCAACCTAGTGCATGGGCGGAGGGGGTATTCCACTGGTAGTTTTTCATAATTCATTCAGAAAGATTTAGGATTATTCCAGATGTGGATGATTACCAGATAGGCAGGCACATATGTGCATGCACACATTACGCCATCTCAGAAAGCAGTTTCATTGGTAAATTTGTAGTACTTGCCCTATCAAGTACAAATCTGTGACAAAGGTATTTTACTACGACTGCACTATTATTACAGGCACCTGTTGATCAGTGCCTATGACATTCACATGAGGAGCATCAAACACTCACATTTGCCCTGTTTCTGATGCTACACCATTATAAAGAAATTAAAAAGACCTTATCACTCTTCCACACGTGTACACCTCAAGGTATGTCTTGCTGGGGTGCTGCTGAATTTGGCTAACTTCAGTAATGAAAATGCAGCAGACAGAAAAAAAGACTTAATTAGGAAATGCTCTATATAATCATAAACAATTTGAAAACATTATTTTTCTCCTGAACCTTTTTTTTAAAAGTCTCTCTCACATTTCATAGACAGCAAGCAAATAAGAGATGCCAATAATAAATATTGTTGTCATTTCCTCTTCTCTGCATCTGCTGAGTACATATCCTGAGGTAAAGCAAAGCAATACCTTCTTCCAAGAGAACAGCCCCAAACAAATTATGTAGCCAGTTACAAAACACTGCCTAAAGAAAGGGAGGCCTTTCTTTTTTAAAAGCCTGCTTTCTGCTTCAGTCTAACAGGACCAAAATAATAATTAGCTCTAAAAGGAATGTAGCAAGAAGCAGTTTGAGAGAAAAGGAAAAACATAAAAAGATGATAATATACATTGGGGCCGGGGAACACTGAAGAATGTCGAGGAGGAGTTTTTTGTATAATTTTTCAGCTGTAAAGTTGTGCCTGTGGTTTTTCAATGCTTTACTTTCAGAGTCTACGCTACACAATGAGTTTCCCGCTAAGGCATGTTCTAGGTTGCATGCTCAGCTGACATATCTTTCAGGCCTCAGCATCACCAAAGATCAACTGAGTGCATGGCATATAACACACACACACACACACACACACACACACACACACACACACGACTGATGGTGGGCAGGCAAATGATCTCCTAAGTCACCTCATCATTTCTGATCTCATTTAGGAGCTTCTAAAGAATCACAGGGTTTCCTGGAAAACATTTTGTGAACTAAATGATTTAAAGGCACACTGATTTTGTCTGATCTGGATTCTGTGTTTAGATAGCTCTCCATGCCATCTTCAGTCATTTAATCAGTCCCTGCTTTGTCTTCCTTCTGCACATGAAGTGCAAACTGTTGCAGCTAGAAGCAATCAATATACATTTTCCCCAATGCTATGGGCATGATCTCTCCCAAAGAGGTGTAGCTCCCACTCCATATTAGCCTTTAAGAAGGGTTGTAAAGCACATCTATTCTGTTTGGCTTTTGGCTTGCTCTCCCCCCTGCCCCCCCAGTTGCTGTCTATTCTGTATTTTCATTTTTGTTTTAATTGTGTAAACCACCTTAAGCTTCAAAGCAGCAGCTGAGAAATGTTTTAAAATAAAATATAGTGTATGTGCGTTACAGCAGAATAATGCAACCACTGACAACATTTCTTTTTTGTATGCGATATACACTTACTTCTGCCTGATGTAAAAAAATACACAAAATGCAGTTTCACTAGCCCTATAAAATTATTTCCTATCTGGTCTTACCTCCGGGGAACATTACTAAACAGCATTTTTGCAACTTCCTTGCCTTTTAGAAAGCAATGAAACATGCCTCTCTGGCACAGAAATGTCATTTACCGTAGTTTTAAAAAGATACGCACACCAGTATTTTCATTTACAGGTTCCAAGTTATTTTATGGAGCAATAATAGTTCAGTTCTGTACTGTGCTGAAATGTCAGAACTCTTAAGTCAAGTGAATATACACAGTGCAGGAAGCTACAGTTGTTAGGAGAGATGCTCATTTCCCAAGCCTTTTGTCATAGACCCCCAAGCAGTCTCCCCTCCCTTTGCAAGCTTTGAAGGGGGTACATTAACAAAAACACAAAATCCATTTTAGAAAATTTCTTCTTCAACCTATCCTGTAGTTTAGGAATCATACACCAGAAGAATGCAAGAAAAGAAAAAACTATCACTACTGGAAGCTAGATTATAGGATTTCTTAAATCATACTGACTGTGCTCCTTCCTGAATCAAAGTAAAGTATTTTAAGTGTGGAAAATATTTAGGCAGTGACACATTTCAATTTCCAGATAGTGCTGTTTTCCTCCTAAATATCAGGGGAAAGTTCCAAACAATACTTATATTAACTTATATTAACTTGAAGCACTGGGCCTCACTAATCCAAATTAAAATGGGCAGTTTGGTTGACTTTGATAAAGTAACAACAGAGCCACAAAACTATCCTTGAGAGAAATAGGTGCCAAGTAATATCATAATTAAAACTAGGCACCTTTTACCAAGAAATCAATATTAATAATCCTTCAATCAGTTCCATGCTAATAAGAGGCTCTAAAATATCAACTAAAAAGTAAAAACTTTTTGGTGAAAGCACAGAATTAGAGTAAGGTACAACAATGAAACTCACTGGAGCACGCTCAAATCAAGGTGCCACAATAGAAGGTCTTCAGAGTTGTCATGGAAATAGAAAGGATAGGGATGAAGAGGTGGCTATAAAAACCAGAACTTAAAATATTAAAGGGCAAAGTTGGTAAACACCACAAAATAAGGAAAAAATGAAGAAAACTAAAAAGAAAGAATATTTGTATGTTGTTGTTTTACTTCACAGGGATAAGAACATTCTGCAGAGCAGTTATCTAGCACAGTAATGGGAGGAAGAAAGCAGCATAAATCAGATTCTAATGTTATTGAATTGCCTTTAAAATGCAGTTATATTTGTGCCTTTCTAGGCTCTGCCTCTGTATGATCTGTAGAATATGTTGCAGAGCTTTCCAAATCTAGAAATATATTCAAATAAATTCACCTAACTTTATAAATCCACTAGTCTAAAATCATCATCACCATCTTTCCCCCCTGTGTTCCAGAGCAGCCCTAAACCCATTGCCTTTAATCAACTCTAGTTTATCTAGCATAATACCTGTCAGTACATAACAATTCGCATGGGTAAGGCGACTGAAGGGATGTTGCTAGTGAGCTGCAAGATGTTGAAATATGGTAAATTCTAATTAAATAAACTGATAGGTAAGCGGCTCTTTAACAGGAAACACACTTTCCTGTGGAGAATCCAGGAAGTGAAGCACAAATCAAAGAGAATGAGTGATAAGATGCGGGGTGGGGGTGGGCACACTTCAGCTTTAGACACTATTTTCAGTGAAAACACTCTGCAGGAAAGTTTGTGTTGTTGATGCCAAAAATAGAAAATAACTAATGACTGGATTTAAAACAAAGGTTAGTCAAAATAAGTGAGAAGGGAGCTGCAAACTGGAAAACGCTTAAAATAGCACATTAAAAATGTTACATGTGAAGTCACGATCACACTAAGAAACTGAAGGCAATACTCAGAAGTGAAGTTTTTCTGTTACCTGTTTTGCTTGATGCACTTAAAGCAGCAGTTTTTCAAACCTCTTTTTTTATTACAGCAGATAAGTTCAGATATACTGGCTCCTAAAGCCCAAGCAGATTTCAGCTAGAAAACATGCACAAAGTCTTGAAGAATCAGTGGTACTCTTAAAAGATTCTGATGAGTATCAGTGATGCTTCAGACATATATTCTCCTAAGGCCACACATTAAAAGCCTAACTCTCGCTTTTTGCTGATCTCAGATCATATCTATATGTCTTCCTAACAATAAGAGATCTATTTATCCATTAGCAGCTGGGTGACTATCTCATGATCAAACCACATGGGTGGGTGCAATCACATATCTTTCCTATGGAATCAGCAGTGAATGTCTATGCACACACACACCGCCACCACCAGTGTACAAGTGAAAGAAAAATCAATAAATTTAAGTGGAAATATGAGGACTGATGTTATTCAAAACTCTTTTGCCATGCGTTTTACATTCTAGACCCTGGTTTACAACAAATGAATTCCATACCGATATGAAAAAGCATTTATAAATAGATGACCAGGACTTGTACCTCCTATTCATTCTTCTTTCTAAAACCTAGTCTAACTGTGGCCAGTTTCCACACAAAATGTGATATGAGAACACCCTCCCTAAAGAAAACAAAATGCCACCATCGCTAATGGAGGACAAATACTACTTCAACTGCTCTTAAAACCAAACATGAAATTTAAAAAAGGAAAAGGTGAAATAATGCATATTAGCATATTTAAAAACAAGGCACAAAAAGTGCAAACTCAAAAGCATCACTTCTCAAATAGTAATTTCTTTTAAGTACTTATATTGCATGTGATTATTCAGGTGTGCTTTCCATGCATCTCTCTCTCCCCACAGCCAGCTTTATGCACTATTTTCCTCATTTTACAACTGGGCAACTAAAGCAGAGAAAGCAATCCCTCCCTGCAAAGTCACCCTATTCATCACTAAGCTAAGATCTGAACCCTCTTTCAGTTCTGTCATGAGATTCCTTGAACCCACAGTACTCAATTTCCCCCCGAAGTGATTTCATAGCTTTTGGAACCTCTACCCCTGCTCCAACCTGAGAGAACTGTCACCTTCCCTATCCATCAGAAGAACTTGAATGGCAAGCAGTGGGGGAAGGTAGCTACCACATCCTCTTAAAGTCCTTAGCTCTGAAGCAAGTACATTTCCCCTCTCCCTTGAAAGGTTGAGTGGAAGAGACGCACAGAATAATATTTACAGCTCTAAGTGAGAAGCTTCTCAACTTCAGAATTTGCTGTACATATAATCCAAGGTGTCTAAAAACAAGACCATTTCACCTGTCATAGCCTGAAGTAGCCAGAAGAGCTGGTGAGAGAACCTTCTCATTCTAGGTCCAGGGCATGGGGTGTGGAAAGGGAGACACCTATGCAGTTTATCCTCTCTACTGCTTCCAAGTTGCAATGAGCTTATAGAGGCATACAATTTTCTCCTGTGACTGACTTATTCAATAGTTTGTAGTTGTTTTCTCCTTCCTGTGAAGCTCAGGAAGCCAAGGAAATTAGTCCTATAATCTGAAAAGTGTGCATTAATTTATAATCTGAAAAGAGCTCCGCATCAACAGTTTATGCTAACCACACATTTGCCATATTTGAAGAGTAGCATCAGTATAGTTAAAATCTACATAATAGGAAGCAGCTTACACAAACAACTTATCACATTTTACCCACGACGCTGCATTGCAACCACATAAACATGTGATCTCAGTGTTTGAGGTGGGCCCAAAGTGAGTTTTGGGAGTGAAGGAAAGGAGACCCAAACCTTTTCTGAATCAAAGGGATATTTATAACAGAAACCGAAAATTCCCACACACAACACTCCTTCATACTTTGCAAGGCAAAAGTAACCAAATGAGAGAAGCTGTACTTTGCGAGAGGAAGAAAAGAAATTCTCTGTGTACAAGTTATCACCCATCGTCGCATGGGGGTGGTGTCAATAGAAAAATCAAAACAACTGACATAAAAGTACACCTTTTTAATAAAGAGCAACATCCTCTTGAGACAAATAAGCAGTTTTGCTATAAAACTTCAGCTAAACAAGACTTTCAATTGCATAAAATTGACACTTTTAATACCTGTAGGAAACTCATTTAATTCAGTTACCTTGTCACTGTCATCAGTACAGATGTGGTCTTGATGGATTAACTGGCACTGGAAGGAAGCACCAACACCACCTGGAAGTAAAGAAAGGGGAAAAAATGCATTTGAAAACACAGACTGTATACTCAAATCTAGCTATCGTGGCTTCTGTCTTTGTGATTCTAGGACAGGAGGAAGACATTTCTTCATGAACTGCCAAAACATTTTCTCCAGATTAACAATGTGCACTTGTTCATTGACTTAATACTGTATTTGTATTCCAAGAATACACAAGCACAAGTTAAGGAAGACATTTGTGCAATGATTACAGAACTAAGTTCTGAGATGCGGGGTAACCTAGTTCAGAGAATCTGCTCAGCTTTTAAGGCTCAATGGAGAGGACTTAAGGGAAAGTTACCATTGCCTCCTTGCATCAGTCTACCTTCACAGAGTTGTTGCCAGACTAAAGCATCAAATATGGGCTTCTTAGAAGATATAGTACAAATGTTAGAAGATAAATAGTCAAGTGTCATGCCTCTTGTGAGTTTCTCAAACTGCTATAAATTTAACAGTGGCCAATTTCATTTCCAATTGACAATTTCAATGTAACTACTTAAGCCAGAGTGAGCCAAAGAGCACAGAACCTTTGCCATTTATTCTCCCTCAGCTTTTTGATAAAAGTCTATTCTCCTGTTTCCTTTGTCACTTTCTAAGGTGTTTGTGTAATAAAACGGGGTGTGTGTGTGTGTGTGTGTGTGTGCCAATACATTAAGATACACGTATATATGCAGTGGTGGGAAAAGGCTCATTTGCTTTTTAAACAGACCCTAAAGCAGCTTGGATGGCAAGGCAAAACAAAATACCTTCATTGATTTTAATGTATGCTTTTATTCTATGTGTAAGGTAAAGGTAAAGGGACCCCTGACCATTAGGTCCAGTCATGACCGACTCTGGGGTTGCGGCGCTCATCTCGCTTTATTGGCTGAGGGAGCCGGCGTACAGCTTCCGGGTCATGTGGCCAGCATGACTAAGCCGCTTCTGGCGAACCAGAGCAGCGCACGGAAATGCCGTTTACCTTCCCGCTGGAGCGGTACCTATTTATCTATTTGCACCTTGACGTCCTTTCGAACTGCTAGGTTGGCAGGAGCAGGGACTGAGCAACGGGAGCTCACCCTGTCGCGGGGATTCGAACCGCCGACCTTCTGATCAGCAAGCCCTAGGCTCTGTGGTTTAACCCACAGTGCCACCCGCATCCCCATTCTATGTGTATATATGCACTTAACAGTATTGGTAAACTTGTGCTGCTTAAAAATACAATGTATACTTTCTGAAATGACTAAATATAAAATCCTACAGGATACTGTCTCCACTTTCCTTTCCCCTTATAGCAAGCAATACATAAAGGTAATGTAGAATGCTTTACTCTTCAAGAATTGCATAATATGCCTTTTATCAGTACCCTTTGGTTTTTCTGTTTTAACAATTCTTTCTTTTATTTCCTTTCTTATTCTGTACTCTTTTCAAAACAATATTTTGTGCATGTAAAAAGCATGGTGTTTTGATACTGTATTTTCTCTTTAAAATTAAAGTTATTTACACACACAAAAAACCTACTACAGGATAAAATCACAACCCCCACCCCCGATAGTAAGTACTATAGATCTCAGTGAGGCTTACATCTGAGTAGACATCAACAGCAAAGGTGAGCAACCTTTTTTCAGTTAAATATCTAACCTGACCTGTGTAACACACAAGATGTACATAACTGTCTATTATAGCCTTCCAGCATATGATGTGTTTTCATTAGATCTTATTGCCACTTGCCTTGGGCTGATCTTATGCAAAAAGGAAGAAGCATATTGCCAACTTTTAGAGCAGTCCTATAGATGGGGGTGTTCATGTGACCCTAAATATGATTTCGTGCAGTCCTTGGCCTAATTTCAGAGGCCCTATGCTAGCTTATAAATTCAGATCTCTGTTCCTCCTCTAAGGAAGATAGAAGGGGTGGTGCAGAAAGAAGAAGAGGGCAAGGGGCCTTTCACAGATTATCCCTTCCAGCTCTTAACAGAGATTACAAATGTGTGGGAGAATAGTAACTAGAAGGATAGGCAATTTTATTATAATACTAAACATAGAACTTTAATACTGAAGCACACTTTCTTCTCTGTGGCAATCTGTACATATAAAAACCTATTGGAGAAGTTAGACCATTCTGAACTGCATGTGTATGTTCATCCCTTGAAGACACAGACACAGACAGACAGACAGACAGACAGACAGACACACACACACACACACACTCACTCACTCACTCAACTACAGAACAGCAAACCCCAAAGCCATCAACATGAGGACAACTGCATAAATATTAAGAGGTGTGGGCATAACATAGCCAGTCGGTCATTGATATGGCTTCTTTGAACTGAATCTGTTGCCAAGGTATTATTTAAAACAAAGTATTTAGATTGTCATATCCTTAACACTAGATTTGTAACAATCTACTTCTTAGAGACTAAAGTTTTGTGTCCATGCTGGTTTCCCCAAAACCATAGTGTAAATGACGTGGTCTTTTCCTGGACCACCTAATGTCATAAGCTTTCAAATTGTATCAAAATGTTTAAATCTAGATGCTATAAGCCACTCTTCTTGCTTTGAATACTTATGCCTGA
Source organism: Podarcis cretensis (assembly GCF_951804945.1). Lineage (NCBI taxonomy): Eukaryota > Metazoa > Chordata > Lepidosauria > Squamata > Lacertidae > Podarcis > Podarcis cretensis. Next base: position 5,646,097 of record NC_137187.1, read on the forward strand.
CAAGAATTTCCCTGTAACATGAAAGCTTACACTCCCAGCACACTGAAAATTATACAGACTGCTAAACAGATTTTACCAGAACATTCTTCCAAGTAAGTACAGTATCCTTCCTCCCAAAACCTAAAATAATGTCTGTTTTACAGACACTTCCTATATAGGCACCTTCACTATATTGTTTTAGATCCCTGCTGAAAACCTCCTTGTGTATTTCAGAAACCTCCCCAGACATATAATTAGTTATCCATGTTTGTTTTTAAAAGATTTTCTGATTTTATCCATATTTTGATGATAATTAATTTATGTATACTTGTGAACAGCTTTGATGATTTTACGTACAGTGGTACCTCGGGTTAAGTACTTAATTCGTTCCGGAGGTCTGTTTTTAACCTGAAACTGTTCTTAACCTGAAGCACCACTTTAGCTAATGGGGCCTCCTGCTGCCACCGCACCACCAGAGCCCGATTTCTGTTCTTATCCTGAAGCAAAGTTCTTAACCTGAAGCACTATTTCTGGGTTAGTGGAGTGTGTAACCTGAAGCGTATGTAACCTGAGGTACCACTGTATTAATCATTTTATTATGTACACTGCCATGAGTTTTCCAGTTGAGCAGTCTCTCTCTCAAAGCATGGCTTTCACTTGGTGTGCATTTTTGTTTTCTTCAACTTCATTTAATTTCAAGTATTTAAAAAAACTATTTCAACCTAACTGTTGAAGAGGAAAAGAAACGCGATGCTTTAAAAGAGCCCTTCATGCTTTCCTCCACCCATACACTTGAAATGCCACTGCTAGCCCATGAAGCTGAAAAAATAGCTTGTAGAACGTCCAGCAGCAATTGCTACTAGTCGCATTATGCCACAGAAATTCTTTTGGTTTGGAGTTCCCTTCCCTTCCCTTCCCCACATCACTGCTCTCCCCCCCCCCTTTCCTCCCTGATCAGCACGAAGTATGGAAAAACAGTGTTCTGTTATGAAGCCACTATTCTGCATTCAGTAAAAACATGTCCAGCCCTACCCAGTACTTGGCCTCTGGATGTTGTTTGTTCATGGACTACAGCCAGTTCACATCATTTGAAGCCTGAGCCACCTCGCTAGCAAACTGGCTGGCTTTACCACAGCTACTGGAGCACAGTTCTCGTCATGGCTGCACAAAATATACGGGGACACAACAAGCTGCTTCTGGCAAGCCCACGAGCTTGCACATGCCCAGTGGGATTTTGGCCTTGTTTTTCTTCAAACAGCTTATTCCCATCATGCTGTATCACAAGCTGCTTTTGCAAGTCCCCTCAATATTAGGAACAAAGCTTGATGTCCAACAAGGAGGGCTGCAGTTTGAGAAACAAATGTCCAAAGCCCCCTTGAATGCAGAAAGCCACTTTCAATGTTCTCTAGATCCTGACTGCTGTCTTCCAAGGAGTGTGGTTCCACCTTATTTATAAGTTAATGTTACAGCTTTCCATTCAGAATACTTAACATTTTTCACATTCAGGCTACAGGAAACTAGTTCCCCAGTGGTTCCTGGAGGGCATTCCACAGTTTGGGGTGGTGCCTTCCACTTTCCCCTTATGATTAAGCAAGTTCCTTGTCACATTTGATACTTATTTTGTAGCCAGATTCTCTTTGTTAGCTCTGCTCTGAAGACTTACATAGAAAGCTGTTTTATAGTGAGTCTGAGCAATGGACCATCTAGGTCAGTACATGCAGGTCTGGCTTACCAAAACAGTGCTTTCCCTGGAAATAATCTGTTAGGCAAGCGTTCACATAAGAAGTTGACAATTTCCTATTTCTAACTGATTCCCAACCATGGAATTTTGACCCCCCCCCCCCCAGCAAAAAAACAAATGGGAAAACTTTAAAAAATGCTCTGATTTGTCCGATCGCTCCTCCTCCTCTGAATTTGGTTCATGAAACAAAGCCAGACAGGACAAATATTTACGAAAAAGTCAGGTGAAAAGAGGAAGAGAGTTGTCTCGTGTTGACAAATTACATCAGAAGTTTTACCAATTTAGGTCTGCGATGAAATGGACTCTGGATATACAAAAGCTTATGACACATAAACCTGTGAGGTGCTACAAAACAGTTGCTTTTATTTCAATGCACTCCAAAAGTTTATTTATTTTATTGTCTGTTCACATATATTCGTATTAGTGATATATTCACATTAGTGGCTTGAAACTGAGTCAGAATTCTGGCAGAGATAAAGGAGGGGAGAGGCAACTAAGTTTGCGGGAGAAAGTGTCTGCAGTAGTCCCCCTTTGCTTCTTCAAAGCACCCCGTTGCAGGCATTTTGCAGAAAGGAGGGAGGGATTTGGGTGTAGCAAAATGAGCAGTTTCCCCCCAGTTATATTCAATATGGATAAAATTTGCTGTGGAACATTCTTCCAAAAGAGATTCAGCAGGCACTCTTACTTTTGACTTTCAGTTGTCTCTTGAAGGCTGTTCTTATAACAGTAGTTGTATAATTTTTTGATTACCCAGTAGTTTAATCACTTAAATTATTATTTGTCTTGTTTTTAATGGTATTTTATGTCTTTATGTTGTACACAACACTGATATGTTATGATGATGGTACAGAAATACTTTCTAACCAGTGGAGAGATGGGCGGTGACAACCCACGCAGGATCACATTTCTCCCCTACAGGAGAATGGGGATTTTAGAACAGCATAAGCAAAGTTATGCATGTAGGTGTGTGTGTGCGTGGCTGCCAGGGTAGGGGGAAGAGGAGAAACTGAAGGCTGAACTAGAGAGAGCTAAATTAGACATGATCAAAGCTTACATATCCTCAGTGGAATTTTTGACATTATCTTGTCAACAGCAGACCCCCCACCCCAATTTCATACCACAAAATACTTGGGAAACTACCTTCCGACGGGTGATTCCTATTTAGCAAACAGAACTCCCCTGCAGTACACTTATACTGATCAAAATGTATTTTTAATGCTCTGACTTTCAAACATTCACACAGGGTGAGGAAACAGATTTGTATTGTTGCCCATGTGCACAACTCAGCTGTCATGCACCATCTGTGAAAGCCACATCTAAGTTGCTGTACAACCATTCTGTATTTAGGTGAGCAGAAAAAGTTTATACTATTTAGAATTTTGTCTCCACTTGATATTTTTAATTTTTATATTTACAGTTTTAATTTTAAGAGAAATTAACAATGAAAGGATGAATACAGTCAAACATAATAATACAAAATAGCACCTTCTTATATGTACATTTATGTTGAACGGGAGAGGGGGGATGCAGCTGGGGAACCAGACCACTCCAGCATTCATTCATGCAAGTTCATATGCATTCATGGAGTTCATATGGTATATCTGAAAACGCCCCATATTTTACATTTTAACCAGCTGCCTCTTTTAATAATGGCAGAAAATAATAATCCAGAAAACTATGCTCTGTGCTCCCATGAATCATCTCACTACCTTGATCGTTGTCATAATAAACTCTACAGAGGAGCCTCTTCTGTTAAAGGAATGTCCTGGTCAAGTGGCCCAGACAAAATATGCCATAGCAATAGAATGCACAGTTCAAAACAGGAAACTGACAATTATTTTTATCAGTACATACAGACTTTCCTTCTAGCAGTTATAACATTAGCTCAGGGGACCTCTAAGTAACTTGCCATATAATAGCAATTCAACCCTGTTCAGAAAACAAGCTACAAACCTCCCCAAATGTGGACAGCTAGAATTGGCTTCATAGGCAAAATTTACTTCGACTGTAGACATAGGGTCGTCATATGGGGGAGGGAGAAGTATTTTAAATAGGCCAGAGGACTCTGGGAAATCAATGTAAAAATAGAGGAATGGGTGAACATTGTTATGATGCAAGGAAATAATCAGGAAAGTACTGGTGTAAGGTAAAAAGAACTGACTGAAGGCTAGAACTGATGTGGATGTTACTCCAGCTGCAGAAACACTGAGGGCCTCAAGGGACATAGGAAAGTGTCTTATACAGAGTCAAACCATTAGTCTATCTAGCTATATTGTCTACACATGCACTGGCAGTGGCTATCCAGGACTTTAGACAGCAATCTTTCCCTGCCTATCTAGAGATCCACTTTAGATATTCATTAACTTCTGGCAATACTTCAGAGTGCTAGTTTTAGTTTACAAAGACCTAAAAGGTCTAGGACAGGGTAATGAAGAACTGCCTTCTCCCATACAAGCCCATTGACTAAGCCAACCAATCTTTCTCTAGTTGTCCATGCCTTCAGAAGTCAGGTTGGCCACTATCAGATAGGGGGTTTCCATTCCTTCTAGAGCTGTGCGATAAATCGCCATACCTTTATTGACATCGTGGTAGGTGCTTCAACAAGAAAATATACCGGTGAAAAAGAAGTGGACACTTAACAGCTTCCCAAGGGGGAGGCCCTCCTCGTCCTGGGAGAAAGAGGCTGCTTGTTCACCCCCTCTCTTGCCCGCAGATGGGGAGAGTGCTGCTACAGGTTCTGTCACCAGGGCTCCCTTTGCCTTTACTGGCAGGGCTTTCTCAGCCGGGAAGCATGAAGGCTATCGCCCCCCAGCCAAGGAAGGTCCCCAACTGGTGTGTGCGCATGCCAGAGGGACAGGGGCTTATTTGCGCACCTCAGCCGGGGAGCGCAAAGCCTCCTGCTCCCCAGCTGAGGGAGCCCAGATCCTCCTCCTGCTCATGTGCAAGCAGGAGAAGGATCGGGGCTTCTTCAGCCTGGAGCAGTTACAGTTTAACGGAGCCCCCATCCCGGGCTCATGCAAACCAGTGGTGGGTTAGGGGCTCTGTAAATCTGCTTGGCTGAGGAGAGAGCAGCCGTGCATTCCTCAGTCAAGAAGTTTTTTTAAAAAGGAGGGAGGAACAAGCTGTATTAGTGCCGGGCCGATGCATCTTGAGTCTCACTCTGTGCTGGCATGAGGGGCAAACCATGATGGCGGTTTCAGTCAGCGGTATATTGTTGTTGAAACAGCTAAGGCTCTGAGTCTCTCTGCCTCCAGCGGCCAGCTGAAGCTTGTTTCTCCCTTACTGTGCTGGGCACTGGAGAGACACAGGAGTGATGGCAGTTTCATTAGTGATATACCACTGAGTGAAACCACCATCACGGTCTGCCTCTCATGCCTGTCCTGGACAATATATTGATATGTCACACAGGCCTAGCAGAGTGGGCTCTTTTGGTAGTGTCAGCACCCTTCAAAAGTGCAGGGAATGGCAGCCCAGGTGAGGGCTTTATCTGTGGCAGCCCCTACATTGTGGAACCCTGTCTACAAAGCAGTTTTGTTGTATGGATTTCTCACCTTTGTTTTGTGGGACACACCTCTTCTGTTGAATTTATACAGTTTTGTTCCATCTGGAATGATTTTCTGTGCAATGTTTTCAACTTTTTAAAATTGTGTATTTTATTGCTGTAATCCACCCTGGGATCTTCTGTTGAGGATGGGAAAGAAATCTTATTAAATAATCTGTCTGAATATGGATATATACCACTTCTGAAACTAGAATATGCAATCTTTGCTGCTGTTCTCAGAGTTGATCATGCTCTTCTTGCTGCTTCTCCAGTTCACATATCAGTTGCCTCTCTGCCAGCCCTGCATTGTAAACTCCAGCCGGTTGTTGTTCACCTACTCCAATTACTGCCAAGTGAAATAAAACCTATAAGGCTGTTGAAAGTTGTTCTTTCCAGTAAACGGAGCAACTAATTGGAAACTGCCAACTACGTGAATACTGTTTTCATTATAAGACAGTTGGCATCATTATTGCCATATTGGCCCCAGAGAATAAAAATACCAGGCAACCAGCTGTTCCTGTTGTCCATAATAATTTTTCTGGAAGTTCACCTGAGATCTTAAAGAATGTGTGGTTTCACCTTAAAGTTAATACAATTCTCTAGATGTTCCACAATATCAAGACCATTCTATGCCATATTTGAAGTCCCACAATGAAGGAGTGTTCATTTTTAAGCTTATAATAAAGGATATTGTTTAAGAATAAGACATGGGTTTCCAAAATCATGTACCATTTTTCCTTGACAGGTTGTGAGACCTGCAAACCCACCTCCAATATAATCAGTTACCAGATATACTCAGTTCTGCATATAGTAACTTTACATGCTAGACTGCAGTATAAGCTGCACATGTCTGAGCGTAACATTAACAATGCATGAATATAAGAAGCCCATTAGTTGTAACATACTAGCTCATGTCAGTCTGCACAGCAGCCCATGTAGCTGAATGCATCTTTACTTCTCATAATGTGAATATATATAAGGTTAGATGAATTTTCTCCCTCAATCCTGCACTTCTGATTCCCCAAAATGTTTTATTCATTTTGCCCACAATATTTTGACTAAAACCTTAGGTTATGACAAGTATTCTCACAAATCAGTGTTTAAGTATTAGTCATGTAAGTGTAAATTATATATTCAGCAGCACAAAAAGCACACCCCCCCGGCAAGACCCCTTATTTTTGTGTACATGCTTGATGGGTTTTTGCTTAAGCTTTTTTGCTTTTAGCACAGAAATGTGGTAGCCTACAACAAAAAATAGTTTGCCATTCTCAATGACTTGTGGCCAGCCTGAAGATTCTATCATCCTCATCATCATCATCTTGTTAATTATTAATTTATTACTTATATCACAGCCACTCTGGGCAGTTTCAAGCATAATATAAAAATACACTGAGACATCAAACATTGAAAACCTCCCTGTCTTATAATACCTTCTCAAAGTCAGATAGATGTTTATTTCCTTGACATCTGATGGGAGGGTGTTCCACAGGGATTGCGCCACGACGGAGAAGGCCTGGTTCCCTGTAACTGCATTTTTCACAGTGAGGGAACTGCCAGAAGACCCCCAGAAAGGGGCCACAGTGTTCAGGCTGAACAATGGGGGTGGAGACACTCCTTCAGGTATACAACACCAATACTGAACACCTATCAATTTTCCAAGTGCTTATTCACGACAACTGCAGAATATTTAAATACAGATGGCAGAATTCTTCACAACAGACTTCAAGTAGGTAAACTTACAAGGTGACTTAAAACAGAAGTATATATGAGCAAAATCAAGCAGGATTATGTTGCCTCGCCTTGAGGATCTTATAGTAGATGGAAGTGCTTAGTACAGCAATTCACATTAATAGTCAGACAGAATGACATGCTAGGGCCAAAATGAAAAAGTTATTTCATGGCCCGTCAAACATAAATTAACTTTCACTCTCCCTGTCTGTCTTGGTCTCGCTCCAATTAGTGAGCATCTGTCCCAGTCTTGTTTTCATGAAGGGCAATATTCAAGCTCAGCATTTACTTTTGTCTATATTATATAGATATTATATACACTTACACGTTTTCAAAGTATTACGAATGCTACTAGAAACTTTTGCCAGCATGTTTGCAAAATACCCTGGTAATATTTTCTAACTTGTTCAACTTTCTATTACCCCCCCCCCAAAAAAAATCTTAATTATTTAATATTACAGATTAGTTCTAGATACAGTGGTGCCCCGCAAGACGAATGCCTCGCAAGACGAAAAACCCGCTAGACGAAAGGGTTTTCCGTTTTGGAGGCGCTTCGCAAAACGAATTTCCCTATGGGCTTGCTTCGCAAGATGAAAAAACCGCTAGACGAAGAGAATCGCGGAACGGATTCTTTTCATCTTGCGAGGCACCACTGTATATATTTCTATATAAAAAGTCCTGCTGGTCGGAAGACATGTGATATAGCCACCTTGCTAAATTCAAATAGGTTTGGTTCTTGTCTGTACCCATACTGCACACTGCCCAGGAACACCATGAACACCACTTTCAGTTCTTATGAAGGAAAGGTGGGATTATTCATGTAACAAATGAATGAATCAATGAAAAGCTCAAATTCACTCATTGTATTAACCCCCCCCCCCAATAATTTGCTTGCATCTTTCAAGTCACTGTACAGCTTATTTTCTCAAATCTGCAGAATTATTCGTCTTCTACAAGGTACAACTACAGCTGTATGCTGTAGTTACGATTTCATTATTCAGGGTTCTGATTTTAGGACTCCAATCCCAGTATTCTGCTGAATAAACTGTTCACAAAGTGACTCTCTAGCTCCATTTCAAAATATGCAAATGAAGTGCAACCCAAGACACTGGAAATGATACATAATCAACCCCCCACCCTATCCCTGGATCAAATCTCACTAAGGCCTTAAACTTGTGCCATCTGGCTGCCCTCCCTCCGTGTAGAACAAAGCCCAATGTGTGGTTTTTTGTGGGGTTTTTTTTTTTTTTTAAAAAAAAATCTATTATTGCTTCATTGGCTCACAAGAGCCAACTATTTTAAAATCAATTATACAGATGTGAATTTCATGGCAATCATGGCAATAATTTTTTAGACAGTTAATTTTATCTGTTACCTAAGCAAAGTTAGTATAAGTGGCAATACATTCTGGAATGCACTATTAGGCTTCAACTTATAATTAAAAAATCATCTAATGTTAATGTGAATATCTGAAGGGCAGATGTCCAGTAGCTCTATTAAGTTGTAGTACTGTATTTATTTATTAGTCATTTAATGTTGGCTTCATGTGCTGTAGAGGGAAATGAGGGGCATATGGGGCTCATCAACCAGGGAAGCTAGTTGGAAGGAACCATGAGGGCCATGTAGACCAAGCCTCTGCAATGTTGGAATCTTTCACCCAATGTGGGGCTCAAACCCACGATTACCAGTAGCCCATCTAGGAGAAGGATAACCCTGATTTGAAACCTCTGCTGCCTTGCGGCTATACTCATTCGTGAGAAAGGCTTTATGAATAATCCCCAAGAAAAAATCCATACCCGCTGCCTTGCAGGAGATCTTCGGGAGAAGAAAAAGGTAACAAGTAAACCCTACACAAATCCAGTGGAGTCCCTTAGGCAGTTTGATGGCACCTTGTATGCCTCCTTCTGGCAACTCCCACAGCCAAGCTGGTGCCAAGTGTATTGCTCTGCTTTCCTTTGCACCACACTGGTGAGGCCAAGAGGTCTTGTTTTCTGGGCAACCCAGGACCTCCATACACACTGCTCAGGCTTGCACCCCAGAGAGGTCATGTCAGTGCCGCTAACACAGCAAATCAATGTAGTTGTGAGTTACCGGTTTCTGCAGCCACATCAGGCACTTCGATTCTCCACTGCTTTGTCTTCACCCCTGGATGCACACTCCATTGTCTCTCAAGACAGACTGATGCCAACAAAAAATAACGTTGGATAGTTCAGTCAGTAGAGCATGAGACTTAATCTCAGGGCCGTGGGTTCAAGCACCATACTGGGCAAAAGATTCCTGCATTTCAGTGGGTTGAACTAGATGACTTTCATAGTCCCTTCCAACTCTACAATTCTATGATTCTAATACCAAAAAATATTCCCTGGACTACTTACAAACAAAACAAAGAATAGACTAAAAAAAAATAGCAATCAATATAGTAACTAAATGGTAAGGATTCCATAAGCTTTGATGTTGGTAGTTTGGTTGTCCAAGTATACCTTAGGCTTTATGCAGAAACGTACCTCAAAGCCACATATAAACTTTCACTGTGTACTGGTACAGAATTCAAGATAGAGGCAAAAAAGGTATGAGTATCTATTAGAATAATAGATCTAACACAATATAGTTTGCATTTTCATTAAAAGATGGGGTATCCCGTTTCTTCTAATATCCAACAAGGGGTATCCTGTTTCATCTCTAATAGTCAACATACTGAGCTCATGTAATTAGTGGCCTTGTGTAATTATTATCACAAGGGAGTAAGGGAAAGGGCCAAGAAAACTATATCTAAGTGTGGTATGTAACATCTTAGACAAACCACCTTAAGATGTCACATGAGGCCTAAGCAATGGGGAAATGGGAGCAATGAACTAGAAAGTATAAACACTGCACAGGCTGGTTTAACAGTCGAATCATTTCTCCTCCCACAAGAAACGCTGGGAATTGTAGTTCTGTGAGAAGGGATTATGGGGCACACTGAATTCCCAGTGCCCTGAAATACTATTTCCAGTCTCCTTTAGGGGAAGGAATGGCAGTTGTAATAAATATTTGTAGTCAAAATGCTGCAACAATTACCAGTAAGTTCTTGCAAGTTCAAATGTGCCTCGGCATTTCAAATCCAGGAAGCTAAAATGGCCAATTGCAAAGAAATTATCCATAACAGACCTCACTATTTTAACTAAACTCCAAGGTAGTACACTCAGAATGTGAGAGGCTAAGAATAAAGCAAGACCTGCAAAGACATCTTCTTTCCAAAAACAAGTACCTGAAAGGGACTCAGGGCAACAGTATTCACATAACACTATACTGAAAGTTAATTCGACTAATTGGGGGAGGGCAACAATTTATATCACCAAAAAAACTGGTTTCTGAAGCCTAGATGCTCTTAAAATCCTGAGAATCCTAGCTTCCATTAGCATTTCTAGCCCTTAGCATTTCTAGCTGCTTAGATTAATAGTTTTCACTTCAAACATGGACAATGCAGCTGCTGCCAAAAACTTAAATATGTACTATCACAAACTTTCAAAAAATATGCAGGCAAAAAAAAAAAATGGAATCAGAAACCCATAAGTATCTTTTATTTTAATAGAGATCCTAATTCAGATTTTAATATTCATACACACAAATCAATGAATTACAGAAGTTTTTAGCAGAAAATGTTGAATGTTTTCTACTCAAATGACCTAACCCAAGGAAGTCTGAGAGAACCAGCATTCTGGAGGCTTCCACTCTCCTTAAAGATTAGCTTTCCCAGTCCTAACAGCGATGTCATCTATTGAGGAAGGGTGTTTCAAAAACATGAGGACTTTTAAAGTGTAGCACTGTGGCACACAGTGTGTTCTTGGGAGTTTCTTGGGAGAAAAGCAATGACAAACCTTGACAGCATCTTAAAAAGCAGAGACTTCACCTTGCCAACAAAGGTCTGTATAGTAAAAGCTATGGTTTTACCAGTAGTGATGTATGGAAGTGAAAGCTTGACCGTAAAGAAGGCTGATCGCTGAAGAATTGATGCTTTTGAATTATGGTGCTGGAGGAGACTCTTGAGAGTCCCATGGACTGCAAGAAGATCAAACCTCTCCATTCTGAAGGAAATCAGCCCTGAGTGCTCAGATTGTGAAGCTGAGGCTCCAGTACTTTGGCCATCATGAGAAGAGAAGACTCCCTGGAAAAGACCCTGATGTTGGGAAAGATGGAGGGCACAAGGAGAAAGGGACGACAGAGGACGAGATGGCTGGATAGTGTTCTCGAAGCTACCAGCATGAGTTTGACCAAACTGCGGGAGGCAGTGGAAGACAGAAGTGCCTGGTGTGCTCTAGTCCATGGGGTCACGAAGAGTCGGACACGACTAAATGACTAAAACAACAACAACAACTGTGGCACACAGACCTGGTCACATGTAACACTAAGCTAAACCATGGCATAGCCTAAATGAGCAATTTCCTGGACATAAAATAATGGTCGCTTCAGATCGTGCTGTTCCCATATTTCTGTGAGTAAACCCATGATTTTGCTTAGTGATACGTCAAAACCTGGACTTGTGATATCTCTTGCTCTTGCCAAACCACAAGCTGTAGCCAAGGTTTGTTCTATGGCTTACTGAACATGGCTTGTCTACAGGAGATAAACCGTGAGCCCAGGTTTGGACATAATGCAAAGACAAAATCCGGCTTGACTTACAGCAAAATAGTAGCAGGACAACCTGAGAATGAGCAAAATGACTGGAATCTTTGCTATGGGAACCCACACATTAATTGGTTTGTGCTAAGCCATGGTTTAGCTTAGTGTTATACATGCAAACTAAGCCACAGTCTTCTGACGTATTCATCTGGGTAGTTTGTACTCAACCCAAGAAATCCCCAACACCCTGAAACTCATTTCCATACACAGGATTATTCTACTGTTGCTCAAACAGTATCAATTATTTGCCACAATGTTATTAAGTTAAAAAAAATACTGCACGTAGAAATAATTTAATGCAAAGCTAATATCAAGCTGAACACTAAATATGAGTAGAATGCTCTTTTATTTTAGTTAAACTGTTTAGCTTTTTTCTCCCAGAAGAACTGTATGTTTGTACCTAACATGTTTCAGTTTGACAATGAATCATTTTGGCACATCTTACATAGTTACAATTCATTATTTCCTCTCTTCTAGAAAATAGAATAATCAGATGCCTGACCTATTAGGAGCATGATTAATGGCCAGGTTCAGACATCACTTTAAAGCATAGTTAAGGTTATACTGGGGTTTAATGTGAACAAGCAGTATGTTGGTGTACACTGCTCAAAAGTCCATGCTACACTCTTCCACTGTTGCTTCCATTGGCACATTGGGGAAGAAAGAGACCACAGGCTGTCTTTGAGTTATTTGTGAACCGGCTCTCCTGGTTTGTTTCTCCAAAACAAACCTTAAGTAATAAGCAAAGTGCAAGCCTTGGCTTCCACTCATGGTTTGTTTGGAGAGAAACACACACAAAGCCAGCTTCTGTTTCGTTTGTTACCCAAGCAAAGAGAGAAAGCAAAAGTGCAGCAGGGATTTTTAACCTTAACTATGGTTTTAACACAATGTCTGAATCAGTCCGTTTATCCTACTAGGGTATTGCTTCCTACTGTTCTACACGTAAGGCTAGTGCAGATATAATGTTGATTGATCCTTGAACTGCCATTAAAAAAAAAAAAGGAATAGCTAAGCATGTGGAATTACCTTATGAAGATCATTGGCCCCTTGCAGCAAAGGGGCCAGCAATGGCTTTCTAATGTCCAATGCCCTGTACTTGACTTCATCATAAAACGTACAGCAGAATGATCCAAAGACTTTCATGCAAAGTATGCTGTGGTACAATGGGTCAGTAAATCTGGCTGTTAACCAGAAGGCTGGTGGTTCGAGTTCACCCAGGGACGACTGTGGACAGGATACCTGCATAGCGGAGGCTGGACTAGATGACCCTCAGGGTACCCTTCAACTCTAGAATTCTATGATCCTAGTGGCTCTACCACTTAGCTACCAGCCCCACTGACTTGCCTTTGGCACTGTAATTCTTTCTGAGGCACTATGAGAGGGAAGGGCAGTGGATCACAAAGGAATTTTATCAGCAACTAGTATACTGCTGCTTATGAAACAGTGGCAGGAGTATTTTGACATAAACAGATTGACAAATAGACAAAGCTGTAATCCCCCCCCACCCAATTTATTTTTATATTATCAACTCTCATTGTGGGTAACTCTCCTGTTGGTTCCCAATCCTGCCAATAGAGCTATAAGAAATATCACAGTAGGATTGAAACTGTAAACTGCTGTGACTGTAAAACTATATTACCAAGAAGTTTTACCAAAAAAAAAAAAGGGAGAAACTTGGCTCCTTTGGATAGGAATTTTGGCAAAGAGGCTCAGTTTGACTCAAGCCAGATTTTAACAGATACAATGGCTGGGTTTGAAAGGAAGTACAAGAATACTGGAATCTGTATATGTATATAAACAACAACACGGCCTCCCAGTTTAGGTGCACTTCAAAATTTACAAAGAGCATAAATTAGAGCAGTAACAACAAAACAATCCTAGTTGGCTCAACTGAAAGTGAATTCTTGTTTCTCTCCCCTTCCTTCCTAACAGATCATTCTTGGCGGCGTGCTTTTCAGAAGTACAGACACTTTCCATAAGCTATAATACTACATTTTTCCCACCACAAATGATTCCAACCCAAATCAAACTGTTATCTTAGCATACTTGAAGTTATTAATATACACAGAGACAAGGAAGCTATGATGCTGCAGAAAGATTTGGGTGGTCATGGCTTATCTTCACAGAGTGAATGCAACCCCATCTTCAACCCATGTCTGTCAGTGTGTCACAGATTATGTGGATCAGACTTTTAAATGGGAGAGTGATGACCCAGTGGCGTAGCGTGGGTTGTCAGCACCCGGGGCAAGGCAAGTAATTTGCGCCCCCTAACCCGTGGATTTGCGCCCCCTAACCCCAGATGTTGCACCCGGTGCGGCCAGCCCCCCCTGCACCCCCCACACTACGCCACTGTGATGACCCATACCCCACTCTACTCTACCAGTTCTGAAGCAGGGTGGGCCTTGGGCAAATCCCCATCTCTCCTCTCTAGCCTAGTTCATGGGGCTGTTCCAATGATAATATGAGACCATTTACACTGTCCCAAGCACTCTGAAGAACCAGTGTAGAGTACTAGAATGTTGGACTAGGGCCTGGGAGAGTAAAATTTGAATCCCCACTCAGCCATGAAGCTCATTAGGTAACCTTGAGCCAGTCACAAGGTTGTTGTGAGGATGAAATGGGGAGGAGAACCATGCACACCACCTTGAGAGTCTTGGAAGATAAAGGTGGTATATAAATGTGATAAACAAACAAACAGCAACAGCAATCACATTGCACCTCTGCAGAAGATCAAAACAAGCTGGGGGAGAGAGAGCAGGAGCAGGAGTTGTGGGGGCAGCAGATAAGTATGGCCCCAGTGCCTCAGCTGATCAAATGACTGTATTTGTGTATGTGCTTGTACATGCGTCTGACAAGACGAAATGCAGGTGCTACATGGTAAGTGGAGAAGGGACTTTGCAAAGCTGCAATGTCAGAAGATTCTAAGAAGGGAAAGGGGGCAGGCAGAAAAAGGCAGTTTGTTAAGGCTGAAACAGTTTATTGGCCTAGTGACATAAGGCCTTTGGTTTAACTCACCATTTTGACACTTTGTTAATAAACATTAGCATTACAACTAAAGATGTAACACTGTTGCAGCCACAGGAAAAACAGAAATAGGGAAATTGAAATACACTCCTTTCTTATAAAACCTATATTTGTCTTACTGTTTTAATATAAATTGCATAATTTATAAGGTAGTTAGCATACTATAATTATACCTACTTGGCAAATTTATTAAATTTACAGAGCAATGCTATGCATGTTTACTCAGAAGACAGACCTAATCTGTTTAGTGGTGCTTACTCCCAAGCAAGAACGCTATAGGCTTGCAGTCTCCAAAGAACAAATGTCTCAGTTTTGTCTAAGCAAACTTGTGAATATACTCAATACAAGTGACACACACACACACACACACACACGGCTGTATCTATGCTACCTAAGCAAATGTATCTTAGCTTTTGCCATCTGAAAATGGCTTTTTTGAGGGGAGGAGGGTTGAACTGGAAATAGAAGCAAAGCCATGCACTGGAAGAAAGTGTTTTATCCGGCGACAGAAGCAGTCTTATACAGTCATACTAAAATGTGTGTGTGTGTGTGTGTGTCTGTGTGTGTGTGTGTGTGTGTGTACGGGAATATTGCACTTGTTCTTTTACTAAGAGCCCAGCAGCATATTGCATGTCAAATTTAATCTGGATAACAACACTTTTCAATAGCACATTATCATTCTTAAACACAGTAGATTGCCTTTCCCAAAATATGAGGTACAAACATTTTTATATAGATACAAACTTGTCTCAAAAAGCATTTAACTCATGTCAAAAGATAAAAGTATTTCATGGGAGTTTCCCGGTAGGGGAGAGGAGTGGATTCTGAAAAAATCCTGAGGAAGAATGTTCCTTCTCCCCTGAATATTTATGTTGTTCTTTTTCACACCTCATGGCTACAATATTAGAATGAAACCTGGTATAAACATCCAGGGTGCAATTCCATGGATGGCTGGTTTTTCTTTTTTTGTTTATTTTGGCAGAGTTCTGTCTGAATGTCAGCTTGGCTACTGTACCCAGTTAAGCAGGGAAGGAAAATACTGTACAGAACACAGCTCAATTTACACTGAGACATAAAAAATCCTGAGACATGAATGAAAGTGGATGTACAAATCAAGGAGAATATTTTGCTTCAAATGCAAACCCCAGTTCAACATGTAGGTGTTTTCAACGAGGTCAGAAACAAGTGAGGCTTCTTTGACCATAATAATAATAATCAGCAGCAATAACACCTACAGCCCACAAAGAATTTCAGATTTATGTTTACAACTTTAAAAAAAGCATATGCATGCCAAGATGAAAGTTCCACAGACCTTACACTTTTCTACAGCAACACACACATACACCCTTTCTGTTATGGACCTACTAGACATGATGCAAGAAATTCTTCATTAGATCTCCGTTTTTTGAATAAGTGTCAAGAGCAACAGCAGGGAGAGAATATATTAGGAATTCAGCACTTGGGGAGCTACTACTCACCAA
Source organism: Podarcis cretensis (assembly GCF_951804945.1). NCBI lineage: Eukaryota > Metazoa > Chordata > Lepidosauria > Squamata > Lacertidae > Podarcis > Podarcis cretensis. The sequence continues at coordinate 5,662,250 of NC_137187.1, forward strand.
TCTTCTGTATTACATCTACTTTGTCCTCAAATAATGTGTTCACGTGACTAGAAGTCAAGAGACATGACTATCATTAAACTAAAATATACACTCAGAAAGATTCAGAGGTGGTTGCAACGTAGGGGGAAACCAAATATATGCAGATGCTTCTGTGTGCCACGATACATTCATTTCTAGCGGCAAATGCATCAATGGAAACAGATGCAAGGAAAGGAGACCCAGACCCCTAAGAGGCTGGAATTTATCATCAATTGCTTATGTTCTGAACTCTTAACCCTTCTTTCAGAGCACCAGGATGCTAGCAGCACACACATAATAGCAGGGAAAAATGCTTACTGAATATTCAACAGAAATGTAAATGCATACTTAAAGCAGCCTTTGAGCAAAACAATGGCCCTATGACCTATTGATATCAATCTTTCATTCAGCACACTACCCTTTGCTTTTCTTTCCCTGTGGTAGTTTCTGTTTGCTAAACCCAAGGGTCATGTCTCAAGACCAGAGGAGAGCTATACTAAGTGAATTCTACAGTGAGACTGTAGGATAGAGATGTGTAAAGAATAATCTTTTTGCCTCCTTTCTCATATGAAAACTGTTTGCTTAACTCTAAAAAGCACCAGAGATCAAAATACCACTGTGTTTTGGTATTTTATATGATGCTGCAAAGATAGAAATGCCTTTCTTGAAATACCACATGCCCATTTCCTCCATAGCCAGTATATTTTTTGGGGGGGGCAGGACTTGGGGGGCAGTAGTGACATGATTGGTCAGCTAGTTAAATATTTCTATTGTTTTACTTGATCTAGGGGGGCAGCTGCCCCCCTGCCCACACCCATGTGCTCCGCCATCAGTTTCTCTCTCCCACTACAGCTTAAGTTCAGTCACCTTTTCAGGGACTCAAAGGCAATTTTAAGGAAGGATCTCTGCTCATGTGTATACTCATCCAACTTCAACCTTTGATAATATATATTGCAAGTTTTTATATAGGTTCCAAAATCTGTTTGACCAGAGGCATCTATTTGATAAACTATGTGCACATGATGGGGAAGAGTAGCCTGTCTAAAACCAACTTCAGTCTCCAGTGTGTTCCAGTGTCACACTAGTTTTTACAGAACTCAAATAGCAACCTACATCACATAAAACTTTCAAACATTAAAGGACAGCTTCTGAATGACAGAAAAACCATGTATGTAACATATCAGTAAGAGTTCACAGCCCATAAGTTTCTCAATTTCCAGTCCATATCATCCATGAAGTTCTGTGCTGTATTGGCTCTCATAAGCTATTACGCTTTGGGCTCTTATTTCTGGAAATCCTTTTAAGAGATTTTGGGGTTGGGGGTTAGGAGGAAGTCACAATATAGTAATACGGGTCATGGTTATTTCCGATTAAGACTGACCCAGTCATCCTATTTCAACACAAAGAACCTCAAGCAGTATTGTATTTGATAATTTAAGAGTCTATCGGCTTAGATGACCCTTAAAAGGGGGGAGGGGGCAGAATAACTGTTCTCAGACACACAGACCTGAGATTTATTGGATTAAAAGGCAGACATGTATTAGATACCCACATTAAATTATTTCAACTACTTTATTAGTTGGAAAATGTCAAAATCCTGGGTATTGTCCATTTGACATAATTTTACTGAAGTGAAGGAATCTTTCTGCATAAGAGTGGCCTTGATTCCTTCCTTTTAATGCATTTTCATTTAAAATGAAGAGGCGGAGAAAGAGGAGGTGGTGAACCACAACACATACTGCTTTTGCCCACTGTTTTAAAAACCTTTAAAAGTACACCACCCTTTCTATACTGGCTGTGCAACTGACATTATGAACCCATTTGCAGCAAACAGCTCAGAATTAGAATTTTACGATGACTGTCCCTAAGCTGTACAAACTCCTTCCTGTTGAAGTCAGGATAGCTACCTCACTGCTGCCATATATGTTAAGCCCTTGATCCAAGTCCTATTTCTGAGGCTTTTAAAGTTTGGGTTGTACAATACCATTGATGACATATCCATTCTTCTTATTCTGCCTTTCCAGACATCCACCACTAGCTAATGTTAGTATCATAATCTATGCTGGATCCAGTGTGTTGGAAGCTCAGCATGTTGCTGACAATATTTAGGACTTGGTCACTGACAAGTCAAGCAATATTCTTCTTCAATGCAAATGATGCACATAAAGCTGAACTGCACCAGCACAGTCCATTAGCACATCCCCCTCCAAGACAGGTAATCGGTAATTCACAAGAAAAGATAGGCAACGGATGGTGCACAAATGAAGAAACACAAAACGGGAACAAACATGCTGCTGTAGCAGGAAATCTATCATTATTCACTCTTGATTATAAGGCAAAAGCACTACATAGGTGGAAAAGTTGGCTGAAGAAGAGTGACCAAGAATGTGAACATGTAGCTTATACTGTTAATGTTAAAACACATCACTAATCATACATTCACTGTAAGAACACAACACAATGGAATAAAACTCCCAACTATACGGATTTCAGATTTTCTGAGGGCTACAGTCAAGGCACTGAATAACCCACCAATTAAGTAAGTCGCACAATTCTAATTTTGTCTATCCCTATAGGAGATGAACATCCTCAAGTTAGATGCTATAGCCCAAGGCAGAAGTCTCCCCAGAGTTCTGTAAAATACTGTAGTATTTTCCAATGTCTTTCTGATAATACTGCTTTTGATGCGTTCTAGAATCCTATTAACCCTTCTTTGATGCAACAAAAGCTTTGTTCAATCCCATCTTCATATTGCCACTACATCTGAATTTACATTTTCAGGAAAACAGAAACTGTACAGAAGTGGAAGACAGCATATAAAGAGAGAGACATGAAGAAATCTATGTTCTAGTTTAAGGGTAATCACTGACACTTATTTCCCAGCAGAAAATGCTTCAACCATGAAGACCTGGATGAAAAAACTGCAACCTGATTTGACCAAATCAAGAACATGGGGGGGGGGGGGGTAGGGTTTCAAAAAATGAGTGTCAAGTGCATCTAGCTCAGCAATTTTAAGGATTACACTTTTTAAGCAAGATAAAAGCACACCCAAACTACCCCTACTGTTATCTTGGGATTCTAAACACTTGTAAAATCCCTTTTTTTCTTACATTGACAGTTCAGTTCCATCCCCTCCTATTTCCTACATGAGTTGGTGCAAACCCAAGTGAACTGTCAGTAATGTAAACAGCATACATTTATACAGAAATATAAACATGCCCACAGACAGATTTTAAATTATTCACTAGGTAGCAGCTCATCATATTGATAATCAAAAAGGAATAGCTGGGGACTTCCATCCCCTCAATTTAAGCCGTTCACATGCTCCCCACCTCATACCTTCACTTACATTTGACTTGGTGCACCCTAAAGTTAGCACAGTAGGAAGACTGCTGATGGCAAAATAAACCCCTTATATAAGAGTGCAAGAGAAAAAATACAGACCGCGAAATTATCAAATAGCTGTAGGCTGCCAAATCTGTCATCTGAGGCAAAACACTGCAACATCAAATTTCCATGTGACAGCAGGAAGTCCTTTTTGTGAAGTTACAATATAGAATCAATAGTCTGGTGCATATTTTATAAACACATGAGATTCACTCTCCTTGTGCCGCCGCCTCCTTTAGTACCAAATTATATGGACAAGTTCAGAACTATTTAGATAGGACTACCAAACAGAAGGAACATAATTTGGTAGATGTACCAATTTGAACAGGAGAATCTTAGCAGTTAATGCAGTTCGAATTCTTACTCCTAGTTACTGAATCCATCTGGCAATACCCAGTTTCAATGCCCCTGGCTGTAAGCATTTCATTGTTCAAGGATCCACCCTCAACGTCATCAGCAATCCAGCAGCTATGTTCTTTCCTGACTTGATGACGGCATGTTAATCATTTATTGTACCACCCTATGTTTTAATTCCTATCCACAATTACACAAGACTGGATGGGACACATGCAGTTAGCCAATTTTCATCTTCGCAAAAGAAGATGACATGTATAATCCACAGGTAGGAAGTTGCCTTATACTGAGTCAGACCATTGGTCCATCTAGATCAGTGCTGTCTTGACTGACTGGCAGCAGCTTCTGATGTTTTAGGCAGGGGACATTCCCATCCCTACCTGGAGATTGAACATGGAACCTTTTGCATGCAAAACAGATGCTCTACAACTGAGTTGCAGCCCCTTCCCCTGTTCCGTTAGAGATGATCTCCAGATACAGAATAGTCACCCCTCTAGGGACTACACATTTCAAACTGCATGTTTTAATGCTCCCTCATACATAAAACACCTGTGAATAGAAAATTTAACACATCAGGAAGAGAGTTAGACTACAATCTCTCTCTCTAACTCTGCTCACACTCATGATTGCTCCCACACAAAGATATGGGAACTGGTCCCTCTACAATGTATAGGTGGTCACTCTAATTTAACTACAGAAGCCCCTTTTGTTGTGATCATACAAATTGCAGCAATACAGACAAAACTCAATGAAGACACCAGTGTTTATAGATAATTGTTCCATATTGTCATGTCCACATACACTCCCAAACGCCCAAACCACATTTTAGCCTTTGTACTTCCCTTTTCAGCAACAGTAACCCATCCACACAACAAATAACCCATTCACACAACAAATATTGTTGTGCAGGGCAGCAGGGGGAGAATGGTATTCAGAAGAGGAGAAAGAGAAAACAGCCTGGGCAGACAGCTATGCTGTTGTATAGCCCTCAGTCTGAAAGAAATAAAATCTAACTAAGTAAATATATAAATGCAAGAGCAGGTAAACATCTAGAATCAAAATAATATCACAGCCCAGAAAGGCAATGTAGGCACCTTCAGATTAAAAATCTCCAAAGTACTTTCTTGTAAGAACACAGACATTTCTTTCTTATTTCTGAACATAGCAATCCTTCTAGGGTTGCCATACGCCTGGAATATCCCAGAATACTGCAGTCAGCAGCAGTGTCTGGGCGGAAGTTGGTAAAATGTCCAGGAAAATCTGGACGTATGGCAGCCCATGTCGGAAGTCATTTTTGCCCATAATCCATAAAAATAGTCCCCAAACAGCAGGTTTTTATGTGATTTTGCAAAAGCTCAAAAAAAGAAAGCCCAACAACTTTTCTGTCGAGATTTTTACTGTTTGGAATATGGCAGCCATGGCTGAGAGGCTATAAGATATGGTAGATGCCCCCCACCACACCACCAGATATGTCACTGCCATGAAAACACCCCTATTTTACTAAACCAGACCCAAATACCCAACAAACACCCCTACTCCTGCAATTGGGGGTGTCGGGACAGAACATCCCATAAAGTGGGCAATCATACCATCAAGTATAACTGCTGCAGTTATTTTCTATGTCTCAGCCCATCCCCTTCATCGTATGTATTTTGTCATCAATGGCCACTAGTCATGAGGGCTGTGTTCTACCACCACTGTTGAAGGCAGTATGCCTCTCAATGTCAATGTGCTGGGCATCACAAGTGGGGAGAGTGCTGTTATGCTCAGGTTTTTCTTGTGAACTTCCCATAGGTTGGCTATTCTTATGTTCTTGTCTGAAGCATTGCTTTTTCCTCCCACCCCCAACAGTGGGAGAAGTATTTCTCCCACACAAAGGAGACAGACTTCCTGCCCCACCCCAACAGAGTAAGTTCTCTGTTGGTACAAGCTGCACACTCCACTCCACTCACTGTCATTGCTAGCCAAATGCTCATGCTTTTTTCCTGCAGGATCAAAGCTAGGATGCATGGAACAGAACAAACTATCACTACCACTGCACATACACCTCAAATGCAACTCCGAAGGGGAAGGGATATGGATACTCACAAGTCACTACAGTCCCCTCCTCAGGCAGAGCCATGTTCACAGGCAGAGCACTCAGGTGACACCACTTACACCTGCCCAGAGATCTATTCAGATGTTGTGTTGTATGAGCTCCCTTTCCTTCCCTTTGCACATTTTGCTCCAAACCAGTGGTTACAGAGGGCACCAGTAACATTTCCTTGCTGATCAGGCTACTGAAGCTGATGGATTGGGGGTGCTCTGGCATCACCATGTGTGTTGCATGGTGATGCAAAGACATGTGTCTCAGTCATCATAAGCTAACTGGTTCGCTCCAAATGTGGGCAGCAAAGGGATGTATGTTATAGCCAACACCCCTATTGATGGGCGTTCCAGGGATGCCTGCTATTTTTAAGCCTTTTTGTATTCTGCGACTATTTTCTCCTCCCAGGCTGAACACATACAGCAAGCTGTTCCACCACAATATTCCCATCACCACATAATTGGTATACTGTATAGGATTGCTCTGCCCATCTCCAGCAACTGTTTTCAAAACACATTTGAGATACAAATTGGTACAATTGGTGGCGCTGTGGGTTAAAGCCTCAGCGCCTAGGGCTTGCCGATCGAAAGGTCGGCGGTTCGAATCCCTGCGGTGGGGTGCGCTCCCGCTGCTCGGTCCCAGCGCCTGCCAACCTAGCAGTTCGAAAGCACCTCCGGGTGCAAGTAGATAAATAGGGACCGCTTACCAGCGGGAAGGTAAACGGCGTTTCCGTGTGCGGCTCTGGCTCTGGCCAGAGCAGCGATGTCACGCTGGCCACGTGACCCGGAAGTGTCTCCGGACAGCGCTGGCCCCTGGCCTCTTAAGTGAGATGGGTGCACAACCCCAGAGTCTGTCAAGACTGGCCTGTACGGGCAGGGGTACCTGTACCTTTACCTTTACCTTTATGATAGAATATGTTCTTTGATCTTAGGCTAAAAAACTACATTCTTTTGAGATTTGTATATACAAACTATCCTAAAAAAAAATCATCCATATACAATTATCAAAATTTGGCCATTTTTTCCCCAGCACGCTGCTCTTTCCTGCATTTTGTGCACATCATCTTTTTATTTTTCCTGCACAAATGTCAGTTCAAGTAAATGTTTTATTTCTGTAATTATTTACTTTTTGTTTTCTGTTGTGACCTACTGTTGAAACAATAGATTGATGATTTCTCATTTAATGAGACTACTTCTGCTACATTCATTTCATCTACCTGCACATCTTCCATCCACTTTCAGAGCACATGAGAACTTCCAGTTCACTTCTTCCTTTAGTCACACTCATCATAGTGCAATGCCAGTCCACCAACCCCTCCTCTTACATTTTAATCTTTTCAACAAGAAATACCAGTTGAAGCCACATAAAGGTATTTAATGCCTCCTGTATATCTGAATGATAAATCAGGAAATAGCCACCTGCCATTTCAGCTTTCATGTTTAAGGGTGTAAATTTGCACATTTAAGGGGGTGTATTTGTAATGCAATAGAGCAATATGTGTGCATTAAAGCATGGCACTTCACAAAAGAATGTCTAAAATTATGGCAATATGCTACATGTCATGGAGTTCCCTCCCCAAAATGCATTCCATCATGTTGCTAGAAGCCACAATTTACTTACAAATATCTATGCTATTCACAACACTGAAGGCTAATTTAAGATTTTCCTTTCCAGAAACACTCTATTCCACTAGGGGCTAGAAATCATTACAGGGAAAGGATTACAATAGCACACTAGAAAGCTACTTTGAGCCTCTATGAAAAGGCAGGGCAAAACTGTTCTAAATCTACTGGTCAGGCAGAGATATTCTGAAACTGACTTAGGTTAAAAATCCCATGTCTAACTCATGGGCAGAAAGACACTCCCACACTACAGGCTTTAGTCACAGGAATGCAATGAAAAACAGCCCAGGGCAAGACAACAATATAACTTCTCTCCCTTGTCTGCATGCAGGCAGGCAGAACAGATGTAAAGTAATAAACCTTGTGTCACGGAGCTGACACTTACATAGACTGACTCAAAATCAAGCCCTTTTACTTGCTTTCCAGCTAGCTACAAATGAAGCCCAACTTGGTTTAGATTCAAACAGGCTCGAAATTAAACAATTAAATTGGTGCATGGTATGCCTGGGCAATATATCAATATTTCACCCAGGACCGGTATGAGGAGCAGACCATGATGCTGGCTTCACTCAGCGGTTTATCGCTGGTGAAACCCCCACATTCCTGAGTCCCTCTGCTAGCGACTTCCAAGCAGTTAAAGGATCCCCCGGCCCAGCACTGACACGGGGGGACGGGGACACCAGGGATGGCTCTGTGGTGTTGAGCCCTCCTGATCCCCAGCAGAGACACGCAAAGGAGCCCCGGTGCTCTCCCCACTCATCCTGGGGATCGGGAGCCCTCCTGCAGCCCAGCTTAGCCATACAAACAAGCTGTGTTGTCCCAGCCTGCTAGGTGCTGGGGTGAAACTGCCTCAGCTCCTGCGATGAGAGCTATGGCAATTTCACCTGGTGCCTTGCAGGCTGAGGCCAATGCAGCTTGTTTTTTCAACATCGTGGTATATCACCAGCCTGCGATGTTTGGCTGGGGATAATGTTGAAAATCTGATATTGCCCACCCCTAGTGCGCAGTTGGAATAGAGGATTTCTGTCTACACTTTCTACGTAAGTTTTTGCCTTGCATTTTCCACAGAAGTTTATGTATACACTCACAATATAGTAAAGAGGCGAATGTAACAGAGCCCAATGATGAATGAAGACAACTACAGAAAGATATCTGGAGGCAAAGGTGGTTCAGGGATGAAAAGTGTAGCTGCTACTTCTGTACCCTGATTAGAGTACCACAGAAAGGGAACCTACATCACAAGCAATTTCCTACTCCCTGAAATACCATTGCTACTAGTTGAAAGAGGGAACTACAGCTATTTCAAGCTGGGAAACTAACACCACACACCAGAAACTTCCAGGGTCCTGGAAAACAGTTTATCTCAGAAAGTTAATTCTGAGATACAACCTGCTATATAGCTCCAAGGTCCCCTTGCAGGCAATAAACAGCTTCAGGAGAGGTTAGTTTTTGACAAGACAACAGTGCAAAGAAAAAGCATTAAAGAAACACAAACCCGTATGCATAATGTGGTAACCAACCCTTCCCACATATGAAAAATCAGAAACACTAAATGCACTAGCCAATTTAAAGTATTGTCTTATTTGACCCTCAGTCTGAGAAACCTGTTGTACAGGGATAACCTTGTTGCTTTAATGAACATCACCAGCTGTTATCTTTTCCTCTCCCTTTGCTGCCTACATCCCTATTGCCCCTTTCATTCCAGCTACATACTTGCTTGCCTCTTCAGTCATTAAAGGACACTGAGAAAACCCATACCTGGATGTGTGATAGAATGAAGCACAGCTACAAAATCGCTGCTTTATCAATAAAAGATTTTTTTTAAAAAAACATACAAGAGAAAACAATGCATCCTGCAAGTGAAATTTCAGCTCTTTCTGTAAACACAGGATGAAGAGAGAGGTGCAAAAATGGAAGCAGTTAATTTGTAATTAAAATGATGCTTTTGAAAGCTGTGTACAAATGAAATGTTAAAGGAGGGGTCTCAGCAGGATTTTTCTCCCGTAGTGAGCCTGGCATCCTCCCACCTTCATAAGGTATGTGACAGACAGACCTACCAGCAATATAAATGCTAATTCAGTTAGGAGTTCAGCCTCTTCCCCCCCTTTTTTTAGACAGGTTGTGTGCTTTCTTTTTTTCTGAAGCTTTACATGTGCATTTATTCAATTAAATTTTCATTCATGTGTTCTTATAAAGCAATCTCTTTTTCTTTGAAAAGGGGGAGGTTGGTTCATGACATCAAAGGTCAGCAGCCAAACAACACTGGACACAGCTGTTTTCCAAGGCAAACTTGAAGAAATGTTTTCCCCCCAAGCTCCACTAGAGAGTAATTCAAACATTAATGCAGGAAATGTATTTCCAGAGTGGCTCCATCACTGACGTTTTGTTTGTACATAGCTTTAAGTTCACTCTCCCTGCCCCCCTCAAAAAACGACTAGTTCTAATATTGTGTCTTCTCTCTTCCCTGACAATATCCCTTTAAAGAGTTTTGGATGTCATTCAGCTTGTGACAGCTTGATGTTTTGTTCCCAATCTAAGAGGGAGCTGTAGTTAATTCTTCACATTTTAGCTCCTTTGATAAGTTTGTATTGAAGTGGCAATGGCATGTGTTTTTAAAAATAACTTGTGTTGTGCATGCAATAAAGTGAACTTTAAAAGTGGACTGAGAACAAGACCTGCAGGCATAAGGGCATCTCTTTGCTAGGATTATTGTTTTGGGGCAGAGGCATTGTAACACAAACCTGTTAAGACACTAATTCTGATTCAAAAACAGGCTAATACAGGTTCTATTAAAGGTAAAGGTACCCCTGCCCGTATGGGCCAGTCTTGACAGACTCTGGGGTTGTGCGCCCATCTCACTTAAGAGGCCAGGGGCCAGCGCTGTCCGGAGACACTTCCGGGTCACGTGGCCAGCGTGACATCGCTGCTCTGGCGAGCCAGAGTCGCACACGGAAACGCCGTTTACCTTCCCGCTGATAAGCGGTCCCTATTTATCTACTTGCACCCGGAGGTGCTTTCGAACTGCTAGGTTGGCAGGCGCTGGGACCGAGCAGCGGGAGCGCACCCCGCCGCAGGGATTCGAACCGCCGACCTTTCGATCGGCAAGTCCTAGGCGCTGAGGCTTTAACCCACAGCGCCACCTGCGTCCCTTCTACAGGTTCTATTAGGAGCGACAAAAATGTTACAAATAGTGAACCATCTTTCAAGTTCTCCACAACACTTTATCAGACTGGATGTTAAGAAAAATGAGGATGGGATATAGAGGGGGAAAGTAGTATGACATTTAAGGCCCAAAGTCTGCAGTGCCTTAAGATGAACTGTACAAATAATGCAGGTGTTTGACAGCCTTAATTAAACAAGTCTCCCTTTGGAGCAAAACAGCTTCAAGGTCATGCTAAGGTGCATACACACCATACACCAAAGCCCCATCCCCAAATAAAGGAATCCTGGGGAAATAGTTTACACCGGAGAGAGTGACAATTCCCAGCACCCTTAAATAAACCACAGTTTCCAGGATTCTTGCAGAAGATGTGCTTTAAATGTATGATGTAGATGGGACCTAAGTGTTGCTGGAACCAAGAAAAATAATGGCTGTAGTCTTTAAACTGAAACTATTAAAGCCAGCAGTCACTCAGACCTTTCACCAGCACCAAGTAGAGCACTGTCTCTTGTGAGACAGAAAGCAGATGTAAATTAAGTAAAGAAATACATTGTATTTTTTATATCAGCCAAGCTAGAGATTAATTTTGAAGCACCAGGTAAAAATAGTCCAAAGCAGCCAAGCAGAATATTGTTTAGTGGTTGCAGGCATGCAACCCCTTCAAAGTAATCTTTCATCTTCAGGTGGTAGTAGATAAATTTATTTCTACTATTAAGACCGCTCTTTTGGATAACAAAATTTGATATACACCAGAGAGCACAAAAAGCATAGGTAACCCACAGTGGTCCATTAGAAAAATCTGAACGTCACAGTAGGATAACAACTTTATTAATACTGCTAAACTCTCACAGCGTAATGAACAAACTTCTGAGCTTTCCACTACTGTTCTTTATGGAGGATCTTAATCAAAATGTGAACAAGGGAAGAGAAAAGGGTGGGTATGGTTTTGAAAACCAAACATGTACTGCCCTCCCCACAACTACTGCCACCCTTTCCCTTTATTCACTTTTTTCCCTTTGAAAGTAATCACAGTTCTGGGTTTCACTGCCTTGCCCAGGTAATGTTACAGCAGCTATTCCCAAGCGCAGTCCCACTACTAATTAGCATGGGAGTTTTTACCTGCTCCGTATCCAACCAGGACCAGTTCACTTCTCCTTGGGCAATCTGGCATACCTCGGCTTGCCATACTGATGCTGAACGTAATGTGGACACTGCATAGTCCACAGCAGCCCTGAACTGATAATCACACTTCTATCATCTTAATATAAATTAGCTACATCACATATGGCCAGTTCCATACTCAGCCATTCTATATATGGAAAATATAACTCTTAAGTATTCACACTACTGCCACTTCCTTCACCATTGCCAAACTTCTTTTACATTGCCTCTTTCACACAATTGTTTAAATAGGCTTTTAATCAAGGGGTCTGTCTTGCCCCACCAAGTGTCACTCCCCCCACCTCAAACTACTCCAGAGTACTACAGCGTATCACAGGACAGTTACAAAGGAGTCATAAGCAGTGTGGCCGTGTTTTGCTTCCCAGTGCTTACAAAATAAGGAGAGTAATGCAAAAATACTGCAACAGCATATCCAGTCAGCAGTGTACAGTATTCTGCTTCCAGTTACAATGGTTGCTGATCTGCTGTACACCTGGAGGCAATAAAGGGGCAGCTGGCAACTCGCTCCTGCAAATCAACAACCCACCAAAACTGTAACTAGCTTACTTTATCAAATATCTGCTTTAGTTATTTGTATGGCACAGGAAACCTGAAACAAGCATTCAATCCCATATTAAAAAGCTTCCCTTCTTGATCACCTGTTCTTGCTCACCGTAGGCAAGTAGCTGCTTAAAAAACCTGGGTTTACTGAATGCCAAAATCCTTGGCTAATTTGTAATTAAGTCCAATATCTGTCATTAAATCAATTTACACATGTGCCTTGGACTGCATTTTGGACACTTTATGCATATATATATTGCTAAGGCTGATAAATAATCAGCTGGCATGTGTATTACTATGTCTGTTTCTGAAAAGATGGAATTAAATCTTTTAGTCTGCTGTCAGCTTCATAAAGGTTATGGTAGAGAGTAACATCTCCAAATCTTCTCTACCTCATTTCTAGCTAAGCCATTGCTGACTTTATGCCATATCCAGATGGACTCTGGCTATGCAGATGTCAGTTCCTGTACCTTATAACATAGGACATTGGTACTTCAACTGCCTTAGGGCTGATTCAGAAAGCTAATGGATACTAAACTCCCATTTAAATCAATAGGAGCTGCAGACTCAAAATGCCCTTGCTTGAAGAACCTCTTCACATTTTTTCAGCTGGTATTTGGGGGGGGGGGGGAGAATATCCCAATATATACAGAGTGAAAATGAACAATTCTCACTCTCACTCCAGTATTTCATATTAATATACCATACAGAAATAGATCTTCCCCTCAATTATGAAATACTTTTCTGTCTGCAGATTTTATTATTCATAGACACAGCTAGTTTAACAGTGCAATTTATGTTACATCTGTCAAATGCCTAAAGTCTCAGATGCAGACTTTCATTAGCAGAAGTATGCTCTCAAAACTGGTAACATGATTAGCAATACATGAGATGAACTTATAAATTATTTCAACCATTTGCCATCTTTCATCCATGAGTGTTTTGCTCATATTTAAAAATGCAGCATTGCAAACCTCTGGCCTAATATTATTCCATGCCTTAATAATCCTTTACAAAGTTTAGTTAATGCAACTAAATTCACCCAGGCTCTTCATGCTACAATAATTTATTCAAATGGGGGGCGAGGGTGGATAGATAAGTTCCCAGTAAAGATAACTGATGTAGTTCACATATTCTCATACATCATTTGATTATTCAGCAGCTGACAAATAACAAAATGAGTGAAACAACTCAATTGAAATGCATCATGTTTAAAGTGACATGAGGTGAATTTGGCATTATCTATATTTACAAATTGGGCACTAGAAAAACACCTTCATATCAACCTTCATATTTCAAGACTTGTCATATGTACTCAGATTTTCTACAGATAAGATAGGTAAGTTTCCTGTAAATATTTTTTCCCTCAGACCAAGACTTTCAGTTTTGTCAGAAATTTTAATATGAATATTTTATACAGGCAGGCCCCCGTTTACATGGGGGTTATGTTCCAAGGCACTGCATGCATCAGTGAAATCGTGTATAACTGAAGCCCATTGAAAAAGCCTGCAAACAGGCTTCCGCCTTTTTAGTGATGTTTCAGTGACATCTTTATGACGTTTCTAGGTCACTTCCAGGTTCAGCACAATACATGTATGCACGGTTGTGAATATATTGAACACGCATAAAGGGGGGCTGCATGTGTGCATGCATGCATATTTTTTGGGGGGGAGTATAATCTACACATTTCTATGCATACATATTTCTGTACCTCAGCTTACTTTTGAGTTTGGGTATTGTACTGTATTTCTTTTTTGTGTATGTGTCTCTTGAGGTGACATGAGAACATATGAAAGTTCTATCTAAGGACTCATTGACTCACACAAGTTATAGGAAGAACCTTGCTAGACTTGCTAAATGAGAACTATCTACTGTAGCATCCTACCACCTTGAAAGCTAGAAGCTAAATGGCACCTTAAACTTAGGTTATGGGTTCATTTTTGTCACATGGTCTTTTTCAGATGTGTTTTGCTTTGGGATTTTTTTAAAAAAATAAAGGGTGGTCTAGAAATTATTTCAAACAGCCGCCATCATGAGGAAGGTTTTGTGCTGATAGATACTGACCAACTCCATGCCACCCAGTAAACTTCACTGAGCAAGTTCTTCCCAGTCCAATATTAGCTCTCAACAGCTACATGAAATGGGGAAATGTTTAAGTTATGTGCTTCTGGCTATTAAATATTGCCATTTATATATTTACTTATTTATTGAGACTTAATTCCTTTATTAACTGTACTTTCCAAGTCTTTAGTAATTAATTCAGAAGCTTCAAGAGAAATGTCACTTAGCAGAGGTACTGAGTTATTTCTGCATGTTTGCACTCCATTAAATACTGTAAACCTCTGCTGTCCAAGTTTTCATTAAGGATGTGTTGCAGACTAACCTAATTTAAGGTATTAAAATGAGGCACACACTAAATATGGAAGCCCAGTTTTCATCTACCAAAAATCAATCACAATTTTTTTAATTGCCAAGAAACTATTGAACTTGCTCATAATAACTTATGAAAACCCTGAATTTTTTTTATTTAAGGGTATCATGAAATGTCAATTTTAAGGATACAACTTGGTATAAAGCTACAGTACATGCTTTTCAATTACAAGGCAAAACATACTGCTTTAAAACAATTTAAAAAAATATTGTGCCAATTCAAGATTCACACTACTGAAAATGTACAACATCTGTCAAGATTGCTGTGAACTAGCGGTTTTTCATTCACTGCTTTTTACATGGTTTATAACCTTCACATGATGAATTTTGCATATTCAAAAAAAAGGCGTAGATCCCTCAGACTGAATTCTTTCAAACTAAAGCAGTTTAGAAGACAGCTTTTCATAACCTCTCATCACAGTATTTGATGGTAAAACTGGTGAATATGTGCCTTTTGATTATGAACACTTTTACTGCCTTAAAAAAAAATGAAACTGAAGCATGCTGAAGACTAACCCTAAAGATCTTAGTACAGTTAATAAAACAATCCTAAATACCATGAGAGATCTGAGGTATTAGCAAGCATGGAAGGGTACCCCAAAAACTGCCTTGACATATTCAAAACTTATTTTTATAAAGTTTCCCTTAATAAAGCCAAAAACATCTACTTATAAATAAACTCGCCAGCTAAAATGTTCCATTACAAGGAAGATCTCACCCCCCAACCGAGAAACCTGTCTTTAGCCAAGGCCTGTACAAATTCTGACTCACCAAGCCAAATGCAACCAGCAGTTATGTATGGTAAACCTCCTGGGTTTTTTCTGCCTGTCTAGGACAGCAAAACATGAAGCGAATAGTGACTGCAAGCTACTGGCAGGCCACAATAAATGGGCTGGCTCACATATTGAGCAAACCTGCCCAAGCTGCTCCCCTCTTTATCTCCTACAAGACAGAGATATGGCTAAAGACTATTTTCCTCTTCATTTTGCCTCTGTGTCTCTAGTATCTAGTCCTTGTATGAAAGAGAAGTTAAGTTGCTCAGCAAAATGTCCCATCCCAATATTGCTTTGCTAATTCAAGGACTAAGGCCAAATATGCACACTATCTTTAAAGCATTCTAAAAACATTTTTTCTGGGCTCAGTAGTTTGCTACAGATTGCTGGGAATTGTAAGTCTGTGAGGAGTAACGTACAGTGCCCAGGATTACTTTGAGAAGAATGTGCTTCAAAGTCAGTATGTACACAACCTATGGCTACAATCCTATGCACATTCGCCATCAAATAAGCATACATATGAAATTGTGGTACGTATCTTTGGCATTAATTATGAATATACTGATGAAAAACTGAATTATGCATATCAAACATTTATTTTAATTATTTAACAAAATGTATATACCCCCTCAATGATTTTCATAACATTTGACATACACAGTTTTTTCTACTTCCTGATTTCATCTGGGGAAAGTGTTTTCACTTTATTAAACTGCACATCAGTCCTTTAAACTTGGTATTTAGCAATACCATTTTCATAGATATACCAAGGATGACAGAATGACTTGCTCAAGGCAATCCAGAAGATTCATGAACAGGAGTTGAATCCAGATTTGCCTAGTCAGTACTGGGAACACTAATTTCTAAACCACAGCAGTGCTCGAAACTCCCATTGTTCTAGACACATTTTGTGACAGAGAATTTCATTTGCACAAGCAGTTTCTGAGCTCTGGGTGCCGTACTGCGCCTAAGATTTCAGATTAAAACTGCAGAGTGGAAGGAAAGGAGGACTCTTTTCTGCCTCTCCACTTCCAGCTACTCTCTGAAGACTGGAGAAGAGACCCTCTTAAGAATATTAGGGGGGTGAGCAGGGGAAGGACTAGACCATGTAAAAAATGAACTTAATATTTTAGCTGCAGTTCATTCATTTTCAGCTTTGTATTCTTGTTATAAAAAAGGGAGCCTGGACATTCCATTGTTGCACCCATAACCTAGGTTTAAGGTGCCATTTAGCTCCTGACTTTCATCTCAGTTTCTAACACTGAACCACAGTGACACTTCAATCATGTATTAAGTGTAGTGATCTCAGATTACATTTTAAAAAGTGAGGAAATAGGGAAAAGGTTTGACTAATAAATTTCACAGAACACTTTAACTCTACTTGGCCAAGACTGCTGATAAAACAGGGGGGGGGGGATTAAGCACAGAAATTCACTGTCCCATCTTACTATTCGCCGGTACTTTTGTGATAGCCAATTTCAATAAATAAAGAGCACTCTGAAGATCTGGCCCAAACAATTCTAAATGCGGAAACTCCATAATTATACTTTTCTAACACCCCAGATATTTATAGTTCCCTTGCAAGTATCACAATCCTATATGTGTTTAGTCTTAGATATAGGTTCTCAAAATTCAGGAGGAAGGCACTTGTTCCCAGGGAACTGTGCATAGGATTGCAGCCTAAATGAATTACCTTATTTGGGATTATAAAGAGCAACAGTTTAAAATACCATGTTGACACTCCTTTGGCCCACCTATCCCTCCAATGTTAACGTAACACACAATGAGTCAACTTTATTATTGTTATCATTATTATTTAATTTGTATACTGCACTTCATACAAAGATCCCAGGACAGTTCACAACAGAAAAATACAAAATACATTTTTTAAAAAACCAAACCAATAAATTCCCTTCCACATAAAATGTTAATTAGCTAAACACATGATTGTAGAGAAACATTTTCACCTGGCATCTAAAGATATGGCCTCTCCCTGGGGAGAGCATTCCAAACAGGGAAGCACTGCAGAAAATGCCTGTTCTTGTGTCTCCACCATTCAGACCTCTTGTGGAGAAAAAGGGCCTCAGATAATGATCACAGGATAGGTTCATATGGCGAAAGGCTGTCCTTGAGGTATTGCGTTCCTGAGCTATTTAGGGCTTCATAGTCGAAAACCAGCACTTTTTATTGGTCTAACTTAACTGGCACCCAGAACCATTGGGCTAGGATTAGTGCAATATGCTCAAGCTGTCTTGCCCCAGTGAGCAACCTAGCCACCAAATCTGCACCAGCTGAAGTTTCTGAATCATCTTCAGAGGCAGCCCCACATATAATGTGTTGCAGTAATCAAAGCTAGAGGTTGCCAGATGACCTAAGTTATGCTATCCCAGTCCGGATATGATATGGGTGCAGCTGGGCCACAAGCAAAAGCTGATGGAAGGTACTCTATACCACTGAGGCCTCCTGAACCTTGAGCAACAGTAAAGGATCCAGATATACCCACAAGCTACATGCCCACTTCAGAGGGAGTCTAACCCCATCAAGAGTTAAACTATGTCATTTTGATATGGACAGGTGCATATTTTGAGGCTACTTTCAATGTTATTTTTACTCTCTACAGAGTGACATTCCAAATACGGAGGCATGGTGGACCAATTTAAATCACACCTCCCATGTATCTGATGAAGTGGTTCATGCCCACAAAAGCTTATGCCACAATAAATTTGTCTTTTAACGTGCCACAAAATTAGTTTGCCTTTACTGTAACAATCTGACATTACTCCATATTGTAAGATTTATTTAAGGCATTTATATACCGCTTGATCATTATCAATTCTAAGCAGTGAGAGTAAAAATAAACCACACAGAGAATAAAAAGGCATCACTAAGCCAAACACTACAGTAATATGCCTGGTGGAAGAAGAAAGTCTTTGTCATGTGCCTGACATTCAGTAAGGAGGGTGTCTTTCTAATCTCAGGGGGGACTTTCACAGGACTAGGCCAGCACAACACTGAATGCTCAGCTTCCAAAGTAGTTGCAAGCTGTGAATCTGAGACGTGGGGAACCACAAACAAGAGACTCCCCCAAATTTCTTTGTACTCAAGCAGGAATAAAAGAGATCAGGTGGCCCTTAAGATATCTTGGACCAGAGTTGTTAAAAACCTTGTAAAAATACAAGAACCTGGAACCTGTCCTGGTAACATATGAGCAGCCAGTGCAAGCTTTTAAGCACCTCAGTTATGTGCTGGCATATCCCCATTAAAAAAATCTGCCCACTGCATTTTGCATCAGCTGGAGCTTCCAGACTAGGCTCACGTGTAGCACCACATACAGTGCATTGGAACAATTAAGTCTTGAGGTTATGAAAGCATGGATCCCCATGGCCAGGCTATCCCTGACTAGGAATAGCTGTACCTGATGCACCAGTAGCAGGTAAAACTGTAGTTCATACATTTCCTGAGTACACTTGCATACTAACTGGCTACTATAAAATAGTAAAACACTGATTTGTAAATAAAGACATCCTTAACCATCATAAGAGGATATTCCTATAGTTATTTTAAGCTTAGATAGTACCCTTCAGCTCCCATCATCCCTGACCAATGCTGGAGCTGATGAAAAATGTAGTTTATCTGGCATGCACTACATTGGATACCCCTGGCGCGCTCTCTCTCTCTCTCTCTCTCTCTCTCTCTCTCTCTCTCTCTGTGTGTGTGTGTGTGTGTGAGAGAGAGAGAGAGAGAGAGAGAGAGAGAGAGAGAGAGAGAGAGACAGACAGACAGACAAGATTTCTGTTTGGTTGTCTCTGTCCACATGCAGGACACAAAGCAAGATCACTGAGTGCCTATCACTTTCCAAAAACTGCTGGTTGTTAGTGAGCAAAACAGTGTTTCTTCATGAAATCAAAAGTAAATATCCTCCTTGTTTGGTTAGTAAAGTAATAAAATATTCAGAACTGAACACACTGCAGATCTCAGGGAGTTACAAGGCATAAACGAAAAAACAAGTTCACCCAGGTGAGGTCCAGTGGATGATCCTAGGGAAATACAGAATTACATCTCCTGGATCCTATATCCTAGCAGGTTTGATGGTTTGCTTGTTTTTTGGTTCAAGAAAAAGCCCACAGTAATAACAGTCATATAACTAGGTCATATTTTTATGTTTGACTCAGATGTCTTTTTTTTAACCTGGTTTTCTTTTTCTATTTTTACAGAAAAAGCAGACTTCAACTCAATTTGAGTGATAAAGGATCATGATTACAGATTAAGATTAGAAGAATATAGGCTTTAAAATATGTTAGATTTTTAAATTTCATAAACCAGGTTTTTTAAAAAGATGCACAACTGAAATGCTAATAATTCAATCTTTTATTTTTAAAAATAACCCCCACAAAAGATACCAATTTCCAGCTGCATATAGATATGCTCAACCTACAACTATACTACTGGTTTACTGCATGCTTGAATCACTGTACAGTTTGTACTTGACCAGCAGTAGTTTACTACTGTGTCCTCTGGGCTGCTTAAAATAGCTAGACAGTGTGATTTGAAAGGAGAGTGTAAGTCTGTCTATTTCTAGGCAGAAATAGTTTGATAGAGTATTGATCAGGAGAATCCACAAGTAGGATTCCCACCTGTTTATTTAAGGAAGGGGAGAGGAATACCATCAGATGCAGTAGAGGACAACACTCTTTTTATCATCAACTGTTGTGTAGAAGAGGGAATTCCAGCAGCATGAGAAGCTGAAACTACAAAAATTAGTTCTTCTACACTGAAACACCCTTTTCAAAAGCACTTACACCCTCACACACAATACAAGCGAGTGTGGAACCTCCACTATGCCATCGTATCAGCATAGAAACAAAGTAGGGAGGAACAGCAATGGTTACAGAGGCCCATTTGTGTGGTCAACAGCAATGACCACAAGTCTATTACTGACGATCATCTTCTGCTGGCAGCCCAGCACAAAGCAAGAGACCCTTCCCCCTTCCCCCTTATCACAGAAATCTGAGAAGGGAGGAGTCTCTCAGCTTCTGCTGGACAAGACAGTCAGGCTATGTGCACATTAGCAGCTTAAAACACAGTGAAATAAGTTTTCCCCTGCTGCATTTCAAGTTGCATGTGCACACTACAGAAGATGTGGGGATGTCTTCACCGATGCATGTTACCTGTTTGGTTTCCTTGCCCCTGCAACCTTTTCCCCAAAACATGAAGATCTCATCTGTGCGTAAGCTGTCATCCACACATGCACAATGGCTGTCTCCAATGTGCACACCTCAGCTTAACTGCAAAGTGAATGTGGCTTAAGTTTTCCTTCCAGGTTGAAGCTGGTTTGAGAGAAAAAGCATCAGACAGCAGTATTTCTAAAGAAACTACAGCAGAGCTTTCTAAACTTTTCATATTGGTGAAACATGGTGTGTGCGTGGCACACCTACACACTGCAGCCAACACACTAATATGTTATGACACAGTTTGGAAAGCTTTGAACTACAGTACAGGGTTGTTAGTAACAACATTTGAATACAGATTTATACTCAGAATAAATGGTAAGATGTATGCAGCTGCAGACTTGTTCCTCTCCCAAATTCTCCAAGCCCAGCATGATACAAGACACCTCACTTACCCAACAGTCACAGCTGGGCAATGCCTTTAGTAGGGCCAGCCAAAATGTCACCAAAGTGTGGCAAGCTTTTGAGTTCTCTAGAACTCTTCATCAGGGAAGGTGTTACACAAGGTCTCTTTAATTTAGCACAGCCAAGGACATCCCCTCAAAGCGCTTGGTAATACTATACAATTTGGCTTCATTTGGTTTTTTTACTTAGTACATCAAAATTAATCAGTGGCTTTGCTAAATTAAAGGCTGCCATGTTTCCCTTTACTTCTGGTCTCTGCCTACCCAGCAACCTGTGTGTTCCATTTAAGGTTTGGGATTGATCTGGGTTACAAATTAGACCTTAATTTCTCAGAAATGAGTAGCAGTCATTGCTTTTTTATCCCAGAATTCTACATATGTAACCTGGTTTCTATAGCACCTGAGAGGGACTTATCCAGCCTGCAATCTTAGAACAAGCTAACCTCACAGCTACAACATCATCCTAATGTTTGAACCTTGTTTTCCTTTGTCTCCCACCCACCTTCAACCCCTGCTTTGTCTACCATCTTGCCTGAAGAAGAGTTCTGGATAACTTGAAAGCTTACCACAGATTTTAAAATTTATATAACGAGTTTATTCAATGACTGAATAAACTGAATAATGTGCCTCCTAAATCTGTCTTGAGGGTTCCCCCAACCCCTCAGAGCAGATTTGAAGATTGTGCAGAGCACACATAGGAAGAGGACAGGGGAAGGTAAAAGGTTGTATCAATGATGACAATGGCTTGCTACAAAGGTCAGCCAAAGTATGAACTCCCAATTGCTTTACTCTCCATTGAAGCAATAGTTCAACCAGAACTATGCGAGGATAAGCCACTGTTGTGTGAAAAAGGAGGGATTGATAATCTACAACTAACCTCTTCTTGGTTTAGAGTGACATCATTAATTGGAAGTCTATTCCATTTATTTTTAAAAATAAAATAAAATGCAATGAAGTCTAATACTTGTCTCCAAGATGTAATGGGAGTGCTTTATGTTTTCCTATGACAATTCCTATGCACACTTACTTGAAACTAGTCCCATCATCTCAGTGGGTTTTCTTGAGTAATCATGTACAGGTGTAAATATGCAAGTTTGAATTTTTCAGGTCTAAGAAATAACTCTAATGAAAAGAAGAACTGAAACCATTTTGAATTACTACAGCCCAATGTAAAACTAACACTTTATTTGAAAGTATTACATGTACCATCATTACTGGCTCTGCCCCAGGACTACATCAGTCACTTTAGCTAAACATTAAAAATAACCTAGTACTGAAGCATGCTCTCTATACATTACAAATTATGTCACATATTTTGCTCTTTATTCCACATTACTCCATTTAATGACTTCAAAAGTATTCAAATTAAATAAAAATGGAATAACAAAGGGTCTGCCAGAATGTTTAGAATTGAGATTCTTAAAAATATTTGCAGCTCTTAAAGTTGAACAGAAAAAGATGTATCTCTCATTGAATACTATTGTAAATAATCCCTTACACTAAGACAGGCATAGGCAAACTCGGCCCTCTGGATATTTTGGGACTACAACTCCCATCATCCCTGACCACTGGTCCTGTTAGCTAGGGATGATGGGAGTTGTAGTCCCAAAACACCTGGAAGACCGAGTTTGCCTATGCCTGCATTAGGACATCGGCCTAACGTTCAAAATCAGGTATTAGCCGCTCAGCACAAAGGCAATTCAATAAAAGAAGATGTATTTAACTTTTTTTGGTTATCTGAAATTCAGCTACCACAATTAAAAAATAAATAAAAGATTTTGCCCAGCTGAAAGAAATACACATTCAGCCCACAAGTACTGTTTTCTCTGCTGTTTCATCAGCATACTAGGTTTACAGGTTTCTGAAGAAATCAGGACCAGGTATCTTTCAGATCATACCAGCCCCACAAATGCAAATTCATGGGGGTTTATTACATGTGAACTTTCAGGAGAGCAATAGAATTCATGTCCTCAAGTATTAACAAGCAACTCTTATTTTAAATAGAAATCATATCTAAGATTATCTTACTGAGGTGAAAGTTGACATTTAATAAAATACATTGATCATTTTTATATTACTTAGTGGGTGCAGTGCAGAAAATTATTATCTCCAGCACCCAGAAAAAGTTGCTTAATTTAGACAAAACTTGAACCTATCACAATGTAGTTCAAGAGCCTGATCTGATACTGAACTCATGGATACCTGATACCTGATTTTTAAAGAAGTGCTCATATGAGCAATGCAACTTGTAGAGTGCCTTTCCTTCACTAGTGAGTAACCACAACCAGCCCACGTACATGTGGAATTAGGAGGAAGATCATCAAGGGCAGAGGGAGTGACTTCCAAGAAGACTTAAAGCTCTGGCACGTCTAATTTATTCCAAACTATTAATTCATAAAGTGATACTAGTCATGAAACACCTGAAAATAATGCCTTTCTGTATCAGTTATTATTCTTAAAGCCACGGGATAGTTTGAACACCTCATGTCAAAAGCAGAACCAATAAGATTTTGAACAGTCAAGAAAGCAATTACAATCACAGGCTCAAAGGAAAAAAAAATATTTTAATTAATTTACAAATAGATGGGCACTCGCAACTATAAGTTCCCCTGTCAATGATATGATTCTTTCTATGGAACCAATAAAATCCAGAATACTCCCTTAAAAAAAAATTATATACCATGTATACTTGCTGTACAGATATCTACTTGGTATTGATATTATTGTATAATATAGTGCATGTTATGTGACAGTGGTTGT
This sequence comes from Podarcis cretensis, assembly GCF_951804945.1. Taxonomy (NCBI): domain Eukaryota; kingdom Metazoa; phylum Chordata; class Lepidosauria; order Squamata; family Lacertidae; genus Podarcis; species Podarcis cretensis. The sequence goes on from NC_137187.1 coordinate 5,686,194, forward strand.
TCTAGGGTCTAGAGCAGTAGTTCCCAACCTTTTTTTGGCCATGCCCCACCTAAGCATCTCTAAAATCCTGATGCCCCCACCCCCCGGTGACATATAATTCTTATTATTCAAAAAGTGAACTCCTATTCACATGGAGGAAGCCTAAAAGGCCATTAACTTGGTCTAAACAAGCTTCCAAATTGCCCCCCTTAAAAATCAAATTGCCCCTCTGTGGGGTGTGTGCCCTAAGTTGGGAACCACGGGTCTAGAGTTTTCTTTGGCAGGCATTTCAGGTCTTCCAGAGTCACAAATTCTGATATCTGTGAAAGGTGAAAAGTTCCCCCCCCCCCTCATCTCCCACCGCAGCATCTTGTTAGGTTCAACGCCACACTGAACTTCGTCACATTATTTCTAGCTTCAATGCACTTAAAAGTTTTAGCTGTTCTGAAAATCACCAGCTGCAAAATTGTTGAAGTTATTTAGTTGTGAGCTTTCTCTCCCCCCCAAAGCCAACTTGGTTTTTCTCATCTCCATATGTACACTATTGCCATTTCCCTCCAAAGACAGTCTCCCAGCTTCCAATTCCAGGGGACAACACAATCGACAATCGTCCACACCAATTCACAGGCTACTACACCAAGTTTATTACTAAAGAATCAGGAGCCTCTTGCCCAGAAGATGCACATGTGTCGCCAAAGCACAAGAAAAGTCCTCCCAATGTCCAAGGCCTTCTCCCCTCTCTCTCTCTGCCCCTCTGCACAAAAAAAGTCAGCATGTTTAATGCTCTTCATATTAAAAGAGAATACACACACTAACACACTTAACAGGACCCACAAACACACAGAGGAAGAGCAAAGCACCACTGAGAAGCGGAAGGGGTGATGGAGAAGTAGCGCTCAATGGGACAACTTTTGTGGGAAATCAAAATGCTGGGTTTTTTTGTGGGGGTGGACCTTCAGCCCCCCAACCCACCCCTCTGAGGAAAAGCAGCTTCCATTTCCATCCTGCCTAACACATGTTGTTGAAGGGGGGGGGTGCTTTTGGTGGTTGGGGGGGTGTTGTTGTTTTTTTTGGTACTCTTTGTCTCTGGCTTTTGATCATTTCCTCGGTTTATTATGGCTTCTCTTTAGAAGACCCCGCAGCTGGCAAATGAAGGCATCCTTTTAAAAGCCAGCGCTCTTTGGACGAGGCGGGCATCCTCAGCGCACTTCGCGAGGAAGTTGCGCCCTATTGAACTCGGTGGGACTTCAACTCCCAAGTAAACAGGATTAAAGTTGAAGGCTGGGCCAAGGCATTCCCAAGTTTTTGGTTTTATTATCCTTCCCCCCCCCCGTTTTCCCCTTTTTGTGGGGTGTTCCCCCTTTTTTTTTGTTCCCGGCCCCCGCCTTCTGGAACATTTGCTCGGCGCCTCACGCGGAATTCACCTCAGCACCCACTTATTAGTCACCTCACAAACATCCTGTCACCTCCCGTTCCCTCAGAGGCTGCCTCCCCGCTCCGCCGCCGGCCTCTTCCTCCCCCCAAACCCGAGACCCCCCCCCCATGTTTACTCCCCACAACCGCCCCCCCCATTCCCACATGGCCGCCGCCCCCCCAGCGCCCCACACTCCCTCGCCCAACCCCCCCACCCCACCCCGCCATTACCTGGCGCAGGCGCCCTGGCTCCCGGCGGGGCCCTGGGGTGCCCGTGTCCAGCGGGGCTCCCTCTGCCTTGGCTGCGGGCGCCCAACTCGGGCAGGCTCGGCCCATGGAGATGCGGAGGAGGCGGCGGCGGCGGTGGCTGGAAGTGCGCGGCGGCAGCAGCTGCCGTGGCTGTGGCGCCGCCGCCGCCGTTCATGGCGAGGAGGCTGAAGAATCCGGAGCGGGAGCGGGAGCGAGTCCGTGGGGGCTCAGGCGGCGGCGGCGGGCCCGGCGGAGAAGACGGCGAGAAAGCCAGCAGGGCGGGCGGTGAAGCAGCGCCGGAAGGAGCCGCCGTTCTGCCGCCGGCTGCCCTCGCCGCCACCGCCGCTGCCTCCCCGGCGGCCTGGCCGTGGCGCTCCTCGGCGCCTTGGTGCTGCTTGGCGGGGTCCCGGTCCCGGAGGCGGACGGAGGCGGCGAAGGGGCGGGCGTCGGGCTGCTGCACCGCCGCGCGGGGGTGCGAGTTGGCCGCCGCCGCCGCCGCCGCCGCTGCCACCGGCATTCGGCCTCGCGAAGGGGCCGGGGGGGCGCCGGTGCCCGGCTCAGCCCCACCGCGCTGGAGGAAAGGGGGGGGGGGGTCCGCCGGCCAAAGCCCTTCCTCTCTCTCTCTCTCTCCCCCCCCAACCCGGGAGTAGTTGGGGCGGGCGGTTAGGCAAGGCTGCGAAATATGGGGAAGTGCGGCGGCGGCGGCGCTCGTGGAAGAAGAAGAGAAGAAGAAGAGGGGGAGGAAACTTCCTTAAGAGGAGGAGGAGCAGCCGAGCAAAGTACACCGGGGGGGGGGGGTGGAAGGGAAGCGGAGGGGAGGGAGGAGGGGAGGAGAGAGAGAGAAGCGGCAGCTGCCCCTGGCTTGTATCCACCCCCCCCAAACTGCTTCCTCCACGCCCGGCCCACGAGCGTGTTCCTCGTGGGGGTGTAATTCGGTGCAAGAGAAAAACAAAGGTAGCCGATCTCCCCAGGAAACGCAGCTGCTGCTCGCAGCAGCAGCAGCAGCAGCACCGCCTCTTTGCAAAAGCAGCAGCAGCAGCAGCAGCACGCCGTCAGGGGGAGGGAAAGCGAAGGGCACCCACGCAGCGGATTTCTAAACACGCGCGCACACACACACACACACACACACCCTTGGGCCCTCCTCTCCAAAATGCTGGCGGGACAGCGGCGAAATCCACTCCCGATTCACATCCGGTGTGGAGCTGGGAGGCGGCGGAGAGCAGAGAGCGTGCGCGCCCGTTTGCAAGAAATAAGATCGGGATCTGCCTTTGTGCCGGCCGCCGTCTCCTTTTTGTATCCCTGGGAAAAGAAGTTTCTCGCCTACTGCTACTGCAGACCCCGAATGAGAAACTCCCTCCCTCCCAGCTCCGCTGACGCCGGCCTCAAAAGCGCCGCGTAAACTATGCAATGGGGGGGGGGGTGTTGTTGTTGTCAACAAGCTTCTTATTTTTTTTCTTTCTCACTTCGGGACCAGCCCCGTCCGCTTGGAAGAAACAGGAAACGGCGTGTTTGCAGAACTGTATCAGAACAGGGACTCATGCAGAGACGGCGATCGATTGCGCCCGCGTGCAGTTCCCCTTCCTATGGAAATAGCCGCCTTTTCGACCTCTTCCCGATTTTCCTTTCTTCCGCACCTCTTCTTCGTCGCAACTGCATCCGAGCGAACTAGCAGCTCCAGACATTAAAGGGTCCTAGGTGCCAAGAGAGTCCGGATCTGGCTGTTATAGGGGCTTCCTACATCCACAAAACTAACCCTGCAGTGCAGAGTCTGTTTCCTACCTCCAGATGCTGTGTGAGGACTGGGCAAGGGTGACTTATTCAGCTCTGTAACTCTGCCAATAACCACTAAGGGCGCACAATCCGCATCACCTGCTCCGACCGGCCCTTAACGCCCTTTTACTCATCCCGGTGCATCATCAGGGTTGCTGCAAGAGCGGATATTTCTCACTCTCAACGGAGAAGTATGGGTGGAGTGAAGACAGTCACGTTTGCGAGTGTGTAAACGGAACCAAGCGGCGGTACTTGCTCCGGATTAATTAATTCGGATTATAAAACCCCGAGCTTGTGCCGAAAGTACTGTAAGGCAGAGAAGGGGAACAAACCGAGCGCCTCTCTCCTCCCTCCTTGCACGTGTTTGTTAAGAGTTGCTTTTTAAAAATAAAATGAAACGAGGGTCGCTGTGTTTTCTCCGTGGCTATAATGGACTGGAATACAGAACATTTATTTAATATTATTATAGTAGGTGTGTGTTTATCCGCACATTGCATAATTAAGGGGGGGATGGTCTTATATTGCACCCGTGCATGTGACTGATTGCACGGCTGCATGAAATGAGTTAACTGTCAGAGGCTGGGGAACAGCGGCCTCGCATCTCTCCAGCTGATGCCGTTTTCGAGGAAGAAATGCTCTCCCAGATGAGCTCTGACACATGGGATCCGGAGACAGAGTTTCCACAGAGACAGGAAACCTCTCTTGGCGACCACGGGGGTGAAATGTGCAGAGATCAATAGCGCTGGAGAGCTCTGCCTCAGGCAGACCCGACGAGCCAAACCCGGAATCATCCTCAACCCCCCCCCCCCAGCTCCCAGACGCTTTCCCCCTTCTTTGTTCCAGGCGATCTAGGGGGAGGAGTGGGCGGGAAGGGGAACGCAAGCAACCAGGGGGCCTTGAAAAAAATAATAAATCTTTATCTGCCCCATTGCTGGCCTTCTGGCACTTCTTCAGCAAGGAAAGGGCTCTCCTTTCGTGGAAGGAAGCGCAAAGTGTCATTGCAAGCAGGAAAGACAGGGCTGGGGGTGTTTGGTTTCGTTGCAATTCCTTAATTAATAGCAACGAATTTCCTTCCTGGTGCGCACTTGGCGAGGAAATGGATCCTGTTTCTCGCCCTCGCCCACCGCCTCCTTTTAAATTTAAGACACGCTTTCTTTCGGGAAGCCGTCCTCCCCGGTGCTAGGAAGTGAAACAAATAGCATTTTATTTTATTTATATTTTTTTGGTGGTGCAATCGATTGGACGGCCGGGCGATTGCACGAGGCTTGATCGCTCCAGCTCCCGGGCTGGCTCTCCATCCATCATGCATTGAGGACAGCGAGGGAGGGAGGAGGGGAAGCAGTGTGGGAAGCAGGGGATGAAAGAGCTGCCCGGACAAAGCTGGGGATCTGACTGATGGAGGAGGAGGAGGAATTGGGGCGGGGGGGGGACGTTGGAGGAGGAGAGAAATCGAGGGATCTATTATTTACTAGCACAGAGCAGCTCCAGGGACTGCAGGCGGCGTGGCCACAGCTTGCCACTGCGGTTGTCAATCACGAATCTTGATCTGGGCTCCCCGCAACTTCACAACAAGAATAGCAATAATAATAATAATAAGAGAGCAGCAACTCTGCCTAACGCGAACAAGGAGCTTTTACGATCCCGATTGCTTGCTCGTTGGATGGTCTGCTTGCTTGCTTGCGCACGCCTGGGCGCACGACCCAGCTGTTTGTGTTTTTAAAGGAAACCTTAGTGCGCAGTGTGTTTTCCGTCCAGCGCTGCTAAATTCTACCTTGGCGGCGGGTTTAACGTAAAAATAGAGGAAGGGACGCTCCGGAGGCCTGTAAGGAAGAGAAGGGGGAGGGTTGCGCCTCGCAAGAGGACGAATCAAGTGCGTTGCGCGAGGCTGTCATGGTTTTTGGACAGCCCTTTCATGGGTGGAACATCTGGCAACCATGCTGCAGACCTGCCGCCGACAACAAGCGCTGGGAAGGAGCTTGAATACTTCCTGAGTAGCCCCGTCGCCCCCCAAAAGCCCTGATTAAAAACTAGTGCTAATTATGTGGCCTTCATTGCTCAAATGCTGCTGTCTGGAAGCATGAATCTGGGGGCATCCAGGCACATAACTGGGAGTGCATAGGACTGGAATTATGGGACTTCCTGCTAAGGCAGGCTGCAGACATTTGCACCTGGCAGTAAGCCCTACTGAACTTGGTGGGAGTTGTTTCTGGATAAACATGGAGAGGATTCAGCTGTATATACCTGTGTTTGGGGAATATCCTATGTCACACTCAAATTCCTCTGCAGCTATACAACGCATTCAAACCATTGAACTTTATGCCTGAATCCCAAACACATTTACTTGGAAGTTCCTCTCAGTCTTCCCCCTATATTGCAGAACAGTCATGCAAACTGAGATTTAACACAAAGCAAAATGATTAATAAATACAATTTTATAAAAGGGATTAGAAAGAGATTGGTTGCTTCATAGAGATGGTGGTGTGAATTGGGGGAGAGCTAGAAAATTGATCTATTTTTATTTTCCAAATAAATTAGGCTTGTTTAATTGGTTAGTTAATACTAGTTTTCAGACACTGTTGCGATTGTCAGGCAAATTAGTTGCCTTCAGAGTCTGGAATTTCTAAGGCTTGGAATGGCCACTGGGATTTCTGTGGTGTCTCCGGAGGTTGCACAACCAATGCAGAGTCTGAACATGAAGATTAATTTTCAGTTGATAATCCCAGATGTTTAATTAGTTCAGCAATGCCCTGTTCCGCTGTCAAAATCAATCAGAAAAGGTGTCTTGAAAAATAAACAGTTAATTTTGCTTAAGAACACAAAACTGAAATGTTTGGCTAGGCTGTGACAGTGTACTAAATTACCCTGATCTGTTGCCAAAATATTGCCTTAATACTAGATTTAGTAGCATACCCTAACATTACAGCTTGCTTTTATTCGGTGGTGGATATTTAGTGAAACTTACGAATTCATTAACGGAATGAATTTTTAATGAGATCTACCTAGACAGGAATCAAATAACTTTCAAGCTTTTAACCAGAATATCAGTTTAATCAGTCTCCATAAAGGAGTCTTCTGCAGGATTTTGAAGGAAGAATACAGCGTGTCTATTAAGCATGCTATAGCTTTTAAAGGTAATAAGTAAGAATTGCCATCCTCTATAAGATAGACAACCTTTCTTACTTTCCTGTCAAATCTTATAATATGAAATATTTCCAGTTATAATAGAACTCCCCAATGCCAAAATAACTTTGAACTTAACAAGATCAAGGCTTTCAGTATTGCCCTGCACTTATGAATCACATCAAGAGGGGAAATTGCACAATTATTACAGAGCGGGGCTGCCCTGTTGGTCCCATCCCTGTTCATCAAGCACATTGGAAGCCATTTGAACTGACAAAGGTAAAGGTAAAGGTAAAGGTACCCCTGCCCGTACGGGCCAGTCTTGACAGACTCTGGGGTTGTGCGCCCATCTCACTTAAGAGGCCAGGGGCCAGCGCTGTCCAGAGACACTTCCGGGTCACGTGGCCAGCGTGACATCGCTGCTCTGGCCAGAGCCAGAGCCGCACACGGAAACGCCGTTTACCTTCCCGCTGGTAAGCGGTCCCTATTTATCTACTTGCACCCGGAGGTGCTTTCGAACTGCTAGGTTGGCAGGCGCTGGGACCGAGCAGCGGGAGCGCACCCCGCCGCAGGGATTCGAACTGCCGACCTTTCGATCGGCAAGCCCTAGGCGCTGAGGCTTTAACCCACAGCGCCACCTGCGTCCCTTTGAACTGACAAAGCCTCTGCCTAATTGTGTGGGTGCCCCATCTGTGTGCAAGCCCATGTGTGATTGTACATGGGCTTTGTCACTTGATGCATCCACACCAATGCCTGATTCCAGGGGTGTGGCCTCCACAACAACCCCATTTTGTGGCAAGGCACACAACATTGAGTGCAGGATGGGCGCTAGTGTTGTGAAAGACCCAGGTTTAAGATACTTCTTGATATTGATCTCAACAATCTCCCCTTCAAGTGTCTTAGGCCTGAACTAGACAAAATGGCTGTGTACACACTATACCTTAAAGCAGCATTTTTGAACCTACTTGTGAGTAGGTCACAAAGTCTGTGCCAGTGGGTTGCAGGCTCTCTAAGTAGACCCAGAAAAATTATTGCTTGTAATCCTTAACTGATGTGATGAATGCCTCTTACAGCTTCTTGCTTTCTTGGCATGCTATACTGTAATGCTTTGTTGACACTTGTAAATGAATCTTAGAAAGGCTCATGCATTTTATTTTAACACTTGGGAACTGCTGTCTTGCAACTGGCAGCAGAGGAGCCCTAAGGTCCAAAATTCAGTTGACAATAAATCAACGGGTCACCATACCAAGTAAATTTGGACTTGTGGGATGCCATACCGAAAAGGTCAGGAACCATTGCCTTAATGTACATTTGAAGCACATTATTTCCCTCATAGACTTATGGGCACTATGGTTTACCCCCCACATAGTTACGATTTCCAGCAACTACAGTGCCCAGCAGGGCCAGTCCACCCAGAGGCGAGGCAATTGCCTCAGACATTGCCTACATCCATGTGTCTATTTTAGGTGAGTCCACCAATCCTGGGAAGGCGCAATGGAACATTCTAACTCCACAATGAGTCCTACAGTTAGCCAAGGCTGGATCATACATGAGACAAGTTGAGGCAACCGTCTCAGGTGACAAGATTTATAGGGCCAGTGGATCCTAATACAGATCTTTATTCTCACCTTGTTCCTGATGTAGATTTTCACTCACCCCTTCTTTCCTGGCGGGGAGGGGACCGCCATTTTGTGATTTGCCTCAAGTACCAAAATGTCTTGGGCTGGCCCTGTCCATAGCACTAAACTAACAATGGTTTGTAAGCCGCTTTGTGGCTCGTACGAGTGAAAAGTGACGTAGAAATATAATGAACGAACGAATGAACCATTACCTGCATAAAGTTCGTTATGGAATGCCAGTTCATTTCTAGCTGTAAGCATTCAACACAGTGTTTCTGTTCATGTTAAGTAATATAGGCATACCTTAATGGAATGGTCAGTCAGTGAGAAAAATGCAAGAGTCTGTTATTGCACTCATTAATGTTATTTTAATGCCTTGGTGTTTTAGTGCCGTGGTTAATGAGCTCTGAATTGTGCAGATACAGCTTCAGCAGCTACAAGCCAAAGTTACCATTGCCAGTCAGATCGCGAAATGACTTTTCATATTTAGCGCTTCTTTTTAAACAGAAACATTACGCAAGAAGCCTCATTGTAATGACAAGAGGTAGTGAACACAGTTCAGTGAGCTATGTCAAAATGCAGGTTCCTACGCATTCTGCCAAAAGAAAAAAAGTGTCTATTACAGTGATATAATGAGGTGCTTCAGGAATCCATCTGTCTCTCTCGTTCCAATATACCGTATTTTGGTTAGAGGTGTCCCTTATGGATACACTTTGGGTTACTATGGCTGAGCATGGAGGCTTATCACTTGGAAGACGACCCAAACCCCACAGTCTTGAGCAGGATGGGGGAAGCTTTTTCAGCCTGGGGGGGGGGTCACACCTTCTTATGGCAGTGCTGGATGGGGACAGAGGCAAAGGTGGGTGAAGCAACAGGTGTGGTTCTTACCTTTCTGGACTGGGAAGGTGTGTGGCCTGGGAAGAGCTCTGAGGAGCACATCCAGTCTTCAGAGCTGAGGTTTCCAGCTCCCTGATCCCAGAGTTAGATAGCAGTGCTGTTGAGGTTATAATTTAATAGAAGATAGGGTGCAGTAGAAGGAGAGAAACAAGAAAAACGGGGTAGGGAGACAACAAAAATAAGAGAAAAGATGAAATTGTGTTTTGGTTGTTTATGTTAAAAATGTTGAAACTTAAAAAATAGAAGTAGTAGTAGTAGTAGTAGTAGTAGAAGAAGAAGAAGAAGAAGAAGAAGAAGAATTTGCTGAGAGTCTTCATGGACCATTTAACAATCCTCCCCCCACCTCTTGTATTTTATTGCCTTACAATTTGAATGCCATGCAGTCGTACCTTGGAAGTCAAATAGAATCTGTTCCAGAAGTCCGTTCGACTTCCAAAACGTTCGGAAACCAAAGCGTGGCTTCTGATTGGCTGCAGGAAGCTCCTGCAGCCAATTGGAAGCCGTGGAAGCCCCGTCAGACGTTTCTGCTTCCAAAGAACGTTTGCTAACTGGAACACTCACTTCCAGGTTTACGGTGTTTGGGAGCCTAAATGTCCGAGTACCAAGGCGTTTGGGATCCAAGGTACGACTGTATTATACAAAATAAAAGATGCAGTAAAAATACAGTTAAAAATCATTGTGAATATTTAACGACTTGGATGTGGTCACGTCCTGTCTTCAGGCACAAATCCACAGACACACCATGGACCCCTGAACGAAGCTCACAGGCCAAAGTTTGGGAACTCCTGATTTAGAGAGTTATCTCTTAAGCCTCTGCAATGGGGATGCATTCATGAATTTCCCCCTCCGCCGAAGTACGTATTTAAGATATCACAGGAGATGGAGGTCTTTGTGCGCATCAGCAACCGGCCTTGCATTTCTTCCCATTTCTTTATCTCTACGTCAAGAAGAGCTTCACTAGCTCAGGCTAAACAAAGGAGATAATCTTTGAAATAGGGATTGACACTTGTACTTTTAAGGCTATTTGTGATGCAGTGTCAGGGCAACTCTCTGCACCACAGATAACGTGAGCTTTTGCTTACGCCATAATAAATAGATGGGGAGCTTGGCCGCTTATCAAGCCAGCATAGGAGGCTGAATCACATCACTGGTCCATCTAGGCCAGTCATCACTGCACTGACTGGCAGTGGCTCTCCAGGGTTTCAGACAAGGACATCGCCCAGCCCTATCTTCAGACACCAAGGATTGCACCAGGAACCCTTCTGCAAGCAAGACTGATGCTATGCCCCTGAGCTACGGTTACTTTTAGCTCTGCTAATAATTACTGCCTGCCTCAGATTTTGCATGTGGTTCTGCTGCGGAAAGACACAGGAGTGCAAGGCCAGTAAAAGCACTTTGCATGTGTGTAAGAGAGAGAGCGCAGGGACGCAGGTGGCGCTGTGGGTTAAAGCCTCAGCGCCTAGGGCTTGCCGATCGAAAGGTCGGCAGTTCGAATCCCTGCGGCGGGGTGCGCTCCCGCTGCTCGGTCCCAGCGCCTGCCAACCTAGCAGTTCGAAAGCACCTCCGGGTGCAAGTAGATAAATAGGGACCGCTTACCAGCGGGAAGGTAAACGGCGTTTCCATGTGCGGCTCTGGCTCTGGCCAGAGCAGCGATGTCACGCTGGCCACGTGACCCGGAAGTGTCTCCGGACAGCGCTGGCCCCTGGCCTCTTAAGTGAGATGGGCGCACAACCCCAGAGTCTGTCAAGACTGGCCCGTACGGGCAGGGGTACCTTTACCTTTACCTTTAAGAGAGAGAGCAAGGGAGAACTGAGGTCAATCAGGGTTTGTATGCAAAAGGTCCACAGTTCAGCTGAATCCTTGGCATCCCAGTGGAACAAAGGATCTTGGGGAACAGAGCTGAGAAAGGCCTCTCTGCCTGAGATCTTGGACAGCAGCAGCTGCTGCTAACCAAAGGAAACAGTACTAGGCTAAATTAAGCAATGGTCTGACTTGGTGAAACACAGAAACACTTTCACCCCTCTTACCTTTTAGCTGGAAAAAGAAATATATTTAATACCAGAAACCATCTGTGAATGAATTTTTTTTTATGGTTAAACATTACTGCAACTTAATTATTAATACAGAGGATGTAAAAGCACACGATTTTGAGCACTGAACAGATGAGATTTTCCAAGACTCAGATTCACCTGTACATGGCTTCCTGGTCGGTTTGCAGACTACAGAGCCAACTTTTAAGAGATGGCAACGGCTTAACACAATGCAGGCGGGCTGGCCTGATCTAAAGTAGGCATCTGAACTGGTGCAAAGCAGGATGGTCAGGTTCATGAGGTGGGGGTCGGCTCCACTGGGGTATCTTATTTTGGTCACAGAGGTCAACAGCAGATCTATCGACTTCAGCAATGCAAGGTCATGGCCTCAAGGCCAGAAGTTAATGATGTACAGGTCACTGAGCATCTGCTCAGGAGCAATTCTACCAATCAGGATTGTGCTCAAGGCAGAGACCCAGAGGTGAAAGGCTTCTTATCTCATTATCAACTTCCTAAGCACCCCCCTCCCCCCTCCCCAGGCCATTCTTTTGAACTATTTTATGCATTCCTCCTTGCTGCCACAATTTCTCTCTGCGTAGCTACATTTTCCTTCTTGCAATTAACATGTGAACAAACCCTTGCTTTGTTTGCAGGCATGTTCTTCCAGCTTCTAGTATTCCCCCTCCACCCACCCACCAAATCATAAACTGAATGAGTGACCCATTTCTCCTTGTTTTCTTGGTATCTGAGATGCCTGCTCCATTTTATACAGTGGGACGCGGGTGGCGCTGTGGGTAAAAGCCTCAGCGCCTAGGGCTTGCCGATCGAAAGGTTGGCGGTTCGAATCCCCGCAGCGGGGTGCGCTCCCGCTGCTCGGTCCCAGCGCCTGCCAACCTAGCAGTTCGAAAGCACCCCTGGGTGCAAGTAGATAAATAGGGACCGCTTACTAGCGGGAAGGTAAACGGCGTTTCCGTGTGCTGCGCTGGTTTGCCAGATGCAGCTTTGTCACACTGGCCACGTGACCCGGAAGTGTCTCCGGACAGCGCTGGCCCCCGGCCTCTTGAGTGAGATGGGCGCACAACCCCAGAGTCTGTCAAGACTGGCCCGTACGGGCAGGGGTACCTTTACCTTACCTTTACCTCGGGTTAAGAACTTAATTTGTTCCGGAGGTCCGTACTTAACCTGAAACTGTTCTTAACCTGAAGCACCACTTTAGCTAATGGGGCCTCCTGCTGCTGCTGTGTCACTAAAGCACACTTTCTGTTCTCATCCTGAAGCAAAGTTCTTAACCCGAGGTACTATTTCTGGGTTAGCGGAGTCTGTAACCTGAAGCATATGTAACCTGAAGCATCTGTAACCTGAAGCGTCTGTAACATGAAGCGTATGTAACCTGAGGTACCACTGTAGTGGCTGGAATAACTCCAGTGCTTTTTTTTTTTTTTTAAGAAGAAAAGGTTTCAGTACTTGCTATGCATTTCAGGGGTGCCAACCAGAATAAAAAATAGGGGCGCCAGGTGAATCCCACTCCACTTAATCAATCACAAGACATGGCACCCACACACCATTTGAATGGCAATGCCCATCAACTTGGGGGCCTGGGCACTCAAATATTTTATGGGGGGGGGGCAAAGGGACCTTGGCTTCTAGGAACTGGCTCTTAGGATGAAGTTGTTACAGTGAGTGCTGCACTTCTAACATCTGGGGGTGGGTGGGAAGGTGTCAGTGCTCCTTGGGAATGTGGTTGACTCTCCTTCCTTGGAGGTTTTTAAGCAGAGGTTGAATTGATCTAGTTGATCTAGTTGAGATTCCTGCATTGCAGGAGCTTGGACCAGATGACTCTCAGAGTTCCTCTCAGCTCTACAATTCTGTGATTCTATGAAGCCCAGCTTTCGTTAAGTAAAAGGCAGCCTACACATTATATAACACTACTTAGCTTTTATATAGCACTCGCTGTGGGTTAAAGCACAGAGCCTAGGGCTTGCCGATCAGAAGGTTGGCTGTTCGAATCCCCGTGATGGGGTGAGCTCCCATTACTCTGTCCCAGCTCCTCCTAACCTAGCAGTTTGAAAGCACATCAAAGTACAAGTAGATAAATAGGTACTGCTCCGGCGGGAAGGCAAACGGCGTTTCCTTGCACTGCTCTGGTTCGCCAGAAGTGGCTTAGTCATGCTGCCCACATGACCTGGAAGCTGTACGCCGGCTCCCTCGGCCAGTAAAGCGAGATGAGCGCCACAACCCCAGAGTCGTCCACGACTGGACCTAATGGTCAGGGGTCCCTTTATCTTTACCTGAGCACACAAAACCCTCTACCTAGTGTTACAAAAGTTGGCTGCCGTCCCTAGTCTCTGCCGAGTGTCAGGAAGATTCCAGGGGGTTCCAGGCACTCACCCAGGGTCTATGTTCCTTTGGAGAATTGAGATACGATAATCTTTATTGTCTTTGTCCCATACAGAACAGCGAAATTGGAAAAATCTACATCAGACATTCAAAACCCAACAAGCCTGCTATCCCAGCTATCCCAGCCTGGTTAGCCCCCTAAAAACTCTGATACCCCATAATTACCGGTAAATACAATGTACTCCCATAGAGACTAACTTACACTGCGTTTAAAACCAAAATCACATTTGGATAGAAACTGTTTCTCAGGCGGCTAGTCCTAGTCTTTATAACCCTGTACCTTCTTCCAGAAGGCAGAAGCTGAAAGAGATGCGGCGGAGACTGTCATAGCTTTAAGAAATTTGATTTATCCACATATTTTCACCCTCAGTCTGCATGGAAGGAGTCTAGCTCTCACAGCATGGTCATCTCAAACAGGGCTTGTTCCCGACAGCAGTGCAGCCGTGGAGTCAAAGACTTCAGCCAGCCTGCCCAAGATGGACACCTCCCTTTTCTTCTTCCGGGCACACCTTGCACAATACTCTCTTTTCCTGTCACTTCACACCCAGTTACCCTGGCAACCTTCTGTCTGCCCAGGCCCAAGAATTCCTCTCAGATGTGCCATCAACACATTTGGTCATGTAAATGGCACTATCCTAGGACTTAGGTGAAATCCTTGTTTGGAAAGAAAGCTTAGCTTGTATTTTTCCACAGGCCTGAAATCTTCCCTTCAGCACTACAAATAATCAAAACTATACCATTTATTAATTTCTAGGGTTTAGTGGGGTCCCACCCCTAAAATCTATAACTGTATGTTATATCAAATATCTTTACAGACACTATGTAAACGATGTCAGCATTGTGTCTTCCACATTGCTGAGGGCGGGATGAGAGAATAGCAGCTTATCTAAAGCTACTAAACACATGGTTAAGAGAAGATTTGAACCCATGACTTCCTGGTTTTGCCATTTTATTACAGCAGCTCTACAGTGATCCTCACCTTAAAATAGCTTTGGCAAGCCTTCTTTTTCCACAGCTGCCCTCCCAATGCCCTGATAAAGTTCTCTATTTTCATAATTCGTAACTGCTAGTTAATTTTGTTATGTGATCAGCGATGCCTCTTAATGGTGTTTTCAAGAGCAATTAATAGTATTCACTCAAGATGGAGGATAAATTCTATTCAGTTATCATTTAAAGCTGACTCTTATCGACTTTGCACTTTCTGAAACCATGTGGGAACTAAAACACAGCTATCTTTTAAAATTTGTGCTTTGCCAATTTTTGCAAGGCAGTTCTCCAACCAAACATTTTTTTTACAAAAATGTGTGTGTTAGGGGAAAGTGTGCATAAGAATGTATTAGTGAACACAATGTAACAAATTGAATCATACTGAGAGAAAATGCTTGCAAAAATGTGTGTATTAGTCAAAACTGCATAAGAAAAATGTGTATTGGAAGAAATTTAATGCTGAAGAGATTTTTTTCCCAGATTTTTAAAAAAGAGCAAATTGCTGCAGCAACGTAGAGAAGCAAATTTAAGATGGGAAAAAGAAGAAACTGAGCGAACCAAAACAGACAGACCCTTCCATCCCTTCTCCAGAACAAATAACCCCATTTCTTTTCCGCCTTTTGTTTCTAGTTTCTGTGATTTAAATATCAGCACAGTGACCTCAACCTTTTCCCTCTTGTTCTTGAATCCTCCTCTTCTCTCGCGCCTTGTAATCCTCTCCCCGTGGCATTCACCAGCTGCTCTTGTAATATTTAAAACTCTTTTGTGTTTTGTGTACTTTCCGTTGTCTTTAACAATAGGGTCTCATTTATCCCCAAGGTGGGGTGTGTGGGTGTGGGTGTGCTCCTGAAATTCCTCATCAAATTTGATTACTTGCTGGATCGCCCATTAGCAATTCACTTTATATGTGCCTATGTATTTCATCAACGAGGCAAAGGTGCTGCCTCTCCACATCTGGATCAGGTGCTGCGATACCTGCAGGCCGTTTCACACATTACACAGCAATAGGCGTGCCAACTCTAGGGGGCCAAAGGTACCTTGGCCCCCTCAGTATTTGTTTTAAGCAGGCGGGGCCGCCCCCTCAATCTTGAGGTGGCCCTGCGTGCATTACACGTGCATGACACATGTGCACGATGCTCAATGCATGTCGCAAGTCCAGTAGCCAGCTCCTTCAGAGCGCTCGGCCTCCTCCGTCGCGTGTGCGTTGTCACATGCACACAGTGCATGACATGCACCAGGGTCCCCCATCTTGGGGGTCACCTGACACTTCTGCACAGCAACAAACCAGAGTGTCAGGCTTCCGGGAATTTGATCCCCCTCCTTCACGGCAGGCTGCCAGTAATGGAAAGACAAGAAGCTCTTACCAAGGTTATTTTATTCAATATTCAGAGAGAGACGTAGAAATGCCGTCTCTCGGATAATGGCGTTGCTCCGAGTAAAGTCCCACCCCCTCTGTATCTCCTATTATACGTCATCCCTATGTTGGCTGATCTGTGCTTTCTGCCTCTGAGCTTTCTATCTCCTACTTTCAATGCCCGCCGAGTTTGGGGTGGGGGGAGTGTCTGGAATGCTCTCTAAAGACACTGCGTCTGTCAGCTGTCTCTCCCCTGGCGCTTCTTCTTCTTCCTGCTGCTCTTCCAATATTTCCCAGCTTCTCCCCTCTGCAGCCTCTGAACTGTGACCTGGTCTGCAAACCACTGTCTCCTTCTTCTCTGAGAAGTGGGGGGGCGGTGCGGTCCCCACCATTCCTCCTCAGTCCCTGACACAGAGCTACGGTCATACCTCGGGTTGAAATAGCTTCAGAATGAATATTTTCAGGTTGCGCTCTGCAGCGACCCAGAAGTAATGGAGTGTGTTACTTCTGGGTTTCGCTGCTCGCGCATGCACAGACGCTCAAAATGACATCATGCGCATGTGCGGAAGTGGCGAAACACGACCCTCAGTCGCACAGTCGCATCTTACGTTTACTTCAGGATGCGAATGGGGCTCCGGAACGGATCCCGTTCATATCCAGAGGTACCACTGTATTTAGGAACCTAAGAAACTGCCTTATACAGGATCTGAGCGTTGGTCTGACACTAGTTCAGTCTTGTCTACACTGACTGGCATTGGTTTTTCTGGTTTTCAGGCAGGAATCGTTCCCAGCTGTACCCGGAGACAACTTTGGACCTTTGCATGATAAGCTATCTCACCTTTCACCCTTGGAGCTATGGATGGCATACATTGAAATGGGGAAACTGTGGCCCTCCAGGTGTGGTTGGCCATCATGACCAGTGGCCAGGGATGATGGGATTTGTAGTCCAAAAGCATCTTGGAAGGCCACAAGTTTCCCCTTCCTTGGTGTACAGGATTCTTCCCCCACCATTTAATCCGCACAACAATCCTGGGGGTAATATAGACTGAGAGATATCAGTGACTGGCCCAAGGTCACCCAGTGAGCTTCATGGCCAAGTGGATCTAGATTTGAATCTAGACCTCAGTGCTAAAATTTAGGCTGGAAGCTCCTTGGACCTGGATCTGTTCCCTTTTGCTTAAGGTGCTCTAGAAAGCATCATCTCCATCAGGAGCTGAGAGTTGTAGTCCAAAACAACCAGATGACACCAGGCTGGGGAAAGCTGATGTACCATGAAAGCTTAGCGAAATTATTAATGGGTAGTAAAACCAAGTCTATTTATCAAAGCCACAATAATTACTATTTATGTAGCACTGTCCAGACAAGCTCACATTTATGGATATGTGTAAAAGTCTATTCTAAAGAGTTTTTATAGGTTATATTGGTTTTTTTGGGACGCAGGTGGCGCTGTGGATTAAACCACAGAGCCTAGGACTTGCCGATCAGAAGGTCGGCGGTTCGAATCCCCACAACGGGGTGAGCTCCCGTTGCTCGGTCCCTGCTCCTGCCAACCTAGCAGTTCAAAAGCACATCAAAGTGCAAGTAGATAAATAGGTACCGCTCCGGTGGGAAGGTAAACGGCATTTCTGTGCGCTGCTCTGGTTCGCCAGAAGCATCTTAGTCATGCTGGACACATGACCCGGAAGCTATATGCCAGCTCCCTCGGCCAATAAAGCGACATGAGCACTGCAACCCCAGAGTCGGTCACGACTGGACCTAATGGTCAGGGGTCCCATTACCTTTACCTAGCGGACCCTTCAAGTGTCCCTGAGATTAGTGACTCCTGGGGAATTCCACCAGCCATGGACCAGTGGCTCGCTGATCAAAGGTAGCCTCACTTTTACCTGCCTTTGGGCAACTTGATACAGGGTTGGAATGTAAGTTATGGGCTGTTGCAGTGGCGAGAGACAATGCTTCTGATCTAAAATAGCATCAGGTGTCTCGCGACAATGGCAGTGATCAAAACATCCCCCATGATGTGAAAAAGAACTCACATACAATGAGAAAAAGGTGATTGTGATAACCCCAACATTTCCCTTGTTGTTAAGGTACCAAAATTAACAATTCAAATGGAGATGAGGCAGGCAGATAGAAAGGTGCAGAGAAAGTGAAAGAGAAAAAGAAATGGGTTTCATCAGTTTATAAATGATGCAGTATTGTTGTGCATGAGTGACAGTCCCACCAAGTGGGTTACCCAATGGGAAAGAGCAGGTGAGGGGAGGGGGGGGGAATCATTCTATAGCAGGATACACTGAATGATTTGTCAAACAGGTAGGAAGGGAACCAATGGAGAGGGATGTGAAAGAAAGGGGGGAAAGCCATCATACTGGAAAAAAGAGATAACTAACACACACACACACACACACACACACACACAATGTGAAATTAGATGCAAGCAAGCACTTAACAAGGCTAGAAAGGCCTGCCTTGGTAAAATGGCCAGAAATAAACCAAATCACATTCAGGATGTTGTTGTTGTTTAGTTGTTTAGTTGTTTCTGACTCTTCGTGACCCCATGGACCAGAGCACGCCAGGCACTCCTGTCTTCCACTGCCTCCCGCAGTTTGGTCAAACTCATGCTGGTAGCTTCGAGAATAGTATCCAAGCATCTCATCCTCTGTCGTCCCCTTCTCCTTGTGCCCTCCATCTTTCCCAACATCTGGTTTTTTCCAGGGAGTTTTCTCTTCTCATGAGGTGGCCAAAGTATTGGAGTCTCAGCTTCAGGATCTGTCCTTCCAGTGAGCACTCAGGGCTGATTTCCTTAAGAATGGAGAGGTTTGATCTTCTTGCAGTCCATGGGACTCAAGAGTCTCCTCCAGCACCATAATTCAAAAGCATCAATTCTTTGGCAATCAGCCTTCTTTATGGTCCAGCTATAGATATGCTCACATACAGTATGTTTGCTAGGATGATATTGTCTTAATATTAGACAAACACTTGTTTTTCGATTTCAGAAAACATGGGTTGAAATGTGTGTGTGTGTGGGGGGGGACTGAATAATGAGTGTTGGAGGGCTATACCAGGTTTCATAAACCTCAGTTCTCAGAGAGAAGTTAGCGATTTCCACAGAGCAACTTCTCCCCGCCCCCTCCGGGCACCACTTAAGGTGGTGTGAATATTCACTTTTGCAAGTGATTTTCCAGTGGATGCTGTTTCTTCTTCCTCTGAGCCAGTGTGTCCCCTCAAAATTCCTCCTACCTGAATAAGTAACATAGGTGATCCCACCCTGTTTTGGATCAGAAAGGTTGGGCTGTAAATGTGCTCTTGGAGGGGGGGGTTGCAAAAATTAATGCATGAATGAGGAGCAGCAATCTCCCAATAAACACCAGTCTGAAAGGACCCATAGTGAAAAAAGAATGATGCCAGAACACCGTAACTGATAGGTTGTCATCACTGGACACCAGTAAATAAAAGTATGTCAGTCAACACCACCAAACCAATTTGACTTTGTAGAAAAATTGGGGGGTGGCTTTTGATGCCCAACTCCCCAAGGGACTCTGAGTCCCATAAGTCCATGATTGGTCAGAGAATTATGGATAGAGGCCGGATCCAGAGAAAGCGAGGCAGATCTTTATTTTTCTGTTGCAACAGAGTTCTGTCCCCCCCCCCCTTTGAAAGGAGGTAAGAGAAACCCAGAACAAAGGTGTGCAAGACCCTTTAAATACTTTAGACATTGCCCTAAAGGTAAAGGTACCCCTGCCCGTACGGGCCAGTCTTGACAGACTCTGGGGTTGTGCGCCCATCTCACTTAAGAGGCCAGGGGCCAGCGCTGTCCGGAGACACTTCCGGGTCACGTGGCCAGCGTGACATCGCTGCTCTGGCGAGCCAGAGCCGCACACGGAAACACCGTTTACCTTCCCGCTGGTAAGCGGTCCCTATTTATCTACTTGCACCCGGAAGTGCTTTCGAACTACTAGGTTGGTAGGCGCTGGGACCGAGCAGCGGGAGCGCACCCCGCCGCAGGGATTCAAACCGCCAACCTTTCGATCGGCAAGTCCTAGGCGCTGAGGCTTTAACCCACAGCGCCACCTGCGTCCCATTGACATTGCCCTACCCCTAGCCAAAAGGTAAAGGGACCCCTGACCATTAGGTCCAGTCATGACCGACTCTGGGGTTGCGGCGCTCATCTCGCTTTATTGGCTGAGGGGACCGGCGTACAGCTTCCGGGTCATATGGCCAGCATGACTAAGCCGCTTCTGGCGAACCAGAGCAGCGCACGGAAAGGCCGTTTACCTTCCCGCCAGAGCGGTACCTATTTATCTACTTGCACTTTGACGTGCTTTCGAACTGCTAGGTTGGCAGGAGCAGGGACTGAGCAAAGGGAGCTCACTCCGTCGCGGGGATTTGAACCGCCGACCTTCTGATCGGCAAGTCCTAGGCTCTGTGGTTTAACCCACAGCGCTACCCACGTCCCATCTCCCCTAGCCAAAGACCACCCTAAAAACATCATACATAAGGAGGTGGTCTACAACAAAAAAAGGGTAAAGGATTGGTTTTCTGTGGAGTGTGTGTCTGCTATGTGTGTGCAAGTTTGTGATGGTACTAGAGGTAACATTGCAATGTCATTATTATTAATGTGTCGAAAAGCTAATCAGTATTTATGATGTACACCACATTTTATTAGTGCTTGTCCTTTCTCATTACTACAAATGATGACCCAAATATTGAAACAGTGTATTGCCAGACATAAAACCAATTTATTTTAAGAGCAGCATGTGCTTACCCCATAAAGCAATAAGATTTCTCAGCATTCAGGAACACTATATCGTACAGAGTTGAACTTCTCTCTTATCTCAACATTATTATCACTACATAAAATTATATTGAAGAGCGACTGGGGATTTACTACAGGGTGAGGCATACACCTCTTTCCTAAAATTTATGCCACTGTTTGGAAAATATTTATGGATTTGTCCCAGGAAGAAAACAACACCATGCTATGTTTGCCTGCCACTGGCTGCTCTACCAAAGTCTAGATTGGAAAGGTTTCTCCAGCTTAATGTCCATGGAGGTCTAGTACTGATGCAGAGATGGAACCCAAGAGGGCAGGCGATACAACAGGAGACTGACCAGGCAATGGGCCATCATTTATCTCAAGCTTGCCCAATCCAGGTGACTCATACTGTGAACGTATCACAGGAGCTGATGTTGAACACCTCTTTTCCTTTTATAACCAAGGAAGGTCCTAAATCTGTGCTCCCACAGTCCTGGGTTTCTCATTAGCCTTTGTTCCAGGTCCTGAGGCTTCTGTTAGGAATCTGTTGGAGGTCAAAATGATGTTGGAGGTCACAAAGATGATGTCCACTATTTCCAGTAACTCTTCTCATTGTGAGACTTTGGTGGATAAGATGAGAGTTTTTTTGGAAAATGAACACACACACACACACACACACGTATATTTGTATTAATGTAACACTTTTATATGTAACTGTGTATTCTTGTAATCAGGACGCGGGTGGAGCTGTGGTCTAAACCACAGAGCCTAGGACTTGCCGATCGGAAGGTCGGCGGTTCGAATCCCCACAACGGGGTGAGCTCCCATTGCTCAGTCCCTGCTCCTGCCAACCTAGCAGTTTGAAAGCACTTCAAAGTGCAAGTAGATAAATACCGGTAGGTACCGCTTCAGTGGGAAGGTAAACGGCGTTTCCATGCGCTGCTCTGGTTCACCAGAAGCAGCTTAGTCATACTGGCCACATGACCCAGAAAAACTGTCTGCGGACAAACGCCGGCTGCCTTGGCCAGTAAAGCGAGATGAGCACCGCAACCCCAGAATCGTTCGCGACTGGACTTAACTGTCAGGGGTCCTTTACCTTTTTATTTTTGTAATATCTTGTTGACATTGTCTGTTGTTGTTTTAGTTTTTTTGTGCACCATGCACCACACAGAGGTATTTATAAAATATTAAGTAGTATAGAAATTAAATAATCAATCAACCAACCACATTTGTCCTAACTCATCAGGTGAGGATTTACATAAAGACTTTATATCCTGCATTCTTAAGGGTTGCTTAAATAAATCTCTTGCTATCCATGGGATTTTGCTCAACAAAAGCCTCCATCAAACTTTATTTTATTTTGTTTATTTATAAGATGTATTGCCAGCATTCGAAACTCCCATTGTTCTAGGCGTGCTTTGCGACAGGGAATTTCATTAGCCCGAGCAGTATCTAAGCTCTGGGCGCAGTACTGCGCCTAAGATTTCAGATTAAAACTGCAGAGTGGAAGGAAAGGAGGACCTTTTTCTGCCTATTTCCAGCTACTCTCTGAAGACTGGAGAAGAGACCCTCTTAAGAATATTAGGGGGGTGGGCAGGGGAAGTATGGCTTTGTTTTTTGCAGTCTGCAGATGAGGACTAGACCATGTGAAAAACAAATATAAGATTTTAGCTGCTGTTCATTCATTTGCAGCTTTGTATTCTTGTTATAAAAAAAGGATGCCTAGACATTCCGTTGTTGCACCCATAACCTAGGTTTAAGGTGCCATTTAGATCTTGACTTTCATATCTCAGTTTCTAACACTGTGTATTACCTTCCATTCCCCGTGAGGTCCCACAATGGGTTAGAAAAAATGGAAAAGCAGATAAAAATTGCTACAATTTTAAAACACATAAAACCGTTTCCAAAATGGAATAGAGCAATTTGTACAGGGGTCTGACATGGAATTTAAGGTTAAAGGGGTAAAGGGAACTCCTGACCATTAGGTCCAGTTGTGGCCGACTCTGGGGTTGCGGCGCTCATCTCGCTTTATTGGCCGAGGGAGCCGGCGTACAGCTTCCGGGTCATGTGGCCAGCATGACTAAGCCACTTCGGGTGAACCAGAGCAGTGCACGGAAACGCCGTTTACCTTCCCGCTGGAGTGGTACCTATTTATCTACTTGCACTTGGACGTGCTTACGAACTGCTAGGTTGGCAGGAGCAGGGACCGAGCAACGGGAGCTCACCTTGTTGCGGGGATTCGAACCGCCGACTTTCTGATTGGCAAGTCCTAGGCTTTGTGGTTTAACCCACAGCGCCACCCGTGTTGTGGGTTAAAGTGGAATTTACAAAACATCAATAAATGAAGCTTACTCAACTTTCCCATATTTTATTAATAAAATGTATCAATCCTATTTCCACCTAGAAGGCACCCAAAGCAGTTCCTAGTTTTGCTACACGGAGCTCGGCTGCCTCAATCAAAATATTTTTGTAAATAGCAAAGGTATCATCCATTCAATGGTGGGGGCGAGGAGGAGAGACAAAAACAAAAAATCAAGGCACCCACTGAGGCATCATTCCAGTGGTGACACTTGTCTCCTTGCTTGACTGCTCATGAAATTTCATGGAAGAGTAGATGCTCCCCCCCCTTCCTGTGGCACATGGAGTCAGTTTGGTGAGAGCAGTCACAGAGAGTGAATTCTGTCATTCAGACAATGAGAGACTGGCAGCACGCTGGCGATGGAGGCAATGTTCTTTTGCTTTTCATGTGCTTTGACACCAGTTAAATGTCTGTGGATGATGTTTAAGGCAAAAACTGTACTCGCAGCTTGAGAATGTGCCCTGAAAGTAATGTCACCTGGTCTGTATCTATATGCATGACAACGTCGTTTCAGAGTTCAGTGGGGAGGTGAAAAGGGAGGTCAGGATTCATAAAATTGTAGATTTGGAAGGGATCCTGAGCATCATCTAGTCCTCCAACATTTCTCCAATGAAAATAGGGATGTCCTGAATAATAAATAATAATAATAATAATAATAATAATAATAATAATAATAATAATTTTATTATTTATACCTAGTCCATCTGGGTTGCCCCAGCCACTCTGGGTGGCTTCCAACATATATAAAAACATAATAAAACATTAAAAAACCCTTTCCCTATACAGGGCTGTCTTCTAAAGGTTGCATACTTATCTCCTCAGCTTGGGGCATATAACTCCATACCCTCCAACATTTCTCCAGTGAAAAGAGGGGTGTCCTAAGGAAAAGCTGGACATTCTGGGATCAAATCAGAAACTGGGAGGGTTGTCCCTGGAAAATAGGGACACTTTGAGGTTGTTATGTACTGAAGTTCTCACCCTGGGCCAGCAGGGGGATACTGCAGATAGTTTTCACTCAGGTCCACATATGCAAATAAGGGATCGAAAGTTCAGTGATTGGGTAGTTACAGAAAATGGTTACTGTTGCGTTGTAGTGGAGCTCTATATAAGCAGGCTGGCTGAACCCTTCAATTCAGTTCTGTTCTGGCCTGTGAATAAACAAGAGCTGTTTGAAGAATCACTGTGTCGTCTGATATGTTTACCCACAACTTAACAGAGGTTCTGGATTTTAGCTTCCATTTTGGGGTCTCCATGAGAAGTGTACCAAAATGCAGAGCAGGCTGCTTTTCACCTGGCATTAAATTGTGTCTTACCTTTTAGCACCCCTTCCCCCCACTTCAGTGTTCATTGGGCTCTACCCTTTCATGAGACCCTCTTGCTGGACCTCTCATCAGTTTTTGATACCACCAGCCATGGTATACTTCAGGTCCAAGTCCGTGGGTTGGGGCACTGTTTTGCAGTGGTCCCACTGCTATCTGCCAGAACTGATTTTAGAGAGTTGCCTTGCCCCCCCTGCCCCCAGGCAGCTATGCTTTGCAGTGCTGCAAGGCACAGTTTTGTCCCTGTTGCTACTTAACGTCTATATGAAGCTGTTGGCCATTAGGAAATTTGAAGGGCAGCAGCATCAGTACACCAGTAATGCCCAACTCCTTTTCTCAGTATCATCTGAATCGGGTGTCACTGTGCAAGTCCTGAGTCAGTGCTCAGATGCTGTGGTGGGCTGCACGACGGCCAATGAACTGTAGCTGAATCTTGATAAGGCAACGGGAGAGGGGTGGCACCTCTAATGTTTACAAAGCCCTACAGGGTTGGAATAAGCTCTTTTTCCTTGCTTTGACTTCCTGCCATTCTTGGAAGCTATCTGTAAGTTTACTGGCAATTCATGTTGCTTTTTACAAGTGATTTTGAAATGCAGTCTGAAATCACCATTTTAATAGACCACAAATTTAAATGTTGGTTTTATAATATACATACATAGTAGTTACAGACTCATGAAATTTCAGTGGCGAAGTGGAAGAAGGTCTCCAGCTATTCCCTTGTCCATTATCCTTCTCCTGCCCTTGCCTTCTCTCATTTTTACTGCTTTCCCTTTCCCCCTCCTCACTAACATCTTCCTCCATCATCAATATGAGCTATGTAACAGGTAGTAGATACGGTATGGTGCCCTCCAGTTATTATTGGAGTACAATTCCCATCATCCCTGACCATCGGCCATCCCGGCTGGGACTGATGGGAGATATGGTCCAACAGCATCTGGAGGTACCACACTGGCTACCCATGAGCTACAACAAATTATCTTTAAAATTAGAACAGGTATACCAAAAATAACAAGAGTTTACAATAGTGCAGATTACACTAGAAAGCATCCATAATCTGGTCTGCAGACCACAACATGGTTGTCAGAGTAATTCTGGAGGCATTCTGCAGCCACCACAGTGAAACTGGCCATGCTGAGAATGACCCTTCCTTCCCTCCCTCCCTACTCTGCTTGCTCTATATCCTCAAGTAAATACTCTTACATAATCTTGCCAATAATGAAGACAGAACAATCCATATATCCTCAGTAATGAAGCGGCAGAACCTGTATTGTGGAATGTTCTGAGCACCACCATCTCCATAGATACAATGAAGGCAACGGAATGGAGTATTATCATATTGTCCTTTGAAAACTGCTGGTGGCAGCTGCTGAATCCTAGCCAAAGTGAATGCTTTCACCAAGGGGAATTTAGAAAGAGCAGATATAATAGTGTTACGAAAGTCAGGCGTCACCTCCACTCTCTGCCAAGCTGCAGCAAGATTTCAGGGGGTCCCAGGCACTCACACAGGGTCTGTGTTCCTTTGGAGAATTGAGACACGGCGGAGACTGTCATAGCTTTAAGAAGTATGGTTCTGAAATATACTTGGAGTTGAGAGTGGCTTTCATGCTCTTTATTCAGCTCATAGTGGTGAGGAGGAATGGAAGTTCCCCCAGAATATCTGCCTTATATACATTATTTACGCAATGGGCCCCACGTGATTGGCTAATTCTGGGATGCTCCTGTAGGCCAATCAGGTTGTGGATTCCCTTCCACCTGGAGCTGGATTGGGTGGCTCCTGTGGACCAATCAGACTGCTGCATTCTGGATCCTATTGTTCTAGGACCAATCAGACTGCTGCATTCTGATTCCTATTGTTCTAAGACCAATCAGACTGCTGCCTTTTGGATCCTGTTCAACTGAGTACATAGCAGGTTCATTCACCTATTTACACCTTCAGTCTGCGCGGAGGGAGTCCCCTTTCCATACCCATACTTTCTCACTGCTTTTATTTCTTTTCTGGCAGTGCTCATAACTATTTCTAGCGTGCTCCTGAATGGTCCTCCCCCACCCCCAATTTCTATCATTCAGATTTTCGCAGAACCCCAAAACTGCATGAGCAAAGCATAGTTGAAAGTTTCTACACCAGATGTTATGGGCAAAAGTCTGAAAAGTGTGTGCTGAGAATTTACAATTGCTTTCATTTATTTTCTAGTGTGCTAGTAAGGGCAGGGGACACCCACCCACAGCCACTCTCAGACACCCCACAAACAGTTTGACCCCCCAGATTTGCACAAAACCAGAAACACGCACAAGCAAATTTACAATTGTCTGGCTGAGCTCTTGCCCACCTTGGCCAGGATTTTTAATTTTTTTATTTGAAACTAGGTGTGCCTGTAGCTATCTGCGCACATGCCCTGACTGTGCTGAATTTGCATAACAGACTTCACCAATCAGAAGGCAGGGGCATGCGCAATAGAGAACGCCAACTGGTATGAATGGAAAAAAACCAAAGTTGCTCCTCTCATATAAATTAAAAATGTGCGTGTGTGGACTGCTCTGGTCTAATTCGAATGGGGGCGGGGAGCAGATTAACAGCTAAATAATGCTCAAATGTGGACAAGCCCAAACTTGCTGTTATTATTAATAAACTGCCTACAACTTGCTACATGCTGCATAGGGATTAAAAAGCAAGGCAGTCTCTGCCCCCAGGCCCACAATCTAGTAGATAAAACACAAAAAATAAAATGGGATGGGTGGGGAGGGAGGGAGGGAGGGACAATGAAAAGAAGACAGCACTTTTTAAAAAAGAATTTAAGATTACACAGATCCAGGACTCATTCTTCGAAAATTAGCTACTAAAAACCCATAATCCTAATCCCTCCCCCCTCCCTAAATTCTTTCCCCCCTCCCTCTCACCCAGCTCCTGGGATGGGAGGCTATAAAATGCATCACCTCTCTCCTACAACCAGTCCCAAGTATTCCATTTCTTTGTCACACTTGGAGCACAACAGGGAGACAGAATGTTGGCACAGAACGGCAATATATAAGCAAGACAGACCGTAGAAACAAACAGCACAGTAACATCAGTGTCTGCAGAAAGTTATGAGCACGCAAAAGCCTAATGTTATAGATATGCCTGTCTAGTTCCCCATTATTATTTCGCACAGTAACTTTTATGTTTTTCTCATGCCTCGTAAGTTACAGCAACGTTACAGTAAAAGATGATGGCATCAGTAAAGAAAAAGGCTAAGGAAGCTTTTAAGAGTAGAGCTCAGCGCTGTGAAATTCACCCAGCCCCCACTGTTCCCCTTTTTCTCGGGCTTTGCACTTCTGCAGCCCCACGTAACACATATTCTTCTTTGCATGCTAGTCCTCATGATTGTTGAGCTCAAAGCGAACATGCAGAAGTGGGCCAGTTCAACCCAAGCTAGTAGGAGGATAAAGGTAAAGGTAAAGGGACCCCTGACCATTAGGTCCAGTCGTGACCGACTCTGGGGTTGCGGCGCTCATCTTGCTTTATTGGCCAAGGGAGCCGGCGTACAGCTTCCGGGTCATGTGGCCAGCAGGACTAAGCCGCTTCTGGCGAACCAGAGCAGCGGACGGAAACGCCGTTTACCTTCCCGCCAGAGCGGTACCTATTTATCTGCTTGCACTTTGTGTTTTCGAACTGCTAGGTTGGCAGGAGCAGGGACCAAGCAATGGGAGCTCACTCGGTGGCGGGGATTTGAACTGCTAGGTTGGCAGGAGCAGGGACCAAGCAATGGGAGCTCACTCCATGGCGGGGATTCGAACCGCCGACCTTCTGATCGGCAAGTTCTAGGCTCTGTGGTTTAACCCACAGTGCCACCCGCGTCCCTAGTAGGAGGATAGCATATGGCAAAGTTCCTTACTTGTTTTTTCTGTGACAAGACGATGCACTGAAATAGCACGTCTCATTTCCTTGAATGTGAGGCATGGTCTGCATACAAGTACAGAAGAAGAGTCCTATTGGATCTTGCCAAATGCCCAACTAATCCAGAATCCTGTGCTTGCAGGAGCCAAAAAAGCAACTTGCCATTTTTAAAATGTTCATCTTGATGTTTTCTGATACGTTATGGGGTTTTGTGTTATATGTAAGGCTGATGAGAATATTTCCTTCGCCAAATTCCTTCTTCATCTCAATGACAGTCCTGCTTCAAACTTCTCATTGCAACCCAAGACCAGGGGGGAGGGGAGCTGGTCACAGCAGAAGGGAGAGACTCCCTGGCTTCTTCGGCAGCCTGCCCAGTCTCTGCCCCCTCCTCTCCAGCCTCCACTTCTGCCTCTGATTCTGGACTGCTCTCTGCCACAGCCTCTTCCTGCTCACGAAACCCTGTTGCCTCTTCAGCTTCTGACACTACCTCCTCCCAGTCTATTCCCTCTTCTCCCTCTGACCACTCATTGTTGTCCTACCACCAATCCCCTGGCTCTGAGCTTTCTTTGCTTGGGGGTTCCCCAAGCTGGTGCCTTCCACTGCTCCTTGGCATCCAGACAGTCCCATTTTGGCACACTGCAGAATGTTAATTGTGTGAGTGGCAGCTGCTAAAGGTTTCATTCTGGGTGCGTGGCCTGAATTATGCGCTAAAGGCTGCTGGATCTTTCTCTCTCCCCTCCCATTTGGGCCTGAATAACAGCAGATTCTGATTTACTAATGAGAAATTGCAAGTTATTGAACAGCATTCATTGTATGACTTATTAATGAGATTCCCAAGTATTGTCAGCAGTGGGACTGCTGGAACGTCTGAGAAGCTAGAGCAGCCCAGATAACACAGGGAAGTTTCATTGATTATTTGAAATTAAAAGCAGGGCCTGGGTTTTAAAAGATGTCCGTTCCCTTTCGTCTGGCTTTTGGCACTCACTCTTTCTTTCTGTTCTCAAAAAGGCAAATCATTGCCACATTTCTTTCCCAGTGAAAAGTTTAGACCCAATCTTGCATGCATTAGCTCTTGTCCTTTAAAATATGCCAATAGTGTGATTAAA
The DNA here is from genome assembly GCF_951804945.1 of Podarcis cretensis. NCBI lineage: Eukaryota > Metazoa > Chordata > Lepidosauria > Squamata > Lacertidae > Podarcis > Podarcis cretensis. The sequence continues at coordinate 5,715,417 of NC_137187.1, forward strand.
AGATTGAACTCTTCTGTCATTTGTTAGCGGAGAAGAATCTAATATGTGCATTACCCGAGGAATTCAGAAGCCCACCAAGGGATGGGAGGGACCGGAGGGGCTGCTGACACACATTGTAGTAAGAAAATGACACGGGCAAATAAATACCTTTAAACATAGTAAGGCAACTGAGTGTGTACTCTTTTAGGTGAGGTCCATTTTCCTTTCAAGACTGCCTACCAGTTCAAGCAAAAGAGTGAAGAGCGTGCATTGTGTACTAATAGCACCTTGCCGGTTTGTGGTAAGACCCACTTAACTGGGATCACACAGACTTGGTTCATAGCTTAAATGAAAATTCACATGAGATTTAAAAAAATCCCAGGCACACACATAATTACAAAGGTTTTTCTTTAAAGAAAGATTGCCATAGCTGTGGCTGAGCCCTCCCGTTGATGGTTATGTGTGTGTGTGTGTGTTTGTGTGTGTGTGTGCGCTCACATGCACGCACGCACATTCTTTAGTTGGGTGTATTCCAATTTGGAAACTTGGTCCAAAATGCAGTGGCCAGATTACTGGATGGGGTTCCCTTCAGATCTCAAATAACCCAGTTGCTGGTTCATTTTCAGGCCCCGTTCAAGGTGCTCGTGTTAGAGGTTAAATCCCTAAATATATGAAAGATCATCTCATCCTTTGTTGACCCTGTCGAGTGCTGAGATTGGTAGTTCCTCTGCCCCCAGAAGCTCTGGGTGGGAGTGGCAGCCTGATAAATGAGATGGAGGCTGATTCTGCACCTCGAGTGAGCCATAGAGAAGGGAATCCTGCAGAGGGATCTGTTCTCATGAACTTGCTTGTTTCCATATGGCAGGACTGCTTTAACCCATTCTAATTGCTCATTATGCTTGTGAAAACGTTTGGTCCAGGGACCACAAAGTTTGCATAGGACTGGAGGCTTTTCAACCAGCTTTTGCTCCTGTGCAGGCATGTTTGTGTTATTTCTAAAACTATTTTTAGGTGCTTTTATGGTTTGTCTGTAAATCACCTTGAGCTACATGCAAAAGGTGATTCTTAAATAAACAAAGAAATGGTAGGAATAGGAAGAATATATTCATTTCTTTTCTCTCAGTTTCTTCATTCTGCTCCTGTCTTCAATGCACTTTGCAACATTTTGGCAGCAATTTGCGATTTTATTTTTTATTTTTTAAAAAAAACCCATTAATTGCATTGTAGGTCACCTCTGTTTTGCTGGCAGCCCAGTGTAAAAGCTACAAACTCTGCCTGGATTCCATGTTTTTGTGCCATGGCAATGCCGATAAGCACAAGTTCTGTGGGTTTTTTACTGCCATCTTATAGACAGCAGTGCAAGCTTTAATTTAACTATGGGATGGGGAGTTCCCATGCAAAAAGACTGCCAATTCATAATAATCCTTAGCATCTAGCTGCCCATCCCTCTGCCATGCAGTTATTTTGCGACTGGGCATGCCCCTATGGCAGTGTTTGTGGTGGTGTTCACAGCATGTTGGCGCCAAATGTGCTCATAAGCCCCCAAAGGATGGGGATCCCTGTTTTAACAGATAGGCTGCATTATGTGGGAGAAGGTGGTCCTTGACGTACCTTGGTGCCCCATTTAGGGTTTGGAAATTGATACATCACTTCAAATCATGCCTGAAAGTGGAGCAGCAGCCTCTTCCAGTGCAAATTACAGTGGTACCTTGGTTCTCAAACTTAATCCGTTCCAGAAGTCCGTTCCAAAACCAAAGCGTTCCAAAACCAAGGCGTGCTTTCTCATAGAAAGTCATGCAAAATGGATCAATCCATTCCAGACTTTTAAAAACAACCCCCAAAACAGCAATTGAACATGAATTTTACTATCCAACGAGACCATTGATCCATAAAATGAAAGCAATAAACAATGTATTGAGGTCACAAAATCAATCAATCAGTAGCTGAACTGGGTTCCGCACAGTCACAAAAACAAAACAAAAAGAACCGGAAAAACAAAAATGCAATATAAATAGCAAAAACAGACAGATCTCAGCGTAACCCTCAAAACGGAAGTGTGGCACTCAAATCGGAAGTGTAATACTCAAATTGGAAGCATAACACTCAAACCAGAGCATGTTCAGCTTCCAAAAAAAGTTTGCAAACCGAAACACTTACTTCCAGGTTTGCAGTGTTTGGGTTCCAAGTTGTTTTGAGTACCAAGGTGCTTGAGAACCGAGGTACCACTATATATTAAAGTGTAACCACATGTAGTGAGTGAGGAGAACACATTTCAACATTTCTCTGATGAAAATAGGGATGTCCAGTGCTATTTTTTTATAGAAAAAGAGGTGCCGGAACTCACCATGAATGCCTCTCCTGTTCTCTTAAAATGGCAATGGTGCCCACCGGAGAGGTGCCGGAACTGAGTTCTGGTGGGGGGGGGGAAGCCCTAGGGGCACCCTATTCCATTCCCTCCAACAGGAGTGCCAGCTTGGTCCCACAACCATGGGTGTCCAAAGCCATGGGTGCCATGCAGCATGCATGGCCCCGGCACTTAAATTTGTGGGTGCCCAGCCCCTTCATGGGGAATTTTGTGGGTGCTTGGGCACCACCCAGGGCCCCAGGGAGTTGGTGCCTATGCCCTCCAACATTTCTCTGATGGGAATAGGGATGTCCTGAGGAAAAGTGGGGCATTCAAAAATCAGAAACCAGGATGTCTTCTGTAAATCCAGGACTGTCCCTGGAAAAGAGGGAGACTTGGAGGCTCTGAGAACATGGATGAAGACTGCTATCTGAGAACTGAAATATAACCCTCACATTCTGGGGCTTGGGTGAGGGTAACCCGAAATTTGCAGAAGAACACAAATTCTTTAGGGGGGAAACTAAAGTGGGACACACACACACCAAAATAGACCAGTGAAGACTGAGCATGTGAAGGGGGTGTCAGAAAGAGAGAGAGAGAGAGAGAGAGAGATGGAACAACTGAACAGCAGCAGTACTCTACATCACACTTTTTGCTGTTGTTGCAGGCCTCTTTATTTTCTTTCGTATTTTAAATAACAAACGGTGGGAGAATGTTAAAATAACGAGTAGGAAATGGATTGGTGGATTTTTGCTAGGAAGTGGCTTTCCCTTGGGAAGCGGGATCAGTCATTCTCTCAATGTTTTTTTCCTGGGAAGAAAAAAACTGTTGCTTTTTCAAGCCTCTTCTTTTTCCCTGGCTGGTTGCCTTTGATCTCATCTGGGTCCTTGGAGTTCTCCCATCTGAAGTCCTCCTATAATCTCTCACAGAGGCTCCTCTCTCATTGCCCCTTTGTAGCTGTGTAACTGGATACTGTTTGGGCTGTGGTAACTGTCTGGCTTTGTAGTCATCATCCTTTCGACTGGTTGCCAAGTCATTTGCCGTAACTAGGGCCGGGACTATGAAGGGAATGGATTGCTGCTGTCATGGTCTTTGGCCTCTACGGAGGAATCCATCACCAGTCCTTTAATGCTCCATTCAGGGAATACCAAGCAAGGGAAATGGACAAATTGTTGTTGGTTTTTAAAGGCAGCTTTCCTCCCTTCATGAGGTACCAGAAGGTGAAAGTGTTTATTGAAAATAAGAAAAAGAGATGCATAGGATGGAGGTTTTGCCAGTGGACTGTATACAGGGACCCTGAGCTGAAGGAGTCTCGGTGGTGGTACTCAGTTTTGTTACAGAACTGGGGGCTGTTGATCACATCCAGATAAGGCTGTGGCCAGTAACTCATAACAGAGGGAGACAAATCAATCTGCTAATAAAGTACTTAAGAAATACGATCAACCATGTCACCATGAGGCCGCAGAACTGGGGCTTCTTCTTTTAAAATCTTTTTTTTTTTTTTAATATTTATTAAAAATTTTCCAGAATAAAAAGGAAAGATAGCAAGAAAGAAAGAAAAAACAAATATGATTTACACTTGGTTTCAGTGGCATCTTTCCCGGACTTCCCCCCCTCCCCCTCTTGTATTCCATTTCCCTTAAATTGATTTCACAGATTCTTACCCCAAATTTTAAAACCTTATTTGTAATTTTAAATAACCCATTTATTCCAAATTAATTTATCTTATTTATCTTAATGAACCATTTCTCCTTATATTTTATATAATTCCCTAAGATCGACCCCATTTCCCTTCCACGAATTCCCCTATTTTCAAACAACAAACATGAAAAAAGAAAAGAAAGAAATAATATATAATTTTACAGCCTTTGGATTCCAAATCTCTCCCCCCCCCCATTCCCCGGTTCCAATCCCCAAAGTTCATCCATTGTCTACTGCCAGCCTGGTATATCCACGTCTATATCTCAACTCCACTTTGCCGTCTTTTGATAGCTTTTAATTTCAGAAAGTCCAATCTCGAAAAAACTCTCAGAAAAAGTCATTGTTCTTCCATCCAGACCTCTATGTTTAAGAGTCTAACTTAAATTCTATTTCTTGGTCCTTTTAAAGTCTGGATGTTCCAAATACTCCGGCTTCAAATTTGGTCCAGCTCTTATTCCTCAGGTTGCTTTTTCCTGTTCTGCTGCAGAAACCTTCTAATTCAGAAACTTCTTGTTCTCCACAGAGGCTTTTGTTATTCAGGAACATAACTTGCGTCAAGTCCCTTCCTTTCTTCAATAGATAAATCCATTGTCTCCTTTAGTATAGAAACCTCTGTAGACAAAATAATGCTTCGTTTTTGCAGCTTTCCCAAGAGATAACAGATCCTGCTCAAATTCATAGTATTTTTCCACTTGCTGCTACTGTTGCAATGTCCCAGCCTCCCTCTAGAGGGAATATGGTAACTTAATTTCTTTCAAAATCAGACCCAAAAGTCAAATAACTTGTTGCCTTTATTTCCAATAATTTATGTCCAAATTGTAACAAATCTAACCAGCAAAGCCATCGTAACAAAGTTCTCTTTTATTTTCCTGCTTTGACAGCTACTTTGACAGCTGTCAAAGTTTCTGTGTCTCTTCACCAGTCTCTCATAGCGGATCGTTCCCGGTTCCCGGGGGGGTTGCATTTTAGTTCCCACAAATCAGTCTTCTCCTCCAGCACAATTATTGTAATTTCCCTTCGTGAAGTTAAATTTTTTTTTCAGGTAAACAAGTTCATCTCTCGATCTTAGTTGTCAAATCCTTGCGTTGAGCCATCTACAACGGGGGGGGGCGGACTTCCTTTTTGCACTCCCCCCGCTCGCTCCAAATTCAAAGATCAAATTTCCCTTTTAAGTCCAATCAATTTACTCACGGGTTGTTCCTTTTAGTCCAAATCCGAAATTTTCAAAGAAGAAGTCGTTGCTCTCCGCCGAATGGCATGCGGCTTCGCTGGGCAGGGGAAGCATTGGACTCACAGCACCACCACCCCGTCACCCGCTCTGCAGCCTTTAAAAAGGCTCCTTCGCGGGTTGGGGGAGCGCAAACGGTGCCCGCTGAGTGACCAAGTCCATGGGCATCTCCACCCATGGTTTTTGAGGGTCCCCGCGTCGCCGGCACGGCAGGACCCGACCCCTACCCAGCCAACTCCCTCCGGAGCTCGGAGGGAGTCCGCCATTCGGCGATGGCGCCGACCCGGAAGTCCCTCTTCTTTTAAAATCCAGGGAGAAACCAAGTCTGTGGTTCACCAAGGGACAAGTTTGAACTCAAATTTGGCTTCAACTTTGTGAAGAAGCAATAAAATACTCTTACAAAAGTTGTGTGCCACCCCTCACTCTCTGTAAGATTCCTGGGGGTTCCAGACACTCACCCAGGGTCTGTGTTCCTTTGGAGAATGGAGAAATGGCAGAGACTGTCATAGCTTTAAGAAATATGGTCTATTCACCTATTTATACCTTCATTCTGCATGAAGGGGGTCCAGATCTTACAGAGTGGTCATTTCAAGAGAGGCTTGGCCCCCACAGCAGTGCAGCCATGGAGTCCAAGGCATCTCTCCCAGCCTTGCCTTCAGCCAGCCTGCCCAAGATGGATCCCACTCCTTCTTCTTCCTTCTCCTTCCCAGAACACTTTGCTTAAAATTCTCTTTTCCTGTCACCCCACACCTAGTTACCCTGGCAACCTTCCAAACCCCCAGTCCCTGTTCACGCTTCAGGGCAAGGGGGGAGGACAGTTCTCTTGCATCGTCAATGGCCCTCAACGACCCTATGCTGTTTCTGAATGGTCCTAGCTTGGACAAGTCACTTGGCATGTTCTAGCTCAGGAATTCCCCAGCAGCTTGCATTTCTCCCTTCACATCCCAAATAATCAAAATCCTCAAGGGGCTGCTTTTCTGTAGCTTAGAGTGCCGAGGCCAGACTGGTGAGTCACTACCCTGACCCTGGCAACGTGAGATTACTGCAAGCACATGTTCTGAGAGGTCTGAGACAACTCATGTGACCAGGAAAACAAGTATAGAAGGGCAAAGCAATGGCACAGCACAGGATGAGATAAACTAGCTGATTGCAAAGAATCAGAGAATCACAGAATCGCAGAATTGCAGATTTGGAAGGGACCCAAAGGGATCTCAACCCCCTGCATTGTTCTTCTGAGATTTTTTAACAGGAATGCTCCAGTCCAGAGCACCATGTGTACTTTTTATACATGAAGCTTCAGCAAGCGTTGCCTTCTTCATTTACTTCAATGGATTCTCAACAAATCAGTATGATCAGGGGTGGTGGTGTATTTCTATTATGGAAGCAATTGGGGTGGTTGGTTTTTTGTTTGTTTGTTAATTAGGTTGCTATTTTGCGGGATTCGTTGCTGGGAATAGTCAATATTCTGACTTGTAAATTTGCCAGGTTTGACATTTAGCAAGGGGTTGGATTAGATAAGACTAAGAGGAGTCCAACTGGAGGGAGGAAGCCTTTTCCCTAGTCACTTTTGTAAAAATAAATAAAATAAAATAAAATAAAAGTACAGTGGTACCTCGGGTTATGAACTTAATTTGTTCCGGAGGTCCGTTCTTAACTTGAAACCGTTCTTAACCTGAGGCGCACTTTCGCTAATGGGGCCTCCCGCTGCCGGCGTGCGATTTCCGTTCTCATCCTGGGACAAAGTTCGCAACCTGGAGCAACTACTTCCGGATTAGCGGAGTTTGTAACCCAAAGCGTTTGTAACCCAAAGCGTTTGTAACCCAAGGTACCACTGTACGTGCATTTTCTCTTTTTTCAGGTTGTGTTTTCTACAGATCAGTTACACTTGTTGTGAGACATTAGTGTTGTATGCAGTATTCATAGTTTTATAGCCTTCTGTTTTGTCACCTATTACTCACCTTTTCTCTAAACTAGAAAGCCCCAACTGCTGCAACCTTTCCTCAGAGCAGAGTCGCTCCATTCCCTTGATCATTTCTGGTTGCCCTTTTCTGAACCTTTTCCAGCTCTACAATATCTTATTTGAGGTCAAGACCTCCATGGTCCCTTCCAACGCTTTGATTCTATGAAATGTGGTAAATAAATAGAACTTCATACATTCAGTATATTAATAATCTAAAACAAATTTTAGCAGGTGAGGGCAATTTTTGACTACAGAACAGTTTAACTTAGTGGATTGTTTGTCTATTTTTTGAGGCTGATTAACTGTAATAAGGAATTTTTTAAAGGGGAGGAGGAGAGAGAAATGAGGTGGCTGTTCCTCCCCAAATGAATGTCAGTGTTTATTAAATTGCAAGCTGTCTTCAGTAGCTTCAAAAGGCACTTGTATTGAAGTTTTTGATAAGAGGCAGATTTATTTCCAGGTTAAAAGACAGATCTGCTTGATCAACTCAATATTCCTGAATTGATCAACAGTCCCAATAAACAATTTAGTAAGTGGTGGGGATCATCTGCACGTGACTTTCCTATCAAAATGACACTATGCAATGCTACAAGGCTGTATTCACTTGTTAATGCTAAATATTGTTGCATTTGATTATGTATTTCATGGTTTTGTATTCTGATTTTACCCTGTGAACCGCCCTGAGACCTGTGGGTATAGGGCGGTATATCAGTTCAACAAACAAACAAACAAAGGCTAATATGCATCAAACATTTGCCTCTCCCCACAATCCTAAAGGAAACTAACACTGAAATAGTTCTCTGGGATTTGCTAGGAGAAATGTGGAAAAGGCCTATCATCTCCTCCTTTGAAAAAAAATCAATGTGTGTGTGTGTGCTGTGGGAATACAGAATGTTGTATTGAACTCTGTGTCAGAATTCAATGTGCATTTCATCCAGTGCAGACGGCCCACAAAGAAACATAGTTATCCCCATACCTACGGGAAAACCCCCTGAAGATAAAATATACAGTTGTACCCTTGGTTCTCAAATGCCTTGGTACTCAAACAACTTGGAACCCAAACACTGCAAACCCAGAAGTAAGTGTTCCGGTTTGCTAACTTTTTTTTGGAAGCTGAACATGCTCCGTTTTGAGTGCTACACTTCCATTTTGCATGTTATGCTGAGGTTTGTCTGTTTTTGCTGTTTATTTTGCGTTTTTGTTTTTGCAGCTCTTTTTTGTTTGTTTTTGTGACTTTGTGGCCCAGGCAGGCCCGGAACTAGTTCCCATGCCTTGTTCCTCTCTAAGGAATCAAGTTCAGCCTTCATGGCATTTAACCATGGCTCAGCATCCTCTGAAGTTAAACTTTGGACCCCATGGAAGCTGGGCAGACTGCAGGCCTTGACAGGCTGGGTCGTCCTCTTATATACCTGCTGGGATTGACAAGGCATCTCACCCTCATCTGAATCTGATAACTAATCAGAGGCAGCTACAGGAGAGCTATCATTTAACTCTTGGGGAAAATAATTAGCATCACACGTCATGTGCATGGAACTTGCCGAACCAATTAACCAACTAGAAGGATTACTGTTAATAGCACCAGTTTTCCTATAATTTGATATTGCTGGATAGTTTTGATGAACTGCAAAAGCATTTTTAGTTTGCTTTCTGTTGCCACCCTGGAACTTTTCTTTATTAGTGCCATTTTGCTTTGTATGATTCCTTGCAAATGAAGGAAAACAAGTTTTCTGCTTGTATAGGTTGATAATTTAATTTTTGTTACTGAGGACAAACAAGATTGTACAAAAACAAGATTGGCTGCAGGTCTGGCCAGGACATAGGCATCCTGACTGTGCTGTGACAAAAGTGACCTGTGTGCTTGCTTGGTTGATTAACAACTGTTGGGAACTTCAAGGTCCCTGCTCTCCCTTCTTATGGTCTTTGTACTGGACCTGGAGACTCCAATAGAGAGCATTCCATGTCAAGGAGGGCAAGTGGGCACCCTATCAAATGATAGGGCACCCTATCAAATGATAGGGCACCCTATCAAATGATAGGGCAGGAGTTACACAGAGCAGGGCCTTTTCACTGGTGGTGCCCATTGTATGCCTCACTGTTCCCAGACCTACTCTCTTTTGGCCTGTATTTTGGAGTCTTATAATTTAGGAAAACTTTGTAAGAACTGGTTGACAAGTCTTATCAGTTGATGATGTATGAGCAGATTTTATTTGCTGCTATTCTGGGTTTCTGGTGCACCAGGGTATACACCAGCGTAAGAGAGTTGGCCAGGATGTCAGAAGGGATACAAGTTACGAGCTTTCTCCATTATCTGCACAGCAGGGGGTGTTCAGTCAACAGCGCAAAGGCTGAGCTGAAGCATTCCTTGCTGGTTACCTGCTTTCAGCAATAGGGGTCACTGTTTGGTAGTACCCAATTGGTTAGCTGTCAGATTCTACAGCTCCCTATTGGTGGCTCTTAGGTAGTTCACAAAATACAGAGTCCATTCATAAAACACAGTGTTCATTCATAAAGCAATAACATAAATCTCCACTGCTACATATTGGGTGTATATTTCAGAGGTTGAATGTACAAGTTTATGGCCATGCTGTAGTGTAGTGCTTATGCGACTGTGAATAAAAAGGTGGCTGGGCTCATTGTTTCGGGGTTTGCAGGGAAAGAGGTGAAAAAACTGATTTCCAATAAGTGCCCCCCTTTATTTCCACAACAAGTCCTTGAGTCTGTACTCTGAATGGTGATACCAGGGACCTAGAAGGTGCAGGGCTTGTCAATCCAACCCCTGCACAGTTTCATCAGGGCTGACCTTAAGGCAATTGGAGCAATTGGGCCAAATTGGGCTCCGCGGGCCGCTCCTATGGGGGCCCCGGCACCAGGGCAATCTAGATGGATTTTATTTATATCCATAAGATTTTGCAGACTTTGGCTGTGAACTGGGGCCCTACAAAAGAAAAAAAAACCAAGTTGCGCCCCACTGCTTCAAATTGGGCCCCACTGGCTAGCCCTGAGTCTCATAGTTGCTGGGCCTGAGTTTTCCTGCCCTTGCACGAAGTCTTGGGTTTGCAATTTTGGAAGAGGGGAGACTGCGGCACTGGGGAGAGGGCAGGCTGGCGAGGCCCCCTAGACTTAGAGGCCTGAATTGCCCTGCCCTCGCATGAAGTATAGGGCTTGCAATTTTGGGAGAGGAGAGACTGCCTGCTGGGGAGCGAGAGGGCTGGCGAGGTCCCCTAGATTTAGAGGCCCTAGGCTTCAGCACAATCTGGCACTGGTGCTGTAGGATGTGTGACCTGTGAGCTATATTAGGCTCACCAGACCTCCCCATTTGGCCCATGAGTCCAGGGTGGCCAAATCATGTCCCTCAAAGGTGTCTCTTGCTCTTTCTTAGCGATTTGAGGGTATTTAGCTGCAGTTTCCCTCCTGCAAGAGATGCAGCTTGCAGCTTGGCCAGGACTGAATGATTCTCGTTAGTCCTTCTGACCCTGTCAACCCTCTCCTGCCGAAACAAAAGTTTATTCACGACAGATAGTCATCCTGCGATAATATAGATACCAAATTCCTGAATAAATCCCTCGCCAGGTGACTCCCCAGTTGTATACTCAGTGAGGACTTCAAAGTGCATTGCCTGACTTGCTGCAAGAGTGATGCTGCTCCAAGACTGTACATTAATGTCACAGTTTCCCACCATCTCTGCAGCTGAGGGGTGGGGTGCAGACTCCATAGAGCTGAAAAGTGCAGCCCTCTCATTTCAAAAAGGGGCTTTGGTTTTTTAATATAGTATATTAAACATACCAAGACCTGCATTGTCATGTTAAGGTAGCCCCAAACAGTGAATGAAGCCAGCTCGGCTCTAGCTGATCACACACTATAGCTTTATAGCACAGTCCAAACACATTTCCTGCCTCAGAGAATTCTGGGCACTGTAGTTTGTTCAGGGATGCTGGGAATGTTAGCTCTGTGAGGGGTAAACTACAGTGCCCAGAATTCTTTGAGGGGAAGATTGTTCTTTAAACATGCTTTAAAGGTATAGTGTGTACACAACCTGTGAATGCAGTGTGAACTGACCTTTTCTCCATGGGCGTAAAGCATGTTTAAAGCATGTTTAAAGAACAATCTTCCCCTCAAAGAATTCTGGGCACTGTAGTTTACCCCTCACAGAGCTAACATTCCCAGCATCCCTGAACAAACTACAGTGCCCAGAATTCTCTGAGGCAGGAAATGTGTTTGGACTGTGCTATAAAGCTATAGTGTGTGATCAGCTAGAGCCGAGCTGGCTTCATTCACTGTTTGGGGCTACCTTAACATGACAATGCAGGTCTTGGTATGTTTAATATACTATATTAAAAAACCGAAGCCCCTTTTTGAAATGAGAGGGCTGCACTTTTCAGCTCTATGGAGTCTGCACCCCACCCCTCAGCTGCAGAGATGGTGGGAAACTGTGACATTAATGTACAGTCTTGGAGCAGCATCACTCTTGCAGCAAGTCAGGCAATGCACTTTGAAGTCCTCACTGAGTATACAACAGGATTTTTTCTTGGGGGGGGCAGGCTTTATGTTAGGGGGAGCAAGAAGCAAGTTATCTGCGACACAATTGATCAATTTCTTAAGTATTTTAATTTGTTTACTTGATTGGGGGAGCAGATCCCCCTTCCCCCTGGCTACGCCCATGCCTTTCTCCCTTGTTTGTATTTTCAGTTCCTGTAAAGTCACCCAGGGCGACTAGGAAGGTCTGGATCCATGCCACCCACTTGGATCCAGGGCTACGTTTTTACCGAGCAACTAAAAGTCTGAATCCAAGCAAGGCTTCCAAGCAAGAATGATTTCCAAGCAAGAAATGAGTTTCCACAGCATCATGAGCTAATACTCTAGTGGGGTTGCAAAATACAGGGGAGTTCAGCAATGGGGAACCAGCTGTTTTTCAGGGAATCTTGCTCACTGATCTCATCAAGGGCCAGGTTAAGTTTCCAAGGAATCCCAGTATTCCCAAAACAATCGTTTGAAAACCACTGATTGCTCCAAAGGTCGCTGTGAACTATGTAATGATGGCTCTGAGAATCCCTTGTAGAAAAGCTATCATTCAACAACAACAACCCTGCCTGCCTGCAAGCCACCCACCACAAGACCTGCTTTGTCTTGCTGTAAGAGACTGTGAGCTTTCTGAGCTATGATTGTGTTATTGTTGTGAATAACACTGAAGTAGCACTAAACTTATTTTTTTATACCCCGCCCATCTGGCTGGGTTTCCCCAGCCAATCTAGGTGGCTTCCAGAATATATAAAAACATAATAAAACATCAAACATCTTCTCAATACAGGGCTGCCTACAGATATCTTCTAAAAGTTGAGTAGTTCTTCATTTCCTTGATATCTGATGGGAGAGCGTTCCACAGGGAGAGCGCCACTGCCTAGAAGGCCGTCTGCCTGGTTCCCTGTAACTTCACTTCTTGCAGTGAGGGAACTGCCAGAAGACCCTTGGAAGTGGACCTCAGTGTCCGGGCTGAACAATAGGGGTGGAGACGCTCCTTCAGGTATACTGGGCTGAGGTTGTTTAGGGCTTTCAAGGTCAGCACCAACACTTTGAATTGTGCTTAGAAACATACTGGGAGCTAGTAAAGATCCTTTAGGACCAGTGTGATCTGGTCTCGGTGGCCACTCCCAGTCACCAGTCTAGCTGCCACATTCTGGATTAGCTGTAGTTTCCGAGTCACCTTCAAAGGTAGCCCCACGTAGAACGCATTGCAGTAGTCAAAGCGAGATTACCAGAGCAGGTACCATTAACACAAGTTAATGGTAACTTTCTTATTCATCCCAAGGTCTCCTTCAAGAATCATAGAATCATAGAAGGGACTGCTATATTTCCCCCCTCATTACAGGTTGCCGTTGTTCATGTGTACTCCTGTTTGAGGCTTGAAATTTCAGAGGAGAAACACTGCGTACACAAATCTTATTAAACCAGCCCCCCGCCTCCTGTGCCTTCAGATGCCTTTCCAACCTGACAATTTACCTTTACCAGCTATTGATTTTGAGATTCTGCATGCATAATAAAGTGCACACGCAGAAGCCTTTGCGCTGTCTTACTTTTTTTAAAAAAATATTCTGATCATATTCAGCAATCAGACGAGGCACCTGTAGAGCAATCTCCTCTTCCTCCCCATGTTCTGTTCTTGGGGTTCTCCTGGCCCCCACACAACTAATTTTGAGGGGTGCAGAGTGGACAGAGGGACCCCACTGAGCAAGCAGATGTCCTTGCACAGGGTTTCTCCTGATGGGTCTCCTTAGGCGAATCATGCCCATTGAAATTAATGAGCAGGCCTAAATCAAGTCCATTAATTTCAGTGGGTTAAAACTTCGTTGAATACCGAGTAAAACTTCGTTGAATACCATATTTTGTCAACTCATCCAAATAAGTGATTTACCGTATTTTTTGCTCTATAAGACTCACTTTTCCCCTCCTAAAAAGTAAGGGGAAATGTGTGGGCGTCTTATGGAGCGAATGCAGGCTGCGCAGCTATCCCAGGAGCCAAAACAGGAAGAGGGGTCACTGCTTTTGCTGTGCAGCGATCCCTCTTGCTGCTCTGGCTTCTGGGATTCAGAATAATTTTTTTCTTGTTTTCCTCCTCCAAAAACTAGGTGCGTCTTGTGGTCTGGTGTGTCTTATAGAGCGAAAAATACGGTATATGAGCTCAGTAGCAGAGAAGGTGAAATAAGAAACTGCGTTTTAAAAAGCAAGCAACCCTGTTTCCTAGGTAGTTCTTACGCTAATGCAGTTCCTAAGTTTAGAAACTTACAACCAGAGCATCTTCTTCTAGTCGCGCAAACAGACAAACCTGTTCAAGGTGGAACAGAACATATAGGTTTCCTTTGGTTAAAATGGGAACAACTGACATATTCCAATGGCACTATATTTACGAAGGGCAGTCATCCAATTAAAAGGGATGTTGGGGTTGGGGGATTCCAGCACACTGGCTGTTTCCCTTGGAGATGGGTAGTTAGCACTTGTCATTGGTGGGCACCAGGGATAGAGAGGTGCAAATTGGCAAGGGTCTCCCTTTGATTCCTTTGTATACACCTTTGTATGCATTCAGGCAAAATGGAGCACCTCTTTGTGTTGTTCACTTTGCCCTTTTGGAGAAGGAATTTTTAGCAGACACAATATTCTAAAAGAAGCAGAAAACAAAATAAGCAGATCAGCTTTTAAAATGAATGCTTTGACAAAATCTGGACTCGGCAATGCTGTGCCTTAATTCACTTTGAACGTGGGAAAAGCTTCTTCACAATAGTTTTAACCGCATAATTTTCATTAAGGATACGGCCATTGCAAATAAAAAATAAAGATATAGAAAGCTATTGTTATGCTGATGGCCTACAATTTGATACACACAGAGAGAAAGATTCCACTTTTTAAATCACATGCATAACTGAGTTTCCTCTACCTCAGAGCTTTCCAAACTTTTCCTGTTGGCGACACACTTTTTAGACATATGTCATTTCGCAACACAGTACAGTGGTACCTTGGTTCTCAAATGCTGAAAACCCAGAAGTAAGTGTTCCAGTTTTCAAATGATTCTCAGAAGCCGGACGTCCAATGCGGCTGTCAGCTATTGTTTTCGGGGCACCTGCACCAATCAGAAGCTGCGCCTTGGTTTTCAAACATTTCAGAAGTCAAATAGGTGTCTGGAACAGATTAAGTTTGGTGCTTTTGTTATTGCTATTTATTTTGCATTTTTGTTTTTGAGGATTTTTCGGTTAATTTGTTTTTGTGACTGTGTGGAACCCAGTTCAGCTACTGATTGATTGACTGTGTGACTGCGGAAATGGATAAAAGCCCCCCATCCAAACAATGACTATCATCAGTGCAGGTAAGAGAAAAAAAATAATTTTAATTTTTATCATCTACAAGACTGTCTTATTTATTTTATAGTACAGTACACTGATTATTGCTTTCATTTTATGGATTAATGGTCTCGTTAGATAGTAAAATTCATGTTAAATTGCTGTTTTAGGGGTTGTTTTTAAAAGCCTGGAATGGATTAATCCATTTTGCATTACTTTCTATGGGAACACTTTGGTTTTGGAACAGATTAAGTTTGAGAACCAAGGTACCACTGTAATTCAGTTTTACCAGCAAACTGGAGGTTGAACTAAAAGGTAAAGGTAAAGGGACCCCTGACCATTCGGTCCAGTCGTGACTGACTCTGGGGTTGTGGCGCTCATCTCGCTTTATTGGCCGAGGGAGCCGGCGTACAGCTTCCGGGTCATGTGGCCAGCATGACTAAGCCGCTTCTGGAGAACCAGAGCAGCACATGGAAACACTGTTTACCTTCCCACCGGAGCGGTACCTATTTATCTACTTGCACTTTGTGCTTTTGAACTGCTAGGTTGGCAGGAGCAGGGACCGAGCAACGGGAGCTCACCCCATCACGGGGATTCAAACTGCCAACCTTCTGATCAGCTCTGTGGTTTAACCCACAGCACCACCCATGTTCCGGAGGTTGAACTACCCCCTTATAAAAGATACAGAGACATATCGTGCGATACACCTACACATTGCAACTGACACACTAACATGCAGCAGCACACAGCTTGGAAAGCTCTTCTCTAACTCATTCATTGGAGAGTTTCTCACTCTGTCTCTCCACTAACCCCTTCCCTCCCTGCCTTCTGCACCAGCCCTCTGGCGACAGCTAGCAGAGCTCTCATTCCAGCTCCACACCACAGCACTGGGTGAGAACGGAGGGGGACCAGTGAAGGAGCGGGGCAGGAATGCACACCAGATGCGGTACTGAAAACTATAGGCACTGTGTCTCTGGGTAACAATCTAGCAGCCGTGCTTGCAGAACGTTATGAAAAACGTTTGAAACATTTGCAGCTTATCCAATCTGATCATATCACTTGCGCATTTTGTGAGTGTGCCCTCCAGGGCTGGATCATTATCAATGTACGATAACACATCTGTTTATTGGCAGCTCGGTGGCTTTAAATCCTGCCCCCCTCTTATTCGTAACTCCCCGGGCAGCCTTTACTTCTGAATGAAAATGGGGTCCGTGATTAGTGGCGAGTTCTTCTCGAATTCCCTAAAGTGAGAACATCTGCCTTAAGACAACCATTATCATCTGTCTCTACTGAATTCCACCCACTGGAGAGGATTTCACAAAGCTTGTCAGCACAACCCCCCCCCCCCATAACACAGTCCAAAGACCTCTGGAGACTGTGAGCTGGCTCACACAACTCTTCTATGTGGCAAGCGTTGGTTTGAGCAGCTCTCTATAATAATAATAATAATAATAATAATAATAATAATAATAATAATAATAATAATAATAATAATAATTTATTTGTACCCCGCCCATCTGGCTGGGTTTCCCCAGCCACTCTGGGCGGCTTCCACAGAAACCAAAAATACACTAAAATCACACATTAAAAACTTCCCTGAACAGGGCTGCCTTAAGATGTCTTCTGAATGTCAGGTAGTTGTTTATCGCTTTGACATCTGATGGGAGGGCGTTCCACAGGGCTGGCGCCACTACCGAGAAGGCCCTC
Organism: Podarcis cretensis; assembly: GCF_951804945.1. Classification (NCBI taxonomy): domain Eukaryota; kingdom Metazoa; phylum Chordata; class Lepidosauria; order Squamata; family Lacertidae; genus Podarcis; species Podarcis cretensis. Next base: position 5,732,159 of record NC_137187.1, read on the forward strand.
TGCCTGGTTCCCTATGAACTGGTGCCTGGTTCCTTCTAGAACTATGGAGTTCTAGAATGTTCTACTACATAGCAAAACTAGGGTTTACACTGCCCAGTGTAGGCTGCTACGAGCGAGCAAGCAAGCAAACAAACAAACTTCGAGGTGAGTTTCCCCACCATTTCCCCCCAGAAAAAAAGCACTGGTTGTATCCAATGCTGCTGCTCTTTTCACACAACAAATGTCTACTTGTGCAACAGGGCTTTCCCTCCCCCCCCCCGTGCCCCCTCCATGCACCCTCAAAATCTGCTCAAAGGTGTTAGGGGACCCTCCAGAAGAAATCCCGGGGCACACAGGGAGATGAGAGAAGAGGAGGTCACACTGTGTGAATGGGGCTCTATTAATCTGAACCTCTACAACTAGCATTTGGTGTCAGTGGAAGGGAAGTTAAATTTGACCCACATTGCAAAATATAACCATTACTTAGCAGGCAGCAGAGAAAAAAAAAGTATTTTAAATATGTTAGAATCATAGCTGTCAAGTGTCCCTTATTTGAAGGGACAGTCCCTTACTCCAGCGCCATGTCCCGCTGCTGTCCCTTATTGATGGATGTCCCTTAAATGTCCCTTAAATGATGTCCCTTAAATTTCAAAGGAAGCAGCTCCTCTCCCTCCCTCCCTGCCAGCCAGGGAGGAGGGAGGCTCCAACTGTGTTGCTTGGCTGTGTTGCTCACCCAATAAGAAGTCTAAGAACGCCTGGGGGTGGAGCTTGCATGCCTTGTGTGCGGCTAGTTAATGCAAGCTGAGGGGTTTTTTGAATGCTGGACGCCATTTTGTTGCACGTGCTGCTGCAAACTTTGCAGTGCAAAGCCAGGCCGGGGAGCCATCTTAAGTTGAGGCTGCATAGGCCTTGTGGTGCATGTGATTCAGATGCTATTCAGTTGAACCTCTGGTTACAAAGTTGGTTGGACAGTGTTCTCGAAGCTACCAGCATGAGTTTGACCAGACTGCAGGAGGACAGGAAGACTAGAGTGCCTGGAACAGGTGAGGCTGCAGGTCCCTTATTTTGGCTGCTGGTCCCTTATTTCAAGGCTGCTGGTCCCTTATTTTCAAATCTGTAAGTTGACAGCTATGGTTAGAATATCACTCGTCAGCTACTGAAAAAGATTAACCATTCAAAATATGGCTGGGCATTTCAGGCCCTGATGCAAATGTCAGACTTTCTCATCTCTGTAGCTCCTGGTCTTCACCATTTCCTCCTCTCGTTTTCCTCCAGTGCTGTACAGTACATTGCACAATGTATATTTTCTAGATAAAGAACGGCAAGAACGAATTTTGGGATCATGATATAGGAGTGCCAGGTCTCCTGAGGCTCAGACAGGAGATTGATGGTGGAGGTTTGTAGGTGGGCATTGGTGGAGCCCAGTAGGGACTGGCAGCAGGATGGGACAGCACCCAGTAGACTGGGGAAGGGGGGACCTGACTGTGACTGTTGGAGGGGAACTTAACAGGAAATAGGAAATGCTCTCAAGGCATCTAGAAGGTAGTTTGCTTACTTGATTCTGGACCCATGCCTTGAGATTTTACTTCATCTCCTGGAAAGTCTGAGAAGGAGGCTGAACCCTTGAAAGGGTCAGATCCTGAGAATGGCAGACTGTGTGGATTAAGACCAGTGGGGTAGATGAATTAGGCTTTATATCTTGGAAGTTGACTCCTTTGCCAAATGTCTAATCCCTCCTAAACCTGATGTCTCAATCTGTGACCTTGAAATCCTTACCACAAACACACCATATTGGAAATAATTGTAGGGCTAGATCTCACATCAGTATGGGTTTATATAGCACCTCTGTTTGAGTAGGTAGGTGTGTGTGTGTGTGTGTGTACTGATATTACAGCATTAACAACTAGTTAATCTGCTGGTGTGAATCAGTGTAGCTCTATTGACATCAATAATTCACACCAGCCGAGGATCTGGTACTAAATTATTAACAACTGGATGTGAAAATAAAACATATTTTGTTACTCTATATATTGAATTATCTTGCATAAATCTTTAATCACCTTGAGGATTGGATTTAGAGTTCAGGGAGCAATTAAACCTCTGAGTGAGGAGTAGATGGGAAAACAGAAGATTCAAAATATCAATACAATGTCTTTTGCTCCAATTCTGCTTCTTCTCTGCTCTAATTCTAGGACAAATTGTCACAGGCAATAATGAGAGCTTGTGAATAATGCCCCATCTTCACAATTTTAGATGGATATTTAATTTCCATGAATTCTTTCCATTCACTAGCAATCTGAAGAGCATTGCGAGCCCTCAGCTGAAATGCCAGTTCCAGCCTGCTAAGGAAACACACACAATATAATTAGTAAAAAATTATATTAAAAACAATTTAAAAACTCATCAGAGCAATTACTTCAGTAAATTGCTAGTATTTAGATGGAGCAAATGCATTACAAAGGTCAGGATTCATCAAAGGTCAGCATTACAACCACTGAGAGTTAGTGTAATGTGATGCGGGAAAATATTTTCTGCATGTCCATGACTTAAGGGTTCAAATGGGGCCTGAACCACCCCTTCCCTCAGTTGTCTTCCTTGCACCAGCCTTGCCTCCACATCTCCAGTAACGGGGCAATAATACCACGCTCAGGTATTACTGAGATTGTGGAGGTAAATGCTCCAAAGATTCAAAACGTGGTCTATAAATGTTGATTCATGTGATGATGTCACGTTGAAGACCTTTGTGCCAAACTGCTTCAACTCAGAGCATCAAGTTGTGAGTTCAAATGTCGCTCTTGCCACAAACTCACTAGGTGATGATCGTAGGCAAGCAGCAACCATTTATCCTCAGTCCTACTAAAGATCTAAAACTAGGGCCAACTCCAAGTAGCTGTATGAGTCTGAAAATTATTTATTTGCTTTTTGAGTGCATTTATATCCCACCTTTTCCTCCTGGGAACTCAAGGTGGTGCATATGGGACTTCCCACTCCGCCGGATTTAGATGAAGAAAAGCCCTAGGCTACTCCACTTGTGAGGCCCCTCCCCTCCCCCACCCTCACAACTAGAAGAAATTGGAAGAGTGTTATAAACAAAATTGAGTGAAGCCAAGGATGATGACTGGTATTTAAAATTCTGCATTTCACAATTTCTCCTCTAAAGGTGTGATGGGATGATGAGCTGCTTGTGCGTAAAAGCTTAGTCCCTCAGGGTTTGCTCAGCTTAGCAAAACTCTGTCTTTAGCGGAGCCCTTAAGCCTGGCTCCCTCAGTCGCTGGCAGAATCCGACAGTGGGCGTTTGCAGAATCTCTTCCAACATAAAAGCTCCTTAACGGAAACGCGTCTTCTGGACTCTCGGCGTGACAGTTTCCGGCGAGGTGTGGGTGTCCCTATAGGAGGTCCTGAAACCTCCTCACTGTTTTCGCTGGAAGTGTCCCAGAGCCCTTCTTCTGACTCCCTTTCCCTCGGAGCTCCTTCTCTCCCCCTGCTGGTTCCTTCCTCTGCTGTTAAGTCTCTCCTAACCTCCTTGAGCCCTTCCACCACCTGCTCTGATGGCAGTTCCCTGACAAAAGGGCATAAGATATTATTGTTAAATACCATGGTGATTTAAAAAAATGCATAAAATTAACACTGAAAACCGTGGGTCATCCTCTTATATACCTGCTGGGATTGACAAGGCATCTGACCCTCACCTGAATCTCATTCAACTCTTCGGGGAAATAATTAGCATCGCATGTCATGTGCATGGGCACTCTATCAAATGATAGGGCAGAAGTTACACAGAGCAGGGCCTTTTCACGGGTGGTGCCCATTGTATGTCTCACTTTTCCCAGACCTGCTCTCTTTTGGCCTGTATTTTGGAGCTTTACAATTTAGGAAAACTTTGGAAGAACTGATTGACAAGTCTTATCAGTTGCTGGTGTATGAGTGGATTTTATTTGCTGCTATTCTGGGCTTCTGGTGCACCAGGGTTTACACCAGCATAATAGAGTTGGCCAGGATGCCAGAAGGGATACAAGTTATGAGCTTTCTCCATTATCTGCACAGCAGGGGGTGTTCAGTAAACAGTGCAAAGGCTGAGCTGAAGCATTCCCTGCTGATTACCTGCTTTCAGCAATAGGGGTCGCTGTTTGGTAGTACCCAATTGGTTAGCTGTCAGATTCTAGAGCTCCCTATTGGTAGCTCTTAGGTAGTTCACAAAATACAGAGTCCATTCATAAAACACAGTGTTCATTCATAAAGCAGTGACATAAATCTCCATTGCTACATACTGAGTGTATATTTCAGCAGTTGAACGTGCAAGTCTGTGTCACAATCTTTCATGGACTACAGTTTTACTTCAACAGATGAATGAAGTGTTCCCTCAAGTTGCATGTGATCGACTCCTGCCTGGAAACCTAAGTCTCTACTGTGGAAGGACGTGTCGATCCAGAATTGGCCCTCACACAGTCACATGTGGACACACCATTAAGACCGTGTTCATGGAATACAATTTACTCAGCTACGAGTGATCGCCAAAGAGAAGACATGGTTGTCTGTGTTTGTGGAGGGGGGTGGGATAGAGTAGCATTGCAAATAGTAGGGTCAGAAGGAAATGAAATGCAGAAAAGAACAAATGGTAAAAATTATGTTATTAACAGTGTCCATTCACAGACATGCACACCCCAAACAGTTGTTGAAATCTAAGTAAAGGATTTTGTTGCAGTGTTTTATTATTATTATTATTATTATTATTATTATTATTATTAACTGGACAGCACACGGGAAAGCAGACTTTCTTTTTTTAAAAACGTTAATGCTTTAAGAAAGAAATATGAGGGGAGAGTTCCTGTAATACCTCTGAGGAGGCCGTACCCCCAAAGCCCCTCAGTGGATACAGTTCCTGAAAATCAAAGTGTGATTTGTTATCAGTCATACCTCTTTAATGAAATTTTTCTTTAAAGACATGCAGGAGCTAATCATTCTTTTCTCTTCATAAGTTCCGTTATTATGAAAATTATGGCTTTATTCAGGGGGATTTAATGATGTGTAAATTTAAATTAAATAATAGAATATAATCCCTCATATATAGAGGCCACTTTGGCTGTGCAAATTTACTGCACCACGATACTCCAGAGGATAATGGGTCATTTCTGAAATGGCTATTAACTAGAGATGAATTCTCTGTTATTTATGGCTCCTCCGTAATTTCACTCTTTCCTCCTTTTCTCTGATCTTTGCTTTTTCCTATTTCTCGCCTCTTAACTTCTCTTTAGCTAGGGGTGATATTAGGTAATGCCAACATCAAATTACGGCCAACCTCTTCTTTGCTTGTCTAATGCAGATATTTCACGCTAAGAATAATTATTTCATTTTTATGTCCACAAGCCAACTGCTGCCCTCCACCCCTCCTTTTCTGTGCAAGGTTTTCAGAGATGATTATGGCTCCCTTTAGACTAGGGCAGACTGAAGTGGGGGTGGAGAGTTGCAGGCATATTCTGCAAGATGTTGTGGATAGTGCAATAGTGGTGGATTTGTATTGGACCGCCCATACAATGTTCTGCTTTATTTGTTGTTCTACAGTGCTTTGTCAAGATTGCCAGCACATTCACGCTAGCTGGAGGGGTACATTTGCGCTATAGCACAACAAAAGCAGGAGAAAACACATACAGAATAACAAATAAACAAAACAACAATGTGGAAAAACAAAAACTTCCCTATACAGTCATACCTTGGTTGTCGAACTTAATCTGTTCCAGGAGTCTGTTCGACTCCTGAAATGGTTCAAAAATCAAGGCGTTGCTTCCAATTGGCTGCAGGGGCTTTCTGCACTCAATCGGAGGCCACGGAAGCCATGTCAGATGTTCGGCTTCCGAAAAACGTCCGCAAACCGGAAACATCGTTGGACTGGTCATGTTGTGCGGATGCCTGATGATCATCTTCCAAAACAACTACTCTATTCCGAATTTAAATTGGAAAGCGTAATGCTGGTGGTCAACAAAAGAGGTTTAAAGACTGTCTCAAGGCAAATCTAAAAAAATATAGTATAAACACTGACAACTGGGAAACACTTGCCTGTGAGTGCTCCAATTGGAGAACAGCCTTTACCAAAGGTGTCATGGACTTTGAAGACACTTGAACTCAGGACGCAAGGAAGAAACATGCTAAGAGGAAGGCATGCTTGGCAAACCCTCACCTTGATCAACTCCCGCCCAGAAATCAATATTCCCACTGTGGAAGGACGTGTGGATCCAGAATTGACCTCCACAATCACATACGGACTCATTGTTAAAACCGTGTTTATGGAAGACAATCTTACTTGATTATGAGTGATTGAAGAAGAAGAAGACCACCACGGTGAGCCCTGAGCCCCAATCTTCATGAATGGACAATGAAAAGGATGCTTGGAGGGTCCCTAAATGTGCTGATGGGGATCCGGGGCCACTTCTGCTGCCAATCCACTCGTGTGTAAAAATGTTTGACATGTTCACTTATTTCCTTTTCTATCTGTGCCACCTTTGTAGTGGGAGTGCCTGTTTGTTAGATTGTAAGCCTGCAGGCAGGGACTTCCTTTTAATCTTCTACAGAACCTGGGTTCTGCCAGAGCTGAGCACATTTTAAGTCCCACAGATTTCAGTGTGGGAGAGATGGGGAGTATAATGTATTGTGACTGCACAACCCCCTTTGTTCTGAATACATTTTGGAGTGATTCTGTGGGTACGGGAACAAGTAGTACAAGCAATGCTGGAACTGATAAAAAAAAGTCATTGCCTGCTAGCAATGAGAAATTCTTGAGAAATTTCCTTCTCCCCCACCTCAACAGCTCTTCTGTATTTAGAGGAAAATGTCTCACAATCAACAAGTACTGGATGGAGAGGCAGGAGATCTGTGGACTATGTGAAACCCTGTTGCAGGGGGAGCAAACATGGTGCCCACCGGAAGTTGTGAACTACAGCTCCCATCACCCCGACTATCAACTATATTGGCTGAGGTTTCTGGGAGTTGTAGTCCAAAATATCTAGAATGCACCACATTGGCTGCCTCTGCACTATTGGCTGCTTGTGCCATGTAACATTTGGTCCCAGCTCATGGTCTGAGGACCCAGGATGCCACCACGTTGCTGATGCTAAGCACCTTCTGGGACTGCTCAGTGCTGGGAGACAAGAACACTTCGGAAACACCATGCAAGCTGCCTTGAGTTCCATGATGGAAGAAAGGCAGAATATAAATTTATAAAGCTATTAAATAAGCTACTGTACCTTTTCTGGCCAACTATATTGGTGGCACCAAACAGCAGGACAATGGCTCCCTCTTTAGGTGAGCTGGCACAGTGGTGAAGGGAGGAAAGTGTTTGGGTTTGTCTACTAGAAATCCGTTGTTCCTCGCAGCCAGAATTGTAGAAAATCTGGAGATCCTTAGACAACAATTAGCACATCCGTGAGGAACCTCTGGCCCACCAGGCCTCCCCATTTGGCCCACCATGGCATTGTGACCAAGCCCCACCCCGCTGCCCATCACCTGACGCTGCATGTTGTCACGTGTGGGACAGGCAAAGCCACAGCTACAAATAGCGCAAATTGACCCTGCAGCTGCAAAGTCTAATACCGTATTATTTAATTGCACCTATGCCTGTATTAACAGGGGACGCAGGTGGCGCTGTGGGTAAAAGCCTCAGCGCCTAGGACTTGCCGATCGAAAGGTCGGCGGTTCGAATCCCTGCGGCGGGGTGCGCTCCCGCTGCTCGGTCCCAGCGCCTGCCAACCTAGCAGTTCGAAAGCACCTCTGGGTGCAAGTAGATAAATAGGGACCGCTTACCAGCGGGAAGGTAAACGGCATTTCCGTGTGCGGCTCTGGCTCGCCAGAGCAGCGATGTCACGCTGGCCATGTGACCCGGAAGTGTCTCCGGACAGCGCTGGCCCCTGGCCTCTTAAGTGAGATGGGTGCACAACCCCAGAGTCTGTCAAGACTGGCCCGTATGGGCAGGGGTACCTTTACCTTTACTGTATTAACAAGGTGTCTGCAGCAAATTGTAACCGCTGTTGGAAACAGAACCCTAGATTAGATTGACTTTCATCTGATTCACAAATTATTATTAACACGTATAAAGCGCCTAAAATTGTGCAAATATTGAAAGACAAGACAGCCACTGCCCGGGGTGGGGGCTTGTAAAATAATGGGCATGTTACAAATGGAAAAGCGAATGTACTATTTGTACATTTCTCCTGAATCTTGCAACCAGTCTGCAACTCCATTTCAAAGCTCCGTTCTTATCTTTCAAATAAAAAGAATAGCCACCCAGGCTACGGTTTTGTGGTTATATATAAAACTATTGGAAAACAGAGTTTTCTGCTCCTGTTTTCTACATCCTTCAAATAACCTTAAACAAGATGCAGAATTTGCATCCTCCCCCAAATGAGTGAGACTTATTGCTTTTAAAATTAATAAATTAAAACTATTAATGTTGAAATCTTTTTTCTCCCTGCTGTCTCCATGGTCCAATCTGCAGCAACATAAATAGCATTAAATGCTTGTGTGCTGCATAAAATTTGTTTTAATGGACATTAAGAGAAAACATTAATAACACTAATTAACATGGGCATAATATAAAGTATTACATATATAAATTGACTACTATAACAACATTTACTGCATCCTTATCAACAGTATTTCAGGATGCAAATGGAATAAAATGTAGTGTGATTGCTGACACCTGATTCCAACAGTTCATTACAGAATCATAAGTACTATCCATATAAAGTTCCTCTTGAAGCTACGTGTTGTATTGTACGTTGCATTTAAATAAAAAATAAAAAAATCTAGTTTTGAAGTGTTCTGCCCAACACCTTGATTCTATTGGTATCCCAACAGAAGCCCATTCCTCCATTTCAGGAAACATCGTGCAAAACTGGGCAACGTTATTTTCAGAGGTGTCAAAATCAGTGTAATTTGGAACAGTCCAGTCTGCCATCCATATTCAAAATGGCATTGGTTGGTATCCAGGCATAAACCCAAACCCACTCCTCACTCTCAGGAACCATCGCAACTGGGTGATAGTATGGAACTTTCATGCCTGATTGGGCAATGAAATCTCCAGAGGTGTCTGAATTGGTAGTTTTTTGTGGTTTGGTCTGCCATCTGGATTCAAAATGGCATCTGACCGGATCCAAATAGAGACCCAAAGTAGCTCCTCACCCATTGGAATAGTCATGCCAAACTGGGCAACCATATCTCCAGAGGCTTCTAAATTGGTGCAGTTTGGAACATTTCAGTCTGCCACCTTGACTTAAAACACTACCCAGCACCCAAACATAGACTAAAAATGGCTCCTCTATCTCAGGAACCGTCACTCCAAATTGGGCAAAAACATCTCAAGGAGTGGCTGAACACATACAGGGCAAGACAGAGAAACAAACCATTTTCCAAAACATCTGGTGGAGAAGGCAGAGCCGAGTGTCTAAAGATCTTAGTAGACTACAGTTCCCAAGATTCTTTGGGGGGCAACCTAGGAAGTTACATTCTTCCAAACTGATATAAGTTTTTATTGTGGATACGTCAACAGCTAAAAATGATCTAAGCCTGTAGGAAAGCTTGTCTAGAAGAAAAGAAGGTGATATTTGCAGAGGTTGTTTTGTGTTTATTTTTCTGCTTATTCCTTTCCTCACAGTGTTGTTGTTGCCCTTTTTGCCTGGTGGCTTCTGATCACTCCCTTTGCCTCCTTGTTTTTCAAATAAATATCTCTATACCAACATGAAAATATATATGAAAAGATTCAGAGTTCTCCTCCCTGCCTTGTGTCATTACTTGATTCTGGTTGCAGCGATTGAGGGGAACCCCAGGGCTGAGAACTGAGACATCATGGATGCAAAACCACAAGCCACCATGTGAGGAAGGGAGGGAATGAAGGATGGAAAGAGGTTTGGCACTTGAAGGAGGACTAAAATTGAATCCAACGCTGGCGGTTATGAGGTGTGTATTTTTGTCTTTATTTGAGCACATGGTAAATTCAGCAAATGGACCTGTGTGTTCAAACAAGATCGAAGCACTTTATCAACCCAGTTAAAGCTTTTGCAGCATTGTCATGGGTTTCGTGACTTACAGCGCAATCCGAACCATGCCTTCTGGTTTACTCCCAGGTAAAGCTTACACCCAGGTAAGTGGCGAGGGCTGGAAGAAAAGCTTTGTGTGGGTCTTGAAACTTTGGAAATCCCACTTTGCAGGTGTTGGGTAGTGGACAGTGCAGTGGGGCAGCTGCACTCACATGACCACCCGACAGCTGTGTCACTGTTGCTTATGGGGAGAGAGACAATGAGTGGCAAAATGGGGGGGGGGGGGACACTTCTGTGCTGTGCACACTTGCTGGCAGGAATGCCGTATTGGCTCTGTCACTGTGTCTACACCACACCAAGCTGCCTGCCACTTCATCTCTGCCATGGGAGCATATTCACCCGGTGCTTTTCCAGCTGCACTGGCTCCTGGTGGAGTACAGGGTCAGATTTAAGGTGCTGCTTTTGACCTTTAAAGCCCTAGGCTTTGACCTTTAAAGTACTAGGACCCTCGTACCTATGGGACCGCCTCTCCTGGTATGCCCCATGGAGAGCCTCAAGGTCCATAAATAGCAACACCCTAGAGGTCCCGGGCCCTAAGGAAGTTAGATTAGCCTCAACCAGAGCCAGGGCCTTTTCAACACTGGCTCTGGCTTGGTGGAACGCTCTGTCTCATGAGACCAGTGCCCTGTGGGATCTGATTTCTTTCCGCAGGGCTTGTAAGACAGAGTTGTTCCACCTGGCCTTTGGCTTAGAATCAGTTTGAGTCCCTCCCCCTCTTGTTTTTTCCTTTCTCTCTCCATCTTACCATTTTAATGTTGTATTTTAATTTTGTTTTTTAAGTTGTATTTTAATCAACTTATTTTTATTATTGGTTGCTAGCCGCCCTGAGCTTGGTCTTGGCTGGGGAGGGCAGGGTATAAATATTATTATTATTATTATTATTATTATTATTAATTATTAATTATTATCTCTCTCCCCCCCCCCCCCCTTAAGCAGAAGCAACTCTGTGGCCAAGAGGTCAGGTGAGTGCTGTCGGCACACCATCCTCATGCCATTCGCTACCGATGCCATTGATTTCTCTCCTGCCCCCGTGGAGTCCCGCCTCTGCTGGCTTAGAGAAGGTACATTTGCATCTCAGAGATCCAACATATGAACAAAAAAGTGCTGCAATAGATCATCTGCTGGCTGAGAGGCTTCAGAGAGCTGTTTGCTCAACTGCTTGGCTGCGTGGGAACATTTAGGGTCATGGGAGAAGATGTGATCCCAGCTACACACCATCACTAGGAGGCGACTGTAATGCTCTGCAATGCAATGCAAACCTATGGCCACCAAATAGTTTTCAAAGGCAGCCTTGTGCAGAATGCACTGTGGAGCCATGCCTCTCGTTTGGAGTTCCTGTCCCGGGGGAAAACGGTCAGAGCAGCACATGCACGCCATTGGTGGGAGATGTACCTTGCAGTGAGCATCACTTGGGGAACAACAACATTCATTTCAGGAGTAGCTTAGGCTACAAGCTTGAGTGTCAAAGAGTGAGCTGGCAGTAAAGCACACTGTCAACGCTGGAATTAACTATTAGCAAAAACACGGTCTTGGCGGAGTGTCAGGCCTAATGAGCACAGCACCTCATCGCCGGTAAGTCTGGCCCCTGAATCAGTTGTTGAGACCCCTCCTCTCCAGGGTTTCTTTCCAAGCCCTGGAAAAAAGACTGTGTCTACATGCAGCCTGCTGCTGCTCTGTCCGTTTCAGCTCTCTTCTGGTTCTGGGAGATGAGGTGGGAGAGGAGCTGCATGCAGCAGGAGGGGAGATACCTATGATTCTTCACCAGCCTGACTCATCTCTGCCTCTTGGCCTCCCCACTGCCTCTCAACCGCTTCAGCTTCTGTCTGATTCCAGACTTTTCTCTGCCATTGACTGTCCCAGCTCACTAAGCCATTGTGATGGCCTGGGATTCAGACTTGGATGCTGAACCTGAGGAATCCCAGCCTGCACAGGGTTCCCCGCCTCCAGAACCAGCTGAGCCGGGGCTGGGGCTTGAGCCTGAAGGGTCCTCAACTGTGCTGGCTCCTCAGGTGCAGGCATCAGCTGAGTCTGCTCTGGCCCCTGAGGTGATGGAGGACCCATTGCCTGCAGGTGCTCCTCTCCCCAGCCCTGTCAGGGGAAGCTGAGGTTGCCTCTGGGTCCGGTAACCCTCCAGTCTCTCCTGAGCTGCAGAGGCTCAGGGCAGAGAGGCGGAGGGAACTAAGTTCCCACAGGAGGAGTGCTCGCCTCCAGGCCAGGAGAGGCGAGTCACCAGAGGATCGGGGCCGCCCTATGCCTTGGGGCAGATAAAAGCCGGCCAGCTGCAGTCCCAAGTTGTGGGAGCAACATTGTTGGTTGCTAGTTCCTGCCTGAACCCTGTCCTGCTTTTCTGTCAGAGCTCCTGACCCGCCCTGGCTCCCTGCTTGCATGCCTGTTCCTGACTTCACCCGACTCCCTGCCCTGCACCCAGTTTCAGCTACTACGGGCTGCCTCCACGTTGCATCTTTGACCATGGACCAGACTTGGACCTCACCTCTCAGGTAACCCAGGGGACCAGCACAGCCATATTACCCCTTCAGATTCCGACACCTCCTCCCAGGCTTCTCCCTCTGACCACTCATCCTTCTCCCACCACTACTCCCTGGGATCTGAGCTTTCTTTCCTTGCAGGTTCCCCAGCTGGTTCCTCCCTCCATGCCTGTGCATTCCATCAGTCCATGACACTGGGAGGGTTGAGGTTTTTGGTTTTTTGGTGTGCTGGTGGTGAGGTAACTCTGCATGGCTTCACTAATGTCATATCTAAAATAATGGCCCCGCACCACAACTCCTGTCCTATCCAGATTCGGTCAGTGGCTTCCCTATTGTGCTGGTCCTGAGGGTTAACTGTGCGTTGAGGTCTGAGACCAGTCCAAGGTCGAGGGTGCGGTATGGAGGCTGTCCGTCAAAGCTGAAGCGGGGTCCAAGGCAGGGAGTCGGGTGAGGACAGGAACTCTGGCAGGAGAGCAGGACAGGGTGCAGGCAGGAACAGGCTACCAACAATGTTGCTCCCGCAACCTGGGACTGGGGCTGGCTGGCTTTTATCTGCCCCAAGGCATAGGGCAGCCCCGATCCTCTGGTGACTTGCCTCTCCTGGCCTGGAGGCGAGCACTCCTCCTGCGGGAACTTCGTTCCCTCCGCCTCTCTGCCCTGAGCCTCTGCAGCTCAGGAGAGGCTGGAGGGTTACTGGATCCAGAGGCAACCTCAGCTTCCCCTGACGGGGCTGAGAGTGGAGCACCTGCAGGCAATGGGTCCTCCATCGCCTCAGGAGCCAGAGCAGACTCAGCTGGTGCCTGCACCTGAGGATCCAGCACAGGTGAGGACCCTTCAGGCTCATTCCCCAGCCCTGGCTCAGCTGGTTCTGGAGGCGGGGACTCCTGTGCAGGCTGGGATCCCTTAGGTTCAGCCTCCGAGTCCAAATCCCAGGCCATCACACCTATATTCTGTCTGCAGCTATAGCTGAATCTTCAGCTGCTTCTCTGCATGGTGGTGTGACTTGACCCCCCCCCCTGCCAACAGCATTAATGTTTAGTTTAAAACAGGACCACCACACAAGTCTCCAGTCAGGCAGAGGCTGAGCTCTCACAACTGTTTCCATCTCCCTTTTTTTTCAGGAGCAAGAACTGCGGAAGGAAGCAAATGAGCTTCCCGCTTAATCTATTAAGTTGTTTTTTGTTGTACATAACAAACAACCCCACATTACTAAGGTGCACCAGCACAATCTGACAGGAAGAGTGGGCCCCCACATGTAAACGGCAGGCCTTGGAGCTGAGTGGATGGAAGATCTCGGAGGAAATCCTTTAGCATGCAGGGGCTGCCGGTGTGCAGCTGGCTGTCATTTTCTCTGTATCTGGTGTCTGTTTATACATCAATAAATAGAAGTTGTTTGCAGAGCAGCATTCACAGTAGCATAGCTGGGGTCCCCCCCCCCTCTTTACAACACATTCTGCCGAAGTGTGAAGTTGTCCAATCCTCTTCTGTAGAGTTTTAACTGAAACTTTAAACTACGCCAGTGTAAGATTGCAGAGATAGGCACGCAGGCAGCTGGCAGAGAAAGATGATGCGAGGACCTGGGGACCTTCAGCTGTTTCCATCCTGACCTCAGCTGAATGGGGATGGCTATGGCAAATCTCTCCCCCCCCCCCCGCAAAACCCAGTACCCAACATTTTCTTTCTTTTGTAACAAAGTGAACAAATGCTCTCCCAAAATTCTATTACTTTTCCCCAACATTCCACCCATTTTGCTCCAGTGGGTGATAGGGGAGGGCTACACAGACAAAGGAATGGTACAAATAGGGTCAGGTTCAGTTCTCATAGACTCATTCAGTAGAGGTGAAGAAGGAAAGGGCAGCGGAGAAGAATGAGTCTTCCTGTTTGCCTCACATGTCAAATTTGACAGAACTTTAGCTCTCCGGATGCATCTGTCTATCTATCTATCATCTCTTCCTCTCTCTCCCATCTATATCTATCTATCTATCTATCTATCTATCTATCTATCTATCTATCTATCTATCTATCTATCTATCTATCATCTATCTATATCTATCTATCTATCTATCTATCTATCTATCTATCTATCATCTATCTATCTATCTATCTATCTATCTAATCTATATCTATCTATCTATCTATCTATCTATCTATCTACAGTGGTACCTCGGGTTACATATGCTTCAGGTTACATATGCTTCAGGTTACAGACTCCGCTAACCCAGAAATAGTGCTTCATTTTAAGAACTTTGCGTCAGGATGAGAACAGAAATCGTGCTCCGGCAGCGCCGCAGTAGCAGGAGGCCACATTATCTAAAGTGGTGCTTCAGGTTAAGAACAGTTTCAGGTTAAGTACAGACCTCCGGAACGAATTAAGTATTTAACCCGAGGTACCACTCTGTCTGTCTGTCTATCTATCTATCTATCTATCTATCTATCTATCTATCTATCTATCTATCATCTATCTATCGTCTATATCTATCTATCTATCTATCATCTATCTATCTATCATCTCATGCCTTCCAACATTTCTCTGATGAAAGAAGGGGCGTTCTATTCCACAACAACAACAAGAATAAGAATTTTATTATTTATACCCCACAACTCCTTGGCTCGGGGGTCACATAACTCCATACCCTCCAACATTTCTCCAATGAAAATAGGGATGTCCTAAGGAATAGGGGACCTTCTAGGATCAAATCAGAAACCAGAACGGCTTCTGTAAATCTGGGACTGTCCTTGGAAAATAGGGACCCGTGGAGGGTCTAAGTTCCCAGAGACATTTGGTTGGCCACTCGATAGCCTTTGGTCTGATCCAGCAGCCTGCCCTTCCTACATTCTTATTTGCCTTTTCATGAATCAGCCCGTTCATTACATTTTTCCTATGTGCAAAGACAAGATCCCAAAGAGGAACAAATGATTTCTGAGTGTGTGAATAAGCCCTTGGAGAATATGCTACCTTGCTGCCCTGTTTGTGTGGTTCTTTCATTTGATTTCATATAAAAAATGGGAATTGCTGAAGAATGGATGCTTTTGAATTATGGTGCTGGAGGAGACTCTTGAGAGTCCCATGGACTGCAAGAAGATCAAACCCATCCATTCTGAAGGAAATCAGCCCCGAGTGCTCTCTAGAAGGACAGATTGTGAAGCTGAGGCTCCAAGACTTTGGCCCCCTCATGAGAAGAGAAGACTCCCTGGAAAAGACCTTGATGTTGGGAAAGATGGAGGGCACAAGGAGAAGGGGACGACAGAGGACGAGATGGTTGGATAGTGTTCTCGAAGCTACCAGCATGAGTTTGACCAAACTGCGGGAGGCAATGGAAGACAGGAGTGCCTGGCGTGCTCTGGTCCAGGGGGCACGAAGAGTCGGACACGACTAAACGACTAAACAACAACTACAAGATGGGAAGATGGGGGAGAGCAATATTTGGATTTCCTAACCTCATCTCATTTACAGGCTCCAGAAAGAGCCACTACATTAAGTAACAATTATAGGAGTCCCAAATTGAAGCTGAGTTGTCTAGAGCACTGTCATTTTTACATCTAAAAAATTGTATTTTGCATGCATTAAATGGAACTGTCAAAACATGGTAATATTGTGGAGCTGACTTGGCTTATCAATGGCACTTTTATGAGTAGAGGATCAGGAATCTGGGAAATAGGAGTATTTTGCACTGGCTTGATGGTGCATAAATCAGTAGCACTAATAATAAATGTCTCCCATAGCTGGGCCACGGGGTGGAGACAATTCAGGTAAATTGTATTCCGTTTGGTCAGTTCTCCAAGGAAGAAAGTCCTCCACTACAATGCAGACAATCAAGGATCTTGTTCCAAACGTCTATGCAAATGTATTCCTGAGGTGTGATAAAAATGGTAAGATACTTTTTCTGTATGTAACATTTAAATACAGGAATGCTGCAGCTGCTGACTAGCCCTTGATTTTTACCAGCTAAGAACTAATTATTTTAAAAATAAAATCTCGGTTGACGTCATCTTGATTTCTCTCCTAGATCTTCATATGCTTGCTCTTCTTTCATCCCTGGACAACTTCCCTTTAACGTAAAACAAAACACCATCAAAAGCTAGCAGACCACTCCATGCTCTTAAGGATCACATTTAAAACAACCCCCCAAAGAATCTTGGGAACTGTAGTTTACTTCCCATAGAGCTACAATTTATAGAACGCTTAACGCACTACAGTTCCCAGGATTCTTTGCAGAGGCGGAATGTACTTTAAATGTATGGTGCACATGTAGTCCTATATTCAAATGTCAGCCTCATTCTCTCTGTCACCTCCCTTCCTCTCTCCCTTCCTTCTCTCCTTCCTTCCATCTTTCCTCCAAGGACCACATCCATTTTATTCTTGCAACCACCCTGTGAGGCGGGTTAGGCTAAAAGACACTGATTGGCCTGAGATCACTTAGTGAGCTTCATAACTGAGTGGGGATTTGAACCCTTGTCTCCCAGGTCTTAGTCCAACACTCTAACCACTACTCCACACTGGCTCTCTTGCTTCTTGCTCATTTCAAAGGGGACATTCTAGTTCCTCTTTGGTGTTCTTGGTGCTTGCAGACTGCAGCAGACCAGTGGCGTAGCGTGGGGGGTGCAGGGGGGGCCGGCCGCACCGGGCGCAACATCTGGGGGTTAGGGTTAGGGGTAGGGTTAGGGGGCGCAAATCCACGGGTTAGGGGGCGCAAATTACTTGCCTTGCCCCGGGTGCTGACAACCCACGCTACGCCACTGCAGCAGACAGATGTCCACTAGCTGCACATCTGTCCCTTGTCAAAACCACTTTTTCGGACGTACCCGTAGAATGAATATTTAAATAATTCTGGGCCATGTAAACAGCTGGCAGGGGCTACAATATGGAACAGACCTGCTCCTTTAAAACCATGATAAAATAGCTCGTCTGATATCGTACCTAGAAGACACACAGTTCTCAAGCGTGTGAAGAAATGATTGATCAGAACACCAACTGAGCACCTGGCTGGGGCACAGAATCCAGGTCTAGGAAAGAGATGAGTGGGTGTTGTTGTTTTTTTCCAGAGGGCTGTAGAAGGAACAGTCTATTTGTTTGTTGCACGAGGAGTGGGTGGCAGGGAGGGTAACAAAGCAGGAAGCAAATGGATTGGCCATCTGTCGTGGAGCCTCTCAGCTCCTGCCGCTCTTTCTGTGCACACATGAGAGTCTGCAGCTGTCTCTCTGCCTCCTCAGCTCCCCAGAGGTAAGAGGAGGCTGGTGGCATTTTTTCTTCCTTGCAGAAATAGTACAAATTTACATGTACGAATCGTTGTGATGGGTAAGGAGAGTCTTAAAGAAAGAAAAAGAATCCTAGGATAAAAAGATCTGAGCCAGACTAATCTTGGGCTGGGGTCAGCTGTACAAGACTCCTCAACAGCTCCGGGAGCAGGGCAGCGCTCAAGGGGTTACTCTTGCCGAGTCTCCTGCATGAAAGCAATGATAAATAATAATAATAATAATAATAATAATAATAATAATAATAATAATAATAATTTATTTATACCCCGCCCATCTGGCTGGGTTTCCCCAGCCACTCTGGGCGGCCTCCAACAAAACACTAAAATACAATAACCTATTAAACATTAAAAGCTTCCATAAACAGGACCATCTTTAGATGTCTTCTAAAAGTTTGGTAGTTATTTTTCTCTTTGACATCTGGTGGGAGGGAGTTCCACAGGGCGGGTGCCACTACCGAGAAGGCCCTCTGCCTGTTTCCCTGTAACTTGGCTTCTCACAGTGAAAGAACCGCCAGAAGGCCCTCGGCGCTGGACCTCAGTGTCCAGGCAGAACGATGGAGATGGAGACGCTCCTTCAGGTATAAGACGCTCCTTCAGGTATAAATAGCTTATGAAGGGGAACAGGTGAGTCCTTCCTAGTCAGCTCAGAGCTCCAACCCACAGCCTGCAGAGCCCCCTCTTTCTTCCATGGGAAGGCTGGAGAACCTGCTGTCCACAGGCTGTTGGAGGGCCTCCACCATCCCTGACTGATGCTGGCTGGGGCTGGTGATGGAGTTCACCAACATCTGGCCACACAGGGTTAGGGTGAATGCGTTGCCCCTGCAAAAAGAAGACATGGCAGAATGCCAATCTGCATAAACTTTGTGTATGGCTGTTTATATGCATAGAATAAATTAAGAAGCAACTGTTAGAAAGACGATACATCTCACTGCAGCGAGAAAGATGCCGGTGGACTTGTTTGCCTGTTCGTGGTCACCAGGTGCTGCTAACCACTGATGGGCAACTTCAAGGGTCCTCCTCTCCCTTTGTATGGTTCCTGCTTCAACTGGAGAGTCCTCAAAGAGAGGAAACTTTCAAATGGAGGGCCATCCTCTGGTAAGCTAGGACACGTGCTCTCCCTACCACGCAGGCTCTCCACAGGCTCTCCATCCTGGCTGAAGACTGTGGGCCAAACTAAATGGGATGCTAAAAGTAGGGAGAGGTGCGCAGGTAGGGATGCTAAAAGTAGGGAGAGGTGCGTAGGGAGAGGTGCACGAATGCATGCGCCGAAAGAGGAAGCTCTGGGTCACGTGCATGGGCATAAACAGGTCCCTCAAACCATTTGGACTGCATTCCATTGGCCAGATTGTACCCAGCTTCGAGGGACCTACCAAACGGGTGTTTTGGCTGACCAATTATACCCACCAACAACACAGGTTGTCGGTTGTCCAGGTCTCACCGCAATACGTGCCCTCTTTAAGGGAGGACCCGATTTGTAGTGACTGCCGTCTTCGCTCTTAGCAGTTCTTCTCCAATACAGTATGCTTAAAAGCACGTTCCAAGCATACCTGTTCCAGTGCATCTTTTGTCACCCGGCACATAACCAATTCCACAGGGTCTTTCTTATTATTAAGTGCTATAGACTTTGTAATAGAAATATAGACTTTGATGCACAAATTCTGTTCTACCAACAAGAGCCTCAAAATCTATAGCATGCTAGACACATCGGATCTCTGCTACAAGGAAAATATGAGTATTGACATTTCATTTAGTGACCATCACAATTTTTAAAAATCAATACTCTAACTGGCTGATTGCTACTCATCATTGACAAGAACCAAATTCGGCCCAGGTATAAACAGCTGCAGCTCCATTTGAACTGAAATCAATGGCATTTCTCTAGTTTATATATCAGTGCATTCCACTGTATTGCTTAATTTGGCTGTTTTCCCTAGTATGTTACCCACAGTCACTTGCATGTCGGAAGCTGCAAAACTGGGGCAAATTTTGCAAGCGTCTGAGTTAGCCAGCCATCTGTGTGATACCTATGTCCTTTTTGGTTAATTCATAGTTTATATAAATACATTCACAGTTATTTATTTATTTATTTATTTATTTTGCGTACAACAATTTCCTGTACATTTTCCTCTTCTTTCCTTCCTGACTCTAACCTCTCACAAACTAGAGTGTGTAATGCTCATCTGCAGGAATGCCACCCCTGAAGTGCCAGGCTAACTGGAAAAATCAGAGAGAGAGAGAGAGAGAGAGAGAGAGAGAGAGAGAGAGAGAGGGCGGGCATGGACAATATCTGATCTCCACCCTAAACCTTAGAGCAACATGGTCAATGGCAAGGGCACTTGCATCCAACTCCCCCAAGTCCGTTTTTGTGTTTGCAGCCTCTAACCATCATTCCATCACCTTGCCAACAAAGGTCCGTATAGTTAAAGCTATGGTTTTCCTAGTAGTGATGTATGGAAGTGAGAGCTGGACCATAAAGAAGGCTGATCGCCGAAGAATTGATGCTTTTGAATGATGGTGCTGGAGGAGACTCCCATGGACTGCAAGAAGATCAAACCTATCCATTCTGAAGGAAATCAGCCCTGGGTGCTCACTGGAAGGACAGACCCTGAAGCTGAGGCTCCAATACTTTGGCCACCTCATGAGAAGAGAAGACTCCCTGGAAAAGACCCTGATGTTGGGAAAGATGGAGGGCACAAGGAGAAGGCCACGACAGAGGATGAGATGGTTGGATAGTGTTCTCGAAGCTACCAGCATAAGTTTGACCAAACTGCGGGAGGCAGTAGAAGACAGGAGTGCCTGGCATGGTCTGGTCCAGGGGGTCACAAAGAGTTGGACATGACTAAATGACTAAACAACAACAACAACAACAACAACAACAACCCATCATTCCACTTGGTGGTACAGAGGAAGGGAGCTGATGCCCATATCCAACACAGAGTTCCTGACATGGTTAAGCCCATTTAAATCAATGGGATCTATTGCCCTTGTATGCTGCCTGCAGTCTTCCTACACCCATCTGGTCTGGCTTCTGTAGGAAACAGGATGATAGATCAGATAGGTCTTTGGTCTGATCCAGCAGGGCTTTCCTATTATATTATGTGTAGCTTTGCATGACGAGGTGCAGCATTTGCTGAAAGTCCTGTCCTCTGTTCTGTCTAGTTGTCACCATGTTGTGCTTGA
Source organism: Podarcis cretensis (assembly GCF_951804945.1). Taxonomy (NCBI): domain Eukaryota; kingdom Metazoa; phylum Chordata; class Lepidosauria; order Squamata; family Lacertidae; genus Podarcis; species Podarcis cretensis. The sequence goes on from NC_137187.1 coordinate 5,753,141, forward strand.
CGCATTCTTCAACTGAGTCCTGTAGGCAGGTCTGTCTTTATTCTGCAGTAAAATAATGCAATAAAGTTCTGTACCCAGGCAACCCAAATTCTGTGCCAAATCCTGCAACCTGTACAAAATATGCAAATGAAGCATGTGCTGTGATTGTACTCCCTTGCATAATTTATTCCTGTTTGTCTTGTCGGGGGAAGGGATACGGATCAAACCTTTTGATCACTAAAAAGGTTAATTGGGCAGCAGATTTATAAAAGGTATTTTCTTTTAACTCAGTTACTTATTAAAAAGTAAAAGTGGCAGAATGCATTCACTTTCTCTCTCGCAGAGGAGGGACTGTCTCAAAAGATCATCTGGAACCAATTCAGGCATAATCTAAAAACAATGTACCGTATGTTTTTCCTTCAGCATGATTATTTTTAACCAATTAAATTAAAAGCCATACAATTTATCTATTTTTTTTCTATTTCTCTATTATTGCAGCCCCTTACCTCCAACATTTCTTCCAATGAATAGGAAGTCCTATATAATAATAATAATAATAATAATGTAATAATAATAATATCCCGCCCATCTGACGGGGTTGCCCTAGCCACTCTGGGTGCCTTCCAACATATAAAAACACAATAAAAAATTAAACATTAAATTTCCCTATATAGGGCTGCCTTCAGATGTCTTCTAAACGTTGTATACAGTACAGTGGTACCTCTAGATGCGAACGGGGCTCCGGAACATTCTAGAAGCAAACGTAACCAGAGACGGTACGTCTGCGCATGTGCATGTTGCTTTTCACCGCTTCTGCACATGCGCGTGATGTCGTTTTGAGCGTCTGCGCATGTGCAAGCGGTGAAACCCGGAAGTAACACGCTCTATTACTTCCTGGTTGCCATGGAGCGCAACTCGAATGCGCTCATCCCGAAGCACATTCAAACTGAGGTATGACTGTAGTTACTTATCTCCTTGGCTCGGGGTGTCACATAACTCCATACCTCCAGTATATCTCTGATGAAAATAGGGATGTAAAAAATAGGCATCATCAATATAACTTCATATCAGCTTCTTTAAAACAATGGCCACAGAATCAATGGGTTCTTTTCTTTCTGAACAGGTCTGCTGAGGGGAGATGGAGTAGGGCAACAGCAAAGATCAGACCAGTGGCGTAGCGTGGGGGGTGCAGGGGGGGCCAGCCGCACCGGGCGCAACATTTTTGGGGGCGCGCGCTCGCGCCTGCACTCGCAGCTCTCTGCCCCTACCTGGCTCACTCACTCTCTCTCACTGTGCAGTGCTGGCTGTCCGAATCCGATCCGAGCTGCCGGGTCGCCGCCCACTGTGGAGGGGGAGGGTGCCAGGCGGAGCGGAAAGAGAGCGAGGGAGGGACTATCTGGGGGAGGGACAGTGCAGCGGCCACCCAGCACAGCGCTGAGCGTGGGAGAGAACCACACCCGACCAGCCCAGGCAGCAGCAAGAAGAAGCTGGCAGCGGCAGCAGGTTAGGGGTTAGGGGCGCAAATTACTTGCCTTGCCCCCGGTGCTGACAACCCACGCTACGCCACTGGATCAGGCTAGGAAACATCTGCAAGAGATGTTTTTCTGCATATAAAAAACCCCTGGATGGAATTCTTCAAACTTTGAGCTACTTATCTATGCCTGGCAACAACACTTCTAAAGTACAAAAGAAAATTCACACCACTGACATTTAAATCTATTCCATAACAGTGTTTTAATAATTAACACCTTATTTTTCTATGAAAATGGCTGTCATGGTCCAACAAGAATATTTCTGCAAATGGGTAACCTATGGGGGCACCTGACAGCACAGCGCTGTGAAAAATTGCAGCTGGTACAATTTAAATAATTTACTCTGCGGATTCTTTTAGTAAAATAATTCCTTTTTTCACAATCTACAAAAACATTTGCATCATTAGGAAATTTCAGTGGGCTGATTTGATTGCAAATTACTTACTTCCAGAGTTTTGGGCTGAGTTTACGTCCCTCAGTTTTGTTTAGCTGCTTTTTATTTGGCTAAAGATTTGTAACCCAACAACTAAAAAATGCAATACTTTTGCTTCAAAGAGAAATAGCAAAATTGGATTAGCCTCACTTTTTGATTACCTTCCTTTTGATGGACGCTAGTTTAATTTACAGGGCAACATAAATTTACATGGGGGCAGTTCTGATCCACCTCACTCCCCTGGTATCTTTTCTAGATGAATTACCGTTCCTATTTTCTCTGCATTTTGCATTTAGGGGAAGTTTTAGGAAGCCTTTCAAAAAGAAAAAAAATCACTATTGCACATACTTCGGCCTACGCCCCACCTCCAGCTTTTTAGAAGATACTGTGTGGGATACTCCTTTGTTCTAGTGTACATAAAATGAAATACATGTGCATGTATGCAAAATGCCAGTAGAGTGGTACCTTGGGTTAAGTACTTAATTCGTTCCAGAGGTCCGTTCTTAACTGAAACTGTTCTTAACCTTTTTTAAAAAAAAATTAATATTTATTCGGAGTTTAAAAGTTATAAAAAGAAAAAAGAACAATACAAAATACAAAAAAAGAATACAACAGCAACAGAAAAAAATAAAAATAAAAATACATTCACTTAAAAAAGAAAAATAACAGATTAAACCTTTACATAACTTTCTTCCTTTACTTATTTCCTTGACCTCCTCACACCTCCCAATTTTGTATTCTAGTTCAAATAGTTATTTCAGCAAATCCTTCCAACCTTATTTTCATTTAAGTAATTTAATTTAATATATTCTAATTTAACGTCCTTTCTTTCGTCAATTTCATCAACTCATTTTTACTTAATCCTTTATATCATTTCTACCAAAACCACCTAATTTTCTTTTTCCAACATCTTTCTAACAGTCCTTAATTTTACAATATTTTTGAAGATATACTTTAAATTTTTTCCAATCGTCTTCCACCGACTCTTCTCCTTGGTCCCGGATTCTGCCAGTCATCTCAGCCACTGAAACTGTTCTTAACCTGAAGCACCACTTTAGCTAATGGTGCCATCCTGCTGCCGTCGCGCCGCTGCTGCACAATTTCTGTTCTCATCCTGAAGCAAAGTTCTTAACCCGAGGTACTATTTCTGGGTTAGCGGAGTCTGTAACCTGATGCGTATGTAACCCGAGGTACCACTGTACACTGCTTTCCATCCACACCAGTCCATTATTGCTCAGGGCAAAACCACACCATAAATTCAAACCCCATCAATCCACATTTAAAGCATAGGGCTTCTTCCAAAGAATCTTGGGAAGTGTAGTTTCTAAGCATGCTGGGAACTGTAGCTCAGAGGGGTAAACTTCAGTTCTCAGTATTCTCTGGGGGTAAGCCATGCACTGTGAATGTGTGTTGAATGTGCTTTAAATGTATTGTGTAGATCTGCCCTAAAAGGCAAAGCCAAGGATCCCAAGTCCTTATTTGCAGGTGGCGCTGTGGGTTAAAGCCTCAGCGCCTAGGACTTGCCGATCGAAAGGTCGGCGGTTCGAATCCCTGCGGCGGGGTGCGCTCCCGCTGCTCGGTCCCAGCGCCTGCCAACCTAGCAGTTCGAAAGCACCTCCGGGTGCAAGTAGATAAATAGGGACCGCTTACCAGCGGGAAGGTAAACAGCATTTCCGTGTGCGGCTCTGGCTCTGGCCAAAGCAGCGATGTCACGCTGGCCACGTGACCCGGAAGTGTCTCCGGACAGCGCTGGCCCCTGGCCTCTTAAGTGAGATGGGCGCACAACCCCAGAGTCTGTCAAGACTGGCCCATACGGGCAGGGGTACCTTTACCTTTACCATATATATATATATATATATATATATATATATATATATATATATTCATTCATTCATTCAATGTTCCGACCTTTTGATCAAATAATCCTCAATGCAATTTACAGTAGTTTGTGATAATATACAGAAGGGTAGCTGTGTTCCTGTAAATATAAAGAGCCTTGGAGGACCTTAAAATTACAGTGGTACCTCTAGATGCGAACGGGATCCGTTCCAGAGCCCCGTTCGCTTCTAGATGCAAACGTAACCAGCAATGGCACGTCTGCGCATGTGCGCATCACTTTTCGCCACTTCTGCGCATGCGCATGACATCATTTTGAGCGTATGCGCATGCACAAGTTGCGAAACCTGGAAGTAACGCACTCCGTTACTTCCGGGTTGCCGCGGAGCGCAACTCGAACGTGCTCATCCCAAAGCACATTCAACCCGAGGTACAACTGTACTTAGATGGTAAATTTCCAGATCCATATCAGGGCAATACCTCTACCACTTCAATCAAAATATCACAAAATAGTGCACAACCTTTCAAGTTTTGCAGAATTCTTCACCAAGCTAAACAAAGCAAAGGAGGTGAAACTTGGCAGGTGGCAGTGCTATGAATCTGCATTTCGTAAGAATCATAGGCTGTGTTATGTTGTGGGTGAACATATCAGACGACACAGCGATTCTTCAAACAGCTCTTGTTTATTCACAGGCCAGAACTGAACTGAACTGAAAGGTTCAGCCAGCCTGCTTATATAGAGCTCCACTACAATGCAACTGTAACCACTTTCTGTAACTATCCAATCACTGAACGTCACTTTCAATCCCTTATTTGCATATGTGGACCTGAGTGAAAACTATCTACAGTATCCCCCTGCTGGCCCAGGGTGAGATCTTCAGTACATAACAGGCTGTATACACACTGTAAATCTAAAGGACATTCAAAGCAACCCCCCTCAAAGAGTTATGGGTGTTGTAGTTTACCCTCAGACTTAAAATTTCCAGAAACCCTCAACAAACTGCAGTGTCCATAATTTTTTCAGGGGGGAAATGTGTTTTGAATGTGCTTTAATGGTATAGTGTGTACCAGGGTTTTTTTTTACAGCTGGAACTCACCGGAACTCAGTTCCAGCACCTCTCAGGTGGGCGCTATTGCCATTCTAAGAGAATGAGGGAGGCGTTCATGGTGAGTTCTGGCACCTCTTTTTCTCGAAAAATAGCACTGTGGTGTACCCAACCATAGAGCCAAATGTGGGAGGAGGTAGCAGGCATTCAAATGAGGACCCTTTTAGGTGCCATGCAGGTTTAAGGTTGCCCCAGAGCCTACTGGGAAGAAGAAGCATAACAATGGTTGATTCCCACCCTCAAAATGACCAACATCAGCTGTAACCTGAGTCAGTCTCCATCCTTGGTGAAAACACAAACATCCCTTGATAGATGGGGAACAGGCACAAGAGATGCTAGTGTAGTTTTGTATCAGCAGGGATGTAAATCAGGAGGTGTGCCAAACTCTGTAGCTTTACCCAGCAGTTGGTATAAGGTATAAGACCCCCTTCCTCAATTTTAGGATCCTATCGCCGAACAGCTAAATTTGGTATTTTAGTCAAACGAAAAGATTTTTTAAAAAAAAAAACACAGGAAGGTTCCCGTCTAGTTTTCTTTTTTTTTTAAAAAAAAGATATTAAATTATTTTATTTTTCTGTGAAATCATTTTTATTTGGTTTTACAAAACCCAAACATACAGAGATTCCTCTGAATCTCGGAACTTGCCCCCACCCCTTCCATGGGGTCCCTTTTTGAACATTTACAACTGCATATTTTTCCATACTCTTAACTTTTGTTTCAATCCATATATTTATTACACTACAAGTTAAATCAAAATCCTACCAATGTTTCCATCTGCTTACAGTGGTCTCCTAAATAACTTATAATTTCCCCCCATTCTTTTATAAACTTTTCATCCTCTTGGTTTCTGAGTTTTCCAGTCAGTTTTGTTATTTCGGCATAGTCCACCAGCTTGGTTTGCCATTCCTCTCTGGTAGCGACCTTGTCTTCTTTCCATCTCTGGGCTGGTTCCCGTCTAGTTTTCTACCTGTCATGCAAAAGCAATTTTACCCCGGCCTTGCAGCTAGAGCACACCTTTAGAATAAGCAGGCTGGTGAGCCATGCTGAATGTCAAGGCTATCGCTGAAACAGTATTAATGTTCATTATGTGCCAACTATATTTAAATTGGTTTCTTGAGCTGCTATATCAGATGGATTAATCACGCTACCAAAGAGGCATAACAGAAGAGTGATATAAAGACACACATGTTTATTCTCTGGGAGGGCTGTGTGGCTTCAGATGAACATGCGAAATTGCTTGGGAGATGGATGAGCCAGTCAGGTCCCTTTTAATTGGATTGACATCGTTTCTGCAAGGGCTCTTTTATTATAAATAGATCAGATAACAGCTAGTATGTTCTAACATGGACACCAGCAAACATACTCCCCCAGCCACCGAAATGTATCTTTTATCTGTTTTTCAAGATTGCCCAGTTTAATTTTCAACCTGAACATTTTCCTAACATTATTGGAAAGCTCCCTGTTTGATATGCTGTGCCAAGATTTTAATTAGCAAGGCTGTCGCTGCTAACACACCTTATGATGATGCTGAGCAGAGGAGGAGAGGAAATGAGAAATTCATATGCAGATCAGTTCACTGCACCTTGGAGAATGGATTCTGTGGATCAAAACTGGCTTTGAGGATCAGCTCCAGGTTTGACAGGGTCCTGGTGGAAGTGCCCTTTAATGGGACTCTCTTCTTCACTTCTGGGTCCTGCCACATGCAATTAGAGAGGTGAGTAAAGGCCCCTGACCATTAGGTCCAGTCGCAAATGACTCTGGGGTTGCGGTGCTCATCTCGCTTTACTGGCCAAGGGAGCCGGCGTACAGCTTCCGGGTCATGTGGCCAGCATGACTAAGCCGCTTCTGGCGAACCAGAGCAGCGCACAGAAACGACATTTACCTTCCCGCTGGGGCGGTACCTATTCATCTACTTGCACTTTGACGTGCTTTTGAACTGCTAGGTTGGCAGGAGCAGGGACCGAGCAACGGGAGCTCACCCCGTCGCGGGGATTCGAACCGCCGACCTTCTGATCGGCATGTCCTAGGCTCTGTGGTTTAACCCACAGGGCCACACATGTCCCAGAGAGGTGAGTAGCAGCCATCAAATTGTACTGGGCAGCTGGCTCTAGCCTAGGGATGCCATAGGATGTTCCCAAATGATCAGCCTCTGAGTGGAACAGAGCGCAACGGTTAGTGGGAAATAGCATTTCTCTGAATTTCGCTGAAACAATAACAAATGATACACACAAAAATGCATGACATAAATGAAAATATTATTATTATTTCTTAAATTTGTATACCGCCCTATACCCCAAAGTTGCATAAGTGCCTGGAACCCCTGAAATCACGCACCGCTCAGAGATCTGGGTGGCATGCAACAATATTTTACTCATATGCACAGAACATGTTGGCTTGATATATTATGATTTAAATTTGTATTATTTCACTGCATCTGTTGTTGTTTTTTTCCTTTTGGGAAGAGTCAGTTAAAAAAACCTATCAATATATACAAATTGCCAGTTTCTGATTAGTATCCCAAATAATTTGTTGGATAAATTCATGGAGGGTAGACCTATGCCTACCAACCACTATCAGCTATCAAAGCTTAACGGAATCGCCATGTTCAGAGGCTATATATCCAAGCTTCAGAGGCTGAAAACAACAGGAGAAAGTCCTAATTTTCATGTCCTGTGTGCCAGCACCTGGAGGCATCTATACATTTAAATCTATACATTTAAATCAGCATATGCTAATTTTAGACAGACCTGTGTCCTCTCTTGTCCTTTTCTTTGGTGATGTATAAGTTGCCTGTCTTATATCATTTCCTTCCAGAGAAGTCTCCCAAGTGGGCTTTGTAGGAATCTGTCAAAGCCACCTTGTTTGGCCAACTCTTTTGTGCTTGATGTGGTAGATGTAATGTGGTTCCCTACTGCTAAATCAGGGGTCAGCAACCTTTTTCAGCTGTGGGCTGGTCCACTATCCCTCAGACCATGTGGTGGGCTGGAGTATATTTTTGGGGAAAAATTCCTATGCCCCACAAATACAGTGGTGCCCCAAAAGACAAATGCCTCGCAAGACAGAAAACTCGCTAGACGAAAGAGTTTTCCGTTTTGGAGGTGCTTCGCAAAACGAATTTCCTATGGGCTTGCTTCGCAAGACGAAAATGTCTTGCGAGTTCCTGCGGGTTTTTTTCCCCTCCCCCCCTTTTCTAAGCCGCTAAGCCGCTTATCCGATAAACCGATAAGCCGCTAAAAGCCGCTAATAGCGCTAATAGCGCTAATCCGCTAATCCGTCAATGGGCTTGCTTCGCAAGACGAAAAAACCGCTAGACGAAGAGAATCGCGGAACGGATTCTTCTCGTCTTGCAAGGCACCACTGTAATCCAGAGATGCGTTTTAAATAAAAGCACACATTCTACTCATGTAAAAACACCAGGCAGGCCCCACAAATAACCCAGAGGTGCATTTTAAATAAAAGCACACATTCTACTCATCTAAACATGCTGATTCCTGGACTGCCCCCAGGCCGGATTGAGAAGGCGATTGGGCTGCATCTGGCCCACGGACCTTAGGTTGCCTACCCCTGTGCTAAATTTTTGCTGCTGACTAGATCTTTATTGGGTTTTGATGGCATTTTACAGAAATAATTGTTGGTGTTTCTTGCATTTTCTTTGTCTCACCCCTTTGCCTCTATGGCAACAGAGCTCATTCTTGGGCACTTAAGTGACCAACTATGGCCATTATCTCACAAAGAAATTGGACCGACCAGTTCAGTGGCTTCTTCTACTAGATTCTAAACCTCACAGATATAGGTTCACGGGCTTGGAAGGAACCTACAGATATCCAATACCAATACATTCTCAAGGGTGCTGTGAACAGTTCCAAAACTCTGTCAAAATGTGTGAAAATACATAATTTTAAAAATCAGCTGCAACTCTTCGTATACAATCAGTAAACAATGCCTTGCAACAAAAAAGCTAAGAAAGTTTTTTATATTCAATTCAGTTGTAATTCATCCACGTCATCCTACTAATCTAATTCTTTAAGATGACAGAAATGTTGAAGAATACATTTCCTATTGCTTTATTTTAGAGCTCAAAGTTGATTAGAATATTTTCATGAAGATTGGGTCTGAAAGACTTGACAAAGCTCTAACTAAGCTCATTCATTCCAGTCAAATGGTCCTCAGACAAAATTGTTATCTTCTCAAAAACAGCAACAGATTTGCTTTGAAGTTTAATAAACCCGTTCTCAGCCTTCACTGGCTTCATCTCTTAATGCCAGAAACAGAAGGTATTTGATAGGCTGAAGTAGAAACATATGTCCCTTTCCCCACTGCCTTTATCATATGAAACTGGGCATCATTAAATAGATACCTTTCCTACTTTCTCCCTCAGTTCAAATAAACACATAAGCTTTGTTCATGTTTCCACAAGGGCCAACATTGATGCTGAAATCCAGCATCGCCTGAGCTCTGTGAGTGTGGCTTTCTCCTGATTGAAATACAGAGTGTCTGAGGACCGGGACATTCACAGGGAAACCAAAATGCTTGTTTACAAAGCTATTGTACTACCAACCTTACTATATACTTGTGAAACATGGACCACTTATAAACGCCATCTCCAGCTCCTCAAAAGATTCCATCAACGGTGTCTCCGAAAATTTGTACACAACACTTGGGAAGACAGGCAAACTTATATCAGTGTACTGGAAGAAGCAAAGATCACCAGTGTCAAAGCAATGATTCTTCAACATCAACTTTGTTGGACTGGTCATGTTGTGTGGATGCCTGATGATTGTCTTCCAAAGCAACTACTCTATTCCGAACTTAAAAATGGAAAGCGTAATGCTGGTGGTCAACAAAAGAGGTTTAAAGACTGTCTCAAGGCAGATCTAAAAAAATGTAGTATAAACACCAACAACTGGGAAACACTGGCCTGCAAGCGCTCTAGTTGGAGAACAGCCTTTACCAAAGGTGTCATGGGCTTTGAAGACACTCAAACTCAGGATGCAAGGGAGAACAGCAGCTTGATGTTGGAATTTGTCAACACGAAAATAGGCCGCCTCACTTGTGGCTCCCTGCTCCTCAAGGAGCTATGCCTGCCATGATCCTTACCTATCTTTGGGCAAAATGTTTCTTTTCTACCAGAACTTTGGCCTTTGATTATCTGTGGCCTCCTTCAGTGGCTCCCTTCACCCTTACTAATTGTTTTCTTTTCTGCAAATTAAGGATAATGGATACCTTGGTTGCCGAACACCTTGGTAATCGTACGTTTCGGCTCCCGAACGATCAAAACCTGGAAGTGAGTGTTCTGGTTTTTGAACGTTTTTTTGGAAGCTGAACATCCGATGTGGCTGTCACGGCTTCTGATTGGCTGCAGGAGCTTCCTGCAGCCAATCAGAAGCCAATCAGAAGCCAACCAGAGGCCAAACGGACTTCCAGAACTGATTCTGTTCAGCTTCCAAGGTACGACTGTACTAAGAAATGTTAATTGAAGAAAGATAACAGAAAATGAATTTTCAATCCCCTCCTTCCTCTGACAGTTCCCCATCCACCTTGAAAAACCACCTCAAAGGGCTGTGGGACACTCCTGAAACAGAGTGGGATGGGATACAAGGAACTGCAATGAGAAAGGGAAATTACCACAAACTGGGGAGCGGTGCCTTGCATGAATGGAGCTCCCCTCTCCCCATAGGGGATGTGCATTCATTTCTTAGCATAGATGAGTGCACATCCTGAACCAATTGTCACCAGTTGAACCAAATGAGTGCCATGAATAACAAATGGATAGGTATATGATTTGTTCCCATTAACCTGTTTGTACCCGTTCAACAGTCATTTGTGGGCTTCTTCCACAATGCCCCCTTACTGTAATATTGCAATACTAGGAAACAAAAGGGGGCTGGATTATTTTCAGCCGAATGATCCAAAGCAATGTAATGTTTGGGACGTTTGGGGAAAAGAAAATGGCAGCTTCTGAAAGTAGCTCTGCTGCCTCCGCAGCAGGGAATGCCACGCAAAAAAGCAAATGAAAACAAATGTGAGTGGTAATGAGACAAATGTGCATTTAACAAGTGCATAACAAACCAGATGTGATTGTTTCAAATGAATTTTGAAAGACTGCAAAGCTCTCCTTAATAATGAAAATGATTGGAATAATGAAACTCCCCCCCCCCCCGCACACCCTGAATGCAAGTTTACATTAAAGAAAAATGGCATGCTGAAAAATATGGCAGGGATTATGCTGAGCAAACTCAGCTGCTTTAGGGCTGCCCTACTTGGTTTGGGAGGTGATGTCATAAGCAGAACACAATGGATCATGATGTGGTTGCACACCACCCCAAACTCTGAGTGGTGCAAAATTCCAGGTGTTCCAGGCATTTACCCAGTGTTTCCTTTTGGAAATGAAGCACAGAGGAGACTGTGGTGTCTTTAAGATATATGGTTTATTTACACATATATACAACCAGAGTCTGCAATGGAGGGTTTCATTGCATCAGCACCCCAAAAGGATATTGTTTCTTCCATAGCCACAACAACCCTGGATGCAAGCAGAAATCAGCCCCATCTCTCTCTCTCTCTCTCTCTCTCTCTCTCTCTCTCTCTCTCCATCCTGCATCCTTTGAATCCAGATTTTGTCTTTCTAACCATCTGAGAGGTGGAGAAGGGGCTCTACCCTGGCACTGAGCACCTTTACTTTGTTCTCTTAATAGCTCATCACCTTTGCTTTGTTCTCTTAAGAACCCATCACTCAGGCTGACCTGCCTATTCCAGCAATTGAATTGCTGCTGGGTATCATAGAATCATAGAGTTGGAAGAGACCACAAGGGCCATCGAGTCCAACCCCCTGCCAAGCAGGAAACACCATCAGAGCACTCCTGACATATGGTTGTCAAGCCTCTGCTTAAAGACCTCCAAAGAAGGAGACTCCACCACACTCCTTGGCAGCAAATTCCACTGTCAAACAGCTCTTACTGTCAGGAAGTTCTTCCTAATGTTTAGGTGGAATCTTCTTTCTTGTAGTTTGGAACCATTGCTCCGTGTCCGCTTCTCTGGAGCAGCAGAAAACAACCTTTCTCCCTCCTCTATGTGACATCCTTTTATATATTTGAACATGGCTATCATATCACCCCTTAACCTCCTCTTCTCCAGGCTAAACATGCCCAGCTCCCTTAGCCATTCCTCATAAGGCATCGTTTCCAGGCCTTTGACCATTTTGGTTGCCCTCCTCTGGACACCTTCCAGTTTGTCAGTGTCCTTCTTGAACTGTGGTGCCCAGAACTGGACACAGTACTCCAGGGTACAGGAATCAGAAGAGGATCCAGGTATTCAGCCCTACCCCAAACTCCTAACAAATATTTGCTTTGAGAATCCTCCTTCGAAGAATGCCAGAAAATAAATTGCAAATGCAGAAAATGCTTGTTCTGTTCATTCGCTCATCAAATGTTATGCGGAGCAACCTTTCAGCTGCAGCAATGCCAGCATAACATGGATTTTAAACAAACTCCTTTGTATGCCTTATAAACTGGTTGTTGAACATTAAGCCCCAAGACTTCCAGGCAAATGGGAACTTAAACTGTATGTGTATTTTAAATCTTGAGTTTTCAAATTGAACAGCATGGTTTATGTTGAATGTACATTGCTCTCGGTTTATTTATTAAATGGAATCCCCTTTCCCCTATAAAACTGAATTTCAGTTATTTGATAAGGCTACCAAGCAAGTAGATAGGCGCCTTTCTTTCCCCCCGGCACATCTACAGCAAAATCAGCAGAAGCAAACTTTTGCTTTGCGATGGCAAAACTTGAATAAATATGTAATCACCATCACATCTTACAGGATCAGCTGAATGCAAACAAAGACTTGTGTCTAGGAAGAAGAGGTTTTAAAATAGGTGGCATTTATTTATTTATTTATTTATTTATTTATTTATTTATTTATTTATTTATAGCTAGCTAGCTAGCTACATATGGAGTAGAGTATAAGTGTGTGCAGAAGTTTCTGGTTTGAGGTCCACCAATGGTGTGATTAGCAATGACAAACCTAGACAGCATCTTAAAAAACAGAGACATCTGTTGCCAACAAAGGTCCGTATAGTTAAAGCTATGGTTTTCCCAGTAGTGATGTATGGAAGTGAGAGCTGGACCATAAAGAAGGCTGATCGCTGAAGTATTGATTCTTTTGAATTATGGTGCTGGAGGAGACTCTTGAGAGTCCCATGGACTGCAAGAAGATCAAACCTCTCCATTCTGAAGGAAATCAGCCCTGAGTGCTCACTGGAAGGACAGATTGTGAAGCTGAGGCTCCAGTACTTTGGCCACCTCATGAGAAGAGAAGACTCCCTGGAAAAGACCCTGATGTTGAGAAAGATGGAGGGCACAAGCAGTGGCATAGCATGGGGGGTGCAGGGGGGCTGGCCACACCGGGCGCAACATCTGGGGGGCGCGCTCACCGCCTCCGGAGTTGCCGAAGAGCCTCGGGCGCAGGCTGTAGCAGAGCCCCATGTCTCGCGGAACCGACGAGCTGTGCGCGCGTCCGGGCTGAAGGCGTCCGGCAGGCAGCGGCTCTCAGCGCTCGCCGCGGTCCCTGCGCATCAGGGCCGCAGAGGGCGCGCCAGGCAGCCCCCCCTCACAGCCCCGCCGCTGCCGCTACTGCTGCAGCTGCTGGGCCATGTTGCATTTTCCTCGCCTCCAGGCAAGCGGCGTCGTTTGGGCGCCAACGCCAGCGGCAACTCGCCTCAGATCACCTGACACGGACCCGCCGCCACCACTGTGGCTACCTTACCGTAAATACACCAGCCCAGGCAGCAGCAAGAAGAAGCTGCCAGCGGCGGCAGGTTAGGGGTTAGGGGCGCAAATTACTTGCCTTGCCCCAGGTTAGGGGGCGCAAATTACTTGCCTTGCTCCGGGTTAGGGGGCGCAAATTACTTGCCTTGCCCCGGGTGCTGACAACCCACGCTACGCCGCTGGGCACAAGGAGAAGGGGATGGCAGAGGATGAGATGGTTGGTTTTCAGAGACATTAGAGTAAGAAAAAATGGAGTTGCTGATGGGATAATGAAACTAGAATACAAAACGATGAGGTATGAGGAAGTCGGGGAAATTAGGTTGAGAAAAAAAGTTTTAAAATTATACTTGTTGTCTTTTGTTTGTGTTTGTTTTTTATTGTAGTTGTTTTGTTTTTGTATGTTTTTATTGGAAATTTTAATAAATATTATTTTTTTTAAAAAAAGAGATGGTTGGACGGTGTTCTCGAAGCTTCTAACATGAGTTTGACCAAACTGCAGGAGGCAGGGGAAGACAGAAGTGCCTGGTGTGCTCTGGTCCAGGGGGTCATGAAGAGTCGGACACGACTAAATGACTAAACAACAACAATGGTGTGATTCTCAGCCACAACGTCACTAGGTGGCTACGATTCTCTCTCGGCTGCTCACCACCAGCATTGCTGTCACCATCTGCAAAAATTGGGATAATAATGATGGCCTACCTTATACAGTAGGGGACGTAGGACTTGCCGATCGAAAGGTCGGCGGTTCGAATCCCTGCGGCGGGGTGCGCTCCCGCTGCTCGGTCCCAGCGCCTGCCAACCTAGCAGTTCGAAAGCACCTCCGGGTGCAAGTAGATAAATAGGGACCGCTTACCAGCGGGAAGGTAAACGGCGTTTCCGTGTGCGGCTCTGGCTCGCCAGAGCAGCGATGTCACGCTGGCCACGTGACCCGGAAGTGTCTCCGGACAGCGCTGGCCCCTGGCCTCTTAAGTGAGATGGGCGCACAACCCCAGAGTCTGTCAAGACTGGCCCGTACGGGCAGGGGTACCTTTACCTTTACCTTTTACCTTATACAGTAGTGCTATTGTGAGGGATGAGTGAGAGCCATTTCACATACCATGCAGAGAAAAATCAAGAGGTGTCACTTTGCAGGAAGCTGAGTCTGTAGCCAGTGATAATTGTCACCCGGCACTGTCCCTAGAGGTGTTCACATATTAACATCAATGAGTGTACAGTCTGGATATCTGGGTACATAAGCAGTTGAGAAGGACAGTTGTACAGTTATCCATGTGACATTCAACAAGTTTGTATACTTCTGTACAAAACAGACGAGTTGCATCTGTGTTCGGTGTAACATGTAAGCAAGTCTTCTCCCATCATTTCAGCCCCTGGCAATTTTAAAAATTATTTTGCTAGGCATCTGGACAGTATTAGCGGTCCAGCTTTTTAGTGGCTGATTCTGCTGTGTCAAATGGAGCTGGCTATTCCATGTTTTCACTGATAAGTAATGGCAGTGGTTTTCAAAGGGTGTGGTGTGCCACACTGGTGTGTCAGGAGGGCATGGCAAGTGTGGCAGGCAGATTCAAGGACAGTCAAAGAAACATTTAAACACTTCAGTGTAGTATCAAAATATTTTCTTTTTTGTGGATATCGATAGATATATTCTCAAAATGAGAGCAAGAACACTGAGTGATACTGAAGACAATCCTAGTTCTGACCTGGAATTGCCATTTGAACAGAGTGTTGGAGAAGACTCGTTCAGAATTATATTTGGGGGGTGATTCATGTTCTTACATAGTTGCTTTGTTTTAAACTTTTGGGGTGCCCCGTGGTCATATTATAAAGTAGTTGTGTTCTATGTTATAACTCAAGCACTGCTAGGGGTGCTTTTTGTTTTCCAATGTATTTCTTACCAATTAAAAATTTGGTGTGGTGCAAGAAAATTTTTATTCTGAAAGTCTGGCACAGAGAATAAAAAAATTCCTTCCAGTAGCAGATTAGAGACCAACTCAGTTTGTTATTGGTATGAGCTTTTGTGTGCATGCACACTTCTTCAGATACACTGAAAAAGAAGTGTATCTGAAGAAGTATCTGAAGAAGTGTGCATGCACACGAAAGCTCATACCAATAACAAACTTAGTTGGTCTCTAATGTGCTACTGGAAGGATTTTTTTTTTTTTTTACTATGGCAGACCAACACGGCTACCTACCTGTAACTGGCACAGAGAAAAAAGTTTAAGAACCACCGTTTTTACATTGTCATTTTATATTTCGCTTCTCCTGTAAATCGCTTTGCGGCTCCCTTCAGCGGCGAGAAGCGATAAATAAAATTTAATAAACGTAACTAACTAGCTGCTGTTTTGAAAATGCTAATGGGACCTTAACTCAGTTGGAACGGCTCGGCTTTCACCCTTCAGATTTAAAAAAGAAAAGAATAGAGGAATGAGATCTCTGAGCTTGCCCATTTGGCACAGTTGCCCCTTGAAATCTTCAAGAGGAATCGAAGTTCTGCTCCAATGGGGGCTGTTAAGACCCACAGCAAATGAATAATTTAAGCTTAGGACTTCCGGGTTGGCGCCCGGAGGGAGCCTGCTCGGCAGGGGCTGGGTTCTACCGCGCCGGTGACGCAGGGACCCTTAAAAACCATGGGCGCTGAAACCCATGGGCATGGTGACTCAGCGGGCACCGTTTGCGCCCCCCCGACCCGCGAAGGAGCCTTTTTAAAGGCTGCGGAGCAGGTGACGGGGGGGTGGGGTGGTGCTGTGAGTCCTCCGCTTCCCCTGCCGAGCGAAGCCGCATGCCATTCGACGGAGAGCGCTGACTTCTTCCATTGAAAATTTGGACTTTAAAAGAATAACCCGTGAGTAATTGGAACTTGGATTAAAAAAGGGGAAAAATTCTTTTTAAATTCGGAGCGAGCGGGGGAGGTGCAAAAAGGAAGTCAGCCTCCCCCCTGTTGTAGAGGAGCTAAAACAAAGGATTTGACAACTAAGATCGAGCGCAACCTTTTTTTTTGATAAAGTTATTAACTTCGCGATGGAAAATTATAAGACTGGGCTGGAGGAGAAAAGTGGAATGTGAACTAAAATGCAACCCCCCCCCCCCCGGAAACCCCGGCAGCGATCTGTAAGAGCGCCGGGAGAGGAGAAATAGAGGTTTTGACAGCTGTCAAAGGAGCTGTCAAAGCGGAAGAACAAAAAGAGAACTTTGTTACGAGGACTTTGCTGGTCACATTTGTTACAAATTGGATATAAATTGTTTAAAACAAGGAATAATAAGTTACTTTGACTGTTGGGTCTGATCGGGAAGGAAACTGAGTTATTATAATCCCTCTAGAGGAGCTGTGGGACACTACAAGTATTGTTGGCATTGAATTTGAATAGGACTTTTTATCGCCTGGGAAACTGCAGAAATGGAACACTATTTTGTCTACAGAGGTCTACACACTAAAGGAGACAATAGATTTATCTATTGAAGAATGGAAGGGACTTGACGTAATGTTTTGTTCCTGAATAACAAAGCCTCTGCAGAGGAATTAGAAACTTTTTGGAATTAGAACATTTCTGCAGGAGAGCAGGGGGGAAAAAAAAAGAGGAGGAGAGAGAACAATAAGAACAACAAGAATAACAAGAACTGGATAAAGTTGGAAGATAGACTCCTTCCAAGATCGGACATGTGAAATCAAAGATGACCAAAAGACGGCAAAGACTAATAAAAAGACGGCAAAGCGGATTGGTGAAGGACTGTGGTTTAGATGTGGGAGCTCCAGGATGACAGTAGACAGTGACGGACATTGGGAACGCAACCGGGAAGGGGGGGAGGGAAATTTGGAATCCAAAGGGTGTTAAATTACATTTTATTCTTTTTTCTATTTTTCTGTTTATCTTAATCTGTATTGCATATTAAAGAGGGGAACTCGCGGAAGGGAACAGGTCGATTTTAGGGGATGGGAAAATATTTTTTAAATTGGGCCAATGATAATAATTTTAAAATTTGAGGTAAGAATTTGTTGAATCTATTTGAAAGAACTGGAATACAAGAGGGGGAGGGGAGGGGAAGTCCTGGAAAGAAGCCAATGAAAATAAGGTTTTAAATTTGGATGTTTTTCTTTTTTTGTTATATTTGAAAATCTTTAATAAATATTATTTTTTAAAAAATAAAAATAATAATTTAAGCTTAGCCTTCCTCTCCCCTGTTTATCACTCTTCACGTTCACTTCCCAGATGACTATTACAGCCTCGGCTTTTGTTTTTATATCTGCTCTATTGGTTTGGAATGTGGATCTCATTTCCTCTCTTGTGTTTATTCATTTGCTGAGCTGACTCATTACGCTCCTGGACAGCAAGTTACCTGCAGCTCCTGCGTGGGAAACTGGAGTTTGCATGAAAAAATAGATGCTGTGCAGCTTATGAATAGTTTATTAAGGGCTAACCAGGTAAGATGGCCGGCCACAGAAGCACATGCCAGACTTAGGTGTGAGGTGGAAGAGATGGCTGAAAACCCCAGCTTGGGCTTTGTTTTCAAACTTTCAGCAGTCATGGCAGAGATCTGAGAAATTTGCTACTCTTACAAAAGTTGTTTTCAGGGCTGGCCCAAGACAGTTTGCTCCCCGTGACGAAGGACAAGATGGCGCCCTCATTTCATGTACTGACTGGACGGGCAGTGGAATCTTATTTTGACATGGATGATGGGCATAGGAGCCAACTCCTAGGGGCCAAGGTCCCTTCGGCTCCCCCCAATAAAATACCGTATTTTTCGCTCTATAAGACGCACCAGACCACAAGACGCACCTAGTTTTTGGAGGAGGAAAACAAGAAAAAAAATATTCTGAATCTCAGAAGCCAGAACAGCAAGAGGGATCCCTGTGCAGTGAAAGCAGATCCCTGCACAGTGTTCTGGCTTCTGGGATAGCTGCACAGCCTGCATTCGCTCCATAACACACACACACATTTCCCCTTACTTTTTAGGAGGGAAAACGTGAGTCTTATAGAGCAAAAAAATATGGTAGTTAAAGGGGCTGAGCAGCCCCCCAGTTGATGGGCATTGCCCTTCAAATGGTGTGCGTGCACCATGTCATATGACTGGTTCTCCAAGACGGCACTTACCTGGCACCCCCCCCCATATTTTATTCAAGTTGGCACCCCTGAGGATGGGTCAGCAGGCTAGCTAGGGGGCAACAGGGCAGGCTGCCCTCCAACACCTCACTACTCCTTCTGGAGACAACTGCCTCATTGGGAGGGCCAGCTCTGGTTGCTCTCATTTCGCTTTGCCACACATTTCACTTCCTGAGAAATTCTGTGGTAACATTGCTGGTGGAGGTAGTAGTGCCAAGTGGAACTATAGAAGTACTTACTGAGCTGCAACCTAGACTGTGGGAATTTTGTAGATACCAGGAGAGGATATATTGATTAAATATCACCCTTCCTAACCTACGCTAGTGAGTCATACAGCAGAGTTCATTCCCCAGTATATAGCAGGAAGCTAGTTGGTAGATTCGTTTTAATCTCTTTACTTAAGCAATCCAATCTGGCTTTTTTCAGATTGGAGTATATTCCTGGTAAGAGCCCTTTTATCCCTCCTAAAAAGAATAAAGATGCAAGAAGCTTATTTTAAAAGTAAAAAGAAGTTTACTCACATTCAGTTCACAGTTGGATCCCTGAAGGCAGGCTTTAGCTTGTAGTTACAGATACAGTGTGGCTTACACCCTTGCAAGGATGGGCCCGTGTGCTGCTGGCAGAGAGCCAGCAGTGCAGTCCAAGAGAAGAAAAGCCATCAAAAGAGGAAGGTGGCTGCATGACTGAACCTTTTCTTAGGTCTGCAAGGGGCACGCCCACCTACCTGGTCACATGCAAGGGGAGGATGTTCCTGACCAGGTGTAACAGGAAGACAGGCTGGATCAACATCCCCCTGTCTTTCTCCACTCTAGGCAAACAGGAACTGTTGTACTTGATTGCTTATGTTACTTCCCACATAGGCTGGGCCCTATATTGACAATTATAACAGCACTAGATATAAATAGCATAGAACATGTTAGACACCTCATAAACAATGTGTCTATCCCACTTCTTCTCCAAGGAGCTCAAAGTGGCACTGTGGCATTTGCCCTCCTAGGTGGGTCATAAGGAAAGGGATAAATGAGTGTGAAGTGATTGGCCAGTGGGAACCCAAGGGGAAGAGTTAGGGTTAGAGTTGGAGTTGTTGGGAAGTCAGTTGGGAGTTGGAGAAGGAAGAGGGAGGATAAGTCTGTGGGTTGGTCTAGTTTTGATGTGAGAGAGTGAGAGGAACTGTTAGGAGGAGTCAGATAGACAGTTGGCATAATCAGCTAGAAGTTATTAGGAAGGTATAGGCCGGTATAGAAACTAAGGATAAGAAACTGACAAGAAAAAAATTATCTGAAACCATAAACTTGTTCATGCTTATAAAATAAACTTGATTATTGGTTTTAATGTTAACAACTGTCTGGACTCAGTGTGTACCCAAGAGAAATAGATCTTACGGCAGTCACAGCCAGTCTGGTCAATAACTGGGGATGTTGGGAGATGTAGTCTAAGAACACCTGAAGGACACCAGCCTGGGGAAGACCAGTCTCCGGTGAAGTACAACCTCTGTCCAAGGTGTTAGATCTCTGGTGGCCCATTTGCACACATGCAAGTCACCATGATTACTTGTGATATAATTGTGATACCCTCAATGGCTGATGCATGGTCTGACCCAGAGAGAATGGTATCTTCTGCCAATACATGGAGGTTTTTTCTTGCTCCATATGTGCCAACACCCTGCAGGTTCTGTACAGAGTAATTGGTGCACAACCATAAATGCGTTCTTTTTATGCTCAGAGGATCTATTTTCATGATTGTTTTAAAGAATTCATGATGACCCAATGTTCCTTTATAGGCAACATAAAATCCAATTAGAGGAGCTCTCTCCTGCATTCATTATGCCTCAGTTTATTGTATAACATTGCATATTTATTCTAATGCCAGAGTTAAAAAGAATTTAAGAATAAGGCTCGCACTAGAAACAACAGTTAATCACTCCGATTATGTTTAAGGATACAGTGCGTCTAAATGGCACCATAAAACACATGTTCCTTGTTTGAAATGTTGTGAGCCGTAAGTGATGAAGCATCTGCTCAAATGGCAAAGTGTGCGTTGGCTGCTTCTCTTCAAGGCTGTGCTGGAATTAAAATGAAGGTGAAAATATAGTGCGTAATGAGGAATCTGTAGGGCTGGGAAAGTGCAACCCTGCAATAGGTTCATTATCAAAAGACACTTCTCACCCAAGTGGTGACAGAACAAAATTTTTTTTGCAAAATGGGGTCCTAGTCGATATTTCCCAGATGCTGTAAAATGGCTCTGTTAAACGCAGTTTTGAGAAATCATCAATGTGATCAGCTCACAGGAGCAAATGCAGGTGGCTGGAGAATTTGACATGGATTGGAGAGGAAAGGGAAACAGCACACCAGTTATTCTTTCATTTATATAAAGGTAAAGGTAAAGGGACCCCTGACCATTAGGTCCAGTCGTGACTGACTCTGGGGTTGCGGCGCTCATCTCGCTTTATTGGCCAAGGGAGCCGGTGTACAGCTTCTGGGTCATGTGGCCAGCATGACAAATCCTCTTCTGGCGAACCAGAGCAGTGCACAGAAACGCCGTTTATCTTCCCGCCGGAGTGGTACCTATTTATCTACTTGCACTTTGACGTGCTTTCGAACTGCTAGGTTGGCAGGAGCAGGGACCGAGCAATGGGAGGTCACCCCGTCGTGGGGATTCGAACCGCCGACCTTCTGATCAGCAAGTCCTAGGCTCTGTGGTTTAACCCACAGCGCCACCTGTGTCCCATTTCATTTACCGTATATGCCACACCGCAATTAAAAAAATACTTCAAGTTATGTTTAGTGGTGCTGCAAGTCAGTAAGGTTTGGGCTGGAATGCAAATCTCAGTGACTTGCAATACCTGTCTAAAATCCGAGGCAAGCGTTTTATAATCCTTTGCAGCTGACATTTTCATCTGTGCCAGAGAAGAACCTCTCCCATCCCTGTTGATGCTTGACTGTCACAGGAAGGGAGATCCATCAGGCGCCCTGGGAAAATTGTTTCCCACAGGGCTCCCAACACCTGAGATGCTGCTATTGTAGAGTTACAAGCATTAGGGAGGAGAGACCCACCACCACTACCATCTTTGCAGCAGCAGTAGCCAGGTAAGGGGACATTTGAGGGCCGAGATGCCAATGATGCTAAGGCCAATGCTTGATTGAAAGCTTTGAGGAAGGATAGAGGCTCATATAGTGCTGGGAAAAAGAATTCAGGACCCACATTGCTGCCATTGTTATATTCTGTAGTGTAAAGGTAAAGGGACCCCTGACCATTAGGTCCAGTCATGACCTACTCTGGGGTTGCGGTGCTCATCTCGCTTTATTGGCCGAGGGAGCCGGCGTACAGCTTCCGGGTCATGTGCCCAGCATGACTAAGCTGCTTCTGGCGAACCAGAGCAGCGCACGGAAATGCCGTTTACCTTCCCGCCAGAGCGGTACCTATTTATCTACTTGCACTTTGATGTGCTTTCAAACTGCTAGGTGGGCAGGAGCAGGGACCGAGCAACAGGAGTTCACCCCGTCATGGGGATTCGAGCCGCCGACCTTCTGATCAGAAAGTCCTAGGCTCAGTGGTTTAACCCACAGCGCCACCCGCGTCCATTTTCTGTAGTGTAGTGTAGTAAAAAATTACCGATTAGTTGAGCTTAATTACAAATCTGGGGGCATCCATCAATAGTTAAGAGTTAGCCCACCTCCTAGAGCCTCATGGAACTGCGTGGAGGAGTTAAGGAAGGAATTATTTGGGAGAAATTGCACGCACTGGGTTTTGCAGCAAATGTACACAGCAAGTCAAAAATAGCTTTTCAGCTAACACTAAAATGTAGGCGTGAATTTGAAAAGTGTGCTACCTTTCAGCTTTGGTTATGCCCCCCCTCCCCTTTGCTACTTACCACACCCTTTGCTGAAATGGAATAATTATTATTGAAGTGCTTTATAAAGCATAATCACGAAGGAGCGGTCTCTGTCCCAAGCTAACACTAAAGTTGCACACCTGGGCTCAGAGAAACTCTTAGGAAATGGTGATTGTGGGTGGGACTGCAGTTTTGTTCTGCAATGTGGCCACCCTCCCTGGAAAATGTTATAAAACGAAGGATCCATCACTTGCTGCAAGGGATAGGAGGGAAATGAAATTCAGTTCACATTGAAAAGATAGCCTACCTAATTCATGCTTCCTGAAACAATATATAAATTCAAACAGAGCCATCCTTAGAGATCTGTACATCTCTGAATATTGCAATGTAGTTCTTCAGCCAGGTAAAAGGTGGTACAGTGACAAGGGACATGGGTGGCGCCGTGGACTAAACCACTGAGCATCTTTTGCTTGCTGATCAGAAGGTCGGTGGTTCGAATCCACATGAAGGGGTGATCTACCATTGCTCTGCCCCAGCTCCTGCCAGCCTAGCAGTCTGAAAGCACACCAGTGCAAGTAGATAAATAGGTACTGTTTTGGTGGGAAGGTAAATGGCGTTTCTATGCGCTCTGGCTTCCATCATGGTGTTCCGTTGCACCAAAAGCAGTTTAGTCATGCCAGCCACATGACCCAGAAAGCTGTCTGTGGACAAATGCCAGCTCCCTTGGCCTGAAGCGAGATGAGCACCGCATCCCATGGTCACCTTTGACTGGACTTAGCCGTCCAGGGGTCCTTTACCTTTTCTTTACATTTTTACAGTGATCATAACAATCTATATATTAGCAAAAAAAAAAAAAAAAAAAAAAAGCATTATACATGGGAAAATTGCTTTGAAAAAAAAACCCTGTATATTGGACAATATTGCATACAAGTGTGTATATTGGGGGGAAATTCACACTAAAATGCTGAAGAATTTTCATGGGGACTTTAAAAAGAAAAAAATGAATGTGGAAATAGGGAGAAGCGAAGATCAACCATGTTCTTTAGCTTCCTAAGTGGTGTGTTCTCTAAGCCTCCTATGGCAGCTTCTATCGGTTGCTATCTGTCATGACCTCAAAGTCTGGCGGAGACCAAGACACTAAGTCGGAGGCTACAGGGCTGCCATTTAAGGAGTCAGACCAGGTTCCTTGCTATGAGCCTGGTATTGTTGATCAGGCTGCTACTGAACCAGAGGCTGGAAAAGAGGAGGCCACTGACCCACTAAGAAATCTCCTCAGTGATGTAACTGCCATCTTTTTTGTGTGTGTTCCTTTTGGCCTCAGAAAATAACAATAATCCTGGTTTTCTGGTTTCTTCCCACACTTTGCCTTTTCACATTATTAGTGTTCTAAACAGAATGTGTGTGTGTGTGAGAGAGATAGATAGAGAGATAGAGAGATAGAGAGATAGAGAGATAGATAGATAGATAGAGAGAGAGAGAGAGAGAGAGAATACAACCAAGTAGCTGACTGTCTCACAAGACTTTCTTTTATTGAAACACAACTGATAGAGAAGGGGGTTTCTGTAATTTAGAGGGTGAACCATGCCATCCCTTGACAAATATAAGAGAAATTCATTTGCTTTCCCTGAATTTGCTCTCCCTCAATCCAGATTTTTTCTTTCTTTGCTATCATTTGCAAACTTTCTGTCCCTTAACCCTTCCAACCTTTCCCATTAAAGTTGCCGTACAAAGGACAGAGATCTCTCAAGAACTGAAAAGGTGTCGTGGTTCCTCTATTGGCAATACAGAATTTGAAATCTATTAGTAGGGTGCAACCTACTTTTATAGAAATCACAGTTTATTGTTAATTAAATGTTGGAATCCCAACATTAATGGTCTCCTTGTTGCCCTTTCAATGCACTCCTGACTTCATTGCTGTCTAATTGAATGAAGGTTTTCCTAATATAACCCAGATTATTATATTAAATAATGCTCTATGCAGTGGTGGCTGGTGCCCATTAGGCAGGTCAGAAGGCAGAGGGACCAACAGTAGGTAGAGCTAGAGACAAAGAGGCAACTGATTCTTGTTTTGTCCATCTCCCCCTCGCTGCTGATTTCTGCAAGGGGCATCTCTGACATGGAGGAATCTGACAAGCAGGCCCCCCTGTGGTAGAGATAGAAGCTTTTGTTGGTTTGGGTTCTCTTAGTTTACCACTTCCTCAACCTTAATTTCAGTTCTCCACATGTTGCAGCAATTTGTGGATCCTCCCCCCCCCCCCGCCGGCCTCTAAAACCTCGTGAAAATTCACCAGCACTTTAGTGTGCATTTCTCTTAATTAACACATTTTTGTATGAAGGTTTGACGAATGTGCACATTTTTGCAAAGCCATTCCCATAAAATAACGCATTTTTGCCAGTATCTTCATTTATACAATGCTTTCATCTGACTGATGCATTTTTGTAAACATTGGTTGGTTGGAGAACTGCGTCACAACATTTGGGCAAGCGTGAATTTCAAATGATTGTTGTGTGAACTGTGAATTTGATAGATTTGGCTTTAAATGTGAACTGAATTGACTTCCTCCTCCATCCCTACCACTGGAGTGGTCCTAAGGAAGTGAAAAGGGCAGATGGGGCAGACTGAGGGTGGCGAGGCTGAGTCCACTGCTGGCCTAAATGCCTTCTGCTTGTGAAGATCTCACCTGAGCTGTCTGGTCTTTCATGAACTGGCCCTTCAACCTGCCCCACTTCTAACTTGCACTTCTTTTACTATTCATTGTGCTTCCTCCTTGTAATGAGTAACACCATTGATTCTTTTGATTAGAGCTACACGTTATCCAATTCAGACCTTGGGAGAGCTGTGACAAGTCTGAGCTGCACCTGAATTGTGAATAAAGTGTAGCTAGCATTTGCTCCGTACAGCTTTTTCTGTACAGTTAAAGCTATGGTTTTCCCAGTAGTGATGTATGGAAGTGAGAGCTGGACCATAAAGAAGGCTGATCGCCGAAGAATTGATGCTTTTGAATTATGGTGCTGGAGGAGACTCTTGAGAGTCCCATGGACTGCAAGAAGATCCAACCGATCCATTCTGAAGGAAATCAGCCCTGAGTGCTCACTGGAAGGACAGATCCTGAAGCTGAGGCTCCAATACTTGGGGGAAGAGAAGACTCCCTGGAAAAGACCCTGATGTTGGGAAAGATGGAGGGCACAAGGAGAAGGGGACGACAGAGGACGAGATGGTTGGATAGTGTTCTCGAAGCTACCAGCATGAGTTTGACCAAACTGCGGGAGGCAGTGGAAGATAGGAGTGCCTGGCGTGCTCTGGTCCATGGGGTCACGAAGAGTCGGACATGACTAAACGACTAAACAACAACAACAACAAAGCATTTGCACAGCTCACTTTCCATGCAAGTTACTTGTCAGGGACTTCAGAGCCCTCTCCAGGCAGGATCACTGTGTGATGGGTGTGCTCTACACCAAAGTGAGGAACTTCAGATTTGAGATCCAAATATGGGTCTGCATGTCTCTATCTGGCCCTTGAGACTGTCCCCATGCTACACCATCTTTACCAGGATACATTCCTCCCCAGCCCTGCAACTCATCCCTCACCAACTCTATCCCTTACCATGTCCATCTCCATCTGGCAGTACATCCCTCACCATCTCCATGGCATCCTCAAGTTATTCCTCCTGCCTGGAAGAGATGTTTGTGCAGAAACATCAGACTTTGCACAGCTTCAATGTATCCAACTGTAGACACCCCACCCTCTGTCCACGTTTGCCTCTGGCTCCACCCACCATTGACATGTTTCCTCCTCCTCCCTTTGGAAGGCAATGCAGCCCCCAAGTTGAAAACAGAAGCTTGAAACAGCAGTGTATCAAGTAGCCTTATTCCCTGGCCTCCACACCAAGAGTGTGAATGTCTGTAGTGACAGAGCCTTTGCATATAAAGCTCTACATGTGGATACTCAGTGTTTTCAGGCTCCTTGCCTAATAACTGATAAATTTTTATTCTTTGCAGTGTCCATCCTTAGTCACCTTGTGATCAACAAAAGTCTGTGATCCGTGTCCTATTCAGGGGGTTTCCTACTGACAGATCACCAAATACCGTATTTTTCGCTCTATAAGATGAACCCGACCATAAGATGCACCTAGTTTTTAGAGGAGCAAAACAAGAAAAAAAAATAGTCTGAATCTTTTTATTTCTGTAGAGCCTCTTTTCAAAAGCTTCATTTTGCAAGTGAACAGGAGAAGCATTTTAACAGGCATTAGTGCTTGGATTTCATTCTCTCACAGAAAGCCCCAGAAAAAATAAAGGGATCACCTGGCCGTTTGAAGAGACAGAGGCACATGGTTTAGGCAGTGATGGAATCCAAGACTTACTGAAGAGGGAAAACAAGAATAATGTTCTCCTGTCTGTTTGTTAAGTTGCTCAGGGGGCTAAACAAGGGCTATCACACAACAACCTCACAACAACCCAGTGAGGCTAAGGTGGGCCTCTCTGTGCAGCGGCTCTCCAGCAAAGCGGGAGGAGAAACGGAGCCCCTTCTGTTTCTCTT
Organism: Podarcis cretensis; assembly: GCF_951804945.1. Lineage (NCBI taxonomy): Eukaryota > Metazoa > Chordata > Lepidosauria > Squamata > Lacertidae > Podarcis > Podarcis cretensis. Next base: position 5,780,255 of record NC_137187.1, read on the forward strand.
CCCGCTTCGCTGAAGAGGTGCTGTGCAGAGAGGGAGAGCTGCACAGTGCCATTCGCTCCATAAGACGCACACACATTCCCCCTTACTTTTTAGGAGGAAAAAAGTGCGTCTTATGGAGCGAAAAATACGGTAAAATTACTACTTGTTTAATCCCTAAGTGCATGATGTTACACATGGAATTACTGATTTCTATTCTGTCTCTCTTGCTCCAGTATATGAGGTCATCCAATCCAATTCATCTTTGTCTGTGCAGCTCAATGGGCAAATAACGAAACATGCCATGCACTTAACTATTTATCATACCAAATAAAAATATTCAGTTCTCCCTCTCCTCCCCGCCCCCATTCATTTACTGAATTGCTGAAGTCAACCCTTCTGGAAGTATCCTTGTTTTCCACCTAGCAATTCATGCTCCTTGATCATCCCATTTCATCTGAGTCAGAGGAGACGAACCCCTAAGGAGAAGCATTCTCTAACCTTTTATGGAGTCCTCATTTATCTGCATTGCCATTGCCCAATTTGCTTTAATCATCTTGCCCTGCAGGTTCATGACGGCTTGCCACCATCATTCATTCCTGCTCTTATCTTTTTTCATCTCAGTCCTGAGCCATGATGACTGGGCCTGCCACTTAGCTTCCCTCCAGATGCAAATATATTATCTTGCACATCTCCCTGCACTGCTTTCTGCTGTCACAGATGGTCTTCCAGCCAGGATCTCCCAGCTGGCTTCCCAGACTTGCGTCCACAGGCCTGATTCAGCAAAGCTTTGCTGAGATCAGTTCTGTTGCAGCTCAAGTCAGAACAAATGCAGACCATCCAGCGTGAGCGGCTGCACTGGGAAATGGGCCCCAAAGCCTCAGGGAACCTGCAAAGCAGGTCTGGAGCTAAGTGTGCTTCTCCTCCTGTTCACAAAGTTCAAATGAATGTGTGAGTCCCCTGGCGTGACCTCATTACTGTATTGTACTATAGTGAATCCTCCTAAGTCTTGCAGTCACTCTGCTCTTAATGCTGCTGTTGTCCTTATCTTGACTTTGCTGCTGCTTCTTTTAATGTTGCTATTAGGAGGGAAACAGAGTGCTTGAGAGCAGGGTGGCCATGTGTCCTACTTTACAGTGTCCTCTATTTGAAGGGCAGTCCAGCTAGGCATGGAGGGAAAATTCAACTCAGTTTGCATTTGAACCTAGCAGATTCACACTTTTTGGAACAATAGGTGAACCAAACTCTTGAGTTGGGAGACTTCATAGGGAGGTTTGTTGCTTTTTTGATATTATTATTTTTTGTATCTTTATTTTAGATCTTATTATGATTTTTGTGGAAATTGTTTCATTTGGTTGTTTACTTTCTGATGTTTTCTTTATTGTTGATGACTACTTTGGTTATGTTTGCAATTATGCATTTTTTTGCATGTTATAAGCATGGCTTTAATCATGGAAAGACACAATAAAAATAAAATTATGTATGTACCGGTATGCATGCATGAAACATAGCCATCCTTTGAAATTTTACTACTGTTGCTGCTGAGAACTGATGCAAGATTAGTAAGTAAATTATATTTTAAACTTACTTCTCAGTCTGTTGTCTGATTGGAAGCACAGGAGTTAGGCTGTGAATCTAAACTCAGCCCCGCATTTTAAACGAAGCAGTAAGCTGATCTCTTTGTATGTTCAGCCCAACCATTTGGGTGCCTGGAGAGATAAATTGCAATTAATATATCCTCCACTATCTATTAAAGCCCATCCCACAAAAGAGGTTGGGAGCCAGTGGAGCTGTTGTAGCAAAAGAGACACATTTGCCCTATAACCAACTCTAGCCAACAATCTGGCTGCAGTTCTTTGAGCTGGTTGACATTTCTGAGCACTTAAGTTTCATTTCAGCAGAAGGTGATTTGGTTTCTTAATACAATATGGTATCAAGTATATTTTCTCAATTCACGATAGTGAGCTGCTGGTGTGGCCCCCCCCCAAACTACTTCCCTAGAAGCAAAGGAACAAAAAAACGGCAATGCTTCCAGTGGATTTCTGACAAGCCCAAGACATTTGAGCAGAACTCCTTTGTGTGCCTGCTAGCCTTCGTCACAATGGTTTCCATTCTGTCCCTTGTTTAAGAAATGGACTGGCTGGCTAAACTGTTAGCAAACACAGGTTATATTTTGAGAGAGGAACGGAATGGGATAGACCCGTTGGGAGCAGACTCCCTGAATTCAGTGTATTGTGCTTCTCTGTGTGAAAAATGACCACAGACAGAAGCCTTCAGTGCTTGCTGGCACAGAGAGCTGGGTGAGGGGAGGCAGTGACATTAGAATTCTCTGGTCCAAAACGAAAGCAGCCTGCCGTCACGTACATTTAGGGATGGTGTTACAGAAGTTGGGCACTCTCTGCCAAGTGATAGGAAGATTCCAGGGGGTTCCAGGCACTCACCCAGGGTTTGTGCTCCTTTGAAGATGTAGTGGAGACTGTTGTAGCTTTGAGAAAGGTGGTTTATTCACCTATTTATACCTTCAGTCTGCATGGAGGGAGTCCAGATCTTACAGCACAGTCCTTTCAAGAGGGGCTTGTTCCCCATAGCAGTGCAGCCCTCGAGTCAAAGGCGTCTCTCCCAGCTAGACTGCAGCCAATCTGCCCAAGATGGATCCCTCCCTGTTTCTCTTTTCTTCCCAGCATACCTTGCTCTAAAGACTCTCTATTCCCGACACCTGACACACCCTATCACCATGGCAACCTCTGTCTGCCCAGGCCCAAGAATTCCTCTCAACACCTTTTGTCATGTAAATGCCGTTATCCCAGGTGAGGCCCTAGCTTGGAAAGAAAGTTTAGCCTGTACTTTCCCACTGGCCTGCAATCTTCCCTTCAATATTCCAAATAATCAAAATCCTACTGTTTACTAATTTCTAGAGTTTGGGGATGGGGGGGGGGGTCCAAATCTATTTTTTTTTAAAAAAAAAACAACAACCAGTAATAGTGACCCTTCATGCACTTACTAGACAATACTGTTGTTGTTTAGTCATTTAGTCGTGTCCGACTCTTCGTGACCCCATGGACCAGAGCACGCCAGGCACTCCTGTCTTCCACTGCCTCCGCAGTTTGGTCAAACTCATGCTGGTAGCTTCGAGAACACTGTCCAGCCATCTCGTCCTCTGTCGCCCCCTTCTCCTTGTCCCCTCCTTCTTTCCCAACATCAGGGTCTTTTCCAGGGAGTCTTCTCTTCTCATGAGGTGGCCAAAGTATTGGAGCCTCAGCTTCAGGATCTGTCCTTCCAGTGAGCACTCAGGGCTGATTTCCTTCCGAATGGAGAGGTTTGTTCTTCTTGCAGTCCGTGGGACTCTCAAGAGTCTCCTCCAGCACCATAATTCAAAAGCATCAATTACTCGGCGATCAGCCTTCTTTATGGTCCAGCTCTCACTTCCATTCATCACTACTGGGAAAACCATAGCTTTTACTATACGGACCTTTGTTGGTAAGGTGATGTCTCTACTTTTTAAGATACCCCCCCCCTTTAAAAAAAAACCCTACCTCACAGGGTTGTTGTAAGGATAAAATGTGGAGAGGGAAAACCATGGAGAAGAAGTGGGGTAATCATCACCACTATTTTGCTCATCAGAGGTATCTGCTGAGCAGAGAACAGAAAATAACTAGGTGGAACTTGATCTGACCAGCAAGACAATACTTGGCTAGCAAAAAACGCTGCACCGAGTGAGTAGGCGATTGAACAAGGTGATCTACAAGATCCAAATCTATAATTCTATGATTCCTTGTGAGCTTTTGCACATATGCAAAATCAATATTGGCATTTAATATTTGCGAAGCAAAAGATGGGGGGGGGGAATGAATTTGCAACTTTGTCTGACATTTTATCCAGTGAGCTACCTGTGATTTGAAAGGAACAACTATTGAGCCGCCCAGTTGTCCACCAGCAAGCCCAGGATTGGTTTTTAAAGATTGGTTTTTAAAGACTGGATGGAGTTTGTGCTGTTGACACAAATGAAACTGGGCTGGCTCAGATGCAGCACATCCATATTTAATGAATGTAAGAAGAAATACCCGTATGAAAAAATATGACACCAATTACTAGGGGATTTATTACCAGCACAGAACAATGCCACAGCTAATGGGGTGTGGGGAGAGGATGCCACAACACATTACGATGTGCAAATAGCCCTCTGTTACTTTCCACCTATTTTGCTGCATCTGTGGCACAGTTATCTGTGCAGAGCGCAGCATGGTTTTGGACTAGCTAAAAACCCTCGTCATTAATATCTTGGGAGTGAGGGACCTGCAAGGTGCCGGGCTATTGAATCAGGGGCCCTAGCTTGGTAGCAATAGACCAGCAGCAGGGTACATGCCTTGTACGCAAAAAGTCCCTGGGTTTAACCTCAGGCTTCTCTGGTTACAAAGGCCAAGAAGAAGGCATTGTGAAAGGCCCCCTGTCTGAGACCCTGGTCAGAACAGGCAAGGACAAATAGTCCTAAGGCTGTTTCCAATATTCCTAACGTGGATTCTGCTAACGGAGGGTGTTGCTGGTTTGCTCTCACTGCCATCAGTTCAGTAGAACCAAGACGGCACTGGGTACCACCTGGTTGTGTACAAGTGCCGCCTCAGCAGCAGAGCCAGGACACTGTGACCAGTGCAGCCACACTGTCACAGTGAGTGTCAAGCCAAAGGGAGCACAGCTGAGGGGAGGAGAGGGGAGCAGTGAGCGGCCAGCCCTCCTGCTTGCCCTTGGGCTCTCTTGCACAGCGCACCGACCAGACCCTCCCTCGGAATGTCCCCTTTCTTTGGAACCTTTGAATAGCAGATTGCAAGGAATGAGGGACTTCCGGGCTGATTGGAGAGGGTCCAGCCTCACCTTGAGAGACATCAGGGCTTCCAGCCCCCATCTGGTAGGGTAGTGGGCAGGGAATCCTGAGAGATAAGGGTAAAGGTAAAGGGACCCCTGACCATTAGGTCCAGTCATGGCCGACTCTGGGGTTGCTACGCTCATCTCGCTTTACTGGCCGAGGGAGCCGGCGTACAGCTTCCAGGTCATGTGGCCAGCATGACTAAGCTGCTTCTGGCGAACCAGAGCAGCGCATGGAAATGCCGTTTACCTTCCCGCCAGAGCGGTACCTATTGATCTACTTGCACTTGGACGTGCTTTCGAACTGCTGGGTTGGCAGGAGCAGGGACCAAGCAACAGGAGCTCACCCCGTTGCGGGGATTCGAACCGCCGACCTTCTGATCGGCAAGTCCTAGGCTCTGTGGTTTAACCCACAGCGCCACCCGCGATACCTCTCAGTTTTTTGGTTTTGTTTGTTTGTTTGTTTGCCTGGGAGGAAAATCCAGGCTGGGAAAAGGGAGAGGGTAGGATAGGATTGGTTGGGGGGGGGGAGAGATGGCTTGGCTCTTGTCTTCCTCAGCCGAGCTTGCTCTTTCTCAGCCTTAAAGTAGCAAATCTGCTCCTTACGGGCTTGCACCACCATTGCTGGTGGGGGGGGGACCATATTTTGTCTTTGCACAGGACGCTATATTGCCCAAGTCCACCCCTGGCTGCCTCTAGCCTTGCTCCACAGTCAGAGCTACTTGTTTTTGAGGCACTGATTGACTGACTGAACACTCCCCGACTTATCTCAAGGGATCCAAATCAGGTGGGAGGGTAGCAGGGCGTCTTTAGAATATGTGGCACCGGAGTGCAAAAAACTGCCCAGCGCCCCCAATGTGGGGACAGGCCAAAGTTATTGAGCTTTTTTTGGGAGGGGCACACAGCTCTCTTCCATGCTGCTGTGGGTGGAAGGAGGAGAGCAATCCCCACAGCTGTCGGCTGGTCTGACTCTTCAATCCCTGGACTCCAAATCTCGGCCCTGGACTCTCAGCCTGGCGCCCCTGAGAGCCCGACTGTGCTGGTCCCGAGGTTTAACCGTGTGGCGAGGTCCAAGTCCAATCCGAGGTCAATGGTGCGGTATGGAGGCTGCACAGTCAAAGCTGAAGCTGGTCCAAGGCAGGGAGTCGGGTGAGGTCAGGAACTCTGGCAGGAGAGCAGGACAGGGTGCAGGCAGGAACAGGCTACCAACAATGTTGCTCCCGCAATCTGGGACTGGGGCTGGCTGGCTTTTAGCTGCCCCGAGGCTTAGGGCAGCCCCGGTCCACAGGTGACTCGCCTCTCCTGGCCTGGAGGCGAGCACTCCTCTTGCAGGAACTTCGTTCCCTCCGCCTCTCTGCCCTGAGCCTCTGCAGCTCAAGAGAGGCTGGAGGGTTACCGGACCCAGAGGCAACCTCAGCTTCCCCTGACGGGGCTGAGAGTGGAGCACCTGCAGGCAATGGGTCCTCCATCACCTCAGGAGCCAGAGCAGATTCAGCTGGTGCCTGCACCTGAGGATCCAGCACAGGTGAGGACCCTTCAGGCTCAAGCCCCAGCCCCGGCTCAGCTGGTTCTGGAGGCAGGGACTCCTGTGCAGGCTGAGATTCCTGAGGTTCAGCCTCCAAGTCCGAATCACAGGCCATCACACTGGCACCTCGGTGCCCCACACCCCTAGCGCCTATGGGTAAGACGGCCCTGGAGGGCAGGTTTTGTCCCCACTGCAGTAAAGGAATCACTGGACACTGAATCAGTCCATTTCACATTCAATCCATGCTCCTGTTAATTCAGATTCCAAAATTCTCAGCAGCTGTGAATGTCAATGTTAGGCTCAGCCATGTGAATAAATACTGAAATGACTATTTGCATGGATAAGGCACATTTTATTCATGAGTGTGGGGCGCCAGTTTGTTTTAAGCGTATTTGCTACGTGTTCCAACTCAACCTGACAGGGTTGCGTCACCTGCAGTAGTTGAGAATGAAGCCGGGCTGCATTTCTACCCCTCTGGGCTGCTCAATCCTGCACATGCAAAGCGTTTCGTGTCTGCAGAGTGGAGTCAGAGAGTCACAGGGTCAGCAGTAGGAGATGCCTTGTGAAGCTTTGTGAGAAAGTCATTCAGGTCACAGCGCTAAGGGCTCATTTCATTCAGGGCTCACTTCAGCCGGAATATACTCATAATATACCTTTGAGTAGGCAAATTGCTCTGGGAAGATAATGACTATGGAGGGAACGGGGATGCAGAACCCGTGCTCTCCTCCCCCTCCCCACGTTGCTGGACTCACTCTAATTCCCATTAGCCTCAGCTGGCGTGGCTAGTGAGGAGAGATGATGGGAGCAAGGGCATAGCATGGGTTGCTGGTGCCCAGGGCGGGGCAAGTGTTGTGTCCTCCTTGGTGGACCGCACAGGGATCAGTGTCTTCACTGACCAGCATCTAATCAAGGGAGTCTCAACTTGCAAACTAGCCCCAACCTGGGAGCAGGGATAAGGCAGATAGATACAAAGCCAGGAGCACCGTTGAGTCACCCCGTTCCTCTCTCCTTGCATCAAGGTGCTTTGGGCAACACATATGGCTCTAGCACCTTCCCCTTCCTTCTTCTCTCCTCAGGGCGCCTTCCCCTCCCTCCCTCGTGGCCAGCCCAGGGGCGAGGTGCATGTGGGCATCCCTCCGCAGGACATGAGGAGAAGGAGGAGACGCTGCTGCCCCAGCCCCAAGCCCAGACTGGCTGCAGCTTGCCTCCCCACGCCTCTTGCCTCAATGAGTGAACCTGTTTTGGGGACACCTGGTTGAGCCTCCTTAGAAATTTGCGCCTTGGGCCACAGTCCTCCTGGCCCTCCCACACTACATCACTGGGTGGGAATTGTACAGTGGTACCTCGGGTTAAGTACTTAATTCATTCTGGAGGTCCATTCTTAACCTGAAACTCTTCTTAACCTGAAGCACCACTTTAGCTAATGGGGCCTCCTGCTGCCACCGCGCTGTCGGAGCACGATTTCTGTTCTTATCCTGAAGCAAAGTTCTTAACCCGAGGTACTATTTCTGGATTAGCAGAGTCTGTTACCTAAAGCGTATGTAACCTGAAGCGTATATAACCTAGGTACCACTGTAGTTCAGCGTATTATCCCTATTCTTGTTCTGGGGTTCAGACAGAACAAAGTGCTAGGTGCATGTGAAACCCAACAACTGATTAACCACATATCTCATGCCTTGCTGGGTTCTCACTAACAGCATGTTGAAGTGAGGTGGAGGTTTCTCTCTCCACTTTTAAAAAACAGTTTTCATCTCAATAGGGGGAAATGAAGGAGGGGTTCCTGGGAGATATTTACATAGGAAGCTGACTTGTGCTGAGTCGGGCCACTGGAACTGTTTACACAGACTGACAGCAAGTCTCCAGTATTTCAGTTCCCAGCCCTTCATGGAGATGCTGCCAACCTACATGGTTTGTTCCTACAGGGTTATGAACCTGGAACCTTCTGCATGCAGAGCAGTTGTCCTGCTGCTGAGCTACAACTCTTCCTCTTATGCCAGCTTCTGACCTGGTCAAAATATCCCGCTATCATCAAAACTTTATTAGCAAAGCCAACAGGCCACAGCTAGACAAGAATTAAAAATAAAAATAAAAATAAGAATAAAAAGAAGAAAATATCCCGCTACTTTGGGGGATAAGTCAGGATCTGAGACAAGAAGGTCTGGGGAAAGCTCCTGTTCCTGCTTTTTTGTTGTTGTTTAGTCATTTAGTCGTGTCCGACTCTTCGTGACCCCATGGACCAGAGCACACCAGGCACTCCTGTCTTCCACTGCCTCCTGCAGTTGGGTCAAACTCATGCTGGTAGCTTCGAGAACACTGTCCAACCATCTTGCCCTCTGCTGTCCCCTTCTCCTTGTGCCCTCCATCTTTCCCAACATCAGGGTCTTTTCCAGGGAGTCTTCTCTTCTCATGAGGTGGCCAAAGTATTGGAGCCTCAGCTTCAGGATCTGTCCTTCCAGTGAGCACTCAGGGCTGATTTCCTTAAGAATGGAGAGGTTTGTTCTTCTTGCAGTCCATGGGACTCCCAAGAGTCTCCTCCAGCACCATAATTCAAAAGCATCAATTCTTCAGCGATCAGCCTTCTTTATGGTCCAGCTCTCACTTCCATACATCACTACTGGGAAAACCATGGCTTTTACTATACGGACCTTTGTTGGCAAGGTGATGTCTCTGCTTGCTTATCTTGTCCAAATAAAGTTGATCTTCTTGTGTCCCTCCTCCTCCAAGAGTTGGATCCAGATGTAGTGGTGCTTAAAACAGACCCGTTAAAACCAACAGGACTTCAGCTTGTCAACTTAAATCCCATTGATTTCAATGGGTCTGTTCTAAACACCACTAAGTCTAGACCTAACCCTCCCCCAAAGACCCAAGAAATCTTTGAATTGGGGACAAAGGCATCTTGTCTATAGTGCAGAAGCATGAAGAGCAAGGCACCATACAGGATAATTATTAAGCTTTGGATAAAGGCTTCAAATCATATAAATGTTTGCTTTGTGTCTAAATTCTCTCTTTCACCATGCTGATTAGCCTGCTTGCAATTACACTCCTTTCCACTACCATGTAAAGTTCACGATCCTGGAGAACAACTCATTACACGCACACTGCCATCCTCCAAAACAGAGCATTATAAGAACTGAAATAATTTTAGATACAGGATAAACCATCTTTGATTTATCTGGCAATGAAAATTATAATTGGGATTGTAAAGTAAATTAACAGGGACAAGCAATTGCTATGCTTGGTGCTTTCAACTCAATTAAATAATAGTTGGATGGCCAGGTCCAATAAGCTGCAAATCAAGCCCATCAGCTGCTTGGCAGAAGAAGGAGCAGGGGATTGCTTAAATCTCACCCCTCCATGCGCTCCCTCCCTCCGAAAGAGCTGATCAGTCTGACTGCAGTTTGTTTGACCTTGCTAGGGTGTGGCATTTCAAATTAGAACATTTCAAGCTGCACCATTCTGTCCAACGGTAGGGCCGGCCTCAAATATTAACTTTTAAAGGCACTGTTTTGCAGCTTGTTATGTTAGTAGCATCATGAACACAGAGAAAGTGAATAAGAAAAAGCAATAGCAAAATAACATAGTCGGCAGGAGCCTTGTTTTAAAGAGCAGGGATGGGGAACTTCAGGCCTGGGGGCAAATCTTCAGGCCTAGGACCCACGTACCTACGGGACCGCCTCTCCTGGTATGGCCCACGGAGGACCTTAAGGTCCACAAATGACAACATTTTGGAGGTCCCAGGTCACAAAGTGGTTAGATTGGTCTCAACTTGGGCCAGGGCCTTTTCAGTATTGGCTCCCACTTGGTGGAACTCTCTGTCACAAAACACTAGGGCCCTGTGGGACTTGACATCTTTCCACAGGGCCTGCAAGACAGAGCTGTTCCTCCTGGCCTTTGGTTTGGACTCAGACCCTCAGTCTGACTCAGTCCCTCCCCTTATGGTCTTGATTTATCGGCTACTTTTAAAATGAGGCTGCATTTTAACCTGTATTTTAAATTGTTTTTTTCTTTTTTCTTTTCTTTTCTTTTCTTTTCCCCTATTATGTTTTTTACTGTGATTTTATTGGTGTTAGCTGCCCTGAGCCCGGCTTGGGCCGGGGAGGGAGGGGTATAAATAAAATTTATTATTCTTTATTATTATTATTATTATTATTATTAAATCGTGTCCCTCGTCAGGACACAGCCCTCCCCTGCCACACCCTATCCATGGTGTAGACCAGGTATCTCCAACCTTTTCAGACCCAGGAACCCCTTTTAACTTAAACATAAATTTGGGGGCCCATTTTGTAACCTGTTACCATATATTTGCATGGTGGCAGTGTTCCTGTTGTGACCCACCTTGGATCATGCCATGGCCCACTCCTAGATCCCGACCCACTTGTTGAAGACCAGCGGTGTAGACATCCCCAATGGACCAATGGTCAGACTTGGGATCAGGAAGCTTCCTAGGTAATTGAGGGTCTTGTACCACCCCTGCCCTGATGCCACAGAAACATGGTAAGTGAACAGCCCCTTAGGCCACTGTTCCCAGCTGTGGCTGGACTACAACTCCCATCATCCCTAGCTAGCAGGACCAGTGGTCAGGGATGATGGGAGTTGTAGTCCAGTAACAGCCGGAGACCCAGGTTCGAGAAACACTGCCCTAGATGGTTGTACCTGTGAAAATTAACACAAAGAGTTTTAAGCAACCTATTACAGTATGTATATAGAAAATGCTTGCCAGTGTAGATTCAGAGTAACTCAATAAATCATGGAAAGAGAGGTATGTACTTTAATGCTTGTTACTTAATTTAAATGGTTTGAGAAAAGAGTTCATTTATAGGTCATCCTTCACAAAATTCAACACCCCCCTCCCCTTTTCCTGGTAACGTAGGAGACAGCCTATGGATACTCAGCCCCTAAGAAACAGAAAAGGCAAAGAACCTCCCTAAAGGTACACAGGTTTGACACAGCCAACCTTCTCTTTGCTAACAAGCATATTTTGCTGACTACATGCTGCGAGGGAACCGTCTTCACGGAACCTGGCAAATTGTGTTGTGCTGTTACTTCTATTTATGGTGGCATTAGCTGCAAACTATACATCCTTAAAATAAACAAAAGGCACACTTCAGTCCCCTCCCTCTCTGCTTGCAAACGCTGGCTGCTGTTTGCTTAATGCATGCTAGACAAGCAAGATTTCTTCCTGAGCCTTCAGGGCAACGTAGCAAGGTACAACATTGCAGACGTACAAACATTCAGGAAGTGGGGGTGGTGGAATCCCAGCCATGAATCTTCATTAGTGACATCTGTTCTCTGGCAAGGGCCGGCCCTGTCACCCGGCAGAGCGAGGAAACTGCCTCAGGTAACCAATTATGGGTGTCATAAAAGGGCAGCAAAAGGTTACAGAGCAAGTATTTGTTGTTGTTGTTTAGTTGTTTAGTCATGTCCGACTCTTCGTGACCCCATGGACCAGAGCACACCAGGCACTCCTGTCTTCCACTGCCTCCCGCAGTTTGGTCAAACTCATGCTGGTAGCTTCAAGAACACTGTCCAACCATCTCATCCTCTGTCATCCCCTTCTCCTTGTGCCCCCCATCTGTCCCAACATCAGGGTCTTTTCTAGGGAGTCTTTTCTTCTCCTGAGGTGGCCAAAGTCTTGGAGCCTCAGCTTCAGGATCTGTCCTTCCAGTAAGCACTCAGGGCTGATTTCCCTCAGAATGGATAGGTTTGATCTTCTTGCAGTCCATGGGACTCTCAAGAGTCTCCTCCAGCACCAGAATTCAAAAGCATCAATTCTTCGGCGATCAGCCTTCTTTATGGTCCAGCTCTCACTTCCATACATCATAGGATAAGTATAATCCTAAATTAAACTGGTGTAAATCGTTGGAAATCTGAGGTGGGATACCCACATAGTGGAAGTTGCTCCTAGTTCCAGCCACCGCACAGAGGCAGCTTAAGGTCCAAAATAGTTTATATGTACGACTTCAGGATGTCAAGTCAGGTGTTCTTCAGAAGATGGCTCCTCTGCTTCCAAGTCTACAATTCTATGATTTTATGAAATGCAAGGGGTGGGGGAGACCTCTCTCCACTTCACGCCACTAATGTGTACATTGCTTGATTCCCAACAATGCCGTTTTGGCAGAGTTCTCCACAGACGCATCTCACCTGAGCTTTAATGTCAAGTCACACTGCTTTGGTCTGATTCTTCACCTTTAATAGTCCTGAACGTTTTCTAACAAGTATCCAGAATAATGGAAGGTAAACCTGAAGATCAAGTCTCCTGTGTTCCCCAAAGTCTATCGCTGGACAGCAACAACTGAGAATTAGCACCATCATGTACCACAGTCACATTGGGACATTTTTGTGTATTACCTTGGCGGAACATTAGTCCTGATGAGGTTGGCACAGACCCAAGGGGCAACCATGTATTGGGAAGCTTTTAATGTTTGATGTTTGATTATGTTTCGATATAAGCTGTAAGCCGCCCAGAGTGGCTGGGGAAACCCAGCCAGATGGGTAGAATTAATTAAATAATAATAATAATAATAATAATAATAATAATAATAATAATTACAGCCACACAATTATAATATGGAAGAGGCAGAGAGAAGATTCCAGGGTGATCATGAGAATTGTCATGGCAGGTCTATATGGACCAGTATTCTGTCTCTAACATGGCCAGGCAAAAGCTTCAGTTGAGATGGTTACAAAGCAAGATAAAAAAAATTAAGTGGAGTAAACGATAGTGACAGCCCAAAGTCAACTGGTTGATCAAAGATACACTGTAGATACAATGACAATCCATGATTTCTAATAGAGATGAGTGTCCTAAATAAATAAATAAAGTTTTTGCACAATTAGGGCTCTGAAGAAGACAGGAAGAAAGCAGTGTAATGAAGTCCATTATTGTATTAAACAGGGAAGGTTAAAAAGAACCCTGATCAAAAATCCTGGTCAGAACCATATGAGATAGACACTTGGCAATCTGGGTACGAAACATTTCAAGAGTAGTATGCACTATAAAAATCACACCCCTTTTGGCAGATAAATGTCCCAACATTGTGATGCCATTTATTTATAGTGAAGGGCCAATTTCTGCAGAAATGATAGTGAAGGTTTTGCACATCCTCAAGTCTCATTCTTAGGCATTGCCTCTAAATGTGAAGACACTATTTGTACCTCTTGTGACTAGAAATTGAAGGATCTGTCAATTTCAGTTTTCTCGGTTTCTTACTTTTCCAGTCTTAAATTTAGCCCTCCACATTTCACAGTAGTCTGCAATCTTAAAAAAAAAAAAAATCCTCATGAAAATTCATCAGCATCTTAGTGTGAATTTATCCTGATAAACACATTTTTATATGCAGTTTTGACTAATGTACACATTTTTTGCAAGCAATTTCCCCTAATTTATGCATTTTTGGTAAACATTGGTTGGTGCATCACAAAATTTGGATAACGTGCAAATTTCAGAGAATAGCTGTGTTGTTTTGAAAACTGCAATTTGGATTAATTCAGTCTTAAATGCATACTGATTGAATTTCTGCTCCATTCCTAGTCATGGCTGATTCCATTTGACAGTCAGGAGACCCCACTGTCCTAATCACAACAATCTGAAGCAATGACTTGCAAAGCTTAATGTAGTATTTTCTTTCATGTGTGCGTGACACAGTGCTCATATTGGGTGTGGGAACTATTTTAATCATCATCATAATCATCATCATCTTGTACCTCACCCATCTGACTGGGACACACCAGCCAATCTGGGTAGCTTCCAAGAGAATATAAAGGAACACACTCAAACATCAAACATTAAAATCTTCCTGAAACAGGGGTGCCTTCAGATGTCTGTGAAAAGTCATATGATCATTTCTCTCTTTGACATCTGATGGGTGGGCATTCCACAGGGCAGGTGCCACTGCTGAGAAGGTCCTCTGCCTGGTTCCCTGTAACTTTACTTCTGGCAGTGAAGGAACCGCCAGAAGGCCATCGGCACTGGACCTCTGTGTCCTGGCAGAATGATGGGGGTGGAGACGCTCCTTCAGGTATACTGGACCGAGGCCATTTAGGGCTTTAAAGGTCGGAATTGTGCTCGGAAACGTACTGGGAGCCAATGTAGGTCTTTCAGGACTGGTGTTATATGGTCCCGGTGGCTGCTCCCAGTCACCAATCTAGCTACTGCATTCTGGATTAATTGTCGTTTCTGAGTCACCTTCAAAGCTAGAGCACATTGTAAAGCGCATTGCAGTAGTCCAAGCAAGAGATAATCAGAGAATGTACCACTCTGGCGAGACAGTTTGCAGGAAGGCAGGGTCTCAGCCAGCACACCAGCCAGCCTGGACACAGAGCTGACCAGTGCATCCATGAACAGCTGTGAGTCCAAAAAGACCCCCAGGTTGCGCACCTAGCCTTTTAGGGGCGCAGTTACCCCATTCAGGACCGGTGAGTCCCCCACCCCCAGCTTTGGAGTGAATTAGAAATTCACCAGGGCAAGGAAAGGAGCAAGACAGTTTGCACGGTGTGGATCCAGGGAAGATGGATATACAGACATTGTCTCTGTATGGTTAGCATGCAAAACCAGAGGACCCTTGAGATTATAGAAAAATAAAGATCCACACCCTGCCTTTGAAGTAACTGGCAAGCCTCCCAAAGTCAATAAAGATTTTGCTGTCTCCTGGGAGGCCTCAGCATTGAGCCCAATTGAATAATGTAGTGAGTTATTGTAGAAAAGGAAGCAAGAGTAACATACAGCAGAAAACCTCTCATCTAAAATTAATATGGAATGCTTTAGTTTACATTTGATTCTAAGTATGTGAATCTGTGGGCTGCGCAGGCTGTGGCTGCTCTATGGTACAGTGGTACCTCGGGTTACATCAGTGGCGTAGCGTGGGGGTGCAGGGGGGGCCAGCCGCACCGGGCGCAACATCTGGGGGTTAGGGTTAAGAAGCGCAAATCCACTGGTTAGGGGGCGCAAATCCACGGGTTAGGGGGTGCAAATTACTTGCCTTGCCCTGGGTGCTGACAACCCACGCTACGCCACTGGGTTACACACACTTCAGGTTACATACGCTTCAGGTTACACACTCCACTAAGCCAGAAATAGTGCTTCAGGTTAAGAACTTTGCTTCAGGATGAGAACAGAAATCGTGCAGCGGCGGCGCAGTGGCAACAAGAGGCCCCATTAGCTAAAGTGGTGCTTCAGGTTAAGAACAGTTTCAGGTTAAGAACGGACCTCCAGAACGAATTAAGTACTTAACCCGAGGTACCACTGTAATGGAAAGGCAGTCTGGACATGTGCAGAGGTATATTTTTATTACATAGTAGTCAAGGACATGGGCAAAGATGGGACTGGGTCATGCCTTTACTGGGGACACTGTTAAATTAGCAAGCTAGAGTTACAAGTCCAAGCCCAGTAGAATCTGCATGGCATTTCTCTCTTTCTGTGTTGATGCACTGTATCGGCAACATCAGATATATTTAAGCTGAAACAAATATTCAAAACTATTCAAAATTTGAAACCACTCAGGTTTTGATTCTGACAATTCTGAATTCCTAACTGGAATTTGTATTTTGAATGCAAAATTGTGATGCCAAGATGTGATATCCAGTGTTTTAATGGCTATCCAGTCTTGGTGGCTTTGAGAAGTATTGTCTGACTCCAAACACCATTGCATGTCAACAATCTGATTCAATCAGAACTAAGTACTACTGCTTGTCAACTCTCAAATACAGTTTGATCTTGATGTGCCCTTCAGCAAACGCAAGGGCTCTTTCTGTTCATGGAAGGGACTCTAATCCAAGTGGAGGCTTCCTCTGGTAGAAACAGGGGAACTTTTTGCCAATAGAAGAAGAAGAGGAGTTTGGATTTTGATATCCCGCTTTATCACTACCTGAAGGAGTCTCAAAGCGGCTAACATTCTCCTTTCCCTTCCTTCTCCACAACAAACACTCTGTGAGGTGAGTGGGGCTGAGAGACTTCAGAGACATGTGACTCGCCCAAGATCACAAGGCAGCTGCATGTGGAGGAGCAGGGAAGCGAACCCGGTTCACCAGATTACAAGACTACCGCTCTTAACCACTACACCACACTGGCTCTCCTTCAGCTCCACATGCCATGTCCTACATGGCTTGAAATGTCCCAAGCCCCCCAGAGGAACTTTTCATGAGACACGGTGGGCTGCAGGGGGAAGAAGGAACTGATGAAAATCACCTACACCAGGGAATGGATGAATCAGGCAGTTTCGCTTTCTCCTAGTCAAATATACTCGGAGTCGAGAGTGGATTTCATGCTCTTTATTCAGCTCATAGTGGTGAGGAGGAATTGAAGTTCCCCCAGAATGTCTGCTTTATATACATTATTTACGCAATGGGCCCCACGTGATTGGCTAATTCCGGGATTCACCTGTAGACCAATCTGGTTGTGGATTCCCTTCCACCTGGAGCTGGATTGGGTGGCTCCTGTGGACCAATCAGACTGCTGCATTCTGGACCCTATTGTTCTAGGACCAATCAGACTGCCGCCTTTTGGATCCTATTCAACTCAGTACATAACACCTAGTGTGTTGTCGTTCCAGTCTTACCTTCAGTTTGCCTCATTTTTGTAGCACTTTGCAAATTTTTGAGGAAAAAGAACCTCATGAAAATCCATCAGATTTTTAGTGCACATTTCTTTCTATACACATTTTTTTGCAAGCTGTTTTCCCTAATATATGCATTTTGATGCCCCTAACCTATGGAGAACAGCATGGCAAAATTCAGAGAAGTACGCATTCCAGAGTTGCATTTCGGTTGGTGTACTGTTCCAGGAAGTGCAAATGAGGTAAAATGCATTAAAATGCAAAGCAAACCAAATTTCTCCTCCATCCATGTCTCCAGAGAGAGCTTCCTGGGAACGGCATCCCTCTCCTGCTCAGTCTTGGGCCCAATTCGTGGAAGAGAAAATATTCTGCATGTATGCAAGAGAATATTAGCCACCCCAAACTGAGGAAACATATTTCGTAGGGCAAATTGTGGTCAGCTCTAGATACATTGGTGCTGCTTGGAAGAGGAAGGATCTACTTAGCATTCTCTTCCCACGGTAACCATGCACCAGCTCGGAGACCAGAGCTACAGAAATGGTGGGCTGTGAAAATAAAGAGGGCCACTTAAGAGGCTGGCAGGCTCTTGCCTGAGCCATGTATCAGGTAAGCTGCTCAAGAGTCCTAGAGCTAAGCACTGCCAGGAAGGAGAAACAACAAAGGGAAGGTTTCTAGGCAACCGTAAATTCTGAAGCAATAGGCTATTAGCCTTTTCTGCTCAGCTGCATACATCAATCAAGCCAGCATCCCAGGAGGGTAGGAGCTAGGGGGCAGCCCATGTATATTCAATGTTTCTCTCTGGCAAAATATTTACCTGCTCAAATGTCACCTTCCCCTTTGATCTGTAGCCCTCAGAGGGTCTGAGTCAGTGTCTCTGTACTCAAAGCCGGACGTGCGGTAGAGGTAGGGGTAGAGACGGGCTAGACTGGGCCAGTTCTGCCCATTCACGTAGCCTGGCATATCTGAAGCAGAAGAAAAGCAAGGGCAGAGGATGATCCTTGTCCTTAGAAGTATCAGGGACACTAAGTAATTATTATTTTTTAGTTGTACTCTTGAGATATGTCTTAAATTATAGCAAGCCTGAACGAACAAACACATGTTTGCAAGGTATCATGATGGCTACAGCTCCCTCCCTAACTTTCCCTTTGAGAGGAAATCAAAGTTTGCCTTTGTGTAATGTGTGAAAGGCCCTTTTGATGAACAAACAGTGTCACATTGGATTCATGTGGTATGAGCTGAGGGTGCCATTGAGGACCTTAAAAGATCTAGGGATCCCGTAGCCCTCTAGATATTGCTGGACTACAACTCTCATCATCCCTGGCCATTGGCCATGCTGACTAGGGCTGCTGGAGCCTGGAAGGATCTTGATCATGCTATAAAATAATGGATTGTTTCTTTAAAACATAGACCAAAAGGAGACCAAAACATAGACCAGAAGCAGGCAAATGCATGTGTACACTGTTAAGACAGTGAATAAAAATATACAAGAAAGAATCAATAAGACATTTTTTAGGGGGAGGGGGAATATCTATCCAATTAATTTTCCTGGTTAGTTTAAGAGCTGGAGGTGGAGGAGATCTGGGTAATTGTAATGATTCTAGGGGGTTGCTCATGCGTAAAACGGCGCCACACCTGGCTGGGTTGCCTGAGTGAACCCTTTCTGTCCGTACAGCCACTCACCCGTGGCTGTCTCAATCGCTGGCAGAATACGTCAGTGGGCGTTTCTTGAACTTCTTCCAGCAAAGAAGCTCTTTGACGCCTAGTCTCCGCCTACTCTCCCTGCGCGGAAGCCTTCTGCGCAAGGAGGGTGTGGGCAGCGGAGGACCCGTGCTCTCCCCGCTGGTCCCCGGCAAGGAGTCATGGGACCGCCTCGCCACTTCCCCCATCTGCCCCACTTCTCCACTGGTGCTGCGCTGATTTCCTTCCCCAGAAGATGGGCTGCTTCTCCTCATCCCAGTACGCTCTCCGGAATCCCTCTGGAGCCCCCTCTCTCCCTCTGGCCCCGATGGCAGTTCCCTGACAGTCATGATGTTCCGTCTATTGGCAAAAAAGCCACCAGAACTTTGTAAAATACCACATATATATATTACAACTATGGCTGGAAGGATCTGTCAGTGTCAGTTCTCTCAGTTTCTCATTTTCCCTATCTTAAATTCAGTTTTCTAGGTTTTTGCAGCAATTTCTAAAAACCCTCATAAAAATTAATCTGAATTTTAGGGTCAATTTCACCTAATAAACACATTCTGCATGCAGTTTGAGTGGTGTACACATTTTTTGCAAGCCATTTTCCCTAACAGAATGCATTTTGTATTAATATTAATGTTTTCATTACCATATTCATTTTTATGCAGCACTATGCACAGGACCCCCTCCTTCTCAGCAGCAAGGGGGGGCGCATTCTGGCAGTGGTGGAAGCAGCTGGGGCACCACCTCTTTCACTTCTACTACCCGAAGTTGGTGCTTCACCTTCCCTCATCAGCAGACTGGTTCTGCCCCCCTCAAACCATCTTTCCTCCAGTGCAAAAATGTAAGCCACAGCTAAGCGGAGGTGTGAACCTTTGAAACAGTCATTGCACATGTGCAAATGACAGCACATTCACAGTTAACAGCCTAACTGTGGATTGGAAGGCTGAAGGGGACAGCAGACAAATCAGGCAATGCTCATCAGGTGAAGACACCCCAAACCCAGACCCTCCAAGTGTACCTGTTTTCCAGGGACAGTCCTGTATTTACAGAAGCCACCCCTATTTCTGTTTCGATCCTGGAATGTCCCACTTTCCCTTAAAGGTAAAGGGACCCCTGACCATTCGGTCCAGTCGTGGCCAACTCTGGGGTTGTGGCGCTCATCTCGCTTTATTGACCGAGGGAGCCGGCGTACAGCTTCCGGGTCATGTGGCCAGCATGACTAAGCCGCTTCTGGCGAACCAGAGCAGTGCACGGAAACGCCGTTTACCTTCCTGCCAGAGCGGTACCTATTTATCTACTTGCACTTTGACGTGCTTTCAAACTCCTAGGTTGGCAGGACCAGGGACTGAGCAACGGGAGCTCACCCCGTCGCGGGGATTCGAACCGCCGACCTTCTGATCGGCAAGTCCTGGGCTCTGTGGTTTAACCCACAGCGCCAGCCGCGTCCCAACCACTTTCCATTAGGACGTCCCTATTTTCATTGGAGAAATGTTGGAGGGTGTGGAGTTATGCGACCCCCAAGCTAAGAAGATAAGTAACTATACAACCTTTAGAAGACATCGGAAAGCAGCCCTGTATAGGGAAGTTTTTTCATGTTTAATGGTGGCTGGGGCAACCCAGTCAGATGGGCGGGGTATAAATAATAACATTAGTAGTAGCAGCAGCAGTAGCAGCATTAGTAGCAGTACTGAATAGGACACCTTTGTCTTCACCAGAAAAATGTTGGAGGGTATGCAAGCCCTTCTCTGGTGTGTACAACAATTGTAAAAATGCAAAAATGCAACTTGAAACACAGTGGGGGGGGGAATGGCTTTGCTGCATTTCAAGCCACCAGTGTGTACACAGCTATAATCTCATTCCCCTCACAAGCTGCCATTTTTCCTGTTAAGGAAAATGTACAGGCGCTGTATATTTTCCCGAATGTGGCAATCGTGTGTACGCACGCATGCTTGCACATAGGATATTTACACAGTCCAGAAGGAAAACATTATTCCCCTCTCCCTCAATGCCATAGTCCTAATCCCATCCCTTTGCAGCTATGACAGCTATTTAAAAGAAAAAAAGGCGACCCAGTAGAGATCATTCTGAGGCAACATCTCATTTGGCCCTCCAGGCAGCCTTGATACCAGGGGGAAATAGCTGCATGGCCATGTATTGGAGGAAACACACACACCTTTAAGACGTTGCACGTTTAGCCTGACTTCAGCTATACTCTCTGCGAGAGCAAACTAATTTTCATTATATAACTATGGCTCATTAGCTTTGTCACCAGCTGCTACGTTCCTTTCACTGCAGCATATGCAAATCACAAACAGACACTGATGGACTCAGTTTCACTATTGTCTCGGCCTCCTGCTGCCTCCCACACACTCCCCATTTGTCAGTTTTACCCTTTGCTCAGCCCAGTCTTCCAACGTAGGGTGAATACACTCCACCATCTATCAAGCGGAGCACACGTA
This sequence comes from Podarcis cretensis, assembly GCF_951804945.1. Taxonomy (NCBI): domain Eukaryota; kingdom Metazoa; phylum Chordata; class Lepidosauria; order Squamata; family Lacertidae; genus Podarcis; species Podarcis cretensis. Next base: position 5,801,308 of record NC_137187.1, read on the forward strand.
AACAACACTCAGAAAACTGGTTATCTGTAAAGTCCTGTTACACAGCGGGGAGGATTATACTATTGTTAAACAGCTGGGTGTTGATTCTGTTGTGTTATGAAACCCTCCTCTCTGGGATGGGAAACAGATATAGGAATTTCAATAAGTGAAAAAGCATAGGAATCAATATGGCAAAATCCATCTTTAAAAACAATTCCAGCTCACCTCCAGGAAATTTCCCTTACAAATATCTTTGGGCGGCATTGAACCCCCTTTCAGATATAAATCCTTTAAGCTCACCATTATGTTGGGAAGGCTGTGGAGAACAAGGTTCCTGTGGGTGGCACTGTGGGTTAAACCACAGAGCCTAGGACTTGCCGATCAGAAGGTTGGTGGTTCGAATCCCCGCGACGGGGTGAGCTCCCGTTGTTCGGTCCCAGCTTCTGCCAACCTAGGTGTTTGAAAGCACATCAAAGTGCAAGTAGATAAATAGGTACTGCTCCAGCAGGAAGGTAAACGACGTTTCCGTGCGCTGCTCTGGTTCGCCAGAAGTGGCTTAGTCATGCTGGCCACATGACCCGGAAGCTGTACGCCGGCTCCCTCGGCCAATAAAGTGAGACGAGCGTCACAACCCCAGAGTCGGTCACGACTGGACCTAATGGTCAGGGGTCCCTTTGCCTTTTTACCGTGGTCCAAGCCTTTTGGGGGAAAGTTTTTAACCTGACCTCCAAAATCACTAAACAATCTATCCCTCCTAATTTGTCACTTGCCTTATCCTTAGATTTGACCCCACATTCTATCCTTAAACCTAAAGAATTAATTTCCTTCCTGTTCACAGCAGCTAGACTAGTTATTGCCCAACAATGAAAGAAAACTTCTAAAATACCAATAGAGGCTTGGGTTTAATAGCATCAGAACGCCTCACATACCATTGGCGACTAATCAAAGGAATTTCCAAAAAATGATACCTTTGACACGATCTAGTCTTCCTTTTTCTCTTTTATTGAAGAAGAACACTATATTTTAATGCCGCCATCATCACTGAGGCATCTGTGGAAGGGATATATTGACTGAACATGTAATGTATTGTAACTTTTGAATAAATGTTTTTTGATTTTTTTTTTTTTAAATGGGAAGGAATTTATGAACAGTGGTAGGAAAATCTATGGCTGTCCAAATGCTGGACTCCAACTTTGATCAGCCCCAGCCAGCAGAGTCAAGGTTGATTAGAGTTGTAGTTCAACAGCATCTAGAGAGCCACAGGTTAGCCACCCGAGTTAAGCCCCTTCTGTTCTGGACATTTAAAGCACTATCATACCACTTTAAACAGTCATGGCACCCCCAAAAGAACGCTGGGAACTGCATGGTGCTGAGCGTTGTTAGGCGGCCATATTCCCCATAAAGGTAAAGGTAAAGGTACCCCTGCCCATACGGGCCAGTCTTGACAGACTCTGGGGTTGTGCGCCCATCTCACTTAAGAGGCCAGGGGCCAGCGCTGTCCGGAGACACTTCCGGGTCACGTGGCCAGCGTGACATCGCTGCTCTGGCGAGCCAGAGCCGCACATGGAAACGCCGTTTACCTTCCCGCTGGTAAGCGGTCCCTATTTATCTACTTGCACCCGGAGGTGCTTTCAACTGCTAGGTTGGCAGGCGCTGGGACCGAGCAGCGGGAGCGCACCCCGCCGCAGGGATTCGAACCGCCGACCTTTCGATCGGCAAGTCCTAGGCGCTGAGGCTTTAACCCACAGCGCCACCTGCGTCCCTCATATTCCCCATAGAGAACTACAATTCACAGAATGGTTTAACAGTCAATGCCTCTTCCAAGGGAAGTACAGATCTTTGAATATTGTAATAATGCCGTGCGCTGATTAGCAATCTAGTTTATGTGCACTAACTGAATCTTCTGAAAGTTCTTCAAGGGTAGCCCCATGAGGAGCGCATCACAGTAATCTAAACGAGATGTGACTTAAAGCATGGATTACTGTTGCAAAATCAGACTGGAAAGGGCAATACCTTTGTTTAAATGAGAAGTTACTTGCTTGGTTTACTCTCCTCAGCCCTGTCACTAACACAACAATGTGCTCACTCATTTACTTATAACCACAACACCCTGACTGAAAGTGCAGAGCACATTGCTCACCACCCTGGCCCAGCCATGGTTTTCCTGTCAGTCCAAGCAAACAGACTCCTGTTGATTCAAACGGTGCTGATGAGCGTCGAGAGGGGCCTGAAGGAAGACAAACGATGATTTCATATTGCCCCGTGTGTGGAAAACCAGTCTACTTTGGTAAGTTTATTTCTCTCTCCTCACTGTGTTTAAACTGCATCTCTCTCGTGAGTTCATAAGGCTAGAAATTAAGGGCAGGGCTTTGAGGCTCTGGTGAGGATGGTAAGTCTGAAATGCTCATGGTTAAAAGACTGATGACTGGGGGGGAAGTGTTTTTGTATGGGTAAGTGTTGAGATTAGGTTTCATATTAACTTGCCTCCAGATCTGCTGCTCTAGGAGGTTGTTGTTGTTTAGTCGTTTAGTCGTGTCCGACTCTTCGTGACCCCATGGACCAGAGCACGCCAGGCACTCCTGTCTTCCACTGCCTCCCACAATTTGGTCAAACTCATGCTAGTAGCTTCAAGAACACTGTCCCACCATCTCATCCTCTGTCATCTCCTTCTCCTTGTGTCCTCAATCTTTCCCAACATCAGGGTCTTTTCCAGGGAGTCTTCTCTTCTCCTGAGGTGGCCAAAGTCTTGGAGCCTCAGCTTCAGGATCTGTCCTTCCAGTGAGCACTCAGGGCTGATTTCCTTCAGAATGGATAGGTTTGTTCTTCTTGCAGTCCATGGGACTCTCAAGAGTCTCCTCCAGCATCATAATTCAAAAGCATCAATTCTTCGGCGATCAGCCTTCTTTATGGTCTAGGAGGTTACCCCATCAAAAAAAGAAAAGAAAAGAAAAGAAAAGAAAAGAAAAGAAAAGAAAAGAAAAGAAAAGAAAAGAAAAGAAAAGAAAAAGAGGAGGTTCTACAAAGGGGCTACAGCTCAGTGTCAAAGCATCTGTTTTACATGCAGAATGTCCCATGTTCAAGTCCCAGAATCTCCAGGTAGGATTGCTTGACATTCTGGAGAGCCACTGGCAGTTAGTGTAGACCAATGTTTCCCAGACTTAGGCCACCAGCTGTTTTTGGACTACAACACCCATCATCCCTAGCTAGCAGAACCAGTGGTCAGGGATGGTGGGAATTGTGGTCCAAAAACAGCTGGAGACCCAAGTCTGGAAAGCACTGGTGTCGGCAATACTGAGTTAGATGGATTAATGGTCTGACTTAGTAGAAGGCAGCTTTCAAATTCTCTGTCATGAAAGAGTTGGATATGGAGAAATTTGGGATGTCTTCTTTCACATTAGGAAAACCTTGTCCTTTTGCTTCTGGGCTCTCTGTCTGCTATGTGGCCACAACCTCTTTGCCAATTCTCTTTCCGGTCTTTGAAGTTTAACACAGCTTACAAAAGAAGGGGGGAGGGGGAGGGGGTTCTGAACAGAAGAACAAACCCTACATGGCTGCCTCATTGTCTGAGCTCTGGACTTTTTCAACCGAACTGCCTAATCGTTCCACTTTTGTTTTTCCGTAAAGAGTGTACGTCTGATCCTAAATTTGAAGTGCTCTGTATGGCTTCTGTTGTGCCAACATCAGTCTTCCTTCAACTCCACCCCACAAAGGCACTGAGAACTATTCGTTTCTGTAAAAACTGCAGTTCCCGTGCTGAAGCCAATTTGGGTGCTATAATAATAATAATTTTTTATTTATACCCCGCCCTCCCCAGCCAAGGCCGGGCTCAGAGCGGCTTACAAACAATAATAAAAACAAGTTGAATGAATACAACTTAAAAACAAGATTAAAATACAACAATTAAAATACTGAAACATTAAAATATTAAAATACAGCCTCATCACAGGAGGAGAAAGGAAAAAGAAAAAAGAAAGAGGGGGAGGGAATCAAATTGGCTACAAGCCAAAGGCCAGGCGGAACAACTCTGTCTTACAGGCCCTGCGGAAAGAAATCAGATCTTGCAGGGCCCTGGTCTCATGAGGCAGAGTGTTCCACCAAGTCAGGGCCAGTGTTGAAAAGGCCCTGGCTCTGGTTGAAGCCAATCTAACTTCCTTAGGGCCCGGGACCACAAGGGTGTTGCTATTTATGGACCTTGAGGCTCTCCGTGGGGCATACCAGGAGAGGCGGTCCCGTAGGTACGAGGGTCCTAGGCTGTGAAGGGCTTTAAAGATCAAAAGCAGCACCTTAAATCTGACCCTGTACTCCACCGGGAGCCAGTGCAGCTTGAAAAGCACTGGGTGAATATGCTCCCATGGCAGAGACCCCGTGAGGAACCTCGCTGCAGCATTCTATGCAGAACTATTCCAACCATGCCAAGAAAAAAAAATGAATAGTTGCACTATACACCCATTTCAGAAGGTCATATTACCTTTCTCATGAAACATATCAGAAGAAAGTTGCATATGAAGTCATAAGCAAGATAAAGAACTGGTCTTGTAACGTGGGCTCCTTCTGTAATTCTGTCCAGGCAAAGTCAGGAAGCCTCCAATAGCTAAAATAGCAAAACTGGCTGAGTCACATTCTCTTACTCTGCAAAATTCTGTAGTTGCTTCAACAGGGACCTACCGTATAGGATGTGAAGAGGGCATGGAGCAAGCAGAAAAGCAAATCTGTGGGTCACTTGCAGGGTGCCTACAGAAATCCATTTTATTTGCACATTATCATTTGTGCTCAAGATGCTGTCAGAGTGGTCACACACAATCCTACTTTCAATTCTCTTTGGGCCTGCAAAAGTTGTGGAGTGGTCACAACGCTTCATTTCCAAGCAGTGCATATCCTACAACTTCCTCCTGAAACCCCACAACTTTTTCGAGCATAACTGTTCTGGTTTAGTTTTTGCCCTGCTTTGGTTATGCTGTAGCCCCTCCAGACAGCGCAATGTGGTGGCGCAGGGGAAGCATCCCGGAACAAACTAAAGAAGAATGAACACACAACTAATGTGCTATTGCTGTGTCAACAGCATATTGAAGAACGTACCTGCACTAAAACACCCGTCTGGAGGGGCCCTCAGTGGAAATGTTGCTTCTTCCCATTTTATGGCTCTTCTCAGCAACAGCACAGATAGTGAAGCCAAACTTTTGCAGGGAATTAATTATTGGAAAATAATTGGAAATTGTTGGAAATTGTTGGAAATTGTTGGAAATTAAAGGAAATTATTGGGAATTATTGGGAATTAATTCCAATTATTGGGAATTATTGGGAATTAATTCCATTCTTAAGGAAATCAGCCCTGAGTGCTCACTGGAAGGACAGATCCTGAAGCTGAGGCTCCAATACTTTGGCCACCTCATGAGAAGAGAAGACTCCCTGGAAAAGACCCTGATGTTGGGAAAGATGGAGGTCATAAGGAGAAGGGGACGACAGAGGACAAGATGGTTGGACAGTGTTCTCGAAGCTACCAGCATGAGTTTGACCAAACTGCGGGAGGCAGTGGAAGACAGAAGTGCCTGGCGTGCTCTGGTCCAGGGGGTCACGAAGAGTCGGACATGACTAAACGACTAAACAACAACAACAATTATTGGATTCAGGTGGTAGGACCCTGGAAGACAAACTGCTTATAGCCTTCAACCCACGAAGTACCACAGCCCCCAAACCATGCTAGGAGGGCTTCAGGGAAGGCCTCTCATAAATGGCTGACCCAGAAATTGGGTTGCTTCTACTAAATTCCAGGAATCTGGCCTGGCCTCCAGTTGTAGTGGAATTCAGCACTATTTCTGAATTTGGAGGGATTATGGACTAGGGTCGGGCTTGGGCAAGGGATACAAGTCCCCAGACAAAGATGAAGTTCCCTCGGTCACCTTACACTATCAGTCCTAGAAGATTATTTTGTTCTGTTCTTCAGTCTATTAATTTTTAATCTTTTTTACATGTACCCCATGGTCAACCCCCACCACTATTAAACAATACTTGATATTAGTATTGCACTCTTCCCAACTACCCAAAGGTCTCCACAGCTGTCTCAATCATTATTACAACTGTGTAAGCTAGGCTAGTGGGACGCAGGTGGCGCTGTGGGTTAAACCACAGAGCCTAGGACTTGCCAATCAGAAGGTTGGCAGTTTGAATCCGTGCGACAGGGTGAGCTCCCATTGCTCATTCCCTGCTCCTGCCAACCTAGCAGTTCGAAAGCACGTCAAAGTGCAAGTAGATAAATAGGTACCACTCCGGCGGGAAGGTAAACGGTGTTTCTGTGCACTGCTCTGGTGCACCAGAAGCGGCTTAGTCATGCTGGCCACATGACCACCGGCTCCCTCGGCCAACAAAGCGAGATGAGCACCGCAACCCCAGAGTCGGTCACAACTGGACCTAATGGTCAGGGGTCCCTTTACCTTTACCTTTAAGCTAGGCTGGTATTATGACCTGTGTCATAAGATGGAGGAGAGAAGCTGGAAGCTGTATCGTTTGCCTAAAACCATCTAGTGTGTTCACTGATGAACATACATTTGAACCCAGAACATCTCAGCTCCTTCTCAAAACACACTCCTGGCCTCTGTAAACTAGCCCAGTGGTTCCCAAGTCGTACCCCCTCACCACCACAGACCACTTGAAAATTGCTGAGGATCTTGGTGGACCATTTAACGATTTTTCTCCCTGTCGTAGCAAATTGTGATATGTGCTAGACGATGTGTGATTTTTAATTGCATTTTTAATTGCTTCTTTCATTTCTTATATTGCAGTTTATTGCCTTACAGTTTGAATTCCACAGAATTAGCATTGTAATGCAATTAAATACAATATCAGAAATAAAAGGAGCAATAAAAAACTGTATGACTGTTAATGAGAACATGCCATGGACCACCGGAATGAAGCTTGTGGACCACGGGTGGTCCACAGGCCATAGTTTGGGAGCCCCTGTTTTGCTCAGAGGGAAAACCAGACAAGGTGTTCATGGCATGGAAGTAATGCAAGGCTGGGCATTCAGGAAGCCACAGCAGTCAGAAGGTAGCAAGTGTAGCAGAAACAGGAAGAGCAGGTCACAAACAGGAAGCACTGAAGATGTGAAGCAGCAGCACTGAAATGCGAGGCAAACATTTACAAACCACAGAGCGCAAGCAAAAGGAGAGCTCTGAAATAAGTGCAATCTGATGTCGATTTTCTGTGAGACATCTGCAGTCACTGCCCCCAATTCACCAAATGAGTTGCCAATGGATGTTCCTGGGGGCTCAATAGCTGTGCAGCAAAAGACCTTTTGACCAGTGTGTGGTTGCTCCTTTCACTACAGGAGGTATGCAGACCCTCAGAGCCAAATGCGGCCCTCCAGGACTCTCTATCAGGCCCCCCCCCCCAGGCTGCTCCTTTCTGGACTTCCTCCCTACCAGCTGACAGATCCTGCTTGGGATATGTCCTTGAACTGCAATAGTGCTTCTTGCTTACGTGGGTGGAGCTGTGTGTAGACAGAGGTGTAGGAATATCTGGTACCTGCATGACTGGGATGCAGCCAATGGTCCAGGGAGAATGAGCCGCATCCAGTTGCTCTGACAAGTTTTTGGATCTGGCTAAACCCATTAGCACCATATGGCCTGCAGATGGTTGCCCAGCCTTAGGTTAAAAAAAGGTTCCCCACCTCTGCAGTGCACCACCAGACTCCCACTGATACTCTTAATAAATAATATGAGAAAACCAGTTGTCATCTCCTTGCCCTTCTCTTTCCCATTTGGGCATGCAAGATGGTTGAATAAACAGGTGACACGTTGCATTGCTCCAGGAAACCTGGGGTGATGAGTACATGCACCGGTTTCTGTCTGCTGGTAGCCATGATGGCTATAGTCAACCTCCACTTTCAGAGACACCATTCCTCTGAATACCAGTTGCTGGAAATCACAGGTGGGAAGAATGTTGTTGCGCCCAAGTCTTGCTTGCTGGTTTCCTATAAGTATCTGGCCAACCACTGTAAAAACTGGATGCGGGACTAGATGGGCCATTGGCCTGATCCAGCAGCCTCTTCTTATGTTATGTGACTTGAATTATGTAGGTCTGACCATCGATTTAGGGATGCCTGAGGATGTATGGAAGTGAGAGCTGGACCATAAAGAAGGCTGATCACCAAGGAATTGATGCTTTTGAATTATGGTGCTGGAGGAGACTCTTGAGAGTCCCATGGACTGCAAGAAGATCAAACCTCTCCATTCTTAAGGAAATCAGCCCTGAGTGCTCACTGGAAGGACAGATCCTGAAGCTGAGGCTCCAAGACTTTGGCCACCTCAGGAGAAGAGAAGACTCCCTGGAAAAGACCCTGGTGTTGGGAAAGATGGAGGGCACAAGGAGAAAGGGACGACAGAGGACGAGATGGCTGGATAGTGTTCTCGAAGCTACCAGCATGAGTTTGACCAAACTGCGGGAGGCAGTGGAGGACAGAAGTGCCTGGCGTGCTCTGGTCCAGGGGATCACAAAGAGTCGGACATGACTAAACGACTAAACAACAACAATGGTGTGATTCTCAGCCACAACATCACTAGGTGGCTACGATTCTCTCTCGGCTGCTCACCACCAGCACTGAGGATGGGATTGATTATGTGTCCTCCCATTCTCCATCCTTTGAAATGTCTTACTCACTCTCTGGTCTGAAAGGCATTTGTTTTATTCTGAACTTCTGTGGTGTTCAAAGTTCTTCTTCTGTCATCACCATCCCTTCGTATGGTGCTTTTGAGTGTGCTCAAAGTGTTTCAAATTGGTAGCTCAGTGGTCCTTACAAAACTCTGTAAGGTAGGTCAATATTATAATCACCATACTGAAGATGGGGAAGAGTCTATGCGGACAATGAATAAGTTCATGGCAGAGCCAAGATTTGAACAGGAATCTTCCTGGATGAACAGCTCACCTTGGGCATTATATTACTCAAGTAAACTTTGTAACATTTGCGCAGTCTTGGTTTGTAAGAATGAGTTAGCACCTAGGAAGTACCTGGTTCAAACTTCATGAATCTCATCCAACATCTCCCCCACCCTTTCTTCCCAATTTGCATTTGCCATACGGGGGCCACAGAGCTAACCTTCAGGGTTCTTGTAAAGATCATTGAGATAAGGTATGTGTTAAGTTGTGGGTGAACATATCAGACGACACAGCGATTCTTCAAACAGCTCTTGTTTATTCACAGGCCAGAACAGAACTGAACTGAAGGGTTCAGTCAGCCTGCTTATATAGAGCCCCACTACAACGCAACAGTAACAATTTTCTAAAACTATCCAATCACTGAATGTCACTTTCGATCCCTTATTTGCATAACTATCTACAGTATCCCCCCTAACAGTATGTGTTGTGCTTTGAGCACTTAAGAGCACTGTTTCAATGCTCTTAGAATCATAGAATCATAGAATCATAGAATCATAGAGTTGGAAGAGACCACAAGGGCCATCGAGTCCAACCCCCTGCCAAGCAGGAAACACCATCAGAGCACTCCTGACATATGGTTGTCAAGCCTTTGCTTAAAGACCTCCAAAGAAGGAGACTCCACCACACTCCTTGGCAGCACATTCCACTGTCAAACAGCTCTTACTGTCAGGAAGTTCTTCCTAATGTTTAGGTGGAATCTTCTTTCTTGTAGTTTGGATCCATTGCTCCGTGTCCGCTTCTCTGGAGCAGCAGAAAACAACATTTCTCCCTCCTCTATGTGACATCCTTTTATATAATTGAACATGGCTATCATATCACCCCTTAACCTCCTCTTCTCCAGACTAAACATGCCCAGCTCCCTTAGCCGTTCCTCATAAGGCATCGTTTCCAGGCCTTTGACCATTTTGGTTGCCCTTCTCTTGTTTTTGCCAGACTGGGGAAACGGCTGACTCAAGGCTGGCACTGTCACAAGGCACTTGGCAGGATGCTTTTCGTAACTAGCTTTTGTGTGCTCTCATTCTACTTCAGAAACTTTCCAGGTTGTAGATTTCCAGTAAAAATAAACTGGCCAATTGGCTTTCTGGTGCCAGCTCTTGGCTTCTCAAGACTTACTATTTCTCTCTCTCTCTCCTTCCTGCTCTCTCTAAACTCTCCTCAAAAGTGATAAGATAAATATTAGTGCAATTTTCTCACAGGGAGCAGCTGTGTCGGGTTGATTTAGTAGAATCACACACACTGTCTCCCTGTGGTTGAACACAGCCTTCAGAATCACACATGCTGTAAATACAGAATGTAGCTGAATAGATAGAAAGGAGGATAGTGTGATGGCCACTTTAAGACTCATCTGCTCTTCCATTTCCCCCGCTGCTTTCCCCTGGGAAAAACTGTGGTTTAGCACTGAATTAGAACGAACACCATTCAGGGTTTCTGTGCATTGCCGTTTGTTCCAATTTCGTGCCAAAGAGCTGGTTTTCTGAGAGCAAAGGCAAAACGGCTCAGACCTGTCTCTAGAAGGCACAGGACAAGCAAAACACCACTCAGACCCATGCTTTCTAGGCATGGGGCAAGTGGAAATATAGGTGAGCCCTCAGAGATTGTGATCCACTCTTCTTCCTGTTTCCATTATTCCCAATGTCCATTAATTGTTTTAGAACAGGGTTGGGGAACCTTGCTGCTTTTAATGCCGAACTGCAACTAAACGGCACACTTCCTGAGAAGAGACCCAGCAGTTCCTCATATGGCTGAGACACAGGGAATTTTTTTCAGCAGGAACTCTCCGGAAAGCCACTTCTGGACCTGGCAAGGAGGTGGGGTTGCGGGCTTCACGCCCACCCCACGTGCGCGGGGGCTGGTTGCAGCCCCCGCGAGAACGAGGGAATCCCGGCAGCGTCATCCGCCCAGCCAGCCAATCGGGTGGCTGGGGGGCGTGGCCTGCCCTATTTAGGCTCGCCCTCTTTTTGCCGCACCAGCGATCACGTTTTCCCACCCTCCCTCCCTTTAGGTAGGCTTCTGACTTTGCTATGGGCTTCGGTCGGTTGCCGCAAGGGGCCTAGTAGGAATTTTTCCCAACTGGCAATTTCAACTCGTCTCAACTCTTCGGCATTGGCAATTAGACATTGGTAAGGAGGGGTTAAGAGGGGGGGAGGAAACGTCGCCACCCCAAAAGTGAAGGGTAGTCTGATAAAGGATTCCGGGGGGCGTGGCCCTGTCCGAAGCCTATGGAGGTGTGGGCCTAAGGCATGCCCCCGAGCGGTGACCCAGGGGAGCTCCTAGTTGACGTGCCTCAGCAGGACTCCCCCTTTATGGTGTTAACCCTTGCTGGTCTTCAGCAATCGGGCTGGAGCCGGCTAGTCGATAGGACCAATGCCTAAGCCAATACCTCTCATTCCTGAAATCAATAAAGTTGTGGCCTAATTCACCCACTAACCTTAATTTTTGGTGTCCTGTGTCTTTATTTTTCCCTGGTGGGGGGCGGGAACTCGCCACGCAACTCAATTCCGGCCCCTCTCAGGTGGGCACCATTGCCATTATAAGAGAACAAGGGAGGCGTTCATGGCGAGTTCCGGGCACCTCTTTTTCTAGAAAAATAGCACTGTGGATACACCACACCTGTAAGCCTCCATATGCTGTTGGACTACAACTCCTATCATCTCTGAGCATTGGCGACACTGGTTGGAACTGATGGGCGTAAGAGTTCTGCAATATCTGGAGGGCCAAAGGTTCTCCACCTTTGATTACAACCTGAGTCATGAGGCCAAAGTCAGAGCTGCGAAAGTAAAACAACACCCTGAAACTGTTACAGGTGGGATGAATAATATCTGATAGAATTAACTCATTTGCAAATTTCACCCATATTAATTACACTCCTGCTAAATCATGGGTGTAATTAAGTCTTGATGGTTATGGAAATGGTTACCGCTGGTAGTATTTTCATATCGCCATAGGTTCCCTACTACCACAGTAGTTATTACCACTGCTGCGGTGTTTGGTCAAGTAAATACTCCTATCAGGAGTAATTAATACTGGCGGCATGCTAATGGTACTCTAAATGCTGTCAGAAATGACTGTGTGTCTGAGTCCTGGCTGTGAAATCCCTTCCGTTAATGAATGCTTATGGGCACAATATGACCTTACAAAGCTTGTTTGCTTGCCAGTATTTTGACTTTGCAAGGAGGAATGTGACAGGAGAATATTTAGGATGACAAGAGAAGCAGAAAGAGGAAGGAAGGAACTAAACTGACCATTGATATTAGCAATTTAAACCCAGGTATATATGCACTTGGGACTCGGCGTCTTCCGCTCCCTCACTAATTCTTAGCAGGGGGCTCAGCCCCCTGAATATTGAGGGGGCTGGTGACACTTCTGCCCCCTAGAGTTGGTGCACCTTCTGACCTGTTGTAGAAGAAGAAGAAGAAGAAGAAGAAGAAGAAGAAGAAGAAGAAGAAGAGTAACATTGCAACTGAAGCAATTTTTGAAGCAGAGTATGTTGGTTGGGAGGGACGCGGGTGGCGCTGTGGGTTAAACCACAGAGCCTAGGACTTGCCAATCAGAAGGTTGGCGGTTCGAATCCCCACGATGGGGTGAGCTCCCGTTGCTTGGCCCCTGCTCCTGCCAACCTAGCAGTTCGAAAGCATGTCAAAGTGCAAGTAGATAAATAGGTACCACTCCGGCGGGAAGGTGAACAGCGTTTCCGTGCGCTGCTCTGGTTCGCCAGAAGTGGCTTAGTCATGCTGGCCACATAACCCTGAAGCTGTACGCCGGCTCCCTTGGCCAATAAAGTGAGATGAGCGCCGCAACCCCCAAGTCGTTCGTGACTGGACCTCATGGTCAGGGCTCCCTTTACCTTTACTATACTGTATATGCACTTAGGATACTCTGCTCTCTCTCTCCCACACCCCATTTGTAACAATCAAATTGGTTTCTTCTATTACTTTGCCTTTTCTATGTATGTCCTTGGGTGCTTTATTTTCTTACAGGGCACTCAACTTGCAATATTAAAAAAGTGATCAGTGAGTGAAAAACAGAGCAATGGAATATATTACATTCTTGAAAATTTCAGCAAAGCATGCCTCAACATATACTGCAAAGACCACTTCCAGATTTAAAATTTAAAGATACAAGCAGCTGATTCAAAATTAACATGATTCAAAATTGAGAACATGAGCAAATCTTTTGCTTGAATGGTTATGAGGACAGGCAGTGATGGTACTTTGGTGGGGTGAAAGGGGAGACATTATATACTTATTTTACACATTGTCTTCTTTTGTTAAACAATAAATTTATACAATTATCCATGTTTTGGGTGTTTCTGTGATTTTGTCAGTTTTCTTGATAATGATGACAAACATTTATGTGGCACATTTCAAGCTGTCACAGCACGTTGTGCAAATTATCTCTCAATAATCTTTATAAGGTAGACCAAGAGTTACCAATCTTTTTGGACCAGAGGGCACATTTCAAATTTGGAGAAAGTACTGTGTGAGTTCTGGTCACAAAATGGCTGCCATGGAGTCCTGGCATAACACAACATTAGAGAAAGTACAGTGGTACCTTGGGTTACATACGCTTCAGGTTACAGACTCCGCTAACCCAGGAATAGTACCTCGGGTTAAGAACTTTGCTTCAGGATGAGAACAGAAATTGTGCTCCGGCGGTGCGGTGGCAGCGGGAGGTCCCATTAGCTAAAGTGGTGCTTCAGGTTAAGAACAGTTTCAGGTTAAGAACCAACCTCCAGAATGAATTAAGTACTTAACCTGAGGTACCACTGTACTGCTGTTGTTGTTGCTTTGCCTTGGGAAGTCACCTGTTCCAATTGTGAAGATTTCACAATATTGATTCCCTGCTGCCCACATAGAATGATACTGTTGTCGTCTAATAATGACAAGAATATTTTCCCAGTACTAGGGGAAAATACATGGCAGCTACGCCAATTTTTCTCTCTCTTGCACAAACAGATCAGGCACACATATGGTACATTTCTTTCACACTCACTCATACAAACACACTTCACATATACAGTGGTACCTCAGGTTAAGTACTTAATTCGTTCCGGAGGTCCGTACTTAACCTGAAACTGTTCTTAACCTGAAGCATCACTTTAGCTAATGGGGCCTCCTGCTGCTGCTGCGCCGCCTGAGCACAATTTCTGTTCTCATCCTGAAGCAAAGTTATTAACCTGAAGCACTATTTCTGGATTAGCGGAGTCTGTAACCTGAAGCGTATGTAACCTGAGGTACCACTGTATACAGGCATACATTCTTCTGCCCCCCTCTCTCTACCCAAGTGTATCTCTCTCACACACAGAAACCACACACAAACCTCCCCCCTCTCTTTTTCACATGCAAACCACATGCACATCTCTCTCTCTCTGCTGAAGTGCATCTCTTTCTCGCTTTTGCAGACCACACAAACACCCAGGCAGTATCAGCCCCACAACACACATCTCTCCCTCTCACACAGACCATACACATGGATCACATATTCACACCTCTGCCCCCCTCCCCACCGCACACATATCTGCCTCTTTGCCAATCACACACACGTAGAGAAAGCAACTCACCTTCAGAAAAGCCATTCCATGGGCAAAATAAGGACCCGCCTTCAGCTCCGCATGACTGGCAGGCAACAAACAACCAGCTGAATTAATGGGGTGCTCCTTTTTGCTCTTTTCTGCCCCGTCCAGACATAGCGGGTGAGGGAAGTCCCTTCACAGCATGAAGCAAGTGCCTGATGCCAGCTCCACATGGCTGGCAGGATACAAACAAGCAAGCAGGAGTGACGCCAATGGGGCAGTCTTCCCTGCCAATTCTCATTCCCTAAACATCCTTCCAAATTAGAGTGTAAGGGAGTGGGCCCTTCTAGCGCCAGTAACTGCTCTGCGCTGCTCTGTCATTTCAGCTGCATAATCTGCTTAGCGTTTACCATCTCAGTGCCTGCAGGTTTTATTCTTCTGTGTGCCATGGTAGTGACCCCTGAAGTAGGTAAAGGTAAAGGGACCCCTGACCATTAGGTCCAGTCGTGACCGACTCTGGCGAGCCAGAGCAGCACACGGAAACGCCATTTACCTTCCCGCCGGAGCGGTACCTATATATCTACTTGCACTTTGACGTGCTTTCGAACTGCTAGGTTGGCAGGAGCAGGGACCGAGCAACGGGAGCTCACCCCATCACGGGGATTTGAACCACCGACCTTCTGATCGGCAAGTCCTAGGCTCTGTGGTTCAACCCACAGCGCCACCCGCGTCCCTCCCAACCAACATACTCTGCTTCAAAAATTGCTTCAGTTGCAATGTTGCACTTCTTCTTCTTCTTCTTCTTCTACTACTACTACTACTACTACTACAACAGGTCAGAAGGTGCACCAACTCTAGGGGGCAGAGGTGTCACCAGCCCCCTCAATATTCAGGGGGCCGAGCCCCCTGCTAAGAATTAGTGAGGGAGTGGAAGACGCCGAACCGCCAAGCGAAGTGTGGCACGGCATCGACAGAAGGCTGGCCTTTCCTGCGAGGGGTTGGGAGATGCTTCAGGGAGTGGCGTGGCCTGCCATGAGGTTACACTGGCCTGCACCGCATCTCTCGACACCGCGCAGGCCAGGCCAGTACAGTTTTCTGCTAGGCCGTGCCGGTCCAGCCTGCAGGACATTGGAAGACATGTGTGACGTCACACGATGTGACACACACGCGACGTGTGGCGTCCTGCCCCCATCTTGGGGGCAACCCAGCACCTGTGGTTAGAAGCAAATTGGAAAATTCAGTTAGGATCCCGGTCAACTTCTTGCTTTTTTTGCTGGGAGAAGGGCCAGAGCATTCTCAGGTAGCTGATTTTAGGTGTTCCGAAAACGGCAGCAAATTGTTACCTATGTTGTTTATTCTCCTTGTATTTGTACTCTTGGGAAGAGAGGCAGTTGGGGGATTTTCGGCCTCGGGTGCCAAAATAACTCAGCTGGCCTTGGGTACTATGGCAACTTGACTTGTTGGCGAGGAGAGGGCGGGTGTGTGTGTGTGTGTGTGTGTGTGTGTTCCCTTTGTTTTTTTCCCACACCAGGCTGCAAACTGTCCTTGAACTGGACCTGAGGGTGGTTTAGGAGAAGCGAGGCAGACAGTGGAGTTTGTGGGCACAGCTGAATAGAGACGCTGCGCTGTTTTCGGCGTCGAATTTGTATTTGATAGGAAGTGGAGCCCTCTACAGATTCTGGATGTGAATGGACTTCGGCTGAGGGATGTGTTCACCTGCTTACTAATGCTTCACCTCAGCAAGGGCAGCGAAACAGTCAGTTTGTTCCAGAACAGCCTTTTCCCTAAGGCGGCGAGGACGTACTGTGCTGAGTGTGGAGGCCTTCGGTAGCATCCCCGGCAATTGAGCTTAACGAAGGGGAGTGTGGTGTTTTTAGAGTGTGACTGATGTGTTGTGCATTTAATAAGTCCCAGCACATCCTGTTGGAAGGTGATGGGACAAAACCGCTGACAGATTTATTTTCCAGGATCAGATGGCTCCATTATTAATCACAGAAGGTACATACCAAGGGAAGGAATGAGATGAAAGATAAAAATAATCTGGATTGGGAACTGATAGAGCTTCTTTTACCTTTCTCTTTTTTTCAGTTTTCAACTGTTAAATGAAAAGTAATTTTGGATAAGAGCTTGCCTATATTTTGCAGCAGGTTTCCAATATATATTTTAATATGTTGGCTATGGACCAGAGTATGTGCAGAACCCATTGATAGCTGAAGCAGACAAAGCTCACAAGTGTATTGTGCATCCGTCTTCCCCCCTTGCACTGGAGAACCTCAAGTCTCAGCACCATGTTATCTTTAGCAATTTTATTTACTTAAAAGGTTTTACATATGGCCTAATCATCAAAATTTCTAAGCGGTTTACATGAACCATAAAATATACATTAACTTTACTGAGAGAATCAGATGCTAAAAACAAGCTCACCTTAAAAAAATGTTCAAAATGAAAACAGCAGTTTTAAAACATGCATTATATAATGAAATTACATATTAAAACACGTCAAATTTACACGTATGGCTAGGCTTGCTTAAACAAAATACATTTTAGCTGGCGCTGAAAACAATATAGCATATCAATGGGAATGGAATTCCAAAGTGTAGATCCTACAACAATGAATATTTGATTATTTAGAAGTTTCCCCATATTTCTTTATTTAGACAGTATTTATTTATTTATTACATTTCTATCTCCACTCCTTAACTGCCTTTAGTACAAAATGGTCTTTTAGTCCCTTCCCTGCCATGATCTGGTCTGCTCTTCACACAGACTCCCAGTTAAGGTTTTAGCCTGAATGTCTGCTTGTTAAATGTAAAGCAAGGTTAAATGAATAATAATCATGTTTTCCTTTTAAACCTGCCTACCCTCAGTTCCCTTCCTAAACCTGAAATAGCACTGATCTTTTTTGATATGAGGCTCCTTTGTATGTAAGCAGTGTGCTTGGTTTGGCTCATGACTACAAGCAAGCAAAAAGCAAAATGTGAACTTGCACCGGTTTCCTCTGCCTTGAGGTACAGACCTATGAAAGTTGAAAGGAGAATTGGGGTGCGGGTGCTGCTCTAGGAGCAGAAGTTTGGACCTGATCCTGCCTGGCTTAAAGAGGTGGGGATTTTCACTGTGAACCTTTGCAACCCCCATGCCTAACCTATATTTCTGTCGCGGCAGCATCACATCCTGCAGCTACATACATGAATTTTTAAATATTGTGTCAGAGGAAATTAGATGAGTTCATGTTATTACAAATCTCCTTCCACTTTTTTTTGAGAGTGATAGTGTAGCACCCTGCTTGTGGTTAACACTTAGCTGGAATGAAATATTCAACGCAGCAATAGAGAAATTAAAATAATAATTTATTTGTCAGACAAATAAATATGAGGCACAGTGGTATATGGTTACCAAGCTCTGGCCTGGCCTCCTGCCATTCTGGCCAGCACTTATATTTCCTTAATCCAGCCCCCTTGCTCCTCCTGTGGCTGCCTCTGTCCAATCAGCCTGGTTGAAATTCCTATTGGCTATTTGCTAGAACCAATCACAAAAGATACACCCATTTCCTTCTGCCCTTTTATGGAAATCAAAAAGCTATATATTCTTCTATCTATAAATGACAAATAAGTAGTAATATATCTTACATGTGTCTCAACAAGGAATCTTAATTACCAGCTCACCTCTTGCCCTCCTTGCCCTATTGCCTTCCAAAACAGATGGTTAATCTTGAATTTTTATCTTAAACATATGTCAAGGATTTTGAGTTCACATCAACATTGAGAGATCTCCTTCATCTGAAGGTTTCTAAACAAAAGGCCTGACAACCATATATCAGGAGTGCTCGATGGCGTCTCCTGTCTAGCAGGAGGCTGGTGGCTGATGGCCCCTGTGATCTCTTCCAACTATATGAAATAAGAATCTAGCATTTCTTAAATCCTTTGCATAATTATATTTAAGCTAATATATTTAATACATAAATAACCTTTTAAAAGGAAAAGAAATCTTAAAAGGATCTTAGTTTAAGAAAGAAACAGCTTTAGAAAAGGCTTCCCAAAAATGCTCTCTTTCTTTCTGCCAGCTCTTCTTCTCTTGTTTCTCAGCCTCAAAAATAGAAAGAAAGAAAACCTATTTTCTCCAGCCAAGCCAGTTGTCTTTTTCACTGCTCTTGACCTTCTTAACCTTAGGAAGAAGATATGGCTCATTTTACTATTTATCAACCCTTAATTTGTAGGGTCAGTGTAACCTTGGCTCTCAGCCTGTAATTCCCTTTTTACGACTTTGAGAATTGTTTTCTGCTATAAATCAGGGGGCCCCTTTGTCTAGGAGAAAAACATTGCCAAGGTTCTTAGGCAGCTGGTCTTCTGCCTGGCATGAAACATTTGAAGATCTTTAAGCTCATTTTTTAAAATACAAGCCCTGATTAAACATATAAGCTTTAATAAAAATGCAAGCTTATGATTAGATGCCTCAATAGCATGTGAGCAGAAGGGGTCAGGACGGAATGTCTCTATTAGTAAAGGTTTGTTGCTTGTTATGGACTTATGCTGTGATGGGGAACTTGTGACTAACAACAACAACAACAACAATATCAGTATGCCACCCATCTGACCGGGCTACCCCAGCCACTCTGGATGGCTTCCAACAAAAACACAATAAGACATGAAACATTAAAAGCTTCCCTATACAGGGCTGCATTCAGGTGTCATCTGAAAGTCAGATAGCTGTTTATTTCCTTGATATCTGATGGGAGGGTGTTCCACAGGGAGGGCGCCACTACTGAAAAGGCCCTGGTTGGATTGCAACTGCCATCATTCCTG
Source organism: Podarcis cretensis (assembly GCF_951804945.1). NCBI lineage: Eukaryota > Metazoa > Chordata > Lepidosauria > Squamata > Lacertidae > Podarcis > Podarcis cretensis. The sequence continues at coordinate 5,820,526 of NC_137187.1, forward strand.
ACCATAGGCCATGCTGGCCGAGGCTCATGGGAGTTGCAGTCTAACAGCATCTCAAAGACCACAGGTCCCTGTGCCTGGATGAATGCAAAACATCAGGGGTGATTCTGGCTTTTTAAGACCCTTGGATGGCTTACAGCACAATTCTAATTGCGTGGCCAACTCCCAAAATTGCAATCCCCCAAGACTTCATGTGAGGCCATGGCAACTTGGGCCTCTAAGTCTAGGGGGCCTCACCAGCCTGCCCTCTCCTCAGTGCCACAGTCTCCCCTCTCCCAAAATTGCAAACCCAAGACTTCATGCAAAGGCAGGGCAACTCAGGCCCAGCAACTATTAGACCCAGTAAGGCCCAATTTGAAGCAGTGGGGCGCAACTTGATTGTTTTTTTTGTAGGCCCCCAGTTCACAGTAGTGTCCCGGTTTGCGAACTTTACCTCGGTCTACGAACGGAAGCTGGACAGTGGAAGGGCACCGGCAGCGGGAGGCCTCATTAGGGAAAGCACGCCTCAGTTTAAGAACGGTTTTGGTTTAAGAACAGACTTCCGGAATGGATTCAGTTCGTAAACCGAGGTACCACTGTAGTGTGCTTTGTGTCCTGGCTGGATCCTGCTACACCAAGTGGGAGACAAGGCGATGGCATTGGCTTTTGGTTCTGGACTCAGCTTTGGTACAAGTCAGGAGCATAAAGTATGATATGATGTTGGGATCAGAGCATGGCTTGTTCTGAAGCAGAGAGCCATAATATCCTAGTCTGAACACAATGGGAAACAATGGTTAGTTAGACACTCCCTGGTCTAACTGTGGGATGTGAAAGTGGAGGAGTGAATGGGATCCATGCATGAAGAAAAGGTTTGTGCATATCTCAGCTGAATCACAACCAGGTCATTCTCTCTCAGCACCAGGTCATTCTCTCTCCTACCTCACAGGGTTGTTGTGAGAATAAAAACGGGGGATAACCATGCCTACTTTGGAGGAAAGGCAGGTTATACAGGGTGAGTCTTTTAAAAGAGGCCCCGTGGAACATGTGTACTCTGTATCCATGGGCCCTCTTTTAAAGGACTCACCCTGTACAGTCATACCTCGAGTTGAATGTGCTCTGTGGCAACCCGGAAGTAACGGTGTGTGTTATTTCCGGTTTTCGCCACTCGCACATGCGCAGACGCTCAAAATGACATCACGTGCATGCGCAGAAGTGGCGAAACGCAACCCACGCATGTGCATGTGCGCTGTCGCGTCTTGCGTTCCATTCGGGATGCGAACGGGGCTCTGGAACAGATCCCGTTCGCATCCCGAGGTACCACTGTATATGTAATAATTTAACTAACTAGAAAAATAAAACACACTTGTGTCGCTGCAAAAAAAACAAACAAAAAAAAAAACCCCGGTAAAAAACTGCCAATCCTCTTTTCAATTTTGCTTTCCTCCCATACCAAAAAGACCAAAGTTTTCTGCCTACAAAGAAAATGGTGCCCTTGCTTGAGCACTCAGAAGAATTTCCTTGAACATCTCTAAGGCTTTATGCGCCCTCTAATTGGAAAACACAAATCATATAAACTAAACAGTTTGTGACCTGGGGTAAACTATATTATTATTTTTGTGTGTGCAAAAGATGGCAAAATATGAAAGAAAAACAACACGCGATTGAAGTGAAGATGAAAGTTCCTTTATTGTCCTGGCAAGGTATGAAATATCCAATATGTAAAGTTTGAGCAAACTTCAAAAAAGATTCATGTTGCAAAAACTAAGGTGTTAAAACAGGAGGGGGAAATGGCAAATTGTTCCTGCATGAAAAGATTCTACAACTCCTTTCATTCTGAAATTACTTTGGCAAGTAATTCCGTGGATCAAAGCTGCATTCCACATATGCTCCTCCATTAATGAGGTGCTTGGAGTATAATTACTCATACCTTTTCCCTCTCTTAACAGCTGAGCGGAAGCGTTCTCTAGGCAAAGACTACCATCCCCTTTGTCTGAAGTGCTACCATTGCAAAGGGCAGCTCAGCCCTGGCCAGCACGCTGAGGTAGGAAACAAACCATCACCCCATCTGTCTGCTTCAGTGACTCGCTACACCCTGACAGCAATCTGTCTCTCCCGGCGGAGGGCTCTGCTTCCAAAGGCCTGCCTGGGATTGAGTTGCTGCCACCAAAGGCTGCTTAGAAGTGCTTTAATGTGATGGCTGGGGTGACGGGAAGGAAGATGCACAGGCTATGGTTACTTGGAAACTGGGGAAATGCCTGTCAAGGGTACACGTGTGTGCAGAGGGAAGATATTGCAAGGCTCCCAGTGTGTATGGGCATGCAATGGGTCTCCCTACAGAGGTGGGCGAATCGGTTAATTTCAGTCTCTCCTTTCTCCAATCTCCAATTGAGTTTGGCACATTTCCACAAATATTTGTTTTTTCAAAGGTCCTCCAGTCAGATTCGTCTGCCACATCTCTTCTTAATGGACACACATTTCTGCCTAATATGCATGCTTTTGCAAGCAATTTCCCTTAATATTGCATGTTATGCTCACCAGCATGTGAATTTTTATGTAGATTTACCCATAATAAATGCATGCGTTCTTGAACACATTTTTGGAAGTTTGACGAACTCCATCGCAAAATTCGGATCAGTGAGAATTTTGAAGGACAGCTGCGCTTCATTTTGCAGTTTGTTTTGGGTACTGTGAATTAGGTAGGTTTGCATTAAAATGTGGACCAACCAGAACTTCTCCTCCCATCCGTACCTCTGTACGTAGGGACGTAGGGACACAAGAAGCTGTTCATCTTAGATTGGGGTCTCTCCCAGCCCTGCCTGTAGATGATTCTGGGACCTTCTGCACAAAGTCATGATATAGGCGGCCCCAGAGTTTCTTGTCAGGTTTGGCCCAGGCCATACAATTATGGCAGGTGGGTTTTGCCTCCTACTGTAGTTTATAGGAGAAAGGAAAAGGATCACTCTGGGATCCCATCAGGGTGAAACCTAAGTCTGCTCTTTGACGCCCATCACTAGTTGGCCATGACCAGTGCCTCGTATTGGAAGCAAGGAAGTTTCAAAGGGAAATGGGCATGGAGCTCAAACAGGGATCTGTAATCCCAGCAAGAGGCAAACAGAGATTAAGATGCTTATACCTTCACTGCCCGGGACACGGGTGACGCTGTGGGTAAAACCTCAGTGCCTAGGACTTGCCGATCGTATGGTCGGCGGTTCGAATCCCCGCGGTGGGGTGAGCTCCCGTCGTTCGGTCCCAGCTCCTGCCCACCTAGCAGTTCGAAAGCACCCCTAAGTGCAAGTAGATAAATAGGTACCGCTTTATAGCGGGAAGGTAAACGGTGTTTCCATGTGCTGCGCTGGTGCAGGCTCGCCAGAGCAGCTTCGTCACATTGGCCACGTGACCTGGAAGTGTCTCCGGACAGTGCTGGCCTCCGGCCTCTTAAGTGAGATGGGCGCGCAACCCCAGAGTCAGTCACGACTGGCCCGTACGGGCAGGGGTACCTTTAGCTTTACCTTTTACCTTCACTGCCAGCCCCTCTGCTTCCTGTTCATCATTGCTCACAGCTCAGTCTTCTCCGACTTCCTCCCTTCCTGCCCTCCCTTCTCTCAAGGGAACCCCTGGTAAGGAAGCTTTTTGGCAGCCAAACAAGAACTTCTGTACCAACTCTGGACTTCCTACCTGGGCCACTGAAGGCTTTATTCTTGAGGTCCACAAAGTGAAAGAGGAGATCTGAGGCAGGACTTGGGATGTCGTCAGAGAAAGAGGGCCATTTCAGAAGTTCATGAGAAGAGGTGCCTCAGGACTATAGCAGTAGTACTGAGGTTTTCATTGGGATCTATGACACGTTCAGAAGAGGTCTCCCTAGGGTTTATTCTGGTTGGGTGGAATCCTGACATCAGTACTTCAAGGGGGCCAAAGTGCTGTTCTCTCTTAAGTACGCTCCAGATTGTGTCCTATTTCTTTTGTCTCATAGACAAAAGAAGCTGTTGAGTTTGGAGGTTGCCCCCATCTGCTTGGCCCCATCTTATCATTTCAGTCAGGAAGCCCCTTTCTTGCACAGACACTAGCTAAAAGACTTGCCAAGTCTGATGGGTGGCGTATGGTACAGGGAACCACCCTTGGCCTCAGCAATTCCAAGATGAATCTCTGAGCACCATGACAAGTCGAAAAAATGTAATATTGGCCATGGCATTAATGAAAGGAGAAAGGGTGCACAGACAGAGTTCCAATGAGTACAAGCTGCCTGCAAGACAACCCTAAACCATAGCTGGCAACTTACAGATTTGAAAATAAGGGACCAGCAGCCTCGAAAATAAGGGATCAGCAGCCAAAATAAGGGATTTTCCAAGCACAGGTATGTTCAACTTCTGAGCCCGTCCGAGCCAAAAGCAGAAAGCCCAGCCAGCAGCCAAACGAAGCCTCAAGCAGTGGTTCCCACAGCGCAGCAACCCGGCAAAGGGGATGCAGCAAGGAAAACCACCGTCACCTCTCCGCTGAGAAGCGCTGAGCAAAGGCGAGTCCCCAAGCAACATGGCCGATTTGATCGGCACAAGGAATCCAAGCTCCACCCCCCCAGTCGTTCTTAGACTCCTTATTGGGTGAGCAATGCAGCCAAGCAACACAGTTGGAGCCTCCCTCCTCCCTGGCTGGCAGAGAGGGAGGGAGAGGAGCTGTTTCGTTTGAAACCTGGGAAATTTAAGGGACATCATCAATAAGGGACACCAGCGGCACACAGCGCTGGGATAAGGGACTTTCCCGCCAAATAAGGGACAGTTGACAGCTATGCCCTAAACCAGTGTTCCTCAACCTGACGTATGCTAGATATTTTGGTCTACAACACTTGACAGTCCTGGTCAGCATGGCCAATGGTCTGGGGTGATTGGAAGTGTAGTGCAAAATATATAGAGGGCACCAGGTTGGCCATGGCTGCCCTTAGCATCTTCTTTCTAAATTACCCGGTTGGGTTGGAGGCATAGACAGAGGAACATGGGAAGCCACCTTACATCAAGTTGGACCATGGGTCCATCTAGATCAATATTGTCAGCTCTGACTGGCAGTAGCTCTCCAGGGTTTCAGACAGGGAGTCTTACCCACCTCAACCAGAGGGTGTTAAGGATTGAACCTGGGAGCTCTTCCTGCAGTCATTGCAGCAGACACGGGTCAGTGATAACATTATGTAGTTCATATGCAGCTGACTTGGAGACATCTGTGCAGAAATTTTAGTTGAGCAGTAAAGTATTATTTCTAAATCACTTGAAGTCAGAAGGGTAGATAACGACCAAGAAACATTCTCATTCCGATTTTGGAAAGGGACCTGCGAAGCAATGGCTTTCTTATGCTCGGTAAAAGAGAATGGAAAAGAGAATCGATTCTAATACGGTTCTTCCAGAGCAAGCCCAAAGCAAGAGATTTCAGCTTACCATCGCTGCAAAGTGGTTTCCCGAAGAATGTCTGATCCAGTTTTGTTGCATTAAATCAAGTTATCTTCATGGGGATGTATGAAAAATTCATTGTATATGGAACAGCACTAATATTTGCACAGCATGTGCCACAGGATGAGGGGGAAAAAACTGAGCATCTTTTCAGCCACATTTGAAATCCTTGGGGGAATCAAGTCATGCAGCATAAAAACTTACATTTGCAGGATCATTTCCCGAGATTCTATACCCTCCCCCCTGGATTTTTCCCCTGCACCACTGAGCTCTAGATTTAAAAAATACAGGCCTACTATGCATGATCTTACAAGCATCAGTTTGTTTAGAGAGATCTGAGGATGCACAAAGTGCACTAGATGGTTTTCTTCACTATGATTGTTTATTACATACGTCTTTTTAATATGCTGGTGTTGGCAGTATGGGGTTTGGTAAAGAATGACCAAGAGGGACACAGGTGGCACTGTGGTCTAAACCACTGAGCCTCTTGGGCTTGCCGATCAGAAGGTTGGCAGTTCAAATCCCCGCGATGGGATGAGCTCTCGTTGCTCTGTCCCAACTCCTGCCAACCTAGCAGTTTGAAAGCACGCCAAAAAAGTGCAAGTAGATAAATAGGTACCGCTCCGGCGGGAAGGTAAACAGTATTTCCGTGCGCTGCTCTGGTTTCACTAGAAGTGGCTTAGTCATGCTGGCCACATGACCCAGAAAAACTTCTGCGGACAAACGTCGGCTCCCTCAGTCAGTAAAGCGAGATGAGCGCTGCAACCCCAGAGTCATCTGCGACTGGACTTAACTGTCAGGGGTCCTTTACCTTTACCTTTAAGGAATGATCAGGATCCAAAGAGGTCTGTGCCCATTCCCAAAGAAGGTTAATAAGTCTGCAGGATTTTGCTAATTTTGCTTCCACTGCAGAAGCCTCTTGTGTTGTCTGGGTTGCTGACCTTTGTGAATTGTTTGGGAGAAATTCTTCCTTTCAACCTGCTATTCGTATTCAGAGGAAATCCCATATTGGCCCCCAGTGGAGGATTTCTTCCCAAAACAAAAAGCACTTTCAGAGAAGGGGAGGGGAGAGTTGAACTTCACGGCCCTCCAGCTGACATCCCACTAATGATCAGCACCCACCCAAAAAAAACCCCATTTGTGTCAATTAGGGATGGAAGGTTCTATCACTTTGGTACTCTCAGTTTCTCATTTTTCCAATCTTAAATTCCGTTCTCCACATTTTGCAGCAATTTGTGAATTTTTCATTTGTAAAATCCTCATGAAAATCCATCTGCGTGAATTTCTCCTAATATGCTGTTATGATGGATGTGCACATTTTTTTGCAAGCAATTCCCCCCAATATAACACATTTTTGTATACAGTTACAGATAGGTAGCCATGTTGGTCTGCCATAGTCAAAACAAAATAAAAAAATTCCTTCCAGTAGCACCTTTAAGGTGCTACTGGAAGCAATTTTTTTACATTTTTGTATGTTATTTTTCTCCAATATGTTCACTTTTATGCACCTTTCCCCTCAGCATATACATTTTTGTGAACCTTCATTGGGTTGGGGAATTGCATCCCAAAATCTGGGTAAGCGCAAATTTCAAAGGATGGCTGTGCTGCAGCTGACATGTTCTTTCAGAATGGCAGTGCAAAATTTGGAAGAGTGCAAATGTTAAAAGATACATAGCTGTGTTTCAGTTCTCATATTGTTCTGGAAACTGCAAAGGTTAACACCATGGCTGGGAAAGAGCCCTGTTTGAGGTCCTGGAGAGCCAGTCACAGTAGATAACAAGAGTCTGCATCAGTCTGATGTAACATATCCTCGTATGCCTTGTTTCACAGGGTGGGGAGAGCAAGGCCAAAATTTCACACACACACACACCACCCTCATGCTGACTTTCCAAAGCCAGTTAAGTGAAGCACCAGTTTTTGGGAAGGAAGCACGATGCTCTTGTAGAATATTACATAATTATATAGTGCCGTTGAGCATGTGAAGAGTGCCTCTACCTCACCATTGTGGGAAATCTGAGACATAATCCGGGATGAAGAGGCAAAGCTTACAGGCTGCTCAGATCTTATTACTCCAAGTCAGGCTTCAGTCCTGGCTATTCTCCATTTATAAATTAACCGCTACATGCTGCCGGTGGAGGTACCATTCTAGTGAACAGAGCGTGACCTGTCAATGAGCATCGAAGTCAGGCTGCCCCAAGGCGTTCCAGCTTTGGAGAACAGGCTGACCTCTGGGTGGGGTTGCTCTGCAGGTACCCAAAGAGCATTTCTGATGTCATCATTGGCCATGCTAAGTGCAGACTAGGGCTGAAAGGATCTGTCAATCTTGGTTCTCTCGATTTCACATTTTTCCATATCTTAACTGTAGTTTTCCATACTTCCATAGCAAGTTGCAATTTAAGAAAAAATCATGGAGGTTCACCAGCATTTTCATTTCAATATTCTCCTAATAAACATTTTGGTATGCAGTTTTGATAAATGCAATTTTGCAAGCAACTCCTCCTAATATAATGCAACATAATGCAACTTTCCCTGATATATTCATTTTCATGTGCCCATTCCCTTAATATATGCAACCTTCGCTGGCTGGAGAACAGCACCACAAAATCTGGATAAGTGCAAATTTCAAAGAATGCCTATCAAGTGTTCATGCCCTCCAACATTTCTCCGATGAAATTAGGGACGTCCCATTCCTTAATGATATTTATACCCCACACGTCTTACTGGGCTGCCCCAGCCACTCTGAGCAGCTTCCAACAAATATAAAGACATAATAAAACATTAGACATTTTAAAAAACTTTCCTATACAGGATTGTATAGGATGGCTCAGATGGCTCGGGGGTTGGATAACTCCACACCCTCCAACATTTCTCCAATGAAAATAGGGACATCCTAAGGAAAAGCGGGACATCAAATCAGAAACTGGGATGGCTTCTCTAGGTAAAGGTAAAGGTACCCCTGCCCGTACGGGCCAGTCTTGACAGACTCTGGGGTTGTGCGCCCATCTCACTTAAGAGGCCAGGGGCCAGCGCTGTCCGGAGACACTTCCGGGTCACGTGGCCAGCGTGACATCGCTGCTCTGGCGAGCCAGAGCCACACACGGAAACGCCGTTTACCTTCCCGCTGGTAAGCGGTCCCTATTTATCTACTTGCACCCGGAGGTGCTTTCGAACTGCTAGGTTGGCAGGCGCTGGGACCGAGCAGCGGGAGCGCACCCCGCCGCAGGGATTCGAACCGCCGACCTTTCGATCGGCAAGCCCTAGGCGCTGAGGCTTTAACCCACAGCGCCACCTGCGTCCCATTGGGATGGCTTCTCTAAATTAGGGGAAATAGGAACACTTGGAGGGTCTGTAGGTTAACCTTTAAATGTGACCTGTGTCACATTATTCCCTGCCCCTAGTGCAGAACAAGCCCTTCTTTGGATAAAAAGCAAAGCGAAGTGTGGAATAATGGCAAGTTATTAACTATGATCTCTCAGTGAAGGCTGTGAGAGCTTCCCACACTCCATTCTGCCATTAAACCCTCATCCTGCCCTCCTGTGTAAGAGCCATGTGTTTTACTCTGCATGATCACACCCACATCTTTGCCAGAGTTTAAATCCCATTAACAGGAACATTTGGGGGAGGCATAATGACATGCATTGTAATAGCTTTAGAGTCAAGGTATGTTTTGAATGATTGGGGGGGGGGGGGACATTAATAATATGAAAGGGTAGGGGGCTGTCTCTTCTACTCATTGACTGTTAGAAGGGTCCTACTGCATATACCTCGTGCAGACACTATAAATAATTTTCTATTAGCACCTGGCTTAAGGTTAATAGTTAGGCTTCAAGGAGAAAATGACCTGGCTGGATTTAAACATTTCTGGGGTAGCAACAGGCAATCCAAACTTGCAAAGCAATTTTCAGCGGGCATTGAGTTATTGAAAGGGAGAAAAATAATTCTATAGGCAATGTATATCTTATATGTAACATTTTCAATTAAATTGATTTATAAGAACATAGGGAGTTGCCTAAAACAGAACCAGAGCAACAGCCAATTTTGTCTATAGCAGAGACGGGCAGACTTTAGGCTTGTCAGATCCCTGGGTTCTAGTAAAACAAAAACAAAAACCAGAAAGGATCTACCAATTAGAGACAGGTGTAAAAGGCGTACTGTTGGCATCTGTGCATCTCGAGAGACAATGGAGTGCACCTCCGGGGTGAAGTCAAACCACTGTGTTAGCAGCTCCAAAGTGACCTTCCATGGTGTGCAAGCCTGGGCGATGTGTATGGAAGTCCTGGGCTGCAAAGACAGCCAGACTTCCCTCTTTGCTTCGCTGCATAGCTGTCAGCTTACAGATTTGAAAATAAGGGACCAGCAGCCTCAAAAATAAGGGATCAGCAGCCAAAATAAGGGATTTTGCTATTGCAAAGAGTTACATACATTGTTAGGATTGACAGATGCTGTCAATCCAGCATGAGGCGGTTGTGGCGCCGCAGCGGCCGCTGAAGCACCGCCCTTCTGTGCCCCTCCCCATCCCCTCCTCTTCCTCCTCCCTCAGGCCACCTCCTCAGCTGCCACCATCGCTGCCGCCTCCGGGCTCGTGGGCAGCGTGGGTGAGTCTCTCTCTCTCCCCCCCCTCGGGCGGGAAAGGGCCGATGGAACTCCTCGCGCCAGGACGATGGCGCCAGTGCGCACTCTCTCTCACGGCGAAGGACCCCGAGCCACTGCTTCCCTCCCAAGCCGGGCGAGAATGAAACCCGGGAAATTTAAGGGACATCATCAATAAGGGACAGCAGCGGGACACGGCGCTAGGATAAGGGAGTTTCCCGCCAAATAAGGGACGGTTGACAGTTATGCTTCGCTGATGTTGTCCAAAGGAAAGCAGAACAGTACATTTGGCACCAGATTGGCTGCAGGAGTTCAGGAAGGAGGTGTACACGGCACCATCCAACCGTCTTAGAGACACCATCTGTGTAGAGTTTACTCCTTACCTTTCCCTTCTCCCAAAGATATCCTTCAAGGCAGCAGAAGCACACACACAGTTCCATTTTATATTATCGCTGTCACTGTCAGAAGCTCCCATGCCGAAAACTGCTGAACTTTGGATAACATTCAGCTTGACATCTTTTCTCTCTCGGCTTTAAATCTTGGCTCTAAATCAACATCTTTCATAAAGCCTTTCTTAAATCACCAGGGATTCACCTGTTCTGTGTTAATTTCACTCCTGCCTTCACATCTGATACAGCTAGGGATGCCTGAGGAATTAAATTTCTGTGAATTCCAGTGTGAACCAACCTGATCCGCACCTCCTGGACTAGTGTGCAGATCAGAATGTAATTAGATTGTGCACCTCTCCAAATCTTGTGACGCTGTTCGCAGTTTTTTAAAAGAAGGTATTAAAATGCATATTTTACTATAAAATGCATTTAGAAATGCATACACTGAGATGAAATATGGATTTAAGTGTGGATTTTTTTTTTTTTTTAAAAAGTGCAGATTAATGCAGAAACGGGATGGAACAGACTTATGAATCAACACATAGGAAAATGACATAAGCTCGAAATAGGCTGGTATGCCCATTCCTAGGCAACTTTGCATATTGTTTCCAACCCACGCGATAAGAAGTTGCAAGGGCAACCTGTTGCAGTGTAGTGAAGAGTTATAGTGCCTTTTATAACTAGCTATTTATTCACAAACGTACAGGCCAAGCCGACACAAAGCAAGCATGTGCCCTGGTATAATTAGTCCCAACCATATCAGTCTACCTCCCCAGTATCCCACAATTTCCTGCGGCTTAGCAATATTGCTGGAACAATTCCCAGGCTTGAGCTGTTTTGACCCTCTGTTGCTGGCAATCAAATACTAAAAGCATTCTTCCAGCCCAGGTGGGTTTGAGCAGCCAGTGGCCATCAACAACCAGGAAGCAGGATCCTATCACCTTCCAGCAAGTTCCCATCAAGGGGGGGGGGGCAGCAACTTTCGCATCAGGCTGTGTCTTGTACAATAGCCTGCATGGCATTAGCAACATGTAAGTGTCCTTAGAAAATCTGGGAGAACTAATCTTTCTTCTGTTCTACTTTCACAGCATGACGACAAACCTTACTGCACCCACTGCTACCTTCAGCGCTTTGGACCCAGAGGTAAACACCTATCCCACGAACCAGTTGCCCTGCACTCACAGTGAAGAGCTACAATTCTCAGAGCCAATTCCTCTTCACAGAGAATTCTGGCAATTATATCTTTGGGAAGGGAATTGGGGTCTCCTAACAACTCTTAAACCACAGAGTCTAGGACTTGCCCATCAGAAGGTCGGCAGTTCGAATCCCCACGACGGGGTGAGCTCCCGTTGCTCGGTCCCTGCTCCTGCCAACCTAGGAGTTCAAAAGCACGTCAAAGTGCAAGTAGATAAATAGGTACTGCTCCAGCGGGAAGGTAAACGGCATTTCCGTGCGCTGCTCTGGTTCGCCGGAAGCGGCTTAGTCATGCTGGCCACATGACCCGGAAGCTGTACGCCGGCTCCCTTGGCCAATAAAGCGAGATGAGCGCCACAACCCCAGAGTTGGCCACGACTGGACCTAATGGTCAGGGGTCCCTTTACCTAACAACACTCAGCACCCTACAATGCCAGGACCCTTTGAGGGAAGCTGCTGGCCAATGCACCGTTATTAAGAGATGCATTTGTAAGCTTCCACTTAACAACTTTTAGGAAAGAAGGGCCATTCACACGCTCCTCTTATCCTACAATAAAAATTCATTTTGCAACAAATGCCTGCCTGGAAGTAGCCCAGGGTTCCTGATTGCAAGGAAAGGCCTTGCTCATAAACTGATCTATGTGCATAGGTTCCTTTTTCAGCAATGCTGCTAATTTTTGTGGAGGGGTGGGGCAGAGAGAGACGGCCAGCTGATGCAACCCTGTTCCAGGGGTGTAGAAAGGGGGGGGCCCGACCTGGGTGCCCTCACTGAGGGAGGTGACATTCAGCACGCCACCCGCCCACGGCTCCCAAGCCTACCCCGATCCGTCGGGGTAAGGGGGGAGCTGCGCTGTTTGCCAGTGGCATTCCCCTCCTTCCTCCTTTGTTTTGACAGCTTGGGGGAGGCTTGGGAGTCGCAGGTGGGTGGTGTGCCAAATGTCTGCCGTGGGCAGCTCTCTCCGCCCCTGTGAGTGGCTCACTTTGCCCCCGGCTGCAGGGCGTGTGCACCGCTCTGGGCACCTGAGCAGCTATCCCACGCCTGAGGGGGGACCCTCCACACCACGCCCCCCTCGGGTGCGCCCCTGCCCTGGTGTGCTGGTCCTGAGGGTTAGCCATGCGGCGAGGTCTGAGTCCAGTCCCAGGTCGAGGGTGCGGTATGGAGGCTGTCTGTCAAAGCTGAAGCGGGGTCCAAGGCGGGGAGTCGGGTGAGGTCAGGAACTCTGGCAGAAGAGCAGGACAGGGTGCAGGCAGGAACAGGCTACCAACAATGTTGCTCCCGCAACCTGGGACTGGGGCTGGCTGGCCTTTATTTGCCCCGAGGCATAGGGCGGCCCCGGTCCACAGGTGACTCGCCTCTCCTGGCCTGGAGGTGAGCACTCCTCCTGCGGGAACTTAGTTCCCTCCGCCTCTCTGCCCTGAGCCTCTGCAGCTCAGGAGAGGCTGGAGGGTTACCGGACCCAGAAGCAACCTAAGCTTCCTCTGACGGGGCTGAGAGTGGAGCACCTGCAGGCAATGGGTCCTCCGTCACTTCAGGAGCCAGAGCAGGCTGAACTGGTGCCTGCACCTGAGGATCCAGCACAGGTGAGGACCCTTCAGGCTCAGGCCCCAGCCCCGGCTCAGCTGGTTCTGGAGGCGGGGACTCCTGTGCAGGCTGGGATTCGTCAGGTTCAGCATCCGAGTCCGAATCCCAGGCTATCACACCTGGGCAGCACAGGAATATGCTCCATCGCTGCCCTATTCACCTCTCATATATTCCTTGAGAGAGCAAGGAGGTTGCGTGAAGACCCATCATGCAATGCTGTTCTGTCTTCCATTGAACTGGCTGCATGTAACTCTTGATGCTGACGTGCAATTCCCAGCTGAGGCAACTCGCTGTTGTGCAAACTAGAGTTGGGTCAGGGCAAAGAGAAAACACAACACCAAATTAAATCCACAATCTTCCTGCAACGAGTCATTTGGGATTTTCTCAGAACGACCGTCAGAGAGGCCTGCTAGCAATTTGTGCTTGTGGGATGATTCAGGTGACCGGGCCATCGCATACCCACGCCAGATGGAAAGATTGGCTTGCACAGATTGAAATAAACCCCCATTTATCCTTGCATCATCAACTCCCCTGCCAAACGGACTATATAGGACTTTTCTTGAAAGATACTACCATACATTTAAAGTGCACGACTACCCCTAAAGAAAGGGATGCGGGTGGCGCTGTGGGTGAAACCACAGAGCCTAGGGGTTGCTGATCAGAAGGTCGGTGGTTCGAATCCCCGCAACGGGGTGAGCTCCCGTTGATCGGTTCCCTGCTCCTGCCAACCTAGCAGTTCAAAAGTACGTCAAAGTGCAAGTAGATAAATAGGTACCGTTCCGGTGGGAAGGTAAACGGCATTTTTGTGCACTGCTCTGGTTCGCCAGAAGCGGCTTAGTCATGCTGGCCACATGACCCAGAAGCTGTATGCCGGCTCTCTCGGCCAATAAAGCGAGATGAGCGCCACAACGCCAGAGTCGGTCACGACTGGACCTAATGGTCAGGGGTCCCTTTACCTTTACCCCTAAAGAATCCTGGGAACGGTTTTGTTAAGGGTGCTGGGAGTCGTAGCTCCCTGAGGGGGTGAACTACAGTTCCCAGGACGAAATGTGCTTTGAGGTAGGGTGTGTACACAGCCTATAAACCACTCACCGTTTTAATCTGTCCCTAGCTGCTTCCATGACAGTTCAGCCTCTTGCTTCAGGGAAACTTCTGGGGTGTGTAGCAAGAAAAAGGCGCTTGGTTTCACTTGCATCAGCTTGGCCAGAAGCCAGCCTTCGCTCTGTGCCTGGCATCTGGCATAAAGGGGTGAGAAAGGTGAAAAGGAACGAGCTGCTAATTCCCTCTCCCTTCATACACGGTGGGCCTGCCACTTAGTCAGCAAGCCTTTTCCTTGCTGCAGCCAAGTGGAACATAATACCATATGTTGCTCTCCAATTATGGCGGTGGGAGAGCCCAGCTCTCTCTCAGGAGGGAAGAGGTCTAGAGCAGTTCCGTTCTTCTGCTTGGTATCCATCTGGAGCAGGATGCAGGAGCAGGAAAGACACTCCGATGACCTGATAGGTAAACTGCTGTGTATGTAACACACCTTTTTTTCTTTAATACCTTGGTTTGAATCCCTGCAACGGGGTGAGCTCCCGTTGCTCAGTCCCTGCTCCTGCCAACCTAGCAGTTCAAAAGCACGCCAGTGCAAGTAGATAATTAGGTACCACTCCGGCGGGACGGTAAACTGTGTTTCTGTGTGCTGCTCTGGTTTGCCAGAAGCGGCTTAGTCATGCTGGCCACATGACCCAGAAGCTGTACACCGGCTCCCTTGGCCAATAAAGCGAGATGAGCACCGCAACCCCAGAGTCGGTCACGACTGGACCTAATGGTCAGGGGTCCCTTTACCCTTTACCTTTTAAAGCCTTTTAAGAACCTGATTCTGGCTTCTCGTAAAGAGTCAAGTTTGGCATCTGGTCATTCAGAATATGGTGGAATAGTGAGAATAAACATGGAAGGGCCTGCAGTGAGTTTCATTTAATCGTATGGTAAACCTAAATTATCTTGGGCCCTTTTATACTGTCTTTGTCATCATTGTTTCAGAATCAGGTCCTTCTACTTTCTGCTGTCCGTGACCCGTGGCTGAGTTTGCATCCAGGTTTCTAAAGCAGCAAATTAAATTTTCAAGTACTTGGATTAGCATGCACATTTGTAATGCCTAGGTCTGGATTTTGATCTTGTGTTCAAGGTCAAGGCTTGTTTCATGGTTGAAATATTTATACCCCTTCTCTCAATTGCTATTTTTGTGTCAGCTATGTGAGGTTGGTTACATTTACTTCAGAGATCATAGACGTCTGTTCAGGGTCATTATCCTGAATTAACAACCCTTGTTTAAACAAGAAAGAAGCCTCTTTTGGGTTGCTGCTGAGGTCCATTTGCTTCCAATCTTGATTCATTGTGTTCCTGCACTAAGTTCTGAACTCCATCCAGCAGATCAGACCAATATAGAAAGCTGTGTTACATTAATTCATACCATTGGTTCACCTAGCTGTCTACATTGACTGACAGCAGCTCTCTAAGGTTTCTGACAGAGGTTTCTCCCATTCCTACCTGGAGACTGGTAAACTGAATTTGGGGCCTTCTCATGCAAAGCTCCACCACTGAGCTACAGCCCAACATGTGCTGAACATCACGTGGTAGAACTGTTTCTGGACTGTGTTATTTCTGGCTGCAAGTGGAGACTGCATTACTGCATTCTTTTATTTAAAAACTCCCTGCACATAGAAAGCTAAGTAATAAGTATTCTTGCCCATCTCCCTCCTTGACTTGAAAACCTACACCTGCAGATTGAAATAATGGTTTTCAGGATCACTGAGTGTGGTCCATGTGGTGAGCTGTTTGCTAAAGAGCCTTGAGATTCAGTGTTCCACCATACCTGTATATAGGATGTTCTCTTTAGCTATCATGGCTAGTGCCTGTTGATAGACCTGTTCTCTGTTAATTTGTCTATTTTTTTCACAGTGCAGCATACAAACATTAAATACCAGTATATATTATACGTAAATTCCTTAGATTCCAATGTGCAAAATAGACAAAACAATAACTAGACCTATTTTACAAAATCCCCCCCCCCCAAAAAAAATGAATCAAGACAGTGAGCCAATTTTCATTTGCTGGGTCTTGGTGTTGTTTGCACTGTTTCACGGGGACCATCACTGTGTGCTTGGATTACTCTCATTGGCCGAAACATCTTGCCTCAGTCTTAGGCTACTTATATTGGCACAATGTATAACGTTATGCAACGTGCGCATAATCCTTTGCAGTCTCCCATAGGTGTATAAACTGGGATCAGATTGTGGCTTCATATGTCAAACGATATAAATAATACTGGAGCTTATGTTCATTTCAGTTTCTCGTGAGACCTGGAAGTTCAGCTGAGCCCAGGTTTTAATTGAACACTTTGGCAATGCTTCTGCAAAACTGTGAGCAGGTTTAATTTCCTGGCAGGAGAAATCTTTGATAAGGATTTCAAAGGAAGAGTTGCAGATTAGGCTTGCGCACCATGTTCTACAGCATGCATCTGTGTTTTTAATTATCCGACTTTTGAATGTGAGTTTTGCTTTATGGAGAGAGAGAGAGAGAGAGAGAGAGAGAGGTGAAGTAAAATATGATTTTTCTCCCACAATGTTTTCTAAAATGTTTTCTTTTTAATTTGCAAAGGAACAAGACCATCAACCACTCGCTCGTCCTTTGGGGCCTCTCCTTCTCCTAAGGTTCCAGCAGAAATCCGAAAGGGCTCATAGATGTCTTTCCTTGCTTATGCTGTAGAAGTAGCAATTTATAAAGTGATGTCAGCTGAAAAAGGGTGTTGCTTGAACATAACTAATAATCTAAACAAGGTCAGACAGCTTCCGTAATAGAGATCACCCTACCTCTGGCTAACATAGCAGCTGTGATAAATATATTGTAGCAGGTTAATAGTGAACATTGTTGAAATGTATAAATGCTTGCAAAGCATCTGTAGCTTTATTTAGACTAAGATATGTGCCTATTTTGTATATGTTGGTACTGAATAATAAAGCAGTTGTGAACACCTGCATTTTGCAGTTTTGTGTCCTTCATTCAGCAACGCATCATGTAAGCCAGGGAAACCAGAAGTTAAATTAATGTCCTCATTACAGACCCACAACCAAAGATATAATTGAACTGGCTCAACATCATAAGCAACACAAACTGTCACTTAGAAATATTCAGAAGGACAGCAGTGAAACCCTGTGCAAATTAGAAGTATCTCAAACAAACAGCCACTTCAGATTTGCAAATGAGTCTTTCATTCGTTGATGTAATAAAATATATGCTAGAGGCTCGAACAATGGCTCTCAAAATAATCATATGCTCCAGCATTTCATTTTGCAAAACTGGAAGCTCTGTCACACCTTGACCACTTCTTGATACTAAGATATGGGTCGAGTGAATGCGGTTTGAACTTTTGTGTTTATTTGACACAGATGTGGGCCAGTGATGTGTTTATGTGTGACTTCAACAGAGATATGGAATAGGGAGAAGTACAGAACAGCTGGTGGAAAAGTACATGTGGCCAAAGGAAGATTTTGATTGCTGCAGGTAATGCAGGCAGTGTTTTCTGCACAGCAATGCCCAGCTTGTGTGGGACAGATATGCAGTCCAAAATAGCTCAAAATAGCTCAACCGAGACACACATAGCAGCCTTTGCAACTCCCGTGAGAGTATTCTGCCCATCTTCATCTTGAGAAACCACCTGCAAGACTGAGAGTTAGTGAGAATTGTAAAAAGCAAGCCTGCCCCCCAATGTTGTCAGTGAGACAACCACAAGCTGAACTGAGCAACAGACAACAGAAACAACAAGATCAGCAAGTGCCCTGCCTAGTGTGAGCAAGGTAAATAGTACTCTTTCCGAAATCATAGAATTCGTGAGTTGGAAGGGACACCAAGAGTCATCTAGTCCAACCCCCGGCAATGCAGGAATCTCAACTAAAGCATTCATGACAAGTGGCCATCCAACCTCTGCTTAAAAGCCTCCAAGGAAGAACAGCTTAATGTCTCTCATGGGAGTCTGTTCCACTGTCAAACAGCTCTTACCATCAGAAAGTTCTTCTGATGTTTTTTCAGCATCTCTTCTCTTATAAAGTTGAAGCGATTGGTTTGAGTCCTACCCTCCAGAGCAGGAGAAAACAAGTTTGCTCCATCTTCCATGTGCTAGCCCTTTAAATATTTGAAGATGGCTATCCCCTCTTTTCTAGGCCAAACATACCCAGCTCCTTCAACCATTCCTCATAAGGCTTAGTCTCCTGACTCTTGATCATCTTGGTTGCCCTCCTCTGCACACGTTCCAGCTTTTCAATATCTTTCTTAACTTGTGGCAGCCAGAAATGGACACAGTACTCCAAGTGTGGTCTGATCAAAGCAGAATAGAGTGGTACTATTACATATCTTGATCTGGACACTATACTTCTGTTGATACAGCCTAGAATAGCATTAGCTCTTTTTTGCTGCTGCATCACACTGTTGACGTGCTAAGCTTGTGGTCTACTACAACCCCTAGATCCTTTCCACATATACTACTGGCAAACTAGCGATTCCCCCATCCTATATTTGTGCAGCTGGTCTTCCTGCCTAGATCCTTTTGTCATTCTTGTTTCCACTTTCCCTTATCAGCCTTCCTAGTTATCCAAAAGTACACATCTGGACCTTCCCTCAACCATATGACCTTCTGAAAATGTGTGGTGCTCAGTTTTCAGACCTGTAAGATGCCTGGCTTTGGATGTTTCCGTGGCTCATTTTTGAGACAAGTACCTGCTGGGCTAAGGACAGAGGAAAGTAAATACCACAACTGCTTACAAAATATTCATAATAGGTTTTTAAATGGATCCTTCAAGACACTGTAAAAACACCGTGAAATATTAAAGCTGTTGTTATCGCTTCTGTAACCATAATAGCTAAATTATGACACACCATAACTTGTGGGGGGAATTATTGAAAGCATTCTTCTAAGGTGCTATTCTTCAAGGAGAGAATCTATTATGGTGACACAATAATTTTCTGTGGGTAATTTACTTCAGTGATTAAACAACAGTAATTTATTTTATTGTGGAGTCTACCTGGGGTTGAGCCAAGCCACAAAACCTGCCAGCAAGTCAGTCAACTGAGCCTAAAGGAGCATGAATATGAGCAGCACATTTTTACAAAATAAGTAATTAGGTTTTCACTGCCACACCTAGAAGTTGCAAGGAAGTGAACAGGACTGGTCTTCAGTTTCAGCTGAAATTGCAAGTTCACCTGCAGCAGACCTGGAAGCATCATCTCAAACGTGGGCTAACTCCCTGTAATAATGAACACAGGAAGGTAAACAAAACAGGCCCCCTGAGAATGAAGAAGAATGTATCAGAATCCTCAGAAGAACCCCAAGGTTTGCAGAAGTACCAAAACAAAACAAAAAAACAAAACCCCAACCCAATTTTTCATTGAATTAAAAAAGAACTAAGGTGGCAAGAAAAAATAACCCCCCCAAAACCCTTCTCAGTGAGGACTAGAATGTTGTGAGCCTGTCGAAAACAAACATAAAACAGAGGGGGTAAAATGCCCGGGCTGGAACAGGAGCACTCCTGTAAGGATGGAAGGAGGATATACTGCAACATTTTATTGCATTACAAAAAGAGAGAGATTTGCACAACTATTGCACATGCTGATTTACAGTGGTACATCAGGCTTCAAGTTACAAACTCCACTAACCCAGAAATAGTACCTCGGGTTAAGAACTTTGCTTCAGGATGAGAACAGAAATCGTGCTCCAGCAGCGCAGCGGCAGCAGGAGGCCCCATTAGCTAAAGTGGTACCTCAGGTTATGAACAGTTTCAGGTTAAGAATGGACCTCCAGAATGAATTAAATTCTTAACCTGAGGTACCACTGTGTACTGTATGTAATGTAAGTGCAATAGAAGGTGTTCCACTTTTTGTTTTAAAATACCTTGAGAATTTCATCAAAAAAAAAATCTCTCCTGTATGATCATTTTAAAAAGCGTTTCCTTTGCTCGTTGATAATGATTGCTGAGAAAATGTTAGATGTTTTCAGTACAGCGCTACGTTTAACAGCAAAGCCTTGTTTTACCTTCTCCTTTCCATCTCAATCCTTCTACAGGGCTACAAGTTACAGAGGACATGAGCTCCACTTCTTATGTCACCTGCTAAAAGGAAGAATGGCTTAGACTCATGGCTCAAAGCGGGTTGTACGGAAAGGTGGGATGCAATCTCACTCTTTTTTAGATGGTTCTTGAGCCACTCCACTTGTCAATGGATGTCAAAAAGATCCCAGGATGTTGTACAGAGCAGAGTTATGCTGCGTTTTTTTGGGTTGTTGTTTTTTTAAGTCAGTCAATCCAGGTCAGGGCTTCTTGTTCAACTGAGAGGGGCAAACACTTGCAAGGATGGCTGTTTGTTACCTTCAGCAGTTGAAAACCCAAACCCAATAGAGTCTGTGTTGAGCTTAAATCTTGGAAGGAAGGAGGTGGCTGTCTAGCCAAGTGCTTGCCTTCTTGCTGCACAACTGCCATTTACCTGGTCAGAGCTAGAAGGTGGAAATAGGCCCCCTACAGCAATGCTAGGGACGCGGGTGGCGCTGTGGGTTAAACCACAGAGCCTAGGACTTGCCGATCAGAAGGTCAGCGGTTCAAATCCCCGCAGCAGGGGTGAGCTCCCGTTGCTTGGTCCCTGCTCCTGCCAACCTAGCAGTTCAAAAGCACGTCAAAGTGCAAGTAGATAAATAGGTACCGCTCCGGCGGGGAGGTAAACGCTGTTTCCGTGCGCTGCTCTGGTTCGCCAGAAGCGGCTTAGTCATGTGGCCACATGACCTGGAAGCTGTACGCCAGCTCCCTCGGCCAATAAAGTGAGATGAGCATCGCAACCCCAGAGTCGGCCACGACTGGACCTAATGGTCAGGGGTCCCTTTACCTTTACCTTACTGTAATGCTGTTCTTTTCATGGTAAGAAAAACTGACTAATTTCAAAATACGAAGGTACTAATTCAACTTTCTTAACAAGCAGTTCAGAGGGATATAAAAGCGGTCAGAGGACCATGGGCTAAATGGAGTCTGGACAAATTTGAAATGAAATTGTCCCATTTCTTCCACCATCACCTTTGAACACTGCTTAAACCTGTCTCCCTTGTGCAGTATAAGACTCGGTAGCCAAGCAATTCGTTTTAACAAGGAATGTTATGCCGTGTTAACAAGATTAGGGGAAAGGAGCGCTGGAATGACACTTGCCCTTCCTTGATTTCTAAACCCATGGAACAGATGCTCAGGAACATCTGCTCCTCAAGCTATTTCCTCATCTAGTTTCGATCAAAGGCACCTCCTTTCCATGTCTTGCTTATATTGTACGTTGCACACGCCTCATATCTCTGAGCGATGATAAGTTCCAGGGGTGGTGCTGCAGGGTTCGGTTTCCTTTGGATGAGAAAGAACACCAGAGTCTTGTGGTGTCTATTGACACTTGGTTTATTTATAAAATTACAAGAAAAGCTTACGGCTGGTGGTGCGGAAAGAATCCTAAGCACTGACAGCAGATCAGGACTGGTTGCTTACCGTGAATTTCCCTTCATGCAGGAGACATCCAGGACAGCAATGAGTTAATCCCTTCTGTTCCCCAGGACACATGAGCTAGCTAAAGTCACACATGGTCAGCTCCAACCTTAGTTCCAACAATAGCCAAACCAATGAAGCGGCAAAATTACAGAGTGGAATCAGAATGGGCAGGATGGAAGGCAAGGAAAAGAAAACACTCCCTCCAAAAAGGCATGAAACAAAGTATGCATCTTGCAAAGTTACCACCAGAACTGAGTGGGGCCTGGAAGCCTCCTGCACCTCGCCCCCTCCCCCAGGAAGGAACAGTCACAGCAAGTACCAGTGGCGTAGCGTGGGAGGTGCAGGGAGTGCCGGCCTCACCGGGCGCAACATCTGGGGGTTAGGGTTAGGGATAGGGTTAGGGGGCGCAAATCCAGGGTTAGGGGGCGCAAATTACTTGCCTTGCCCCAGGTGCTGACAACCCACGCTACGCCACTGGCAAGTACCCCATGCTCTGCTCCTTGGTCAACACGCAAGAGGCCTCCAGATCCGAATGGGTGACAGACAGGTGGCATGAATTGATGCCCCCTTATTTCAGCTGCTTAGAAGCTCTCGCTGCTCCCTCTCTCCATTCAAATTCCAAAAACAGCTGCTTCTTAGTCAAGCTGTTAAACATGACCCATGTTGTTGTAGCCTTGCCTGTAACCAAAGATGGGACAATATTCCTCTTTGTTGTCAAAAATATACAGTGGTACCTCAGGTTAATAAGAATAAGAATAAGAATAAGAATAACAACAACAACAACAACAACAATAATATTTTTTTATTTATATCCCACCCTCCCCAGCCGAAGCCGGGCTCAGGGCGGCTAACAACAATAAAACAATACAACATTCTAAAATCATTTCATTAAAAAATGATTAAGGTGGATATCAGGGAACCGCCATCGGAGCTTAAGGTGGTGGAGAGGCTTTCGGATGCTGGGAGACCCTCTGATGCTGAGGAGGGAACCAGCAGGGGGAGAGGGAGAGCTTCCGCGGAAGCAGGAGGGGAGGCGAAGGAGACAGAGTCGGAGGTGAGGCCCAGAGACGCTTCCAGCGAGACCAGTGGGGAGAGCTCAGGACCTCCCCTTGGAACGCCTACTCTGCGCAGAAAGCTGTCACGTAGGGAATCAAGGAGGAGACTTTCTGTCAAAGAACTTTTATGCTGGAAGAAATTCAGGAAACGCCCACTGACGGATTCTGCCAGCGATTAAGGCAGCCATGCACTGATGGCTGCGCGGAGAGGGAGAGTTTTAAAACTAACTACAAAACTGTGAGAGTCTTAGTGCTCACGCACAAGCAGCCCCTTATCCCATTACAGTTAAGTACTTAATTCGTTCCGGAGGTCCGTACTTAACCTGAAACTGTTCTTAAACTGAAGCACCACTTTAGCTAATGGGGCCTCCTGCTGCTGCCACACCATCGGAGCCCAATTTCTGTTCTCATCATGAAGCAAAGTTCTTAACCTGAAGCACTATTTCCAGGTTAGCGGAGTTTGTAACCTGAAGCGTATGTAACCTGAGGTACCACTGTATAAAGAAGAAGAAGTTGGTTGAACCAGCAAAAACACGACATCACCTACAACCATAGAGATCCTATTCTGAAAAACGTATTAATTATTATTATTATTATTATTATTATTATTATTATTATGCCATCCATCTGAGTGGGTTGCCCTAGCCACTCTGGGAAGCTGCCAACAAATTACAACTACAGCCACTTCAAACAGGCAAAGGAGAAGATGAGCATAAGCAAGAGACCGGGCCGCATGCAAAGCTGTTGCAACATCTCCACTGGCAGCAGGGGAGTTAAAAGTGAAGACTGCAGTCTCCAGGGGCACTCCCAGAAAGTCACTATGTTTGGGTGGGATTTAATCACACACTGGCAAATGCAGGATGCACAATTAAATCGTGATTAGGCAGCCAAAACAAGATAGGAAAGTAACATCAAGATGTGGGGAAAGACTTTGTAATGTGAAACCTCTCTCGGGAAATGTGGAATATATATTTGTTAAGAAGTCTAAATTTGTGACGGCTGTAAATCTGTCTTCGCCAACCTAATGCCCTCCAGGTGGTTTTGACTACAACTCCCATGAGTTCCAGGCAGCATGTGTATACCCTTCAACATATCAAAGAGAAAAACTGGGACACCATCTTCTGGGATGCCATCTGCCTGTTTTGTCTTGTGAGAGCATGGTGGCTATTTTTGGCGTTGTGATCTCGAGTGATTTCACACTGAGATTTCCCCCTGAAAAAACCATGGCCCCAGAAAAAGTGTTTTGTTTTGTTTGTTTTTTGGGAGTGGGGGGTTACGGCTTGAAATCATGCGAGATCACAGCACCCAAAATGTCCACCGTGCTCATGCAAGAAAAAATGGAATGTTCTGGGACAGTTGAGGGGTATGCATGTAGTATCTGGGGTTGATGCAAGCTGTGGTCCAAAATATATGGTTGGGGAAGGTGGCAGTAAGAAAAACAGGCCACTCAGTGGCATATAGCAATGTAGAAAACATTTAAAATATATAAAAAAGGGGAAGGGGATTGTTGGATATGTAGTCAAACAAAAGGTTATTTTTTGGCACATGCGGTCGAAGTATCAGAAGGCAGAGGAAGAATCAACTAAATCTGGAGGACGGTAACAGCTGTAATCACAGACATGGTCCAGATTAACATACTGTTGGATCCAGTGAGATGTTTACTGGACTGTATAAAGGAATGTGTTCCATATGAGAAACAAGGGCAAGTCTTGCATGTAGCCAGAGATTTATTTACTAAAACATGGGAAAGCAATCAAAGGCCGCACAGACAGAATTTACTAAGGGCGATTTGGGAACCACTGTAGTTAGTAAAACTGGCTGTGTTTATGAATAACCCACCTAAGGACCCTGCTATACCTAAGAAGTGGGGAGTTCTCCTAGAGCAGAAGTTTTAGGAAACAACAGAAACTAATTATGCTGGTATTAAATGTACATTTAATAGGTACATACAGAGTGCTTCCAGTAAAGTTAAAGGGACCCCTGACCATTAGGTCCAGTCCTGACCGACTCTGGGGTTGCGGCACTCATCTCCCTTTACTGGTCAAGGGAGCCGGCGTACAGCTTCCGGGTCATGTGGCCAGCATGACTAAGCCGCTTCTGGCGAACCAGAGCAGCGCACGGAAACGCCGTTTACCTTCCGGCTGGAGCGGTACCTATTTATCTACTTGCACTTGGACGTGCTTTTGAACTGCTAGGTTGGCAGGAGCAGGGACCGAGCAATGGGAGCTCACCCCGTCGTGGGGATTCGAACTGCCGGCCTTCTGATCGGCAAGTCCTAGGCTCTGTGGTTTAACCCACAGCGCCACCTGCGTCCCTCACAGAGTGCTTCTACATGGGTCTTTAATGTGGGATTGGTGCTATTATTATTATTATTATTATTATTATTATTATTATTCCCTGCTCATCTGGGCTGGTTGCCCCAGCTTCTCTCCTTGAGCATGCACTTTTTTTTTAAGGGTCCGTACAACACGGTCAGCATCGAAATGCCAGCCAAAACATTTTACCCAGTCTTATCCTTTCTAGAAAAAAGCCTGAAAGGGGAGAAATGGCAGTTTTAAACTTCTCCCTCTTCCATTTCTCAGATGCTTCAGGAGAGAGATAAAGCATGCAGAGCCCTCCACTATTCCATATTACTTTCCCACAATACATTTCATTCCTGGTACCATGTGTTGTCTTCAACATGAAGTTCCAGGTTATCTTATGCACATTGAATGATACGTTATCCTGTGCCAAGCCAGCCATACCATTAGCCAGGGTGAGGCAATCATTCGAGGCAGCAGATTCTTGGCTCCACAGCTATTCCAACCTTCCTGAGCTGGTGTCCCAGAAGCAAGTGATGCTTCCTTCTTGTTAGTCTGGGCTAGCCAGCTCTCTCATCTAGTCACCTCCCAATGCCTGACGGAAAGGGCCTGGGCTATAAAAGCAAGCAAGCGAGCAAGCAAGCTCCCCAGTGCAACATATCAGGATTATTAAAACACCACAAGCCAATGAGCAAAAGCATTCCCGAAACTTTTCCTCGGGCTCGATGTATCAGAAAACAGCAAAACAAAAGTGGAGGGAGGGAAAGATGTTTCAGAGCAAGACGGGTGACGGGTAAACTTCAAAGCCTGTGGGTTAAGATGGAGTACGGGGTGTGTTGTGCAGAGTTAATTAGATTACCTTCTGCTAGATGCAAAACAGATTTCATGTTGCACAAAAGGCTACTGGAAGAGAAGAGAAATGTCAGCTGAAAATATAAATGCCAGCAGCAATTTGGATCCGCCTCAGGTGCTAATCGGAACATGCTAATTGGAAAATAGCCCTGGCATGGGTCTGCAAGAACCAGTCCTCTCTCCCTGCACCTCCAACCTTCCACGTGCACTTATTCCAGCCTGATGGATGTATAAGGGGAAATGTGCAGGTCGAGCAGGCAATATTGTACCCAGTTAGGTAAAGTACGGGCCAGTCTTGACAGACTCTGGGGTTGTGCGCCCATCTCACTCAAGAGGCCGGGGGCCAGCGCTGTCCGGAGACACTTCCGGGTCACGTGGCCAGCGTGACATCGCTGCTCTGGCGAGCCAGAGCCGCACACGGAAACGCCGTTTACCTTCCCGCTGGTAAGCGGTCCCTATTTATCTACTTGCACCCGGAGGTGCTTTCGAACTGCTAGGTTGGCAGGCGCTGGGACCGAGCAGCGGGAGCGCACCCCGCCGCAGGGATTCGATCCGCTGACCTTTCGATCGGCAAGTCCTAGGCGCTGAGGCTTTAACCCACAGCGCCACCTGCGTCCTTATTCTCAGCATAAACTAAGCCTGCTTCTGGCTTCCAGTGTTCTGCTCAATGCACTCAGATAACAGGGAAACAGCTGGATTCCTGGCAGTGCTGGATTTACATATAAGCTAAACA
The DNA here is from genome assembly GCF_951804945.1 of Podarcis cretensis. NCBI lineage: Eukaryota > Metazoa > Chordata > Lepidosauria > Squamata > Lacertidae > Podarcis > Podarcis cretensis. The sequence goes on from NC_137187.1 coordinate 5,847,166, forward strand.
AGCTATAACTTAGGGCCCCACTCTCTTGGGGGGGGGGCCACAAAAAAATTAAAGGAAAAAAAAACCTGGATGTACATTTCCTAAATATAAGATAAAAAACAAATAAAATACAACCTACATACAGCAACAGTGTTTTGTGTATTGTAGGCTCCTATGCTGTAAGTCATGGGCCCCGCCTGCTAGCCTGCTCCCTAAATATCACTGGTTTGCTCATTTCTATAGACAGGGTGCCTACATTCTGTATGTGCAAATGGCTTTAGATACCTATTAGGTCCATAAATTACCATATAGCATATATTCAACACAAAAAACAGCGAGAATTTGTTGTTGACAAAGAGCAGCTGGACGTATAAAGGGCCCCATTACCTTCAGTAGCTTAGGGCCTCATCAAACCTAAATCCGGCCCTGATTCCTGGTATGGATGTTTGAATGTTATTAACATTTTATTTCATACGGTTACAATTATTTTATCCAGTGCTTTTCTTTCTAAAAAAAACTGTTTAGGGGCACTCTCATTTTTGACTCAAGAAAATCACCGTTTTACAGTTCAAATCAGGAAAAATAAATACAGTAAATGGACAAAATACAAAGATTTGCAAAATGTTTAGGGTATGTGTCCCCCTGCGTCCGTCCCCCCCCCAGGAAAAAAAAAAGCGCTGGTTTTATCTACCTATCTATCATCACAACCCTCCAGAGATTGTGGACTCTCCTTCCTTGGATGTTTTTAAGCAGAAGTTTGGGTGGCAATCCGTCGTGGATGCTTTCGTTGAGATTCCTTCATCACAGGGGGTTGGACTGGATGACCCTCAGGGTCCCTTCCAACTCGACGATTCTATATCCCACCTTTTCTCCAGGGAGCTCAAGGAGGCACACATGGTTCTCCCCCTCCTCATTTTATCCTCACAACAACCCTCCAAGCTGAGTCTAAGCCAGTGGCGTAGCGTGGGTTGTCAGTACCCGGGGCAAGGCAAGTAATTTGCACCCCCTAACCCGTGGATTTGCACCCCCTAACCCTAACCCCCAGATGTTGCGCCCGGTGTGGCCGGCCCCCCCTGCACCCCCCACGCTACGCCACTGGTCTAAACAGAGGCAGATTTAGGGGGATGCAACCGGTTTGCTTGCATTGGGCGCCAAATCAAGTGGACGCTGCAGGGGGTACCACAACAATGACTAAGAATGTAAGGTGAGAGGCTGGAGGGGGGATTTTTGGTGTCACACAGGGCACCGCTGAAATTTGAAAGCCCAATTGGCCACTGGACCAAGACTGTGACCGACCCAAGCTCATCCAATGAACTATGTGGTTGAGAGGGGATTCGAACCCTGGTCACCCAGGTCTTCTTATTTAATAAATCGGGTCCTCCCTTAATGAGTGCACGTATTGTGGTGAGACCTGGAAGCTGACACCCTGTGTTGTGGGTGGGTACAATTGGTCAGCCACAACACCCGATTGGTAGGTCCCTCGAAGCTGGATGCAATCTGGCCAATGGGGCACAGTCCAAACGGTTCAAGGGACCTGTTTATGCCCATGCACGTGACCCAGAGCTTCCTCTTTCGGCGCATGCATTCGGAACACCCGCCCACCTCTCCCTACTTTTAGGGCTTGTTGCGCTTGACCTTGCTATGCCATCGTGTGTCATCTGTCGTTGGGACAGGGGCACGGCAGGAATTTTCCCCACTTGGCTGACTGGCTGGTGCCATTTGGGTTTCGCCTGCCGCGTAGCAAATCGTCACAACTTGTAAGCTTGCGGATAGGCTCTGGTTCAGGTGATAGGGATGGGAGAACGCTCTCGCCATCCCTATGTGAAGGGTATTCTGTTAAATGAATCCAGGGACTCGATGGCTTGGTCAACCCCTGAGAGGGCGGTGTGCCCATGCCTGAGTCCAGGGGGACATTTGGGTGGTGGAGTTAGCCCGTTCCCGGCTTTTTGCTCATCCAGGTGTTCACCCTTGGCTGACCTATGCTGGTGCCCTGGGTCAGTGCTACCTGCATGGCAGGGAGCTAGTGGAACCAGAGCCTATGCAATCAATCACTTTCTGTAATCAATAAAGCTGTGGCCTAAATTCTGCCAAAAACCAAACCAAAATTTGAGTCATGTGTGAATTTAGTTTAGGGGGAAGGTTTCTGGGTCTGAACACACAAAATAAATAACTCTAAGCACTGGACGTCATCTCTTTAGGGTTGTGCTATAATTCATTGCCTTACAATGGCATGCTGGTGTTCTTTTCTTGTGGTTTTGTTACAACAGGGGTATATGTGTTTTGCTAAATAAATAAAATAAGTAATATAACAGAACAATAAAGCATCTTGCATTCAGTGCGACTTACATCTGCATAACAGGCATAGGAGTTCACTGCATAGCTGTCAACAGTGAAATATACTGTCGTTGCATGCTACTTATCAAATACTGTCAAATGTTTTAGGCTGAAATCAAAATCACGTATCATTTGTACGTGTGTGTGTATTCAGTGACTATCAGGAGAATTCCGAGGCTCATTTTTATGAGAACATTGGTTGTAGCTCTAGTTTATTGCATGTGTAATTTGAGCACAAAATAGAAATGTGCATATTTCTTCCAGCTCTTCAGAGGAGGAAATTGGCGAAAATTCTGTCCTCCTTGCTGAGATCTGAAACATGGCCTAAGTACAACATTTGTGGGTATCTGCTAAACACAAATAAAGAGCTGGCTTTAATCTTTTATTTCTGTTGCTACAGCTTGAGAAATGGAATATGCCTTGTAAAGGAAGCGCATTGTGCGAGTGTGATTCCTCATAATTACATTCCTAATGCTTCTCTAAGCATTATCCCCAAATGCAGAATGTTCTTGATCACACCAAGTAGGGTTGTATCCTTTTAACCTGGCAAATTATGAGTGGTGCAGATGCTCTCCATAGCAGTTGGGCAGACAAAAAAATAAAAATGCCAGAGATTATTGTGACCACAGGTAATCAACTGCATTTTATATTGTTTCTTGAAAAATAGATAAAAGATAAACATAAAAATATGTGTTGGTGTAATTATCCTTCCAAAATCTGGGGAGGACAAAATACCATATTTTTCGCTCTATAAGACACACCAGACCACAAGACGCACCTAGTTTTTGGAGGAGGAAAACAGGAAAAAAAAATATTCTGAATCTCAGAAGCCAGAACAGCAAGAGGGATCTCTGCGCAGTGAAAGCAGCAATCCCTCTTGTTGTTCTGGCTTCTGGGATAGCTGCGCAGCCTGCATTCGCTCCATAAGATGCACACACATTTCCCCTTACTCTTTAGGAGGGAAAAAGTGAGTCTTATAGAGCAAAAAATACGGTAAGTCTGTTGAGGCCACCTAGGGAGTCTCCTTCCATGTTATAAAGAGCTCAGGTGCCTATTTTTAAGTTTGTTGATAATTTGTACATGTATCTTTAAATATTGGGACTCAGGTGTAGGGATGGTTGGGCCTGTTGATTTTGGTTTCTTTCAGTTTCTCTTTTTCCTAATCTTAAATTTTGTTCACTTTCTGCAGCAGTTTCCTCATTTTTGTTTTAAGAAATCCTCATGGAAATTAGTCACTAATGTAGTGTGAATTTCTTGTAATAAAAATATTTTTGCCGGCAGTTTAGACTAATACTGTATGCACATTTTACAAGCAATTTCCCTTCATGTAAAGCATACAAAAACTAATATACACATTTTTTTGACATGTTCATGTAAACATTTCTATATGCGCTGTTTGGTTGGACAAGTGCGTTGTAAAATTAAGCGAGGTGCAAATTTCAAAGGACAGCTATGTTTCAGCTTTGCATATTGGTTCAAGAAGTATGAACTTTGTAGTTCCTCATTGGAGCACAAGCAAAATCAAACTGATCCCTCATTCCAACTCAGGAGGGAACTTAGCAGCTGCATTGGTGCCATCTAGCCAGGTAAACAAAGCCAAACTTACTGGTCTCTCTCTAGACATATGTCCTGCAGGCGGAGTATTAGGTTGCTCTATGCTCCAACATAATAAAAGACACTACTGTAGATGTTAACAGTCTAGCATTTTATAGCTGAAGCTATAAAAATGGCTGCTTTTTGCTTTGATGGTTCAATCAGCTGACAGTGAACCTGTGTATACATTTTTGTGTGATGCTGGCAGATGCCCTGCTCTCAGTCTGTTCGACTCACAAGGTCAGACCAAAAGCAGTATTTTAACAGCTCCTGCTTCCTTGCGTTCAATAAAATGACACCTATTTTCCACCTGAGAAATGGTCTAGTAGAGCGAGTGCCAGGGTTCAAGCAAACTGATTTAACTCACAAATAATACTGGGGTTGCCAACTTGTGATTTCAAAAATGCGAGGCCATTGGGTGGGGCCAAGGGGTCAGAGTAAGCAGAGCCCAGGAAGATTCTAGCATGTATGGGGCTGAGCCTGAGGGGTTTGGGGGGCTGCTGAATGCAGTCTGGAGGAATCTACTGGTATTTCAGTCCCAATATTTAACTGACTGATATTTAACTGGCTGGTCGCCGAAGAATTGATGATTTTGAATTCTGGTGCTGGAGGAGACTCTTGAGAGTCCTATGAACTGCAAGAAGATCAAACCTCTCCATTCTGAAGGAAATCAGCCCTGAGTGCTCACTGGAAGGACAGATCCTGAAGCTGAGGCTCCAATACTTTGGCCACCTCATGAGAAGAGAAGACTCCCTGAAAAAGACCCTGATGTTGGGAAAGATGGAGGGCACAAGGAGAAGGGGACGATAGAGGACAAGATGGTTGGACAGTGTTCTCGAAGCTACCAACATGAGTCTGACTAAACTGCGGGAGGCAGTGGAAGACAGGAGTGCCTGGCGTGCTCTGGTCCATGGGGTCACGAAGAGTCAGACACGACTAAACAACAACAACAATTTAACTGACAGAACATAAATTTACTGGTCAGCAAAATCTTAGATACCGCAAGACTCATTCTGAAATCCATAAATTCGTGGCAAGTACTGCTTCACATCTATTTCCAGCAATAAATCTTATTTCTGTAATATTATTGTTAAGTTGTGGGCGAACATAGCAGACGACACAGCGATTTCTCCAGAGCAGCTCTTTATTTGTAAGCTGGACAGAACTGAACAGCAAACAGCTCAGCCGGCCTGCTTTTATAGGCAGCCGGCTGTCAACATTGTAGCAACAACAACCCAGGGTTTCCCGCCTAAAATAACTGACGTGGACCTGAGGGAAAACTATCTACAGTATCCCCCTGCTGGCCCAGGGTGAGAACTTCAGTACATAACACCCCTCCCCACTGAGATAAGGCATTAGTTACAATCGTAATGGTTTCCTTATATACAGCACTACACGTAATGGTTCAATTAGGCACAAAAGCATATCGGTTACATTTCCCATACTTAGACCAACAGTGATACATGTCCAACAACATAGTCCTTTAAATAAGTTGGGCACTTGGAAACTCTGCCAGACCGCCGGGGACTGGTAGCCAAGTCCGGGGGGCCACACAATTCTTGCTGAGGCTGTGGTGCGACCCTAGGTGGCGTTGAAACCAAATCCCCTGGATCCGCTGCTGTGGGTGGAGCCTCCGCAAGTGGAGTGGTCTGAGTCTGTGGTAAGTCTGGCAGACCCTCTGAAGCGGCTTGGTTCTGCTCCACGCTGGCAGTTTGCGAGGGAGGTGTAGGTGGGGCCTCGCCATCTGTAAGTGTCTCTTCTGGAGCCGCAAGCGCAGTTGGGGGCACCATGGTAGTGTCCAAGTCCCCAACCCTGCGCCTAAGCTGGTCTATGTGCCAGCGCCACAAGCGTCCGTCTTCGAGTGCCACCTGGTACGAGCGAGGTCCAGTGACTCCCACTACTGTGGCTGGCACCCAAGGAATGTCCCCCACATAGTTCCGGGCAAAGACCTGGTTTCCTGGAACAAATGACCGTGGCGTGTTGGCACAGCCTGGGGGTTCGGCCACGGCAAAGTCCGGGTGCAGCCGGTCGAGCGGTGACCTGAGGCGGCGGCCCATAAGCAGTTCAGCAGGACTCCACCCTGTGGCCGCATGAGGGGTGATGTGTTGCACGAACAAGTATTCGGCGACCCGCTCGTGCCAGTCTCCCTGGTCCAGGCGCGCCAGTGCCTCTTTTGCCGAGCGCACCATTCTCTCCGCTTGCCCGTTGCTGGATGGATGAAAGGGTGCCGTTAGGGCATGGCGGATGCCCAATCCCAAAAGATACCGTTCAAAAGTGCCTGACGTGAACTGCGGTCCGTTGTCAGAGACAAGGACATCAGAACACCCATGCGTCGCAAACAGGCCTCACAGCACCCGGATGACGGCCTCGGTAGTGGTGGAGGGCATCAGGTCCACCTCCAGCCATTTGGAATAGGCATCCACCACTACCATAAAGGTCCGGCCGTGAAAGGGGCCAGCCAGATCGATGTGCACCCTCGACCAGGGTGTCTTTGGTGTCTCCCAGGTGTGTCCCTTAGCTGCCGGTGGTGCAGGCCTCGACTCTTGGCACGCTTGACAGGCAGACACCCAGGCAGTGGTGGCATCGTCCATGTTAGGCCACCAGACGTAACACCGAGCCAACGCCTTCATTTTGACAATTCCCGGGTGGCCAACGTGCAGAGCCTCCAGGACGCGTTGATGGAGTCTTTGGGGAATCACGACGTGGTCTCCCCACAGCAGACAGCCGCGATGAGCCGAGAGTTCATGTTGTCTGGTTGCGAAGGGCTGGAACTCTGATGCAAAAGGCCCTTGTGGCCACCCCCTCCACACCCAGTTGAGCACCCGGCTGATGGTGCGATCCTGGGCAGATGCGGAGGCCACAGTGGCAGCCGATACAGGCGCTGCCGGAAGATCCTCAATCAGAAGGAGCAATGAAGCTGGAGCCGGGTCTTCCACAAATGCTGGAAGAGGGCAACGGCTGAGGGCGTTGGCATGGCCCATCGATTTCCCCGGGCGATGGATGAGCCGGTAGTGGTAGGCAGCCAGGAAAACAGTCCATCGTAGCATGCGTGGCGAGAGGACCAATGGAGTTGGACGATCACCAGCCCAGGAGCGGCTTGTGGTCAGTGATGAGGTCAAAAGTTCTGCCATAGAGGTATTCATGGAACCTCTTCACTCCAGCCACAAATGCCAGTGCCTCCTTGTCGAGCTGGCTGTAATTCTGTTCCGTCGGAGATAGCGTCCTGGAAAAGTAGGCGAGCAGTGCTTCTCTTCCGTCTGGAAAACGGTGACTAAGGACAGCGCTGATGCCAAAAGGTGAGGCATCGCAGGCAAGGACCAGCGGCCTGGATTCACTGTACTGTACCAGCACATGGTCCGATGAAAGGAGAGCCTTGACTGCGTTGAAGGTCGCCATCTCCCGATGACCCCAGGACCAAGGCGTCTTTGTGCTGAGGAGTTGGTGAAGAGGCTCAGCCACCGTGGCTTTGTGGGGCAGGAACATGTTATAAAAGTTCAGCAGCCCCAGGAATGCCTGCAACTCCGTCTTGTTCTTTGGGATGGGGGCCTGCTGGATAGCGCGGATCTTGGATGTGGTCGGGTGAAGGCTGGAGGCGTCGATAAGATAGCCCAGGAACTCTACCTGTGGAACGGTGATCTGGCACTTCTCCCTCTTTACCTTGAGCCCGGCCTCTTGGAACCTGGTCAGCACGGCACGGAGGTGCTCGAACAGCTGCTGGTGTGAGTCTGCGGACACCAAGATGTCATCAAAATATGGTACGACACCCGGAAGCCCTTGCAGGAGACGCTCCATAAGGCTTTGGAAGATGCCAGGAGCCACACTCACCCCAAACTGCAACCGGCGGCAATGGAATGCCCCTTGGTGGGTGACGATCGTCTGGGCTTCAGCAGTGGCATCATTGACGGGCAGTTGTTGATAGGCTTGGGCAAGGTCCAGCTTAGCAAAGACCTTACCCTCACCCAGGGAATGCAGCAGGTGTTGGACAACAGGAACCGGATAAGCGTGCTGCTGAAGTGCCTTGTTGATCATGCACTTGTAGTCAGCGCAGATTCTCACCGACCCGTCTGGCTTGACAGGCGTGACGATGGGGGTTTCCCACTTGGCGTGGTCAACCGGCTCCAAAACTCCTTGGGTGATCAGCTTGTCCAGTTGTTCGTCCACCTTAGCCTTGAGAGCAAAGGGAACCCGGCGTGGCTTTAGCTTGATGGGGGCGACTTGTGGATCAAGGCTAAAGGAGATGGGCGTACCTGTATATTGCCCCAAAGTGCCGTCAAAAACCTCGGTAAAGTCTTTGACCAGACCCTCAGTCTCTGTGTTAGAGATGCAGTTGATGCCGGAGACTTCCAGGCCGAGGGCATCAAACCAGTCTAGCCCTAGGAGGCTTGGCCGCTGACCTTCGACCACCACCAACCGGAGCAGGCCCGAAAAATCCTTGAAGGCGATCCAGAACCGGCCAACACCTACCACGGGAATGTCATTTCCCTGGTAGTCTCTCAGGTGTACGCGGTGAGAGTCGAGTTGCCTTTTGGACACTCTGGGTACCAGTCTTTTGATGGTGCTCCAAGACACCATGGACAGGGCAGACCCAGTGTTAATCTCCATGTCACATGAAGCTCCTTCAATGAGCACCGTGACGTTCAGCTTGCGTCACGTAGGTGAGTCGGTTTGGCCAATCGTGGTTCCAGACGGGCAGCGGCAGTTGGTGAGAGCGAAACAGCTTTCCTTGGCAGACTGGAGTGAAGACTTGGACTTGCGAGTCGGTGAAGGCGGGGTGTCAGACGGAGCCGATTGGCAGACCTTAGCGATGTGGCCCCTTCTGGAACACTTCCTACAGATGGCGTCTCTGAATCGACACTTGGCACGGGAATGGTTCCCTCCGCAGCCGGCACATTCCGGTTGGCCCTTGGATTTCTGTTGGAATTTCCTGCGCTCCTGCTTTGTCTGGTGCACGTCATCGTCTTCACTGGAGGATGCCTCATCACTGCTGGCCTCTTCATGATGCACTGGAACTGGTTTCCTAGCAAGACGTGGGCTGCTGGACTTGCTGATCTCCTGGGCAGAGCGTTCAGCAGCTTCTGAGGCCACAGCCTCCTCAATGGCTTTCTGTAGCGTGAGGTCTGGCTTGGCGAGGAGACACTGTTGCAGATGGATGTCCCGGACCCTGCAGATGATTTGATTCATCAGGGCATCGTCTAAGTCTCAGAACTCGCAGTGCATGCAGCCTGTCGCAGGGCGGTGGTGTAGTTGTTGATTGACTCCCCCTCTGCCTGGTTCCGGTGATAGAACGCATGGCGGTCAGCAATCTTGGATGGCTTTGGTGCGTAGTGGTTGCGGAGCTTCTCTTGGATCATGTCCCACGGTGTTGCCTGGACTGCTTCAGGCGCAACCAATGCTCGGGCCGTCTCAAACACCTTAGGCCCACAGAGGCTGAGGAATAGGCCCCGCTTACGCTCCTGTGATACTTGCGTCAGCTCGTTGGCTTGGAAGTAGCAGTCAAACCGAGCGAGGTAGGAGTCCCATGATTCAGAGGCTGGCGCAAATGGCGGTAGAGGCACAAGTGAAGCCATGATTCCGATGCCGGCGTGAAGGGCGATGGATGGAACACCGTGCTCTAGCCAAAACAGTCAGCTCTGAATTGGTTCTGTTCAGTGATTTTGCTCAGTGATTCAGCTCTGCTCAGAGGTGGCTGCATCTGGCTGTGCTCTGATGTCCATCGATCCCACCTTCGTCGCCAGTGTTAAGTTGTGGGCGAACATAGCAGACGACACAGCGATTTCTCCAGAGCAGCTCTTTATTTGTAAGCTGAACAGAACTGAACAGCAAACAGCTCAGCCGGCCTGCTTTTATAGGCAGCCGGCTGTCAACATTGTAGCAACAACAACCCAGGGTTTCCCGCCTAAAATAACTGACGTGGACCTGAGGGAAAACTATCTACAGTATCCCCCTGCTGGCCCAGGGTGAGAACTTCAGTACATAACAACTATATCCTGACCTAGGGATCTTACATCTCAAATACTCTAACATGATCTCTACCAAACCCAGCCACAGAGATATGTGCAGGGAGGTTTGGCTCTGACTGTGGAAAACTGCTCACAATGGACCTCCCCATTACTTAGCAAGAGCCTGCCCTCACCCACATTCTTAATATAAAAAAAACCAGGCTCTCCACTGCCCCTACTACCTGTAGTGGAGGTGGCAAAATCTAATTCCAAGCCAGGAGTCAAGCTCATCAGCATCCCCATCTTAATGATGGTGTCCCCATCATTCATGTACCATCATCAAGATGGGAATGCTGGCAAGTTTGGGCATGCCATGTGGAGTGCCACGCAGCACCGCTTGTTAAACTCGTCCTGCTCAAGTCCCCACTAGAGCAGATGAGTGTGCCAGCCCTCAAAAGTCATTGAGGAAACATCTCCAAGCTATTAGTACACATCAAGGAGCTATGTTTAGTAGCTGTTCACAGGGCCGGCCTACCCATGAGACAGAGTGAAGCAGCTGCCTCAGGCAGCAAAAGCCTCCAATGTTTGCCACCCACTGCAAAGAGGCACCAGCATCAGAGCTGATTTCGTGTGAGATCTCACTAGAAATCAGTGGCCGATGCCTGAGCCACTTCTCCACCAGTGGCTGTGGATGGCAGGGAGGCAATGCCAGCGTGGGCAGTAGGGCAGAGCAGGGTGGCATTTCCTGTTTCTCATCAGGCAATAAAACAGGACACATTGCCCCAGCTATGCATTTTTTGATTGGTGCAGGGATGTGGAATCTGCAGTCCTCCAGGTGTCGCTGAGTTACAACTGCCATCATTTCCAGCCATTGGCCATGCTAGTTAGGGCTGATGGAAGTTGTCAGAGTCCAACAGCATCTGAAGGCTCCCATGTTCTTCATCCTTGAAGTAGAGAAAAGTGTTGCCTTGCTTGAAGGCCATAAAAATGTTCAATCAAACTCATTCATTTGTGCTGTTTGTCCAAACTGACTGTGTCTCATTGGCTCCCAGCTCTTCTATTACCTAAGCACTGTTAAAGGTAAAGAGTCCAGTTAATTAACCTAAGCACTGTTAATTAGGTCCAGTCGCGGCCGACTCTGGGGTAGCGGCGCTCATCTCGTTTTATTGGCCGAGGGAGCTGGCGTACAGCATGACTAAGCCGCTTCTGGTGAACCAGAGCAGCACACAGAAACGCCGTTTACCTTCCCGCCGGAGTGGTACCTATTTATCTACTTGCACTGGCATGCTTTCGAACTGCTAGGTTGGCAGGAGCAGGGACCGAGCAACGGGAGCTCACCCCGTTGCGGGGATTTGAACCGCCGACCTTCTGATCAGCAAGTCCTAGGCTCTGTGGTTTAACCCACAGCGCCACCCGTGACAATATGTAGCTTTCAGGTAAGACGGTTGCTTTTTAGAAAAGAGAGCTCATCATCACCTCTACATCACATCAGCACTACTTCCGCCCTTCTACTTGTGTCATCGGAGATTTTATTTTATTTTATTTTTAAGCAAGCTCACCATAAAAAGGAGGAAACAGACATTTATCACATGCCAGATGTTCTTTTGAAAACCTGCCACATAAACACTACTAAATTTAGCTCATCTCAGGTTGCATATCAATTCTGTAAGCGATAGGAATTAACTAGGTCACCTGAGGCTTCTAGCTTTATTTATAGGAAGGCTCTTGCAAATAATTTCCACAATGTGAATCATAACACAGGAATGATAACCTTGGTCACTTCCAGGCAACCTGTTTTATTCATCCTGATTTGTTTGCACAAAGTTTGTGGAGAGGTTAGGCAACAGATGCTGTTTATTGAGCACTGATTCTGATTTGGTTGTGGGGAAGTGAGATGACCTTGTGCCATGCAGCGATCTCACACTTTTCGATACATTTCCCCATCACTTTCCTTCTTGCAAAAAAAATCTGATTGGGGAGAGAAGCAGGATTGTTGAGCAACAGTATCACATCAACTTTAATTGTGCAACCTGTGATGGCCTGGGAATCTGATTCAGAAGCTGAACCTGAGGAGTCCCAGCCTGCACAGGAGTCCCCGCCTCCAGGGCCGGCTGAGCTGGAGCAGGGGCTTGAATCTGAAGGGCCCTCACCTGTGCCGGATCCTCAGGAGCAGACACCAGCTGAATCCGCTCTGGCTCCAGAGGTGATCAAGGACCCATTGCCTGCAGGTGCTCCTCTCCCAGCCCTGTCAGGGGAAAGTGAGGTTGCCTCTGGGTCCAGCAACCCTTCAGCCTCTCCTGAGCTGCAGAGGCTCGGGGCAGAGAGGCAGAGGGAACTGGGTTCTTTCAGGAGGAGTGCTCGCCTCCAGGCCAGGAGAGGCGGGTCACCTGTGGGCCGGGACAGCCCTACGCCCCAGAGGAGATAAAGGCAAGTCAGCCCGGTCCCAGGTTGCGGGAGCAACGTCATTGGAAACCTGTTTCTGCCAGCACCCAGACCTGTTCTTCCGGAGTTCCCGATCATGCCCGGCTTCTTGCTTTGGACCCCGCTTCGCCCTTGGTGGACAGTCTCCAGACCCTCAACCCAGGAGCGGACTCTGACCACGCCTCACAGTAACACCCCCCCCCCCGGGTCCAGCACACAACCTGAATTTGCTGGTATGTGATTGAATCCCACCCATAGGCACCAACTGTACAAGACTGAGGTGTCTTCAACCCCACCAAAACTCTACTGGGATGGGACTGAGCCCCCACCCCCACCTGGAGGGGCTGGGCCCTTGCAGCAGCAGGCCTCACTGGGCTCTCCACAGCTGTGGCAGGCCTTACAGTGTGATTCACAATGTGCATGACATCGTACACACATTATCCCCCAATGTTGGGTGGAACTCGGGCCCCACCTGAGCATAGTAGGAGACATACCAGCATAGATTCCCCATCTTGGCTCAGTTGTGCCCAGCCAGCCTGTGTGTGGGGAGCCTGCAAGGTGTGTGACATGTGTGTGCTAGTGTGCTCCACATGCATATGTATACCTACTTTCTGTGTCATGCTATTGTTGTGTGAGGCTGTGCAACTGCCAGAGAGTGTGTGGTGTGGATGCTTGTGACATGGGCCAGTTAGCTGCTGCAGTGAGCACTGCAATGGACACCACAAGCGCTCTGCGTTACGTATTCAGTTGTCTGTGTTTGCCTGAGCATGAGTCTAAAGTAAGGATTCTGAGCCCTTGGGTTCTAAATCAATACATGAAATCCAATCACAGAACACTTCAGGATTTGGGCTAATGCCATTGGCCCTTAAACTCTGAATTATGATTCGCAGCTTGGGAGTTTAGACAACCAATCATGTTGAGAGTGGCCCAGGCCTTCAGAAATGTATACTGTATAAGCAGTTGCTTTGCCCCTGTTGTTCAGTTCTGTTAGTTCAATAAAGTTTATTGTTGTTATCATGGTGTCTCGCTTCGTAAGAGCCCACATTCTTTTCACTCTGTCCCCTGTTTATTTGCATTCATGTTTATTTGCATTGGAGACTTTGAGGCACCTCCCATAAGCTCTCTCAGAGCAACTTCACTGTTTGTAGATACCCAATAAGGGCCTTTACGAACTTTCCCTTGCATGTGAACAGGTGGACCTCATTTCTATGGAAATGCTGGCTGAGCTGTTTTTTCTTGATTTCTTTTCTCTCTGCAGAAGCTGAGGCTAGGTCAGCTTCCCAGGGGCTCCTGCACACAGTTTGGATCTGGCATAATTTCTACCAGATTACTCTTAAAGGTAAAGGGACCCCTGACCATTAGGTCCAGTCGTGACCAACTCTGGGGTTGCGGCGCTCATCTCGCTTTATTGGCCAAGGGAGCCGGCGTACAGCTTCCGGGTCATGTGGCCAGCATGACTAAGCCACTTCTGGCGAACCAGAGCAGCGCACCGAAACGCCATTTACCTTCCCGCCGGAGCGGTACCTATTTATCTACTTGCACTTTGACATGCTTTCGAACTGCTAGGTTGGCAGGAGCAGGGACCGAGCAATGGGAGCTCACCCCGTTGCAGGGATTTGAACCGCCGACCTTCTGATCTGCAAGTCCTAGGCTCTGTGGTTTAACCCGCAGCGCCACCTGCATAGTTTACTCTTAAGGTGATGTAATTTACGCTGTATTGCCATATTTAGGATTGCCCCCTTATTTATTCAGTGGAAGAGCAAAATATTATGAGTGGAAGTTCAAAGCAGATACAACGCTTCCCTGAAAATCACTCAAAATGACAATTTTGCCAATGTATTATGGGCCCGCAAATAATAAAAAAAAATACAACAGATTATGGGAAATTAATGAACCATTTAAAAAGCTTTAGCACTCCCTCCTTTCTCCTCTCTCCCTCTCTCTCCCTGCAGCTGATAATAAAGAGGGCAATGAAGGGTGGGAATGCGCTTTGCACTATAATTTTAAAAACAATTATCCATGGGCACTAGCCAGAGATTAGGAAACTAATTTCCCTTTATTAGAGACTCTTCCTTTCCTCATTAAAGTGTTACAGCACAAAGAGAAGAAGTGGGTATTGACAAATGAAAGACTGAAGTAAGACCAGGGTGAACTGTAGAAGTTTTTTTTGGGGGGGCAAGCCCAGATCAAGAGGGTGAGGAGCAGGTGGGGGCATGTGTCCCAGGTGGCAGGTTAAGCGGGTGGCAAAAACCACCCTGTCCTGATGATGTCCCCTACCTCTGCTGCCACCACCAAGAAACATCTCTCTCCCCTTCATGTCTGCTGCTGCCACCATCATGAAAAAGAAATCTGCGCAGCCTTCTTTCTCTTGTTCCACTCTACGAAGTCTTATTATGTGGCACAACAGGCTGTAAGTAACCTCTGAGAAATTCAGATTTCCCACATCACCCTGCCAACAAAGGTCCGTATAGTTAAAGCTATGGTTTTCCCAGTAGTGATGTATGGAAGCGAGAGCTGGACCATAAAGAAGGCTGATCGCCAAAGAATTGATGCTTTTGAATTCTGGTGCTGGAGGAGACTCTTGAGAGTCCCATGGACTGCAAGAAGATCAAACCACTCCATTCTTCAGGAAATCAGCCCTGAGTGCTCACTGGAAGGACAGATCCTGAAGCTGAGGCTCCAATACTTTGGCCACCTCATGAGAAGAGAAGACTCCCTGAAAAAGACCCTGATGTTGGGAAAGATGGAGGGCATAAGGAGAAGGGGATGACAGAGGACAAGATGGTGGGACAGTGTTCTTGAAGCTACCAGCATGAGTTTGACCAAACTGCGGGAGGCAGTGGAAGACAGGAGTGCCTGGCGTGCTCTGGTCCAGGGGGTCACGAAGAGTTGGACACGACTAAACGACTGAACAACAACAACAACTGACTACAGTCTTGGGGAAAGCCGGGTAAATGGTACAGTGGTGCCTCTCAAGACGAAAATAATCCGTTCCGCGAGTCTCTTCGTCTAGCGTTTTTTTCGTCTTGCGAAGCATCCCTATTAGCGGCTTAGCGGATTAGCGCTATTAGCGGCTTAGCGGCTATTAGCGGCTTAGGGGCTAAGCGGCTATTAGCGGCTTAGTGGCTTAGAAAAAGGGGGGGAAAGGGAAAAAACTCGCAAGACATCTTCGTCGTGCGAAGCAAGCCCATAGGGAAATTCGTCTTGCGAAGCGCCTCGAAAAACAGAAAACCCTTTCGTCCAGTGGGTTTTTCGTCTTGCGAGGCATTTGTCTTGCGGGGCACCACTGTATAAGAATGCTTTAGCTGTGTGGTATAAATGTGCCCCCACTCTCTCCTCTTCAGATCTTCATTGCATCATAGCAGTACCTGCAGCTAGTTCTCACCTCATGGTGTCACCAAATCTATTTCATTTGCATGTAGATATGGATTCCAGCTGCACAACTTGTCTTTCTACAAGGTTCTACCAGCGTGGAGCTAGCAAGATTGCTCTGATTCAAAGAGCGGCCTAGGTCTGATGAACTGGACAACCTGGTTGTATGGAACACATTTTCATACACAGTCTCATTTAAAAAAAAAATAATTATTAGGGTGGCTCTCGTCATCAAAAGGAGCAAGTTGTCTGCCTTGTGCGAAGAAGCATTCTGATACCTGGGTTGCGGAAAGTTTCCCTAGAGGGGAACAGCTTCACAGGACAATTCTGTGAAAGTTCCCTCTAGATGTTTGGCAAACCTCTCCTGGAAAGACTAATGTTTGATGCAACCTGTCTGTGAAAATTAATGAGCAAATGCTTAGATTTTATTTCATCAGAACTGAGAGATGATGGCGTCTGCCACAAGAGAAGGACTATTGGATTGATTCGGCATAAACGCCACCGTGTGAGGAAATAATATTCTTACCAGCTGCAAAAAAAAAAAAAAGGAGAGTCACACAAATCTCACACAGAAGTATATTATTGTTCACTCCAACTCGCCTGTGGAAATAACTCAGAGGATGTGAAAGAAAGAAGGATAACAGGTGGACTCAAAAAAGGAACTTTGGGAAAGTCAAGGCAGTAGAAACATAAGATGATTGGACCCCACTGAACTTGAAGCATGGGAAGCCCCAACAAAAATTTATAATTCGGCAAAATATTTGGATTTTATGATATGTATTTGTATTATTTGGAATATTTAATGTGATTTGATTGGATGGTTAAAATGGAAAACTTAATAAAAATTATTATTATTTTTAAAAAAAGTTCCCTCTAGATGCATAACCAAAATGTATTTTAGGCTGTACTCTCCATGAACAAAATAGAGTTTGGCGGTGTCTGTGGAAATAAAGCACCATCTGAACCCTGCTATTTTCCAGCGTGCTGTTCCTAACAGGAAGCATACTTTAGAAATCCATCATGTTTTTAATTAAGGATTATTTTATTTTTTAAAGGTGGGGCATTATTTTCTTTTGAGTGTAATGCTATCGTGCTGATCGTGTAATTCCTAGAACAAAGCTGAGCCGTGTGGCGGCTCTGAGGCAATCCCACAAAGATAACAGAACTTGCATTTCACAGAGAAACCTCCCAGGGTAACTGCTCAGATTAAAAAAATTAAAAAAATAAAAATTAACTGTTTACTGAATGGATAAGCTTGCCTCGTGCTGTGGCAGCCCATTGATCTGACAGGTATTGGCTCTCCGTGGTCTCAGGCAGAGGCAGTTATTTGACTGGTTACCTGAAATTACAGTGGTACCTCAGGTTAAGTACTTAATTCATTCCGGAGGTCCGTTCTTAACTTGAAACTGTTCTTAACCTGAAGCACCACTTTAGCTCATGGGGCCTCCTGCTGCCGCCGCGTCGCCGGAGCACGATTTCTGTTCTCATCCTGAAACAAAGTTCTCAACCCGAGGTAATATTTCTGGGTTAGTGGAGTCTGTAACCTGAAGCGTATGTAACCTGAAGCGTATGTAACCCGAGGTACCACTGTATTTAACAGGACAGGCAAGGGATTGAACTGGAGTCATTAAGCTGTTGTTTCTACTCATCAGCAGGGTTATCTTGTATAGAAGAAAAAGGACAGGTCCAATTAACATGCAGTTACAATTAGCAGATGAATCAGAAAAATGTTTAGATTGCAAAATACTGGCCAAAGGTCATTAAGGTGGCCACGTGTTCCACTTTACAGAGAACAGTCCTCTGTTTGAAGTGATGTCAAAGGACAGCCCTCTGTTCTCAGGGTGGGAGGTGGGAATTAGTCTGTGGGTCATACACCTTTCTGGGCAACCTTCAGAGTAGGGGCACAAGCCAATTGCGGTCATGTTCAGAGGGAAAAAGCAGACATGTAAATTTGACCTCTGTACAATTTCATCGATCACTGCAGATGGTGAAAGCAGTCATGAAATTAAAGGACGACTGCTCCTTGGGAGAAAGGCGATGGCAAACCTAGACAGCATCTTAAAAAGCAGAGACTTCACCTTGCCAACAAAGGTCCGTATAGTTAAAGCCATGGTTTTCCCAGTAGTGATGTATGGAAGTGAGAGCTGGACCATAAAGAAGGCTGATCACCAAAGAATTGATGCTTTTGAATTATGGTGCTGGAGGAGACTCTTGAGAGTCCCACGGACTGCAAGAAGATCAAACCTATCCATTCTGAAGGAAATTAGCCCTGAGTGCTCACTGGAAGGACAGATTGTGAAGCTGGGGCTCCAATACTTTGGCCACCTCATGAGAAGAGAAGACTCCCTGGAAAAGACCCTGACGTTGGGAAAGATGGGGAGGGCACAAGGAGAAGGGGACGACAAAGGACGAGATGGTTGGACAGTGTTCTCGAAGCTACAAACATGAGTCTGACCAAACTGCGGGAGGCAGTGGAAGACAGGAGTGCCTGGCGTGCTCTGGTCCATGGGGTCACGAAGAGTTGGACACAACTAAACGACTAAAAAACAACAATAATTTCATCAGATACAAAACTGATCTTCCAGAGATCATAGAATCATAGAATTGTAGAGTTGGAAGGGAACTTGGGGGTCATCTAGTCCACACACACACACACACCTGCAATGCACAAATATGCAGGTGTCCCTTACGGGGATTGAATCTGCAACCATGGCATTACCAGCACCAAGCTCTAACCAGCTGAGCTATCCTGTTAAGGGTAAACTCTATTGCAGTGGCTGGGAATTGCCTTACCAAAAAAAAGTGTTCTGTAGGCACCTAAACTTCCTCACACTGAGTGCCTGTGATTTTGGCTGGTAAGTGATTCCAGAGAGCTGGAGCTGCAACACTAAAAGCCCAGTTTCTAGTACAGACTGAACACACCTCTAGGGCATATGGTGCCCCATCTGAGGAGCACAGTTGCCAGGCAGGGATATAGAAGGGAAGGCTATTGTGGGATTGGCTCAACACTTTAGAAGCAGTTAAACATTCATATTTGTGCAACTGCAGTCCCCTTCATCTTAAAGGAACTATACAAATGAAAACCATAGAATTTCTCTGTTACCGTGCCACAGTGTTGCCTTTTGATTAACATGCTTTGTACACATGGGTGGGAAAAGCATGTGGGAAAATTAAGGCAGGAAAGGTGGCAAGACTTCTTAAGGAACTATCTTAAAACATCTTCTTTTGACTCTGGAGCAAGCATGCTTGTTGAAACACCCTCTGCCAAGAAATCTCTTTGATTTGCCTTTGCTTTCTTTGATCTTTGATGGATTGCGACTTACACCAGTCAGCGTTCGGTAATGTAATACAACCACGAGATTCCCTGTAGGCCAGGCCTGTGTGCACCAGAGTCATTTTTCAAGGCAAAAACAATGCAGAGGGGTGGAGATGCAGGAAATAAAGTTGCAAGGGAATCTACCTGCTCTTTATCTTATAGGCTGGGGTTGGTTGGTCTGCCTTAAAACTGCCTTGGAAAGGTAGCTTACATCACAGATTATGGACTAAGAAATGAACCACTTTGGTATAAAATAAGAGAAATCATACCTGAGAAAACAAATATTTTCACCCATTGGTTATTTGAAATGAGTTGTGTCACCCTCTACCCCACTTTGAGAAATATCAACCTTCATTTGAGCATCCTACAACTGGTTTGTTTCATCCTCCCAACTCTCTATATTTTGGCCTTGGATTTCACTTTAGTAGCAGCACTCCTTGAGAAATTACACTAATTTTCACCAGCAGTCCTTTTGATTTAACTGTAAAATTCCTATGGATTTTTGCATGAGCAGAACCTTCAACATTTCCTCAAATTTACCTTGGGGAGAAATTTGGTGGCAGCCCAAAAACAGTTGTATTATTGCATTCTTTACTTTGTGCTATTAAAAAAAATATCATGCATATATAACTGACTATGGTCTTGTAGGTCCACCTGTCCTTATGGTTCCCATGTGTCAAACTTTCTTAATACTGCAAGTTTAAATGTTGTCTAGTTTAAATAAAAAAGGGAAAAAAAAACACACACATTTTTTGCATTAAATTGGCTAGTTCATACGTATAGATGCAAATCTGGAAATAATCCCTATAATTTAAACAGAAATTTAACCCTTCTCCCCATAAGGGGAAAGACTAGCCTGGCAACATCTATACCTGCTCAGTTTGCTGCCCATGTGCTGCTGTAGAAGAGCATTTTAAAGTGCCTTTGTTCTCCCTTTCTTATGATGCTTTTGAGTCCAGGTCTGGACTCAGAAGTCCTTCAAAGAGAGGACTATTTCAAAACAGAGGACTATCCTTTGACAGTTCTTCAAAGCAGAAACATGGCTCCCTTACCAAAGCAACAATGCATTCCTTTTTCTAGCCAAAGTCCTTTCTAAACAACTGAGCTTTGTATAAAAACCTGAAAGCTAAAGCTAGGAGGAAGCTAAGAATCTTAGAATCTTAGAACTGTATAGCTGGAAGGGACCACGAGGGCCATCTAGTCCAATTCCCCTGCAATGCAGGAATCTTTTGCCCAACGTGGTCCTCGAACTCATGACTCTTTAAGTCTCATGCTCTACCTACGGGACCGCCTCTCCTGGTATGCCCCGCGGAGGACCTTAAAGTATAACAACACTTTGGACGTCCCGAGCCTCAAGGAGGTTAGATTGGTTTCAACCAGGGCCAGGGCCTTTTCAGCACTGGCCCCGACGTGGTGGAACGCTCTGTCACAAGAGACTAGGGCCCTTATTGGACTTGACAACTTTCCGCAGGGCCTGCAAAACAGAGCTGTTCCGCCTGGCCTTTGGTTTGGACTTGGTCTGACCCTTATGTTTCCCTCCCGTTATGGTCTTGATTTATCAGCTACTTTAAAATGAGGCTGCATTTTAAATTGCATTTTAACCTGTATTTTAAATTGGGTTTACCCCACACACACACACACACTTTCCTCCCTATTATGTTTTTACTGTGATTTTATTGGTGTTAGCCGCCCTGAGCCCAGCTCTGGCTGGGGAGGGCGGGGTATAGATAAAATAATAATAATAATAATAATAATAATAATAATTATTATTATTATTATTATTATTATTATTATTATTATTATTACCAGCTGAACTGGCATCTTGGAGGAGGTTGTCCTATGGAAACAGCTCAACCACACAGAAAGCCTTCCTTTGTGCAATACAGGTGACGGCCATACTTCCCGAATGGAGGGGTCTTGGAGCAGGTAAGGTGAGCATACTAGAAAAGGGAGAGGTCTATGCTATGCTTGCTCTACGGGATGAAAGGCTTCAAAAGGTAAAACCTAGTATTTTGAAACGGGTCCAAAAGCTTGTCACAGCCTATGCAATTGGTTTGGAACAGGCTGAAGAGGTTCTCATCTGCACCCAACAACAAGTGGGTAGTTATGGTTAACGGTTACCCAAATGCAGTGTGGGTCATGGTATCCTGCATTAAACAAAAGCACACCTGCCTGTTGCATTGACTTTTTCGTGAATCATGGCTAATGAAAGCTGTATAAAAGGTGAAAGCGAACCACCGAACGTTTTCCCTTCAGGAGTGAGAATAAATATGCCCATTGCAATCTGCACTGATAGTGCAATCAGACGTCTCTCGCCATCACCACTCCCACCAGACACATCTTCCTGCCCCCTGCTTTCTAAAGAAAGACATTGATGATAATAATTGGCTAGGTTCTTATGCATCTTCAAAATAAAATGCATTTTGTTGCTGACGAGGGTTGCTAAATAGCAAGACCCCGCAGAGATCAGTATCCATTATGTTAGATTCGAACCTCTCTTCTAAAACATTGGCAACCAATGATCGTTCTGATCCCTTTCATCTGGATGTCTACAGATAATGTGCCCGTGAAGATTTCAGAATGGAAAAGTGATGAGAGAAAAACTCAGCCTCTCAGGATTAATCATCTAACATGCTAATTGAGGATAGAAAACTCGGTGGCTCTACCATTAGACAGAGTGAGGCAACCACTTCAGGCGGTGGGTGGGGGAGCAAGGTGGAGTGGTGGTAAGATGTTGGAGGACCAATCTGTGTGCTCCACACAGTCTGCCCTTAGTTACAATGGAGGGTCCTGTCCAATGATCAGTGTAGAAGTTAAAGCCAGCTACCAATCAAGTTCATTTCTGTACGTCATGGAAGGGTGCCATTTTGTCCTTTGTCTCAAGTGGCAAAATGTCTTGGGCCAGCCCTGAGACAACAAGTACCCACCTGAAAGTGGCTGAGTGCCAGGTTCAGTCAGCTTTCGAATTAGCAGCCCCTTGGCCCCCAGCAAGGGTGAATAGGATGTTTTCTACATAATGATTTAAATGTTGGAAAGACAGGACACCCTATGCAGAACTGGTTCATATGTGGCGGGCAAGTTGACAGGTGCAAAATTATTGGGGATAAATTAAACTGGCTACTTCTCAATTCTGCATTGATATTGTTCAATGCAATTGAAGAAAATAGTCCCAATATTTTGAAATCCCATTTGTCAGCTAATCAATACCTGTAGAATGCTTTGGGACTTGCTATTGGGGAAACCCAACTTTGCCAATGATCTGAGTGTAGTTATTGAAATCTCTGAAACCGGCAGAAATGGACATGCTGATGCCATCTATAGAAGATATGGATTTTATTTTATTAATTAATGAACCTTTCATTATTTACTGGAAGGTCCATTACGACCCTACAAGCCTGGAGAGAAATTTGTTCCTATGTTGCATCTGCTTGGTTTCTTATTTTTAACAATGAAAAGGAAAGTTGCTGCTCGGAATTGCAATGCTGTTGAGTGTTGACATGGTCGTCATGACAATGCAGTTTCAAATGGAACCAACTCTTTGTGATGGAGGCTGCAACATTCTAATGTTGCTCTTTTACTGTCTGGGATTAGACTGTTGGCAGAAGCATCTTTGGGTTACTCCTGATGGTGGATCCTGCTGGTGCCAACTTTCGCCCTTGTTTGCCTGTGACTGAATCAACACTACTGTCACAGCAGCTAAGAAAGAGTTCAGAGTAAGTGTTGATCACCAAGCCACACACAGGGTGTTTGTTTTAAGTGGGGAGGAATAGACCAGTGGAGTTTAATGTTTATTGGTTTAGGCTTTGAGGCTCTTAGTTCATCCTGGCCCCTTTGGTATGGCCCAGGTGAGGAGCACTAACTTCCCCTGGTCCCTCTCTCCCCATGACCTTAAATGGATTTCTGCTCTTCCATCTCCTTTGCAGTATGTTGAAAAGGAACGTCCATTCTTCCGCATTTTGGCATTGATGGAAAATTCTATATTTTATTCATTTTCATCTGTAGAAGTAATTTTATGGTGCCTTTTAAGGCATAGCCTTCCCAAAGTGGCTCACGCAAGATGAGCATAAACTATAAAAAATAACAAAATTAAGAACAGTCCCTATGGATAGCCTTAGCCTCCACATATATTTATTCCCCTTTTAAACCATCCAACTTGGCAAACACCACTCCATCTTGTGACAGTGAATTCTACAGTTTAACCCATTTAACAGTTTAATTCTACAGTTTACTCAGGACCAGCCCAAGACACTGTGGCACCTGAGGTGAACCCCAAAATGGCTCCCGTCCCCCCTGACCGACAAGGAAGAGTAAGTAAAGATCTACATCAGTAATATGGGGAAAATAAAGATCTACATCTGAATTGGTTACCCCTGTGGATTCTGCCACCTGAGGAGATCGCCTCACCTTGCCTCATGAGTGAGCTGGCCCCTGTATACACTATGGGATGAAGCATTTCCTGATTTTCCCAGCATTCAGGTTCAGCAGATGATCCTAGGTCCTAGTACAGTTTTGAGAAAGAAACTTCTCCTTATCCACTTCCTTCATACCAAGCACAATCCAATTCATTCACATCTATCATGTCACAATGTATTTCCCTTTCTCCTAAACTAAAAAGCCCAAAACACTGTAATGTTTCCTTACAGGGGAGCTTCTCCAGCCCCTTAATCATTTTAACTGCCCCTTTTCAAGCTCGGCAATCTCTTTTTTTCAAGCCAGGCAGCCAGAACTGGACACAGCACTCCAAGTGCAGTCACATTTCTATAAAAGCATCATGATATTGGAAGTTTTCTGTTCCATCTGTTTCCAAATGACCCCCAATATGAAATCCACCTCCCTTCCCCACAGCTACTCCAGTAGTTTGAACTGAATGTAGTCAGTGCCTACACCATAAAATCATTTCCCAACAAGTATTTCGGGTGACTTATTAAGTGAGTATTGATGTAAAGAGAGTGATTTGAGAAGTGCAAATACCATGCTAACGAAAAAGGACCAGAGACAGGCAATCACAGTTAAAACAAATCCTTCCAATCATACATTTTAAAATTTATATTCTCTACAGAGAGCAAGTGATTGAGCCAAGAAGACAGCTCCCTCTCACTAACCAGAAATAAGGGAGCAGCACCCCAGGCCATAATTAAAACTTCAAATTAGAGAATGATAATTCATTAATGGTATTGTAAAAGAGAACATGAATACAACAATGGTCTTAAAGTATGCTGGGCTCACCTGCTGTAAAAGAAATGGGGTCAGGCAATAAAATGCATTAGTACACTCCTTTAACTATATACCATTAAAGAGCTGAGCCTGATTTAGATCACAGAAAGGTTCTTTATCCTGTAATGTATTTTACTGCAAAGCAACGGTTGCGTTCCACTAAGTATGATTTAATACAGCCCTCAAAAAAAATCAATATAAATCCTTTGTTCATACACATCTCGGGCTGTTACCTCTTATGCGTGTCAGGTAATCAAGCATAGAATCGCAGGCAGGAGGGCTTTAGGTAAGCATCCACGCTTACTTTATTTGAAATATTTATATACCACCCTTCAGTGGTACTGGTTCCAGGAGAGCTCACACAATTAGAGTATCAAAACAATAAAAGAGAGTTTGGTCAGAAAGACACTTGCACATGTACGAGAATTCTAGGAGATTCAAATATTGCCCAGTAACTGAACAGACCTAACTGTAATTAAATATCCCTGGAAAGAATTAGCAAATTAATTGAGCAATGAGGGGAAGGATAGAACAGACCAGCCAAAGTTGTACCATGCCACTGCTTGAATTATGCCTTTTATCACATCTTTTAAAGGGGGAAAGTATCCCTTTAGGTTGCGATGAAGAAGAAAAAGCAAAGCCAGTTGCAAGCTGCATTGTTTGATGCCTCTGCAAACAATTAATTATCACAGCCAAGTACATAAAACTACAGATTTGTATTAATTTTTTAATCGGTGACTTTATTTATTTATTTATTTATTTATTTATTTATTTATTTATTTATGTAAAGCTCTCTGATTGTGCTACATCACTCCAGAAGTGTTCAGTTTCTGAAGATGTGCAGTAATAATACGTAGTTTACATATGGTACAAGACAGAGAACAACTCTTGCAACCACTGATGTCATTGACACGTATTACACCAAGTTGTAAAATACATGATGGGGTGGAAACAACCCTTGTATCAGTGGCTTGGACATTGCAATGCTGGAAAAGATTACATTTCCCTGCAGCTTAGATGTTGGACTGGGGAAGAAAGTTTTGATTCCATGGAATGACAGAGGGCTAAGTGGGGTTTTTTTGTTTGTCTTGTCTTCTGTCTATGAAAGTTCACAGCACAGTAAAATATGCTATTAAGATCCTTGAGAACTGATAGATTTGCTGCCAAAGGTATTTGGAATGTGCACAATGAAACTGTTTATAAAGGCAGTTAAAAATATAGTGCTGCAAATTTGTTAATCATGGTTGTGCACAATACTGAAGGCTTGCAGACCTGTACAAACATCTGGGGAAGTTTGGTTCAGAAAATGAACAGTAGTCTACTGCCACCAGCTGGTCTGTATGTAAAAAATGCTGGTAAAATACTCCCTTCGAGGAATAAAATAAGCACAGCAACGTTCAGAGAAAAGTGATCCACACCACTAAAACTTATTTTTCCATTAGGCTAGGATGTATAAAATACTACCATGCTTTCTCCATGTTTGTTGTGGAAGACCACAAGCACATTTCCCTCGTGAGATTTTTGGATGATCCAAGGAAGCTAAATCCAACTACTGTACTTGTGCTTTTAAATAGTTAATCGAAATTATGCAAATCCCAGTTTTCTCCCTTTGGAAAAAAATGCTCATTTTCAGAGCTGCTCAGCTGCTGTTTGTCCATTTTACACACACGCACACACACAAAAAAACTTATGGAAAGTGTTATGTACTGAGTTGAATAGGATCCAAACTGCAGCAGTCTGATTGGTCCTAGAACAATAGGATCCAAAAGGCAGCAGTCTGATTGGTCCTAGAACAATGCAGCAGTATGATTGGTTGGCAGGAACCAACCAATCATGCTCCAGATAGATGTGAATCCACAACCTGATTGGCTTACAGTAGAATTCCGGAATTAGCCAATCATGTGCGGCCCATTGTGTAAATAATGTATATAAAGCAGATACTTTGAGGGGACTTTCATTCATTCCTCCTCACCACTATGAGCTGAATAAAGAGCATGAAATCACTTTGCGACTCTGAGTATATTTCAGAAAGCATTCAGTTTTACCAGAGCAATGAGCAGGGGAGAGTAAGAGCAACAGCCAAAGGCATTGAGAAACTGACAACGAGTTCCTCTGAGTTTGACAATTGCAACATAATACAGGGCAGGGGGGTGATGAGGGAATTTTGCAGTGCTGAAAAGTAGTTTTCATCGCCACATTTCCTTAGAGGGGAGGGGTCGGGCCAAAAAAGAAAATGCAACACTAGATTTGATGACAAGTTGCAGTTATTTTAAAGGTAAAGGTAAAGGTACCCCTGCCCGTACGGGCCAGTCTTGACAGACTCTGGGGTTGTGCGCCCATCTCACTTAAGAGGCCAGGGGCCAGCGCTGTCCGGAGACACTTCCGGGTCACGTGGCCAGCGTGACATCGCTGCTCTGGCCAGAGCCAGAGCCGCACACGGAAACGCCGTTTACCTTCCCGCTGGTAAGCGGTCCCTATTTATCTACTTGCACCCGGAGGTGCTTTCGAACTGCTAGGTTGGCAGGCGCTGGGACCGAGCAGCGGGAGCGCACCCCGCCGCGGGGATTCGAACCGCCGACCTTTCGATCGGCAAGCCCTAGGCGCTGAGGCTTTAACCCACAGCGCCACCTGCGTCCTGCAGTTATTTTAGTAGTGCTTAAAAACATCCTAAGGTTAAGTCTTCATAAATATTCAGCCACTTGACAAACTAATCAAAGCAGCTGTGGGCGTCTCTGCTGCTCCTACACTTAGGAAGAAATCCCGCAAAATTTACCCAGGCTTGTTTAGTCAGCAATCAGTTAGAAAGACGATCCACGTAGGATTAAGCGCTTTAAACATGTTTTCCTGAATTTCTCCCACTGAAATAAGAAGCAACCTTGCACGACCATTAACTTTGGCCAGGAGGCGTTTTCTCCCCGTTACTAAATTCGGTTCGCTAAGGAAAGCTTCTGTTTCACAAGAAACTCAAATGGCGCCCAAAACTACATCAGTAAATAAACTAAAAACCGACTCTCTCTCTCAAAAAAAACCTCTCCCCCCAACCCCCCCCACGGAACACCCATCATGGCGGACCAACGGCCGACATTTCCATCTTTTTGCGTTCTCCTGACCTTCCTCCCATGGGCCCTTTCGGCCAGGCCCGCCTTTTCCGGCCAGAACGCCGCGTTTGTTTGGATGGAGGGCGGAAGTGCTGGCGCCGTCCGGGAATTTTAAATCCTTGGCTGCCTCCGGGACGCCGTTGCTCTCGGCTCGGACGCCATAGGCGGCTGAGGGCTTTTGCGGCTGCTGTGATTTTAACCTGGTAAGTAATGCGAGCTAAGTCGCTATGCAGCTCGAGGGGCCTTTTATCGCAGGCTTCGATAAAAGGCGAGCCGGCAGACTGACCTTCCTTTACCTGCTAGTGAGGGAAATTAAAATTATTATTTTTTTTTTTAAAAAAATAATAATTTTAAAAAGCAAATTAAAAAATAATTAAAAAGTGAGGGGAAAATATCGTATTTTATTGACGCGCGTTTTAACCCAAAACGCTCAGCGAGTCAGTGCCTCTGGCTGTTTACCAGAAGGACCCCTGCATTGCAAGGGGTTATCGGTTTTTTTTTTTAAAAAAATAATTTTTTATTAGTTTTCCAATTTTAAGACAAGTCAACAGCAACATGCAAACATCAACAAATACAAACAAACATACAAATATAATTTCTTAACCTCATTTTCATAAACCTCCTTTCTCGGACTTCCCCATACCTCACCCATTTTGCATCCTTATTTTACAGTTTTTCAGCAACCCTTTTTGCCAATTAAATTTAAACTTGTTATCTTTCTCAATTTCACCTTAAATCATCAAACAATTTCAGCTGTAATTCTGCGTCTTCCTTCCCCTTGACATTTTAGCACTCCTGCAAGGGGTTATTGTTGTTGTTATTATTATTGTTATTATTATTATTACCAGTGATCCCCCCCCCAAAAAAAAAAACTGTTTAGGGGCACTCTCATTTTGACTCAAGAAAATCACCATTTTGCAGTTCGAATCGGGAAAAATAAATACAGTAAAAGGACAAAGATTCACAAAATGTTTAGGGGTATGCGTACCCCCAGGAAAAAAAAGCACTGATTGCTACTGTGTGTGTGTATATATATATATACGCACACACACAGTATATATATATATTTATACCCCACCTTTTCCCCTGACAGGAACTCACTTTTTTATTACATTTATCTACAATGGTACCTTGGGTTAAGAACTTAATTCGTTCTGGAGGTCCGTTCTTAACCTGAAGTACCACTTTAGCTAATGGGGGTCTCCTGCTGCTGCCACCGCAAGGTTCTTAACCCAAGGTATATATTTCTGGGTTAGTGGAGTCTGTAACCTGAAGCATCTGTAACCTGAGGTAGCACTGTACCACCTTTATCTTTCAAAGATCTCAAAGTGGTGTACATGGTTGTCCCCATTTCGTCCTCAAACAACAACCCCGTGAGGTAGGTCATGCTAAGAGATGGTGACTGGCCCAAGGCTTCAAGGCAGAGTACAGATGAAACAAGAACAACTAATGAGGCATATGGCAGGACAGTGCCTACACTTTACAGCAGATTGGTGTGTTGTTGCCCCCCCCTTGAGTTTTTTTTAATTATTCATTTCATTTCTATAACGCCTTATATTTAAAGGGGGGAGATCTCAGAATAGTTTACAACACATTAAAACATTAAATGAAACAATCCAGAATAGAACAGATTCCACGCTTTAAGGGAAATATTTCAGATCCTTCTCTAAGTGACATTTTGCTTTCTCCATATTTATTTACCTTCTTAATTTATATAGCTGCCCCATAGCAGAAGTGCTCAAGGAAGCCAGTGTGGTGTAGTGGTTAGAGTGTTGGACTAGGACCTGGGAAATTAGGGTTCAAATCCCCACTCAATCATGGAGCTTGCATCACAAGAACATGTGATGTCATTGTTAAAACAGCTGCACTGGGTGCTAATCTGCTACTGAGCTAGGTTCATGGTTTTTGTATTTATTTACGAAGCCCTGAACAACTTGAATCCAGGATACCTCGGGGATTGCCTGGACCCTTATATTCCTGCTTGGTCACTGATATCATCTGCAGGAGTATCTTTGGTTGTTCCCCAAGTTGGTGAGGTTCCATTGCTGCTAAGGAGCCAATGTAAAATATGGGCTATAAAATATGGGTGACTCAGATCTTCAGTTAGGTGATGCTTTTTATGCTCTCTGTGCAAACTTGTAGAGAAATGTAAAGTATGAGTCTCAAAGAAGCAGAAAGCAATTGAACATGAATTCTTGTATCTGTACAGTGGTACCTCGGGATGCGAACGGGATCCGTTCTGGAGCCCCGTTCGCACCCTGAACAGAACGTAAGACGCGTCTGCGCATTCACGGGTCACGTTTTACCACTTCCGCGCATGCGCGTGACGTCATTTTTGACTGCCCGAGCGGCGAAACCCAGAAGTAATGCGCTCCGTTACTTCTGGGTCACCACGGAGTGCAACCCGAAAATACTTATCCTGAAGCGTATTTATCCCGAGGTATGACTGTATTGGGGATTTAATTGTGAGATCTGGGGTTCAAGAATCTGTGCAGGGACAGGGAGTGAGATCACACCCTTTTGCACATTGATCTGTATGTATATGTGCAGGTTTGATGTATGTGAATGCAGGGTAGAGATAATTTGGGTGGGGGAGACTAGACATACCGTATTTTTCGCTCTATAAGACGCACCAGACCATGAGACGCACCTAGTTTTTGGAAGAGGAAAACAAGAAAAAAAAATATTCTGAATCTCAGAATCCAGAACAATAGGGATTGCTGTGCAGCGAAAGCAGCGATCCCTCTTGCTGTTCTGGCTTCTGGGATAGCTGTGCAGCCTGCATTCGCTCCATAAGACGCACACACATTTCCCCTTACTTTTTAGGAGGGAAAAAGTGAGTCTTATAGAGCAAAAAATACGGTAAATGCCAAGGACAGCGATAGCACATGTGATCCTGCTTCTCCCCATTCCTATGATGCCTTCATTTGGCTTGTGCATATCACTTATAGGGGGTGAAATAGATTAGGCCAAATATGTGCCATTTGTATCCCCCTTTGATGAGAGGTAGGAGATAGGAAGGTACATTTATCCTCTGTATCACTCGTTCAGCATTTAGAGGTTGGCAGCACTGCTGGAAGAAATGGATCAGGCAATACAGTTGACCTTCCTTGGAAGGCAGACAATAACTGTTGCAGCCTAATGTAAACAATGCAAAACTAGCATGCCATTCTTACTTCGCTTTTCTGAGTATAACCAATTCAAAGATGTAGATATCTGGCTCATAGTGTGGGATATTCTGAAGAAAAAAAGGAAGACAGCAAAAGCTTTCTTTTGAAGCATCAGGCTGTGGTGTGCTGGAGGAGTGAGGCTTGGTGATGGTGACCAAGGGTATATTGTGATGTCACTGGGAAATGAGCAGGACTAGGCCTTATGACAGGGGTGGTCTAACAAGGAGTAGGGCTCTCCAGATGTGTTGGACTACAACTCCCATCAACCCCAGCCAGCATTGTCAATGGCTGGGGATGGTGGGAGTTATAGTTCGTCCACAGCTGGAGGGCACTACATTACTTACCCCACCTAATGAGCTAGTTTTGCCCATTTCAAGCAGGCAGTATTGCCTGCTGTGCTGACTTTGATTTGACAGATCAAGAAGAGATTTGACAGGGAGGTCTGGTCCAGTCAGGAAGACGCAGAGGCCTTGTTTCCATCCTCAACGGTAATCATCTGGTTTTCCCTTCTTCTCCCCCGCCCCCACCCTGCCACTTCTTTTTTTAGTGATGAGTTTTCACAAAGATTGACTAAAGTATTTATTAGGTATATCTTGCATGTTTTTTTTTAAAAAAACCATAATGTGTTAGTAATATATTCAAGTATTTAAAAGTGCTTGTAGAATTTACCCTAAAGTCAGTTTAGATGAAAGGTATAGTTCTTATTTCTTTTTTTAAAAAAATTAAAAATATAAATAAGTACAGTGGTGCCCCGCAAGACGAACGCCTCGCAAGATGGAAAACCCGCTAGACGAAAGGGTTTTCCGTTTTGGAGGCGCTTCGCAAAACGAATTTCCCTATGGGCTTGCTTCGCAAGACGAAAATGTCTTGCGAGTTCCTGCGGGGTTTCCCCCCCCCTTTTCCTAAGCCCTAAGCCGCTTATCAGCTGATCCGCTGATAAGCCGCTTATCAGCTGATCCGCTAAAAGCCGCTAATAGTGCTAATCCGCTAAGCTGTCAATGGGCTTGCTTCGCAAGACGAGAAAACCGCTATACGAAGAGCCTCACGGAACGGATTAATTTCGTCTTGCGAGGCACCACTGTAAGTGTTTATATTGTACTTATAGTGTTTTGCTGCTGTGACCTTTTTGGCATCAGTGGCATCAGTGGTCGCTTTTCTGTTCTCTCAGGTGCCTAAAGGAGAAAGTCTTGCCTCTCAGCATGGCTATGGATGACTATGAGGAGCTACTCAAGTATTATGAACTACACGAAACTGTTGGTACAGGTATGCGCCTTGATGATTTCAAGTAAAAGCTTCTCTAAATAAAGAGCTATGAAAACGTAGCTTGCTTTATAGATTTGTTTTGTCAAAAAGCAGGGGAATTCCCCCAAAGTAGCTCACAACATGAATAAAATGAAAAACAATTTAGATGATTGTTAAAGGGAGGTAGTATTTAATATTGCTTTTCCTTTCAGATTTACTGCAACATCTAAGCATGCTTTTGCAGAAGTCAGTCCCACTAGTTTGATGTGGTGAGCAACCCAATAAATGCATTTGGGACTGTACTCTCGGTTAAGAGCTGTAAGAGGAGCTTCCAGCCTCAATGTGGACAGTCTGAAGCAGCAGAGGGGATGGAGGGACTGTTAAAGCATACAGGATATAAATATATGTTAACTCAGAAGCATCTAGTGCTTAGGCTGGATGTTACAGTTGAAGATAAGGGGTTAAGCCAAAGGTTTCACAGGGTTTTGAGGCAGAAGTACAAAGAACAGAGATGGTACCATGTAGGGATATAGATCTTTAACAAGGAGTTGATCACTAGTGTTAAATCTGTAGCCTTGCCTTTTTTCTTTCCTTACTGTAGGTGGTTTTGCAAAGGTTAAACTGGCTCGTCACCTACTTACTGGAGAACAGGTTGCAATAAAAATAATGGACAAACTGTCTCTGGGGGTGAGTGACTTTCTTGCTGGGAAAGGATGTGTTTCCTTTGTACAAATAAGGTTCTAATCGTACAACTTGTTAATGTGAAACTGCACATTTGTGGCCATAAGGGAATTCAGATTTCAAGCTCTGCATCAAAACTTCTGGAACGATGTTGAGCTCTGTTAGCACTACCTGGACAGTGCGTTTCCATAACTGAGACCTTAAAGTGGCATTTAATTGTTGCTTTTAAAATACAATCGCATAAGCATGATCTAACAGGATGGGGCGGGGGAAATGTAGAGGAAGTTTCTCTATTGTGGCATGCTATTATCTGGAAATCCCACAAACCTTTCATCTCTTAGGATGATTTGCCTCGCGTCAAAACAGAAATCGAAGCCATGAAGAGCTTAAGCCACCAGAACATTTGTCGGTTATACCAGGTGATTGAGACGCCAAAGAAGATATTCATGATTCTAGAGGTAAGATTTGAAACCTCATTCTGCTTTTTAAAATACTTGCTGCTTAAGGCTAAAATGTTTCAGGAGCCTGAAATAGTCCCTGTCAGTAACTATTGGCATCTTTTTAGGATCTTTATCTTGGTCCTTCACAGTGGTATGTTGTCATTTGGGGCAGAACTTTTACCTCTTACTCCTTGAAATCTTAATGTTGTCTGATTAAGGCATTGAGGGTCTCCTGTTCCAAGCTGTTGGCCTAAGGAGTGGTGGCAGCTATACAACCTAACAGGGTTAGTTTGCAACTGGTCTTTTGGCACTGTTCAAACCAACAAGAATACTGTCCCAGACTTTTGTGTCAGGTTCTTAGAAGTCCCCTCTTCTCTGTAACTTGTCTAGGGAGGGGATCAAGTGCCTGTAATCTTGGGGACATAGCAGGATGGGGACAAAAGTGTCTCAACATGCCGCCTTGTGTTTTGGTAGCAACCTGCATGCATGTAAGCTCCAAGCAAAACCCTCTTCCAGCATGTTAATACAATACAAGCAGCCTTTTCTCCTTGCCTATGATCATATGCCCTTTTAAAATGTAGTTTTTTTGTGGGGGGTGTTATTGGGTTGTTGTTTTTATTTTGATTATATATTTTGTGGTTTTATATTTTGATTTTGTTCTGTGAACCGCCCTGAGACCTCCAGGTATAGGGCGGTATATAATTCAATAAATAAATAATATGGAAACTTCAGTCATGGAGTTCTAGAATTAGGCACAATAGAATATTTCCTCTCTAAACCTGCATTCTGCAAAGTGGATCTAGTAATAATTCATGCTGCTTTATTTATATTGTCACATCTCATGTATAATATCAAGATGGTGTACAACAATAGATATAAACACAAGAAAACATAAAATGCCATAAAGGGCAATACAAAATGATATTGCACTAAAAGTGCCCAGAGTGGTGCTCTACCAAATACAGAAACGTGGATTTGTTAGTCTGCTTGACTGCACAAAATAGCATTTTTAAAATACAAACAAAAATTCTTTTCCTGTGTGGAGAAAAGACAGGCAGTTGACATGAGGAAGGAGTTAAATGTACAGGGGAAAGAGGAGCAAGAAGGCTTTTGAGTGACTAAAACTAAGTACAGAAGACACATTCCTCACTGGGTCTTAGCTGTGGGGTAGGGTGGGGGTGCAACTAGGATCCCCACAGGCTGCATCCTGCAGCTTTGTGAGCCTCTAGAAGACCTTCCCAAATGCTAATTAAGGATTCTGTGCCCTTTTTGTAAGAAGCATACTTCTTCATTGTATATATTCTTCATATAAATGCTTTGGTATCATGCACACTGACACTGGTCTCTTGCCCTTCAATAATCTGCTTTTTGTGGTATATTCAGGAAGTGTGTACCACACCTATGCATGCCACTGATAGGATTCTCCCAGAAATGTGTTCCTTACCTGTGGAGCTCTTGCTGACTTCTATTCCAGAAGCTGCTACTCTGTGGTGGGTTGCATTGTGCTAGGACTGGAGAACACAGGAACTGCCTGGAAATACAGACATTGGCCTTCTGCGTATTAAACATCCAACCCAAGGGGTCAACAGAAGGATAGAAAATTGCCCTTTTCATAAATGAAAACTTGATTTGGTATTTTTGACAGCTTCCCGGTTTCTAGATCCCGACAGTTTTTATCAGCCTGTTTTGTTGGCTTCAAGTTTAGCCAGTGCCTCTTAAACACTGTTGCCTTCTGCTTTCACTACAGTACTGCCCTGGCGGGGAGCTGTTTGATTACATCATTGCTAAGGATCGCTTAGCAGAAGAGGAAGCGCGCATCTTTTTCCGCCAGATTGTAGCTGCCATTGCATACGTACACAGTCAGGGGTATGCTCACAGGGATCTTAAGCCGGTAAGTGTGGAAGGTTGAAGCAGAGTTTCTTTGGGAATAAACTAGCTGTATGCCAGACTCCAAATAGTTTGCTAGGTTGGCTGCTCCTTCTGTTTTGCATGAAAGAAGCCCACAGCCAAAAAACCCAGTATCTGACATTCGGCCTCACTGCCATCATATCCACTGCTCTTTCCTTCTAGTCACACTTTTGTGGTTGACATGTCACAGTGCTGTTGTGACGGTTGAAGCCACAGCTGGCAGTACTTCCATGCTGCAGTCTAGGCTCTGCACCTAGCGAGATGATGCTCCCTTGCCCATAATCTATGGTCCTCCAAGCTTTGCCTGCCCAACTGTTTCTGGCAACCAGTTCACTGTCTACTTTGTTTCACTTCCTTCAACCACCATCCCTTAACTAAAACTTAGGAACTAGGCTTCTCCCTTTCCATAGAACATACAGCCCTTCCCTTCCTTTGATTAGCTTTTATTTGCCTTGGTTTGGTTGCCAGCCAAACTGACATCTTTCTCATCCCTTATAGAAGCTGCATTGTGAACAGCTTAGTTCCCGGAGCATCTGAGCATGCTGTGCCTCTAATCCCACTCAGCATAATTAGTGTCGTAGAGATTTTAGGGCAAGCTCCATAAAGATTCCTTTTGATTCTCTTCCAGTTCTTTCTCTAGCTCGGTCTAAGAGACCACCTGGTTTTGTTTTCTATGTATGTTTTTAGAGTTGGGAATTTGACTGGAGTTTGTTTTCTCCTCGTCAACAATTTACAGCATAAGGTTGCTGTGTAAATTTACTTGCTTCTAATGTGCGGGTGGCGCTGTGGGTTAAACCAACAGAGGCTAGGACTTGCCGATCAGAAGGTCGGCAGTTCGAATCCCCGTGATGGGGTGAGCTCCCGTTGCTCGGTCCCTGCTCCTGCCAACCTAGCAGTTCGAAAGCACGTCAAAGTGCAAGTAGATAAATAGGTACCGCTCCGGCGGGAAGGTAAACGGCGTTTCCGTGCACTGCTCTGGTTCGCCAGAAGTGGCTTAGTCATGCTGGCCACATGACCCGGAAGCTGTACGCCGGCTCCCTTGGCCAGTAAAGCGAGATGAGCGTCGCAACCCCAGAGTCAGTCACGACTGGACCTAATGGTCAGGGGTCCCTTTACCTTTACCTTTAATGTGCAATCTCTCTTGTCAGGAAAACTTGCTGATTGATGCCGAGCATAACCTGAAGCTGATCGACTTTGGTCTCTGTGCAAAACCATTGGTGAGTTTGTGCAAAGCAATGAACTCTGCCATTTTGCCAATGGCACTAGAAAACACGGGATGCTATTGCTGTCATCAAGGTGCGATGATTGCTGTTTCATCTCCAAACCAAACCATGTCAGAGGTTTCCTGTCTTTCCTTCCTGCTCCATAGATGCATTCTGATTAAAGCTGAATTTAAATAGCTCTGCTCAGCCATGGGCATTCTGAAGCCCAGCCATTCACTTGGTTCATACTGAAAGGTGTGATGTGATTTGGTTTGCGTTCAAATGACATGCTCCCCCATGATATATCCTGATTTATCTTCTTTCCTACATTGTGGCTCTTCCCAGTACAATACTGAAGCAATTCAAAACATGTAAATATCGCAGAATGTTGGGCTGCTGGCTTCAGCAGATTGTTGAATTTCTGTTGGTAAAGGATTGGAAACACAGGATCCTGAACACAAGCTTGTTCTTAGACAGCTCTTTCCTTTCTTTATCTGGCCCTATGTGTGCTAAATTGAATTTAAGTGGGTTTGAGTACTCTGGCAGGTTAAAACGGAACAGGGTTAGAAGGTGGTTAGGGTGTCCTAGAGTTGCAGTTGGCAAACAAACTTAACTTCAGATATATAATGATTTAGAGCAGGCACCCCCAACCTGCGGACCTCCAGATGTTTTGGCCTACAACTCCCATGATCCCTAGCTAACAGGACCAGTGGTCAGGGATGATGGGAATTGTAGTCCAAAACATCTGGAGGGCCCAAAGGTTGGGGATGCCTGACATAGAGTGGCTGAAAGGTGAAAGAGAAGAATGCAATAGCTTAACCCAGTGGTTTTCAACCAGTGTGCTGTGGCAC
This sequence comes from Podarcis cretensis, assembly GCF_951804945.1. Classification (NCBI taxonomy): domain Eukaryota; kingdom Metazoa; phylum Chordata; class Lepidosauria; order Squamata; family Lacertidae; genus Podarcis; species Podarcis cretensis. The sequence goes on from NC_137187.1 coordinate 5,883,926, forward strand.
CTTGGGGTGCCTTGATGATAGGGGAGCTGTGGGCGGCATTGGCCTATATCCCTCTTTCCTTCCCTTCCTCCTCTGATGCCCTCTCATGTCTTTGCCTGCCAAAGGTCTGCACAGCTACACAGCAGCAGACGTGGCTACAAGCTCCCCAGGCGGATGGAGCCTCTGGGGCTGGCCGGGGGGTGTTTCCCAGGCCCCTGTGGGGGAGTGTGAGGAGGCACCTCTCTTTGGGGCAGGGGGGGCAGCTCATAGACAAGGGGTGGCAGCTGCTGCTGCCCAGAGGACTCCCAAGGAGAAGAGAGGAGGCTGAACACCACAAGGGGAAGGTGTTTGAAAAAAAGTGAGAGGCTGCCAGCTCTGCAGGCAAGAGGTGACATATCAGGGTGCCACAGAAAGAATGTAGTGGGTCAAGGGAGACTCAAAAAGGTTGGTTTAACCCCATTGGGAACTGGGGAAGCAATCCAACTTTGCTTTTAACATCTTAGATATTTCGGGCTGACAATGCCCACTGTCAATTGCATCCATATCTAGGTGAAATGCAAAATGTCTCCTGTTGCAGATGTAGCTTACTATGTTGTTCTTGCTGTAGGGTGGTCTGGATTACCATCTAAGCACTTGCTGTGGAAGTCCAGCCTACGCAGCACCAGAGTTGATTCAGGGCAAAGCTTACATTGGCTCAGAGGTATTGTAGTAGATTCTTTAACATTTCTCGATATTGACTCTTGCATACACATTTCCTTTACAGAATGGCCGCTGCGTAAAATGTAACAAAGTCCGTTAACTTTCTGAAGCGGGAGCCATTTTAAAGGGGCATACATGACAACTGTGTATGTGGATAATATTGTTTTCAGCGTCTTCAAAGATGCGGTTGTAGTCTCTGGTCATCCCTTCAGTGCTGTTGCATCTTTTATTCCTCTTCTGCAATATCTTCCTCTGTTACCTTACAGTGGTGCCTCGCAAGACGAACGCCTCGCAAGACGAAAGAGTTTTCCGTTTTTGAGTCGTTCCGCAAGACGAATTTCCCTATTGGCTTGCTTCGCAAGAAGAAAGCCCATAGGGAAATCTCCAGGGACCTCTTTTAAATGCTGGCGGTGGGGAGCAAAGCCTTTCGCCCCCCCCCTCCGGCCTACAGAAGAGGTCCAGGAAGGCCGGCGGGGGCCGAAAGGCTTTGCTCCCCACCGCCAGCATTTTAAAAGCGGTCGGGGATAGCAGGGAAGCGGGCTGCGCTTTCCCGCTATCCCGGACCGCTTTTAAAATGCTGGCCGTCGGGAGCAAAGACTTTCGCCCACCGCACCGCCGGCCTTCCTGGACCTCTTCTGAAGGCCGGAGGGGGGCAAAAGTCTTTGCTCCCCCCCCCCCCCGCCTGCCTTCCCGGGATAGCGGAGAAGTGCAGTGCGTTTCTCTGCTATCCCGGACGGCTTTTGAAGGCAGGTGGGGGGGGGGGAGCAAAGACTTTCGCCCACCGCCTGCCTTCAGAAGACCTCCGCTGTCCCGGGGCGATCTTAAAATGCTGGCGGGCGGCAGCGAAGCCCTCCTGTCCCCGGAGCTTGCGGGGCGGGAGGTGGGGAGAAGGGCTTTTCTTCCCACCGCCAGCCTTCAGAACAGCTTTCTGAAGGCTGGCGGTGGGAAGAAAAGCCCTTGTCCCCCCCCCCAGCCTTCAGAAGAGGTCGGGGGACAGACTGTCCCCGGACCTGGTCTGAAGGTGGTTTCCATAGGAATGCATTGATTGATTTTCAATGCATTCCTATGGGAAACCGTGCTTCGCAAGACGAAAAACTCGCAAGAAGAAAAAACTTGCGGAACGAATTAATTTCGTCTTGCGAGGCACCACTGTATAGAGTAGGCAATGTGGGCACCCTCCAAATGGAACAGGAAAGCCTTCTTCCTGCCAGTCTTGAACCTTTTGTCTTAACACTCTACGAGCTGTGTGCTCTACCTCTCCTCTAATGGCATACATCGCTGAAAGGCTAAATCTGTGGCAGTGTCCACACTTTTGTCTGGCCTTTGTTGTCAATGACTCAGTGGTGGGTTCTGAGAAATTTATGGGTGCTAGGGCCCAAGGGGCAGAGGCTTCTTCTTGACCTCACCCTGTTTTAAATTATGTGGTAGTCAATCCCCTACTTTGCTCCAAACTAATCTCCCCATCTTGCAGCTAGGATGAGCATTATCCATGCAATTACACTGTCCTTTTGGGGGACATTGAAAGCTGGAGACGAAGGCTGGGGCTTGTTGCTGAAATGCTTTGAAGGCACAGGACCACAGAATGCAAACTTTTGTCTCTTGCTCACCCACCCACAAAGGAAACCTCTTGGAGCTGCAAGGGAGCTGGGGTTTGTTACTGTAGGGGAGGGCTTTCTTGCAAGGTGTGCCACACAACTGCAGGGGTGATCACGGCTCCAGCTTCATGGTTGGGCAAGAGACTGGGGCTTGTTGTGCTCCCCAGAGTGCAGCAGTGCAACCTTTGTGGTGAATGTGACCAGCAACACCCCAAGGGCTTGGGGACCTCAAGGGCTGGGCAGTTAACATCAAAAGTTGATAGCCAGTACCTACCATACTGTTCAGAGGTGACCATGACTTTGTTTATTATTGTGTATTAGGGCTGTGTGGGATGTTTGTGCACAAAGTGACTAACCTTTATATTTTTCTAACTTACCTGCTTGTCATCCCAGGCTGACATTTGGAGCATGGGAGTGCTTTTGTTTGCTCTGCTCTGTGGATTTCTACCATTCGACGACGATAATGTTATGGTGCTCTACAAGAAAATAGTGGTATGTATTCTGACATATGTACTGTTTCCAACAGGGTTTGGGGGATTTACAGCAAGAAGCCCTTTCATAGCTCTTAAAACTTGTTCTCTTGATGATTCTCATGGAAGCCTCAGGATGCTCTTTTGTGATATTCCAGTGGCTTTTTTTTTTTAAAGCCCCACCTTGGGATAATCTTGGCATTTAAATTCTGCTATGTTCTTTCTTCAATTCCCCCACCCCACCCAAACATTCTTGTAGTCTTTTAGACACTATCGACTATCTTAGCAGAAAGGCACCCAGGCTCTTGTATTGTGTTTCGGCCAGCCTTTGAGGAAATCTCTTAAAAGTGCTCATTCATGGCAAGAGGCCAGGGCAGCAGCTTTGGCATGCAGAAGCACTCATTCAGCTGTAAGCACCCACATGATTTAATCTGCCCAGAACAATTTCTTCTCTTGCACCTTAGTCAGGCGTGTAATTATTTTTATGCTGCATGCATTAGTCTTGGAGGTGTGCCGACTTTTTCTCCCCATGTTGTGAAGTACAGAAGGTACAGGCCTTCTGTAGCATCCTCCCCCCACATCCCGCCCCATTGCTTGCTAGGGGGCAGGGGGAGCATATTGGTAAGAAGGCACACTCTGTATTATCTGGCTCTAGATAGGGTAGTGCATTAAATCTCACTTGTGATAAATGTTCAGGTCAGCACCTAAGAAACCTGTGCAACTATAACTTGACACAGTGCCGATCAATTGGGCCTAATCATGCTTGGCTGTAAATCCAGCAGCATGTCTGCAAAATGGCCCTAAGGTTTGGCCAATAGCCTGTGCTTAACTTGATCACAACTCTTAGTGCTGCCACTAGGCAGGGGGTTACCTCTTACTCTGCTCAACACCTTCAACCTCAATGGCTACATGTTCTGCATGCAGAAGGTCCTAGGTGTTGTCCCAGAATCTCTGGTAGCAGATGAGAGGCGTCTGCTTTGAGACCCTGGAGAGTTGTTGCCGGTTAAAGTAGGCAGCACTGGACTTGAAGGTCTACAGGTTTGATTCTGTAGAAGGCAGTCTGAGTGTTTGTGCTGTGCTGGACTTGAGGGCTTCCTGATTTGGCCTTATAATGAAAGTAGGCTATTCTAAGGCCTGGGTTGTAACTTGACTTGCAGCTAATATGTGAGCTAATACTAGATAAAGTTAGATTATGCAGTGTACTGCTGGCTCATACTATAGTTGTGTAATATATAAAAATTTTTAAAAATTCTCCAGTAGCACCTTAGAGACCGACTAAGTTTGTTCTTGGTATAAGCTTTCGTGTGCATGCACACAAAAGCTTATACCAAGAACAAACTTAGTTGTTCTCCACGGTACTACTGGAGAATTTTTTTATATATTTCGACTGCATCAGACCAACATGGCTACCTACCTGAATATAATTGTGTAGGCACTTCTAGATTTCTTCTGAAACAAACTCCTATGTAACTAGCTTTTAGGGATGATCTGCAGTCAACATCTTCTAGTGTGAGATTAAACATTTCACAGATTTCCCATCCATGTGTTTTTCCTTTGAATCTAACTAGGTTTGTCTCTTCTAAACTGAAGGGTCCTAATTTAGCTTTTCCTCTACTGTAGAAGGCATTCTATGTCCTGACCTCATTTCTAGTCTTCTCTAGCTTTGGAGGAAAGACAACTCTCCTGCTCTGCTCAGTGTCAGTGATATGGCTACATATTAGCTTGTTAAATAAGGTGTGCCCTGTCCTTTGCATCCCTTAAGTTTGTTGGTGATTATTGTGTCTGCCCTTGGAATGTGGATGTTTTCCCAAGAGAAGATTCTCTGATCTTCAGTAATGAAGACCCAGACCTTTCAAATGAATAAACCCTTGGAGGCATTGCTTTAAAACAATGTACAATTACATGGTAACATAGTATATTTAAGGACAAAATGTAAAGATGCAGGCTTTGATAGAACTGAAAAGAGCTTTGGGGAAGCAATTGGTTGCATATCTCAGAATCAGGGTTCACAATGCAGGAGAAGGTATGGAGGAAGGAAGTTAGCATCTGGGCAGCCTGACTTGCCTTATGACTTTGTGGTGGGCATTGAATATAAACTGGGTGTAGGGAGGGAACTAACTTTAATAATAATCACATTTCACCCTAAGATCCCAGGGTGGGGTGTAACAATTTTAAAGACAACAATAAAAACAGTTTTAAATAGAAAAAAATACAGTCACGAAAAGTAGGACAGGGTCCTGAAAATATACACATCAGCTGTCAAAGACCAGGGTAAATAGGTGTGTCTTCAGCATTAGCTGAAAAATCTATATGGAAACCCAGCCAGTAATCTAACTGCTGCATTTTGGACCAATTGAAGTTTCCGAGTCTTCTTCACACAGTGGACAGTGCAATAATCAAATTTGGAAGTATAGGGGGAGCCCCTGGTAAATGAGCTCTGCATTGGTGTTCAGAAGCTCTGAAGAGGCAGGAAGACACAACCCTCCTGTTCCTCCCACTAAAGGCATCTTTACTGTTTCCCCAAAAGCAAGAAAGGGAAACGTGAGGCTCATATGATTCTGTTGAACTCCAGCTCCCATCAGCACCAACCAGCATGGCCAGTAGCCAGGAATAATGGGAGCTGTAGTCCAGCAACTTCTGGAGGGCCACCATCCCTGCCGGGAAACAGGGTCTTAAAATCCTCACAGAGCTTGTTTCCAGTAAGCTTAAGATACCAGAGGCTATTGTAAAAAGTTTCTTAAAAAATTGATGGTTAGGCTAAGAATGTATTATGCACACCAAATGACTAGGTGGGAGAAGGAAGGGGAAAGGCCCCCTAATGCCTGTAAACAAGGAGTGATTAAGATATTTTCAAGGTATCCAGGTCTGTGGCTCAAAACTACAAGATACCTTCTGGATCTTGAGCCTTTGGATTGTCCTTCTGTCGCTTACCTGGTCATCAAGCAAAATCTATTTCCTTTATAAACCTAAGTTCTCAGGAACAGCTTTCAATAGTTTCCCATCTGCTCTTCAGTAGATGGATGAGTGCTGCCCACAGATTAAAATCACGTCTAGTTTTTCACTTCCAGCCCTCTTAAATTTGACTTATCAGAAGCTAGAGAAGTAAAGCAGCTGATCAAAAACTATAGCGGTAGCCTACATTTATATTTGGGGACTAAATGTGCAGAATATAATGTCCTTGACTCATCCAGTGCAGTGAGGTGACGTCTGCAATGATTGAGTGCTATCATGCAGACTGTGGAAAGCTTCAATCGTATGGAGAATTGGGTATTACACTGGCTATTAACACTGAATTTCATTCATGCTCTTTGAGTTCACTCTTCTAAAGATGAGCGGTTTCATACTTAATTTTTTTGTCTGCTTTTGGAGTAAAATCTTGCGCTGCATAGATACCCATGTTGGTCCATTTAATGTTCCTACCAACTTGCCCACTGGAGGTCAGGCTGTGTTGCTGTTACTTTTCAGGGTCAACCCTGAAACCTAACAAGCACCCTATATTTTGCTTGGGGGGTGGGTGGTAGAAAACTCTGATTGGTTCAAGTGATGGCTGTTCCACTAATTCAACTAGAATTAATGCTAAAACTACTTTCTCTACAGAGGGGGAAATATGAGACACCAAAATGGCTCTCACCTGCCAGTGAACTACTGCTGCACCAGATGCTGCAGGTAATAAGAGCATAAGCGCAATGGACCAATGGTTCAGTATTCTGTTCTTACAGTGACCAACCCAGATGTCTATGGAAAGTCCACAAGCAGGATTTGAGTGCAACAGCACTCTTCCAACCCCTGATTCCCAGTGACAGATATTCAGAGGCTTCCTGAGTCTGGCTGTGGTAGGAGAACATAGCCATTGTCAGTGACCTATAGCCTTATCCTTCATAGATTTGATTCATCCAAGTTGGTGGCCGTCTCCACATCTGGTGGAAGCAAATTCTCTTTCTGCCCCACTTCTAGTAAATGTCTTCTTTTCTCTGGAATGGTCTTCTAATAGGAGCAGTGATTTAAGGAACGTTGGTGTTTTAAGTCCACAGAGCTCTGAAAGAGGTCCATCCCGTTTTCCACAGTGGCCAGTTAGGTGCTTCCGAGAAGCTCACCATTAAGGCATGCAAGCTGGCCTTGAAGCATGCTGTCTCTGGAGGTTGCATCTATCATAGCTAATAGCTGTCAACAGCCCTATCCACCATGAATTTGTCTCATCACTTCTTATAGCGTTGCACCTTTATTATATAGAGAGGTGGGAAATACATGAAGGCTTCAGCTTAGGTCGCTTTAGTAAAAAGCAACTACTGTTCTTACTTTTACCCCACCTTGTCTTTAAAAAAGGGGGGAGAAATCCCAAGCTGCTTAACAAAAGTGGGAAATTAAGATGGATGTGACCAGACTCTCTCCTGCCAGTTGCAGGGATTCAAGTTACTGATCCTTGTGCCTCACCCAGACATCACAGTGGTACTAACAGCATTTTACAGTTTTACAGTTTCTTAACATACTAAAGCAAATGAATGGAACATTACACCCCTGAAATCAGGGCTGATGGAATGGTTTGTTCCTGTTATCCGGAACAGGAACTTCATGATAGTTTTCAGGACAAACCTTCAGACATGTCTTGGAAAAACTATGTTTAGCCTTTTGCTTAACTGCACAGCTCCATCCTTATAGCAGAGGATTGCTAAAATATATGGTACAGTTATTTATTCTGATTAAAGTAACTGTTTCTTGAAATGCACCTCTACTCTTACCCACTAGGTGGACCCAAAGAAACGGATTATGGTTAAGCATCTCTTAAGTCACCCATGGCTCATGCATGGCTACTCATTTGCTGTCCAGTGGCAAAGTAAATACCCTGTGAGTAAATGAATTCATCTGAACAAGAGCAATATAACAAAGGTGAATCTAGGCTAATGTGGCATGGTAACAAGGTGAAGTGTCTCTCCTAAATGGAACACTAAACTGAATCTTCTAGGCCTTTCACAGAGTGTTGTGTGTTTAAAAGAGTTCAGAATTCTTATAGTGAAAGAAATCAGTATCCTTGCATGATGCAGCCAGCTGCTAAGCATTTTGTGTACTGTCTGCACCAGTGGTTAATACAAGTCTCCTGTGGGTTTCTAGACTGAGCTCAAGAGCAAGCTGCACCTTTATTCTGTACTTGCCTACCATTGTGAAGTTTTAAAGAGCATGTGCAACACACTTAACAATGAGCCATATATGTGTGTCAAAACAACCTGATTTGACTGGAATCCAACAGCAGTGATGAGAGAGATATGACATATTATTATTTTATACATACAGTGGTACCTCGGGTTAAGTACTTAATTCGTTCCGGAGGTCCGTACTTAACCTGAAACTGCTTTTAACCTGAAGCACCACTTTAGCTAATGGGGCCTCCTGCTGCTGCCGTGCCGCCGGAGCACGATTTCTGTTCTTATCCTGAAGCAAAGTTCTTAACCTGAAGCACTATTTCTGGGTTAGCAGAGTCTGTAACCTGAAGCATATGTAACCTGAAGCATATGTAACCCGAGGTACCCCTGTATTATATAACTAAATTGCTGTTGCCTTTCTTCCTCATTAAGTCAGCATTGAACACATGACCATATAGCTCAGTGGTGGGGACCTTCTGGCCCATAGGTCTAGCTAGATCCACCAGTCTGTTCCCCGCAAACCACACCGACCTTCTGCTTCTGATGCCATGCCTGATGTCAGGTGCAGGAAACTTTAAGCCACAACTAATAATGAAGAAGCATAAGTGTGCTCGCAATTCTTCCTTTGTATTCCTGACTCTAAGCCAGGAGTGAAATGGATCAGATGTATCTTGAGCCAATGAAAGCTTGGCAAAGTGACCTGCAATAGGGGAGAGCTGTTCATTGAATTCAGACATAGATACAGTGGTACCTCGCAAGACGAAATTAATTTGTTCTGCGATTTTTTTCGTCTTGCGATTTTTTTCGTCTTGCGAAGCACGGATTTTTCAAAAGCTTCAAAAATCACCAAAGTTTTCAAAAACCTCAAAAAAGGCTACCACACCGTGTGCTATGAGTTGTCAAGTCGCAACTGCACCCCCTGAATGCACGGTTTCAAGAAAAAGGAAACAAACTTGCAAGACAAAGGAAACAAACTTGCAAGATGTTTCCGTCTTGCGAAGCAAGCCCATAGGGAAATCCGTCTTGCGAAGCAACTCAAAAAACGGAAAACTCTTTCGTCTTGCGAGTTTTTCGTCTTACGAGGCATTCGTCTTGCGAGGTACCACTGTACATACATAGGAAGCAGCTGATTGACTTTGTCCATCGAGCCTGGCATGGTTTGTTTTGACCAGCGGAGGCTCTCCACAGTGTTGAGTAGAGACCTTTCTGTGCAGCCAAATAAGCAGCAGGTCCATTTGAAATCTAGTGGATGCTGTGCTTGCATATAGGCGATGAGCCCGACGAAATTATTCACACCGGCCACTGCCCATTGAGTGTCACTGTTTCTCTATACTAGAACATTCTACCTTTATCTATGCTTGGCTACATATACTTAAACATATTTTGTTTCAATTCTTCTCTCTCGGACTGCAAAGTAACAGTATGCTGTAGCACCAGGCACAATAGGAGATCATCCAGAATTGGTTTCAATCCAGAAATAACTGCTAGTGAGAACAAGCTGAGACATACTAGCTCTCGGCATCTAAACATCTGACACTATATCGTTTCTGCTGAGTGAACTATGAAAAATACACAAAGTAGGGCTGCAAAAACTAATAGGAAATTGAACTCTTGACTTCAGAAATGCTTGCCCTGTTCCAAATATTTATATTTTCTCACCATTTTAAGTGGAGGGTCCTCTTCCCCACCTCCAGCTCTAAAGTGTGCAGATGACTAGTGTTAAAAGATACCAACATAATGCTATGCATTATTATGTAATCCTGTAAATGATTCCCCATGGGTATTTTGCAATCAAGGATTGCAAACCACTTGGGTATTTTTTTCAAACAATATTGTGTAAATAAGTACGGGGGCAGGTATACTTAAAAGCAAAATGTTCTGGAGATCTGACAGTTAATAGTAGACATAGTGATCCAATGGAAAAGTGTGTGATGGAAAAGAGCCAGCAGTGTGCGAGTCTTTAAAAAATGAGGGTGGGTGTATCGGCAGCTTTAACACCAATATTTAAACAGATCTTTTTCCCTCCCAGCTTGGGCGTCTTGATGAAGACTGCATAACAGAACTTTCGGTGTATCACAAATGTAGCAGAGAAAGTATGGCAGAGATGATTTCAGAGGTAATGTTTGACTTTAATAATAATTCCTGAGAGATTTAGTTGTTCACACATCTAATATTCAACCCTGTAGAGTGTGTCTCAAAACTAACATCTCTATTTTAGAACTACGTAGTTTAAGCCCTCTAATACATCTGTGACTGTAGCTGCCTCAAACTCTAAATTTAGAACTGTTACTGAATAGATTGGTCCACTGCTAACAGTCATCCACTGCAGTGAAGGGCTGGGAGAGGGTTAGGGTTTTTCAAGACTTTACCCTTGGTCATGGGTAGGCAACCTAAGGCCCGGGGGCCGGATCCGGCCCAATTGACTTCTAAATCCGGCCCGCGGACAGTCCAAGAATCATGTGTTTTTACATGAGTAGAATGTGTGCTTTTATTTAAAATGCATCTCTGGGTTATTTGTGGGGCATAGGAATTCCTTCATTTATATATATTTTCCAAAATATAGTCCGGCCCCCCACAAGGTCTGAGGGACAGTGGACCAGCCCCCTGCTGAAAAGGTTTGCTGACCCCTGCTCTTGGTTCTTGTGCTGGGAGACATGAGCAGCTGAGTCCAGGCACCTTGCAGCTTAAGCTACCAGTACAGCTCCCATACTAATTATTTGCCCAGTCTCTGCAGTGCCTCCTGTATGGTGGCATCTACTTGAACTGCAGCTTTTCAGCCTCCTATGGACATGTGATTTGGTTAGCTCTCTCTATGGTTTTTACTTGCAGTTATAACCAAAGTTCCTCAATATGTTATTCATCTGTGGGTGATAATAGCACAGACCACACATCTCACCTGGAACTTCATATCTAACCTGCCTTTGACTCATGGCTATCTTCTGAACATGTCATCTGCCTCTAGCCTGTTCTACCTTTGTCTACCTTTGCCAGAATCAGCTCCTAGTTTCAGCCTGTCACAAAACTAGGCTCCGGCCTATGAGAGACTTGCTGCAGGAACCCAAGTTTATACCTTAAACATGACCAGAATCATTTGTCAGACACATACTTTTCTGAACAAGCTTCTTTGGAGTGACAGAGTTCCATGAAGATAAAAACTGGAAACAACTGGAACTCTACAGAAGGACATATGTTGGCTGTGAACAGAAGTAACATTCCTTATGTCATGTTTCCATCTGGAGAACTCCTTCAAGATTTAGATGCATTGGGACGCTTGGAAAATGTGTATCTTTAACCTCATTGTTTCTTTAGCCTCACTGTCTGAGTTTTTTTTATGACACTAACATACAAATACTTGGAATAAGTTTCTTGCTGGTACTTTTTTGGTGAGATCAACAAATTTGCAGTTCTGCTAGCCAGCGGCAGCAAACCTGTCTGAAGAGGTGCCTTTTATATGCTTCTGCAATGGAGCATACACAAAAATTAATGATAAAGTGCAGATATTCACATTCTGTGTACTGTACGCTAAATTATATCTTTGATTTAAAATTTAATCTGATTAGATCTGATCTTTGAAACACTGGCTTAAGTTGGTTGTCTTCAAGTTATTTACTATTAAAAGAATGTTTTCCATATCAGCCATGAAATCCATATTGCAGAGGCTGCCAGGTATCAGGCCAGGCCAATTGGTTCACAAAGGGTGATAGGTGTGCTCTTTGGCATCTCTCAGAGCATACTCTAGCAATTTCCAACAATTATGTTGCCTGAAATAAATGTTGGTGAGCAATAATCTGACTCTTTAGGGAATTGTTCTCATCACTGGTCTCTCTGAAGAACCTGATAGGCTTCTGAGGGAACCACAGGATTCCCCTTAACACAGTTCAAAGCCACTGATATAAGCAATTGGTCTCTTGCAAATATCCTTGTCAATAGACTTTACCAGTTGTAAGTAGAAATTCTTGTGTTTTGCATCTCTTAAGAAGAACTTGCAGATCTAAATTGTTGCTGCTCAGGCAGCATCTTCATGGCAATCAGTTGCTTATTTCATGGTAAGAATTTGCATATTTCATGGCACATTGACTCGGAAGTACGGACTATTCTACAATTATAAAATTAATGCAGTAGAGGTTTGAAGCAGAAGGTGAATTTCACAGAAATCTGTGATCATAATGGTGGGGGGAGACGAATTAATGGAGTTTTGAATCTAAATTGCTAAACTTATTTCAGATGGGCATGAACATGGCTAGGGTTTTTTAAAGGTGTTTTTTCTTCAAAGTTGTTGAAAAGGCAAAAGCAAGAGATGTATAAACCTAATTTTTCAGATAATTATGTTCGGTTCTATAATAAGACAAAAATTGTTTTAGAATTAGCCTATATATTCAGAACTCTGACATGTCCTTCCCTTCAAGAAAAAAGAGAAGGGGGATTTTGAAGTGTGGAAAGGAGAAGGCATTGGCTGAGCAGCCTTTTCTGGTGCTTTTTGAGGAAAGTATTTATGTTCTGAAATCTTTCTAGTTGCTTCCTTATTCCATCATCTGGCACTGCAAGATGCCTTTTCTCCAATTTCCCTTTTTAAAAATCTCTGTCCTGCAGTTCTGCTCGGATAAACTTTTTGATATGATGGTACCAGTGACAACATGCCTTTTATGTTCTCTTGTGTAAAAACCCATTGACTATATTTGGAAGGGAAAGTTTACAAAAATTCTGTGCTGAACACAATGAAGTCACAGTAAGGTGTTTTTTTAAAGGTGGGGTAAAAAATACTTAGATTATATGCAGTTTAAGCTTTTCTGGAATGTGGCATTGATTTTAGGTGCGTCCACCCTCCACTGTCCCCTGCTTTTCAAGAAGATGGCTGAGAAAGTAACCCAGATCTATTTGTATTCTTAGTGGAAATATGATCATGTGACTGCAACATACCTTTTGCTTCAATCAAAGAAAGCACATGGTAAACCTGTTCGTCTAAGGATTCCAAGTGTAATGGCAGAAGGTGCTAGCATCACTCAATCCAGAGAACAGAAGGTGTGTGATTCATATTTTGTCACTGTCTTGCTCCTAAAGCTTGCTGTGTTTTCATTCCCTCCCCCCCCCCCCATGAATGGTGCAGCTAAACAAGCCTTTGCTGGGTGTTTTGACTTGGCAGCAAGTAGTATAATGAAATTTCAGCTATAGAGTGAACTATTTATTTATGAAGATATGTTTACACCCCATATCATAACATACCAGGAGGGTATGCAATATTAAAACATAAAACAAAATTAAAAACAATACAAATACAGTGGTGCCCCACAAGACGAACACCTCGCAAGACGGAAAACCCGCTAGACGAAAGGGTTTTCCGTTTTGGAGGCGCTTCGCAAAACGAATTTCCCTATGGGCTTGCTTCGCAAGATGAAAATGTCTTGCGAGTTCCTGCGGTTTTCCCCCCCTTTCCCCCCCCCCTTTTCCTAAGCCGCTTATCAGCTGATCGCTAAAAGCCGCTAAACCGCTAATAGTGCTAATCCGCTAAGCTGTCAATGGGCTTGCTTCGCAAAACGAAAAAACCGCTATACGAAGAGCCTCACGGAACGGATTAATTTCGTCTTGTGAGGCACCACTGTAATTATTAAAGTGACCGGGTAGTCAAAAATTTTAAAAAAATGGCTACAAAGGTTTAGAATGAAGTGTCTTCAATAGATGAAAGTCAAAAGTGAGAGTGCTTGATGAATTCCTCCTAAAAGGGTGTTCCACAGCATGGGGCTGACAACACTAACTTCCAGTTGAGGTCAGTTGGGTCACTGTTACATTGGAGACAGCTCATAGCACTTCTCTAGAGCTGGAACCCGGAGAAGGGACTGAAGGCACGGAATATCCCTATGTTTAAATCTAAGCAAATCTCTGCCTGCATGGATGGGAGATTGCTTGGCAGTGCTATCTGAGTAGGTATGACCTTTTGAAAGGAAGGGTGTGACAGAAGTATCAAAAATAAAATGGGTTTTTGCCACAGAACCCTCCAAACGCAAAGTGCTGTTTCCTCTTCGAAGCAGGCTGTATTGTCCAAGCCTTCATTTCAGTGGAACCAAGGCAGGCTTGAATGTTATGGTTTGCCAGATGCTGCTGAAGGACATTCCTAATACGGATGATGCCTTGTCAAAGGATCAGACAAGGTCCTCTGAAGCCTTTTGCCTCCCCTCCAAGGGGAGGAGTCATCCCTCTCTCCAGAATGACCAAGTGGTAGGAAGACAGCTTAATGCTGAACCACGGGAACTGAGTTGAACCACTCGATTCAGCATGGTATGCTCGTCATTCACTAAGCTTTTCCTTTAACCTCACTGAAACAAATAAGTGTGGGTACCCAAAAGGCTGAAGTATTATTTTTGTGATGTCTTTGAGACATTTAGAATTAACTGAGAAGGGTTTTGAAAGTGCACTCATTTAATGAAATGAACTATACCTCTTTGAACAGGTTTTCAAAAAGGCCCTGTCTTACGATGGTAATCTAGATGGGAATGAAATGGCATGTGGCTTTGGATCCATGGAATTCCTAGCCTGTTGTGAGGAATCTCAGCCTGTTTGCAATACACCCAAAACAAAGCAGGTATCTTGTACCTATTAACTAAATGATAGATTTTTTTTAAAAAAATTATGCTTGCCTCTGATGTTTAAAATGTTGGTATTGACTTAGAGGTTGTGGTTTACCTAAAACAGCTTGTGCCTGAGATACTGTGAGAGGTGGGCATTGCTATCAGTTAGGTACATAGCTGTCAAGTGTCCCTTATTTGAAGGGACAGTCCCTTATTCCAGTGCCATGTCCCACCGCTGTCCCTTATTGATGGATGTCCCTTAAATGATGTCCCTTAAATTTCAAAGGAAGCAGCTCCTCTCCCTCCCTCCCTGCCGGCCAGGGAGGAGGGAGGCTCCAACTGTATTGCTTGGCTGTGTTGCTCACCCAATAAGAAGTCTAAGAATGACTGGGGGGTGGAGCTTGAATGCCTTGTGTGTGGCTAGTTAATGCGAGCTGAGGGGTTTTTTGAATGCTGGACGCCATTTTGTTGCACGTGCTGCTGCAAACTTTGCAGTGCAAAGCCAGGCCGGGGAGCCATCTTAAGTTGAGGCTGCATAGGCCTTGTGGTGCATGTGATTCAGATTCTATTCAGTTGAACCTCTGGTTACAAAGTTGGTTGGACAGTGTTCTCGAAGCTACCAGCATGAGTTTGACCAGACTGCAGGAGCACAGGAAGACTGGAATGCCTGGAACAGGTGAGGCTGCAGGTCCCTTATTTTGGCTGCTGGTCCCTTATTTTCAAGGCTGCTGGTCCCTTATTTTCAAGGCTGCTGGTTCCTTATTTTCAAATCTGTAAGTTGACAGCTATGGTTAGGTATGACCTACTTCTGTAGCCCATGAGAGAAGAAAAAGCATATTTAGCATGGGTGGAATAGCCCGGTGGTATCTGGTTCCAGCAAGGAAGAAGGTAGTTCAATAGTAGAGCATATGCTGTGTGTACAGAGTCCCAAGTGCAATTCCCGGCGTCTCCAGGTGGAGATGAGAAAGAGCCCTGTCTGAAACCCTAGAGACTTGCTGCCACTGAGTCTAGGCTAGGGGTAGCCAATGTGGGACCCTCCAGATGTTGTGGATATGTCCCATCAGCCTGAATCACTGAAGTGCTTGGAGGTGAAGGGCGTTGTAGCCTGCAACATCTGGAGAGCAGTGTTGGCTCTGTCTCTGGTGTATATCGTACTGAGCTAGATAGCTTAATAGACTGACTGTATAAGGCAGCTTCCATAGTTTGTTGGGGAGCTTCTGATGACTTAGGATTGTTGAACTTAAGCAGGTGTGGCCTAGTCAGTGTCTAGGTGGAAACCAAACATAAGTACAGTGGTACCTCGGGTTAAGTACTTAATTTGTTCCGGAGGTCCTGAAACTGTTTTTAACCTGAAGCACCACTTTAGCTAATGGGGCCTCCTGCTGCTGCTGCGCCGCTGGAGCACAATTTCTGTTCTCATCCTGAAGCAAAGTTCTTAACCTGAAGCACTATTTCTGGCTTAGTGGAGTCTGTAACCTGAAGCGTATGTAACCCGAGGTACCACTGTACCTTTGAGCTTTCCCAAAGAAGAATGAGATGGTTCCAGTGCAGAGTAAGTGAGGCTGGGCATTGTTAGGCTAACATTAACATGATGTAACTGGAAGTTACAGAACTTGGGTGATGCGTTACGGGGCTATTCATGGCAGGAGTGCAAATAGCGACAAGATGAGTCAAATAAAAACCTTAACCAATGCTTGAATTGGCTGTGAACAACTTGGCATTGCCAAAGGTCCGGGATAGTGTTGGATTGATGGAAAATACAGGCAACGATCCTGCTCATTCTCCACTAATCAATTACAAGGTGTGATCAGATACACCCCTTGTAGCAATAGTTGAACATTTCTGTCTCTTCTTGCAAAAAGTCAGTGAGAGAACACGTGTGCCTCTGTGTAAAAGTCAAATGGTGTCATGTAAGGGATGAGAGAAACTGGATCATTTAACATACATCAGGTACGGATA
Organism: Podarcis cretensis; assembly: GCF_951804945.1. NCBI lineage: Eukaryota > Metazoa > Chordata > Lepidosauria > Squamata > Lacertidae > Podarcis > Podarcis cretensis. The sequence continues at coordinate 5,900,323 of NC_137187.1, forward strand.
ATCCTGCCTTGTTAGGCCAAGCTGTGTCTAATGAAGACAATAAGTTGCCAACATGCCTGTGATGGTTTGGGTCGTGGCCTGCTGTGAACAATGTACTGATCTGCACGTGTGACTTGTCTGGGATGGGGAAAATAGGTTCCCTTCCTCAAAATATTTTCTTTTGAAAAGCCTCAGTTGTTCCTGGATGGTGGGGAGTTCACACCGCCTCTGCTTCCAGTGCCAAGGAGAAGAGCCTCAAAGAAGCATGCCAACAAAGAAAACTCTGGTGCTTGTTCTACGGCAAAGCCAGAGCCATTTGTTCTTCCTCCTCCAAAGACACCAGCTTGGGTCATGAATGAGAAGAGAGTGCTTACAACGCCAAATCGTGCATTTCTACCTGAAGGTATGGCTTGGAAATAAGAAGGGATCTCTGTTGGAAACAGAAAACTGTTAACAAATACTATTTATTTTTTATTGGACAGGATTTACCACTTATTTTCCAAAAACTCTAAGGAGTTTACATGAAACAAATACCAGACAGGAGGGTGGGGCTCGAGGCAGTAACTACAGGCTAACATCTGACACTGGAGTGTGTGGAATTGTTGTGTTCAAGACTTCCTGCTTCATGGTGTATTGGAGCACTTGTCCTGTGTCCAGTTGTTGCTTTAGGTTATCTTGCCTCTAGGCCAAATAACAAAATAGCACTTCTGCACCTATCCTTCCCGGGAGGGGTATTTCAAGGGGGCATGAGCAGGAAGCCCTAATTAATCAATTATCTTAACGAGGTCTGCTGTGCAGAAGTGGGTGGGTGGGTAGGATAGCTCCTAACTCTGTACCTATTTTAATAAACCTTTAACAGTTTGCTCAAGGTATTTCCACAACTGCTTTTTTAAAAAGTATTTCATTTTATTCATAATTATTAGGCTGTTGAAAACTACTGTGCAGTTAGCCAAACACTTCTGACTTTCTATCACATCTTTTTGTGTTGACCAGCAGAATAACTATTAGTTGAAACTGCATGCTCCCCAGGCCCAACTCCACCACCATCAATTCAAGTTCTTGTTTGTGTTTAGAATCTCTTCAAATCTCTTTTAAAATCCTCCCTCTGCTCTGATATGTGGCTTATATCCCATTCAATATTCTTCTTTGGGGGGGAGTGGGGTATTTCCTTCGGGGGGGGGGTGTCCACTGAGGATGCTTAGTCCTTTCCAGGCTGTTTGGTTAGGGGAGGAGCCTTGCATTTACAAGCTGATTTTGCAGCAGGGGGTGGGGGGAATACTCAAGAATGGCTGTTTTTCTACCAAACTAAGAAAATAATGGGATTATGCATGGGACTAAGAAGGGCTGATAATGCATCTTTCTAAATAGACTCAAAACTGGGTGGTGCTTCTTGCAGAGAGAACTCAAGCAGCCACCAGTGAGACCCCAGTTAAGCTGCCATCTTCTACAAAACCGTATGAATTAGAAGCCGGAGTCATTAGCCCTGAGAGAAGGTAAATGTCCGGTTAACTTGAGCATATTCAGGTAGTCTATTGTACAATCTTAATCCTTGTATTGATGGGGGAAAGCTTTTTGCAATGGCATCTGTTTGCTCTGTTATAACCTATTTAAATCCGTTCCTACATTTACCAACAAATATTAAAAAGCTGCAGAAAAAAAATCTTACATTACACACTTCAGTAGTCTTGGATGCATTCCTGTTTTCCATAATTAAAATTCACTCTTGTGCCCCCAGAGAATTGGAGCATATATACAACTCGCTCTCAAAATCCCAAATTACTGTTGTGCAGCAGGTCCTTTTAGCCATGTATTTTGTCAGTTTCCCCTTTCTCTCCTCTTCCTTCCCCCCCGCCCCCACAAAAGAGCAGAAGTTAAAAGACCTTTTTACTGATGTATCTAAAAACTGTCAATTCCCAGCCACTGAAAACAACTGTGCACTTGCTATCTCTGAACATGACAGGTGTCGCTCAGTGGAAGTGGACTTGAACCAAGCTCATTTTGAAAGTGGTCAAAAGAGAAAAGGAACCAAGATGTTTGGGAGCCTTGAAAGAGGCCTGGATAAAGTTATTACAATGCTTACACCAAACAAAAAGAGAGGCTCAACCAAAGATGGTCCAAGGAAATTAAAGGTAAGTTTGCTGAATTACCTGGGATTTCTTTTACTGATGAAACTATCAGTGATGTATCAGTAAGCATACATGCCTGTTTGGGCTGTGGAGGTCTATGGCTATGATTCCCCAAGCAGCAAGCCCTCACTGTACTGGAGACATTGTGGCTGTTGTTTTTTAAAGTCTAATAAAGTGGTGTCTCATCCTGGAATAGCTAACTGGGGGAAAAAACAAGTGGTATCCATCTCTGCAGTGTGCAGACTTGGAGCAGCTACTGTGTAATGCTTAAACACCATCTGCACATGACATCCTAGACTGAGTTGCCTTGTCTTCCAAGCTTTTCAAATGCGCCCCCAGCACTAACGAAAAACTTTCTGTTTTTGTGCTACACTTAAATTCACAGTCCAGTAAGCTTTCTCGTTGCTGAAAAGGCTAAATTTGGAAGGTTACTTGCAAATTTAAGTCCAAATGATGGTCAGCTTTAGCAACTATCAACTTTTGGAATTCGGTTGCAGAGATTCAGCTACAGCGGAATACCCTTGTTCTACTAAATGACTCTTGCCATGTAGCCTGTCTGATCCAGGCCACACAAAAAGCTGACGAAGGCCCAAATGCCATGCTTAACAAGTAGTAGGCAAGTAGGTGCCAGTTCTGTGATGCTTGCAGGGGATTTCATGTCATGGATCAAAACTTCTGAGTTCTTTCACTTTTAAAGTTCAAGGTGCAAGTGGCAGCAAATATGGTTATGGCTAGAACAGTAAGAAATTTTATTTCAGTAAAGCGATGCCTCGGCTTCATAGAAATAATTTGGATGGGGCTTCCTTGCAGATGTTGGGAATGTCCAACAAATGTCTATGGACTTTTGTGCATAAAAGTCTGGCATGAAACATTGAATTTAAACAAAAGAGAACCTTAAGGCCTTATGCCTAGTTAAAGCCTACTAAACATGCTGGGAGAGGGACACGGGTGGCACTGTGGGTAAAACCTCAGTGCCTAGGACTTGCCAATCGCATGGTCGGCGGTTCGAATCCCCGCGGCGGGGTGAGCTCCCGTCGTTCGGTCCCAGCTCCTGCCCACCTAGCAGTTCGAAAGCACCCCTAAGTGCAAGTAGATAAATAGGTACCGCTTTATAGCGGGAAGGTAAACGGCATTTCCGTGCGCTGCGCTGGTGCTGGCTAGCCAGAGCAGCTTCGTCACGCTGGCCACGTGACCCGGAAGTGTCTCCGGACAGCGCTGGCCCCCGGCCTCTTAAGTGAGATGGGCGCACAACCCTAGAGTCGGACACGACTGGCCCCTACGGGCAGGGGTACCTTTACCTTTACCTTTAAACATGCTGGGAAGAATGGTTCTTCCAGTACTTTGAATGGCACTTATGTAGCAAAGAACAATGTTTTGAAGCAGAGGAAATGGCCTTATACCAAGCCAGACCATTGGTCCATCTACGCAGCTCAGGATAGGCCGCTTTGACTGGCAACGACTCTCCAGGATCTCGGAGGGTGATATCTCCCAGCCCTACCTGGACATGGATTGAATCTCGGATCTTCTGTGTACAAAGCAGATGTTCTGCCTTTAGGTCAAAGCCATGGACCGTTAAGACTCATAGCATCTTTCTCATCCTCTTCTTCTCATTTCTTTCTGAAATAATGTAGCTGGTGTTTGAACGTGAAATGCAGAATTGTGTCCTAAACGTGCACCATATGTGTTGTTCTCTAGGCTCATTACAATGTGACCACAACAAACTTATTAAATCCAGATGAGCTGTTGAAGGAAATAATTGCAATCCTTCCCAAAAAGCAGGTTGATTTTGTACAGAAGGGGTAAGTGTAAATATTCATTCCTTATTTCAGTCTGGTATCTTTATCAGATAATTTCTCCTCGATCCTCTAACAAGCTGCTATCTTGCTCATTCTGTATTAGAATTGTGGCCTGGTTTGCATGTTGCACTAAACCATAGTTTTATTTTAACTATGCTTTAATGTGAACGAGCAGTTAGTTGGCACCCTGCTGAAATTACATGTACTTAGCTCTTTCCTGCTTCTGCTGCTGGGAAGCGAGCCATGGTTTGGCTTGTCACCCAGACCTGCACTCATGATTTATTTCTCCCCAAACCAAGTTGCAATTTAATGAGTGCAAACAGCCACTTGGCAGAAAGAACATTTTCTTGATATCTTTCTAAAGGACACATCACAGTCAATTTTTAAAATATGTGTGCCTTTGTCTCGTAGCACCATTTTTCTTTTTCTTTTTTAAAGGCCTGGTCCCCATCTTGATTGATCATTAACTGAGTCAGTTACTGATCAAACGAATGTAAGCAGCCTTAATAACCTCAAGTGGAGAAGTGTCACACTCAAAGGGCCACAATCAATGTCACATCTTGTAAATCAATACCTTCCTCTACTGGATTGTCTTATGAGCTGCCTGATAAAACATTGAGCATCAGGTCAGACGACAGAATCAAAATCCTATCCCCCTGCCCCACAGTACCCCTTCAGGCGGGTGGCATGCTAGTGCCCCCTTGTGGGGGGTGGCTTTCCTGCATAAAGATCTAGAAAGTCAGGAACTGTTTCTTTTCAAAGGGTGGGTGGATGCATTCAGTACATAGAGCTCCCCACCTGTATCTCCACTAGAGCTGGGTAATATCTGCTTTTCAACACTGTGATATATCAGCAGCTAAATATTGTGACAGCATCTTAAAAAGCAGCGACATCACCTCGCCAACAAAGGTCCATATAGTTAAAGCTATGGTTTTCCCAGTAGTGATGTATGGAAGTGAGAGCTGGACCATCAAGAAGGCTGATCGCCAAAGAATTGATGCTTTTGAATTATGGTGCTGGAGGAGACTCTTGAGAGTCCCATGGACTGCAAGAAGATCAAACCTCTCCATTCTGAAGGAAATCAGCCCTGAGTGCTCACTGGAAGGACAGATCCTGAAGCTGAGGCTCCAGTACTTTGGCCACCTCAGGAGAAGAGAAGACTCCCTGGAAAAGACCCTGATGTTGGGAAAGATGGAGGGCACAAGGAGAAGGGGATGACAGAGGACGAGATGGTTGGACAGTGTTCTCGAAGCTACCAGCATGAGTTTGACCAAACTGCGGGAGGCAGTGGAAGACAGGAGGGCCTGGCGTGCTCTGGTCCATGGGGTCACAAAGAGTCGGAAACAACTAAACAACAAATACAGTGGTGCCTCGCAAGACGAAAAGAATCCGTTCCGCGATTCTCTTCATCTAGCGGTTTTTTCATCTTGCGAAGCAAGCCCATTGACGGATTAGCGCTATTAGCGGCGCTTAGCGGATAAGCGGCTTAGCGGCTTAGAAAAAGGGGGGGGAGTCGGAAAAACTCGCAAGACATTTCGTCTTGCGAAGCAAGCCCATAGGGAAATTCGTTTTGCGAAGCGCCTCCAAAACGGAAAACCCTTTCGTCTAGCGGGTTTTTCATCTTGCGAGGCATTCGTCTTGCGGGGCACCACTGTATTGTGATGTACTGATATATCACGATATGTGAAGTTGCAAGCCCCCATACCACTCTGGCTCCCACAAGCAGGAGCTAAATGTGGGTTTGATCAACTGAGGGGCGGGCAGCCTCCCACCCACCCCTCAGCTGATCAAGTCCCCAGAGGGGGGCTTCTTTAAATTGTTCCGCTGAGGTGCAGCTGGCTGCACACGAGCCCGCCCGTCAGCAGAGCTGTTAAAAAAAGCTGTGACAGCACCATCCTGCCCTCCTGCTCACGGGAGCCAGAGGCAGGGGGCTTGATCAGGCGAGAAGCAGGCTTCCTTAAACTGCCCGCTTCTCAGCTGATCAAGGCAATTTTAGCTGGCGATACATTGCGGCTTCTTGGCTGCCGCCAGCACAGTGCAGGCAGGCAGACTAGAATGAGTTGGGCTGTGCTGGTGGTATCAGGCAATGTATCGCCTGCTGAAAAAGTCTGAATCTGGTATTGCGGTTTGACCATCAGACCGGTTTCCAACTATTACTTGTAATATTGCCCAGCTCTAATCTCCGCATCTTAGAAAAAACCTTTCCCACTTTATTCTACCGGCTGAATGTACTGGCTTCCCAGTAGATCGTGTGCAGAAAAGTTGGCTCTTGTCACTAGAATTATTTCCCCTGCAATCCCCGACTTGTAAGTACCTGAACTAATTCCCCCTTTCCTTTGTCTTACACAGCTATAAACTGAAGTGCCAGACCCAGTCAGACTTTGGCAAAGTGACAATGCAGTTTGAGCTGGAAGTTTGCCAGCTAAGCAAACCTGAAGGCGTGGGCATTCGGAGGCAGCGGCTGAAGGGAGACGCCTGGGTCTACAAAAGACTAGTGGAAGATATCCTATGTAGCTGCAAGCTATAACTCTTGGTTCACGGTGAGAACATGGACAGTTTTAACCAACCTAAGCCATGTTCGTTTTAGTTGTTAGTAAGCTTGCCTAATCTAACCCAAGGACTAGTATTTTTTTGTTTTTAAATAGGACCTCCTTTGTGAATAAACATTGACCTCCCATGTCATTATCTGCCTTTGTTTCTTTTTCTTTAATCATCTGCTTTTTGTACATTAATTGTTTCTTCAAATGATTGTGAACATTGAACTGTGGCTTGGCAAATGCAACTTCTCAAACAGTTTTGTGACCAGCGTGCTGTCTCTCATTTGGAAAGAGGTAAAGTGTTCCAATTCTGTTTTATCACTTAACAATGAATTAGAAATTCAAGCTGCATTTACTTAAATGGCTAAACAGGGCCACAGCTATGTTTCAAAGTTCAAATTTGCTTTGTGTTCAACATCTCTAATAAATTTGCAACATTCTTGTCATTCATTCATGAACCTCATTGCTATATGATGAGCACCACAGCCGAGTTGCCCTCTTCCATGCATTTCAGAATGTCTGTCTCATAGTCTTAAAGCAATATCATCTGGTTCAAGGAGGAGCCTTGGGCAGGAAATGCTGTTTAGGTGAAGCAGTTTCATATGATCGCGTAAGATACAATACACTCCTCCATTAGGCTAGGCAAAGAAGCTTTTCTATGGCCTTTGCTAGCTTCAATAATAGGATTAGATAAAGGCATGGAGAATTGGTCTATCAATGGCTATGGTAGCTAAACAGACCCGTGTGTTCTGGGGCTTTGCAAGGGGGATTAGCCTGTGGCCCTCAAGATACTGGATCGCATCTCCCATCATCTTTGGCTATTGACTATGCTGACTGAGCCTGATGGGAGTTGTATTCAACAACATCTGGAGGTTCACAGTGTAGCTACCTCTGGATTCTAGGATATTTGGGCAAAGCAGCTGAAGAGGGTTACTGCATTCATTTAATTGTAAGCTCTTTGCACATTTCTGCCTATCCACTTTTGGAAGCAGGATCCTGGATTCAACTTCTTGGACCAATGCAGAAAAAGTTGGTTGAATCTTGCATCATTATACTGTTAACTTGCAATCGTATAGCTTGATTTTTTGTTGTTGCTGTTTTAGTCTGTATAATTTACACAATTAGGGTTCTCCCCCCCCCCCCCATCCCCACTTAGCCACACACGATCTTGCACTGTGAAGAATTATGGTTTTCCCAATGTGATGGACCTGATCATCACACAACTGTTCAGTTTAACTGAAACAAATGAAGGCAACCTTTCTGAACCCCTGATGGTGTTCGAAAACAGTATATTCTATGGTTCTTTGCTTCCCCTTCCCTCTTCCTCTTTTAAACTAAAAACAAGCAGGGGATAATTGATTCAAGTTATCTTACACGCTCTGATGTGTGAAATAGGTTCCTCTTTTTTCAGTTATGGTGCCGATTTCTTGTGCCTAATATTCCTGGTAGAGAACGAATTACTGCAACAAAGGGATAATTGAGAAGGTGATCAAGAGGCTTCTTTTGTACATCTGCTTCCGTTTGAATGTACTCTTTTTCTTAGACTGGGGGGGAGGAGCAGTCCCGCTCATTGGGCTGTCATCTTCAGAAGCTGGATTGGCAACTTCCTGGGCTTTTCCCTGTTCTGCTACTCTAGCTGTGGAATTTCTTCCTCCAGGAGGTTAATTTGATCAGGTGTGTGTGTGTGTGTGTGTGTGTGTGTGTGTGTGTGTGTTTCTCCCAAAGGGAGAAGGCCTTCCTCTCCTAAACCTTTTGAGCAGTACAGTGTTTTAAAAGCATACTTTACTTTTGACAGTTTTCTTGTTGTGAGGTTGGATTCAGAGTTCCTGGAAGCAGAAGTCTGCTCATAGGACACTGGTACCGAATTTTCTTCCCTTCGCAGCCTTGTTCAAAGGGGATAAGGAGCAATGGAAGTACTGCAAACCAACATTCCTTTCTGCAGGTGGCTGCTAACAGCCGTTTCGAGATGCAGTGGTACCTCGGTATTTGAACGTCTCCGTTGACGAACATTTCGGTTTTCGAACACTGTAAACCCGGAAGTAAATGCTTTGGTTTTCGAACTCGCCTCAGAAGTCGAACATGCCACACGGCTCCTGTATTGAGTTTTCCGTATTGAGGCTTCCGTACTGAGTTTTCAAACGTTTCAGAACTCGAACGGTCTTCCGGAACAGATTACGTTCGAAAACTAAGGTACCACTGTAAATGTGTCATGTTAAACTTTCATGAACTGTCCCTCAGACTTCTAGAAGTTTCTGCCAAACAAAGCAAAGTGACATTTTGAGAAGCTATGGGGAGTGGGGGGGGGGGGGGAGGAGAGAAGTCTCGTGTTAACCATCAGAAAGAGATTGTATATTTTTAAAAACTCGACATTTGGAGTATAAATAAAACTACTGTGAAACAGATTTCTTTCCCGAAATCAATGGGAAGCTAAGGATGTTAGTCTAATTATCCACCTTTTGTTTTACCTAATTAAGTCAATATATTAACCTGAGGGAATTATTGAGCTGACATGTATAATTTATGAAAATGGTGTGCGGTGTTTTCGGAAACAAACAAGTCAGGATGCCGTATGGGATGTTCAGATCGTATGTCTGAAAGCCAACAGCCATTATTTGCAGGGCCCCCAAAAAAGATAACAAGTCTGCAGTTTGCTTCCTTTCCCATTAATACTTTTGGCAGTAGATGCTCCTGCCCGGAGCTTTAACCTGTTGATCCCTTTAAAAGGTAGCAGAACTGAAGCCAGCTCTAGCAAAAGGTGTGCAACTGCTTTTTCGGTGACAAAAGCTTGTTCAGCTGGTGGCAGAAGAAGCTTAACTATACCTTAACGCTTTCTATCCATCGGACTTCCTGCGGGGGAAAAAAAATACCTTGTTGGGAAGAAAGGGTAGGCTGTAACACTCTCCTTGACCTGCTAGTTAATTATGTGTGAGGAGATTTTTATATGTAGCCGATTCAAACATATAATTTCCACCACCTGCAGCCTAAAGCGCTGCAGTCTACATCGTGTGATTTTTGCTGACGGTGTATATTAAGAGCAGCGACATCCATTGAAATGGAAAGAGACGACCAGTTCTTACCAGTTACAGTTCTACAGCAAACACCACTAGCATTTTTCCTATTTTTTTAATTTGTATTTATTTATTCATTTAAAAAATATAAAACACCATTGTCTTACATCCAGTGCATCCATTCTACACCACCAACCCTCAATTACTGCACTAAGCTGCTACTTCCAACATTTATATTTAAAGGAAAACTTTAATTCTGAACTGTTGTAATTTTTTTAAAAAACTGTCACATGTTTTAATAATATGTGAGCAATTTTTTTATCAAAATGAGCACTTGGAAAGAAAATTTATGCATCAAGACAGTAGAGAATTACAATTAAGAGCTCTAGGGATTTCTGAATGATTTGTCTAGCTATTACACAGCCATTTCAATTTAAATTAAAACTGTAACTATTTTTTAGTCTAGTAAAACTAAAAATACCTGTTTATTCAGACATAAGTCTTGCCAAGTTCAATGGGATTTACTTCCACATAGTACACAATCTACTCCAGGGAATGCAGTAAAGCTGGTCAAAGTCTCATAAATAACTATACTGGAAAAGGAATTAAGCAAGCAAACCCTCAAACACCATAATATAATAAACAAAGCATGAAAATACATTGTGCCATATCCTTTAATTAAAGGAAAGACATCACATTTAACCCAAGGAACAGGTCAGGAGTCTGTGTATTTCATTCCACATCACTTTTTTAAAAGCTGAATGATAATAAACCATCTTAGTAATGTATTTTTTTAAAAACCCTCAATATAAGTTGCTCTTACAAAAAACACCAAATACGGTTTATCTGCTAACTTTTGGAAAATGGAATTATCCTATGTCTAAACCACTGAGCCTCTTGGGCTTGCTGATCAGAAGATCGGTAGTTCGAATCCCTGCGACGGGGTGAGCTCCTGTTGTTCGGTCCCTGCTCCTGCCCATCTAGCAGTTTGAAAGCACGTCAAAGTGCAAGTAGATAAATAGGTACCGCTCCGGTGGGAAGGTAAACGGCATTTCCGTGCGCTGCTCTGGTTCCAGTGTTCCGTTGCGCCAGAAGCGGCTTAGTCATGCTGGCCACATGACCCGGAAAAACTGCGGACAAACGCCGGCTCCCTCGGCCTGTAAAGTGAGATGAGCGCCGCAACCCCAGAGTCGTCTGCGGCTGGACTTAACTGTCAGGGGTCCTTTACCTTTACCTTTGGACATATATAAAGAAATAAAACAGGATTTTTAGAAAACTGGTTTTGTTAAATCACAACCAACTGCGTATCTGACTCCTGCCGAAGAAATAATTACAACTATAAGGAATTACCACATTGGCTGCTGTTGCTAAAGGGTGACTAAACTCAAGACAGCATCTAATTATTTTTAAATAACACCTTTGCCTTAGCTGGTAGATCCTTTTGGCATCAGCCATAACATGCTTCTCTGGCCCTCTACTATAGGCTGGTTCACATGTAACACTAAATTATGGTTTTGTGTTGAGCTGCTGGGCTGTGTTTACATATAACTGGTTCATTCACAGACAACAAATCAGTCTGAAACCATGGTTTGTTGCTGACTTATAAGCCTTGGTTTGGTTTGTGGTTTGGCGTTGCATCTGAACGCAAGTACCCTTTCCATCCCAGTCACCAAAATAAAAACTTGGGAGGCAAGACCAGCTGGAAAACAAACCAAACTTTGGAGCATCTGTGGGGCAATTAGTGGTTAACACACAGTTTTTTTGAACAAACCATGGCTTAGTACTGCGTATTAAAAGGTGATCTTATCAAAACATACCAATAATATCTCTTGAATATGCGAAGTGTTTATATATTTTGAAACATTAGGATTAAGGCCTTCTTGGAGATGATTTATAATGAAATGAAAAAGGTATTTAAATATACCTTCCAGAAGAAACCGGAGGCCTTTCTCCTGGGCATGGTCGGCCAATTGGTGCGAAGGGAGGATAGAACCTTTTTTATGTACGCTACAACAGCAGCAAGAATACTCATCGCAAAGTATTGGAAGACACAAGAATTACCCACCCGAGAAGAATGGCAGACGAAAGTGATGGACTATATGGAACTGGCTGAGATGACTGGCAGAATCCGGGACCAAGGAGAAGAGTCGGTGGAAGAAGATTGGAAAAAAATTAAAGTATATCTTCAAAAATATTGTAAAATTAAGGACTGTTAGAAAGATGTTGGAAAAAGAAAATTAGGTGGTTTTGGTAGAAAGGATATAAAGGATTAAGTAAAAATGAGTTGATGAAATTGACGAAAGAGAGGACGTTAAATTACAATATATTATATCAAATTCCTTAAATGAAAATAAGGTTGGAAGGATTTGCTGAAATAACGATTTGAATTAGAATACAGAATTGGGAGGTGAGAGGAGGTCAAGGAAACAAGTAAAGGAAGAAAGTTATGTAAAGGTTTAATCAGTTCTTTTTATTTTTTAAGTGAATGTATGTTTCATTTTCTATATTTTTTGTTGTTTTTTCTGTTGTTATATTTTTCTTTTTGTATTTGGTATTGTTCTTTTTTCTTTTTGTAAATCTTAAACTCTGAATAAATATTATTATAAAAAAAGAAACATTAAAACAACACTTGGACCAGAAATCTAAACACTATGGAGAAGAGGCAAAGGCAATCAAGCTGTTTCTTAAAAGACAACTCTAGTCATAAGACTCTGTAACTTGGAATCCTTTCCCTACCAGATGTCACTTGCAATTGACTTATTAAGTGGTTGATGTGAAGAAGTCTTATCACTTGATAAGGCCCCTGACATCTACTACATTAGAATGTATGCCAGAGGAGAAAACCCTCACACTACACTTTCATTAGTCAGCAACCAAAATTGTATTTTAAAAAGGCTTTGCTACTTCGTAAGTAATGAAATATCTTGTATTGCCTTTCCTCCGGGTCAAGCGGGGTTTAGGGTGGGGAATATTGCAAAGAACTTTCCAGGAACAACAGCCTCTCAGTATTCCACGTAAGGTGGGTCAGTCCCATTTTCCTCATATATGGGAGGCAGACACAGTTAAGTGACTTGGCCAAGTTCACACAGCAAGCCAGCAGCAGAATCAGAATTGACCTAGTCCTAGCAAGACTACTCCAACCATTAATTTTCCAGAGGATAGGGGGAAAGGGACATATCAAATCATATCTACTCAACAAATTGCTAGTACGTAGCATGCTCTTTAAAAGGGACGTGGGTGGCGCTGTGGGTTAAACCACAGAGCCTAGGACTTGCTGATCAGAAGGTCAGCGGTTCAAATCCCCGCGGTGGGGTGAGCTTCCGTTGCTCGGCCCCTGCTCCTGCCAACCTAGCAGTTCGAAAGCATGTCAAAGTGCAAGTAGATAAATAGGTACCACTCCGGTGGGAAGGTAAACGGCGTTTCCGTGCGCTGTTCTGGTTTGCCAGAAGCGGCTTAGTCATGCTGGCCACATGACCCGGAAGCTGTATCCCGGCTCCCTCAGCCAATAAAGCGAGATGAGTGCCGCAACCCCAGAGTCGGTCACTACTGGACCTAATGGTCAGGGGTCCCTTTACCTTTACTAGCATGCTCTTTATGGCCTCAACTAGAGCCAGGGCCTTCTCGGCTGCGGCTCCAATCTGGTGGAACGCTCTGTCACAAGAGACTAGGGCCCTGCGGGACCTGACATCCTTCCGCAGGGCCTGCAAGACAGAGTTGTTCCACCAGGCCTTTGGTCAGGGCGCAGCCTGACTCCCTCCTCTGGCAACCTGCACAGAATCTTGCTTAATCAGTTGCCATTAATTTGATTTTAATTGATTTTTATAATGAAATATTTTCAGAATGTGCGATTATCTGATTGTTTGATTGTTGTTAGCCGTCCTGAGCCCGGCTTCGGCTGGGGAGGGCGGGATATAAATAAAATTTATTATTATTATTATTATTATTATTATTATGTACCATTATTATGAGGCTTTCTGTTGTTCTAACAGTTCAACCTGGCCCAGTAAAAAAGCAATTCCGCTACAGCGAATCTACTTGGGCCTGGATAGAATTGACCATTTACAGACCCTCGTTCAACAACTTATGGCAGGGGTCACTTGAGAAAACTGAAAGCCCCAGTCACAAAATAGCTGCCGTGACAATGTGGCATCGCACCAAATTGCTGCCACATCTAAAAGAACAGAAAGAGGCAGGACTAATCAAAATAGTGCAAGCATGTTCCCTTCTCTAGGGTGTGGGTTCTGGGTGGGGAGATGGATGGGTACCTATATCAGCCACGGCTGAGCTTGTTCACAGAACAGTTTTTTTGCAGCTCTCCTCTGCTCAGAACAGAAAGGAGGATGGGTGTATATTTCTGGCATCTAATGAAACTATGCTTGGGACGGGGGTTCAAAATAAGAGAGGACAAGCCAGTGCCAACAGGAACTGAGCCGGAAAATATAGAATCAAGGAGAGGTAAGCATTTCAAGCTGAATATAGAGCGAAAGAATATGAGACTGTGCATATAGTTGTGTTACCACTTGCAGGTAAATTTAACCTGCATCCTCTGTTACCTCTCCATTTCAATACTCCTTCCTCTTCAGATCAGATTTTCTTCACTGCTCTAAGTTGTATTGGTTGGCTCGCTTATTTGAGCCACTTCAATGGCTGTTATTAAACTAGGGAAGCTCTGATGGTATATGGTCATTACATTTTCCCCTCAACCAGGGCTCCTGCCCCTCAAACCTTGGCCTGCCAATGCCAGACAGCAATTCCAAACTAATTTTCTCTCTCCAGAGATTTCTGGGAACTTTATTTACACAATGAGGGCTGGAGTCTCTTAATAGAGAATTCTCCATAACTACAAATCCCAGCATTCTCTGACAGAAGCCATGGAAATTAAGCTGGAATAATATCAATGCTGTTATGTACTGAAGTTCTCACCCTGGGCCAGCAGGGGGATACTGTAGATAGTTTTCACTCAGTTCCACATATGCAAATAGAGGATTGAAAGTGACGTTCAGTGATTGGATAGTTACAGAAAGTGGTTACTGTTGCGCTGTAGTGGAGCTCTGTATAAGCAGGCTGGCTGAACCCTTCAGTTCAGTTCTGTTCTGGCCTGTGAATAAACAAGAGCTATTTGAAGAATTGCTGCGTTGTCTGATATGTTCACCCACAACTTAACAAATACTATGTATGTGAGGGCCCATTCTGTTTGCACTCCCCAATAACAATTAAAACAACTCTGACTTAGCAGGGAAGAGCAACTTACAAATGTTAACCACATTTTTACAAATGCTTCGGTCTCTACCTGCTTTTTTGTTCCTACAAATCAAATTTTGTTTTGGATCACTTCTATTGGGAGCCGCACATCATTTATTAGCACTAAAGAACACCATCTTACCACCCAGTGAAGGTATTAATTCCTGGCTTATTCCAGGGAAAACCTTTTTTTTTTTTTTTTAACAAACAGCTAAAAGCAAAGTATTAAAACTGAGGTTTACCCAGAGGTGATTGATGCTCTCCATTACACTCCATTAGATATTTTATTCTTGTTAAATGAAGAGCAGCCAACTTTGTCAAGTATTTTCCGTTCCCTCTGGTCTTATTGGTCCAATCTATTCTCAGGGATGTCCCGTAAATGGCCGCATATGGCTTTGTGTCTGTAGGAGTGATGGTGGTACAGATGGTGTTCATTGCCCACCAATTTAGCAGAGTCCTTTTTATTGTACATCTGACAGCACTGGGGAGCTTTGTAGATCTAACAAAATATATCTATTTTCTAATTGTCTATTTATCACTTCCTCAGGATTTGCAGGGCCTCTTCTTGGAAAGCAAAGGGGTGGAGGAGTGGGGGAGGCAGAGGCCTTGAACAATGAGGCTTGTCAAGCCACTTGCTCACTTTAAATTAGGGGTCTAGTTGCTAAATAACTAATTTAGTTCTGCTATCAAGCTGAAAAAGTGGGTATTCAGTGCAAAGTGCCAACTGGGGAATTGATTATGTCTTCGGTTGGTGTGCATGATAAAACGGCCAGACCTGGCCGGCGTTGAAGGCTGTAGGTACTTCCCAGGAGGCGGGCAGCTTTTCATCATGGGGAATTAGCACAAGATCTACCAAATAGGCCTCAAAGTATGGCAGCTGAATCTCTCAAGGCACACTCACACACAAAACTATGGAGCTGGGTCAGTCGCAAAAGGGGTTCATTGTTTGGTGCGGTGTTGGTTTTTGCACAAACTCACACACCCCATCCTCCTTGGCTATATAATAGAAGGGAAGGGCTGGATTTCCTTTGCTGTTTGGTGGAAATAAGGGGTGAAACCAGCTGCGGCAGGCGCTATCCCCCACTTGGAAACGAGATAATCAGAGGCAGGCCACGCTGAGAGGAGGGGATGGGAGAATAAACAGGAGGGAGAGTTCTGCAAGGGATGTTTTGTTGCTCATTGTAAGCATATGGTTCTGCTCCAGTCGTTCATCCTACCAGAAACCCTATTCCAGATACAAATGCCCTTTTAAAACAAAAGCATCCCAGATGACAGCGCTAGCACTCCCTGAACACTCTCCAATATCCAAATCACAAGGCAAACGAGAATGGTAATAGATTTCTTCAGCCTAAGTCAACAAAGCATTTATGTTGAGGATAGTACGTAGCTTGCATTCTTCTATGGGAAAGGAAGCAGTCTTTCCTATAGGCAAAGGACCCTGGTTCTGTGCATTTGTGGTGCTGTGAAATGCAAACAGCAAAAGTACGAGAAGTTGAGTGGTTACACCATTGGAGACTAGGCATGAGATGCTTGCCCATGCTGTGTGTGAATTTACCTGAAGTGTTACAGATCCAAGCCACTTGATCAGCAGATTCACTAGGAAGAAGGCTTCTGGGCCTTTTCATGATATGCTAGCTCAATGGGTTATTTTCTTTTTTATATAATCTTTTTTATTGATTTTCAAAAATATAAACATACAACATAAAACAGTTCAAGAGCCAAATAGCGAGATTGCTCTGAATCTCTTGACTTCTCTCCATCCCTTCCATGGGTCCTTTTGATTCTATTTTCAACTGCATATCAATACTAGTCCATTTTTCATCTTCCTAAGTTATCTATGTGTTCTGTTACATTACAAGTATATTTAAAATCCTGCTAATGTTTTGACCTGTTTACAATGATTTTGTATATACATTAAAAACATTTCCCATTCTTTTTTTAAATTTCTTGTCTTCTTGATTCCTGAGCTTCCCAGTTAGTTTTGCCATTTCAGCATAGTCCATTAACTTGATTTGCCATTCTTCTCTGGTCGGGGCTGCCTCTTCATTCCATCTCTGGGCTAGTAACATCCATAGTAGCATACATATGGTAAACAGTTTCCTTCAGTCCCTTGGAATCTCGGTACCTATAATTCCTAATAGAAAAGCTTCTGGGGTTTTTTAAAGCAAAAGTTATTTTAAACATTTTTTTTCATTTCATTATATATAATTTCCCAGTTTTTTTAGTTATATTACAGATCCGCCACATATGATAAAAGGTACCTTCTTTTCCTTTACATTTCCAGCATATATTAGTGCTTGCTCTGTAGTACATTTTTGCTAGTTTTACCAGGGTCAAATACCACTGGTACATCATTTTCCATATAATTTTCTTTCAATGAGGAACATGCCATAAATTTCAGATCTATTTTCCATAGCCTCTCCCAATCTGTCATCAGTATATTATGTCCCACATCTTTCACCCATTGTATCGCTTAATGGGTTATTTTCATATTGGTGAATATTCAGACATTTTATCCCCTAGCTATATCCTGAATTGGTGCCTTGCAGAACCTGCTATGTCATATGTTCTGTTAATAATTTATCTTGGCTCTAATAGTCAGTGGGTGATCTTGAACTCATTTGCTTAGAAGGCCGTCTTGTTTACTTCAATACAATTCACTCCAAATAAGGAGAGTTTGTAAGTACTGTAAACCGATTTTTAACTTACCAAATGTGTGGTCTTTTTCTACGCTAGGGGAAGAGGGGAACTTCGGAAGGAACTTGGAAGGGCATATTTTAAAGATCTAACAGCCTATATTTCCATGCTGTACTTTGCTGTATATTTTGGGATTTTAAATCTCTGCTGGGGTTCCCTCACCAAAGAGTACTTGCCCCAAACTTGGATCTTGGCATCCATAGATTTTCCTTTCTATATTATATAGTTTCTCCTGCACCAATAGGAAATATGCATAATATAATTTATATTATACCGTACCGCCAAAAGTCAGTATAATATTTTAACAGTCAATTTATTTAAGAGTCACCCCCTTTAAACTGGAGTTGTTTTTGCTATGCTTCTTGGATTCCCAGTTCCAGTTCTGTCTAGGAAACAATTTGACACCAGTTGGCTGAGATAGGAATTTATGCTTGCTCTAAACTGTTTGCAGCTAGCTGGATGCTCTACATCTCTAGCAAGGCTGCCATGAACAAAAGCCAAAGCCTTGTCCATTGGTTTGTTGCACATTATAATTCTTCATCCTAACAGACCACATGATGTGGGATGTGTGGCCAATGTGCTGTGACAGCACATGACAGACATCCAATCAATAATCTACAGTTGCCCGATCCAAATTGCTTAGCAGAGCTGGAGTAGGGCTGGAGTATTTTCTAACTGCTAATAGCAAAACGAAACAGGCACTATATAACATATTACTGTAGGAAAGCTCTTTCGTTGCACAGTTCTCCACCCCTACAATCTGTTTATAGATGAAACTTGAAAGATGCACTTTTAAATTACGCACAAATAATTCTTTTCAGGCATGGGAGAACAGATTCTAGGCTCTTCTACCTCCAACAGCTGGCCAATGCTGTGTTATTTGACAATGCCAACCATCTATTTAACAGGGGAGATTTTCACATGCAGCAGCGCATGACAGTATATGGATCAGGAGCAAGGTCTGCCTTCAAGTTGGAAGTTATAGCTACACCAGCTTAACGTCTATCGCTAGGATCTTATTAGAAAAAGAATGGCAAAACAATAGATTTGTATGTGTCTAGAAGAAAAAGAGAGTGATTACAACCAGCCAACCTGGATTTGTTAGGAACAAATCATATCAGTCCATCCTTATTTCTTTGTTGGATGGAATAATTGGTTTGGTGGATAATGGCAATTCCAGAGATTTAATATATCTTGACTTCAGCAACAGCTGCGGACCTAGCAAATGCAGTTAATGCATTTATCGCCTATTGTAAGGCGGAAGCTCTTAATATTAATTATAAAAAATCGAAAGTTCTCCACTTCACTCGTTCCCGCAAACTCAAGCTGGAGCCGCTTAAGATCACAGGTGGCTACTTAGAAAAGGTAAAAGCCTTTAAATATCTAGGCTTAATATTTACTTATAATCTCTCCTGGACCACCCATCTACAATCTGCCTCTCTTGCTGCAACCACGACCTCTAATGCCATTGTCCGATTTTATCACCAGAAGGGCGGCAAATACCTTCCAGCAGCAATTCAAATATTTAATGCCAAAGTTGTCCCTAAATTATTTTATGGCTGCGAAGTATGGACTACAGCAATATCAGGTAACTTGGATCGCCCACTTCACATGTTTCTGAGATCTCTTTCCGGCGTCCCGAGATGTGTCTCAGGTGCAGCCCTACGACTTGAATTCGCCCAGCCCTCAATTGTAAAACGAGCATGGAGTCGAGCCATTTCCTATAGTGAGGCATCTAATCATAGCCTGCATTTTTATTAAGGCTTGATCAGGGCCTGTATTTTAAAATGAGCTTAAAGATTTTCAAATGTTCATGCCAGGCAGAAGACCAGCTGCCTAAGAACCTTGGCAAGATGTTTATTCTCCTGGACAAGGGGGCCCCCTGATTTATAGCAGAAAACAATTCTCAAAGTCAAAGGGAATTACAGGCTGACAGCCAAGGTTACACTGACCCTACATATTACAGAAGATAAAAAAAGAGATAAACATAACTAAGAGTGGGTAAATAGTAAAATAAAACCATGTGCCTCCCATTAAACTTGAGCCATATTTTCCTAAGGTTGAAAGGTCAAGAGCAGTGAAAAAGGCAACTGGCTTGGCTGGAGAAGAGAGGTTTTCTTTCTATCTTATTTTGAGGCTGTAAAATGTTCCTTCCTTTTTTACTTTGAAAAGGTTTATTCTTCTAAAAAGCTATCTATGTTATGTATTAAATATATTGGCTTAAATGTAATTATGCAAAGGAATTAGAAGCTAAGAAATGTTAAATCCTTATGCTAGATTCTTATTTCATATAGTTGGAAGAGATCACAGGGGCCATCAGCCACCAGCCCAGCCCCCCTGCTAAGCAGGAAACATCATTAGAGCACACATATGGTTGTCAGGCCTTTGTTTAAAAGACCTTCAAGAGAAGGAGATCTTTCAATGATGATGTGAACTCAAGATCCTTGACATCTGTTTAAGATAAAAATTTAAGATTAAACCATTTGTTTTGGAGGGCAATAGGGCGAGGTGAGCTGGTAATTAAGGTTCCTTGTTGAGACACATGTAAGATATATTACTACTTATTTGTCATTTATAGATAGAAGAATATATAGCTTTTTGTTTCCCATAAAAGGGCATGAGGAAATGGGTGTATCTTTTGTGATTGGTTCTAGCAAACAGCTCCCACCTACTAGCATCGGATGCTCGAATTAGAGGTGGTTTCTCCAATTTGATCCTAAGAGATATTCACAATTCTCCTTGGAAAACTACAATTAATCTCAAATTCCGCTCTCTTCTCAATTTGAACCGTAAAACTGTTTTTAACTTAGAGTGTATTAGCCCGGCGGCCCTACCTCTAATCAAAAAGAAGCTACAGCAACTTGACTTCTCTAACACAGCTTCCCATGCAAGAGGGCAGTGTTCAGGCTTAGCCCTAGCTATTCCACCCCCTGAAGGGATCCCTCTATACTGCTTCACAATTCCTTCGGAGGCTAAGCGAAGGGCCTTTACCTGTGCCCGTCTCAACTGCTTTCCTACAGCAGTTCTGTCGGGTCGTTACTCCAGAGTTCCCATCGCAAATAGAACATGCTCCTGCAATGACACGGCTCTGGAGACTATGGAACATGTAATGCTCTTCTGTCCCAACTGGACAGATGAAAGATCTCGGTTTCTAACTCCTCTCGTGAACAAGTTTCATCTCCCAATCCAGCCCTGGATAGTGTCCCTTCTTCTGCAGGATTCTGACTGTTGGATTACCGAGATGACAGCTAATTTCCTGCTTAGTGTGATGAAGAGGAAAGCGGCACCAACTCCTTCTTTAACACCACAGATGTAGTCGATATGCCGCACAATCGAACGTGTTTTTGTATTCTCTGTCACTCAATGTTTTAAATCCCCCGTTACTTTTGTTATCCTCATTTTCTCAAAGTATTCCCCCAGGACGACATCCACTTTTATCTCCCCACCCCCATTTTATGTTGTTATTTCTATGTATATTATGCTATGGCCGTATGGCTAATGCAATAAAATCGATTGACTTCAGCAAGACTTTTGGCACAAATCCACACTGCTAGGACCTGGTAAAGTGTCTCCTAGAAGAGGGAGGCTAAATTTTATATCATCTAAATAACGAATGAAGTGATCCTAGTGGTTTCAGAACTGAATTCCAGTTTTGCAAACTTTTCAGCTATTGCCATAATGAGATACTAAAATTCAGCAGATTTCCAAACCAAGACAAGAGACCCACCAAGCTAAACACAGCCTTCCGGACATGTATTGTGGTCTGCCAGGTCCTTGGAAACCCGTTTTTTTGCAGTCCCAGGCAGGAGGCAAAATCAGGTGGTTGGTGGGCTGGTTTAGCTGGGTTGCAAATACTACAGGTCTATAATATAACTTGGATCAAAAGATTCATTTTAAATATGTGTAAATTAAACATACAGCAAATGGATGAAGGGGAGGAAAATCACTGAGCAACAAAGTTACGGCTAGTTTATTCAAACCCTGTAAGAGGTTTTAAATTAAATTGTGGCTTCTCCCAGTGGGTGATCATGTTTTCCATTTCTACCATCTAGGACATACAATGGCACCTGGGAATTATTTTGAAAGAATTAGTATTTTTTCCTTCCAGCCTATGCCCTGATAACTATTACTATGGACAATGGATCTGAGGAAATGATACAATGTTTGAGAACAGATGTTAATTTTAAGGTTGAAATAACTTTATTGATGAGAGTGCCATCCTGATGGCTTCTCATCACAATAAAGTGCCGCTGTCCAATGTGAGAGAGGACTCTGTTTCTTTGCCATTTTATATTCGAATTCAGGTATTCACAGGCAATTTCCTGCAGCAACATTCTTTTAATTTTCATTCTCTGAATCTGCCTGTATGTAAAGCAGAATCGGCTGCAGGCTGATCTCAGGTACCTTGGTGGGATACTGCAATGTTTTCATTTGTCAGATAGATGGAATGCTGACAGTTGGCAAGTTGAGACACCTGTCTCTTGATTGCCAATGAATTGATCATGCTCAGATATTTCTCAAAGACCAGCATGCTGCTGTTCATGTGGTGGTTCACCTTTTCCATTGCAATATATCACCCTCTCATACCAAGGGACGCTGTGGATTAAACCACAGAGCCTAGGACTTGCTGATCAGAAGGTCGGTGGTTCGAATCCCCCCGACGGGGCGAGCTCCCGTTGCTCGGTCCCTGCTCCAGCCCACCTAGCAGTTCGAAAGCACCTCAAAGTGCAAGTAGATAAATAGGTACCACTCCGGCGGGAAGGTAAACGGTGTTTCTGTGCGCTGCTCTGGTTCGCCAGAAGTGGCTTAGTCATGCTGGCCACATGACCAGGAAGCTGTACGCCGGCTCCCTCGGCCAATAAAGCGAGATGAGCACCACAACCCCAGAGTCGGCCATGGCTGGACCTAATGGGCAGGGGTCCCTTTACCTTTACATACCAAGGTAGGACTGAGAGCTTCTTCCTCCCCACTTTGCAGCTATCTGAAATATGCACCTGTGCACATGTTGTACTAAACACAGGTACAAGCCGTCTCTTCACGTGTACAAGTGCATGCATTCATTTGTACAGCTCAGCTGTTGTGCACACAGGTTGTACACTCACTGAGTTTAATGTGTGAATACCTCTATACTTGACTTCGTTTAAGAGGTGGCAACCTGGTGTCTGGGAGTACACTCCAGGCGCCATATGATAGATCGAATCTATGGTTTCAATGCTGGAGGGTGAGAATTGATGTCAGAAGCTCCCTTATCCACAACCATCACCAACAGATCCTCTGAAGTCCTGGCCCAACCAACACTGGAACTCTGAAATCAGTAAGGCCTAAAACAGAGGGTTGGATTCTGAGCAGCAGATTGGATTCAAAGGCTCAAAAGCCACCTGCGCCACACACAAACTGGGGAGAAATGTACAACAATGTTAAAAGATTTATTTATTCTTAATCCATTAAAAACAGTACAAAGCAATAATTAAATGACTGGCTACTCAAGGGTGTGTGTGTGTGTGTGTGTGAATTGCATAGGCCTGTCAGCATAAAGAAATCTTCAAGTCAAAAGTGATGATGTCTGCTGAATCTCTGCAGTAGTGACATCGAAAGCCAACTTCTAGTTGTGGTAGACAGTGAAAGCATGTTTAACTTGCATAACCTCTGTTTATAACGTTCATGGTGACAAAGTATTCATTATTTTGTTCTCTGCAGAAAAGTGTGTGTGATTTTTAAAGAAATGCCCAGCCTAAGTTTTCAAAATATATCAGGCATAAGCCAGCTTTGTGAGTGTGTGTGTGTGTGTGTGTGTGTGTGTGTGTGAGAGAGAGAGAGAGAGAGAGAGAGAGAGCCTATCAGAAAATCTCTGCTTTCCTAAAATTATGGAATAGAATTAAGGAATATCAGTCCTTATTTACTCACATTGGACATTATACCACTTTTACACTAAGCAACAAATTCAATCGACCACTGGGGAGACAGGCATATGGTTCAATAAACAAGTTAAACCAGGTGTGTCATGAATAAAGAGTTAACACTGTTGCACATTTTCAATCATCATCTTCATCATTTGTATGCCCTTTTCTATGGTAAACCATGCAAAAATAAATAAATAAATAGAGGCTTTCATAGAAGAAGAAAAAGAACAACCGAAGAAGAGTTATTAACAGCTTTCTAAATTGCTCAGTGTAGTCAGGGAAGGCCTTCGCATCTCAAAGAAGGAAGCATTGGTTAACAGCCAAAGCCAGAAACAAACAGCTGAAGTCCTTTAAAAGGGCAGCACACTAAAGATATATGCAGAAAGTACACATCAGTGGATCTTTAAATGAAGAAAAATTAGTTCCATCTCTTGCATGCACCAATTTATATTGGGGGCTCAATTAGCGTTTAGGCTCAGTAAGCTTTTTTTGCCCTTCCAGTTAAACTGGAGCCCATCACCATTAAGGTGTGTTTACCTGGAGGGTTTTCAGTGAGGGCTAACTGGGCTTTCTTTCCTGACACATGTGATCGTGGTAAATGGATGGGGGCAATGTAAAGAGGGAATACAATGATTAACATAAAAGATGCCTCATAGACATAGTGAAAGCAGAAGTAACGAGGAGCTCAAGTGAGGAGGAATGGACGTTGCCACCCTAGACCCTGAAGCTTTATCACCTATATAGCAGTGAATGAGTCTTTTACATATGCTGCCTTTTGCTAACTTCACCACCATGAGGGCTAGAAACATGTGTTTAAAAAAGAAAATGAAAGGTCCAGCGATGACAAATTACATCCTAAATGCTGTGTGCACAGATGCATGGCAAACAACCAGCCCTGCCTATGATCTGCTTTTTCACTTAATGTGACACAAGTGTACTAATATTAATCTGTTACAGGATATATAGAATCCATTTTCAGGTAGGTTGGTTTTTACCTATTAAAGAGTTTTATATGACACCCTTAAAAGCACAAAATCAATGGACGCGAATAAGGCATTTTACAATATCCTTCCATGACTAAAAAGTGCAAATAAGATTTTTAAAGTGGAACATTCTGATATTTTAAGAGGCTGGAGACCATGAAAAATGCCAATAAATATGCAAAGTGGGTTAAGAGGCCATCATTCATCCAAAAGATGGTTTAGTGTTTGTCTTTCAGATTTAACTCTACTGTCTTGTGAATTTTCTTTTCTCAGAATAGGAAGAAAAGGAGAGCCAAAGAGAGAGAGGGGTGCTTTGTTTTAAAGGACACACCTCCTGGAACAACCATTCTCTAGTCTTCTCAAAGGTATCCATTGATTCTGCATAGGGACTGACTGAAGAATTCAGCAAGTGTGTCTTTATGAGCCATTATGTATGTGTCTCAGCCATCATTTATGCTGAAGATGGTCTCTCCAGATTCCATGTCTCCAACTCTCATCAACCCCCAATGCTTACTTCAACCAAGTCACTGTACTCTGGGTGTTTGGGAAGAAAGGACATTGGCTCTCAGACAAGATAAGACACACTTGGTCAGTAACTCTTACTTACACAGGCGACATCAAAAGCTCTTTTCAGAATTTGACCAAAAATGTTAGAGACCACTGGATCAAATGAAGAGTCCATCTCGTTTCCAAGTAGCCAGATAGGTGCTTCCAGAAAATCCACAAGCAAGGTATGAAAACAACCGCTGCTGTTTACCTGGTAGAAATTGTTATACAGCTGTATACTGCCTGTGAACATATTTTGTTTAGATACCATGACCAACAGCTTGATAATAGGACTATTCACTATGAAGTTCTCTAATCCCCTTTTAAGCCAGTGGGCATTATTACGTCTACATCTAGCAGGTAGTTTGTCTCCCTTTGGTCCCCACCCTGCACTCAGCTCTCACCTGTGGCTCCTAGAAGCTGTCAGCATGTGACACAGCCACATCCCAGGAACTGCTTTCACTGGCCAGGTAAACCAGGTGAGGGTGGCCAATGGGTCTCAAACCCTCTGTGTGTAAATTTAAAGGGCAAAGACACTACCAGTTGCTTTAAACTATTGGCAATGCAATATTGTGCATGTCTGTTCAGATGTTGGTCTTACTGAGTTCCATTGGGTGTTCTTCCAGGTAAGTGAGTGTAGGATTGCTGTCTTATTCTGTAATTATCTATTTATTCACCAGCTTCTTTCTTCTTCTTTTCACTGGACTCTCCGCTGTTGCAGGAGACACTCTTCTGATTTTTTTTCACGAGTGTGTGACAAGTCTAATATCACAGACATATCCCTCAATGTCACTGTACATAGTCTGTTCATGTATTCAACTGCCAAGCACCAAACATTTAGTAACCAAGCATGTGTGTGCATATATATATATATATATATATATATATATATAACCAGAACTAGTCTATACAGCTATTCCAGTAGGAATAAACAAAGAAACAAATACATTTCCTACTCCCCTACAAAGGATCAACTAAGCTTTTCAAGCAGTAACGAACAATGGTCTCCGAAGTAATGCAAAATTCCAAGATACATTGATCAAATGTAAAAGCCTGACCCCTTTACTCCTTGATCTCAGAAACCATTGTGCAAATTTGGTTGCAATATCTTAGCACGTAACAATAGCCAAATGAAGAGCGAAACAGGTAACTTAGTAGATATATTATTACATCGCTCCCTCATGGCTAACAACAACCATACACATAAAATCAAGATGAAAGAGTAACTAAAACCAATATAATAATAAAGTGCAGTACAGCAGGCAGCAATAAGTAGACTATTATATATTAGGAATATTTTAAAAATATGAAATCTAAGGATCTCTCATAACTGAGCAAATCCAGTCCCCCCCCCCCAGTTACACTCAGAGGTGTTGCCAGGGGTGAGTCTATGGCACATGAACCTCAAATCTTTCTTCTAAGTGCCCTAAGTGTTTCTGGGCAGGTAATGAATTTCAGGAAGTGTATGAATTAAGGGGTGAACTTTGTTACAGAGTCGGATATTAATCTGGAGGAATAAATTAACTGAATGTGACTTCATCTAGATCTTAAAAAGGTAAAGGTACCCCTGCCCGTACGGGCCAGTCGTGTCCGACTCTAGGGTTGTGCGCCCATCTCACTTAAGAGGCTGGGGGCCAGCGCTGTCTGGAGACACCTCCGGGTCACGTGGCCAGCGTGACGAAGCTGCTCTGGCGAGCCAGCATCAGCGCAGCGCATGGAAACGCTGTTTACCTTCCCACTATAAAGCGGTACCTATTTATCTACTTGTACTTAAGGGTGCTTTCAAACTGCTAGGTGAGCAGGAGCTGGGATTGAAGGACGGGAGCTCACCCCGCCGTGGGGATTCGAACCGCCGACCATGTGATCAGCAAGCCCTTAGATCTTACTGGTAGGTAATTAATGGATGTAACAGAAGAGGAATTGAACTGATTTGGACCTGGATCTGTTGAGAAATCAACTGGGGTACATGAATTGAGGATGAACTGATTTGGGGTGATCTGGAGCGGGGTGAAAATTAACCGAAGAATTTATTTGGTGGGATTTGTGTAGGAAATTATGCGCCTTGCCTTCTGTAGCATTTAAAGTGTAAATCTGAATTCAGTACACATAAATTAGCATTTGCAAAGGGTGTGTCTAGAGGCCTATCCCCAAATCTGATAAGCACTTATCAGCATCTCTTATACGAATTATACCGAGGAAACTAAGTAAGTGTCATCAAGTCCAGCAAAAATATTATTCAGCCCAGCAATAGTAACTATGTCAACCGTGGTGCAAAAGTAACTGTATAAAGTTGTATGTTGCTCTTAGAAGAAGCAGTGGAGGTTGATGAATGTGGTCATTTCTTCCCCTCCCTTTTGTTCTTTAAAGAAGGGGTTGGCTCTTTTCATATCCTCTGGATAGCTCTTTAAGTTGGGGTTGGCCTTCTGCCATGCCCTCCAGATGTTGGACTACAGCTGTGCTGGTCCAGGGGGGAGGTTACCATGGGGCGAGGTCCAGGACCTGAGTCGAGGGTCGGCAGACAGTCCTCCACGGGCGAAGCGGGGTCCACAGTGAGGAGCCGGGCAAGGACAGGAACTCTGGGGGAACCGGACTGGGTGCTGGCCGAAACAGCTCTTCAATGACGTTGCTCCCGCAACCTGGGACCGGGCTGACTGGCCTTTATCTTCTCTGAGGCCAGGGGCGGTCCCGGCCCCCAGGAGACCCGCCTCTCCTGGCCTTAAGGCGAGCACTCCTCCTGGGAGAAACCAGTTCCCTCCGCCTCTCTGCCCTGAGCCTCTGCAGCTCAGGAGAGGCTGAAGGGTTACTGGACCCAGGGGGAGACTCACCTGTAGGCACTGAGTCCTCAACCACCTCCGGAGCCAGAGTGGATTCACCTGGTGCCTGCTCCTGAGGATCCGGCACAGGTGCAGGCGCTTCAGAATCAAGGCCCTGCCCCAGTTCAGCTGGCCCTGGAGGCGGGGACTCCTGTGCAGGCTGGGATTCCTCCGGTTCAGCCTCTGAATCGGATTCCCAGGCCATCACAACAGCGCTTATGATACCTGACCATTGGCAGCCTTTATTGAGGCTGATGGGAGCCGGATTCAAAGAACATATGGAATCCCTCTCTATGGATGGATCTACACTGGATGTTTATAACGTTAAAATTGCATTCTTAAAATGTGACACCAGAGGGCGCTGTAAAGCAGCGAGCCTTTGATAATGGATAATGGAGAATTGCATTGAGAGTTATACAACATTTTATTTCATAACCTATGCTTTAAGTATTTGCAATTTACTAAATGACTGTCAAATAGACATCTTATTTTGGAGCGCATGCCTGTCTACCTAAAACAGGCTTCCTCAGCCTTGCCCTCCAGATGTTTTGAGACTACAATTCCCATCATCCCTAACAACTGGTTCTGCTAGCTAGGGATCATGGGAGTTGTAGGCCAAAAACATCTGGAGGGCCGAGGTTGAGGAAGCCTGACCTAAAAACATATATTGCAAAAGGTTTTTGACTTTTTTTAAAAAAAGAACATGACAAGAAAAAGGGGGGAAACACCCCAACATTCCTGACTTTAGGTTACTGGAGATAAGAACCACAGGTCCCAACACACTATTTGAGAGGCAGCTGTCAATGAACTAAAATTCATTAACTTTTTTTTTTAATCTTAAGCAACAAGGGAAATTGGTTTTTAATGTTCCTTTGTGCCAATGGAGGAGAATAAATCCATAGCAGTTAAACAGAGATGGAAGCCCTCTCTTCTATTGCCTAGTTACATTTGGCTTGTCTTTAGGCACCCTCCCATCTTGTTCTCCAATGGCCAATACAGTAAAATAATTAAAACTTTAATTTATTTATACATCTTTCATACAGATATTATAGATCTGACAATTACTGCCTTCTAATTTATTCATACGGTGCATCCTTCAGGAGCCTACCACAGCAAAACGTATTACAGGGAGAAGTCTCTCTCCTGCCCTCTCCCTCCGCCCCACAGCAAAGCAAATCAAATCAAGTCAAATACTCATATCGCTGGATTATTAGGCCAACAGACTATATCTGGAGGGTCAAGAGACAGCTTGCTCTCAGCTCTTTAAAACTGGCTGGCTTTGAAAACACCAGCAGCAGGCGAGGTGCCTTTGCATCTTTGTGCCAAGGAACAATTACATTTTGCTTAATCCTTCCGTAAACAGGCCAGGCACATGTTCTGCCTTGGGATCTATTGTGTTACGAGTGTACTGTTATATATTTATGTGTCATTCTTTCTGATGTGACAGCGTCAGTGCTGGGGGGGGGGGGAAGTGGGCGCGTGTTCTATCAACTTGATTGTAATTTCTGCTTCTTCCAAGATAGCCCCATTCTTCTCCCCCCACTGTTGTTGCTTGAATATGTAATAGGTACCTCCACCTGGGTGATGGGCACCTCCCGTGACTCCCTGGGACTACCTGACAACTGCACAGCTCCAATTTTTAATAGACTGAGAGTAGTTTTCTCGGAAAGAAGCCTTAAAAACTCCCCAAGGAGAGATCATCAAGCGGAATGGTCCCCAGTGCAGGATTTATTAGCAGGCAAGGAGAGGGAAGTTGATTAGCCGGCGTGGCTGAACAGACATGCTGTCAGGCAGGCCTCTTAATCCAATCAGTTACCTGTCAGAGGGGGAACTGTCTCGAGTTCCCAAGAGCAGCGCATCCCCTCTACACTGTGCCCCTCGCCTCTGAACCTGCCACCAACAAGGAATGCTGCACTGTCCCTGCTGCCCAAAGAAAGTTGGGTGCAAGATTAGGGGAAGTGGATGAGAAGACTTCACTTACCAGGAGCTTCTACCAAGCTGGTAACCCCAGAATGCATGTTTATTTTCAGGGCCCCGTGTATACTAGGATACTGCAGGAGCACAACAGAGACCCAGAATATATTGGGCACAGAATACAGATTCCTGAGGATCTTTTCTTCCTCTTTCTTTCTTTCTTTCTTTCTTTCTTTCTTTTTTCTTTTTTCTTTTTTTTTTGAAAAGGCATGTCTTTGTAAAGTGCCATTCCAAGGTTGGAGCTGATATATTTGGTGGAGCATTGAATCGCCATGGTATAGTTCCTTTTTGGGCCAACCAAAGGAGGATTCAAGAAACAGAGATTGAAATCTGGGTATCTCGTCGGAGTTCCGTTGGGACCGCACCAGCACAAATATATACATAGAGAGTTTCTCTCATGGACTTATTTCAGAAATATTTGGACTGCTTGGTTTTGAGATACTGAGTTGTGCAAGTCATTATTATTTTGGCATTGTGTATATTATTTAAGATTTCATGTAACCGAAGGTGTTGAAATGCTGTACATTATTGTTAATGAGTTTTTGTAAACTACATACAGAGTTGTTTAGTTTGTGGTTTATCTCTCTGTATTCCTTGGGCGTGGTATTGAATTTAACAGAAGATATGCTTTAAAAAGCATGTCCCTCCATATGAACATCAGATCCAGAATGCCAATCAAAAGAGTGGAAATGATAGAATAGAATAAAAAAAGGGGTCAGCAACCTTTTTCAGCTGTGGGCCGGTCCACCGTCTCTCAGACCATGTGGTGGGCCAGACTATATTTTGAAGGGAAAAAATGAACGAATTCCTATGCCCACAAATAACCCAGAGATTCATTTTAAATTAAAGGACATATTCTACTCATGTAAAAACATGCTGATTCCCGGACTGTCCCTGGGCTGGATTGAGAAGGCTATTGGGCCGCATCCGGCCCACAGGCCTTAGGTTGCCTACCCCTGAACTAAATGATAGATCTCAATTACATTTACTTCTCGGTAGACATATGTAGGATTCCTCTTTAAACTATGCAAAATAAATCATGGAATAATGGTATGAAATCTGTTTATGTTTCAGAGACTGCCTCTTTTCGGTGAAACAGAGTCAGCAAAGTATATTAAATTAATAAACCTGGAGAATGGAAGGTACTGAACAGTAACCTATTTCATCCAGCTGCACTTTTAGCCAGCCAGCTCCCCTTTGAATCAGGAGCTACTCACTATACCTAAAATAGCTTTATCCCCACATCTCCATTTGGCTAAAATCTACCCCACGATCTGGTAATGTCTCACATTGCCTAGACTAGGGCAGACACTTTCTACTATCTCACCCACTTCCAGAACTTTGACATTAAAATTATTCTGGCTGTTCAGAGGATGTGACGCCTTGCTTCAAATCCCCACACTCTCATCCTTGTGGTGTAGGATGTGCAAGCAGCACTGTGGTGAGAGGGAAGTTGATATTTGGAAGAGGGGCAAAAGCAGCTTTGTGATGGTGGTGGTGGAGTTGCTATCCTGTAGATCAACTCCAGCGCTCTGGTCTCAATTCTGATGGGACTCTTCCACACCCACCTCCCCATGTCCTTGCCTTCTTCCTTGCTGACACAATGGGACATTTCAGGAGAAGCTGCCAGTGGACAGGGCACCAAACTAGGTAAAGGTAAAGGGACCCCTGACCATTAGGTCCAGTCGTGGCCGACTCTGGGGTTGCGGCGCTCATCTCGCTTTCTTGGTCGAGGGAGCCGGCATACAGTTTCCGGGTCATGTGGCCAGCATGACTAAGCTGCTTCTGGTGAACCAGAGCAGCGCACAGAAATGCCGTTTACCTTCCCACTGGAGCAGTACCTATTTATCTACTTGCACTGGCGTGCTTTCGAACTGGTAGGTTGGCAGGAGCAGGGACCAAGCAACGGGAGCTCACCTTGTCTCAGGGATTCGAACCGCGACCTTCTGATTGGCAAGTCCTAGGTTCTGTGGTTTAACCCACAGCACCATCCACGTCCCAAACTAGCAAGCAGCTAAAAATGAGAGTGGTGGCCAAATCAAGATTGCTTGTGGGGAGTGGGAAGCCTGAAAGTGTTGCATATATAATGTCAAAAGACTTGACCCCTTTTCTAGATCCCAGAGAGAGAATTTGCTAGAAAGCTGCTGCAATGCAAGTGTTCAGTGTCAGCTTTTAAAAAACACAGCATTGAAGAGAGGGATGGGTCATTTAACTTCAGCAGGAGTTCTGTGTTAACTGTGTCTGCGCCTCTGCCAGGACTGATATTGCAGCTTGTTTTAAAACAGCAAGTGTATAGGCAAGGTTGAGATAGACAAGATCGGGGGAAACTGCCTGTTGAGATATTTGATTCCAATATAAACCTCTTCAGGCTTGCAAGCCCATAAGTTTAACTTAATTAAAGTCAAGGGAAGATTAAAGTACTTTATTGCAATGCACTGGCTATATTCCGGGGGCTTTTCAGAAGTTTGAATCAATGAGGCTCGGTTGTCTTTTGGGGTTGCCAAATATATTTTTATTGTATGGTAAATAGGGGTGCTTGAAAGCATTTGAGGTGTCCTGTCAAAGGTGAGAACCCCTGAGCTAATGCTTGAGAGCAGAGCCAGCCCAAGACATTTTGCTGCCTGAGCCAAAGGATGGCACCCTCCCCTCACTCCACATGCAGAAATCAACTTCCTTCCTTCCTTCCTTCCTTCCTTCCTTCCTTCCTTCCTTCCTTGAATCTTCCTTCAACACTGGTGGAGGGACAGAATCCTTCACTGCACCTGAGGAAGCCAGCTAGTTTTGGAGGACCAAGAGAAACTGTGCAACATCCACAGGTTTGCCTTCCGACAGAGGGGAATGGCCAGAAGGCTAAGGATGGGTGGCCAGGAGTCTGTGGCCTTCAGTATTTGCTCTTTAAGATGGTCCTCTCACTCTTTCTACCAGCAGAGATTAAGCAAGAACCACCCCCTCCCCTCTTTCAAACAACTTTTGAAAACTATACTTTGTAATATGAATATACTCCTTTTATCCAATCACTATTTGCTGGTGTAAGGGACACGGATGGCGCTGTGGGTTAAACCACGGAGCCTAGGACTTGCTGATCAGAAGGTTGGCAGTTCAAATCCCCGCGACGGAGTGAGCTCCCATTGTTCAGTCCCTGCTCCTGCCAACCTAGCAGTTTGAAAGCACGTCAAAGTGCAAGTAGATAAATAGGTACCACTCTGGCGGGAAAGTTTCCGTGCGCTGCTCTGGTTTGCCAGAAGCAGCTTAGTCATGCTGGCCACATGACCCGGAAGCTGTACGCTGGCTCCCTCAGCCAATAAAGCGAGATGAGCGCTGCAACCCCAGAGTCGGCCACGACTGGACCTAATGGTCCGGGTCCGTTTACCTTTGCTGGTGTATTAAGGAAGTTTTTATGGATGCTTTTTGCTGATTTTATTCTTATAAGTTGTATAATGCCTTGATATACTTATATGAAAGTGTGGATTTTAAACACATAAATCAATCAATAATAATTGTGTGTCGTCGTCCCCCCCTCAAGAAAAATGGTAGGCTGGCCCTGCCTTTGAGTGGGATTGGAGAGAACACACCCCAGTTTGCAGTTTCTGCTGGCATCAACCATGTCTTGGAGCAAGGGGTAGGCATGGACAGTAACTTTGGGCATATCCAGCCAAGGATCTTTCTCTGACACTCTAGGGATCCTGGGACGTGTAGTTGTGGTTTACGCTCCAGTAGGTCAATCCAGGAGGGTAAAGCCAAAGCAGGTGAAACAAGGATAGAAACTGATTGGTGGCTGGTTGAGCCTGCAGGGATCTGGTGAGGTCGGAAGTGGTGCCAGGATGGAACCGAGTGATTTGGGGGTGAAACGGTGGATTATTTGTGGAGCCTGGAAAAATCATAGGAGAAAGAACTTAGAGTTTTCTGCTTTTCCTGTTGCCATCCATAGCAACAGGTGGCGGGATTGGTAAAACGATGAACTATTGGGTAGTTAGTGTTATCCTGATTGTTCAACAGTTTATTTGTTCCCAGGTTTAATGGGAATTTTATTAACACAGGCTGAGATTTTTTCCGTTGTGCTCCCCGGTCACAAACTCAACTGAATCCAGCACATACTTTGATGGGGCTATGTCAATGTGTCAGAGTCCTTGTTCCAAATAACTCTAGACATGGTAGCCTCAGGGGCCCAGAATGGTTCTGTGATGGCCTGGAATTCAGACTCGGAGGCTGAACCTGAGGAATCCCAGTCTGCACAGGATTCCCCGCCTCCAGAACCAGCTGAGCCGGGGCTGGGGCTTGAACCTGAAAGGTCCTCACCTGTGCTGGATCCTCAGGTGCAGGCATCAGCTGAGTCTGCTCTGGCTCCTGAGGTGATGGAGGACCCATTGCCTGCAGGTGCTCCACTCTCAGCCCCGTCAGGGGAAGCTGAGGTTGCCTCTGGGTCCGGTAACCCTCCAGCCTCTCCTGAGCTGCAGAGACTCAGGGCAGAGAGGCAGAGCGAACTAAGTTCCCACAGGAGGAGTGCTCGCCTCCAGGCCAGGAGAGGCGAGTCACCTGTGGACCGGGGCCACCCTATGCCTCGGGGCAGATAAAAGCCAGCCAGCCCCAGTCCCAGGTTGCGGGAGCAACATTGTTGGTAGCCTATTCCTGCCTGCACCCTGTCCTGCTCTTCTGCCAGAGCTCCTGACCCCACCCGTCTCCCTGCCTTGGACCAGCTTCAGCTTTGACGGACTGCCTCCATACTGCAGCCTCAACCTCGGACTGGACTCCGACCTCGCCTCACGGTTAACCCACGGGACCAGCACAGGGTCCTTACTCCAGGTTTCACCTGGGTCATCAACACCCTAGCAGCAGTATATGGGCGCTTACCGTGTTTATGGGAGGGTGACTGTTGCAGCCCCCTCAAGTTCCACCTTCCTCCTCAGCAGCTAGAACATGCTTGCTTGCCGGCTGCTGCTGGAGAATTCCCCTCTGATGGCAGTATCAAGGGGCGATCTTTCTGCCAAAGAGGGCAAATTTGAATGGGCCAATCAGAGGCCCCACTTGGAGGGT
Organism: Podarcis cretensis; assembly: GCF_951804945.1. Taxonomy (NCBI): domain Eukaryota; kingdom Metazoa; phylum Chordata; class Lepidosauria; order Squamata; family Lacertidae; genus Podarcis; species Podarcis cretensis. Next base: position 5,934,954 of record NC_137187.1, read on the forward strand.
GGTGCCTCATTGCCTGGCCAGTCATTGGCTGTTGCCCTGGCAGCGAGGCTTAAAAAGGGAAATGAGTGTTTCTATGCCTTGCCAGTTGTGGGGGGTGGGGTGGGGAGGCGAGGGGAGAGGTTGAGTTAAGTTTTATTTTTCCCCAGCTGGGAGAAGTGCAGATCATGATTTCAAAGCAAGCATCCATTGTAAGTTTATTTGCTGGAAATAAATCTAGAATAGCAACTCTTGTCAGAGGCAATGTGGGGATGAAGAAAACAGTGAAGCTAACCTTTCAATTACTACTGGTAGACCACAACTCAAATTAATCAGTGCATCTTCCCTTTGTGATAAATTTTGTCACTTAAAAACAGATGTTATTACTTTGCTCAAACAGATCAATAGATTTTTCCCCCTCTGTTCCTTTATGCTAAAAATATTGGGAGATCTTAACTCTCTAACAGCACTGCCACAACAGAATAATCTAGATATCAAACCAGCATTTAAGCTTACTGGCTGTGTTGGAAAGCAGTTGCAAGAAATGTGAAATTACATTGTTTGCAACAACTCTTTCTGAAGCAAAGCATGTGACTTTGCAGACCATTAAGCACCATCAAAGCATCTTTGTAAACTTCCACACAAAAATTCCTCGGTATTATTGATGGGTGATGATGTTAATTTCGAAGGAAGAAAGAACTATACTTCAGAAGGTTTTATAACAGAATTGCATGGACAGGCGGAGTCCCCCAAACCCTGGGTAGCCCCTGTGTGGAATAATGACTCAAGACAACGTGCTATGGGATTAAAATTGGCCACAACTTTATTATGTTTCAGATGTGGGTAGACCTTGGCTCAGGCATTGGGTGTTTTCCTTCCCAGTCCCCCGCCGGGGATCTGGGGAACATCAGGGTTATCCAGTGTGTGTGTGTGTGGGGGGGATGGGCTGCCTCTGGAGATCGTATGTTCAAGTTGATATTACGCCCCATTACGCCGCCGTCGCAACAGAGAGCAATGACAACCTCTAGACGTACGGCCAAAGTCTCACCTCAAACAGCCCCTTTAACGGGGAACCCTGGTATTGCCGCCACTAAGAGGAGGGGCGTGGGTCACCGTTGCACACCCCCCCCCATTCATGGAAGATAGACTAAAGGATTCCGCCCAAGGCCTGATACCCCCAAAGTTTTGACGTTTTGCTCCGGGAAAGGCAAACCTGTCAATGCAGAAGAATTCCTTTCCGGCCCTGCAACAGCGACCTTGACGTAGCAGTGCCTGCATACCTGTGGAGAAAAGGTTAACTTGCAAAAGAAGTTTTAACTGAGGGTGGGGAGGGTGGGAGAAGCTCTGGAGCCAACTGGCGATTCCCAGATAAGATCCTCCCCCTATTGTGTGGGTAGGTATTCCCTCCCCCTACCTGGCTCGATCACCTTGGCAACGCCTCCCCAGGCAGGACTGGGCAACTGACTGAGGTAGGCGGAGACCTCCAGGTATCCCACCTGGGGGGAGGCGAAGACAAAGCCTGTGCTAATGGTGCCGCATAGGGTCCACTGGGCTGTGCGCAACCACACAAAGGGCACCCCCCATTTAATGTGGGGAGTGGTCATTACTGACTGTTGAGTACATGAAACTAGGAAACAGATTCAAAGAGAAAGATTATAATGTTATAGTAGTAGCTTACAAGCATTTACTCCAGCATGGGAACGAGGACAATTTGAATTCATTATGTGAAATAGTGAAATACAACACAGACAACCATGAAAAGCTAACAGGGCTTAAGTTGGCAAATTCCCTTATTAAAGAAAGTCACCGATGTAATTTGCATATCAGCTCGTAAGATATGGACTTGTATTTCTCGGACTTGGTCTTTTGGTTGAGGCTGCAGTGACCTTTCCAAGCAGTACTGCAGCAGTTAAAATGGGGGGTTACAGCACTAGACTGTTGACATCAGGATTCTCACCCAGTTACTATCTCTCAGTCCCAGCCCACCTCACAAGGTTGTTGTAAGTATAACAAAAGGGAAGTGTTACCCTGAAGTCATTGAAAAAAGAGTTGCTTGGAAATGTGAGACACAGAAGACCAGAAGTGTATTTTGCCTTCATTTTGTTTGTGGTAAGTATGTAGTACAATTTTTTGAAGATAAATGCTACTGTCAGCTTTCAGTATAATGGTCTTTTGGTTTCAATGGCTTTCTGCATGCTTAATACTCTGTTGGATTGTAGCTAATGTATTTGGGGGTATTAGGATGGGCCATAGATTCCTCACAGCTACTGCCCACTCACAAAGACCAGCCCTAAATAAGAGGCACCAATTGATAATTACAAACTCAATTGGACTAGGATTCAGTATTTTTTTGGAAAAACACAAAACTACTATATACCTTCTTTGCTTGGGCATATTTTTCTTGATTTGGTGGAATTATTATTATTATTTATTTTATTACCATTATTATTTGTATAGCACCCTTCAGTAAAAGATCTCAGGGCAGTTCACAAGATAAAAATACAAGATAAAAGCACAAATAAACAGTTAAAATAGAAAAAATGAAACAATAACCCCCTCCCACAAACCCATTTAAAAGGCTGTGGAATATTAAAAAGGTAAAGGTAAAGGTACCCCTGCCCGTACGGGCCAGTCTTGACAGACTCTGGGGTTGTGCGCCCATCTCACTTAAGAGGCCAGGGGCCAGCGCTGTCCGGAGACACTTCCGGGTCACGTGGCCAGCGTGACATCGCTGCTCTGGCGAGCCAGAGCCGCACACGGAAACGCCATTTACCTTCCCGCTGGTAAGCGGTCCCTATTTATCTACTTGCACCCGGAGGTGCTTTCGAACTGCTAGGTTGGCAGGCGCTGGGACCGAGCAGCGGGAGCGCACCCCGCCGCAGGGATTCGAACCACCGACCTTTCGATCGGCAAGTCCTAGGCGCTGAGGCTTTAACCCACAGCGCCACCTGCATCCCTTGTGGAATATTAATCAGCCACAAAGGCCTGGCTGAAGAAATCCTGTGTAAGTGAATTAGGTTTTAACAGGTATTGTTTCATGTGTTCTGACATTTGCATTGTAATGTATCTGATGGGGGTAGTTTTCACTCTGGTCCAGCGTAAGTTTGTTTAACTGTTGCTTGAGGCGTCAACTGACACCTGTGAGGAAGGTTGGAATTAGAATTCTCAGTATGCAAAAGAGGGATTGAAAGCCTGCATATTTTGATTGGTAGATGCAGGGTTAGAATTTTCAGTTAGGCAGTGTGATTGGCTGGGGCTACTGCAGAGAAGTGTATATATAGCCAATTGCTGGCCAGAAGAGCAGCTGTTGGTGTCATGGAATCAGCCAGAAGGAGGAGGCAGCAGAGGACCAGGACAGGTGAAGAAGGAGGAGGAGGACATGAGAACCAAGGTAAGGCAGCTTGGTGTCCAAAGTCTTGGGGAATAGCCGAAACACTTGACTCGGACTGAAGAGACAAGGGGAGAACCTGAGGAGCTCAGCTGAGGAGCAAAGTGGGAGGCAGCTTGGGATGTTGGTTTTTGGGGATTGGAAGGAATACCTGAAGGAAGATTTCCTGGTCGGTGCAGGAAGACAAACTTGTACTTCCGTAGGTCAACAAAGGGTTAGAAAAGAGACTTCCAGCCGAATCTGCAGTTATCATGTTGGTGAGGCTTAACTGGCTAGAGAGAATAAAAGGGCAATTTGGCTGAAGTGTTTTAACAGGGTAGTTAACTACTTCCTTAAAATATAACATTAATAGTTGGCTATAAGCTGTTGGCTTTAAAGTGACCCCAACAAGTTAATAAAATGTACACTCGTTTAAAGAGACATGCGGTACTATTTTAAAGTAACCAGATAAGGTGGTGGCCTTAATCTGTTGAACTTCAGGTGCTAGACAAAGATTTTTCTAACCCAGCAGGCATTTTAAGGAATTGTTTGCTTTCATTATTAATTTTAATTGATTTTCACCATTGAGAGTTTTGGGGTTTCATTTTATTTGATATGCGGCAAGCTTTTTGATTTTTTTTTTTAATGTACAGCACTTAGAAATTCCAGTGATTGAGTAGTATGCGAATAGCTTAAGTAAATAAGTAAATAAGTAAATAAGTAAATAAGTAAATAAGTAAATAAGTAAATAAGTAAGTAAAATGACCCTTGGTGGGGAGGAAGAGATAGTCCAGGTGCAGCAGGGTCTGAGGTCTTCCTTATCTCTCTGTCTTGTTCTTCTGGTAGATGATTCTGTTGGGGAGGGATAATTCAGCTGGAGCAGGCTGATATTATATTCACCTGTCTCCTCACTCCTCTGTTCCTTCCATCAGTGCAGCTGTTATTAGTAGGCTTTGCCTTTTTTTTCTTTTTAAAGCTACACATGCAGTATTTAAAGTGGGGGGAACCCACAAAGCTGATTTTAGTGAAGAGTGAATGGCAAGCAACCCCATTTGCAACCTAAGCTATCCCTACAGCCTTAAGTATAGCTGGCAGCCGCCTGGAAAATAAGTAAGCAAGGCAATTATTGGCGATGCCTCCTTCTCTGATGTATTCTTTGCTAGCTTTCATATACTTCAACTGAGCAGAGCCACGGAGGAAACTCCAAAGGTGTGCAGGGCATTTGTGGGAGGAAACCTACAGGGGATTTCTGGAGAGAAGTGTTTTTTCGTGTGTCTTCTCCACTAGCAGAAAAATATACTGTACCTGCGGTTGTCTGCTCATCCTAGGGGCTTCTGAAAAACTCACAAGCATTTTCTTTCAGGTTGTGAAAATGTAGGAAGTTGGGGAGAATTGGAAGGGTGTTGTTCTTCCAATCTGTGTATTGAAGGCACTGAATACATTTCCCCCTCCCGGTGCAGCAAACAATGTGTGTATGTGTGAACACACACGCACACACATATATATCAGGAGCAATATTTCAAACTGAGCCAGGGCTGAAGAACCAACAATAGTACCTCAGCCCACTGACTCATTCTACTGAGAGCCAAGAGACCAAAGAGCTCACACTGTTTTAATGTTGTTAGCCGCCCTGAGCCCGGCTTCGGCTGGGGAAGGCGGGATATAAATAAAATTTATTATTATTATTATTATTATTATTATTATTATTAAACCTCCCTCCATTCCGGGGTGGACAGGGATGTTGAAAAAGCCCTTCTTTTTGTACTGTATGTACTTACTCAGAGGCCCAGTTCAGTCTTTAATTCTATACCAAGGGGCAAGAGAGGCTACAAACCTAGAGCTTGTTCAGTCAGTAGACCATGAGACTCTTAATCTCAGAGTCAAGGGTTTGAGCCCCAAATTGAGTAAAAAGACTAGATGATGCTTGTGGTTCGTTCCAACTCCACAATTCTCTTACGGTCAGACAGTGGAATGGACTTCCTTGGGAGCTTGTGGACTCACATTCACTGGAGGTTGGATGGCCATTTATCCATGAATAGAGCTTTTATATATATATATAGGAAACCACTGACATGGGTGGCGCTGTGGGTTAAACCACGGAGCCTAGGACTTGCCAATCAGAAGGTCAGTGGTTCGAATCCCCGAAACAGGATGAGCTCCCTTTGCTCGGTCCCTGCTCCTTCCAACCTAGCAGTTCGAAAGCTTGTCAAAGTCCAAGTAGATAAATAGGTACCGCTCCGGTGGGAAGGTAAGCGGCGTTTGCGTGCGCTGCTCTGGTTTGCCAGAAGCGGCTTAGTCATGCTGGCCACATGACCCGGAAGTTGTACACTGGCTCCCTCGGCCAGTAAAGCGAGATGAGCGCCGCAACCCCAGAGTCATCCGCGACTGGACCTAACGGTCAGGGGTCCCTTTACCTTTACTTCAGGAAACCACTAAAATTGTTGAGCCTTTTTAAGGAAAGTCCCAAAATTGTTGACTTACCTAAAATCTGGGACAAAGTGCTGCCCAGGCGTCAATTCCGAATTTGAAATTCCAGACATATGGCCGCCCTAAATTAATCCTTGTTCCCTTTCTGGTGTGAACAGCAAAAGAAAAAAGCAACTTGAAATGAGGTGGGTGGGGGAAATGACCTCACTGCATTTAAAGTTGTTAATGTGTACATATTAACCTATAAGCTATGAGCAGACCATTTTATTTCTCCTTTTTCCATTTTCCCTGGCTAACACAGAACATTCTCTGGCTACTGAGCATGCTTAATCCTCACTGAACTCCCCCCCCCCCCACCTTTAATTACTTCTTTGCAAACACCATATTTCTCCCTTCCTCCCTCTTAATTCTCATTGTGGTCTTATATGGGCTTCAGTCCTCTCGGCGCTCATCACCTGGGTTTGCTATTAGCAGGCAAGGTTAGCTGTCCCTTGCACCAACCCGATTCTTTTCTGTGTGCACAACTTTTCTTTTTTTGTCTGTCGTCTTTTCAAATGAAATGTCCATTTACTATTGCTTGCCATGTTTTCATTTACAGCTGCACACACACATAGGAATTCTTCACAGAGCATGGCCAAAATATAGGGCACAATCCAGGCAAAGTTTGGCAGTTTTAAATCCCATTGATTTCAGTGAGAGAGCCTGAGCACATAGTTAACTCTCTGATTGAAATCAATGGGACTTAAAAAGTGCTTATCTTTTGCTGAGGCAGGCCTTTGCTATTTCCTGATGTTTAGCCATGACTACTGGGCAGTTAGCTTGTGGAATTGTTAAAGCTGCCCACTTTACTTATGCCTTTTTAAATACCTGTGAAATAAGGCGGGCTTGCAGGAGTTTGCAGGATGGCTGCTTATTACTGCAAGGCGGAAGTACCTGTAACATTGGTGCTAATTACTTCACCCAGTAGATGGCAGTGTAGAGCAAGGTAAGATTTGATTAAGGAGGAAGAAACAAAAGGTTATCAGACAGGAGCAGTCTGGCATGAGGTGATCTTTTCTATCATCTGCAGGATTTTAAGGGGTCTGTAGTTCACCTGAAAACAGGAAAGCAGTTTTCAGCAAGAGAAACAAACAAACAAACAAAAAAGGCAGCAAAAAAAGCAGAGGCAGTTTCTAACAGAACAGATGTTCACAGGCTATAGGGACAGATTGCTGTGTATTCTGTGCCTGTGAGAATGGTTTGGAAACTAGCAGATCATTGAGATCAGATAAATGCAGGAAGGTAAGTAGATATATAATCTACATACCTTCCCACATTACTCCGATGAAAATAGGGACACCTTTATTTATTTATTTTAATCCTTCTGACTGAGTTTGCCCAGCCACTCCCAGCATTATAAAACATTAAACATTAAAAAAAAAATTCCCTATACAAGGCTGCCTTCAGATGTCTTCAAAAAGTTGTATATGCAAGCTCAAGAGTCCAGTTCTTAGTTACAAGTTCTTTTAATGACTAGCTGGAGTGAAAACACTTCAGAGAGAGGCAGAGCGTAACATTTCTGGTGTCTTAACGGCTCAGAAGGGGTGACCCTGCATCTGGAGATGAGTCGGGAGGACAGGAATGAGGAGCAGTCATCTCCTTAATACATTTTTTTACAAAAACTCCCCTCCCAGGAGGGGTGGCATCCATTTGTGGGTCCTAACCAATCAGTACCAAAACTTCACTTTTGGCCAAAGAGGCCAAATAGTAGGAGTTGACAAGAATTTTGAAGGGAAAAGGGACTAAGCATAGGTCACAAGCACTGTATTCAATCCCATAGCTACCTACTGTGAGTTTGAAATCCCACCGGACCTTGCCAATTGTTTCACTGCTTTACTGATCGCATGTTTGCTGCTTTAAACTTTAGCATCTCTTCTGCATTAGGCAATTGTCGTTCTTACATACATACATAAAAGGTAAAGGTAAAGGGACCCCTGACAATTAGGTCCAGTTGTGGCTGACTCTGGGGTTGCGGCACTCATCTAGCTTTATTGGCCAAGGGAGCCGGCGTACAGCTTCCGGGTCATGTGGCCAGCATGACTAAGGCGCTTCTGGCGAACCAGAGCAGATAAACAGAAACGCCATTTACCTTCCCGCCAGAGCGGTACCTATTTATCTACTTGCACTTTGACGTGCTTTCGAACTGCTAGGTTGGCAGGAGCTGGGATCAAACAACGGGAGCTCACCCCGTCATGGGGATTCGAACCGCCAACGTTCTGATCGGCAAGTCCTAGGCTCTGTGGTTTAACCCACAGCGCCACCCATGTCCCAGTACATACATACATACATACATACATACATACATACATAATCTATCCCAGCTGCTGCAGAACTTTGAGGAGGCCCAGCCCATTCATTGAAGAATTGGGGGGGAGCTTCCCCCTCTCTGTTTGATGCATCTGTTCACTACTTTGGTAACCCTGAGTTGGCTAGGGGTGTTGTTAGGCTAAGGACTCCAGAGCATCTCAGCTTCAAAGGCAGACTAGTAGGGGAGTAAGCTGAAACCAGCAAAGGGAATCTTGAACTGCACCCCCAGTGGGGAATACGGGCTAAAGTAGATATGGTGTTAAATGTGTGGCTGCATTTAGCATGTCAGTTTCCCCACCCAAAAAATAACAGCCATCTAATGTGAGAAACTTTTATATATACACAGCTGATTCTCAGCCAGACATTGGGTTTACCAATGATTCAATTTATACAAAGGTATGTTTGAAGATTTGTACAGTGTGCCAGCTCTTGCTCGGAGAGTTTGCTCTTTGCTTGCACTGAGGAAACACACTGCAACATGCAGTCTCTGCAAAACCAACCTGATTGGCAAGTAGCCATACATGATAATGGTTCACGACGCAAAAAGATTTTACAAGCTCACTTTGCAGAATAGCTTCACCTGGCAAAAAGTTTTCTGAGAACTGGAAGTGACATACAGCTTTATGGCGAGGAATCTTGCACACAACAAATTAATCACTGCAAACCGTTTACTTGGACCTAATTAAAGTTAAATGGTAAGATGTCAAAATAAACAAAAGACTCTTTTGTTTACCTATGCTTTTTGTTTACTTGATCCTATTTGCAAAAAATATTAAGTCTATATGAATATTCCCATCATTAGTGTAAATGCGTAGGTTCGGCTGCAGTTTGCCTTGCAGTGTTGCCAACTCACAGCTGACAATCAAATTGCTGTACTGTGTTATAGTGCCTTAGTTGTGGTCACAGTGGCCTGGGTCAGGATCGCTGCACTTTTTTCTGTATAGAAATGATCAGTAGGGTACAGTGGTGCCTCGCAAGACGAAAATAATCCATTCCGCAAGTCTCTTCGTCTAGCGGTTTTTTCGTCTTGCGAAGCATCCCTATTAGCGGATTAGCACGCTTAGCGGCTATTAGCGGCTTAGCGGCTATTAGCGGCATAGCAGCTTAGAAAAAGGGGGGGAAGGGAAAAAACTCGCAAGACTCGCAAGACGTTTTCGTCTTGCGAAGCAAGCCCATAGGGAAATTCGTCTTGCGAAGCGCCTCGAAAAACGGAAAACCCTTTCGTCTAGCGGGTTTTTCGTCTTGTGAGGCATTCGTCTTGCGGGGCACCACTGTATTACACAAACCACCTTCAGCCAGATCCAGACCGAAAGGAGTCCCCTCTAGGGAAGTTAGGAGGCCATCTCATCTCCCACCAGCAGCCCAGATAATTTATGGCTATATCCAGGAGCACTTACACTCCTGGCTTGTTGTTGTTTAGTCGTTTAGTCGTGTCCGACTCTTCATGACCCCCTGGACCAGAGCACACCAGGCACTCCTGTCTTCCACTGCCTCCCGCAGTTTGGTCCAACTCATGCTGGTAGATTTGAGAACATTCCTGGTTACTTGATGGTTATTGTTATAAATCATGAAATAGACATATGCTAGGTCTGCCTTCCACAACCTGGTGCCTTCCTGATGTTTTAGACTCCAACTCCCATCAGCCGCTGCCAGCACACCCAGTTCTTAGGGATGATTGGAGTTTTAGACCAAAACATCTGGAGATCACCAGGTTAAGGAAGGCTGCATTAGGTATATGCATGCCAAAGGCACAAATGTCTTTGCTTTAAAGAGGGCAACTGACCTGAGTTCATAGTTAAGGAGAATTAAGAAGTAACCACAATAAATGCTGTCAAACTCTTTTTATTCAATCTTGAAGGTATCCAACAGGGGTCTCTGAACCTTATGGAGAATCTTTTACCCCCACTACGAAATCTCTCCCCAGCCTCCCATCTCACGTCCTAAATCATGAGCAAAGTTGTCTATGACAGAGCAACAAGCGGTTTTTAAGAGCACATTTCCTGGTTCTTTTTACCAGCCATGGGATAGCTCAGTTGGTTAGAGCATGGTGCTGAGAACGCCAGGGTTGCAGGGTTCGATCCCCAAATGGGACAGCTACATATTTCTGCATTGAAGGGGGTTGGACTAGATGATACTCAGGATCCCTTCAAACCCTACAATTCTATGGTTCTATGTGATAACACACAATTCCCTCATCCCTTTTTGAACATAGATTTAGCTGGGTTTTCATTACTGTGAGAATAGCGGATTGCATGCAGGAAAAGCTTCACTCCCTTGCATTAAGGTTACTGTTAAGTTGTGGGCAAACATAGCAGACGACACAGCGATTTCTTTTCTTTTTTTATATATATAATTTTTATTAATTTTCCAATTTTAAGACAAAACAACATACATACATCGACAAACAAAAACAAACACAAACACACAGATATAATTTCATAACCTCATTTTCATAAGCCTTCTTTCTCGGACTTCCCCATACCTCCCCCTTTTTGCATCCTTATTTTACAATTTTTCAGCAACCCTTTACTCCAATTAATTAATTAAAACTTATTATCTTATTATCTTTCTCAATTTCATCTTATTTCAACAAACAATTTCCGCTGCAATTCTGTATCTTCCTTTCCCTTGACATTTTAGCACTCATCAATATTGTAACAGTTCTTAAGATAAGCTCTGAACTTCTTCCAGTCTTCCTCCACCGTCTCTTTCTCTTGGTCATGGATTCTGCCAGTCATTTCTGCCAGTCCCATAAAGTCAATCACTTTCGTCTGCCATTCTTCCAGTGTGGGAAGTTCTTGTGTCTTCCAATACTTTGCTAGAAGGATCCTTGCTGCTGTAGTGGCGTACATAAAAAAAGTCCTATCCTTCCTTGACACCAATTGGCCGACCATGCCCAAGAGAAATGCCTCTGGTTTCTTGTGAAAGGTACATTTAAGTACCTTCTTAATTTCATTATAGATCATTTCCCAAAAGGCTTTAATCTTTGGGCAGGTCCACCAAAGGTGAAAGAAGGTACCTTCAGTCTCATTACATTTCCAGCATTTATTATTGGGCAGATGATAAATCTTCGCAAGCTTGACTGGGGTCATGTACCACCTATAAATCATTTTCATAATATTTTCTCTTAAGGCATTACATGCCGTGAATTTAATACCGGTGGTCCATAACTGTTCCCAGTCAGCAAACATAATGTCATGACCAATATCCTGTGCCCATTTAATCATGGCTGATTTAACTGTCTCATCTATTGTATTCCACTTCAGCAACAAATTATACATTCTTGATACATTCTTAGTATTGGGTTCTAACAATTCTGTTTCCAATTTCGATTTCTCCACCTGGAAGCCAATTTTCCTGTCTTGTTTGAAGGTTTCCATTATTTGGTAGTAATGGAGCCAATCTCGTACCTTGGACTTTATTTTCTCAAAACTCTGTAGTTTAAATTCACCGCTTTCTTGTTCTAAAATTTCAGAGTATTTTGGCCATTTGGATTCTATGTTAAGTTTCTTCACCTCCTTAGCCTCCATAGGTGATAACCACCTAGGAGTTTTATTTTCCAACAAATCCTTGTATCGAATCCAAACATTATATAGTGCTTTCCTAACAATATGGTTTTTAAAACCCTTGTGAACTTTAACCTTGTCATACCATAAATATGCATGCCAGCCAAACCTATTATCAAACCCTTCCAAATCCAGAATGTCTGCATTCTCAAGAAGTAGCCAATCTTTCAACCAGCAGAAAGCTGCCGATTCATAGTACAGTCTTAAATCCGGCAGGGCAAACCCCCCTCTTTCTTTTGCATCAGTAAGTATCTTAAATTTTATTCTGGGCTTTTTGCCCTGCCAGATAAATTTAGATATATCTTTCTGCCACTTCTTGAAACAATCTAGTTTATCGACAATTTGTAATGTCTGAAACAAAAATAACATTCTAGGCAATACATTCATTTTGATCACTGCGATTCGGCCTAACAAGGAAAGCTTCAGATTCGACCATATTTCTAGATCTTTCTTTACTTCTGTCCAGCATTTATCATAATTGTCTTTAAATAAATTCACATTTTTAGATGTCATGTTAATCCCCAAATATTTTACTTTCTTTGCCACCATTAACCCAGTTTCATTTTGGAATCTCTCTCTTTCAACATTTGTTAATTTTTTTTCCAAAACTTTAGTTTTTTGTTTGTTCAACTTGAATCCTGCCACCTGACCAAAGAATTGAATTAACTCTAAAACTCTTTTTGTACTAGTGTCTGGCTCTTGTAAAGTCAATACTAGGTCATCTGCAAATGCCTTCAATTTGTAGTGTTTAGCTCCGACCTGAACTCCTTTTACCAGCTGGTCCCCCCTGATCATATTCAACAAAACCTCCAGGACTGATATAAAAAGTAATGGGGATATTGGGCACCCCTGCAGTGTCGCTTTTTCTATGGAAAGTTCATCAGTAACCACGTTATTTACAATTAGCTTTGCCTTTTGTTCAGAATATATTGCACTTATACCATTTTCAAACCTTTGGCCTACCCCCATCCCATGGAGATTCTTCTTCATGAAGTTCCAAGAGATATTATCAAAGGCTTTCTCCGCGTCCACAAAGATTAGGACTTCCTTCGTATTAATATTTACAGTTAGCAGTTCCATAATGTCAATTATGTTCCTTACATTATCTGATAAGTGTCTTCCTGGGAGAAAGCCTGCCTGGTCCTTATGAATCTCCTCCATTAACACCCTCTTCAGTCTTTTTGCTAAAATGTCAGCAAATATTTTGTAATCCACATTAAGTAATGATATAGGGCGGTAGTTCTTGATCTGGTTTTTTTCAGTTTCAGTCCTTGGTATAAGTGTAATAAATGCTTCTTTCCACGATTCAGGTGCCTTTTCCCCCTCTAATATTTCGTTACAAACCTCCTTAAGTGGCTGTATTAACCATTCTTTCAATGCTTTATAATATTTGGAGGTTAGTCCATCTGGTCCTGGAGATTTCCCTAGTTGCATGTTTTGAATGGCACCCTCCATTTCTTGATCTGTTATTTTCTCATTTAAAATCAACATACTTTGTTGCGAAATTTTTTGTAATCCATATTTCTTAAGAAAATCTTCTATGTCTCCTTCGTTTTCCGGCCCTTGTGCATATAATCTCCTGAAGTAGCTCTGAAAGCAGTTGCTGATCTCATTTGGTTTAAAGATGTTCTTTCCATCCACCTCCAAGCTTGTGACTGTATTTAATTTCTGTCTCTTCTTCAATTGCCATGCTAGAAGTTTCCCACATTTGTCCGCTGATTCAAATGTCCTCTGTCTCATTTGCTTGATTTTCCATTCTATCTCCTGGTTCATCAATTCCATATATTGCATCTGATAAAACTTAATTTCTCTCAAAATCTCATGAGACTTTGGTTTAGACCTCAGTTTCTTTTCTCCTTCTTTTATTTTTTCCAGAATCTTATCCTTCCTTTCATTGTGTTTCTTTCTCTTTAAAGAGTTCTGTTGTATCAGAAAACCTCGCATCACGGCCTTGCTTGCGTCCCAAATCACTCTTTTCTCAACATCTGTCCTCAGATTTATCTCAAAATAGTCCTTCAAGGGTTTTTGGGCCTTTTTGTAAATCTCCACCTCTCTGAATAGGGTGTCATTCATTCTCCATCTGAAGGATCCAGCTGTTGTTAGTTTCATTTCCATCTTCACTGCGTTATGGTCGGAGCATGTCTTTGGGCAGATTTCCACCTTTTTTATCCTTGGAGCCATTCCACTAGTAGTCCATATTTGATCTATTCTTATCCATGTCATTTGTGCCTCTGAAAAGAATGTTCCCTCTCTCTCAAGAGGGTTTCTTGTTCTCCAGATATCAATCAGGTCCATGTTTTCAGTCATTTCAAAAAAGGTCTTAGGTAGTCTCCCGTCCTTAGAGACCACCTGTCTTTGTGCTTTATCCATATTTGTAGAGACCACGCCATTCATATCTCCTAATAAGATCACCTTATAATCCAAATAATCCATTAATGTCTCATGCAATTTCTTGTAGACTTCTGCCTTCCCTTCATTTGGTGCGTAGATGCCAACTATCAAGAGTTTTTCTCCTTGGATTTGTATCTCAATTGCCAAAATTCTTCCATGTTCATCTTTAAAGATCAATTTTGGAGCCAATTTTTCCTTTACATAAATCACCACTCCTATTTTCTTAACTTTGTCTGATGAAATAAATTCCTGTCCTAATCTTTTATTTATAAGTAATCTTCTGTGTGCCCTTGTCACGTGGGTTTCTTGTAGACATATCAAATCCAATTGTTCTCTTTTCAAGATGTGAAAGACCTCACGCCTTTTTCTGGGAAGGTTCAGTCCATTACAGTTCCAGGTTAAAAATTGCAGAGACATCATTAATTAATTACCGACACAGCGATTTCTCCAGAGCAGCTCTTTATTTGTACGCTGGCAGAACTGAACAGCAAACAGCTCAGCCAGCCTGCTTTTATAGGCAGCCGGCTGTCAACATTGTAGCAACAACAACCCAGGGTTTCCCGCCTAAAATAACTGACATGGACCTGAGTGAAAACTATCTACAGTATCCCCCTGCTGGCCCAGGGTGAGAACTTCAGTACATAACAGTTACAATTTTGATGATAATAATAATAATATGATGCTCATCTGACTAGGTTGCCCCAGCTACTCTGGGCTGCTCCCAAGAAAAAACAGCAAAAACACAATACATCAAACACTAAAAACGTCCCTGAACAGGGCTGCCTTCAGGTGTCTTTTAAAAACCATATAGCTGTTTATCTGTTTGACACCTGCTGGGAGGGCGTTCCACAGCGAGGGCATGACTACCATAAAGGTTCTCTGCCTGGTTCCTCTTGCAATAAGAGAACCACCAGAAGGCCCTTGGGACTGGATCTCAGTGTCCAGGCTGCACGATGGGAGTGGAGACGCTACCTTTTAACAGCGTAGGTGCTGCAGGAGAGGATGCTGCATGGGAAGTATTTCCAAGGAATTCGTGAGATACAGGGGTGGCTGAAGTCCCCTGGGAATGGGAGGGTGGAAAGCAGAGAGACCAACAGTCGATGAAGCAAGGGCCAACAACAGGCACAGCCACCTCTGGATTAATTATAAGTGAGACAGTAGGCATCAGCGCTTGAGTGATGTTCACACTAGGAGAGGGAGGGACTCAATGGATGCTATAGATGGCATATTCCAATGTCCTGGGCTGGGATAGTATATGTTGCCTGCCTGCCAGTGCACATATTGCTCCATACGTGGGTGCTGCACTTTCCTCTGAGGAAGAATCAGGCCTTAGAGATTTAACCTCAAAACTCGGGGTTTGAGCAGGTTTATTCCTGGATTTAAATGTGATTTTAAACACTACTCAAAAAGCACTATATGTATCAGCCTGCAAATACTGCAGCATTAGCAAGAAGTGTGTAAATTGTGACTTACATATTTCCTGTTCCATGCAGTTTGTAAAATTCACCATTATCATAAATTTCACCGCAGTTAGGCTTAATATATGCAAAGATAAATCTAATAAGATGCAAAGGCCCTGAAGATCAGAATGTCATAACATTTACAGACCACGAGGAAGGAAGCAGACCCTCAAGGAAGCATCTAACATAAATTACAGACAAAAGGCAAAAAGGGAAAGGAGGAAAAACTGGGAAGGGGGGGGGGGGAGAGAAGTCAGAGTCAGACCTTTCCAATATACAAAACACATCCCCTGGACAGTTTGCCAAGCTAATGCTGCTTTTTGGTTATCCATTGTTAGCATATAGGCCAATCCAGTGAGCAGATGAACAAGCAAATAGTTACATAATTCAGAGGCTGTGATGCGCATGTGGAGCTCCATGCACACAGAGGCTTCCCACTTTATGAACAGGCTGTGATATATTGATGGCGACGCTGCCACCGAGCAGAAGGCATGTGCTGCCCCTTCTGCAAGGAGAAACTATTTAGCCTTGGCTGAAGAACTAACTCTCATTCAGGCAATAAGGAAGGGAGGCTCTGTGTGAGATCATTTTCAGAGAGCCCCTGCCATGCAGAATGTGCCATGCTGGGGTTGGGGAAAGCATGTGTCCTTTGCTCAGCAGTGCCCTATTAATAATAATAATAATAATAATAATAATAATAATAATAATAATAATAATATTATCATTATTCTGCCTCAAGGCAGCTCACAAAAACTAAAACAAATACCAGTAAAACACGCACAGTCTAAAACACATGGAAGGTTATGGTTAAAAAGTATTAAACTATCTATAGAATTAAAACAGTGCAAATAAAACCCCCACATCTATTTAAATGCAGATGGGGGGGGGAGAACACTAAGACCCCTTCCTTTAAAAGCAGTCAGTTCCCAAAAACCTGTTGGGATAAAATAGTCTTCACCTGCCAGCAGAAGAGCCTGGGCAGGTTCATATTGTGCAGTCCTTCAGATAGCCTGTACCTAAGTCGTTTTCTCTTCCCAGTCAGCAATGTATAATATCAGTTAGGCAGTACTAGTGACCCACCCTGTCCCTCAAGGCTACTGCCTCCTCTGCATGTGCAGGCTCAGCATCTTCCTCTCCACCAAGAAGAGCTTGGCTGGACCACGTTGCTGTTGAGGAAGATTCATCACGCTAGTGTGCAACCAGGAAGCCGCCTCTGTTAAGCCTCCCCTTGTGCACCAGAAGAGTTGAATTATTTTCCCAAGCTTGCTTGGAAAACAAGGAGTAGCAAGTCAAGTGGTGGTGGCAATAACAAACCACCTCACTTGGACTAAATCTAGTTTGGAAGAGGGAGGGGAAAGAGATGGGGAAGCCATCCCCCTGCCCTCTCTCTGTCTCTAAGCATATTGTACAAACAGAATGGCTGATTGGCGGCAGCAGCTGCTCTCCTTCCCTTTCCAGAAATCCTTTGGTTAGCAGCTGATGTAAGACCTTGTTGGGAACAATGAATGGGACAAGCAAGCTCTGGAAGGTGGTGTGGAGGGGGGTGGGATGCAGTGCTGCTCCTACTGCTACCACTCAGATTTGCCACCCTGGGCACCTGCCCTGGGTTGCCGTCCTGTAAAAATGTCTCTGTGAGCAGAATAGTATTGTGTTTGTGCAATGGATAACTTCTGTTAACAAGAAATCCCAATGGCCTTAGACTATTCCCAAAAGATGAAGGCAAGTTTGTTGCATCAAATTAAATTACTGGCTCTTAAGGTCCAAGGTTAGTGGAGTATTCAGATACTTCTAAGTAGAATCAAAATTTGGGTTGCTAGGCACTAGCCTTTATAATACATATATGCAGTTTCTGGCTTTCTTATGTCACATTTGCATCAAGGTCAAGCTATGGAAAAGGATCAGGACTTATGTCAACAGTTACCATTTGAATTTATGTATGTATACAAGTGTGTGTGTGTGTGTGTCTTTTTCTTTTGGAAAAAAACTGCTCTTGACTTCAACAAAGCAATTGCAAAGTTACTCAAATGGGGAAAGCATTTTCAGAGTTCTTAAGTCCATGACAGAATTCAAACCACTCACTATGCTAAGAAGAATAGCTCCACCAATGGAGATGTCATTCTCAATCTGTCCATCTCCGCAAAACTACTAGAATACGCGGAGATGGACAGATTGACGGGGAAAATTAGATATTTAAAAGACCAAAGGTTCATTGAGGACTGGGGGAAATTTGTGGAATATCTGGAAAATATAAGTGAAGGTCAGATAACGCTAGTTGGGTTTAAAAAAGCTCTGTGAAAAGGTTGGAATATTGTCTAAAGAGAAAAAGAAGGAAAGAGAAAATAATGTCAATATAATCTAGGATTTGTGTGAATTTGTTAAATTAGCGTATGGATGATTTCAGGGGAAGCTGAAGGAAGTCTTATAGAAAGAAATCTGTGATAACAAGGTGTAAATTGTTTTACTTTCTTGTTTGTTATGATTTAAAAAACAATAAAAATTATGCAGGGGGGAAAAAAAAGGAGATGTCATTTTACATCTTAGACGAAAAGAACCATCCATGAATAGACTGTCTAGAACCTTGCACACCAAATGGCATGTGCAATGCCATCCTAGACACATTGAACTGAGGAGTGAGCCCAGTTGAACATAATGGGTTTTACTTTTGAGTAAGCAAGTGCTGGACTGCAAGAAGATCAAACCTATCCATTCTTAAGGAAATCAGCCCTGAGTGCTCACTGGAAGGACAGATCCTGAAGCCGAGGCTCCAATACTTTGGCCACCTCGTGAGAAGAGAAGACTCCCTAGAAAAGACCCTGATGTTGGGAAAGATGGAGGGCACAAGGAGAAGGGGACGACAGAGGACGAGATGGCTGGACAGTGTTCTTGAAGCTACTAGCATGAGTTTGACCAAACTGCGGGAGGCAGTGGAAGACAGGAGTGCCTGGCGTGCTCTGGTCCAGGGGGTCACGAAGAGTCGGACACGACTAAACAACAACAACAACAAGCAAGTGCTGAACATGGAAGTCCTCTCCTAATCTTCTAAAATAATTCAGTTAGTTTGCATTTGATCCTCTGCGGAAAGAAATGTGTACAAGGAGAGGATGAAAGTAGATAGACTCAACCCTGTGATGCCATCAGGAAATGCCGACCCACCAAAAGTATTAGAACAGAAGCCTCCATTTTGACCTTTCCAAATCCAAGACTAACATAAAAATGAAGGGGATGACAAGAGGTATCTATCGCATCTCAGCAATCATTACAATTGAAAGGTTGACCCCCCTCACCCACCCCATAGCAGGTGGACTGCCTCAATTATGATGGATGAGGAGTGTGACAGCTCTCAGGAGATGTAGT
This sequence comes from Podarcis cretensis, assembly GCF_951804945.1. Taxonomy (NCBI): domain Eukaryota; kingdom Metazoa; phylum Chordata; class Lepidosauria; order Squamata; family Lacertidae; genus Podarcis; species Podarcis cretensis. Next base: position 5,953,841 of record NC_137187.1, read on the forward strand.
GGGAAGCTGGCAATTGCTCAGTGAGCTATGACGTTGCTGGTAGAGATCTGACAAGAACAGAGCATTTTTATGAAACTACAGAGCTTAAGTTTCGGTGGTCTTTAATTTGCTTTATAACCGATTGCATAAACTAGTCGGTGAAAATCGAACTCTTTCACAAGAACGGAGGGGGGCTTATTGGGTCAAGGTGATCCAAATATGAATTTATTGCTCTTTCTTGCCTACCTTCAGTTTTTGGGGGAAAGAACCTAGAAAGACAGTCAAACATGGACAATCTTAACACTCTTTGAGCGCCATTAAATTTTCACGCAGAAGGTGGTGTAATTAGAACTGAGAGGAATAACGCGGGTGGGTATGAAGAAAAATAGTGGACTAACCTAGCAAGTTTGAAAGTGTCTAGTATTGAACAAGGACAGCTGCGTTCAAACCCTTGCTTATCCATAAAGCTCACTATTTGATATTGGACCATTCTTTCTGGGCCAAACCATTGTGGTAAATGTGCAGTGTCCACTGAAAAAAGAAGCCATGCGTCTTATTCCTCCTCTGTACCACCCAGTGGAACTTACTTCATGTGGTCAAATCATGATACCCCCATGTTCTCCCACTCAGTTGCTTGTCATTAGCAGGCAATGATGCAGAGTAGGTGTGGAGATATGCCGAATGCTGTGAGGAAAGGTCTATTTGACATTACGGAGGGGAAGATGGAAGGAGCAAGATATGTAGCAGCCAATTTGGATATGTAGTAGGAGGGAGAAAGGTTGTTTTCTGCTGCTCCAGAGAAGCGGACATGGAGCAATGGATCCAAACTACAAGAAAGAAGATTCCACCTAAACATTAGGAAGAACTTCCTGACAGTAAGAGCTGTTCGACAGTGGAATTTGCATCAGGAAGAACTTTATGACAGTAGGAGCTGTTTGACAGTCGAACAGACTCCCTCAGGAGGTTGTGCACTCTGCTTCCTTAGAGGTTTTTAAGCAGAGGTTGGATGGCCATCTATCTTGGATGCTTTAGTTGTGATTCCTGCAGTGCAGCGGGTTGGAATAGATGACCGTTGGGGTCCCCTCCAACTCTAGGATTCTAGGATTTAGCCTAATCCACCTCAGAGGTTTGCTGTGAGGATGAAAAATGATTTTTTTAACACGCACATAAGCCATCCTGAGCACTCTGAAGGAAGGACAGAATAGAAATGTGACAGGTAATCTGGTTAATTAAAATAATGAACAATCAAGGGGTAATCTCAATGTATGGATTTCCTCCTCAGAAATATCTTGCACTAAACATGGAAATCAGTACATGGAAGTTGACAAATGTACTAACTAGAATCTAAACTGTGAGGGCTCTTGGTTCAAATTTCACCTCAGCCATTTAGCCACTGACCTCTGACAGGCCAACATTCTTAGGCCCCACCCCCTTCATTTTCATTGCTTAATTGTGACATGGGTGTCCCACAAAGAGTGGGGATATTTCCCCGCTTCGCAACAGCCCTGTGAGACAGCTTAGGCAGAGGCATGGTGATTGGCCCCAAGACTATCTGGGTACACAATGTTCTTTTAAAACACAGGAGAGGAGAGCACTGTTGTGCTCAAGTTCCGCTTGTGGGTTTCTAACAGGCATCTGGTTGGCCATTGTGAGAACAGAACGCTGGACTAGGTGGACCCTTGCCCTGATCAAGCAGGCTCTTTTTATGTGCTTCTGCAGATCCTCCAAGTGTCTGTTTTCCAGCGACAGTCCCAGATTTACAGAAGCTGTTCCTGATTCTGATTTGATCCCGGAATGTCCCCCATTCGCTTAGAACGTCCCTATTTTCATCATCATCATCATCATCATCATCATCATTTATTTATACCCCGCCCATCTGGCTGGGTTTCCCCAGCCACTCTGGGCGGCTTCCAACAAAACACTAAAATACAATAACCTATTAAACATTAAAAGCTTCCCTAAACAGGGCTGCCTTTAGATGTCTTCTAAAAGTTTGGTAGTTAGACATCTGGTGGGAGGGCGTTCCACAGGGCAGGTGCCACTACCAAGAAGGCCCTCTGCCTGGTTCCCTGTAACTTGGCTTCTTGCAGCGAGGGAACTGCCAGAAGGCCCTCGGCGCTGGACCTCAGTGTCCGGGCAGAACGATGGAGGTGGAGACGCTCCTTCAGGTATACTGGACTGAGGCCGTTTAGGGCTTTAAAGGTCAGCACCAACACTTTGAATTGTGCTCGGAAACATACTGGGAGCCAGTGTAGGTCTTTCAAGACCGGTGTTATATGGTCTCGGTGGCCGCTCCCAGTCACCAGTCTAGCTGCCACATTCTGGATTAGTTGTAGTTTCCGGGTCACCTTCAAAGGTAGCCCCACATAGAGCGCATTGCAGTAGTCCAAGCGAGAGATAACCAGAGCATGCACCACTATGGCGAGACAGTCCGCGGGCAGGTGGGGCCTCAGCCTGCGTACCAGATGGAGCTGATAAACAGCTGCCCTGGACACAGAAGAAATGTTGGAGGGTATGCTTCTGATCTTAACTATTTTTAAAGTACAGGATACCCCAAAATAACGGGAGCTTGCTTGAGAGGGAAATAGAATACTAACCACATTTGCCCTAATTCAGAGGGCCCCTTGCCCGTATATCAGATTGTACCCCAGGAAATGGTTGGTTTTGCAGGGCAGAACCCACCTTCACTGTGCCAAATGACAATATATTGCTCCGTTCATTTCACAGGGGCTTGAAACATACCGGTATGTAGGAAATATAGTAGCTATGCATACTACATTGTACCCATGGACTTCAGTCCAGCTCCAGTCACAAGTGTGACCCTAGATAAGGTGTACCCCGACATATAAGCAGGTTCATCCATCAAGTCTAAAGGGTAGCCTGATAGGTATGGCACCCAATGCAGAAGTACCATATTTTTCGCCCTATAGGACGCATTTTTTCCCCTCCAAAAATGAAGGGGAAATGCGTGTGCGTCCTATGGGGCGAATGCAGGCTTTCGCTGAAGCCTGGAGAGCGAGAGGGGTCGGTGCGCACCAACCCCTCTCGCTCTCCAGGCTTCAGGAGAGCCGCAGCACCAGCCCCACAAGGTCGGGGGACAGCGGGGAGGCGGAACGCCGCCATCCCGCTGTCTCCCGATGTGGTTTGGAGGCTGACGGCGGGGAGACGCGTGCTTCTCCCCGCTGCCAGCCCCGCAAGCTCCGGGGACAGCTGGGAGGGGCAGCGCGTCTTCCCGCTGTCCCCGGACCTGGTCTGAAAGCGGGCGGCGGGGAGAAGAGCGCTTCTCCCTGCTGCCGGCCCCACAAGCACCTGGGGGGGGAAATATTTTTTTTCCCTTTATTTTCCCCCCAAAAAACTTGGTGCGTCCTATGGGCCGGTGCGTCCTATGGGGCGAAAAATACGGTATATGCTCATTATCTGCACACACAGATCTCCCTTACTGGATCAGTGTGATTATGTTTACTGTCCAGGACAGGTTATATAAATGCAAAAAAGGGGGAAACAACCAGAAACAATAGAAAAGGTACATCAGAATTCTTGCCATGTTCATAACTGCAAAGCTTGCAAGACTTTCATTAAGTGCAGAACCTGCAATTTTCGGGTGCGGGTTTATTAGCAACTCAAAGAAGGGGACAAACATATTTTTAACAGTGCCGAGGTAATGAATGAAACTGATTTAGATCACCAAAGGGTCCGGTCCATGCCTTTTCATCTCATCAGTGAACACTTAATTTTTAATATCCTCATATTTGCCACACTCCCTTTAGATTATTGAAACACAGTATTTTATCTTTGAATCATTAACTTTTGCTGCCTACTTTGGTTCTCCCTCTGCTCTGAACATCTCTGATTATAAATATTTCAATAATTCAAGTCTCTCTTATTTTAACTCTCACTTATATAATTGCAAGTATGAATGTGCAGCAGCAAGTTAACACGGATGCCATAAAAAGCCAAAATAATTAATCACTCAGCCTCCATTAGAGGATCAAGGGCAAGGGAACATACTGTACTACTAATATAATATATATATATATATATATATATATATATATATATATATAATCTCCAAAGGACGCAGGAAAAAAAGCTTGGTTCTGATTTAGATCATTTTACAATTTTAAAATGCTGTTTCATGCTCTCAACTTGCCCAAGTGCTAGGAAGTTTCAGTCTAACCTTTTACAATTTCCTTAAAAGTAAAGGATATTGTAGATGTACTGTGTTTTTGTAACATGTACCAGTACTTCTTTAAAAATGTGTAAATTGGGCAGGGAGGGGCAGGCAGATCTATGGAAAGGCAACACTAGACTAAAAGCAGAGCCACTACCTGCAGAAACAACAGCACATCTTTGCAAAACCTCATGGCCAGTTTTTGCCAGTCTATATTGCAATCCTATACATGTCTACTCTAGAAGAAAATCCCATTGGGATTATAGAGAGGTATTTTTTTAAAAAAATAAGGTTGCTTGCAAGGTATTGGAAATCAAAGTCTGTTGCATCAGGTAAGGTCTATTGGTAATGGCTTTACTTATTTTTTAATTGTATATTTATAATTTAAATGATATGCAATTGAAATATACTCTGAGTCGAGAGTGGATTTCATGCTCTTTATTCTGCTCATAGTGGTGAGGAGGAATGAAAGTTCCCCCAAAGTATCTGCTTTATATACATTGTTTACACAGTGGGCTGCATGTGATTGGCTAATTCCGGAATTCTCCTGTAGGCCAATCAGGTTGTGGATTCACTTCCATCTGAAGCTGGGTGGCTCCTGCAGACCAATCATACTGCTGCATTGTTCTAGGACCAATCAGACTGCTGCATTCTGAATCCTATTGTTCTAGGACCAATCAGACTGCTGCATTTTGGATCCTATTCAACTCAGTACATAACAGTAATAATAGCAGTAGTAGTAGTGTGACACTTCAATGGTCACTACTTCAATTTGCTCTCTACTGAGTCTTTGCCTCCTTCCAAAGGGAACTGCCTCCAGTGTGAAATTGCTAGGCTAGAATTTATCAGCATTCTGTTTGGGGCTCAATGGAGACCAAGGGTTTCTCTCTCGCCAGATGTATTAAATTAGAATGGGAAAGCTAGGAATACTGTTGGCAACAAGCGATTTGTTCCTTGACATAAGGAGAGGAATTTATCATAGTGCTAAGCAGATCGCTCTGTCGGTTCAAGGATTTCTGTGTGCCTGATGAAGTGATAGGCCCCCTCCCACCAGCAGCTGTTGTTGGGACTCCCCTGACTCCCCTAGAGCAAACTGAAGGGTGGGGTGGGGTGGGGAGTGTGGGGAAAGCCCTGCTGCACTGGCCCCATTGTCTTTGTGTGTGTCCAGCCCCTCACTGCGGGATGAAGAACTCAGAATCCCAACTCTAGTTAGCCGCTTTGAGACTCCTTAGGGTAGTGATAAAGCGGGATATCAAATCCAAACTGCTACTACTACTACTCCTTCTTCTTCTTCTTCTTCTTCTTCTTCTTCTTCTTCTTCTGCCGCCAAAGGCTGTAATGCTCAAAAAGCACTCCTCTGATCTCCCGACCTAAATCTCCTGTTTAAATTACTTTTTAAACTATTTTAGTGGGCTTATTTTATAGCGCACCTTAATTGCATGTGTGCATACTTTCATGCTTTTATGGGCTGTGCATTTTAATTACGTGTGCTTATATATTTCTTGATTATTATTTTTAACATGGAAAACACTTTGTCAATTAAGTGGTACATAAATAATAATGACAGTAGTAATAGTAATAACAGTAACAGTAATTCTCCAGTTTTTAAAAAATATTGAACATCCAACCTAAGGCGGTGTAACCTGAAATCTCACATTTGACAGTGTGAACATTAATTGGTTTTACTGAAGTTAATATTTTACTGACCTCTCTACATATTGTTATAATAGGCCAACAGAGCTACCCAATTTTGATCTGAGAAACCTCAGAATATTCTTGGAATTTGGTAATAATGACAGAGAGGAGGAAACACTGAAAGGGGGGACCTTTTGGCTGAAATGTTATTCTCAGCCAAGCAGAAAAAGGGGAGAAAAGTCAGCTCGAGTTAAGAAATTACATGATAAAGAGGAAGCTTTCTTCTTATTTGTGTCAAGATTTGTCAGTACAGTATTTGCTTTAGGGGGCACAGTTTTCCTCTCCACAGACTACTGGTTTTAAGGCAACGGGAAAGTGTTATCAATGATTACAGGCAGGGTCATGAAGGGCAAATTATGTGCCAAAATGGCCTTACTATGGAATGTTATTGGTGTTATGTGTTCTAAGTTATGTGATAAGTCAAAGTTACTGTTGCATAAAATTCTCCCAATGTTTCATGTGAAGCGTTTTTGTGGGAAAAGGAGTGACAGAGTTTCCAGTGGATTCGTGCTCTTTCTATTTCTTCTTTTTTAAAAAAAACACCTTTCTCCTAATTCAGATAGATACTGCATCTCTGAACTTTTTGATTCCAATGGCCCAGTGTGTTTCCCAAACTGATATTTATTATTATTTTCATAGTTATTTTAAATTTTTATTTGCAAATTGAAGAAAGTGAAATAAAATAAGATTAATAAAAATGAAATATAATGAAGGAAAAAGAATATCTGAATAGCAGCAGCAGCAGCAACCATCAGCTCGCACTACAGATGCATTAACCACCTGTACATCCATCTCAGGTTAAACATAAAAAATAATATAAGCCCTCCAGATGTCCAAATAAAACATGAAATTAATGTCTAAATGAAATACATTCAAATGTAGCCGGGGTAATAAGGTCCTCAGACCGCTGCATGATAGACGGTGTGTATTTATCTTTCCACGTTCAAAGTAGAACCATTAAGGGCTTGCATGATCCGCATATCTTGTCCTGCTGTTAATCCCCATACTACATGAACATAATTTTAAACTACGTGACCATCTGAAAATATCAAGGATTTGGTCAAAGGCAAAATTGGTACAGACAACTTCAAACCAAAAAGGACATATCACTGGAGAAGCCCAAACCATATGCCTCAAAATCTATCTGTATTAGACAGAACCTTCCTATATACTTGTGGAATACAAACTATCAGCCATTGGGATGAACTACTGCTTTATGAGGAGCCACACCGTTAGAAATCTTAGACTAGCCACTAACACATTCTCTAACACATACAGAAGGTCCTAGGCTCAGCCGCCAGCATCTCCATGAATGTGGGGGTACCCTGTCTGAAACCCTGCTGCCACCAGACCTTGCAGACACTATTGGGCTACATGGACCATTGTTGTGACTCAGCAGAAGGCAGCTTTTGATGTTCCCCTGGACCATATAAACCTTTGCACTCAACTCTTGGAGAGTTTGACAGAACATTAGGCACACCTTTCCCTCCAGATCTCTGGTTGGCAGTTTTCAAACATGGGTACAAAATTTGTCATTTACAGCCTGCCCATGATGGGTAAAAATATCACATATCAGCAAGGCAGTGTTAAGCTTAAATGCCGCTAAATTCTCCACATTTTTGTATCTTAAGCTTGCAGAGCACATATAGGCACATCTTATAGAACTTCCTACAAGGGTTCAAGTTTCTGCTCATGTCTGCAGTAGGAGAAAGTTCTGTCTTGGGGGTGCTGGGTAGGGATGGGGAAGGAGCCACAATTTTTTTTCTTTTTTAAAATATATTTTTATTAAAGATTTCTTGGGTTTACAAAAGTATTAAGCTATGAAGGGAGAGACTACACAGAAATGAAAGTGAGATGCCTCTCTGGACAACTTTGGATTTATTAACATGTTGTCGTTGTTGTTTAGTCATTTAGTCGTGTCCGACTCTTCGTGACCCCATGGACCAGAGCACGCCAGGCACTCCTGTCTTCCACTGCCTCCCACAGTTTGGTCAAACTCATGTTGGTAGCTTCGAGAACACTGTCCAACCATCTCGTCCTCTGTTGTCCCCTTCTCCTTGTGCCCTCCATCTTTCCCAACATCAGGGTCTTTTCCAGGGAGTCTTCTCTTCTCATGAGGTGGCCAATGTATTGGAGCCTCAGCTTCAGGAGCTGTCTTTCCAGTGAGCACTCAGGGCTGATTTCCTTAAGAATGGATAGGTTTGATCTTCTTGCAGTCCATGGGACTCTCAAGAGTCTCCTCCAGCACCATAATTCAAAAGCATCAATTCTTCGGCGATCAGCCTTCTTTATAGTCCAGCTCTCACTTCCATACATCACTACTAGGAAAGCCATAGCTTTAACTTTACGGACCTTTGTTGGCAAGGTGATGTCTCTGCTTTTTAAGATGCTGTCTAGGTTTGTCATTGCTTTTCTCCCAAGAAGCAGGTGTCTTTTGATTTCATGGCTGCTGTCACCATCTGCAGTGATCATGGAGCCCAAGAAAGTAAAATCTCTCACTGCTTCAATTTCTTCCCCTTCTATTTGCCAGGAGGTGATGGGCCCAGTGGCCATGATCTTCGTTTTTTGATGTTGAGCTTCAAACCATATTTTGCGCTCTCCTCTATATTTTGCGCTCTCCTCTATATTTTGTGCTCTCCTGCCAAGAAAACTCCATGGACAAAGACAACAGGCATATAAACATACAAAGGTAATAGAACACTTCTCTTAATTTCAGTCTGTTTCCTCTTCTCAGTGGTTGCACCCAGGTTATGGAATTCCTTGCTCCAGGAAATACAGTTCACCCCTCTTCCCTCACTGGTTACACTGGTTACTGAAGACCTTCCTATTCTGGCAGGCAGAGGATGTCTTTATGGTTTGTAAGACTGCTGACCCTGTGTCTTTTTTTCGTGATTGTGTTTTAGATTGTTGCTAATAAATGGTAATTTTATATGTTTCAATCTGCACTGTTTTATTTGCACTAGAAGGATGGGATATAAATGGCCTAATAAAATAAATAAATTTGCATTCATTCATGCTCACTCCTATTCAATACAGATTTGCCAAATGCCCACAGTTCTTCTGCCTTAGGTGCAATAGAATAAAGCTTCTTGACCCACCTGCTTAGTGTCAGATAAAAAAAATTAAAAGGGTCTGATTCGCTCCCTCGGTGAGGAGGTCCAGGTGTCTAATCCTGATATGAAACCGTGCCATTTCTCCCTCTCCTGGCGTGCCAGAGAAGAATACTTCCAGGTTTATCATTTGCTTTAAACCTTACAGAATATGACCTAAGCAGATGTTAAAGGGGCAATTAGTAGTCTTGAAAAATCTAGCGTACGTGCTCTAGAATGATTGAGTGAGCTAAATAGCTGAAGGTCACATCCCGCCGTGCCCTATAATGGAAATGTGTGGTGGAGAAATGAAAAAGGGTGACAGTAGTTCCCAACTCAGCAGTTTATATACGTTCAGCAAAACAATGTGCTAAAGCTCTATCTTGGTCTATAACACTTCATACTGAAGAGAGAAAATCATGTGCGTCCCTGCAAACAAAACAAAATGCCAGAAGAAGCAATCCCCTACATGTAGAAAACTAGTGTGTCGAGAAGGTTCAAACTAGCCCTCCCACTGCCATACTGTTTTTCTATGTGCAGGGACTTTGCTGTCCTTTGTAAACGTCTCTTGTTTGTTTGCACCCATGAAAAGCTTTACTACTTGATTCTACTGAGTGTCCATACTAGTGCTGAACTTCCAGGCACAGATGTACCACCTTGATTTCTCATCATATCATATGCAATGACTTGTAGTTGACTGTGTGAGTGGTCTGCAGTGAAAAAACACAGAAGCCATTTTGGCAAGTCGGTTGTATATAAATAAATAGTAACAACATTGTGGTTGACTGAAGGGAATCTGAAAGCTTTGTGGCATCTGATTTGTGATGTTCTTCAGGGAAGGGACTTTATAAGAAATCCCCTATAGGAAGTTTAATCTATAGCAATGAGGATTCCACAAGATGTGTCGATGGCTACCAGATTGGATGGCCTTAAAGGGGGTTTAGACAAATTAATGGAAGATAAGACTATCAACAGCTACAAGCCATGATGTCTGTATATTACCTCCTGTATCAGAGGTGTATATCTCTCGGAGTTTGGTAAAGATATTGCAGCAGTGTGCAGAAAGAAATAGTCTGGTCAGACTACTGGATAAAGGAAACTTAAGGTTTATCACTCATGGCAAACAAAGCCATTCTAAGTACAGGTGGTGACCATTTCATGTGGGTGTTCCATTCCTGGCTCCCACACACATCAGCAGAATGTGTATGTTTGCCCCGCCTCATTACGCCCCCATACCGCCGCCTTCTGGGTCCAAAAGGGCATCGGTGATCACACATCAATTGGAGGCACCTAAATTGGTTGCTGCCTAGATAGTTTTGTTTTGCATAGGCAGATGCCTTATACTGAGCCAGACCATTCATCCATGTAGCTCAGTACTGTCTATTCTGACTGGAAGCAGCTCACCAGAATTTCAGGCAGGAGTCTCTACCAGCCTTACCTGGATTGAACCAGGATCCCTTTGCATGCAAAGCAGATGTTGTACCAGTGAGCTACAGCCTTTCCCATAGCTCAATGGAAGGGCCAAGATGGAGCTAAGAAGTTAATGCAGCCATATGCTGACTCATTCCTAGACGGACTTAACTCAGAGAAAATGCAAGAAGGATGTGATCTACTTTACCAACAAGTAGTAGTTGCTAACAGAGAAGGAATCGGGAAGTACAGGTTGCCTTCCTGTCCTTCGCCCCCAAGTAGTTCAGGTAGCTTACTGCTTTATTCCTAACATGTCTGAATACCAGTCTTTGGGGAACAACAACACGAGAGGGCTATTGTGTTCATATCCTGTTTGTTTCTGGCCACTGTTGGAAACAGGACATTGATCCGGCAGAGATGTGCTAACGGCATTTGGTCTTGATCCACCTAAAATTAGCTGCACTTGACCCCCAGTGGGAAATTGATAGGACAAAGCAGCCACAATTCAGACTGTCCCTCCTCGATTTCAGGCTGTGACTCAGAGCTTGACGGCATGCTACCCTTACCATGTGAAAAGTAGCCACGCCCCAACTGTTGGGGATTCTGAGGTTGCCCATTGGATAGTGCAGGCAATCTTGTATGTATCTGTGCCTTTCTGAGTCTTATCAAGAGAACAGAGATGTTCTTCTGGCTGGTGGGCTTTGCTTCTTGCAATCTCATGCTGATAATTCATCTCCCCACCCCAAACAACAACTCACATGGTGAGTGTAATATGTATCCAGGTACTAACTTTAGCAAAATTTGGACTAAACGGCTTATGGAACTTGTTGACTAGCAGTTTTATTGTGTAGCATTTCTAGGAATAGGCTTGCACCCCATGAATGGGCAAATAGCTGTGCTCTGCTGCGCTGTGAACACTTTTTTATTTTATTTTCTTTTTTGCACTTCATGGGTATAAATAGAGTGACAAGAGCACAGCCTAAGCAGAATTCAGATTAAAAGGACAAATGTGGCCGGCCAAAATGAACCATTACAGGAAACAAAGGGAAAATAACGACTAAAGATCTTTCATTACAGCCAGCTAATTATCATGAGTTTTGGACTTAACTGTTCAGGCATAGAATTAAAAACCTTAATTATATTGTCACCTTTGTCTCTCGGCTTCTATTGCCCACAAATGAATCCATTTACTGTAACTGCAGCTGATGAGAAGAAATTGATGGCAGTCCCAGTGAGGTGGGAGAGGGGAATGGCTGAGTGAAGGGGGGGGGGAGAAGGGGGAGAGGCAGAGCAAGGAGGGTGGGGGGCGAGGGGAAGAGAGAGAGAGGCAACATTGTCATGGATGCACAGCTGGGTGACAACTACATTCCAGGGCATTATAAATTAAAAACACTTTTAATGAGACAAATACGTGTTTGATGGATCTCAGGGTTTCTCTTCCCTCCCCTCCCCCTTTCCAAGGGCTCGCAATGTCTTTCCTTCTCCCATTCTTTCTTCTTCACTTCTCTAGAGACATCTTGGTCCTCTGGTACGGCTGCAGAAGATAGACCCTGGCCCAAACCCACCTGTCATCAGGAGGAACCTGCTGCTATCTTTGTTGGTTTGAATCAGATGCCACAGCCACAATCTAGAACAGAATTAAGGGTGCATACAGTCCAATCCAAAGTCCCGCTGGCTTCGACGGGGGTGGGTGGATATTATCCCCTGGTTAAGATCTGAGTCACATTCATTTCAGTAGACATTATGGAGGCTACAAGCTAAGAAGGAAAACTCTCTGGGTAACGCATATACCTGTGACAGCATGATCTGACATGGGGCAGCAATTGTCACTTCCATTTAGCTATCCATCTAGTTTTTAACACAATTTAGGTACCACTTGACTGTAGCAGTTTTCAAGAAATATTAAAATGATCAATTAATGCAGTTAAACAATGAAAAACATATACAGATAATTAAAATTAGCATTAAAAAATAAGAAATCATGTCAGCATCTATGTATCGCCAAATAGGCTTGTCTTAAAAAAGACCCCAAATGTTTTAAGCAGGTGCAAAAAACAACCACACACACACAATATCTGCAAAGGGCTAGACAGCTAGGGTCACACTCAAACACAATATGAATTGCTCAAGGAGTAACATGCTACCTTTTAATGTTCATCCATCCATCCATCCATCTGATTTATGCTACTGGGCACAACCATGTCCTCAGCTTATCTACTCTTCCCTATTGCCCAATCAACATTCATTCATTCATTTATTTCATAAAATTTATGCACTGCTTGACTGTTAACAGAAACAAAAACCTCAAACATGTTTACAAAAAAAATCATGTCCGTAGAGGGAGTTATTAAAATTGATTTTTTTTGGCTGAAGGTGCCATTTAAAAATAAAATAAAGTTCTGGATGCTGAACAATAAAACCAATGCCAATAGGTGATGCAATCTCAGCTCAGTCATGGCAATACCAATTCAGAGGCAAACTCGGGGTACCTGCTCATTATAAACAAAAATAAGCAGGTGGAGTAAATAGGATGCAGAGATATTTGGTACCCAAGGAAGACCTCCTAAGGTGAGGGGGCCCGCAGGTGCTGTACTGCCTAGAAAAGATGCATTTTTAAAGCCATGCAGTGTGTTCTTAACATGTGTTGCCGTGGTTACATGAAAGGAGTTAATGTGATAGAACTCCCAAGCAGAGCAGAGGGGGTTGTTTCAGACATAGTTTGTGAACATGGCTGTGTCAAAGCCGGTGTGCGTTTTACACCAGGGTTTATTATTGCCTTGATGTAGTGGCAAGGCTTCCAGCTGTGGCTTTGAAAGCTCTGGTTTCAAACTCTATTCCTGGCCCATTTTCTGCAGGATTTTGTTTCTCCCAGCTGCGTAAGATTCTGGCTGCTGTGCAGGAAAGAGTTAGCCATGCAGGGGAGCCCTCAGAAATCTCTATTAGCTTGGGATCATTCCTTCCTGCGAACCATTACCTTTAAGAATACCAGTTGCCCCTTCTTTCTCTTTTCACCCAGTGAAAAAACAGAAAAGCAAGCAAGCAAATAGTTAGCAAAAGACCCTCTGCTCACCTTATGGCCCAATCCCCAGGCACTCCATGCTGGAAGAGGCAATAATTTTTACTGAGCGAGACCAGGCCAGGCTTCCATCCTGACAAGCTCATCTACAGTCAGAAAATTGTAGGGCACTCCAGGAGCATCCATGTTCTTTTCCATCCCCAAGATGGGTATCTGGGGTGGAGTCCTTTTGGCAGTAATACCACAGCAAGTGGAAAGAAAATCTCCAATAAATGTGGCCAGGAGGTATTGATCCCAAAAAAGTTTTGCTGATACCAGCATACCTCTCTCTTGATAAATCCCTTGTGAGAAAGTATGGGCAAAATGCAGTCACATTTGAGCATGTTCATTTCACAGCTGTCTCTTCACAAACATGACACACCACACTGGCAGAGTTTTCCATTGATAACCCCTGACAAAAAGAAATATACAGTGGTACCTCAGGTTACAGACGCTTCAGGTTACAGACTCCGCTAACCCAGAAATAGTACCTCGGATTAAGAACTTTGCTTCAGGATGAGAACAGAAATCGTGTGGCCGCGGCGGCGGCAGAGGGAGGCCCCATTAGGCCCCATTAAGAACGGACCTCCGGAACGAATTAAGTTCTTAACCCGAGGTACCACTAGTAGTAGTAAAGAAGAAAGCCCATGTTGTTAAGTCGTGCATTGAACTGCATTATGTTTTCATACATAGAGCTTATCCACATTTAGCTTTTGTTCCGCTTTTTCCAGGAAGAGGCTTGGAAGCTAGGACCAGAACCAATGGATTCAAGTTACCAGAAACATCAGAAAGAACTTTCTGACTACAAGAGCATTTCAACAATGGAATGGTCTCCATTGAGAGATGGACTCTCCTTCCTCGGAGGTTTTTAAGCAGAGGTTGGGTGGCCATCTGCCATGAATGCTTTGGTAGGGATTCCTGCAGTGCAGGCGGTTGCACTAGATAACCCTTTGTTTCCCTTCCAACTCTACAATTCTGTGATTCCAGGGCTGTGCTTTAAAGCTCCATGTCTGTGCCCCCACTTTTTTTTGCTCTGGTGCTTTGACTACAAAACTCTGCTCTTTGCTGCTGAATCCAAGCAAATGGCTATTTGGGTTTTCAGCGGATTGCCATTTGCTCCAGTTGAGCTTTAAAGAGCAGAATTTTGAGGGGAAAGCTCTGGAGATTTTTTTTTTTTAAAAAAAGTGTTCTTGAACATAGAGCTTTAAAGCACGCCTATGCCAGAAAAGCGTAGGGGAAACGTAAGTGTGGATAAGCCCATAGTAATGTTTATTTAGCTCAGTGTTTCCCAAATTTGGGTCGCCAACTGTTTTTGGACTACAACTCCCATCCCCAGCTGGCAATGCCCAGTGGTCAGGAATGTAGTCCAAAAACAGTTGGAAACCCAAGTTTGGGAAACACTGATTTAGCTGAATGAATAGAGCCCCCCAAAGAGCTGAGCACAGGGGCCCCATGAACCATAAATCCACCATGGAACATGCCATATACAACTACGGCCAGGTCAGGTCAGGGTTTTGAGGAGTCTGTGGCTTGCTGGAAAGGCAAATTTTCTTTTTTAAAAAATATGAAACCATGCGAGAAGAATGTGGAAGACCCAGACAAATTGGAGAAACTGCAATATTTCTGCTTTTTCATTAATTCAGTAATATTTTATTTCTATTTTTCTCTGTTATTTCCCTAGTGACCCCCCAAACTACATTATGAAAACCTATATTGACATACATACACCAGAACTTATAGCAGCATGCACCTGTAAAGCATGTTATTATTAAGTGATCTACAAGTTAGTAAAAATCTTTGGAAATGACCCTTGATTTTCTGGAGAATTTGTAACTAAATGAAGCTCTACTATTCTCCTGCAAATGTATCTTTGTACTTTATTCCTCTTGTCAGTCTTAAGCTGTGAATCATATTTTTCCTATTAGGGCAGATTTGCCATACTCTTATATTAGGCATTCCGGTCCCCATCTTTTAAGTCCGTCCAGAATGTGACTACAACCTTACATGCAGCCACTAAGAGAAATCCAGTTAGTTTATTCACCAAGTCCTGATTCTCATTTGAATAAAAATTCAATAACCCAAGTTCTGAAGACTTGGTGACATGCGGATGTGTGATTTTCCTTATCTCGTTAAATACTTATTCCCCAAAATTTGCCACCTGGGCAAGTCCACCACAAGTTCCTAATTCAATAATATACTAGTTATATCTATCTGACTTTGTGGAAATAATCTTTGAAGGAAGGTTCCACACTTACAGACTAGAACACAATTAACTCTGTGCTAGACTGTTGCCATGATCTGCAGATACAGAAGAAACAAATTTTAGCAAGTTTTCTCATTCCTAGAAGGAACTAGTAGCTAGAGAAGGGATTAGAAAATTAATGCATTTGTGAACACCCCAAATATAGTGAGAATACACCCCCCCCCCAATACAGGCAACAACTGTCTTTATAACTATAAAAATGCAAGTGTAGCTAAAACTTATTTGTTGAATCTGCATCTGTTGCCTGGAAAAAACCTCAGCTTCTGAATTCCAAGCTTTCCACTTTTTAATGTACTTCTGAAAAATGAAGTCCACTTGAGCTTTCTAAAAATAGGGAAGATTTTTGTCATTTAAATCTTTTGGTGGCAAAGGTTTGACGATCTCTGGCAGTTATTTAATGCACTTTAAAGTTTTCTTCAGTGCTGTTTGACCTCTAGAAATTGACATTCATCATCATATGGCCAGTCTGTTTACAGACTGCAAGTAAAACAAGCAGTTGTGCAGAAGGCGTCGAAGAGGGAATTCCAGCAGGGTGCAGCTTCCCCAGCCCACCTTCTCCCTGCATGATAAGCTGCCCCTGCCAAAATTCCCTCTTCCATGCAACCTGGTCACCCTATTAGCAAGATGGATTCTCTTAAAAGCAGCAATACCGTGATATGTACCAACATTACATTTTTGCCCCTGCAGGACTGTGCCCTTGCATCATTCCCAGAATAATACATTCTCATGCCGGGTGGGAAACTGAAAATGACCCTCACTGCTGCTGGTAGGCTCTTGTTTCACTCTGAGTGATGGGAAGGAATTCTGCAGCACTGGTAGCTAGAAGTTAGAAAAATGCCATTTGCACTTGAGGCTGTAAGGAGAATGCAACGTAAGAGGCTAAATATTATCTGATGCCATTTGTTAACATCATATCTGTTTCTCTCCCTCCTTCTCAGAGCATATCCCTTATTTTAATTTGTTAAAAAAAAAGAAATGAAACAAGTTTTAAATATGTAATTACACCCCCATTTTACAACATTAGAGTGTCCCATCATTCATTTTCTATTAAACCAGCATCTATTTGCTTCCTTATTTGTGCAAATTGTAACCCTAACCCCCAATGAAGAACAATAGAGAGAAGTGGCCAATCTGCTGCTTCATCTGCTTTGCACTGGCCAAGACGGGTCATAGAATAATATAAATCATTGAATTGTAGTTGAAAGGACCACAAGGGTCATCTAGTCCCACCCCCTACAATGCAGGAATTTTTTTGCCCAATGTGGGGCTCAAACCCCTGACCCTGAGATTAAAAGTCTCATGCTCTACCAATTGAGCTATCCCATTGCCAGGGGCAGTTTTTTCCTTTCCTTTTCTACATGTTTAGATGTTCTACATGGTTGAATGTTCCTTCACATATAGAATTGCATATCGAAAACTAGCAAGTCAGGGAAAAGTACAGGCTGAACCCTTCTCCTTGGCCTACTAGCTTCAGTAAGGAGAGAGGCTTTTGGGGAGGAAGCATCCGATCCCCAACATGCTGTCTGAAATAGTACAGTGGTACCTCGGTTGTCGAACGTGTTCTGTTCCAGAAGACCATGCCACTTCCAAAATGTTCGACAACCAAGGCGCAGTGGGCGGTCAGCAAACACAATTGAGAAAATTAAGAAACGCGCTTCAGAAGCCGTTCGACTTTTGAGGCATGTTCAAAAGTGGAAGCAATTACTTCCAGGTTTTCGGCGTTCGAAAACCGAAACATTCGGCTTCCGAGACGCTTGAAAACCGAGGTTCCACTGTACACAGTCCAGGAAGAGCTTTACCATTTGACTCTCATTCCAGAGTCACTTGTGTGGCAAAGTTGTGCCAAAGAGTCACCCTCCTGACACCAGCATCACTTGAATAAGATATTGGGGGACCAGGTAAGCCCCACCCCACATAATCAATGACATTATGGAGTGCACCATTTGAATGGCAATGCCCATCAACTTGGGAGGTAGCCCCCTCAAATATTTTATTGGGGGGTGAATGGACCTTGCCCTGTAGGAGTTGGCCCCGTCAATGCAAACCAACTCGAGCTCCCCCTGGGTTTCCGACGGGGTCGTGGCATGACCCTAGCCCAGCCCTGGACTTCGGACAAGATACACACATCTGGATTCCTTTAACGGAATACCCTTAAGCTTGGAGTGGCAGGTGATGGCCACCTACGAGGTAGGTGAAAACCAAATGGCCCATGCCAATTTGCCAAGTGGAAGAATTCCTACCAGGCTCCTCAACGGCGACCAACCGAGGTCCATAGCAAGGCCAAATCCGAAACCTGAAAATAGGGAGGGAGGGAGATCGAGGAAATCAGCCAAGAGGAAGCTCTCCAGCTTGCGCCTCAATTTAAATTGGGCCCAGCCACGCTCCCCCAGCCGATTGGCTGGCAGGTGAATAACGCGGCCGGGAACCTCCCGGAGGGGAGTGGGTGGCCACATGGTCCACCGCAACTCTTCCCCACTGGGAAGTGGAGTGGATTTCTACATGGCGAAACCCAATGACACTAAGGTAAGGCCTAAGACCCTCTATATGCTCCCTTGCTGGTCAACAACCTTTCTCCTTGCTTGTCTCCTTGTCTCTGGCCCCCTCCAGCCTTTTCGAGCGCTGGCATCTGACCGTCCCAGCACTCAGCACCTGAATGCCTGACAGTGACAACAGAAGTGTGTGTGTGTCTATATATATATGAACAATTGCTAGCAGATTCTTGTTCATGACTAAAAGAGTATGTCTGATCATTACCCAACCTTTGCTAAACGTACCAACTAATGGAGCGAGAGACATGAAAGATTTTCACAGGCCATCTGGAAATGTAATTCAAACCTAACCTGAGGAGGTCATGCTAAGTAAGATGAATTTTTAGCCTCCCTCCGCTTTTCAATGCTGACCTTTGGCTTGTGAAAAAAGTCATCAAAAAGTGATAGTTTAATATGGGGCTTGGTATCCTGAGAAGCCCTATTATCTGTTAACTGAAGAATGGCTGAAAATTAAGTAATTTTTAAAAGCGATCGATGCAAACCTCCAGTCACTTTTATGAGGTGTGTGTGTGTGTGTGTGTGTGTGTGTGTGTGTGTGTGTGTAAGTAAATGTAAGATAATGGGAAGCACTGAAAGTTAACTGCACACACAATGTGAATGTATTGGGGGTTTTTTCTTTGGGGACATAGAAAACTACCTTACGCTGTGTCAGATCACAGGTCCCTCTAGCTCAGTATTGCGTACCCTAGCAATGGCTTTCCAGGATTTAAGTCAAGGAATCTCTCCCAGCCCTACCAAGTGATGCCAGGACTTGAACCCAAGACCTTGTGCATTCAAAGTAGAAGCTCTACCACTGAGCTATGGCCATATATTTCCTCAGTGTCCTTCTTTTAAAAAGGTGTGATCTGGTTTTTCCTCGAATCAGGGCCAGGTCAACCTCCACAATATCCTTAGACAATGCTTGACCCTATGGGCAGCTTATAGATACAGGCATCCATTGCCAGACTCAAATGTCAGCAGTCACTCTTTAGCGCAGCACCCCAGCAGATCCAAGGTCGTCTCCGGCTCTCAAATAAGCACACGTCTGAAAAGCATCTCCTTGTTAATCCAAGGAAGGGAGAGCCCTGTCACCAGTGTTTCTTCTGAGGCTTCCTAGCACAGAGCAGTGTTTGCTTCATGGCACTTCACTCCTACATTTATATAGCTTTGTGAAATCTTAAGCACTTAAGTGTAGCTTCTAGACACCACACTAGTCTTCCAGCTCTCCCAGCAGCAGCCACTGACATCCAGTGGCCCCAAACACATGCTACCAACCACAGGACAACATTCGAATAGTACAGAAGAGGCCAGCTCACAAAATGGTCTGATGGTACAGGTTGCTGTTCATTGTAAGAGAGAGCTGAATAGGTTTTGCCCTGTTTGGTGATTGGATCATGGACTGTCTGGGAGTCCATTATAAGCTGCCCTGAATTTTTCTGAAGGAAATAATGGTGATGTTTCTGTTTTGTTTTGTTTTTTTAAGAATATTTATTAAGATTTTACAAAATCATAAATACAAAAATACATAGTAAAACAAGAAAAAAGAAGAAAACTCTCAAACAAAAATACAAGATACAAAAAACAAAAGAAATAGAAAACTAGAAAAAAGAAAGTTAAAAAACAAATCCATTTTTTATAACCTTAAACTCATTAGCTTATTTCTTTGACTTCCTCGCACCTCCCCTTTTTGTATTCCCATTAAAATATTCAAATCAGCAAATCCTTACCCTCTTCCATTTATCTTAACTCTGGGTCTTAACATATTGTAACTCTATAATTTCACCAAATTTTTAATTCATTTTTGCATGCTCTTTTTAACTTTGTTGCTAATGCCACTTATTTTCAGTCCAACATCATTTTAACATTCATTAATTTTACAGTGTTTCTGCAAATAATCTTTAAATTTCTTCCAATCTTCTTCCACCAACTCTTCTCCCAGGTCTCGGATTCTGCCAGTCATTTCTGCTAATTCCATATAGTCCATCACCTTCATCTGCCACTCTTCCAGGGTGGGTAGATCTTGTGTCTTCCAATACTTTGCAATAAGTATTCTTGCTGCCGTTGTTGCATGCATAAAGAAAGTTCTATCCTTTTTTGGCACCAATTGGCCGACCATGCCCAGGAGAAAGGCCTCTGGTTTCTTCAAGAAGGTATACTTAAATACCCAGTGGCGTAGCGTGGGGGGTGCAGGGGGTGCCGGCCGCACCGGGCGCAACATCTGGGGGTTAGGGTTAGGGATAGGGTTAGGGGGCGCAAATCCAGGGTTAGGGGGCGCAAATTACTTGCCTTGCCCCGGGTGCTGACAACCCATGCTACGCCACTGTAAATACCTTTTTCATTTCATTATAAATCATCTCCCAGAAAGCCTTAATCTTTGGGCACATCCACCAAAGGTGAAAGAATGTACCTTCATTCTCTTTACATTTCCAACATTTATTGGTGATGTTTCTGGCTTCTCCTGCCCTGATGGCACAGGTTGCAGAAGGGAATTCAGGTGCCTCATTACTCCAGAATGATGTCACTCCCCACATGTAAGCAGAAAGGTGGGGGGGGGATTATTCCTGTACATGGCAACTCCACTTTGAGTGGCATGGAGCAGTAGATGTGTGCAACATTTTGTCTTCATTGTCCAAGGTCCATTATCCCTTGCAACACATGAGGGTGCCGCAACACAGTTTGATGATGATGATTTTATTTTGTATTGCACCTATCTGACAGGGTTGCCCCAGCCGCTCTGGGCAGCTTCCAACATATACAAAAAAACATACTAAAACCTCCCAGTACAATGCTGCCTTCAGATGACTTCTAAAAGTTGTACAGTTACTTATTTCCTTGACATCTGATGAGAGGGCATTCCACAGGGTGGGCACAACTACCGAAAAGGCCCTCTGCCTGGTTCCCTGTAACCTCACTTCCTGCAGTGAGGTTTAAGAACATTGTTCCAAAGTTTAGGGAGCGCTGCAACCTTTCTAACAGCTGTGGAACCAGAATCTTTCATAAAACACCTGGTTTCCTTTCTTCAGAAAGCATTTCAATGAATAAGTATATTAAAATAACAGACCCTGCCTGAGGCCGAATTCACAAGGGTATATTCACACAATGCTTCCTTCTGGCTTCAGTGCTGGTGCAACACATTCTATCTCCATCTTCTTAATAGGTTGACATCATTAGCAGACCCACCTATCTTTGAAGTTCTCTCAATCTCTGATAGTAATTTAGCATACGCAAGTAGTTTTTTAATCACAGATCACCCTGAACTTGAAGTTGTTTCTCTTGGTATTTCACTCCCCATACTCCTCTCTCTCTCTCTCTCTCTCTCTCTCTCTCTCTCTCTCTCTCTTTCTCCAGACTACCTAAAGATATTAGCACTGTACAGAGCTGACAAAATGAATTCTGACAAAAGATAATTGCATGAACCCTTTGTAGTCAAGTACTTAAAATGTCTCGACATTGTCAGTTTTTATTTGAGTCAAATCTCAGAGTTGAAACTGTTCTATCATAGCAGGACAGGTAGGGAAGGTGGAGTACACAGGATGGGAAGGACATTGCCAAAGCAGGGCTTTTCTGTGAAGTGTTACGATTGGCCAGACACTCACTGGTAATTATTGTAGGGAAAAGGTCAGTTACTCAAAATCTGGATTACTTTCTGGTGATGTACCATCAGAAAGACTGAAACCAATTTTAGAAAACCTCTCTGTCCACTAAGGTAGGCTCAAAATGATTTCTTAGTTTGCTAACATGGAAGAAAAAGAGGTTTCATGAACCTATTAGTTACTACCCCCTCCCCAAAAAAGTAATTGAGAGCAACTTACAAAAAATAGCAAACACATGAAAAACAGCATAGACCTAAAGCAGAATAGCTAAAAGCACATTCATGTTTATTTAAAGGCAGGACCAAAGCATCCCGCCAGATAAGGGAGGCCACAGATAATTAAAGGCCAAAGTCCCGGCAGGAAATCAACATTTTTGCCTGGCACCATAGCGATGGTACCTTGTACGATTCCCTTGCGGGAGTGTTCCATACTTGGGGAGCTGCTACTGAGAAGGCCCATTCTTGTGTTGACACCCTCCAGATGGGCCCATGCGAAAGGGCCTCGGGGGGACAAGACAAGGTCTGGGTTGGTTCCTGGAGGAAGAGGAGGTTCTTGAGGTATTGAGCTGACATTTCAGCTTGCTTGATGGAACCATCTTGCAAAATGTGTATATTAGTCAACGCTGCATTCAAAAGTATGTTTATTAAGAGAAATTCCCAATCAAACCCTGTCACATTTTCATGAGGGTATATTTTTTATAATTTATTTTAAAAATCGCAAATTGTTGTGGAAATGTGGATAACTGAATTTATAATCGGAAAAGTAAGAAACTCAGAGAACTGAAATGGAGAGATTTGTCTGTTCCAGTGTATTCTGTCCCAGAATAACAGAATTGTAGGGTTGGATCAGATCCCAAGGGTACCCTGCAATGCAGGAATCCCAGCTGAAGAATGCCTGACCTCTGTTTAAAAACCTCCAATGAAGGAGAGTCGGCCGCCTTCCAATATAATTTATCCGACAACTGAACAACTCTCACCGTCATCCCTGCCATTGCTGTCAGAGAGAGGGAAGTAGAAAAGGCTTTCTGTCCGTCCCCCCCCCCCCCCCCGGAAGAATGGCAGGGCAGTGGATGTGGCAGTTGCTTCACAGTGTCTCTCATTCACACACAAAAACACCACCAGAAATGGACTAAAAAGGCATGCTCCAATTAACTAGGGAAGAAGATTTTTTTTTAAAAAAATTAAGACATTATTTTTAATACCATTTCTCTTCCTCTCCCTTGCGAGAGGAGCGCTTCTGCTAAGATTATGCCTGCTATGACACCCACATGTGCATCACCAAACAAGAAGTAAAGAATGGTTCTTTTTGCAGAAATATTCCTACCCTTAAGCAAATGCAATTGACTGATTGATTCAAGCTAAGAGAATGACATTATTAAAATTTATTCAATTTGGTTCACAGACCCAATAAGGATGGCTTTTGAGTGCAGAACGCAAAGCCTAAGCTTACTAGGCTCTGAGCAATTCTGTCCAGTTTTGCCCCTTACTATTTATTCAAATGTGTGTGAATGTGTTTTTTCTTCTCGTTTTTTTCCTCCCCCTCCCGTCTTCTCAGTTGAGAAGCAAGGGCTTAAGAAACGCTATTCCTCAGTGACATCCCCTGTCAGATTTAGTCACTTTATTAACCTTATTCTCCCAATCCCACCTCCATTTAACGGTTAACATAATGCACTCCAAATGTAATTTAGCAACCGCACACAACTTAAAACGTAGAATATAATTTCCTTCCCTCTCTCCTAGGGACCTCTATGCAGAAAGCAAATGAACCTGGGCTCACAGTTACATAAACTTAGTTTTAGTGGAAGTGTTTGGGGGTGGCGGGGGGGACAACGAGGATAAGTAGTCACTTAAGCAACTCCTCCCCACCATCAAAAATTACGAGCCCTAATGGGCTCAGTCAAAGGCACTCCATTTCCAGCTGAAAGAGCTAGAAATTTGTCAACCAGACATAATTAGAAGTTGATGAAGTGCCGTGTTAGAGGAGCATAGCGCATATAAAGATGTGGCCTGCGTAGAAAACCTTCTTCGCCCTTTTAATACCAAATTCCCCTCTGCAGCCTTGAATGTATATAGATAGCAGCTGGGACCCAAGCAAGGGGAAAGAACAGTATGACAGAAACATACCCAATGGTAATTCCAGGCCTAACCCAAAAAGAAGGAAAATCTATGGGAAGCCATTCAGGCTGAAACACTAAGAAATCATTAGTGAGCCGGGTCCATTGACAACGACAAAAGAGATTTAGGGATGGGGTAGAATTATTGGCATTTGCTTAAATTTGCCAATTTCAGCTGCATCGGGGACAGGGGATGTGTGCCGGAAAACTTGCCAGGGAAAATACAATTCAAAGGATGCACTCAGGCAGAGGGTGACAGGTAAAGGCTAGCCAAATACAGATTGCCCTACAATTTATTTCTGCCTGCCGGGAACCTATTGCACTGGACTCATCAGCCTGTAAGTGCCAGGTGGCCAAAAATTAGCTTGAAAAGCTGCAGAGCTTGGCGAGAGAGGACCATGTCCAAAGGAAGTCTTTCAAATCTTCCCTAAATGTTAGCAGGGTTGTTGCTGTTTGTTGTTGTTCCTCCCCATTAGCCTGGGCTTACGCCTGCTGCCGCAGGGTAAGAGCTGGGTAAAAATTATCAGCAATGACAACTTCTTTAATTGTTCCTTCTGGACAAGCAAACAGTGCCGGATTTTATTTTGTTTTTATTTTTATTTTTATTGGAAAGAACTCCTGCCTACTTGTACTTGGCATTTCTCTGTTAAATAGTTATCTACTAAAATAAATCTAGAGTTCACCAACTCTATTTGTTACCGCTACTGCTTCTTATTGTACTCAAAATATGGAATAGTCCTCACTTAAGGAGTCATTGTCAGATCAAGAAGCCCAGTAGTGTCAACTTTGACTGGAAAATGAAGATATTAGCAAAAATCACATACAAAAATGCATTATATTATAATAAATTGTTTGCAAAACTGTGTACATTAGGCCAAACCAAAACATGTTTATTGACAGAAATTCACACTTATACACTGAAAATTCTTCATGCTTTTTTTAAAAAAATAAGGAAATAAGAGAACTGAATTTAAGGTGGGGAAAATGAGAAGCTGAGAGAACCAAAAATGACAGAACCTCCCATCCTTACTATTCACTGGGCATAACATAGACTGGGGTTGCAACTTTGCCACTGAGTTTTTACCAAACATCTTTAGATGTGACCTCAAGCCCAAGGGTCACAAATGGAAGGAAAAGAGTATATCTAAAGCACTGGATTACAGCTGCTCAGAATTATTTATAAGAAATAGATGATTGTTGGAGTAATTTTAAGGCTGATGGGCACACTGAATATTTGAGCAAGGCCATGGGTACCACCCCTTTTGGTCACTTCTTCCCTCCCCATATTCAGAGAAACAACACCCCCCCCACCCCTACAGATCCAGTAGAAGCAATACAAGCCTTGAAAGGCACATAGAGCTGAAAGAGGGAGTGGGAATGAGTGTCTTCAAACTTCAGCTTTATGTATGTTTCAAAGGGAGAAATAGGTAATTGACCTCA
The DNA here is from genome assembly GCF_951804945.1 of Podarcis cretensis. Taxonomy (NCBI): domain Eukaryota; kingdom Metazoa; phylum Chordata; class Lepidosauria; order Squamata; family Lacertidae; genus Podarcis; species Podarcis cretensis. The sequence goes on from NC_137187.1 coordinate 5,979,177, forward strand.
GCACCTTATGTCCAAGTTGCTCAGTGAGTTGGGGAAGGGGGTTTTAAGAGGATGGGCAACCCGGGAAGATTTCATGGTCTCACTCCCCCACTCCACCCAAATACAGTATTTCATTTTAGGCAAAAAAAAAAAAAAAAAGGTCCCATCTCTTTGGTCATTGGCTAGCTTTATCCTCCTGTACACATTTGCTCAGATATGAATCTTGTTAGCAGACCTTTCAGGTTGAGTGAATTAAATTGGAATAATCACAATTTCTGGAGCTCAAAGGCTTTATTCATGCAGGAGCAGATTTATCTCGGTAGGAACTATAGGTGAGAAATAGCAGACATCTTGTCTCAACAAGTTGACAAACAAAATGGTTCGGCTTTTAGGGATGGTGTTAACATAGTCATAGATAAAGCAAAGACTACAAGCCAATGCTGATTAGATTGCTAGACAAACAGTGCATTCATGTGCTTTAAAGTACCACATATATTAACTACAAACTCAAGAGAAGGAAATGCATTTGTTTTTCTCCAACAAATCATACACAACAATGGAATTCATTCCCAAGTAAGTATGCTAAAGGGTTTCAGCTGTAATTGCCCTTTTCTGTAACTTTTCAAACCCTCTAATACACTTTTGAAATATAGATAGATTGTATGTGCTGACAAATGGAGAGAAAGGAAGCTTGGTGGGTGGAGAGATGAATGAAGAAGATTCAGACATTTGCCAAGGGTTGTGCAAAGAATCTGCAATGGCACTTCTACATTATGAAGAAAACTACATGGAGAATTTTAAAGCACTTTCCTTTCTAGGGAAGAAGGCTGCATTAGAAGATCTATTTATCTATCTATCCCTACACCTATGTGCGCGCGCGCGCGCGCGCGCACGCGCACACACACACACACACACACACACACACACCCTCTCCTCATTATGAAGGCTCTGTTCCTTCTCATTACTGTTGCACAATTGGGAAGAGGATCATCTATTCATGTGTTCTCACTAATTGTCTTATTTCTACAATGGTCTGTACTTTAACAAAATCTGAAACAGTTAATGAGCAATATAATCTTTTTTTTCACAAAACATGCCGCTTTTGTTCCTCTTTAATCAGCAGTGTGACTGCTTGCCCTTTCTCTCCCCCCCACCCATCCCACCAATGATTGTAATTCATTCCCTTTGTTTCATTTGCAGAAGAAAGAGGAACAGGGCTGAGTATCTAAAAATGCACCAACACCATTCATTCATTCATATATATTTTTCCTTAAGCATTTCAGCTCAGCCAGAAATAAACCAACATATCCTAATCCTAAAAGGAAAGAAATGGAAAGAAAATGTGGAAGAAGAAAAAAGTTGAATCTTGGTGTTGAAAAGCTTTGCAACTTTGACAGAAGTTTTCTTTATCCCTCACTATGAAAAGCAGGACATTCCTTTCTGAATTCATCTGGGCTATTTTTTCTCTCCCAGCTGCTACTTTTCTTAAAACCCTTTTGCTTGGGAGCATGTGTTGTTGTTATTACAAATGAAAATTGGCTGTGATATATGAAATGATTATATCAGCAATGGACACAATTCTAGGTTGCTGTTCTTCTGTACCGTGTAGTTCTAAAAAACCTTGTGCAAATGACAGCTCAATTTATGTAGGCACATATGTGGGGTAGTAACATATGACCTGTGGGTGTCCATGCTAACACCCAGTTCTTAGGAAGCCCTGGGGTTTTTTGTTTTTGTTTTTTGCAATTTCTCCATTTTGTGAGACGGAGGGAGAAGGAGAGGGATTCAAGAGGGTCTGGTGTCAGCATAGATCTTGCCCTGGCTCAGGGGTCACCAAAATGGTCTTCCCCTGGTCTTCATGAGACCTCTGAGCCTTCACCCACTCACAGGTCCTTGGTCAGAGGTGATGAAGGTGGCTCCCTTTTCTCTGAAGAAGGAATTTGGAAGAGTGACACTCTTACTTACTCATGTCCTCTTTCAGGCTCTGTGTGCTTTTTAAGGGTCAGACTAAGGTAAGAAAAAATACCACAAGTAAAATAAATCCAATGTCTTGGGTAGCTTTGAGCAAGAAGTTAACAAAATCATGGAAGGTAAATTTAACCATGACTAGTATTCATGATAATTGAATATGGTGAGGAGTCACTATATAATTAGTGCTTTTTTGCATATTTGTTAATAAACAGATGTTATAAAACACTACAAGTCTTCAGAATGCTCTCCTCATGAGGAAATTGATCCTGTAAAGCTACCCTGAGACTTCTTACCATTTGGTAGGAAAGCAGAAATATGTTATGTTTCATGACCAAAAGAGCCTTCTATTTATTATTACAAGTCATCCATAGCAGCTACTGTTCCCTTTATCTAGAAAGTATTTTTTTTTAAAGTGTCATATGGGAGGCATCTCTCGAGCATGTCTCGGGGAGTCCCTTTTTTAAATTTTTATTTATACAACAAGAAAAAACAAAAAAAAAAAAACACAAATACCAAATCACACACAAATTACAAAAATAACCATAGACACATGATATTCTTAGCAAACTATAAAACATCTATTGGTCTTAACACTAAAGACCCAACCTCCCGTCTATTCCATACTTCAAATTCATATTACTTATTGCCAATACACATTTTTTTTCATAATTAAACTTTTTTTTCATAATTAAACTTATTCTCATTAAATCTAATTTCTTATATCTACCTTGCAACTATTACAGTAATAGTTATCTAGAAAGTATTAATGGAACAAAAATCAAAGGATAATACTCTGCAACTTACTATCACATCAATATAGTATCACATCAATATACAGTAACACTTGTCTCCCAAAAAGTTTTATCCAAATTCATCTGGGAAGCTACCATATATACTAAGCATGGTGATGCGCAACCATCTTCTATACATTGTTCAACAGTATACTTTCTTTGAATATGGGGATTTCTTTATTAACAAATATACAAAAAAGCAGGTGGCAAGCAAGGAGGTACTGCTACAATCAGCTGACCAAAGCAAAAGGACATTGCAGCCTTGGTTTTTGCCAAACAAAATAATTACCTATTTTATTTCTTTCTGTTTACATGAGTCCCAGCCAGTTTCATCTGCCACCAACACCAACAGGTAGGCGGAATATCCCATCGGTGCCCCCAAACAGAGCCAAGCCAAAAGTAACGTGAAAAAATTGAACAGCATAACAAAATGACCCATGACAACATGCTTTATATGAACACCGGTTTTGACGCTACCTTCCATTGTTGTATGTTAAAAGCACATTCAAAATCCAGTCATTGTTGACAGGTTTGTTTTGAAACAATCCTAGGCTTTATTTAAGATAAGCATTCCTAATTGTGGCTGCCAGCTGCTTTTCCTCTGTGTATCTTAAGAGCATCTTGCTCCAAGAAATTTCGATCAAATCTGACTTCGCAACCAATATTGTGGTCTTCATCACTTTAACGCGAGCGTCCCTATTGGATTCAAGACAGTGAAGCATTAAGGAAATGAAATATATATTTAAATACATACAGTACTGTGTGATTTGTTGGGAACATTTCTAGAACTGACAAGTTACAAGCCATGTCTGTGAAGCCCGCAGGGAACTTTCAAAACTCAAGCAGCCAGCAGTTTCTAATCACTGCCTATCATTAGCATTTTAGTGAATAGATTTTTTTAAAAAAAGAAATGAAATGAAAAATCTTGACTGTGAAGAAAGATGGCATTTGTTAAAGCAACTAATCCTGTACATTTAAAGATGAAGATGTAACATTTGTAGAGTAATGGAGGCGGTTTGATTTGATAGCCTTGTTGCCAAACTCCCAAGTACACATGCATTTTACAGTCCTGGGGAGATATTAGGGGTGGTAGATTCTACACAACATGGTTCATTTTGAAGCAGCAAAATAGTGGTCGGTCCCTATTGGCCAATATCTGTGTCTTGCCAACACACTGCCTGCCCAGCATCTCCACAGCAGTTGGTGAATACTCTCCGCTCCCCCACAGAGAAATAAAATTGTAGATAGACAAACCTGTATATATGTTCCTGTAAGTAATCACAGCCTAGATTGAAAATGATGATGTGCAAGGGATAGCCAACAGCACATCATCGTTTTCAATCTAGGTTGTGTTGACTTACAGGAAATGGGAGATGGAAATTCTCTTTTAAAAGTGTGCTGGATAAGTAGCTCAGTATTGGCTGGTCCTGGATCTACATGCTTGTTTTCCTTTAATTATATTTTAGGGTTAGCAGCTTTATTTTTATATGCCAAGTTGTGTAGTAACCTTCTTCCCTAACCTGAGACTGAAAGGAGTTGGAGGGCACCAGGTTGGGGAAGGCTGGTGCAGAGGACAGTTCCTAAGTAGCACCCAAGAACTGTAAAATTAACATAAGAAGAACGCAAGGAGATCAGACCAAATATCCGTCTAGTCCAGTATCCTTCAATGGTGGCCAATCAGATGCCCTTATAGAGTCTACAAGCAAGATATGCCAATGCATTTCAGCTCAAGTCAAACTTCAGGCAAACTGGAGAGTTCTGGGCAAGTTTTTTATACAGATGCTAAAACCACCTTGAAAGGTTTAGCAAAGTTTATTGTGACGGGCGTGTGAAGGAAGGAATGTGAACATCTATAAATTAGCTTACATTCCCATACGTATGGCTTTTCCTTGCTTTGTGGGATTTTCAAATGAGACTTCAAGTGGTGTATCTAATAACAGTAGTAGTAGTAATAATAATAAATGATTATGATGATTATTACCCCACCCATCTGACTGGGTTGCCCCAGTGGTGTAGCGTGGGTTGTCAGCACCCGGGGCAAGGCAGGTAATTTGCGCCCCCTAACCCCCTGCACCTGGTGCGGCCGGCCCCCCCTGCACCCCCACGCTACGCCACTGGGTTGCCCCAGCCACTCTGAGTGGCTTCCAGCATATATAAAAACATTAAAAAGCTTCCCTATACAGGGCTGCCTTCAGATGTTTCCTAAATGTTATATAATTACTCATCTCCTTAGGTTTGCCTCGTGCCTGGCACAGAATGCTCATTTGCATTACAAATGCCTCTCTTCCCTGTTCTCTTCTGCATCGAAAAAGATCACATAAATAGCATGAGCGAAAACCTAAAAAGCAATTTTGCGTCCCATGGACAAAAATGCTCTTTCACTGTCTCCCCGTTGCATTTCGACAATGTTTCTGGCGAAAAACAAACAGAAGAAACAGTCCTTCTCTTCTCATACAAGGGCTTCCAGTCCTATAACAGGAAATCCTTTTGAAACATGAGAGTGTAAACATGGGTGATGCACGCACCGCTAACTTGCCGTCTGGCAGCCTGAGCTGGCTCGAACGTGTATATTTTTAATTTTTCACCTTTTTAAAGGCAAAACAGGGGTGTCTTCTTATCTCTTCCCAGAGTGTCCTCATATACCCAGCATTCTCATCAGTCTTGCTTAGAAAGAAAAGTTATTTTGGAAGGAAAATGAAACTCGGGCCATTTTTCAGAGCGTGGTCCAAACGAAGCATATAGCTCCAAAATACATTTCAGAATATGTAAGCTGATCTTTCCCCCCGCCCCCTCCAACAAGGAGAGAGAGAGAGAGAGAGAGAGAGAGAGAGAGAACACCAAAGCGTCCAAAGGGTTGTTTATTTACCAGGAACGCAAGGCGGTCTGATGAGAGCGAGTGATGTGGAGTGTCACTTGCATTGTTGCCCACTGATAGGCTACTACTGACAGGGTGAGCCTGACAACATGACATGCAGTGTGCTAGCCAGCTCTGGGGGTCAGCCTAAGCTTAGGGATGGGTGGCCAACCAGGAAATCGGAGCTGAGAGATGGAGTTTGGGGATTGTGGTCCCTCTGGGGCAGGCAGTAAAAAGCTCTGCTGACTGCCACACACCTCCTGCTGGCTGATCCATGGAGAGAGCGTCTGTAGGTTTCAGTTCCAAAGGTATGGGATGGCTGCCCCTCTGGGACCAAAGAACATTGCTGTGAAAGCAAGGGGACCTGAGGCCGAGAAAAGAGGAACACCTCTTGCCAGAATAAGGGATAGGCTCCAGGGGATCAGAGCAGCAAAGACAAATTATTGACTGAACTGCCACCTTTTGTTTGTTCCACAAAGGAAGAGCTCTGTAACAGAAGTGAAGGGCTGGCTCACAACATGTCTTGTAACTGGGGCTTTGTGTCTTCTGTACTAAAGGAATGTACAATATTATGCAAAAGCAATTCAAATCCCGAGCCAGGAATAGCTGCACTTGGTGCATCAGTTATGCAAATTTGGCCAATCTGTACAATTTCCTGTTTTGCCCTATTTGTTCTGGGTCTGTAGCCATGGGGAGGGCAAAGGGGCCCCGTAGACAAATGAAGCCACAACCTCAAATCTTAATTCGGGGATAGCTTGCATACCGTCAAGCATATCTCCACAGCCATGAGGGCCAGAAACTTGTCCTCCCCGTCACGCACACTCACTCATACAAAGGGAAGCCAGTTCCTCATGAAGCTAAGATCTGCCCCAACATCAGATTCTTCGAGTTTCCTGTGCCTCCAGGCATCACAGCCTGCACAGAGTAGCACCACTAGTACGGTTAGAGTGCTGGAGCTGTGGAGACCCTCTGAGGCATAAGGTTCATGTGTGATTTTGGGCCTGTCACTCAGTGGCGTAGCATGGGGGGTGCAGGGGGGGCCGGCCGCACCGGGCGCAACATCTGGGGGTTAGGGTTAGGGGGCGCAAATCCATGGGTTAGGGGGCGCAAATTACTTGCCTTGCCCCGGGTGCTGACAACCCACGCTACGCCACTGCTGTCACTATCTCACAGCCTAACCTAGCAGAGTTGATGTAAGGATAAAACGAGGGAGGGGAGAACCATGTATGCCACCATGAGGTTCCTCCACTGATGCTTATTATATCCCCTGCCCTGTTTTCTCTCCTGTCCCACCCCCTGCACACCCACCAATCACAACTAGATTCCACAAAGGAGAAAAAAAAAAACCTTCCCATTTCATCTCTGAATGCGTTTGATTTGTGTCCAGAGACAGTTCCCAAGGGTACAGTCATGGTGCTCCTTTTCCTTGGCCTTGCAGAATCAGACTCCTAGGAACTGGGAGTGTAGAACTAGCTTGTTTTCATTTAAAACACTTTGCAGCTTCTGCTAATTTCAGTTTCTTGCATAACCAAATGTCACTTTATTTATTTGTGTATTACAACCCTCCCTTCCTCCAATAAGCCCCACACCACCAATCCTGTGAAGTGGATTAGCCGGAGAGAGAGAATGACTACCTCAAGCTCACCCAGCGAGCGTTATAATAATTTTATTAAATTTTCAAATTTGACATTTCAAATTAAACATCTTTTATTAAACCATGTGTTCATTGACTTCCCTCCTTCCCCCACCAAGGTTCATTTAACTTATCCACCATTCCTGTATATAATAATAATAATAATAATAATAATAATAATAATAATTTTATTATTTATACCCTGTCAATCTGGCTGGGTTTCCCATCTAATTATTATATCCATCTAATTTAATTTTCCTATCTTACATCAGTTCAAAATATGTTAAACTGTTGAATTACTGTAAAACTGCCAGTGTTTTTAACTGTGCACAATTATTTTCAATTTACTCAACAAAAAATTTCCACTCTTGTTCCCTTATTCTACTTATTAGACCCACTAATTCTGCATATTCTATCATTTTAAGTTGCCAGTCTTCCTTTCTAGGGATCTCTCTCACTTTCCATTTTTGGGCTAACAAAATCCGAGATGCTGTTGTTGTATACATGAATAAGCTCTTCTAATTCCTGGGAACCTCTGTCTGAACAATACCTAACAGAAATGCCTCTGGTTTGGGGGGGGGGGAGTTGTTTTAAACATTTTTTCATTTCATTATATATCATTTCCCAATATACTTTAACTTTTTTGCATGACCACCACATATGGAAAAAAGTTCCTTCTACTTCTCTGCAATTCCAACATAAGTCTGATTCCACATTATACATCCTAGCCAATCTACTTGGAGTTAAATACCATTTATGGATCATTTTCATATAATTCTCTTTCAGTGTGTAGCATGAAGTAAATTTCAATCATTCTTCCAAAGTTTCTCCCAGAGGTTATATTATATCCTATATCCATTACCCAGCGGGTCATTGATGCTTTATCCAGCTGATCTTTTGTTTCCCATTCCAATAATAGTTTATACATTTTGAACAATAATTATTCCTTGTTCATCAATAACTCTTTTCAAATTGTGAGCTTTGGTACAAAAAGCCATTTTTCTCAACTAATTTAAACATATCATGTAATTGGTGATATTGTAGCCAATCAGTAACTTAGGTCGCTCACTGTCTATCCATGTTTATTCTTTCAGTTTTAATTTTTTCAATTGGTGACAACCATAGCAATGCTTTTCTTTCCAACAAATTTTTGTGTTTCTCCCAGACTCTGTACAAATTTCTCCTGATAACATGGTTCATAAAACTCCTATATATTTTAGCTTTCCCATACCAAAGACATGCATGCCAGCCAAATTTCATATCACAGCCTTCTAGGTCTAAAATGTGTGCATCCTCCAATACAATCCATTCCCTTAGTCAACACAAGCAAGCTGGCTCATAGTACAATTGTAGATCTGGCAGGGCAAAGTCCACTCTTTCTTTTGTATCAATCAAAATTTTATGTTTGATTTGCGGCTCCCCCTCCCCCGACAAATTTAGAAATATCCTTTTTCCATTCCTTGAGGCAACTTGGTTTGTCAACAATTGGGATCGATTGAAATAAAAAGAACATTTTGGGGCACCCAGCAAGTGTTATAACCTAGTGGAGATTTGAACCTGAGTCTCCCTGGTCCCAGTCTGATACACTCTACCCACAACACTGTAGATAGCTCAGTCGGTAGAGCACGAGACTCTTAATTTCAGGATCGTGGGTTTGAGCCCCATGTTGAGCAAAAGAGTCCTATGTTTCAGGGGGTTGGACAATGACCCTTGTGGTCCCTTCCAACTCTACAATTCTATGATTCTAACACCCCATTGGCTCTGAGGAAAATGCATGAGTCAGGAACTGGACTTCCTGGTTCTCAGAGGAAAGCCTAGGAGGCAGACAAAAAAGAGTTCTGAGTGCGTTCCAACTAGGCTGTCTCCCCTGACACCCTTGCTCAGAAATATGTACCACCAATGCACACATCAGCGGAACACGATGAAATAGTTGCCACCTGTATAGAAGATATTACAAATATCAAATACTACATCTCATAAGATGTCTTCTACTATGTATTTTGGAAAGTTGTTTGTCTGTCCTCTATGCATTTGGACATCTCTTAAGATACCATAATCAAATTTTGCATGGTGGTTCCTGGGATTTTTGTCTATGTTTGGATACAGTTGGACACCATTTTGAATCAAGATGGTGGACTAATTATAATATGCAGTTGACTTAGGTATTTAAAGAATCCATGGAGGAGAGGAGGGAAGTCCTAAGATTTGAAAGATTCTTGTTTTATTTGTAATGTTTTCAAGAATGTTAAATGTGTGATTGATTTTGTAAAACGGAAAAAAAATATTTAAAAAAATGAATCAAGATGGTGGACTGAACCTTTCAAAACTTTACTGTTGTTTGGGCTTCTTAGAATTCCCAAGCAACACTAGGTATGAGGCTGCTGGTAAATAGAAGTATATATTCAATGCATTTTCAGAGACTGAAGAATTTTAAGCATCAGAATTTGCAAATAAATTTGAAGTGAGATCATGGGAAAACTCCCATAATCTTATCTTCACATACATTTACCTTCTGCTCTTCACTCTGAAAGTTCCTCACTTATTCTCAGAGCATACAAAGATGAACTATTTGATAATTTACTACAGAGTGCATCGAGCCACTTGGTGAAATGGTTGCCTGCAACATCTTGCCAAGTATTGGGAGTTTTTTAAAAACAACAACAACAGCTTTTCCTCTGCTCCCCAGAATATCTCACTGGGTGCAGAAACACAGTAAAACTATCACCATCAACACCGGACAGGACTTTAAAGACATCTAGCTTAACTTGTATATACATCCACACTATGATAAAGTAAAGGTAAAGGTACCCCCTGACCATTAGGTCCAGTCGTGACCGACTCTGGGGTTGCGGCGCTCATCTCGCTTTATTGGCCAAGGGAGCCGGACAGCTTCCGGGTCATGTGGCCAGCATGACCAAGCCGCTTCTGGTGAACCAGAGCAGCGCACGGAAACGCCGTTTACCTTCCCACCAGAATGGTACCTATTTATCTACTTGCACTTTGACGTGCTTTTGAACTGCTAGGTTGGCAGGAGCTGGGACCAAGCAATGGGAGCTCACCCCGTCGCGGGGATTTGAACCGCCAACCTTCTGATCGGCAAGTCCTAGGCTCTGTGGTTTAACCCACAGCGCCAACAGTGTCCCACACTATGATAAGTGACCACTAAACCATTTTCTGTATTCAGTCTTTTCAGAAAATGAACAGAATACAAGCTCAGACTCTAACAATGTGTAAGGCTGAGTTGATAAAAGTGAAAATCTATCCTAGGACATGGTTGGAAGGCACATGCGAATGTTACCTTACTTAACTAAAGCTGGTCTGGATCTGGTCAGTGTCTGAACTGGTGACCAATGGGTGCCTAGAAATAATATGTACACCTTGAGTTCAGTGACCTGAGGGGTTGGAGATTGGTATATAAATGAATAACATTGGCAAAATTCCTCAGTCTCTTCCCCATTGTTACAATGCCACAGCATTACAGCTACAGCAAAATTCCTACTCGTGCAAGGGGGGGGACGACAAACTGAGGAATTTTTAGTAAACCTGCAGAGGGGTTCCCACCTATCAGTGAAATATGAAAAAAAAGGGGGGAAGGGGGGAAACTTTCCTGTTTTCCTCTCCCCATCAGCGTGCTTTTTCCATGATAGGCCAAACTTCTGTGCTCTCTGCAGCTGCCCTGTGCAGGCTCTGACAGGAGGAAGACTGGGAGCTGACAGTGCTTAAGAGAGAGGAAAGGCGGGGAGGGGGGAGCATGGCTACCGCCAATCCCCCTCTTGAAGCTGATAATTAATAAATGAAATGCCCTGGGACTCCACTAAAGCTTCTTTAGATGACATATCTGTCGTGAGCTCGGCAAAGCATTAAATGGCCATTTTCTGACAGAATGACTTCACTGCCTTGGCGCTTCCTTGACTTTGTGGAGAATATGTTTCCCTTTTTCTTCTCTCTCTCTCTCTCTCTCTCTCTCTCTCTCTCTCTCTCTCTCTCTTATTGCCTCCTCTTTCTCTCTCTCTCTGTCTTTGGCTTATTCTTTCCCTCTCTCTCTCTCTCTTCCTCTCTCTCTCTCTCTCTCCCTGGTTGACGGCTCTAGTTCATTTCTGCCTGTTTAATTGGGCCCCGGATGAATTTACTCGACAGGGCCATTCATCATGTGGCAGCCGCTGGCGGACGAGCCCAGGGGGAGCCAGGCTGACAGCTCCGGCAGCCTCGGATGCCGCCTGACTCTGGGAAGTTCACATATTTGGGCATTAGTGCAGCTATTAGTTTAACAAGCTTCGTTTATCCTTGTCACTACCACTTCAGCTTCCCATGTAATCATTTGAAATGTAGATTACTGCTAGACAAATGGGACAGAGCAAGAGGATGCAGGAGGGAAAAAGTGACATGGATTGCTTGTTACGAGCTGTTTTTCCCCCTCCCCTTAAAAAAATCCACTCCTCTTAATTCCCTTCCAGTGCAAGCCTCTTTGATTAACTTAATATTCACATTATTTCTATGGTAAGGGCTTCGCCACCTGTGTACAGCCCCTGCCTTGAAACTGGTTCTCTTGACCTGAAATGTACTTTAAGCGTCTAGACCTTTGTCCAGGGAAGGCAGACAGCTTGCATACCCAGATTCTGCCCCCCTCCCCTGCTCATCTCTTGCTAGTAAAAAACCCCAACAACCCTTGAATTTTCAGGAGGAAGCTAGTGGTGCCACAATAGCCTAGCCAACAAATGCAATCCGTCATATATATCAGGAGTGAGGTGCATCTGTGCCAGATTGCCAAAATCGTTCCTTGCAATTCCTCCTCCAAATGTTGTTATTGCTCAAGACAGATTATGCTAAGGCTTACACAGGAGCTATATTTTCAGAGACATAGAAATGTTCTTGTCATTCTCCTGTTGCGCACAGGGCATATGTTGATGTATTTTTATTTTTGGACTTCTATCCCTGACTAACCAGGAATTCATCGTAGCTCAAGAGCTGGGGATAGATTCTTCTGCCCATTTTGGTCTAACCCAGGCTCTGTTTCTCCAGCCTTAAATTCAGTTCTTACATTTCCATATCAAAATAAATTAAAAAAAAAAATAAAAAATTGCCTGCTGGGACCTTAGAGACCAACTTGTGCACATTCAGCTTTACGAGCATGACCAAAGAAATTTTTAAAATTAAAAAGGGGGGAGACCTCTGGGGAAAATGTCTTTGGTGATCTCGTCTGCCACTGACCCCAATGAGTTTTGACTATATTTGATTTTGGCTTTAGGCACGATCTCCAGAATGTAACCCCTGCATGAGTTCCGGACTTACCGTAAAACAAAAATTTTGCCTTGCAAACTGTATTAGGAGATGTGATTAGGTATGATTTCATTTGTTTATCAAATTTACAACCTGCTTTTTGACCTCAAGGCAATTTACAAGATCAGTCAAATGCAGTGGGAACACTAAAAAAAAAAAAAAAACAGAGGCTCCACACAAGACTGCAAAACAAGCCCAGTTAAAGCAGGAACAGGCAGCTGATGTGCACGGTCTCTCTCTTCTTCACTTGCTCCTGGGCTTTTTCCCACAAAGCATTTGGTCTTCAATCACTCTGGAGACACCCCAGCTGGAGCAGGAGTCTGCTTTGTTTTGTTTTTTTACCTGCTGTGCTGTTGCCCAGGAGGGCTGCTTTTCTTAGAAACAAACTCCCAGCACTTGAGGTAAACTCAGGCATGAACAGCTTTATTTAAGTACAGCAGACAAGGAGCTCTGCTTATTCCTGGGCCTCCAGGTCCACGTTGGCTTCTTCCTCCCACTCTGCTCCATAGGAAGTTCCCTCTTCAAGTACTTCCCCTTGGCCCAAGAACTAACTATATTCACACCTGCAACCCTCTCTTTCCCCCTAGATTCATTGAATGATATCACCTGTGCGTAAGAACTCCACAGCAGCAGTTTGCCATATGCAACAGTGAGAGAATGGAGAGAACTAAGAAATAAGGTAAGTTTGCTTTGCTAATATTGTTGCCCCAACCAGGGTTCCCACCCCACCCCATAGCACAGGAGAGTTCTGGCTGAGATGAATAGGTCTAAAACTTGGAAGAAGGTTACTGGTTCTTTCCATACATGTGAACATGCTGAATTAAAATAAAAATGTTCAGTCCCTGAGGATTCCAAACTGACAATGAGACAACATTGGGCTTGGTTCATAGCCAAGTTCTCCCAACCACCTGTGAGCCCTCAGAGTTAAGTATAATGGTTTCATTGCGGCTAACAACACATTTAAAACACTTTAAAACACTTAATTATAAAAGCAGCATAAAGTACAGTATAAAAACATGAATAACTATAAAATTCAAAAATCAATTAGATAATCCCCAGGGCTAGCTGGCTGAATTGGTCCTACTTGGGCCAGCGAGGAGGTCAGGGGAGAATTAGCTGTGGGCTCTCAGAGTGGGTGATCTTCATAAAAGGGGAGGGAAGGGAAATAAAAGATCAGACTGAATTCAAATGAAAGGCCAGGTGGAATAGCTCTGTCTTACAGGCCCAACGGAAGGAGGTTAAATCCTGAAGGGCCCTAGTCTCATGGGACAGAGCATTCCACCAGGTCGGAGCAATCACTGAAAAGCCCTGGCCCTGGTGGAGGATAGTCTGACTTCCTTAGGGCCCGAGAAGGGGACGACAGAGGATGAGATGGTTGGACAGTGTTCTCGAAGCTACGAACATGAGTTTGACCAAACTGCAGGAGGCAGTGGAAGATAGGAGTGCCTGGCGTGCTCTGGTCCGTGGGGTCACGAAGAGTCTGACACGACTAAACAACTAAACAACAACAACATATACGGGCTTACTTGTTCTGGGTTCCTCCTCCCTCCTGCTTGGGACGGGGTGTGTGTGAACACCCTGTTGCAACAGTTTAATAAAGATCATGCTTACTAGCTGCTTTGCTTCTCAATATTCTCTGATTGGCTTCTGCTATTTTCTCCTACAAATAGAGAACCTACAAAAGGACTCTATATGGACTCTTGGGTACCCCATAAGAGAAAAGGAGCAGTTTTTATTTTAACAAGCTCCAGGCCAAAAATGAATGTTGTGGGAAGAGACAGACCTCTGCTTCTTAATCCTGTTGGAATTATTTCATTTTTTGTAAGATGCTGAGCCTGTGCTGGACAGCACAAGATGTTGTATTGATATTTTTGATTTATCATTTGATGCATTTTGAAGAGTTTGGCTAGTAAAATTTGAATAATATTTTCATGGGTCTGGACAACGCTCCATTTCAACCTTCAGCTACCTAGAGTAAGACAGCAGCTCGGCAGGGAGTTGCATAAAGAGGCTCAGTGTTGTTCCTCCAAAAAATGTTTTATCAGCTATTTTTAAAGCCTTTTAAAAAGCTTTTTAAACTTTTAACCTTCTCAGTTTGTAATTTGGATGTCTTTCTGGGCCTTGGAACCTTGCTCCCTGTCAGTTTGCATTTCTTAGTGCAGAAAGTATTGATCGGATGTGTAGAGATCTTTCCTATTCTACTTAATTCAGGAGGGTTCTGGAAGCTTCTCTGAGTGAAAGAAACAAGCAGAAGGTTCATGATGTTTGGGTTATTCCTTCAGAGAAGCTGAGTACAGCTGGCCTAAACCGGTTCTGTTATCTCTTCTTCAAGGTCATGCTATAATAAGAGGCCTGGGCTTCACCTTTTCTCTTTCTTTCTTTTTTCCGTCTGGTGTGGTGTTCTGTATATAGTGTTAAGGTTTAGACTTATTATAAGTTAATGCAAGTTTAAGTTAAGCCTGGAAGCAGGCTTCGGAGCTCCGCAGATAACAGGACTGTAATTAGCGTTGATTGCCACCCAGGGAAGTAATTTTTCCTTTTTTTACTTCTCTACTTTTAAACTTACCAACCTACTGAGACTCTAACAGCACCTTCTTGTCTATGCTATGAGAAACATCTTGGGCAAGTTCTGTGAAGCATCCTGGACAGGCCGCCAGCTGCTAGCTATTAACCGCCAACTCCCTTCTATACTTTGTTCCTGAAACTCCTGGCAGTCTCCACATGGAGAAGCTCTTAAATTGAAAAAACTGAGCACTTTCTAATTTTTCTCTCTTTTTTTGTTGGGGAAACCTCTCCTTGTTTACTCCCCATTGCGACACTTTGCCTGCTAGTTAAGCCTGCTGCAACTGGATTTCTTATGGACAGTGCCAATCCTGAATGTATTGGATTTGTGACCATTATGCTCATTTGCCTTCAGTAGCAGTAAAGCTCTGCTGGATGAAATACAATTGCCTCTGGTCTATTTTTGGGGAATCCTGCAACGTGTTTAAGTTTTTACTCTGCTAACTATACGTTGGAATCTGCTCTGGATCAATATTGAGTAGAATTTCCATGACACTCCCTACCTGCTTACCTTCCGCTGGCCTGGAGGAAATCTTTTAATGAGCCTGCTCATTATTCCTCCCCACATCTGCCAATGCTCAATTTCCAAAAGGAGTCAGTTTTCATTCATCCAGTTGCTTCAAACGGTGCCATAATATCTGCAGCAGTTAGGTAACGTTTTCCAGTATGAGAAGGGAGAGGCCAGTAAGGTAACTGAAATCTCTCTCTGAGGTCCTTTGTTTCCAAGCTGGCTGGGAAAGAGGTGAGGCTTTTAGGGAAGGAAGCATGCTCCAAGACTGGGATCCAATGCCATACTGGCAAATGCAGGTTGCGCAATAACTTGGAGCTCTTGTGCAGCCCTGCTCCTACCCCCAAAGGAAAGTCTTTTTAAACTAAGGAAAGTGATGGGGTAATACATTGGAAAGTGGAAAGGGATAACACTTGATGCAACATATCATCTAACCTTGTCACAAATAAATCATAGGGAATGCCTAGTGAACAGTTGATGCTGTCCAACTTCCCCATCAACTTTGTGCAAACAAATAGGGATGAACGCTCAAGAAACAGGTTGTTGGAAAACAACCAAAATCTCCTTGGCAATTCAGAATAAACATACAGGGGCACTCAACAAAGGGACTGGCAACTGTCTCCAATTGGACTGTGGGTATTTTGGTGTGTTTTAGGATTCTGTTCTCTGAAATCTTTCATCTAGAAGTACCCCAAGGTTGAGGTTGGATGCTCTCTGGAGCTGACAGCCTGTGTGTGATGATGTTAGAGCATTGAAAGACCCACAGAGATCCAGTCTGTGTGGTCGCTCCTGCCCTGGAGTTAAGCCTCTTCCCTTGAGGCATACCAAAACCTGAGCATTCTTCTCAGTCTTCAGCATACTTACTGGAATAAAGCTCTCCTGCAGTAGTAAATTGAACTTGCTAACAAATAAATGTGCTTAGGCCTCAATTGTGATTGTGTATGTTGTTCCCAGTTGCCTTTGGTTGCTGAGATTCAGGCTATAAGTGAGTTGGATTTTAATATTTGTTATGGTTTATTGATTTTTATTTGTTTGAATGGGCCCTTGTTATATTTTGGCCATTTCAAGGCATCAGGGTGGTGCTGTTAGCACCCTAAATAGGGAAAAATAAATACATTGTGGCAGGTAGCATTGCTTGCCTACAGTAGGTTCATGTTTTTCCCAGATTACAATTTTGCAAGAGCTAGGAACACATTTTCACAAACAGGAAAGGGACATGAAAAATAGGTTTATTGCCTCCCCCTTCTTCAGTTTGTGTGGGAATCGCAGAGAGTTCTTTTTAAAAAGCGTCTTTTCTTATATACACAACAGATGTCTGCTCACTGACTGCCAAACCAGATAAGGAAACGGAAGAAAAGGAAACAATCAAATAATGTTTTCCCAAATTTGCTTTTAAATGCCACTACTGTAATTTCAATGTGTTACAATATAGATAGTACGAGAAAAGTTAACAATTGTGGCAAAACCTTTCACAGGGCTCCAGTCAGGTTTGCCTCCACAAATCACTCAGAAAGATAGATACAGCTCCAATCCACTTTCAGCAGCTGTTTTTGAGCAAAGAAAAAGTCATTGGGAGCCTAGTTATGAGAAATGGTGGGGTCAGATTATTTTAAGTCTGCAGTATAATAAAGGCTGGGTCCATCAGGCCGGCTCTTGCTGATGTGTCACCTGGTACCAGTCATTCCAGCAAACTGTGAGATTGGGAGAGATGGGAAGCAGGGCTCACTCTGTTAAAGCACCCATCTCCAGCAGGAGCCTTCAGCCCCTGAATTATGCCAATACGAGCTGCTCATTTGTAAGAGCTGCTATTTAACTTTTAAAAAATGGCACCTACATTTGCCCCCCCTTTCTTCCCTGCCACTTTTTCCTCTTGTGTTTTGTGTATTTAATGATAAACCTGCAAGCAGGGACTGTCTTGTTTTGATTGTATGTAAGCTACTCTGTTTCATGGGATCACAGAGAGTTGAACACGACTAAGACGACTAAACAACAAAAGTCACTCTTGATGGATGAGTGGAAGAGATAGATATAGACACACACACGCAGAAGAACATGGAACAAACGCACCAAATAAATAAAGGATAAATACTGGGTTGGTGCTAAGGACTCCATCCTCAGACTGTTGCTATGTTATTCTTTCATTTTCCTATTTATACCCTTGTTTGCTTGTATTTCAATAACCAGCTTATGATTTGGGCCTACAAAAAATGAGTAGATCCAGCTTCCTTCAGTCCCTTTGAATAACCATAATTAACTATCCAATTGGGACCTTCTGGTGGGCCTCACCAAGAGCAGCATATCAACCATTAACTTGTATAGGAGAAATAAAACTGATGCACTCCAATGACACCACTGGGATGGGGGTTCAAGTTGCTGCGGCCATTCAGAATCAAGTTTGCTCCTATCCACTGAGCCATGTGCTTAGTTATGTTTCTTTCACACCACGGAGCAAGATGGATTGTCGGCATCTGACTTTAGCTGACATTCTGTACCAGTGGTTCCTAAACATTTCCCCTCTATGGACACTAGAGAATTGCCAAGAGTCCTGGTAGACTCCATAAATGACCTTTCTGCCTGCTGTAAAGGTAAAGGGACCCCTGACCATTAGGTCCAGTCGTGGCCAACTCTGGGGTTGCGGCGCTCATCTCGCTTTATTGGCCAAGGGAGCCGGTGTACAGCTTCCGGGTCATGTGGCCAGCATGACTAAGCCACTTCTGGCGAGGCAGCGCAGCACACAGAAACGCCGTTTACCTTCCTGCTAGGTAAGCAGTCCCTATTTATCTCCATTGCACTTAGGGGTGCTTTCGAACTGCTAGGTTGGCAGGCACTGGGACCGAACGACAGGAGCTCACCCCGCCGCGGGGATTCGAACCGCCGACCATGCGATCAGCAAGTCCTAGGCGCTGAGGTTTTACCCACAGCTCCACCCGCGTCCCCAAAAAAGCCTTGGGGATGTCCTATTCCACACCCTCCAACATTTATCCAATGAAAATAGGGACATCCTAAGGAAAAGCAACACATTATGGGATCAGATCAGAAACCAGGACTGCTTCTGTAAATCTGGAACTGTCCCTGGAAAACAGGGACCCTTGGAGGGTCTGGAACAGGGGCTTCCCAAATTCTGGTCCAAAGACCAGCAATGGTCTGAGAGCTTCATTCAGGTGCCATGTGAACAACAAGGGGAGAAGGAGCTGGTCACAGTGAGTGCGACTGCAAATAGTGGGTGCAGCACATCAAGCATTCATATTCACTTTTAATTGTAGTTTTCTCTATTTTATTATTATATTTTAGATTGTGATCTATGGAACTCAAAATGCAACACAATAAAATGCCATGTAAGAAAGAAGCAATAAAAATACAATTCAAAATCATATGACATCCACATCAGCATATAACATTTGCTACAGCAGGCAGAGGGGACGCGGGTGGCGCTGTGGGTTAAACCACAGAGCCTAGGACTTGCCGATCAGAAGGTCGGCGGTTCGAATCCCCGCAACGGGGTGAGCTCCTGTTGCTCGGTCCCTGCTCCTGCCAACCTAGCAGTTTGAAAGCACCTCAAAGTGCAAGTAGATAAATAGGTACCACTCCGGCGGGAAGGTAAATGGTGTTTCCGTGTGTTGCGCTGGCTCTCCAGATGCAGCTTGTCACACTGGCCATGTGACCCGGAAGTGTCTGCGGACAGCGCTGGCTCCCGGCCTATAGAGTGAGATGAGCGCACAACCCTAGAGTCTGTCAAGACTGGCCCGTACGCGCAGGGGTACCTTTACCTTTACCTTAAGGCTTTTTTTTTGAGCTGGAACCCACCAAAGCTCAGTTCCAGCACTTCTCAGGTGAGTGCCATTGCCATTCCAAGAGATGTTCATGGTGAGTTCCAGCACCTCTTTTTCTAGAAAAATAGCACAGGATGTCCCTACTTTCATCAGAGAAATGTTGGAGGGTATGCTGTTCTATATGACAGTGTTTAGGGCTTAGGACTTTCTTGCCCTATGTGCCTCCCAACAGAGGCACAAACAGTTCAGTGGAATGACAAAGCTATCGCAAAGAGGCAGATCAAGGATTGCTGAGGTGCCCTTCTGCCACAGATGAGAACTTTTGCCCCCCACCTTTTACTGCAGACCCTCTACTTTCTTCCATACATGTCAGTGGTGACCTTTTGATTTCTGTAGGGAAGGAAGTTAATACAATCGGTGGCCAGTATTTGTTTGAATGTAGAAAATATAAAGTCAGACATCTAGAGCCAGGTCTTTGGTTGGTGCATGTGGTTGACTTCCAACAGATCTGCATTTATTTGCACTACTCAGCAACCTTCTGCTGTACTTTTGCAGTTTATTCTAGTCACTCGCTGAAATGTCAGTCACGGTTCCCAACTTTTGCGGCTGTTGGGGTGAATCGGTGAGTCACAGCCTTTATCTTTGTGACCACTGGTCATGTCGGGTCTGTGTTTTGCAGGCACATAACTTTGCAAACCTTACTTCATTTCCCTAGTGAAATGCACTCTCTGTCATAAACTGAGATGGATATTATTTCTTCTTCTTAGGAGAGGCGTCACATCATGATATAAAAACGAAAACCTTTGTTTTCTTGGCTTGTTTCTTTGTCTATATGTGTGAAGCATCCTGTGGAATAGAGGTCATACCTTTTTTTAGGGATTGTCCTTATTTGTCCATACCGTTTGTGAGAGCAGAATTGTAGTGTCTTGTAAAGCTCCTGTCAGGCTTGCCTTCTGTTTCAAATATATAGTCTGTAAGGGGGAGACTTCCAATGGCAGCAAAGTGAAACAGCAAATGTGCCAAAGGGAAAGAAAGGAAAATTAAAACCCTCAAATACTGGAATCAGCATTGTTAGCTAGTCACACATAATCTGAAAACTATAGCTGCTGAATAGGATCATTAGCAGGGCTTTAAAATAATAAAAGTTCTGCCTAGAAGAAACTGAGTTCTGCAACTTGATGGAAATCTGCATAATTTCTGTTTTTTCAAAATCTAGTCTGCATTAAGATCAGCACAGGGGCTCCTTGTAGTAGTTCGACCACACTCAGAAATGGGGGGGAGCATCACTGGGACCGTAGTTTCCACTGTATGCTCCATGGACATACCTCTTTCCCCTGGCCTTTGAGCTTTGACACCTGAGATACTTCAGTTTTTAGCATCTGCTTTATACTTGCAACTTTATAAATTGTTTTAAACTAGTGCGGTACAGGATGTTGCAGAAGCCCTAATTCATACATGATGACTGATACCGTCTTGGCT